>NC_089493.1:74316576-75614909 GCF_036850765.1 Saccopteryx bilineata
GAGTCTGTCTGACTGTCTCTCCCCGTTTCCAGCTTCAGAAAAATACAAAAAAAAAAAAAAAACCCAACTAAATGTAAAGAAGGCAATGAGTGGTCCAAGGCCACACACCTGATAAGAGGCAGAGCCAGACATAAGTCAGGTTTTCTCTTCTTTTTTTAATTTGTTTAGAACATTTCAATATTAAGTTATAAAAGAAACTGTGGCATTCATCTTGGGAGCTCTCTCTGATTTTGCTCTCTTTCTCTCTTTCTTTTTTCCTATGAAACTTGCTAAAAGCTACATAAGTAAGCTTGGAAGCTGATTCTTCCCCTGAAATTTTCCTTTCTCTTTTATAGTCCTCAATGAATAGTGAGTTTCTTAAGAGCATAAGCCATGTTATATTTATCTCTCCTTCATACTGTCTAATGTTTTATCTGGCACACATTAGGTATTACATCATGACATTTTAATCAATCATACATTTTGTATGCTTCAATTAAGAAAACTTCATTGATTAGAATACAATTTGATGTTGTTTTTCTTTTAAAATTTAATCAGAACATTTGTAAGCCACCACATACAAATCAACAGCTTTCAGGGGCAAAGTAGATGAAATGATGCACAGATAAATGAGTTATTGTTTTCTCTAAATAGTCCATTGTGGAGTTGGTATAAGACATAAAGAAAAAGAATGCAAATGATCACCTTAAACTGTTATTAAACCTGAATAGAAGTATATTTCTTCCACTAATATTATTAATAAGACCAACTGACTGATAAACTCCCAGGTAGCATGATTATAAATCTGATATAAAGGTTACTGTAAAAGACTTCAGTTTATTTGTTTAACAAAAAAAACCCCAAAACTATCTTAATCCATATCTTTTAGGTTATATACTTTTAATTTAGACAATTATTGTGGCACAGGAAAGTATGCTAACATTATAGCTCCTTGGTTGAGCCAAAAGACCATTATCTGCTTTAATGAATAATTTATTCCTTGTTGAAAATCTAACTATATCATCTTTACTGGATATGAATGAAACTTTGAAGTGCAATTTAAGTTGAAAGAATTTAAGAATATAGGGAATTCCCATAAACCATCCGAAAGTGCTGGACTGGCAATATTACTGAGCACTCCAGGTAACTGCTTTGCAGCAAGCTCACGTGAGATTCTAAATTTTGTTATTGATGAGATTCATTTCTAACTGCATTTCCACAGTGTATTACTAGTTGTAACTCTAAATATTGAAAACAATATGACCTTTATTTTCAGCTGTAGATTGAGAACCTAGATAGTCACACTGTAAAGAAAGCTGACATTTGTTCTTTCTATGCTATGTGTGCTATGGAGAGGAGCCTTTGCTAGTACAGAATCCCCACATTGGAAATGGCCTAAATATAATATAGCAACAAAAATTTGTAAGTGAAATGAATGGATTTTCAATTCATTGCATCCTAAAACTCAGTAGATGAAATAGTTGTTACCCACTCTGGAGAGAGAAGCTAATCAATGTAACTGTCTCAAAGTCCTAAGGAGTTTGCCATCAATCAGAATATCTGCTTTTCCTGGTCCTATAATCAGAGATTGGCACATATGAAGATACAGATTTTCTTCAGAACTGGGAAGAAGCTAGTCACCTTGGTCAACAAAACAAAACATCTTAATACTGGAGAAGCATTAGGTTTATAGTATATAACATGTGCAAACAAGACATTTAACAACATTCCATAATCAGACAAGCCATAAAAAATAACAGAATAAATATATCTATTCCAAGAATTGATGTACTATTTTTTTATGTTCAATGTGAATTTTGTAATCACTTATTTCCTTTTATTGTTTTAGTCAAGAGGAAGTTCACATTAGAATTTATATCACAACCGTATAAAAATAATTTCTACATATTATAGAACTATATGCTTGAAACCTATATAATTATTAACCAATGTCACCTCAACAAATTTAAAAAATAAATTTTCTATAACTGGAATTATTTATGAATACATGTTAAAGCTTGCCTTATTTTCTATGTAATCTGAAGTTTTCTCTACTTTGTTTTTAAATATCTAAATTTTAGTTATATATTTTGTATTTTTGAGGGCAATTGAAATTATTTGTTAAACTAGATAGAAGAAACAAAGAGAAGGAGGGGGAGAAGGTGAAAGAGGAGGGAAGAAAGGAAGAAAAATAAGGGGGAAGAGAGGTAAATGACAATAAAAAAGCAGGCAGAAATAAAGGGGGAAGGAAGAGAGGGAAACCAAGATATTAAGATCTTAGTCTAGTTCCCTTATCTTTGGAGATGTAATTATATTTACCCAAACCTACTCTATGATGTTTTCAAAACAAAAACCCTTTGAAACCTTCCTGCCTTTAAAGATTTTCTGTCTCCTACCTTTATCTGACTCATTGCTCCAAGTCCTGTTGATTGCTGCCTGGAAGAACAGAATCTGAAAGCAAAGATCAGATCTTTGATCCGTTTTCATTAAAAGTCAGCTTGTTTTGAAATTTTGGTAGAACTATTGAACAATTTGGAAGGGACTTGAGTGTCATTCACATTGTGGAACTTGCATAGTCTCTCATCTCACTGGCTCACCTGATCCTCTTTTTCCTCTCCCATATTCCTGTCTTCCTTGATGACATAATAATTCAAAATGATTAAAGACTCCTTTACTTTTCTTATAAAAAAGTTATTCTCATTCCCAAGTATTACACTGCTCTACAAGTTAACTCCACGGACATATAAACAATTTTTCTCTTTCTAAGCAAAACAAATATACTAACAGACACATAAACATAAATATAAATATGTACATATTTGTGGAAGAAAAGAAAGAGAAAGGAAGGAAGGAAGGAAGGAAGGAAGGAAGGAAGGAAGGAAGGAAGGAAGGAAGGGAGGGAGGGAGGGAGGGAGGGAGGGAGGGAGGGAGGGAGGGAGGAAGGAAGGAAGGAAGGAAGGAAGGAAGGAAGGAAGGAAGGAAGGAAGGAAGGAAGGAAGAAAGGAAGGAAGGAAGGAAGGATAGGGACAAGGGCAAATCAGAGAGCAACACTAAGGATGTAAATATGAAGTAATGGAGGAATTTAAGAGGCAGGATTTTATAGTAGCTAAAACTATGGCTGAGTTCAAATATTGACTTCACCTGCTTATTAGCTTTGCAAACTGAAACAAATCATGAACTTTTCTGATTCAGTTTTCTCATCTATGAAATTGAGATACTAATAATAGTATCCAGCTCTTGGGCTGTGTTGGGTCTTAAATAAGATAATCAATGTATATAGTACTTTAAACACTAACTAGCCCTTAGTAAATTACAAATAATTGTTGGCTATCATTATTATCACAAGTGTCATAATTATAGAAATCACACTAGCATGATAAGAAATGCCTAAAGACAAGTGGGGTTGCAAATGTCATGCACTGAAAGACTGATTTTGATAACAAAATATATATTAGTATAACTGTACTAAAAAGAGAATCACCACCAGCAACCCCCAAACACACACACACACACACACACACACACACACACTCACACACACACACACACACACAAACAGTTTTTAACTAAACTTCAGCTAACCTGACTGTTTTGCTATATCTATCCCCACAAGTCTTAGTTACAGAGGAATCTGGATAAAAAAGTTTCATGGCAGAATTTTGACCAAAACTGAAGGAAAAGAAAATGATGAGAGAGTCCTCTCTTAACCCAATACTTTAAACACTCTAATTTACAAACCAATGTCTAGGTAGAGATAAAACACTTGCAAGCAAATTGGCCCTTTTGGAGTTGAATATTTTCCAAACCTAACATGTGAACAGAAGGATGAGACACTGCAGAAGACTGGTGGAGGGAGAGCTACTTGTGTTTTTGTCAAGTGATATTTGTTTTAAAGATCTCATAGTAGAACTAACCTAAAGTTCTTAAACTATGTCAGACAAGAAAGACAATATTTAATGTCCTCTTAGTTTCTGGGGTCTAGTGATACTGATGTCATGGCTAATTTTAGTTTCCCTCATTTTCTTGCGGTGAGCATTATCAAGCACTCTTTAGTCTCAAATTTTAAGGGTGAGGTGGGGGGTATATTTAATTAAAACCTATGGCAATATCACAAAGTGGATAAAAAATAATATTCTTTTGAATTTGCTTTTGTGCAGATAAAAAATGCAGCCTTTTCATTTCTCTTAGATGTTATTTTCAAGATAAAAGCACTGAATTTTCAAACACTTCTATTGTCAGCTCTCTGGCAGGTAACCCTTTCTCTTGAAAAATAAGGAAGTCAGAAATGTACATATATGCCTCTTAGCTTGAATCGTGGCCATGGCACTACACTTTAACTCTTAAGTATCAGTTCATAAAACCAGGTTTTGCCTTGTTTGTATTTCCCATGCATTTCTCCCTTTTTGCCTACCTTAGGTCTTTTAAATTTAGCTTCAAGAAAAAGTGCTGTTTTATGGAATCAAGTCCCTTTATCTTTATCCTGAAAGAATTGTGTGCAATATTTCTTTTCCTTATGTTGCAATTTAAAACACACTAGAAACTGTGTTGAATATCATCACTTCAACTCTCATCTCTCTATCAAAGTATACATATACACATATTTATATAGTATATAATGGAGTGTAGCTATACCTTTCTTCATTTTTGGCACAGTCTACCAGAATTTAGACTTTGAAAACTAAGGAAGTATTTCCTTGTGATACTCTGCAGGGTAAATATTTTTTTCACATTTCATAGGGTGAATAATAAGTAGAATATTATATTAAAACAAGTACAGATACTACGTCACTGCTGTGACCTATTGTTTCAAAGGTTATAAAACGTGTACATATTTATGCTGTTTTGTTCACAGTAAGCATTCAATAATAATGTAGCATATGAGGGGTAAATGAAAGAGAATATTACAATTCTAAAGAGTCTTCATGTACTCAAAGTAGCACATCAATTAGAGTGCTTAAAATAAAGGTGTTATTATTTTTTATTCATATTTTTGCTCTAAAAGTAAAAATTTGGATTGGACTCCTATGATCGTTTTATCTAGAAAACTGTTAGATTTTATAAACTTATAATGATTTTTCATTAAATCTTATAAGTCATCCTTTCCTGAAAAGGATTACTGGTCTTATGAATAAAAAATTTTCAAATGAGTCCTTGCTGAATAGCTCGATAGAGCATCTCCCCAAAGCACAGAGGTTGCCAGTTTGATCCCCAGTCAGGGCACACCCAGGAACAGATTGATGTTCTTGTCTCTCTCTCTCTTCCTCTCTTGCTAAAAAGCAATAAGTAACCATTTTAAAATTATAAAAAAATATTCAAATGATCAGGCACCTAATTTTTAAAAGAAATTTTCACACAAAATCTATTCTAAATACAGATTTTTTAAAATCTAGTTTGGTTGTTGAATTTATATATTAAATGACATTGGTTAATTTTCAAAAGCCCTACTCAGGAATTATTATTATTATTATTATTATTATTTTAGAGAGAGGGAGAGAGAGAATAAAAGAGGGGAGAAACAGGAAGCATTAACTCATAGTAGTTGCTTCCTATATGTGCCTTGACCAGGAAAGCCCAGGATTTCAAAATGGCAACCTCAGCATTCCAGGTCTACACTTTATCTACTGTGCCACCACAGGTAATGCAGGAATTATGTATTTGTTTTAAACCACCCGAGAACTTTAAAGTATGAATATTACTCCTTGGTATTTCTCTGATATGCCTTGAGATAATGCTTGATAATTGATAATACAATAAAAAGATACAGAAAGAAAAATCAAATATATTTATTTGAAAAGTAATTTAATATTAATTTCAATATTAATTTCAAATATTAATTTGAAAGTTAAAATCACAAAGTAAAAATAAAACTTTGTATTTCAAATTTAGTAACCTGTAGGAATGTTTCTGGCACCAAGAAGTATCAATGACTCTATGAATCACATAAATCCTTCAGGAACTAAAAATTGGGAGGAAAATATCATTAAAAGGGGCTCTTCTGAGGTATTTAGTGCTTCTGCCATCAGTTAAAACTTGTATAGCCTGACCAGGCAGTGGTGAAGGGGATAGAGCACGGGACTGGGATGCAGAGAACCAAGGCTCAAAACACCAAGGTCATCAGCTTGAGCATGAACTCAGCTGGTTTGAGCAAGGCTCATTAGCTTGAGCCCAAGGTCACCAGCTTAAGCAAGGGGTCACTGGATCTGCTGTAGCCTCTTGGTCAAGGCACATATGAGAAAGCAATCAATGAACAACTAAGGTGCTGCAATGAAGATTTGATGCTTCTCATCTCTCCCCCTTCCAGTCTGTTTGTCCCTCTCTCTGTCTCTCTCTCTGTCTCTATCAAAAAAAAAAAAAAAACTTGTATAAAAATTACGAGAATCCTTTCAAAAAAAATGTATCATTTAAGCTTTATAGGTTTCACAAAATTCAGTTAAAAAAAGAAAGAAGGATTTAAAAATAGTTTTCTGCACATTTTTCAGGAAATAAATTGAGTTGATGTGTGCCACACTTTTGATTAATAAGCCTTGTTCAGCTGTGATTATCTGGGAGTTGTTTTGTTATTTTTTAACTTTTCTTTCCAATATTAGTCCTGAAGTACTTTCAGGAATTGTTGGCTGGGTTCACCAATTTGAAATGCTTCTCTTTAATACTAATTTTAAAGAGAATTTCTTAAGAACTATTTAAGAAAATAAATACATGCATTTAAGATCAATTGATCTTGAACAAGAGTTCTAAAAACTCAAAATGGGTATCTCCTGAATAAATTGTGTTAGGAAAAGTGGATATCTACATGCAAGAAAGGAAAGAAAGAAAGAAAGAAAGAAAGAAAGAAAGAAAGAAAGAAAGAAAGAAAGAAAGAAAGATTAGACCCTTTAGATCCTTATCTCACATCATATGCAAAAATTAACTCAAAGTGATTAAACATTTAAGTGTAAGACTCATAACTATAAAACCACTTTAAAAACATGGGAGAAAACTTCTTGATTGTGATATTGACAATGACTTTTGGATATGACATCAAAAGCACAAGTAACAAAAAACAAAAATAGACAAGTATGATTGCATCAAACCAAAAAGCTTTTGCACAGCAATGGAAACAATCAACAGTCAAAAGGGAACCTATAGAATGGAGAATATATTTGGAAACCATATATCTGTCCAAGGTAGTTAAGAAACTCATACAACTCAGTACTAAAGAAAAATAATAATTCAATTAAAAAATGGGGCAAAAGCCCTGGTCGGTTGGCTCAGTGGTAGAGTGTCGGCCTGGCGTGCAGGAGTCCCAGGTTCAATTCTCTGCCAGGGCACACAGGAGAAGTACCCATCTGCTTCTCCAACCCTTCCTCTCTCCTTCCTCTCTGTCTCTCTCCTCCCCTCCCGCTGCCAAGGCTCCATTGGAGCAAAGTTGGCCCGGGCACTGAGGTTGGTTCTGTGGCCTCTGCCTCAGCCACTAGAATGGCTCTGGTTGCAACAGAGAAACGCCCCAGATGGGCGGAGCATCGCCTCCTGATGGGTATACCGGGTGGATCCCGGTTGGGCGCATGTAGGAGTCTGTCTGACTGCCTCCCCGTTTCCAACTTCGGAAAAATACCAAAAAAAAAAAAAAAAAAAAAATGGGGCAAAGGAACTTAATAAATAATTTTTCCAAAGAAGGCATACAAATGGCAATCAGGTACATGAAAAAATGCTAAGTTATAAGGGAAGTGCAGGTCAAAACCACAATGAGACATCATTTCAAATCTGTCAGAATGTCTATTACCCAGAAGACAAGATATAACCAGTGTTGATAAGGGTGTGGAAAAAACAGAACCCTTGTGCACTATTGGTAGAAATGTACATTGTTACCAATATTATGGAAAACGGTATGGAGATTCTTCAAACATTAAAAATGTAACTAATGTATAATACAGCAATTCCATTTATAGGTATATTTCCTGCAGAAATGAAATCAGTAACTCAAAGAGATGTCTGCACCTTACATGTTCATTGCAACATTATTAAGTATAGCCAATATACAGAAGCAACCTAAGATGTGTTGATAGATGAAAAAAGAAAACGTATGTATACATTGAATAATACTATATGTGTGTGTAAATTATATATATAATTATATATATATATATAAAATAGTATTATTCAGCCATAAAAAAAGAAGAAAAATCTTGCCATTTGTGACAGCATGAATGTACCTGGAGGGTATTATGCTAAGTGAAATAAGCCAAACACAAAAGGACAAATATTGTATGATCTCACTTTTTTGTACAATCTAAAATAGTGAAGCTCATAGAAGCAGAGAATAGCATGGTGGTGCCAGGGTCTGGAGGCATGGGGAAATAGGGAAGTGTTGGCCAAAGAGTACAGAATTTTAATATGAAAAATGAGTAAATTCTGGAGATATAAGCAGTGCATAGTGAGTATACTTAGCAGTATTTACTATATACTTGAAATTTGCTAAAAAGTAGAAGTTAATTTTCTCACCAGAAAGTAAAAAAAAAAATCTTATAACTATGTAAGGTGAAGGACTTGTTAGTTAGCTGTTGCGATTTCACAATGTATATGATACACATATATCAATACATCAAATTTTACATCTTAAGAGAAAAAAAGAATAGCTAACACCCTAAATAAACTATATTTTAATTATAAAATTAAATTATGTTATTAAAATTTAAATTAGAAAACTACAAAATTACAAATTCACTTTTATTTGGTGTTGAACTCCAATTTATTCCTCTCCAAATACTCCAATACAAGTAATTGTCTTGCCAAGAGTAGTCCCTGCCCTGGTTTTGTTTTGACCATCTCTTTCCTTGTTATCATAGGTCTTCATCTTCTGAATATAGCTCTTCCTTTATCCTACACCAGTCTATTAATTTTCACATTTCAGAACTATATCCATATTTTCTACAATTGTTTAAAGACTTTATTTGCTGTTTTTAAAGTAAACTGTATAGATAGAAAAACTGTGGTAAGGACCTATGAAGATTTATCTTTCTCACACCTTCTTAGCTGCCTGTGATTGCTGCAGTTTCTGTTATTGCACCATCAAACTGTGAATGGGTTAGGGGTGTTTCTTTTTTTTTTTTTCTTGTGGGAGAGACAGAGAGAGTCAGAGAGAGGGACAGATAAACAGGAAGGGAGAGAGATGAGAAACATCAATTCTTCATTGCGGTTTCTTAGTTGTTCATTGATTGATTTCTCATATGTGCCTTGACCGGGGAGCTACAGCAGACCGAGTGACCCCTTGCTTGAGCCAGTGACCTTGGGCTCAAGCTGGTGAGCCTTGCTCAAACCAGATGAGCCTGCGCTCAACTCAAGCTGGCAACCTCGGGGTCTCAAACCTGGGTCTTCCGCATCCCAGTCTGACGCTCTATCCCCTGTGCCACTGCCTGGTCAGGTGGGTTAGAGGTGTTTCTATAGACTATTCTGGACCCTCTCTTATCATTTCCACTTTGGCTATTGCATGATCTATGGCATCCTGTTTGTCTGTTTTAAGTCTGCTTATGCAAGGGTTACCTGAACTTCTGCTTATGTGTATTTGAGGAAGAGAAAAAAGGACAGTAAGCATCTCATTTATCCACAAAGGACAGAACATCATGCTTTCAGTTTATTTATAAAATTTGAAATAATACTAGTTTCGAGTTCTAAAATAAAGAGGATACCCTGTCAAACCTTTTGATAAATCTGTATCTAGAAGGCCAATTTCCTTTTCTACACTTTTTGTTATTGAACCTACCCTTTAAGATCAATTATGACTCAGATTTCCTCTAGTTCATCTGCCACAATTTCTCCAGTAAATTTTAGTCTTCTTTCTCCAAAAGCATGCAACACTTGTTTACATCACACAATCTAGTTTGTGTTTATACATTCTGTTTATCTTTCTCAAGTTGTTTCTTAATTTTTGAAATAAAACATGTTTACAAGTTTCTTGAAGGATAGAATCACATCCTATCCCTGTTTATACATTTCAATTACATGCCTAAGACAGTGTGGAGCAAACAGTGGCACTCAATAAACAATTTCTGAGCTTTTAAACATTTTAGACAGATGATCTAGTATTAGAGAAACTCAACATTTGGTTGGTGGATACTCAAAGTGAAGATAATTTCCTCAATTATTTTTTTCCAGTCACAGGTAGTATCCAGAACAGAACGACAGATGGAAGATCTGCCTTTCTGTACCTCCTGTATAGTTAGTTTCTCATTGCTGAACTTTATGCTTATCTCCTGAAAATGGTCTTCAACAAAAATCCTTTTCAAATTATTAGGGACAAATTGTCTATCTAAAAGAGAACCTGGGAAATTAGAGACATATTGTAGGCAAGGAATCAATGTAAAAATTGAACTCATGGTTGTAAATGATTTGCTGCAATATCTATAAAAAAAAGAAAGACCTGTAGAAGTGTAAAGAGGTACTAAACTCTGGACTAATTGGATGCAGTAAAATTGTATACTGTTGCTTCAAACATTAGACTTACAACAGGCAGCAGGGCTTTACAACAACTTATCATCATAAATGATAAGAAGTCAACAGTTGATTAAATCACTAGGGGTTGCAAGGCAGGACATCATCTAGCATTCTAGCCAGTGCTGCAGTGAGATTATGATGCCCATAAGGCATGTGATAAGGGATTCTTTCAATGATCTCTCTCAAATTCAGATATGGCTTGAAGTAGTAAAGGATTAGGTATGGACATTTCAAGAACAAAAAAGGAGAAAGAATACCTAGAATTGACCTTGATCTAGATTCACAAAGCTGACATCAGTCAACCAAACTTATATTGCAAATATTGAAGCCAAAGAACAGTCTTTCTTTTTTCCATTTTTTATTTCTCTTTTGATCTCATAATGCCTTACTTCTGTATATTTGTTTTGACCCTTTGGTCCTTATAGTTTAGATTTATATTTGACATGGAGGTTTTTGGTCTGAGAATAGCCCCTCTAAGGTTTTAGCTAAAGTTAATCTCCCTGGATCTTCTACTTTGTCTGATCTCATCCAGACTACGTGACCTCAGTTGAGACTAGCTCATATATACAAAGCCCCAAATAGGTACTCCCATTACCATTGAGGCTATGTAGGGGAAATTCAAAAGCCAAAACTTTGGTCTACATTAAAAAAAAAAAATTTGGGCCACATGTCCTGGTTAAAACAAAAAAATAGAAGGTACTTGAAAATTTTAAAACTTTTAAAAAATCAGTTGACATTCAGCCTATGCCTACATGAAATAGAAATGATTGGGAAATAAGTAAATTAAGACATGTAGGTGTTAGTTTCTGAGTCTGGAAATAATATGTGTCCTGTATAAAGTTACATCAAAAGATCTATTTCAAGCACTTGTGTTTGGAGTCAATTGCAAATCTGAGTGCTTCCTTTTTAACCATCCTATTCAGGTATTATGCTTTATTTTTTAACTTGATCTTTTCTATTTCTCTTTCTACCTTAAAAGCAAGGGGGAGGGTAGTGATGAACAGTAAAGTTTTACATAATATCTAAATAGCTTTACATTTTAGGGAACAGTATCTATAGAAAAAAAGGGCAAAAGTTTAGTGTAGCAATACCTGGAAAACTACTGGCTCCTTCTAGTTCTACAAACTTGGACCAATTATGCAACATCATTCAATCACTCAGCCTCAGTTTCATTGCTGTAAAATGGAGATAATGACTGTTTCTATTTCCATAGAGTTACAATGAGAATACAATTAAATTAGTGATTATATATAAACTTGGCTATAAAGCAATATATAAATGCAGAAACTTAACATTTTTGATATTACGAATAAAAATGTTTTTGCAAAAAAAATCATTTTGTGATTAAACAATGTGAATACAAATGAAGCTGTTAAAATCTGCTGGAAGAAGCCCCAGCAGCAAAGGAGACTAACATCTTAAAAGGACAGATGAAAAAGCTCACCATTTATACTGAGATAAGAAACAATCAGTCAGAACAAGGAGATTCATATCAAACTAAAAAGGAGTATTGATGCTATGCCATATAACTCCATACTTGTATGTTCTACTTAAAAGGTCAGACAACAAGAAAAAATTAATGGTATCTTACCTGTAGAACTAAAGCTGTTATGAAAGCCACAACAGGTGATCCCTTCCAATTATTGTCCTTGTCACCTAAAATAATCTGTGGTTATTTACTGATCCATGACTCTCTCAACCAGAAGGTGAGTGGTTTGAGAACAGGCAACATGACCCTGGGCCTCCACTTTCCTCTCCAATGCTGCAGTCAACCAAGAGGCAAATATGCCACTCTTTTAGAGACCAAACTGGCTCATCAGTGGTAGACTCATTTTACAACTCTGATAATATATTTTGAATCCCTCACAGTGCCTATTGCAGTGGATACAGTGGACAGTAAGTGATTGCTGAACATAAACATGATTAATAAACATATGAAGTTATCATAGCTTAAGTAGTCTTATTTTATCTCTGATAAACAGTTTTGAATTTGCCTGAAATAAAACATGCATACACAAACACTTTTCTTGGGTTAATACAATTGTTCTCTATTTCATAGCTTCTATGTTTACTTTCATTTGTTATCATCTGGCCATTTATAAAATGACTGCTCATAGATTCAGTTTAAAGTGGACGGTGTTAGAAAAGTGCAATGTGTGCAACTTTTGGGGATACTGGGCACCAGGAAGAGTGTGCTCATTGCATTTGTGGTATTTAATGGTGAGGGAACTTCTGGGCCTAAAAATTTGCTTCAATTCCAAGTGTCCCAAGTACCTAGATTAATGGGGAATCAAAGAGATTGATTACAGAAACTTTCAGGGTAATCCTGATGTTTTTCTCATAATTAAGTCAGAGAACCCTACTATACCTGATAAAGGTTTAAATTCAGGTAGAATAGAGTCTTTCTTTATGCATGCAAACATTAAGCCAAGCTGGTAAGGCCCATGAACAAGGGGAATAATTACAACTATTTTGAGTCCCAATTTTGACAGGCTATTTAAAACAGATCCTAGGAGATAGTAATAAGAATTAAGTTAGATTGGATTTATTTAGGGATACAAAACAATTAAGTAAATATCATTCACAGTAATAGAAAGGAGTCAAATGTGACTTATATAAAATTTAATTAACATTGAAGAATACTGTGTACAGTATCCATGAAGAAATTTTTTAAACTTTTTAAAATCTTGGATACAATTGTGCAAACAGTTGATTCAGCTAGAAAAACTTTTGTATTGCATACAAATTTAAACTCTTTTTGTCCCAGACAAAAGATGATTTCTTCTTAATAATGGTTGAGTCTAAATCTACTGACCAAGATTTGTACACATACAGAAAAGACTGCAGAAAACACCATATGGGGCAGTGAAGGAAACGGACTTGTGAGTTTATATTTCTCTGAGGGACTTATTATCTTTCCTCTGGCAAATAAATAATCCCTCTATCTGAAAATGACTTTTTAATGTTTTTAAATTAAGTATCACGAAATATATATATATATATATATATATATATATATATTCATGTGGGAAGTAATATGAATTCATCTCAATTCAACAGACATCTTGAATTCATATAATATACAAAGCATGTTTTATGTGGAAGGATAGTACAGACACACAAAGTGGATGTCATTTTAAGACAACATTTTTTTAAGTTTTTTCATGGACCTGAGGCAACAAAACATCATTTTGTCAATATATGCATATGTCATTGTTTAATTGATTAAATTGGATGCATTCTTATGGGGATGTATTTGACCTGAAAAAGGTATTGATTTCTTTTTTTTTTTTTAATAAATTTTTATTAATGGTAATGGGATGACATTAATAAATCAGGGTACATATATTCAAAGAAAACATGTCTAGGTTATTTTGTCTTTAAATTATGTTGCGTACCCCTCGCCCAAAGTCAGATTGTCCTCCGCCACCCTCTATTTAGTTCTCTGTGCCCCTCCCCCTCCCCCTAACTCTCTCCCTCCCTCCCTCCCATGTCCTCCCTCCCCCCACCCCTGGTAACCACCACACTCTTGTCCATGTCTCTTAGTCTCATTTTTATGTTCCACCAATGTATGGAATCATGTAGTTCTTGTTTTTTTCTGATTTACTTATTTCACTCCGTATAATGTTATCAAGATCCCACCATTTTGCTGTAAATGATCTGATGTCATCATTTCTTATGGCTGAGTAGTATTCCATAGTGTATATGTGCCACATCTTCTTTATCCAGTCTTCTATTGAAGGGCTTTTTGGTTGTTTCCATGTCTTGGTCACTGTGAACAGTGCTGCAATGAAAATGGGGCTACATGTGTCTTCACGTATCAGTGTTTCTGAGGTTTTGGGGTATATACCCAGTAGAGGGATTGCTGGGTCATAAGGTAGTTCTATTTTCAGTTTTTTGAGGAACCACCATACTTTCCTCCATAATGGTTGTACTACTTTACAGTCCCACCAACAGTGAATGAGGGTTCCTTTTTCTCCACAGCCTCTCCAACATTTGCTATTACCCGTCTGGTTGATAATAGCTAATCTAACAGGGGTGAGGTGGTATCTCATTGTAGTTTTGATTTGCATTTCTCTAATAACTAATGAAGCTGAGCATCTTTTCATATATCTGTTGGCCATTTGTATCTCTTCCTGGGGGAAGTGTCTGTTCATGTCCTCTTCCCATTTTTTTATGGGATTGTTTGTTTGTTTGTTGTTGAGTTTTATGAGTTCTTTGTAAATTTTGGATATTAGGCCCTTATCTGAGCTGTTGTTTGAAAATATCATTTCCCATTTAGTTGGCTGTCTGTTTATTTTGATATCAGTTTCTCTTGCTGAGCAAAAACTTTTTATTCTGATGTAGTCCCATTCATTTATCTTTGCCTTCACTTCTCTTGCCATTGGAGTCAAGTTCATAAAATGTTCTTTAAAACCCAGGTCCATGATTTTAGTACCTATGTCTTCTTCTATGTACTTTATTGTTTCAGGTCTTATATTTAGGTCTTTGATCCATTTTGAATTAATTTTAGTACACAGGGACAGGCTATAGTTGAGTTTCATTCTTTTGCATGTGGCTTTCCACTTTTCCCAACACCATTTGTTGAAGAGGCTTTCTTTTCTCCATTGTATGTTGTTGGCCCCTTTATCAAAGATTATTTGACCATATATATGTGGTTTTATTTCTGGGCTTTCTATTCTGTTCCATTGGTCTGAGCGTCTATTTTTCTGCCAATACCATGCTGTTTTGATTATCGTGGCCCTATAATATAGTTTAAAGTCAGGTATTGTAATGCCCCCAGCTTCATTCTTTTTCCTTAGGATTGTTTTGGCTATTCGGGGTTTTTTATAGTTCTATATAAATCTGATGATTTTTTGTTCCATTTCTTTAAAAAATCTCATAGGGATTTTGATGGGAATTGCATTAAATTTGTATATTGCTTTGGGTAATATGGCCATTTTGATTATATTTATTCTTCCTATCCAAGAACAAGGAATATTTTTTCATCTCATTGTATCTTTTTCGATTTCTCTTAACAATGCTTTGTAATTTTCATTATATAGGTCCTTTACATTCTTTGTTATGTTTATTCCTAGGTATTTTATTTTTTTTGTTGCAATCGTGAAGGGGATTATTTTTATGAGTTCGTTTTCTAATATTTCATTGTTGGCATATAGAAAGGCTATGGACTTTTGTATGTTAATTTTGTATCCTGTGACCTTACTGTATTGGTTTATTGTTTCTAATAATCTTTTTTGTGAAGTCCTTCGGGTTTTCGATATATAGGGTCATATCATCAGCAAAAAGTGATACCTTTACTTCTTTTTTCCGATATGGATGCCTTTTATTTCTTTGTCTTGTCTGATTGCTCTGGCCAGAACTTCTAGCACCACGTTAAATAAGAGTGGAGAGAGTGGACAACCCTGTCTTGTTCCTGATTTAAGGTAGAAAGTCCTCAGTTTTATGCCGTTTAATATGATGTTGGCTGATGGTTTATCATATATGGCCTTTATCATGTTGAGATATTTTCCTTCTATACCAATTTTGTTGAGAGTCTTAAACATAAAATTGTGTTGTATTTTATCAAAAGCCTTTTCTGCATCTATTGATAAGATCATGTGGTTTTTGTTCTTTGTTTTGTTGATATGGTGTTGTACGTTAACCGTTTGCGTATGTTGAACCATCCTTGAGATTCTGGGATGAATCCCACTTGATCATGATGTATTATTTTTTTAATATGTTGTTGTATTCGGTTTGCCAGTATTTTGTTTAGTATTTTAGCATCTGTATTCATTAGAGATATTGGTCTGTAATTTTCTTTCTTTGTGCCATCCTTGCCAGGTTTTGGTATGAGGGTTATGTTGGCCTCATAAAATGTGTTTGGAAGTATTGCTTCTTCTTCAATTTTTTGGAAGACTGAGTAGAATAGGAACCAAGTCTTCTTTGAATGTTTGATAGAATTCACTAGTATAACCGTCTGGGCCTGGACTTTTATTTTTGGGGAGGTTTTTAATAGTTTTTTCTATTTCCTCCCTGCTGATTGGTCTGTTTAGGCTTTCTGCTTCTTCATGACTCAGTCTAGGAAGGTTGTATTGTTCTAGGAATTTATCCATTTCTTCTAGATTGTTGTATTTAGTGGCATATAATTTTTCATAGTATTCTACAATAATTCTTTGTATATCTATGATGTCTGTGGTGATCGCTCCTCTTTCATTTTGGATTTTATTTATTTGAGTCCTGTGTCTTTTTTCCTTGGTGAGTCTTGCCAAGGGTTTGTCAATTTTGTTGATCTTTTCAAAGAACCAGCTCCTTGTTTTATTGATTTTTTCTATAGTTTTTCTGTTCTCTATTTCATTTATTTCTGCTCTGATTTTTATTATCTCCTTTCTTCGGCTGGTTTTGGGTTGTCTTTGTTCTTCTTTTTCTAGTTCCTTAAGGTGTGAAGTTAAGTGGTTTACTTCGGCTCTCTCTTGTTTGTTCATATAGGCCTGAAGTGATTTGAACTTTCCTCTTATTACTGCTTTTGCTGCATCCCAGAGATTCTGATATGTCGTATTTTCATTTTCATTTGTCTGTATATATCTTTTGATCTCTGCGCTTATTTCTTCTTTCACCCATTCATTTTTTAGAAGTATGTTGTTTAGTTTCCACATTTTTGTGGGTTTTTCCCCCTCTTTTTTGCAGTTGAATTCTAGTTCCAAGGCTTTATGATCAGAAAATATGCTTGGTACAATTTCAATTTTTCTAAATTTGCTGATATTGTCTTTGTGGCCCAACATATGGTCAATTCTTGAGAATGTTCCATGAACACTAGAGAAAAATGTATACTCTGTCGCTTTGGGATGAAGTGTCCTGTAGATGTCTATCATATCCAGGTGTTCTAGTATTTCGTTTAAGGCCACTATATCTTTATTGATTCTCTGTTTGGATGACCGATCTAGAGCCATCAGCGGTGTATTGTGGTCTCCAAGTATGATTGTATTTTTGTTAGTTTTTGTTTTAAGGTCAATAAGTAGCTGTCTTATGTATTTTGGTCCTCCTTGGTTTGGTGCATATATATTAAGGATTGTTATGTCTTCTTGATTCAACTTCCCCTTAATCATTATGAAATGACCATTTTTGTCTCTGAGTACTTTTTCTGTCTTGTAGTCAGCATTATTAGATATGAGTATTGCTACGCCTGCTTTTTTTTGGGTGTTGTTTGCTTGGAGTATTGTTTTCCAGCCTTTCACTTTGAATTTGTTTTTATCCTTGTTGCTTAGATGTGTTTCTGGTAGGCAACATATAGTTGGATTTTCTTTTTTAATCCATTCTGCTACTCTGTGTCTTTTTATTGGTGAGTTTAATCCGTTTACCTTTAGTGTAATTATTGACACTTGTGGGTTCCCTATTGCCATTTTATAAATTGCTTTCTGTTAGTTTTGTATCTAGTTTGATTCTTCTCTTTTGTTTTTCTATCATTTGTTTTTGTTTGTTTGTGTTCCATACTTCTTTCCTCTGTTGCTACCTTTTATAAGTCAAGTGTTTTTGTGGTGGTTTTTTCAAGGGTGGTTACCATTAAGTAATGAAAAGGGTACCTACCATATTCATTGTAGTACCCTATCTTATAAGTATTTCTGCACTTCATCATCCTTTGCTACTGTTAATCTCCATCCTCTCCCCCCTTTTTTTCCTTTGTTGTCACAGTTTAAGTTTGGTTTTATTGTGTTCTTGGTGGAGCTGTTACTTGTGGTGTTGTTTTCTTTTGTTCTTTGAATCTGGTTGGAAAACCCCCTTTAGTATTTCCTGGAGTGGGGGCTTTCTGTTGATAAATTCTCTCATCTTTTCTGTATTTGTGAATGTTTTTATATCTCCTTCATACTTGAAGGATAGCTTTGATGGGTATAGTATTCTTGGCTGAAAGTTCCTCTCTTTCAGGGCTTTAAATATTGGGGTCCACTCTCTTCTAGCTTGTAGAGTTTCTGCTGAGAAATCTGATGATAATCTAATAGGCCTTCCTTTATATGTTGTACTCTTCTTTTCCCTGGCTGCCTTGAGAATTTTTTCTTTGTCATTGGTTTGTGTCATCTTTATTATGATGTGCCTTGGAGTGGGTTTGTTGGGGTTAAGAAAACTCGGTGTTCTGTTTGCTTCTTGAATTTGAGGCTTTAGTTCTTTCCACAGGCTTGGGAAGTTCTCGTCTATTATTTGTTTGAGTATGTTCTCCATTCCATTTTCTCTCTCTTCTCCCTCTGATATACCTATTATTCTTATGTTATTCTTTCTGATGGAGTCAGACAATTCCTGTAGGGCTTTCTCATTTTTTATTATTTTTGAGTCTCTTTCTTCTTCTCTCTGTTGTGCCTCAAGTTGTTTGTCTTCTATTTCACTAATCCTATCCTCAATCTGGGCTGTTCTGTTAGCTAAGCTTGTTACCTCGTTTTTCAGCTCGTGAATTGAGTTTTTCATTTCTGTTTGATTTGTTTTAATAGTTTCAATTTCCTTGGTAATATATTCTTTGTGTTCATTGAGTTGTTTTCTGATCTCCCTAAATTGCCTTTCTGTGTTTTCTTGTATATCTCTGAGTATTTTTAAGATTTCTATTTTAAATTCTCTGTCATTTAGCTCCAAGCCTTCCAATATGTTAAGTCTTTTCTCCATAGATTTTTCCACATCTATTTGTGTTACTTCTCTTTCTTTTGTATCCATAATATTCAATTTTCTCTTTCTTATTGGCATCTGAGGGTGGTCTTATTGATAGCACTAATTAGAATTAATAAAGAGTAAAAAGTAAAAAAAAAAAAAAAAAAAAGGTAAAACACCCCACAAAAAAAAACCAGTAATAATTTATTATTTCCCCCTTTTTTTCTTTCTTCTCTTTCCCTCCTCTCCCCTCCTCAGGGAAATATCGTGCCTATAATGGAGGGCTTGATTTGGGGTGAAGAGTTCAAGGGGCAAAAAAAGGGAGTAGGGACCTACTAAATGTAAAAAAAAAAAAAAAAGGAAGAAAATTTTAGACTAGCATAAGATGATTTCCTTGTAAGTGATGGTCAACTAAGAGATATAATGAGAGGGATAAGAGGGAACCAGAAAAAAGGACCAAAAAAAGAATAATAAAGAAGAAAAAAATAAAAATAATAAGTAAAAATCTGTTGTATTAAGTGGAGCGAAGACTAAATACAATGGAGACCTTGGGTTGGGAGGACCCAAAATGCCACAAAAATAAACAAACAAGAAAAAAACAAAAACAAAAGCAAAAAAGAAAAATAAAGCCAAAAAAAGCCTTGAGTCCCAAATTAACTAATTTGTTCGTGATTGAGGATTAAATGGGAGGAAACTAAAAGGAGAAAAGAAAAAACGAATAGAAAGGAAAAAATAAGAAAAAGAGAAAAACGAAGGAAGAAATAAAAAAGGAAGAGAAAAAAAACTAAATAAAGCAAAGAAAAAAAAAACAAAAGAGGAGAGAGTGAGAGTTAAGTGTTTTGGAGTATAACCTTAAAGGAGGGTGGGGATGAAGAAGAGAAATAAAATGTAACAGTTATGGGTAGTGTAGTTCAAGAAAAGGGAAGCATAAGATGGGTAGAGAATAGAAGGACCGAGGTGGAGGAAATAAAGGCAATAAGATAAAAGAAACAAACAACAACAAAAAAAAAGTTAGTGGAACAAGTTGTAAAGTCTGTGGATTTTTCTTGATTTTGAGAGGTTAACTTCTTCCTTTTTCTTTTCTCTCCCTCTTCCTGGTCGGTGACTCTGTACCCCAGGCTCTGCCCCTGTGTCACACTTAGGTAGGGATTTTCAGTTGATGGGATTCTATGGCAATGTCATATAATTGGCTTTAGTCTTGCTGGTAGTCAAGGCTTTTTGGCGTTTGCAGGGTCCAACGATGAGAGAGTTTGCTTTCCTGGATTCTCTCTCCTAGTCCCCCCTTCCTGAATTAGCAGCCTGGTGATCCAGCTATAAGGCTGCAACTGCTTCTGCCTGGGGAGTAAGAGGCTCAAAGAGGTGGGAAATCCCCACTCTATCCCCACTCAGTGCAAGGCTTTGGGAAAGGCTCTGGCAGTCAGGGCCTCCAGTGTAATCAGGCGGGGGTGGGAGTCAATTGTCAAGGTGACTGTTCAGCGCCTAGCATTCAGTTGGACCTCTCAACCCAGGCTTTCCACACTTTGTAGCCTGTTTTGGCTGGGAAGAAGAGGCACTAGTCTCTGCTTGCGACTGGTGTAGTATATAGATCTTATTATCTGCCAAGTCCCTCTTGTTAGCGTTTATCCCTGAATATGGAGGCTCTATCAATCAGAAGTTGCCCCCGCCCCTTTAGCGCGAGGCACTAAAAAATATCACGCCTCTTGTCTTGGGTCGCTGAACTGAGAGAGATCTTATCAAATTAGAACCGAGGGTGCGCAGATTTCATGGGTTAAGCTAATTTCAGTGATTGGGTCGCAGCTGTGCTCCCGAAGGTATTTCAGGCTGCCTGCGCGCCCCTCTCCCAACGCTTGATTGTTAGCTTGAATGGCTGGGTGAGGTGCCCCGCCCACGGAGAGAATCTCCCAAGTAGAAGACCACCCTGGTGCCTCTCCCGCTCGCCCTGCCGCTGGCGGCTGGATCGCACCAAGCGCAGGATAATGGGGCACCCTGGGTGTGCGGGCCAGTAGGGCGCTCTGGGCGTGTGGAATGCCCAGGGCACGCGCACGAATGGGGTGCTCCGGGCACCGGTGGCTGGCGACTCTCACTTGCTGTGTGCGGGCCGCTGGGAACGTTAGCGGTGCTTGCTCTGCAACTGGACCGGGCGCCCGTCGTTGGCTGCTCGCTGCTCCCGAGTGTGGGCGGTGCTCGCTCTGCAACCGTACCGGGTGCACGCCAGCGGCTGCTCGCCGCTTGGAGTGTGGGCGGTGCTCGCTCTGCAACCGGACCGGGCGAGTGCCCGTGGCTGCTTGCGGCTCCCGAGTGTGGGCGGTGCTCGCTCTGCAACCGGACCGGGCATGCCGGTGGCTGCTCGCGGCTCCAGAGTGTGGGCTGACTCACCACAGGCGCACTCCCTCGTGGCTTGAATGAAGGTCCCTGCGGTAGCTTCCTCCACACCCTCGTCTCTCAGATTCAAGTGATAACAGTCCTTTCGCTTTCAGTTTGTGTGGAACTCCGGAATGCTCCGAGGATAAATTTTTCTGTTTCTAGTTCATAAATTTGTTGTGATTTAGGGGAGATCTGTCGGACGCGCTGCTCATGGCGCCATTTCCGTCGCTATTGATTTCTTGAATAGCAAGTTTTCTTAAATTAATTTCAAAGTGAAAAAATAAAATATATGGCTCCAAAAATACAAAATGTCCAGAAAATGAAATGAAGTGGGGAAAAATTAAGATCCATTTGGAAATTTTATTTGAAAAGGTACTATTTTTACAATTGGTATAGAGATTATTAAAACTGGCATATCACCATTAATTTTGTTCAAAATAAGTAAGATTGTGTTTCATCTATAGATAAGAAGAAAAAATGTGAAGTTTAAAGCATTTGGATTATTAAAAATCACTGATACAAAGGATTTTGACACATTAAATACAATGTGTCTGTAAAGTCATGGTGCACTTTTGACCAGTCACAGGAAAGCAACAAAAGATGATAGAAATGTGAAATCTTCACCAAATAAAAGGAAAACCCTTCCAGTTTCTGTAGGATGATGTGGCAGCATGTACGCATGTGCAGATGATGACGTAACACTGTATATACAGTGGAGCAGCCCACAGCCATGCCAGTCGAGATGTGGACGGTACAGAGGAAAGTTCAGTGTGTTCTGTGGCTTGCTAAATTTGAATCCATGACCAAAGTGCAACGTGAATATTGGCGCGTTTATAACGAAGCACCACCACATAGGAATAACATTACTTGGTGGGATAAGCAGTTGAAGGAAACCAGCAGTTTGATGGAGAAACCCCGTTCCGGTAGGCCATCAGTCAGTGACGAATCTGTAGAGGCTATACGGGATAGCTACCTAAGGAGCCCTAAAAAATCTGTGTGTGAGCCCACATCGAACTGCACTGAATAGGTATGAAACTGGGAGAGTTCTCCTTTTATTTGATGCAGATTTCACATTTCTATCATCTTTTGTTGCTTTCCTGTGACTAGTCAAAATTGCACCATGACTTTACAGACACACTGTATAAGTATATAACAATAAACTATCTGAAAATCACTTATAATTTGAAGCTTGATAAATGAATTTAAGCTGGCCTACCTTATACATCTGAATTTTGTACTTCAGATCTTAGAAATGTAAGCTTCTAAGAGATATACTTTCAGTAAATAAAAATTAATTGAAGTTAAATTTTTTACAAAGGAAAATTGAATGTAAGTAAGGTTTAAGAAATTATAATTGGAAATTTTCATTGTTCTAGAATTCATTTGTTTGATGATGTTAATTACAAGAATAGAACTTACCATGAATTGGGCTATTACTATTTGATCTTATTTCATTCTAACTAATGAGAAAGAGCTACACACCTTTCTAAAGGTAATGATCCTGCAATAATGTACTACTTTTCTGTGGCATTGAATGCAATCACAGTGGATTATAAATTAGGGAAAAAATACTTAATACTCTGCCCATGAAACAGAGGCAAAAACATTTGTACCGTGAAAACAGTTACGCTTATGAAAAAATACTTAAATTTAGATAATATATATGTTTTTGGCTATTTTGTTTAGATTCAAAAATAAATGGAGCTTTTTTATTGATGCTTTAAAAGTAATTTTAACAACAGTATAAATATCTGAGAGTAAATTTAATATCAGTACTTC
Organism: Saccopteryx bilineata; assembly: GCF_036850765.1. Taxonomy (NCBI): domain Eukaryota; kingdom Metazoa; phylum Chordata; class Mammalia; order Chiroptera; family Emballonuridae; genus Saccopteryx; species Saccopteryx bilineata. Next base: position 74,339,770 of record NC_089493.1, read on the forward strand.
AGTAAAGAAATCAAAACCATCCGTACAAGACAGGGGGAGTTTGAAATGACTCAGATGCTATCTGAATAGTTGCCAAGGAGCTTTGGTAGATTACTTGAAATGTAATTTCAAATCATTCAATTTTGGCAATTGTATATGCATGAGGAACCGGCACCTAAATAAATACTTCAAAAGGTTTCCTCTTCCCCTTTCTAGTCACTTTTCCTCAACCCGTAGAGCCAACACATTCTAACTGCTATCATGTACTGTTATGCCTTTTCCAGGACTTCATGTAAATGAAGCATACAGTATGAATTCCTTTGTTTCTATTTATTTGACTTCTTTCATCCCACATGATTTTGTGATTTATCCATTTTGTTGAGTACGTAAATTTTTTTTTCTGAGTATACCATTATTTGTCCATCTATATTCCTGTTTATAAACATTTGGGTTGTTTCCAGCTTTTGTATATTATACATAAGGCTGCTGTGAACATTTATGTACTAATCTTTCTCTGTGAACATATATTTTCATTTCTTTTGGTGAAGTACCAAGGAGTAGAATTGCTGGACCATAGGACAAATATATTTTTACTCACATAAGAATGTACCAAACAATCTGCCTACTTTTCTGTTTATTAGTTACTTTGTCAGTAATCTTTTTGTGAGTCTAAAAATTAGTTTATAAGCAATTTACCTAATACAAAAATTCTGTGTGATTAGCCATGTTCTACCGTGTATTAAAACCTGGTACAGAATTAGAAGCCTACTGCAGTAGCAGAATAAGGATGTTCACATCATAATCCCAGGAACCTATGAATGTGACTTGTCACATGGCAAAAAGGAATTCAAGTTACAGATTGAATTAAGGTTGCTAATCAACTAACCTGAGATGAGAAGATTATCCGAATTATCTAGATGAGCCCAATATCTCAAGAGTCCTTATAAGTGGAAAAGGCAGACAAAAGAGGGAGAATCAGAGAGATGGCATGAGAAAGATTCACTCCCAGTCTTGCTGGTTTTGAAGATGAAGGATTATGGCTCTAAACCAAGGAAGGTGACTTCTGGACCTCTAGAGCAGTGGTCCCCAACCCCCAGGCCGCAAACTGGTACCGGTCCGTGGGCCATTTGGTACCAGTCTGCAGAGAAAGAATAAATAACTTACATTATTTTTGTCTTATTTATATTTGTCTGAACCATGTTTTATTTTTTAAAAATGACCAGATTCCCTCTGTTACATTCATCTAAGACTCACTCTTGACGCTTGTCTCGGTCACATGATGCATTTATCCGTCCCACCTAAAGGCCGGTCTGTGAAAATATTTTCTGACATTAAACTGGTCTGTGGCCCAAAAAAGGTTGAGGACCACTGCACTAGAGGATGAGTTCTAGCTAAAAATACAGGAAAACGAATTATTCCCTAGAACTGCCCTAGAACTTCTAGTAGAAACACAGAGCTGCCCACACTTTGATTTTCTCAGGAAACCAACAGAACTTCAATATAATAAATCTGTATTATTTTAAGCCATTAAGTCTGTGGTAATTTCTAACAGAAGTAGTAAGAAACTAATACACCTATGATAAGACCAAATGAATTAAAAACATAATTTTGAAGCTTTAAATTGACATTAAAACCCAAAATTGTAATTATCTTGTTTCATTCTGGTAAATGGATCCACATGCTTACCATTTTCTTGGCTCTCCATACCTATTTGCGGTATAAATTTTACTTTATTTAAAGAATGTTCTATAGGTCTGTTGGTAGGGGGAAAAAAGGCAATCTTACTTTCTTTATAAAAATTAGTTTGTTGAATTTACAATTCTAACTTGACAGTCGTTTCTCTTAACATAATTATAGATATAGCTCCTTTTTTAAAAATTCTAATGCTGCCCTGGCTGGTTGGCTCAGTGGTAGAGCGTTGGCCTGGCGTGCAGAAGTCCTGGGTTTGATTCCCGGCCAGGGCACACAGGAGAAGCGCCCATCTCTGCTTCTCCACCCCTCCCCCTCCTTCCTCTCTGTCTCTCTCTTCCCCTCCCACAGCCAAGGCTCCATTGGAGCAAAGATGGCCCGGGCGCTGGGGATGGCTCCTTGGCCTCTGCCCCAGGCACTAGAGTGGCTCTGGTCGCGGCAGAGCGACACCCCAGAGGGGCAGAGTGTCCCCCTGGTGGGCGTGCCGGGTGGATCCCGGTCGAGCGCATGCGGGAGTCTGTCTGACTGTCTATCCCCGTTTCCAGCTTCAGAAAAATACAAAAAAAAAAAAAAAAAAAATTCTAATGCTGCTGTGGAGATATCAGCAGTCAACAGTTTTCTTCTAGAGGTAAAATATTTTCACAGTAAATGCTTATAGGATTTTCCCATTGGTGTTTGATATTCTTCAGTTTCTCTGTTTTGTATCTACATGGAGATTTTTTCTTTATTTAGTTTGTCATACATGGGATTTTGGGGCTTCTTGAATGTACGTATCATTGTTTCTGACCCATACAAGATATATCTCAGCCATCCTGTCCTGAATATAGCCTTTCTTCCTTCCTTTATCCCTTGCCCCTTCCTTCCTTCCTTCCTTCCTTCCTTCCTTCCTTCCTTCCTTCCTTCCTTCCTTCCTTCCATCCTCTCTTTATCTATTTCTTTCTTTTTTCCTTATTTGTTATTTGTGACTGGGATCCTTATTACAAATATATCAAAACTCCTCTGTCTATCCTCTATATATCTTAACTTCTTTTTATTATTCTTGCTTTCTTCTTTTTCTGTTTTATCTTATTTCTGAAGATTTTTCTTAGGACTCAACCTTGCAGGGGTGTTTTATACCCTTTCAGTGTTATAGGAAAATCTATTATTCTAGGGTTTATATTTTTGAGCCCCCAAAATACTTTTCTCTCAAGGTTTTCATTTGAATTTGGGGTTGTAAGGGCCTTATTGGAAAGTCATAAGATGAACATTTGCTTCTTCTTTTGGCAGTCAGGATTGTAATAGAAATTGTTCCTGAGATAACCCATACTTCTTACAAAATAGGGAAAATATTATACTCAAGTACAAAAAAGGAAAAATCAAAGGTTTTATACTGGTATCTTTCATTCAGTTCATTTATCAGGTATATATGCATTGAGTGTTTTTATCATCCAGCTCTATCTTGGTACTTGAGGTAAATTTAAACTAGATAAGATTTATTATTTAATGGGGCTTAAAATCTTTGGGGGGAAATGTGAGACTAGTTAAAAAACAGTATCTATTGATTTTTTCTTGTGACAAATGAGACCCTGGGTTAGTGAATGTGCTGATAGATCTTTGACCTTCTGTTTAATGGGGCATGTATTTTTGGCCCCCTCCTTACCTTTGACTTCACGATATATTATTTTTAAAAATGAGTTCTATAATTGGACTCCTTAAGCACCAATGTTGGCTCTAACAATTAACTACTGTGTGACTTTGGGCAGGTTATGTTACTCCTTTAAGAACTGGGTTCTTCATTTATATAATAAACAAATACTGTTATATTCCTCTAAGGGTGATTAAGAGGATAAAATGAGTTAACACTCATAAAAGTACTCAATAAATATAAGCATATGCTGCCTTTGTCCAAGTAAACCAGGCTTTATCTCTCTCATACAGTGGTACCTGGACACGTGAGCAATTTAAATCACGAGCAATTTGAGAGACAAGCAGTCACTTGTGGGATTTTTTGCTTTAAGTTCATGAGTGAATATTTGAATCACAAGCTTCCACCACCCTCCACTAGATACCCTGCCAAATGTTCAGTTTCACAGGTTACATGAGTAAATTGATAAAATGTACATACAGTATCATGCAGAGCGTGTAAGGTCAATTTTGCGATTAAATGTAGTGTTAAGTGAGTAGAGAGTAAGTTATGTTAAGCGGTAACGCATGAAATGAAAATCAACTCTGCCAGTCTCCTCCCTCTCTGCCAGCATCTTTGCCTGAACTTGAAGGTGAATAACATTTCATTAACCACTTTATGTCTTTACCTTCTCTCACATTATGTGTGTTTATGTGTGTGTTACTTATAAAGTACATTTTCTTATTTAAAAAAAATTTTTTGTATATAAAACAAAAAATTCATGTGGTTTTTGAGAGCTGGAACAGATTAATTAAATTCTCATTAATTTAAATGGGGAAATTCGATTTGACAAACCAGCAAATTGAGTCACAAACTCAGCCATGAAACAAATTACACGCATGTGTCAAGGTACCACTGTAGTTCCAACTCACTTCAAGATATTGTTTCTCAGCTGACCAGTCAGTGGCACAGTAGATAGAGCATTGGAATGGGACGTGGAGGACCCAGGTTCAAGACTCCAGGGATGCCAGCTTGAGTATGGGCTCATCTTGTTTGAGCAAGGCTCCCAGATTGAGCTCAAGGTTGCTGGCTCGATCAAGGGGTCACTCATTCTGCTGTAGCCCCCTGGTCAAGGCACATATGAGAAAGCAATCAGTGAACAACTAAGGTGCTGCAACAAAAAATTAATGCTTCTCATCTCTCTCCCTTCCTGTCTGTCCCTCTCTGTCCCTCTCTCTGACTCTGTCTCTGTCACAAAAAAATGATATTGTTCCTCCTTTAAAAAGTTCTTCTGTGTTATAAGATATAAAAGTCAGCTTAAGAAGCTGCCAAAATGGCCCTGACCTGTGGCTCTGTTGGTATAGTATTGACTGGTATATGGACATCCCAGGTTTAATTCCTGGTCAGGGCACATAGGGGAAGCAACCATCTCTCCCACACCTTCTACCCCTTTTCTCCCTCTTCCCCTCCCACAGCCAGTGGTTCAACTAGTTTGAGCATTGGCCCCAGGTGCTGAAGATAGCTTGGGTGATTCTAGTGCTTCAGCCTCAGCTGTTAAAAATAGCTCCGTACTTGAACATTGGCCCAGATGGGGTTTCCAGGTGGATCCTAGTTGGGGTGAATGCTAGAGTCTATATAATTATCTCTCCTCCTCTCACCTAAAAAAGAAGTTGCTGGAATAGCTCTGAATGGCAAGGGATAGATAGACATTGCTCTTACAGACACTGCTGCAGAAAGGGGGCCACTAAATCCTAAAAATTATGCAGCTTTTTAAAACGTCCTTTACTCCCAGCAACATTCCTTTTCAGGAAAAAAAGTTACATATAAGCTAGCTACATATTTCATAATTTAGCCCCAAGTACATAATGTTTATGTAAGCAATGTGGGTATTATTGCCTTTAAAAATTTATGATATGTACAACACAATTTAGTATCAGTGTCATCACCTTTTCCAAACCCTCCTCCATCCACTCCCTTGAGCATCATCTTTTCTTACCTGTGCTATTTTTGGTTAGTTTAACACTTGAAAAAAAATGACTACTCAAGATATCCCTTTTGCTTTGGAATGTTATAAATTGACATCAATCAGCCAAAGGACCGTTCTAAAATTAAGAGTGGTATTAGCCAAATATAAGAGAAATGGAGATATAATTGTCACCTGAAGCATATGACAGACCCAAGGCCTCTGCTGAGAATGGTAAGGTTGAAATTTTAAAGAACTAATGCATAGAATGTAGAGTATTACATTCCATTTGTGCATAGTTTTATACAAAATGTACTAATTATGATGATTTTCTTGCAAAGAAGGCAGTAAGTCTTTAACATCACACTTTCATTATTTTAAGGCCCTGACATCATGTTTCAGTATGGGTAATTAGGATTCAGGTGTTAACATACTATAATAAAGAATAGAAATAAAGCCCTGGCCAGGTAGCTTAGTTGACTAGAGCATCGTCCCTACCTACCAAAGTTGTGGGTTTGATCCTAGATAAGGGCACATACAATAATCAACCAATGACTGTAAGAATGACTGGAACAACAAATCAATGTTTCTCTCTCTGTGTCTCTGTTTCTTTTCTTTCCTCTCTAAAATTCAATTTAAAAAGAAAAAAATAGAGACAAAAAAGGACCAAATCTGAAGAAGTATTCTACATCCTTATTTTAAGCATGCTCTATGTAACCAAATTAATATATATATATATATATATATATATATATATATATATATATATGCAGAAATTGGTTTAGAGCAATTAAATGTTTTTATAATTGTTTTTAATAAAGGATAGAGAGAAAGAACAGCTGAGGGATTAACTGTAGTTTTAAAATAACATAACATAACTGACCAGATGGTGTCGCAGTGGATAGAGCATCGAACTGGGATGTGGAAGACTCAGGCTCAAAATTCCCAGGCTGCCAGCTTGAATGTGGGTTACCAGCTTGAGCGTGGGGTCACTGGCTTGAGCATGGGATCATAAACATGACCCCATGGTCACTGGCTTGAGCCTAAAGGTCACTAGCTTGAAGCTTGAGCCCAAAGTCATTGGCTTGAGCAAGGGATCAGTCATTCTGTTGTAGCCCCAGGATCAAGGCACATATGATAAAACAGTCATTGAACAACTAAGGTGATGCAACAAAGAATTGATGCTTCTCATCTCTCTTTCTTCCTGTCTGTCTGTCCCTATCTGTACTTCTCTTTCTTTTTTTTTAATTTATTTATTTATTCATTTTAGAGAGGAGGGGGGGGGAGAGAGAGAGAGGAGAGAAAGAGAGAGAAGGGGGAGGAGCAGGAAGCATCAACTCCCATATGTGCCTTGACCAGGCAAGCCAGGGTTTTGGACCGGCAACCTCAGTGTTTCCAGGTTGACGCTTTATCCACTGTGCCACCACAGGTCAGGTTGTACTTCTCTTTCTCTCTCTCTGTTACAAAAAAATGAAAAAAAAAAGATAACATAAGGAGGAAAGAACATAAATGCTGCATCTGCAGCCCAGAAAACTGAGTTGTTTCTAAGTAATATGCAAACTTAGAAAAATTATGCTGACAATTGGAAGCCACTGTTTATTTCAGTAGTTTTGTCCAATTCTGACTGGCCAATTAGCATTGAGTTTGCCTTTCATGATGAGTTCTAGGACTCACCCTTCGCTTAAATATTTATCTGGTTATTTATTAAATTGTGTTATTTATATCCATTGTTAAGGCTAGTGAAAGTTCTTTAGGCCCATTGATCTAAAGAAAAATATTTTCTTTGTCTTGGTCCCATCTTATATTTCAGCTTCAAATTGAAATATGTATCCTTATAGATACTCAAATATTAATGTACTAAGGTTTCCGCCTTCTGCCACAGCAAATCTGATCAAACCATTTCTCTCTTACACAATTCCAGGAGCATGTCATGACTGTGACACTCAACTGAATTCATTCAATTTATTTTTTGACGCTTTTTGACAGGGCTGATGTCTCATGTTAGGTTCCCTGGAAGCAGAGACTAGGAAAGAGATATGCTTGCAGCAAGTTTATTGGAGAACACTCTTAAGATCAATACCTCTATTGGAGAACTGGAAGCAGGAATGGGCAGGAGGCATAGTTAAATGGCAATGTGGATGAGACCAAGGCTCAGCAACTCTTCTGAGAGCTCTGAAGCTGGGGTAGCCCTCCAGATCTGTCTGAGTGGAAGTCAGCTCAGCCAGGCATTTGGTACCCGGCATTGAACCTTAAGAAGAAAGCCTGATCTTGAGTGAGGGGTCTCTCTTCTGCTAGGGACAAGTGATGTGTCTCAGCTGAGAGCTACAGGCCACCACCATTCCCAGCAACTGGGAAATGAAATCATCAGCTTGTGACGAAGATAGTGCCCTACATTTTTATCACCATTGACCCCCAAAGTCTTCAGCTTGCTCCTTTGAATCTCTTCTTCTCTTAAAGCTTTCACCTTCTTTCTAATTTTCCTCCCTCTGTCCCAGCCTAAAGTACTCCAATCTCCTCTATCAGGTCTCAACATTTCACTGTGGCTCTATTCCATGATCCATGCATGGCCTTTTAAAATATTTAAACCAGAATGTTGTAAAGGATCACTAACACTTATTTTCTGAAAGATTTAATGGTTTCAATAAATTAAGAAATCTGATAAATCTGTAGGAAGATTAGTAGAACTTAAATCTTTTGCTTTTTTTTTTTACTTATAGTTTGGCATAAGGAAGAATATTTTTCTCTTTAGTATTTTCTCCTCTCTCCAAGTCTGAAAATAGGAAAGAAAACACACAATACATATATTCACATTTACAGCTAGATCTTCTGGGATTGAGAGATAAGAGAGAAAAACATTGGTTATGGTAACACAGGAAAATATCTTTTGTTTTTTATATGGTCAAATATTTTATCTTTATATGATTTTTTTCTCCTGCCTCCTTTAATTGTATATACAATGACCTACAGATCTTCTGCAGACAAAATCATACAGCCACGTGTTTAGCTGAGAGAAAACTATCATTTATTGATTTTTATTAGGCATTTGCATTAAATCATTTTATTTTACCTGTATAACATCTTGGAAATATAAAAATTATTATATCTGATTTTCTAGGTAAGAGAACTAAGCCCAGTGAGAAAAACTGCACTGCCAAAGCACATGAAATTCAAACGTGAGTTCTTATCGCCTGACAGCTCTTTTGTGCTCTGAAGACTGACTTCCTTTTCTTCCCACTTTTAGCAAACTTGTTTTTTAAAATCACTTTTTGATTCACTGCAAAACTGAGTGGAAACTATAAAGAGTTCCTGCCTACACACATGCATAAACTCCCTTATTATCAACATCCTCATCAGAGCAGCACATTTGTTATAATTCATAAAGCCACATTAACAGAGCATAATTATTTAAAGTTTATAGTTTACATTACAATTCAATCTTGTTGTTGTACATTCTATGAGCTTGGACAAATTTATGACAAGACATAGCCACCATTATCATATAATACAGAGTAGTTTCACTGCCCTAAAATTCTCTGTGTTCCACCTGTTCATCTCTCTCTCCCTCCTAAACCCTGACAACTGCTTTTCATTTTATGGTCTTTATAGTTTTGCCTTTTCAGTTTGATTTTTGGAATCAAACTGTATATAGACTTTTTAGGTTAACTTTTTTCACTTAGTAATATGTGTTTAAGTTTCCTCTTTATTGTTTTCATCGCTTGATAGCTCATTATCTTAGCGCTGCATAGTATCCCATTGTCTGGATGTACCACAGTTGATCCATTCACCTATTGCAGGACACCTTGTGCTTCCACAATTTGGCAATTAGGAATAAAACTGCTATCCATGTGCAGGCTTTTACTTCAATACGGATTTTCAACTCCTTTGGGTAAATACCAAGGAGCAAGATTGCTGAATTGTATGGTAAAATATGTCTAGTTTGTAAGAAATACTAAACTGTTATTCAAAGTGCCTTTGGAAGTGATAGCACTTCTGAAGTGGTATCAGTTTGCATTTCCCCCAGCAATGAGTGAGAGACCCTGTGGCTCTTCGGTGTTTCCTAACGTGGGGCCCACGCCCCACAGGGGGGGCAATTTGATAGTTAAGGGGGGCAATTTGAAAATGGACTCCACACGACTTTAACTCTTTCGCCCCGGGCCATTTAAATGCAATGCTAGATATCAGTGCCAAATTTAACAAAAAATGCAAGTCTTAAATAATTGCAGTAAATAATTATTAAGTATAATTTCGTTTGACGAGACCAAAATATCAACTGGGTGATTGACGTCGTCAAGTAAACTTCGTTCTGGGTTCACCGCGGAGCGTGCCGTCTGCCGTGGGGAACCCCAGACGTTTTAAAAACTCACTAAACAATACAGTTATTCTCACCTAATTGGCCCATCGCAACTTCTGTAGTGTTTCACATCATTCAGTTGGTGTTAATTTGAAATAAGTGTCAGTCAAAACTGTTGTAAAAGCTCATTGATTTAATAAATATACATATATATATTGTATAGATATAATTGGTAAGTATTTGATTTTATTTTTATCAATATTAAACTCTTTATTAAGTACTTCTTGCATCAGGGCTAGAAAGCACTAATATTTTATAAATATTATTGGGGCTATAATAGTGCATGCATGACAATTTTAATTTTAGAAGCATAACTTTCCAGAAAATTTTGTCAAGTGGAAAAAATATAGATACCTTTTGATTTGTGGTAGTAGTAAATGTATTATATACATTTAAATAAATATGAATTTTTAGTATACGTTTACTCTATGTAACATTGAATATATTTTAACACATATTTTAATATTAGTTTTTAATTGATCTTATTTTTATTATAGCCCATAGTAAAATGAGTGGTGCAAGCAAGAAAAAAACTCGTCAATATTCGGAGGAATATTTAAAATTTGGGTTCTTACCCGCTGTTCATGATGAGTGGATTCCTTTTTGTCTTTTATGCCATCAATGCTTGACCAACGAATCAATGAAACGAGGTCATCTTGAGGCGCATTTGAAGGTGAAACATAGTGCTCATATTAATTCAGATTTGAGTTACTTTAAAACTTTAAAGAAAAATTTTGAAAAAAGAACAACATTAAAGTCTCTATTTACTGCTCATACTTCAACTAATAATCGTGTTCTTGAGGCTAGTTATCAAATTTCTTTATTCATCGCTAAAACTGGAGAAAATCACACTATAGGAGAGAATTTAATAAAACTGTCAATATCAGCATTTCTTAAAACGGTTCTTGAAAAAGATGACAAAGATGTAAAAGCTATGCCACTCAGTAACAATTCTGTTAGCAGAAGAATAGACGAAATGAGTGAGGATATTGAAAAACAACTTATTGAAAAGCTGAAAACGAGAAAATTCTCCTTGCAAATGGATGAATCAACTTTGAGAGACAGTGAGGCAGTATTGATAACTTACGTAAGATATATTGATAAAGGACATTTTGCTGAAGAAATGTTGTTCTGTAAAAGATTAGAAAGCACCACTACCTCCAAAGATATATATAATAAGCTAAAAGACTACTTAGATGTCAATGATATACCAATGAAAAATATAACATCTTGTGCTGCAGATGGTGCTCCCAATATGATGGGCAAGAAAAATGGCTGCTTAAAATTGATGAAAGATGCGAATCCAGAAATGATTCTTGTGCATTGTGTTATTCATAGGGAAAACTTGGTAGCTAAAAACATCTCGCCTGTTCTGAATGAAGTATTACATACAGTAATAAAGTGTGTTAATGCTATTAAAACTAGTGCCAAATGTGAGCGTCTTTTCAAGCTATTTTGTGAAGAACAAAATGAAGACCATGTGAGACTTTTACTTCATACTGAAGTAAGATGGCTATCTAAAGGAAACTGTTTGAAAAGATATATGGAACTGTTTGATACTCTTAGTGATTTTTTAAGTGACAAACCTGAAATGAAGTATCTGTTAACAATAGATGGAAAAGCATTTGTGAGTTATTTAGCTGATATCTTTTTGAAAAACTAAATATATTAAATAAGCAACTTCAAGGAATAAATAAAACTCTTGTCGATGCAAAAGCAAAGATATTTGGTTTCATTACCAATATTGAGTTATGTCAGAAACATATTAACAACAAAAACTTTAAACAGTTTCATTGGCTCCAAAAATGTGAAGTAACTGATACCGCTTTACTTGTTATTGTCAATCATTTGAATATTCTATCGGCTGATTTAAAAGAAAGATTTTCTGATTTAAAACAAATTGACTTCCCAACATAGATGATGCAGCCAATGTTAGTGGATTTGTCTGATATATCAAATATGCAGTATCAAGAAGAACTCACAGAATTGCAAAATGATGAGTCAGTTAAAGCTTTATTTAATATCAAGGGAGCGATGGCATGGCTTTGTGAGGAAACAAATCAAATACCCAAATTCAACCAAATGTGCAAGAAAACTATTGCTACCATTTCCATCTTCATTTTTAGCTGAATGTGGATTTAGTGCTGTAAATGATTTACTGGTAAAAAAAAGAATTCGGCTGGATATAACACAACGTGGAGACTTGAGACTAAAGCTAACCAAATTGGAACCTAATATAAAATCTCTGTGCAGCAAGCATCAAGCGCAAGGATCACACTAAATTAAAATAATAAATTAATATAGAAAAGTATGTATTAAAATTATTTGGAATTTAAATTTCTGTTTTTCATTATATGTTTTGAAATTTTACTTACTGTGTTTTGTTAACAATTTCATAGTGATTTCTTCCTAGAACCTATCATTTATGTTTACTAAGTGAACAAATCAATTTTTTAATGTTAAAAATTATGTATGTTACATAGGGGGGACATAAAAATTTTAGAAAGGTTAAGGTGGGGCATGGCACAAAAAAGGTTGGGAAACACTGCTCTACATCCTTGTCAGCATGTAGTGTTGTCAGTGTTCTGCATTTCGGCCATTCTTGAAGGTGTTCTAAAATTTAAACTGGTTGTGAAGATGTGCAGCAGATATCCAGTTAAGATACTGATGCTTCAGATGGTCTGGTTGCTTAAACTATTAGCCTTACAGGTTGAAGGCAGAAAACTACAAAGCCAAACCTCTTCATCTTACATATTTACATTGAAAGCATTTCTTTGAGAAGGCTCAGTAAATGAATAATGAATATTTTACTTCTAAATTATATATTTTTGAGTTTTTAGAGAACTTGTCAAAAATATTAGACACACATGAGAATTATTGGAAGAAATACCTGCAGAGAGTAAAGAAGGAAGGAGCATATAAAGGCTAGGAGATTCTTTGGAGTATGATCAGGTCTGACATCTATGAATGGAAAAAAAAAGGAAAAGAAAAGGAAAAAGGATTAGGTGGAAGGAGCTGCAGATGGCAATGCTTTTCTGGGAAAGCCTCAGTCAAGTCAATGGACATTCTAGATCAGGGGTCAGGAAACTTTTTGGCTGAGAGAGCTATGAACACCACATATTTTAAAATGTTATTCCGTAAGAGCCACACAATCACCTGTGGACATTACACATTATCCAATAAAAATTTGGTGTTTTCCTGGAGGACTCCAGCCACCTGCAACCATGAACATGAGCAGTAGGAAATGAATGGATTGTAATACATGAGAATGTTTTATATTTGTAACATTATTTTTTTTATTAAAGATTTGTCTGTGAGCCAGATGCAGCCATCAAAAGAGCCACATCTGGCTCGCAAGCCATAGGTTCTCAACCCCTATTCTAGATCAAGGGCTGTCTATTAAAGGGGTCCTGCAATGGGCAGAAATAACCCAATCCTGATGCTTCAGCTATGCTCAATCACTGATAGGGAGCAGTCCAGCGTGCCCTCTACAAATTCTATGGCAGAGCCAGAGCCGTGGCAGAGAGAGGCTGCCGACCGACATGCCCTCCAGCAGGTACCTGAAGGGGGAACTGGGCGGTGCACCCAGGCCTGTCGAGCTCTTCATTGCCCTTCCTTTCCCACTGGGTTTCTTACCTACTTTAATTGCATATTCCTATGCTGTCATCTACATTCATATATAATGTACTCCTAAAGCAAACACAAAACTTGTAAAAAAAACTTAAAAAGATGGACTTACTGTAATGAAGGATTATGACCTCAGATAACTTAGTTATAAAGATGTTATAAAATCTTTTTTCCTTTAGACAAATACTCAACACTCTATTTTCAGCCTTTGGTATATGCTCTTTAATTCTACTTCCTTCACAATCTATCACGTTCTGCTGCCTTATGTTGATTGAGTCTGGTGGAGGCTAAAGGCCCAGCTTTCCCTGAAGCTTTAATGATTTTTATCTTTGTTTCAATTTTATTATTATTATTTTTTTGTTTTAGGACTATAAACCTGGTCTTTACTCTGAGCACTTTATTTCTTCAATTTCCTATTAATTGTCATAAAATTACTATATGGGTAAAAACAATAAACTATTTAAGTAATTGCAAAAAATCTGAAAGTACTGTTATATCCAAGTTTGACAGCGGGCTGGCAGTCAGCACCATCATCAGATTTTCAAAATGCTCATTAATGATTGTTTAACTAAAAGCCTACATTTAGAACATGAAATGGCATTCAGGAACATTTTGGATCATTTATAACTACTTGCCTTTGGTCTGGCTCCCTTAGAAGCAGAGGCTGAGATGTAATTTTTATGGACAAGACTTATTTAGAAGGTTCTCTCAGGGGAAGCCTCAAAGGAAGTGAAAAAATTAGGATAGGGCAGGGGAAAAAATAGGATTTCGGGTGAAATCACATGGCTGGAACCACATATAGCAGGGACCTCTGAAAGGTCAATGTTTGCGCTGGAAAGTTTGCCCACCTGTGGCAGCAGATGGTGTTGTTTTTGTTACCACCACCTTTTAACTACTCACGTGCTCAGACCACTCAGTCTCTAGTTCCAGGCTGTCTCTGGGTGAGGCAGATCCTGTCACCCATGGCTCATCTTCCAGAGAAAGTTGCAGGTATAAACTGTTAGTAGCAAAATCCATGATAGCAGTAAAATAGATGGGCATTGGTTGAAAGGTTGAGGTTGCTCCAAGAGTATCTGTTCCACGGTGTTCCTCTTAGCAGAGCCACTGCCCAAATGCTTTCCCGTGTTGAAGTTGAGTGCTCTTTGATTTCAGGAAGGAGATTGTACCAGTCAAATATCTCTCCCCATTACATCATGTACCTCTTCATTTAACTCCTAGGTACTGGATTCCTGTGCTTTCAGTAAGAAAAGTTTCCAGTTATCTCTTTTGGTCAGCTATCCAGGGTTACTGTGTATTTTCAGTCATTCGCTTTCCACCATTTTCTCTCTCACACTCTCACGCACACACATACATACACGTCTGGGGCAAGTGCACTTAATGAAATTGTTTGATTAAGTCAAGTTAGTTACAAGCTAGGTTCTGAGTAAGTTCCAGTACAAGGAAAAAGTCTCAAGTTATTAAACTGAGATGAAGTGTGCTTTGATTATTTCTATTTTGCTTCCTGGAAGAAACAATAAGTACATTTACAAAATTCACGTGTATACTTGCCTCAATGTACAACGTGAGAGGTCCTCTAGGCAGGCAGTTACTCAGCACAGAGACCAAGGACAGAGAAGGAAACTGGACAGAAAAGCCTAGAAAAACCTAGAAAGCTACTGTGCTCCAACTGAATTTTCCATGTTGCATGGGGAGGACGGACGATGGTAGATTCACTGCCCTTGGTCATAAGTTAAAAGTTCATGTTTTAGATAACATAGTGTCACTGAGTCACCAATTGTGTCTTTCTGTTTCCTTCCTTTTAGCATTTGAAATTTAAACGAGTTATGTCGATATATTACTAAGAGATTTTTAGCCAGAAAACTTCATTTTCTCCCAAATTATATATATATATATATAATATGCATATATATATATATGCATAGCTCTCCTCATATGCTCTTTCTGTGAGAAAAAGATACTAGATTTAGACCTACTCAGTGACACAGTAATTGATCTATTACCTATCTCCTAGGAAACTTCCACAGGGCTATCTTGCTGTGGGCTGCCTAAGTGTCTCATTTGTACCTACAAACGAGAAGTGTCATTTTTTCCCCTATTCCAGATGTCACCAAACCAATTTTCTTTGACTATGGATAGTTATTAGTCTCCGAAGGTACTAGCACTTGAGGCCATGTCTGAGGTGATTAAAATGCCTTAGCACTTTGAGGATTGGTGCCCTTCCATCTCTTTTCATCTCTGGTAGCTTCCCTGTCTGACTCTCCTTCTGTCACTCATTATAATCCATAATTATCCATTTTAAGATCTCTATAAGTCATGTGAATCAAAATTGAGAACCCTAGAAAAATGCATTTCTATAGATATGCACCACTGGTAAAAATGGAAACAATGACCTAGTCCTATCTATGGCACCACTTTTATAAATGTGCTTATTTTTGCCCTTCAGATTCCTCCTATTCTCACTAATGCTCTCTCTCACACCCTAACACACACAAATACTCACATATATATACACATCCATGTGTGCATGCTCACACACACATACACATAACATATATTAGCCTAGACAAGCAATAAAGACCTCATGCCAACTGCAGTTTGGGTTTTAATGCCTTTACAACCAAAGCACCAAAAATCTGCTCTGGCCCCTAGTAATTAGTTGGATTTCAGGGTTTGTTTTTTTTTGTTTTGTTTTTATTATTTTAAGTGAGAGGAGGGGAAATAGAGAGACGGACTCCCACATATGTCCTGACTGGGATCCACCCGACAACCCCCATCTGGGGCCAATGCTTGAATCAATTGAACTATCTTCAGTTCCTAAGGTGAATGCTTGAACCAACCGAGCCAATGGCTGCAAGAGGGTGAGAGAGAGAGAAGGGGCTGTGGGGGGAGGTGTGAAGCAGGTGATCGCTTCTCATGTGTGCCCTAACCGGCGATTGAACCTGGGACATCTGCTCGTGGGGCCAATCTACTCACTGAGCCAACTGGCCAGGGCCAATTAGCTGGATTTGTATAATATATAGTTTC
Source organism: Saccopteryx bilineata (assembly GCF_036850765.1). Classification (NCBI taxonomy): domain Eukaryota; kingdom Metazoa; phylum Chordata; class Mammalia; order Chiroptera; family Emballonuridae; genus Saccopteryx; species Saccopteryx bilineata. The sequence continues at coordinate 74,356,006 of NC_089493.1, forward strand.
CTGGAGAGCACCAATAGCCATCATTTTTGTAGCACAATACTGAACCAAAGAGCTGTACTCTATAGTTTCATTCAGGGAGACTATGTTCTCATGCATTCCAGCACTTATAAGAACCTCCAATCAAAAAGATCTAGTCATGGGACACAAAAAGATATAATCGAAGTAAAGTATCTGGATTTTCAGTATTTTTTTACTCTGAATTCAGTGAGGAATAAGATACAGAATAAAGATAAGAAATAATTGTGAATATCATAGGTTTTTGAAACCTCCCCCCCACCCCCGCTTCTGGTGGATTTTAAATGTTTAAGACCACCTCTTGGAGTAGTCTACATCCCAGGTAAGAAATACAGTCATTGCCTGACCAGGAGGTGGCACAGTGGATAGAGCATCAGACTGAGATGTGCAGAACTCAGGTTCGAAACCCTAAGGATACAGGCTTGAAGGTATGCTCATCCGGCTTAAGAACAGGCTCACTAGCTTGAGCACGGGGTTGCTAGCTTGAGCCCAAAGGTCACTGGCTTAAAGCCCAAGGTCACTGGCTTGAGCAGGGCATCACTCACTCTGCTGTAGCCCCCTGGTCAAGGCACATATGAGAAAGCAATCCATGAACAACTAAAGAGCCAAAGGAAGAAGAATTGTTGCTTCTTGTCTTTCTCCCTTCCTATCTGTCTGTTCCTATCTGTCCCTCTCTCTGACAATCTCTCTGTCAAAAAGAAAGAGAGATAGAGAGAGAGAGAAAGGAAGAAGAGAAAGAAAGGAAGAAGAGAAAGAAAGAAAGAAAGAAAGAAAGAAAGAAAGAAAGAAAGATTCAGTCACCAGTCTTCATAAAATTAAGAACACAAATTCATTTTCATTGACTTTAATACTGCAACATGTGACGAGAAGGCAGTGAGTGACCTACATTCTAGAAACTGAAAGCCTGGTATGTTTTTAAAAAGGTCCCCCAAGAAACAGCATGAGAGCTGTGGTCATATAAAGCTATAGACAGGCAAGCTGTGGTCCCAGAATAGGACAACTGCTCCTTCGGGATGTGGCAGGAAATAGACTCCAGCCCAGCCTGCATTTATGATTACCAGCAACACGTGCACCCCTATATGGGGGGAGTTTGACACAACTCTTTGAGAGAAAGCAACTTTTAGTAGCTGCCCTTTTTCCTGTTCCTTTATAGGCTACTTTTGTCAGTATGTGGATTTATATTTATGTCTTGTACATAAATATACTATATACATAAGGGAACTGAAATCTGCCTTAGATGAAATACTACTTTTAAATGTCTTAAAAGGAAAGAGTAGTAATCTAAAATCAGTCATTATAGGAACAGAAACAAAAATAGTTTTGGTAGGGTTAGTAGTGACCAAAAAGACTATGTATAAAAAAAGGGAGTCACCTGACCAGGTGGTGGCACAGTGGATAGAGCATCAGACTGGGACACAGAGGAACCAGGTTTGAAATCCAAGGTCACTAGCTTGAGTGCAGGTTCATCCAGCTTGAGCGTGGGCTCACCAGCTTGAGCACGGGTCGCTGGCTTGAGTGTGGGATCATTGACATGACTCCATGGTTGCTGGCTTGAGCCCAAGGTCTCTGGCTTGAGCCAAAGGTTGCTGGCTTGAGAAGGGGTCACTTACTCTGCTGGAGACCCCTGGTCAAGGAATGTATAAGAAAGCAGCGAATGACCAACTAAAGGAGTCATGACGAAGAATTAATGCTTCTCATCTGTCTCCACTCCTGCCTGTCTGTCTCACTGACTCTCTCTCTCTCTTTCTCTCTCTCTGTTGCTATCACAGAAGAAAGGGGGGTCAATAATCAAGACTTGTAAAAGACAGTTCAGTAAAAATTTCAGCTGAGCTCAACCAGCTGAGACACTAAATAAATAGATAAAAATAAAATTACAAAATAAATTATTGCATCTATTCTGCATGGAATTTTTCCTTTATTTATTGCATGATCTTTCTTCCTTATTTATTTCAAATGAGAAAGCAAATGCTAATTTAAATGGCTGCTGGCATGAACCACACTAGGGTAGCTATGTGAGAGAAGAATATTTAATATGTACGGACTCCAGAGTAGAATCATCAGATAAGAAATCCTTTCCACACCTGCTGCCCAGCTGTTTGGGGCTGTAAAAAGAAGTAAACAGCAACAGTTCTTGGTCTACAAATCATTAATCCATGTTTATACCTCAACTGCCTACATGATTTTATAATTAACAGCCAAGTTAACTGAAACAGAAGTGGGTAGGGAATAGGGTGAGCACAGTTAAGCTTTGAAAACAGAGATAATGGGTGGAAATGTCTGGAAGTAATACTTTTGTTTCTGTTCTTTGGGAGGCGGAGACCTGAAAGAGAAACTGGAACTTAACACTCTGCTTTTATGCCAGCAATCCCTGTACTCTTCAGCATTGTCTCCACTTCATAAACAAAACAGAAACTCCGCTTTATTTTTTTACTTATCACTTGCAGCAATTTAAAAATCAAACATTAAAATATGAAAAGCACATGGTTTTCTAATGCATTTACTTCATGAAGAGGATTAAAATAATCAGAAATAATCAGCGCTGATCCATTTCTTTAGTCTAGCATTCTGTCTGACCCACCTGTCCCATTTCCTTTTTCCCCTTCCAAATCAAAATCACACACACACGTACAAACCCATTTTTACCTTGAATAACATAAACAGTAATCATCATCCACCATTATTACAGAAGATTAGGGGTACCGTGAAAGGCCATAATCTGCACTGTACTTTTATTCATCAAGCATCATTTATGTAAAGAAAATTTAGATGGGTAATTCCATGGCCTGGAAATGATAAAGAATGAGTTTGCTGAAACAGCTGCAGAACAGGTAGCAGCCTGTTTTTGTGATTACCATCAAACACGGAATTCTGTGTGAGGAGGCTTTGGAGATACCTCTGGATAGAAGTGCACTTTGAAAGCCCTGCTACTTCTTGCTTCTCTATGTGCCAGTATTGCTGTGCATGGTCTGTGGCCTCCCTTCTTGAAGCCACATATGGGGACTTGTACCTGCCCTATCAGACCATATAGAAACTTCTAGATGGAATAAAAAGATGCCTATGTTAAAAGGTTCTTCTTATTGCTTTTAGATGGTCTTTGGGTAATTGTTTTGTCCCACTTAATCTTTTTATTAACATATTACAGATTCTAATCTATGCATTTTATTAAATGTATTTGGGTGACATTGGTTCACAAAACCATACAGGACTCAAGTGTACAACTCAACAAAACATCGTCTGCACCCTGCATCATGTGCCCACCTCCTTTCTGAAACTTAAACCCTACATATATCATCTCTCAATAGGTAGTGAAAAAGAAAATAAATAGAATAGGAGAGATATTGTGGAGGTATTGACAGGAAGGAGTGATAAGATGTAGAAAGACTTGAAGATTCAAGAGGTACTAAATTTTGAAGCTGGCTAAGTAGAATAGTAATTACATTGGAACAAGTAAAAATTCAGAAGTAAGACCAAGGGACAATGAATGAGTGGTATAACCATATCTGTATTTTGAAAAGAGAACTTTGGCCAAAGTGTAGTAAAAGCATGATATTGGGAAAATAGTGGGAGCTAGATGACTCATTAAGAGCCGTTTCTATAGTATAGATCTGAGTTATAAAAACTACGATTAGATGCACAGCAGAGCATATGAGTAGAGAGAAGTATGCTGCAGAAATTTTGTAGGATGGAAAATCAAGATTTGGCATAAAGAAATATGACAGACTGTCCATGAAGGTTATACAGATCCACTTGGTTGCCCTGCCAATGGTAAGTGGCAGGTAGAGTTTTAGAAAGTAGGTCACCAACACCACTGTCCAATATTAAAGAAACTGAGGAAAGAGAACTATTGGATTTAACAATTAAGAAGTTACTAATGATCTTTTTGGTTTTATTTATTCATTTTTAGAGAGAGGAAAGAGAGAGAGAGAGAGAGAAGGGGAGGAACAGGAAGCATCAATCCTATATGTGTCTTGACCAGGCAAGCCCAGGGATTCAAACTGGCGACCTCAGTGTTCTAGGTCAATGTATTATCCACTGAGCCATCACAGGTAAGGCTTAATAATTTTGATAATAACTATTTTAATGGATTGGTGGTGGGATGAGCCAGATTAAAAGAGTTTAAAGAAAAATAAGCTAAAAGCAATAAGTATTGACTCCTCTTAACTATATTCATTTATTCAGTGAAATCTTATTAAATTCTTATTATGAATCACACCAGTCTAGGAGCAACAGATTTAAGACTATCACACAAATGCTGCCTTGAAGTTTATCAGCCTAAAATAGTAGTCAATGTTTATTGAGCTCTTACTATATGACAGTTAAGATTATTTCAGACTGTAACAACCATATGAGGTTAATATGTTTACTTCTAATTTTATTTTTGTAATGGATGAAGTGCAAAAGAGAATAAGTAACTTCCCTGAGCTCACTCAGCTAGTTAGTTCAAGACTGAATATGAACTGAAGCAAGCAGTCCTTTAAATGCTTTCTGGAACCCAGAACAGAAAACAGGCTAACAGAATTATGGACAGAGAGCTAGAGGGATGACAAGGAGGCAGGGACCAGGGCTGGCTGCTGGGCCAACTGATAGTTGTCAGAAGACATTTGGACTAAACAAATAGAAGCTGAAAGGGATAGCAGGGTAAAAAGGTTTTAGTTTGGTATTTTACAAAGAGATTTGCAGGTTGGTAAGGTAAGTGGTACAGACAACAGGCTCTAGAGTGAAACAGATATGACTTTCAATACCAACAGTGAAGCATATAAGCAGTGTGACTCATCCAAGTTGGTTAAACTCCTAGAGTTTTAGGCTCTTGATCTGTAAAATAAATTATAAATGGTATTTCATGGCACGGAAATGAAGGTTTGTAATTTTGAGGGATGTCGAAATAAAAAAACATGCATATGGTTTTTGTTCTTTGTTTTGTTGATATGGTGTATTACATTAACCGTTGCAGCATTGTTCACAGTGGCCAGGACATAGAAACAACCAAAAAGCCTGTCAATAGATGACTGGATAAAGAAGATGTGGCACATATACACTATGGAATACTACTCAGCCATAAGAAATGATGATATCAGATCATTTACAGCAAAATGGTGGGATCTTGATAACATGATACGAAGTGAAATAAGTAAATCAGAAAAAACCAGGAACTGCATTATTCCTTACGTAGGTGGGACATAAAAGTGAAACTAAGAGACATTGATAAGAGTGTGGTGGTTACGGGGGGAGGGGGGGAAGGGAGAGGGAAAGGGGGAGGGGGAGGGGCACAAAGAAAACTAGATAGGAGGTGGCGAACGACAATCTGACTTTGGGTGATGGGTATGCAACATAATTGAACGACAAGATAACCTGGACTTGTTATCTTTGAATATATGTCGCCCCATTAAAAAAATAAAATTATTTTTTAAAAAACATGCATAAATTGTGTGATCCAAAGCATGCACTCAGTAAGTCTAAGTTCTTTCTCATTATTTATTAGCGCCCCATCCCCAAACATGTGTTTAAGGCAAAAAGAAGTGTAGATGATATACGTAAAATAGGTTGGTCAAGAGAGAAAAGTCAGGAGGGGGTGGGATCAAGAGAAGAGAGAGATTAGCTTTGGTGGGAGGGAAGGATGATTTTTCCTCTGACTTTGACGTAGACAGTGATAATATAGAGAACACTGGAGCAGTAGAGTCCTTATTAGTGTTCGATGCTTCTCCCTTTGTTTCCTCTCCGGAGGCCCCATCCAGAGAGACAGGTGTATATACCAGAAAGGTGTACTTCAGTTTTGTAGATTACAAACTGGCTCTAAACCTGACTAATTCTTTTGAAGGAGAATTCTTTCTTAACAGACAGGTCCCTGTGTACTAAGGAGTCAAATTATTAAATAAATATATTCATGTTTTAGCTCAGTATTTATATTCTGTGAATTTGTGGATATAAAGAAAAGTAAAGATTATAGATATATAGGGTATCTGAATTCACAGGCAAAAGCTTCGCTTTCTTCAGTTGCTTACCTGTTTTTATTCTTTGCAGAGAAATTCTGGCTTTAGGTAAAACCAAGCAGGATAGCCTTATGAACCTAACATTAGTAAAAAATTGGAGCTGAGAAAGAAGAAAAATCCAGACCCAGTTGTCCTATGACCATCACTACCTTGTAGTCAATGTGACCTTTTTACTCCTGGTTCTATTCATGGAATAAGGGACTGACTGGCCATTGAGTCTAGAAGGGAATCTTGGCCTATAGAGACTTAGGCCCTCACTGCCTCTGTGAGCTCAGAAATCTTGAGAAATGAGACTTAACCAGCCTTGTTTTCAATATTTTTTTAATAATTGATTTTAGAGAAAAAGAGAGGGGGAGAGAGAAATAGTGATTTTTTTGTTCCATTCAGTTGTGCATTCACTGGTTGCTTCTTGTATGTGCGCCAAACGGGGATGGAACCTGCAACCTTATCATATCAGGACAACTCTCCAACCAACTGAGCCGCCCACCAGGGCGACCAGTCTTGTTTTCAATGATGTCATTAGGAAAAAGAGAAAAAGCTCAGTATTTAGATCTTCTATTTTTAACAAAGATTTATTTTAATTTTTAAACAGCTTTTTTTTTATTTGATTTGGTTTTTTTTTATGTCCTAAGTCAATAAAAGAAAAATCTATGCTAAATTACCTAATTTAAGTAAAATTTTCTTTCTTTACCAATTTAGGTCTAAAAAATTATACTGAAATAAAAAAAGTTCTTGGAGTACTTTTCTAAACTACCTTGAAGCAGTTTAGCCCATCAATCTAGTTCCTACATTATAGACAGTAACTCAAAGTCTCATGCCTACTTGAAAATCCCAGCTCAGAGACTTCCAGAGACCCAGCTGTGAGGGAGACACTGCCTTCTGTACTTTCGGCAGCCACTTTTGTGTTTTTCCTTTCCCCACTCTTCTCTTGGTGCTGTCCCTCCAGGAAACCAGAGTGTTCACCCTCTTCCAATCACAAAGCCGTTCAAGTAACTTTAGTCATAGAAATAAAATTTGCCCTTGACAAAACAGTCTTTCTGAGAATTAGGAAAAACAAAAACCTATTTCAACACTGAATGTCAATACCAGACTCCAAAATGTATTCTAAGCCTATGAAAGAAATAAACATGAAACTATTGTTTTAAAGGCGAGAATAAAATTATCTGATCTCTGGAAGAAATGGATTTCTCAGCTTCAAAGCAAAAAAAAGAAGGAAAAAAAATCCTATAGGAAATGACTGACTGATCAAAGTTTATTTAAAATATACTTATTATGAAAACTAGTAAAACAAATTAAAACATTTGCATCAAGTATAGCAAACAAAAAAGTTAATGGTTTTTGTGTGCAAATAACATTCAAATATAAAAACAAAGCAAACAAAAAAAAATATTTACCATATAGGCAATGATTCAAGTGTGTGGACAATGCATTCACGCTAGAGAAAATACAAATAAAAACAAATATATACAATAAATGTTTATTCTTTTGCAATGTAGTAAAACAGAAATAATGTTGACATTTTAGAATGGCTTTTAACTTACAAACAACTGAGAGCTCTGTTAAATGATAAAACCTATTTAAAAAATAAAGTAACGTAAAGATATTCAAATGCTTTGACCTAGTAATTTCTCTTCTGGGAATCTTTCCTAAAGAAATAATTCAACAGAAGTAAAGTCTAAATGAATAAAGATTGTTGTGGTGAAATATGAAACAAAGAAGAAACAAATAAAATGACAAAAACCCCACTAAAACCCACCAAAATATTCAACAATAAAAGAATAGTTTATTAATTATGAGGCATCAGTTGGACATCATTTTTAATTACATATATTGGAGTAACATTGGTTAGTAACATATGTTTCAGGTGTACAACTCTATAATACATCATCTGTATATTGCATTGCGTGCTGAACACCCAAAGCCTAGTCGCCCTCCATCACTATATATACTGCTCACAAAAATTATGGGCTATCTTATCGCTTCATATTCCTTTTGAAATATCCCCTAATTTTTGTGAGCAGTGTAGTTGATCCCCTTTACCCTGTTCATCCTTTCCTCATCTCCCTTCACCTCTGTTAATCTTTATATGGTTTTCTGTGCCTATGTATTTGTTTATTTTGTTTGTTGCCTTTTTATGTCTGACTTATATCACTTACCATGATATTCTCAAGATCTGTTTATGTTGTCCCAAATGACAGTATTTCATCATTTACAATGGCTGCATAGTATTTTGTTGTGTATATGTACCACATTTTCTTTATCCAATTATCCATCAAAGGATACTTATGTTGTTTTCATGTCTTGGCCTCCATGGATAATGCTGCAGTGAATGTAAGGATACATATACCTTTACTAATAAATGATTTCAAATTTTCCAGGTAGATACCCAAAAGAGAGGTTGCTGAATCATGTTATAGCTCTAATCTTAATTGTTTAAGGAAACTCCATAGTGTTTACCAGCTTATGTTCCCACCAGCAGTGTATGAGGGTTCATTTTGCTCCACATCTTCTCCAACATTTACTTCTTATTTTCCTGATAATAGCCTTTCTAATAGGTATAAGATAGTATCTCATTGTGCTTTTGATTTATATAATATTTTCCTTATAGCTAGTGACATTGAGCATCTCTTCATATATCTGCTGGTCAGTTGTGTGTCTTTTGGGATCAGTGTCTGTTTATGTTCTCTGCCCATTTTTAAATTTAATTATTTTTTGTAATTGAATTATATGATTTTTTAATGTATTTTGGATATTAGTTCTTTATCAGAGGTACTGTTTGCAAATATCTTCCCCCTTTTGGTTTATTGCTTTTTTGTTTTGTTGATGTTTTTTGTTTGTTTGTTTGTTTGTTTTTTGCTGTGCAGAAGCTTGATACAGTTCCATTAATTTATTGTTGCTTTACTTCCCTTGCTATTGGGGTCAAGTTTATAAAAGCCTCTCTGAAAACAAGGTTCTTAAGTTAGATACTAGGTTTTATTCAATGTATTTTATTGTTTCAGGCCTTATATTTAAGTGTTTTATTCATTTTGACTTAATTTTTGTGTATGGTATCAAATAGTCTAGCTTTATTCTTTTGCATATGGCTTTCTGGTTCTTCCAACACCATTTATTAAAGAGGCTTTCCTCACTCCATTGTATGATTTTGGCTTCTTTGTAAAAAATTAGTTGCTCAGGTGCATGTGGGTTTTTTTCTGTGCTTTAAATTTTGTTTCATTGGTCTGTATGTCTGTTTACCTGCCAATACTATGCTGTTATAATTTTTGTAGCTTTGTACAATAACTTTAAGTCAGGATGTGCATTTTCTCTAGCTTTGTTCTCTTTTCTCAGGATTGCTTGTACTTGGAGTCTTTTGTAATACTGTACAACTTTGATGATCTTTTGTTCTATTTCTGTGAAAAATGCCATTGGGATTTTGATGAGAATTGCATTAAATCTGTATATTGAGCAAGAGATAAGTTAATATTTTATTAAAATGATAATTGCAAAGCCTTTGTAACTACATAAAACAAATTCTAATATAAATACACTGTTTCTCACTATAACCTTTATTACTATCTGAGGATGTGGAATTTATTCTGGAGAAAGCAGGTTGCAGATAAACAACACTTGGATGACATTTTAGGCCACTTAGGGAGCAAGAACTGAGAAGTCCTGAAATTTTGTACAACTTAGGAAAGAGAATCAGAAGTTTTCAGGGAAATTCAAGAGCTTCATACAATTGGCAGAGGAGAGGTGCATGGGGGTGGAGCCAACTCAGAGAAATGCACTATTGGGAATGGGAGTGCCAAGAGGGATTTTAGAGAATGTAAATATGCAGTTACACTTTTAGATTTTTTTGCCATTATTACATAGTGTAAGCCCTTCTCTGCCTTCCTGTCAAAATTGTCATAAATGCCTATATTGTTTCTTAATGATTTGTGTGGATAAGTTCTTCAAAACTTTGGGTTAAAGATTTTTAGTATAAGACCATTTACAACGAAGGGGGGAAAAGATGATCAAAGTTGAACTTAAAAGCAAAGGAGAAAACATACCAAGTTTGAACATAAAATTTAAATAAGGGACAGTGAAGTAGAAAAAAACATTCTCTGATCATAAAAAAGACAGTTACAAAAGGCATGGAAGAGCAGGGAGTATGTATATGTGTATCACATATCTATACATCACATATCCATGTATCACAAGTAAGCAATGACCCACAAGTAAGCAAATACTTCAGGAAAACAACATTTAGCTTCAAGTCCAGCTGCTAGGACTGGGAGATAGTGACCTGAGTTGGAGCCAGGTCATACATGAGTTGATGGAGTTTCTGTGTTTGATCGTTTTTACAAGAAGAGGTCACTTGGCTCACAATACCAGGTAAAGGCAGAGGCAGTCTTCATCCATTGTATCTCAGGAAATTTTATACTGGGTGTTTCCTACAAGGGAATGGTAATGAAGTTTAAGTATTTCTAAGTTAAAACAATGCCGTTGGTGTTTAAAGTCAATACACCTTTAGAAAAAAGAAAAAAGGAAGAAACTAACAAATACTCCTAGAATAGCCTCCTCCTAGATATGTCTATTCTCAAACCTTCCTCTGTGTCTAATGATATTCCTGTTCCCTTCTAAGCATATTCCAGAAGAATGGTGTCTTGTTTAACAGCCCATTCGATCCAGCATATAAGCATTTCCTCTCTGCCCAGTAAGAGACAGGGACACCTGATATGAGACCAGCTTATTAAATTGAGGCTAACTACTATGTTTCTACTTAGGAATACACACATAGCATGCATGCCACCCCTTTTCCCCCAACATACATATTTGGGTGAATTTCCTTGGCTGATGGTAAGGGTTTGGGGAGAGAGTCCAGAAGACCGCAGTTCTTATTTCCACCTCCTGATCCAATCCTCATCCCAGCACTTTGCATAGCCAGAGCTATAGGCACACAATGCAAACTGGGGCATGAAACTAGAAATGTATTGAACAGAAAGGAAAAAATAAAATAAACACATTAAATGCATGTTGGTCTGAGTTTGTCTTACTGTGCAGACAGTTCAGAGCCTGCTGGGTTCCCAGAGTTTTGTATAAACTAAATATTACAAGAAACAGTGCATCGCAGCAGTCACTGCTCAGCGCTCTTTCTCTTTTTATGCGCTAAGAAAGACTTGTCACTCCATATATCATTTACAACTTGCTGCAGTGATTCCTCAAATTTTAAAAAATATTGCATGTTGTGAACAAAACCACAAGAAGAAAAGGAATTGTATACTATAGGACTTCCCTCACCTAGCATTCTTAAGTAAATTGGATCTTACACCAGTAGCAGGAAACATGCACTGAAGCAAATGCCAAGAAAATTTACATTTGCAGAACTCATGTAGTTAAGAGCATGTGTTTATGTGCTTTTTCTCTTAGTCCTAATTTCTCATTTTATATATAAAATTTTATAAAGAGATCCAGAAATTTAAATCAAGTGTTTGGTGTCAATCATTTAGGACACAGAAAAGAGAGGGGGGGGGAGAGAGGGGGAGAGAGAGAGAGAGAGAGAGAGAGAGAGAGAGAGAGAGAGAGAGAAATGTCAGTACAGAGCAGATACAGAACCAGTTCCCTTCACCTGTTACTTTACTCCCCAGAAAAGCCACAACACACTCAATTCTATTATATATATGAATACCTGTGTGCCAGCCTCTAATAGATTAGAAATATTAAGTTGGAAGACATGGTGGAAGGGAAAGAAAGAAGGGAGGGAAGACAGTACTTTAAGCAAGTACTTTGGTAAGAAGTCATAACAGAAGACAGACTGTCTATAGGATGTGGGGGAGGGGCAGGAAAACTTAAAAGCAGGAAAAAAAAACTGCTTGAGGCCATTTAGTGGAGAGGAAAGAAGTCTCACATACCTCAAAAGCCTCCAAAGACATTAATTTATAAAGCACTGCAAAATCATTGATGTGTTTCATGTAGTATCATTAGTAGGGGAAAAAAACTATATTCACTACATTTTGTTTTAGAAAGGGAGTATAAAATAAACTTTAGAGAGATATTTTTTAACTATGTGTTTAAATTTTTAAAAGATTTTTGTATTTAAAATAGTTACAGGTACAGTTTCTATGTATAATTCCATGATAATGCCAAGAAATCATAGAATTATTGTATATGTTGCATGAATTCATTATAATTCTCTTTAATTAAGATGAGCAAATATCAAATTACTACTCTGTGCTTATTTACCTCTGTTGGTGGTGGTAAGTATAGGTGGAGATGGGGCACATAATTTAGTTTATGCTCAGAATTTTGTGTGACCTTGAAAAGTTCATTCCATTTGGAGAATACTCTCTAGAGATGAGAACCCTGATCCGCTGGTATATCATACGTGCAGTTGTCTATTATATGTATATACCCTCACACATTCTTGGATGTACTTCTGTTCCTTTGACTCTACCTCCATCTCTGAGTGGACTTTGTTAAACCTTTAGTAAACTTTATATCACTTCTGAGACACCAACCACCTCAAATGTAGAAATGATGTTGTAGATTTCATTCTACATCCTCCCACTATCACATGCAGACATCGTCTACATCATTGGCTCTCTTCACTTCATGCCTTTGATACAATTTCCTGAAGACTAAACTCTAAAACATTAAAGCCCCTTCTGAAAAGTAAGTACAGATTGGAGACACTGGCATCTTGCTTGATCGAGTTTTTCACTGAGAATAATATTCTCAAAGTCCATTGGTGTAATAAGTGACCCACATGAGTTAAGTGTGTAATAGAAAAAAAAAGATTTTTTTTTATTTTTCCAAAGTAAGAAGTGGGGAGAGGGTGGTAGACAGACAGACTCTCACATGCGACTGACCAAGATCCACTCAGCATGCCCACCAGGGGGCAATACTCGGCCCAACTGGTGTGTTGCTCTGCTGCAACTAGAGACATTCTAGCGCCAGAGGCAGAGGCCATGGAGCCATCCTCAGAGCCCAGGCCAACTTTTGCCCCCATGGAGCCTTGGCTGCAGGAGGGGAAGAGAGAGACAGAGAGGAAGAAGAGGGGGAAGGGTGGAGAAGTAGATGGGTGCTTCTCCTGTGTGCCCTGACCAGGAATCGAACACAGGACTTCCACATGCCGGACCGATGCTCTACAGCTGAGCCAACTGGCCAGGGCTAGAAAAAAGAATTTTAATCATTTTTCAAAAACGTGACTTTGTGATCTCTACAAAAATCTTATTCTGCTTCATGTTTTACACCGTCCTAAAAGCTGTACGTGAAATGCCAAACAGAGAGTGACATCAGAGAAATGGTGGCGTGAAAAATATTCCCAATCTCTCCCCTTGAAATTTCAACAAATTCAACAACTAAACACAAAGGAAAAAAACCCTTAGGAGCACCTGAAATTTACACACACCAGACAAAGGTATGATTGGGTGAAAAAGTAGCTGAATATATAAGATGGAGGACGGGGCATTTTGCTTTCTGTGCTGATCTGAGGTAGGGGCACTTTTGTTTGTAGCCGGGCAAAGAGGAGAGACTAAACTAGTGGGGATGGAACTGAATTAGGGTGGGTGCCCAAACAAAGGAAAGAATATGCCAGCTCTGCCTGAGATCATGGACACTGGGCGTGCACACGGGAGGTGGGATCCACCTAAAATTACCAGCACAGGGTGCCCATGTGGGCTGGCACCAGCATCTTTGTGCATTCCTAGCTCCACAACCACCAGAGCAGTGCTAGCAGCTCCACCTAGCATCACCAGCACGAGGAGCAAGTGGGTGTGTTCAGGTCAAGGTGCTTATCCTGAGATTAACAGCGTTGGGCATCTGTGTGAGCACCAATGTCTGGGCATTTCTGATTCCATGATCTCCAGCACTGGGAACGCACATAGGCCAAAACAGCTGGACTTAGAATGCCTGTGCTGGGTACCTGTATAGTGGCTGCAACTGTCTCTGTGCATTGCTGGAGTCGTGGGACCTGGACACATGTAGCCTATCGTGGGCTACCAAGCAGCGCAAGTAGAAAAAGCCCATAGAGATTAAAACCACGGCATGTTGAGGCATGCCAGATATGCCCACCAGCCCATAAAATTTTCCATGTGTGTAACAGAAAGGAACTTGGCCCTTAGTCTGTGCCATGCCCTGCCTGCTCACACTGGCAGCACTGGTTCCTGCTGCCTTCCCCAGAACTGTGCTTTGGGCAGCACTGGAGGGGGGACCTGGCTGTGCATAGATTCCCTGCTGTGAGGACAGTAGCTGAGGCTGAACCGACAGCTAAGTCTCCAGGCTGATAGCTCCAGTGAGAGGGACATGTTGAAAGACACCTGGAAAACTGTGACTGCCATTACCAGAGCCATATAATTGCAAAGCCCTAACAAGCCTTGCCTGCCAAAGAAACTGACACCCAGCCTACATCATTGCTACAGTGACACACCAGCAGACTTCTGCCCAAGAGTCCCACAGAGACTAAATTTGTAGTACAGTGTCACCTGCTGAAAAAAAGAAAGAAGCTACCTCTCAAAACCAGAAAAAAATTACATTTTTTAATACTTTTTGTCATTTTTACTTCTTTCCTTTTTCTTCTTTCTCTATTTATTATTTTCCTTTAGAACTATATTATCCATAGTTGTTACATTTTTTAGTCATTTTTTTGTGAGGATTTCATTTCAGAAACATTTACTTCTGCTTTTTTCCCTTTTTTTCTTTTTCTTTCTTTTTGGATTTTTTTTTTGTCCTGTCTTTCGCTTTATTCTGTCTTCTCATTTCTTCTCCTTTATCTTTTATTCTTCTTATTCATCTTTTTTTCTCTCTCTCTCTTTTTTTTTTTACTTTTTTACTCTCATCTGAAAGTCATTTATCATCAAATAATTATGCTTTGGACTCATATTCTTTATTATGGCATTTTGCTTGTTTTTTACTTGATTTTTTTTGCTATTTTGTCATCTCTTCTCAGTTCACGCTTCTTGTTCTCTATACTGGTTGTTCCACTTATCATTACAGAATTTTCACTTTTTCACTGTATTTTTTCAACATTGATTTTACTTTCTTAATTATCTCTTATTAGTGTTATTAACAATACCACTCTCAAATGCCATTAAGGAAAAATAAATAAAATATTATGGCAACAAAAGACAGAGATGTAGCTCAGATAAATGATGAAAATTCTCTAGAAAAAAAATCTCAATTATGTGAAAACCTTGAAGTTAAATGACAGGGAAATTAAAATTAAAGTCCTAAAAATACTCAGTGAATTACAAGAAAGCTCTAAAAGGCAATTTAGTGAGCTCAAAAAACAATTTAATGAACAAAAAGAATACTTCATCAATGAAATTGAAACTATAAAAAAGAACCAAACAGAGATGAAAACTCAATACATGAACTGAAAAATGAGGTAACAAGCTTAGCTAACAGAACAGGCCAGGTATGAGAGAGAATTAGTGACATAGAAGACTGATAACTAGAGATACTACAGAGAGAAGAAGAGAGAAACTCACGACTTTAAAAAAATGTGAAAGCCCTACAAGAATTGTGTGACTTCATCAGAAAGAACAATATAAGAATAATGGGTATATCAGAAGGAGAAGAGAGAGAAAAATAAATGGAGAACATATTCAAACAAATAATCTATGAAAATTTCACAAGTCTGTGGAAAGAATTAGAGCCTCGAATCCAAGAAGTAAACAGAACAATGAGTTACCTAAACCCAAACAGACGTATTCCAAAGTACATCATAATAAAATGATCACAAATCAATGACAAAGAAAAACTCTTCAAGACAGCCAGGGAAAAGAAGAATACAACATATAAGGAAGGCCCATTAGTTTATCATCAGATTTCTCAGCAGAAACTCTGCAAGTCAGAAGAGAGTGGACCTCAATATTTAAAGTACTGAAAGATAGGTATTTCCAGCCAAAAATACTACATTTATCAAAGCTATCCTTCAAATACAAAGGGGAAATAAAAATATACACAGATATAGAAAAGATGAGTGAATTTATCAGCAGAAAACCCTCACTTCAGGAAATACTAAAGGGGATATCCAACCAGATACAAAGAACAAAACAAAACAAAATCACAAGTAAAAGCTCCAACAAGAAAATAATAAAATGAAGAAGAATCTATGACAACAAAAAAGGGGAGAAGATAAATCTTAGCAGAAACAAAGGAGGATGGAGTACAGAAGCACTCATGAGATAATGTACTATAATGAATATGATATATATTCTTTTAATTATCTAATAGAAACCACCCCTGAAATAACCACTACAGAAACAAAAGGCTTAAAAAAGAAGAAACAAAGGAAAGAAGTATGGAATACAATCAAACAAAAACAAATAATAGAAAAACAAAAGAGAAGAACCAAACAAGAAATACAGCTATGAGAAAGCTTTATATAAAATGGCAATAGAAAACCCTCAAGTGTCAATAATTACATTAAATGTAAATGTATTGAACTCACCAATAAAAAGATAAAGAGTAGCAGAGTGGATCAAAAAAGAAAATCCAACTGTGTGCTGCCTTTAAGAAACACATCTAAGTTACAAGGATAAAAACAGACTCAAAGTGAAAGGCTGGAAAAACGATTCTCCAAGCAAATAAAATCCAAAGAAAAGCAGGTGTAGCCATACTCATATCTAACAATGCTGACTAGAAGACAACAAAGATAATCAGAGACAAAGATAGTCATGTCATAATGATAAAAGGGACATTGAATCACGAAGACATAACACTTCTTAATATATATGCACCAAACCAAGGAGCACTAAAGTATATAAGACATCTTCTAACTGTCTAAAAATAAAAACTGACAAAAATACAATCATACTTGGAGACCTCATTGATGGCACTAGATTGTTCATCCAAACAGACAACTAATTAAGAAATATTGGCCTTAAACAAAACACAAGAACAATTGGATATGATAGACACTTACAGGACATTTCATCCCAAAACGAGAGTATACATTTTTCTCCAGTATACATCATACATTCTTAAGAATTGACCATAAGTTGGGCCACAAAACTAACATCAACAAATTAAGAAAGATTGAAATTATATAAAGCATATTCTCTGACAATAAAGCTTTGAAACTAGAATTCAACTTCTAAAAAGAAGTAAGCAAACCTATAAAAATGTGGAAATTAAGCAACATACTTTTAAAAAATGAGTGGGTCAAAGAAGAAATAAAAGCAGAAATCAAAAGATATATAAAGACAAACAAAAATGACAATGCGACATTTCAGAATCTCTGAGATGAAGGAAAGCAGTAATAAGAGGGAAGTTTATATCATTACAGGCTTATATGAACAAACAAGAGAGTTGAAGGAAACAACTTAACATCACATCTTAAGGAACTAGAAAAAGAACAAAGGCAACCCAAAACCAGCAGAAGAAAGCAAATAATAAAAATTAGAGCAGAAATAAATAAAATAGATAACAGAAAAACTGTAGAAAAAAATCAATAAAACAAGGAGCTGGTTCTTTTAAAAGATCAACAATATTGACAAACCCTTGGCAAGACTCACTAAGGAAAGAGAAAGGACTCATATAACCAAAATCCAAAATGAAAGAGGAGAAATTTCCACAGATATCATAGATATACAAAGGATTATTGCAGAATATTATGAAAACCTATATGCCACCAAATTCAACAATCTAGAAGAAATGGATAAATTTCTAAAACAATATAACCTTCCTAGACTGGATTATGAAGAAGTAAAAAGCATAAATAGACCCTTAAGCACAGAAGAAATAGAAACACCTCAGGTGCTAAAAATAGCTATATTGAGAACATGGGCCCCAGATGGGGGTTAGCAGGTGGCTTCAGGTTGGGGCACATGTGGGAGTCTGTCTCACTATCTCTCCTCCTTTCACTTCTAAATAAATAAATAAATAAATAAATAAATAAATAAATAAATAAAGCAAGCTGTGCACATTTTGTGAGGCTAACATAACTACATATCATATATATTAATAGTAGGTATATTCAATTTATATATGTAATACACATACCATTTATATTTTACATACATAAAATTTGCAATTTTGACTATATTTACTTGTTCGTGTTCTATTGAGAAAAGTGGATCGATAGCTCTAAAAATTGTTTATTGAAGCACAAAACATTGATAGACACCACGACACAAAACATTGGTCCTTCTGAATAGCCTTGTTAAGAAAACTAATAGCCTGACCTGTGCTGGCGCAGTGAATAAAGCGTCAATCTGGAAATGCTGAGGTCGCCGGTTTGAAACCCTGGGCTTGCCTGGTCAAGGCACATGGGAGTTGATGCTTCCAGCTCCTCCCCCCTTCTCTCTCTCTATCTCTCCTCTCTCTCTCTCTCTCTCTCTCTCTCTGTCTCTCCCTCTCCTCTCTAAAATAAATAAATAAATAATTTAAAAAAAGAAAAGTAATAAATGAGACTTTAATGATAGTATAGAAACTGAGTGTGTGTGTGTTTTAGAAAATTGATTCATTAAGTGTAATAATTTCACAAAATTAGCTAAAGAAAAATATATAAAATATATAATTATTTATAAATTTAATTTTATTGGACCTTTGAATAATTCTTTTAGTCCACAATGAGTTAGCTGTTAATAAAATTTAACAAATGTCAACATAAAGTCATTGGACTTTTCTCCTCATTTTCAAATAATTACAAGAAGTTTCACAAATATAATATAAAGCCTTTTTAGTACAATGTTGATTATTTTGCCACTGAAGACAAGAGCACAAATGACAGAGACATTATCTAAAATTACATTCTGCAGAGTAAAAACAAATAATAATGACTCTTACAGTATTGTTGAGAAGGTTGTAAACCAACTACAAATTAATGACAATTATTATGCCAGAAAAATAGAAATAATATGCTAGTAACATTTATCTATAAAATGATGGGATTGAATGCCAATGACTTCATAAGAATATATAAAAAGAAAGATTATACTGTGTGTTTATTGAGGTGTGTGTGTGTGTGTGAGAAAATATTTCTTTCTAAAATTGGATAAAATTACTCATGTGTGAGATATCAGCTTTTGCTACAAGTGTGAAGCATGTAGAAGGAAAGTGTGTTTTGTTTTATTTTTTTTTATTGAATTCAAAAGTTGCAAAAGACAGTTATAATTATCTTTTGAGGTATGATGTAGATGGAAAAAATACCTTTAGAACATGGTGCAATGGCATTGTCATTGTGCAGCAAGGAAAATGTGACATAGGCAAGGATGCTGGCTATGAAAGTCTATCTAATTATTACTCATCCAAACAAAATAGGTGGGGGTCCATAATATTCCTTAATTCATTGTTCTAAAATAACATTGACCAGAAGAACTATCTGAAATGATAATTTTTTTCTTTTTGTTCCGTCTAATATAGTATGCCCAGAAAATATGGCTATTGAGCACTTTAAATGTGGTAGTACAACTAAGAAATTAAATTTTAATTTTATGTACCTTTAATTTATTTAAATTTAAATGTCTACATATGTTTATTGGCTACACTTTTGGACAGCACATTTTCCTGAAATAATAAACATATTGACTGTGATGAAACCACAGCTTTGGCGAGTCCATCTTTTCATTATGCCACACAAAATATCAAAGACTGCTTTTCCTCACAATTTCCCTGCATTCAAAAAAGCAGGGGAAAGAGTTGAGATTTCAAGTTAATAAAATTTAAAAATAATACTTAATTACACTGATAATACAAATAAAGAATATATATTAAGCTGACTATTTAAATAACACATTTCAAAGATATACTCAGTATCTTGACTAGTCTGACCCTAAAAATTCAGGGGGAAATATTATAATATTTAAATTGAGGGTAAAGTATCAGGATATCTTTTGAAGTCTAAACAGAGAAACTTTCTTATTAACGGTTTAACTTTCCACTTAATATTTGCTTTCATTTATATGAGTTATAAATTAGTAACAGATTACTGAGTTTATTACTCTCATCTAAAAGAAGAAATAATTTCTGGCATCAAAGCTTCCAGAGAAGATTAGTAATCAGATTGCTGTTGTTGTCCAAGATGAAATATTGAACAGTTCAGCTTTACAGGGTGATACAGTCACTTATTTTATATCTATCATAACTCTGAAAATAGCCTTTAATGAAAAACATATATATTTTATAATTTCTGAATCTGTGTTTGAGATGAATGATTATAACTGTAAATAGTTCCTATTTCCTCAACATCTATGATTAAAAATTTGAATGTTTTACCTTAAGAGAATCCACTGTGTTTGGAACTTGGTCACTTGGTCATACGAACCATATATATCATAGTAAAGCCTTAAAAACAATCGCATAGCTACCATAGATATGAAATAATTATTGTTTTAAATAACTTTTCCCAATAATCATTTTAAAAGTTAGTATTATTTATTTAAACTATAATTAAAATGTGGCAATCTATAATTGTACTGGTCATACAATAATTGGTTATAGGATTGTCAAAACTCTGAGAAACACTGCTTTATAATATAGAATTAGCAACTTAATCAAGGACTACAATTTACTGTTGATTCACTATTCAATCTGCCAATTCTATTTTAAAATTTTCAATCATTTTATATATTGATTGAGTTTTAGCAGCTTTATTTGATGTGCAATTGATAGACAAAGAAGGGTACATATTTATTTTCTATAACTTAATATATTCAGACACTTTTAATACCATCACCACAAAGTACTAGACATACACAACAACTACCGGAGTATCCTTGTGTGTGTGTTAAAAAACACTTAATATAAAATCTACCCTCTTAACAATTTTTGAAGCGTGCAATATCATATCATTAACTATAGGCACTGTTCTGTAGAGCAGATCACTAGGACATATTTATCCAGTATAACTGAAACTTAATACCATTGAAATAACAACAGTACAATTTCCTCAACCCCCAGCATCTGGCAACCAATATTGTATTCCCTGCTTCTATGTTTGATGTTCAGCACTCTTATAAATGGAATCATACAGTATTTTTTCTTCTGTGACTGGCTGATTTTCCTTAGCATGACGTCCTCTACAGTCATTCATGTCATCACAAATGTCAGGATTTCCTTCTTTTTGTGGATGAATAATATTCCATTGTATGTATGGAAAATACCGTATTTTCTTTCTTTATCTGTCGATGGACACTTGATTTATTTTCATATCTTGGCTTGGTTAATAGCACTGCTGTGAAATTGGTAGTGCAAATTATCTCTTGCTTGCTTTCTTTTATCTGTTATTGCAGGAAACAGCCAGAAATCTAAAAGTAAATCTGAACATCTCCTTTGCTCATGTGTCCCATATAAAGTCAACACCCAAGTTCTACCAATTTCATCCCAAACCCATTCATTCATTCTCAGTCTTCTCCACCTTGACAGCTATACCTTGATTCATTAATTTCTCCTACTGGAACTGCAACAAGAGCCTCCTAACTGGCCTTTCTTCATTTTTGTTCCCTGAAAATTCATTCTCCACATTCATGGTTTCTATCTAAATTCGTGTTCGTTATGTTTCAGCACTGTTTAAAACACTATTATAATTTTTTTCTATGTTAGTAATAATCATCAAGAAATGTAAAGTCAAAATAGTCCTTTAACAACCATAACAAAAATTATATAATACTTAGGAATGTAACAAGAAAAGTACAGAAAAAAGTAAATATGATTGAAGAAAATTATTTTTTTTAAAATGTTCTCAGATGGAAAGTATTAGAATATAAATGTCAATTTTATCAATATCAATAAATATATTTAAGCCCTATTAAAATGTTTATAGAGATTAGAGTTTAATTTTTTTTTAATTGATTAGAAATAAGTACTTCTGAAACTAACCAATAAAAGAAAAAGCAAGAATAATGAGAAGGAATGTACCTTAATAAATATGAAAAATGTATAAATATTCTGTAATGTAAAAATGGAATATTGAGATAGAAATAAAAATTAGTGGGATTTAATGAAAAATCTAGGCACAGACAAACATGTAACTTGAAAATTTAATATAAGACGGGATAGTATTTTATTTCAATAGTGCTCACACACAGGTTATACATATGAAAGGGGAAAAAAAGTTGGATTTCTATCTCACACCATAAGTAAAATAAAAAAATCAGATGAAGAACTTTAAAGGAAAAGACAAGCACAAACTATTATAGGAAAGATATACATAATAAAAAAGTGAAAAAGATGATCTTTAAGAAAGGAAATACAGAAACAATATAAATATGTACAATGACAATAAATATAAGATTTTATATTAAAATGTTTTCTATATAAATCCATTAGTTTAATTATAAAATTATAATTATAAAATTTGGATTAGATGGCAAACAAAAATACTAATAATATTAAAAACAGAGACCACTGACAAAGTCACATAAATGCTAATGAACAACAAGCAAAAGTCACAGAAGAGTAAGCCCAAAAGGCTAGAAAAATAAAAAGTGTAGTGACAAAATATTTTTTACAGTCCAATTGGCACAAATTAAACAGAGCAATAACAGCTATTGTTTTGGGGGATATGGGGAAAACAATCTTCTCTTAATTTGTTGGTGGACATGGTCATAGTATTTGGGGGAAGTAATTTAGCAATAGAAATCTATTAAATTTGAAACTATACATATATTTCAACCCAGTAATTCTGTATCTGGGGCTACCTTATAAAATTAAAACAGCAGTGTGCCAAGATATATATATGGATATGGGTGCATATATGTGTGTATGTGTGTATATGTATATATAATATATGGATGTATATTTCAACATTGTTCATTGAGACATAAAACTGAAAACAAAGATAATAAGCAAAAATATTTTGCAGTCGTTAATAATTATTTAAAACTTTATCAGTTAACTTGGAAGGGTTTTTTTTTTGTAGCCAAGCTGATGTATTGTACAATACAACTTAATTTTTTGTGTGTGTGTGAGAGAGAAAGAGACAGAGAGAGGGACAGATAGGGACAGACTGACTGGGAGAGAAATGAGAAGCATCAATTCTTTATTTTGGCTTTTTAGAAGCTCCTTAGTTGTTCATTGATTGCTTTCTCATATGTACCTTTACTGGGGGGCTACAGCCAAGCGAGTGACCCCTTGCTCAAGCCTGAAACTTTGAGTTCATGCCAGAGACCTTGGGTTTCAAGCCAGTGACCTTTGGGCTCAAGTCAGTGACCAGGGGTTCATGGTTATGATCCCACCTCTAGCCAGTGACCCAACGCTCAAGCTGGTGAGCTGTGCTCAAATCAGATGAGCCCACACTCAAGTCAGTGACCTTGGGGTTTCAAACCTGGGTCTACTGCATCCCAGTCTGACACTCTATCCACTGTGCCACCACATATTCAGGCATAACTTAATTTTTTAAAATGACCAAGGTTGGAACAGATAATGGATAGATTTAGAGATGAGAGAAAAGCTCTGACATGTGGTGGCGCAGTAGATAAGCGTTCTGACCTGGAAAACTGAGGTCGCCAATTCAAAACCCTGGGCTTGACTGGTCAAGACACATATGCGAGTTGATGCTTCCTGCTTTTCCCCATCTCTCTCTCTCTCTCTATCTCTCTCTCTCTCTCTCTCTCCTAAAATTAATAAATAAATCTCAAAACCAGTTATCTTTTTTTTTTTTTTTTCTGAAGCTGGAAACGGGGAGAGACAGTCAGACAGACTCCCGCATGCGCCCGACCGGGATCCACCCGGCACGCCCACTAGGGGCAATGCTCTGCCCCTCCAGGGTGTCGCTCTGCCGCGACCAGAGCCACTCTAGCTCCTGGGGCAGAGGCCAAGGAGCCATCCCTAGCGCTGGGGCCATCTTTGCTCCAATGGAGCCTTGGCTGCGGGAGGGGAAGAGAGAGACAGAGAGGAAGAAGGGGGGGGGGGTGGAGAAGCAAATGGGCACTTCTCCTATGTGCCCTGGCCAGGAATCGAACCCGGGTCCCCCACACGCCAGGCCGACGCTCTACCGCTGAGCCAAATGGCCATGGCCAAAACCAGTTATCTTTAAAAAGAGACATGAGTGAAGAGAGAAATAAGAAAGGGTGAATATTTACACATGATTGTTTCAGGACAAATAAAATTTCAGAACAATACCTACCAGACTTTTTAGATATGCTAACTTATTTTAATGGACAGAAAGGTGAGAGTTGGTTACTAGTGAAGGTGGGAAAAAAAGGATGAGGAGAGCATTTAAATAGATACAGACATATAGTCATATATAATATGGTTGTCTGTTGGTGTCAGCCTATTTGGTGGTAGAAAATAGATCCATAATTTCTGACCTATAAATGATGTGTAGTTGGTAACAAAAAATATATAATTAATAAATATAAAAGGATTCTATAATAAAAATAAAATAAAACCAGGGAAAAAGTTCTATCATGACACCAAAACCTGCAAGAAAAATTCAAGGTACTTACCATTACATACCAGGTATTACAAGAATGTGCCTGTTCCCAGACTTCTTTCTTGCCTCACCTTTCATCATATAGTACACTCCAGAAATAGTTCCAAATGCTTCTAGTGACACGCAAGCATTTACAGAACAAAATATAAGTATTTTTTTATTTTATGTCTTTGTTCATACTATGTGCTATATTTGGAATCAGATAATATTCTATAAGTGTTTATTAAATAAGTTAGTAAAGGAATGAATGAATTAATGAACAAATGAATGTCACTCTCTCTGATAAGAATATCCTTCACCTACTTCTTTAATTCTTGATTAATACTTGTGCCTCCTTGTATATTAATTTATGTAT
Source organism: Saccopteryx bilineata (assembly GCF_036850765.1). Taxonomy (NCBI): domain Eukaryota; kingdom Metazoa; phylum Chordata; class Mammalia; order Chiroptera; family Emballonuridae; genus Saccopteryx; species Saccopteryx bilineata. The sequence continues at coordinate 74,380,703 of NC_089493.1, forward strand.
CAACTCTTCCACAGAATCTTCCCTAACCTCCCCTAAAAAATATGCCTCTTCTATGCACTTCGATTTTAATTTATCCCACCAACCAGCACTTATCACATTAGAGAAATGATATCAGATTTCATATGTATATCTAAATCTCAGTAGACAAAAAGCAACTAAATGAGAGTATATGAAAATAATTTATCTTTGGGTCCTTTCTTTCTAGCATAATGCCAGGCATGTGTGGGATATTTGATTAATGTTTATTAAGCAAAAATTATAAACTAATGAGAATGGTAGATTTATGCTTTTAGAATTGTACATATATTTCCATTATTTTCTAATTTCAAAACTTAACCCTCTACAAATCTAAAATTTAGTAGTCCACACAAAAACAAAACAAATTACAGAAGAGAATTTTCCAGAATTTAAGGACAGACAACTTCCCAGTACTCAAGATTAAAGAAGTCAACTAATCATGTAATTATCTTTCAAAATTTCATGTAGGAGGCATCTTTATGGAATTTTAGAATGCCCAAAATAAGAAGATTCAAAAAGTTCTTTGAAAGAAGAAATAACAACATTATTTACAAAAGGTCAAGAATCAACTGGTTTTGAATCTTTTCAGAATAAAATCAAATATAATATATAATCTTTTTAGTGGGGACTGTTTTAAATATAAATACTGTTATGACATGCAAACTAGCAATCCTGGATAAAGGTAAAATAAAGTTATTCCAAGACATGAAATGTATCTCAAAAACTACCTTTCCATAGGAAAGTACTGAAAGGTTGTCCCCAGAAAGTAAATTCACAAATAAAAAAGAACTAAAAAAAGGAGAGTATGGATACAGAGAACAAAGCATGAAAGTAAATGAGAGAAGACAGAAATTCTCAGGATGATGGTTTACAGAACAGAAAACCTGGAGAATGATTGTCCAAATTGTTTGGATGTGGCTGCTGAGAATTGAATTGACAGATTATCAGATATTTTTCATCATGTGGAAACTCCTACCTCCAAGAAGCTATAGGAGGATGTAGCAATAGGTTCAAAAAAGTCCTGAGATCAATAAAGGTAGCAAGTGAAAACTAGTAACATGAAATAAAATACTGTATTACTACCAAATGGGGGTTATCTTAGGAATGATAGGTAGGTTGATCATTCATAGATTCATAAAAGCAATTTATTAATATTTAATGGTATTAATCTAATGATTTAACTAATTTCATCACCATATCAACAAGCTAAAACAGAAGATATATAATTTTCTCAATTGATGCAGATGATTTTAGAAAATTCAACATACATTTATGATAAGTCTCAACAAACTAGGAAAACAAGAGTATTCACTCAAATTGATATAGGACATCTGTGAAAAACCTACAGTAACTTTTTCTTTCTTTTTTTTCTGTATTTTTCTGAAGCTGGAAACAGGGAGAGACAGTCAGACAGACTCCCGCATGCGCCCGACTGGGATCCACCCGGCACGCCCACCAGGGGGCAACGCTCTACCCACCAGGGGGCGATGCTCTGCTCCTCCGGGGCATCACTCTGTTGCAACCAGAGCCACTCTAGCGCCTGGGGCAGAGGCCAAGGAGCCATCCCCAGCGCCCGGGCCACCTTTGCTACAATGGAGCCTCGGCTGCTGGAGGGGAAAAGAGAGACAGAGAGGAAGGAGAGGGGGAGGGGTGGAGAAGCAAATGGGCGCTTCTCCTGTGTGCCCTGGCCGGGAATCGAACCTAGGGCTTCTGCACGCTAGGCCGACGCTCTACCACTGAGCCAACCAGCCAGGGCCCCACAGTAACTTTTTATCTAATGCTTTCCCCTTAACACTGAGCAAGTGGTTAGGGGGACTGGAGGGCTCAGAACTGTTGCTTTCCCTCATAGAAAACTTGTAGATTGATTTAGTGTTTGAAACTTTGTGTTACTTTGTGTATATGTGAAATGCGTTACTTTAGTAAATGTAAAATTTAACTAAAAACTGTGCTATGGTTTATAGCACATAAAATACCGTATAGAACATAAGATAAAGTAGTAAACCTAAGAAAGTGAGACATATTTTGTATACATTTTAAAGTGCTTCTAAGTCTGGTGTCTTTATGCTTGATCTGGGATCACAGTTTTAGCATTGAGTCCTTACAATTAAATTCTACATACTTATGAGACTGGTTTTCTACAAAACTCTACACAATACAAGGAAGGTTAATGAGTTTTCAGAAAACTGGAAGTGAGTCCACATAAAAGCCAAAACCAAGGCCCTTGCATACACAGAAGATTTAATCTGGTTAGTAGAAGAATAAGTGAAAAACGCCATTGCCAAAACAAGGTAGGAAAATCAACCTGTTCGTCCCGCTCTGTCACTTCGGAAGAGAGCACACAAGCTGGTTCACACTATGTTGCTTTGATGGACTGCACTTTAACAGACTGTTCTCCTCAGGAATGTGTATTTTAATAAGTAAAGAAGACTAAATAAGTGAAGTAATAAAGTCAGCATTTTAGATATCTACGCAAGTTTAAAGAAGAAACTTTGAGTGATTTTGGAGTTTGTTGGAATGCCCCAGGATAAACAAGTAGAGTTCTATTTGGCCTGTGCATCCATATCTTGGGGAAAGTGCCTGAACTAGATGATGAAAAACTGATAACACACTTACTTTCCTGTGTCCAACTCCTGAAATTTTATTCCACTGTGAAATCCAGAATAATCAATATTTCATTTTCAATTTCAACTTGTAAATTACTTCTATAAGAGAAACATTACAAGAGGTAAGATATATATAAGAACTGAAAATCTCAAGACCTAAAATTTCCAGCACTGCAATCAAGTTCTACTTTCCTTAATCCATGCAGAGCAAGGTATTTTCAGTTTAATTCAGATAATTCCATTCATAATCATGAACTGTGTGTTTAAGTAATCAGTTCTATGCATAATTGTTCATTTTGAATAAAAATCTATGCCTAGCTTTTCTGAGGATATGTGCACATGCTTTCCAAATTCAAAACCAATCATAAATGCTTTAAAACTTGGCTCTGGACTATCTGCTCATTGATAAGACATGATGAATGTGTCTAGAGTTGCTTCTTGGAAGCAAATAGGTTAGAGGGAGCAGTTTATAAAGAAGAGTAGTGTGGCTTAATTGTAGTACCCATAGCATGTGGCTATTACATGCCTATGTTAACAATAATGCCCATTAAAATTAAAACCACAATGAGATATCACCTCACACCAGTCAGAATGGCGCTCATCAATAAAACAACACAGAATAAGTGCTGGCAAGGATGTGGAGAAAAGGGAACCCTCCTGCACTGCTGGTGGGAATGCAGAATGGTGCAGCCACTGTGGAAAACAGAATGAAAATTCCTCAAAAAATTAAAAATCAAACTGCCTTTTGACCCAGCTATCCCACTTTTAGGAATATACCCCATGAACACCATAGCATTGTTTCAAAAGGAGAAATGCACCCCCATGTTTATGGCAGCATTGTTCACAATAGCGAAGATCTGGAAACAGCCCAAGTGTCTGTCAGTGGATGAGTGGATTAAAAAGCTTTGGTACATATATACTATGGAATACTACTCAGCCATAAGAAATGATGACATTGGATCATTTACAACAACATGGATGGACTTGATAACATTATCCTGAGCGAAATAAGTAAATCAGAAAAAACTAAGAACTATATGAATCCATACATAGGTGGGATATAAAAATGAGACTCAGAGACATGGACAAGAGTGTGGTGGTTACAGGGGGGAGGGGAAGAAGGGGGTTGAGGGACGGTAGGGGCACAAAGAAAACCAGTTAGAAGGAGACAGAAGACAATTGGACTTTGGGTGATGGGAATGCAGCTTAATCAAATGTCAAAATAACCTAGAGATGTTTTCTCTGAACATATGTACCTTGATTTATCAATGTCACCCCATTAATATTAATAATAGTAAATAAATAAATAAATAAATAAAAAGGAAAAAAACAATAATGCCCATTAATTCTTTGAAATTAAGTACCCACCTGCATTATAGCCAATCCTCAAGTCCCTACAAAGTAATCCCCACATACCTCGAGAGCTTCTGGACATGTTCAACAGTGCTTGTGTCTACAGCTTGTGTCTACAGTTTCCAGAGGCTTCCAAAGGCTATTGCTCCCCACCAGGCTCTCCTGGGAGTACCTTGGGGCTGGGCATCTACTCCTTTTGCTAAATCCTGAAATATCTTCTCAGACTTGATCATACTAATGCTATTCCTTTGAGAAAAAAATTGAGTACCACTAGGTGCTGTGTCCCACCCTCAAATATCTCAAAACAGCAGACACGTAAAAAGTCAAAATGATGCTGCCTACTTTCTTTCAATACACACTGCACTGGAGCCATGCTGTGTTCTCTGAGGAAGAGGAAGTGCCCACCCCTACTCTGTTCCATTTTAGAAGAATTAAGTCAAAATAACTCTTCCTCTTGGCTCAAGTGAGGCTATCGCTCATCTTGCACCAAACTCACCATATAATCCCTCAAACCTGCTATTACACTTGAGCTGAATTTTACCCATGTGATAGTTATCACCAATTCTTTCAAACATTTAGGTTAAACTCTCTGAAATTTCTCTGTTCAAGTCCTCACATCAAGTGATTCAAAAGATTCCATTGATTTCAAACCATTATTTGTAAAATCTTCCTTCTTACCATGGATTCATTTGTTCACTTACTAAAGGCATTTTTCTTGGAAAGTAAACTACAGGTTAACACTGTATTCAAAGTTTAGAATAAATTTTTTAAATAATATATAATAGAATAGTAAAATAAACAATGTTGCAATATTGTATAAAATACTTAATTTATACCCTTTTTACTTCTTACTGCAATTATTTAAATATTCTTTTATTTAGTTCTCCAACTTCTAAACTTTTGAATCCAAATTACTCCAAGCAAATAAAATTAACTTTCTAAAAACCTGGTTCTGAGCCTATACGACTTCCCCTTCTTAAAACCCTGGGAGCATTCCCAATGTCTGATTAAAAAGTCTTAAGTCTTTTTTGGTCTGCATTCAGAAACTTATCAAGATTCAAATCACCTTGCCAAACTTTTACTTATCCATTCTTCTGCAAATAACCTATGCTCCTGCCAACCAGCCAATCTAGGCTAGTAACCATTTCTCTAAAGATTTTGCCTTTTTTTTTTCTTGTGTGTCTTGATTCAATGCTGTTCTTTCTAATTAAAATGTTTTCCTTTTGCCCATTCCAAAGATCACATGCTTAGCAGAGATAGAGTTACTTTTATCTGAATTCTATATTACGTTCCTTGTCATCAGGCACGTAACACTTATGTTTTATATTCTGTTTATATCCATCTCTCATCTCTCCTAATAGAATGGAGGTTCTTTTAAAAACAGAGGTTACAGCTTATTCAACTTTTATTTCACATGGCACATGATATATAAACCAGGTCACATACTCAATTTGTTGATTGCATGAAAAATTATCAGCAATAGATCTCTTGATGTATAGGAAAGGTGACTAAATGGAAATATTTATCACATAAATCCTATTTTCTATTGACTTCCATTATGGAATTAAAAATATGTTTCCATCAGGACAAAAACAGCAATACACTTAGGAAAAAACTGATGAGAAATGTGGTCGACTAGCTCCCTGAAATACTAAGCAATGTACACAAAAGACAATTAAGTCTAGAGGCTATTAGCTTTAGCTACTTATTTTTATTTCTTGACACCTAGATCAATGCATATTTGGTGAATAATGAAATGAAAGCATTTCCATTCTACTGTAGAAGTCTGTTGTTGTATTTAAACTTTAATTTTAAGTTAGGAGTCTGCACGTATCTGGGGGGAAAAAAAATCAAAGCTAAATTGTTGGACAAATCCAGCCAGGGAAAGCCTTGTTGTTGCCCTCTCATCCTGCTTGTGTCACAGTCTGTGATAACGCAATCATATTTGAGTTAGAGAGGAAACATAAAATGAGGCAAATTGCATAAGGCATTTAGACTAAATTCATTCTATCTGAATGCAAATGACTCAATCTGCAATCTATGTCTTTGATGCTGGAATTCCAACTCACCCATTAATTTTACCTTGTATTATTTGCTGTGCTCAACATGAAAATGTTCTTTACTGATCCCACTGTAGGACAGAACTGATGGCACAAACTTTCAAGAAACCATTAATGATGGTAGGTGAGGCACACACAGTTTTGGCACCAAATGGTTGTCAGGTTGTTAAAACTTTCACCATGCTATTCTAGTAGAAGAATCTGCACTTCCAAATGGCTATGGATGAGAGCTTAGAAGGGATACTGGCACAAATGTAGTGGGTAATATAGGGGTCAAAATTACCTGCATATATATATATATATATATATATATATATATATATATATATATATATATATATGGTTTACCGGAAAGTTCTGTCTGTTTCTATCACAACAAGTTTTGACACGTAAGCACATGTCTATTTGGCGCATGTGTGCCTCTCTATTTTTATCACTTAATGTATACATACTGACGTAGCAAATTAACTAAAACAAAGTTGATTCACGTTAGTCTTATGTGTGAAGCGATAGTGTACCCGTGGCTACGGATAAAGTTCATTTACGCCACTGTAATTTTTATAAATTTCAACAAGGCAGAAATGCTACAGAAGCATGTCTGTCGCATCCACTATATTCCCCGGACTTAGCACCCTCCGACTATCACTTGTTTTTGTCCTTACAAAATTTTTTGAAGGGCAAAAAATTCAAAAATGAAGGCGATATCAAACAAGCACTGGTTCAATTTTTCACATTAAAAGATAAAACATTTTTCAAAAATGGGATATACAAATTGCCTTCACGCTGGCAAGAAATCATTAATAATAATGGCATTTATATTATTTAATAAAGTTTATTGACGGCAAGAAAAATTTGTATTCTGTTTTATTCCAAAAACAGACAGAACTTTCCAGTAGACCATATATATATATATGGCATAATAAGCCTGGCCAGTGTTACATCTCAATAATACTAATTCCATCTAAACTGACACTTGTCACATCAGTGAATGAGGTAGAGGGTGAGACTCCAAGGTACAGAGCTGATTGCACCATGGCCTTGACTTGATACAAGAGTTCTTTATTGGTCCCACTGAAATCCAGTAACCTCCAAGTCACCCAGGTTATGGTCTGAAATAGTCCTTTTAGATGCAGAATGTGTTGCCTGCAAAACTCAGTAAAGTTTACCTGGCACTGTGCTTCGCTTTTCTGCTAAGGATGCCCACTAGAGCAATTTGTCTTCTATCTTATAGGATGTGTGCTAGCACACTGCTTACTGCTGAACTTCTATAAATTCCACTGCCATGGGTGCCTAAACCTTCATCAGTTATCTTCCAACTCCTGGAGAACATGTGTCTTACCAAGGCCTCCAATGTGCAAGCCTTCCCTTGCTTATCCTGTCTAATCACCTTAATGTCATTGATGTAATGGATCAAAATGATATTATCTGGGATAATATAATGCAGTTCAGATCTTCTTAGGCAGTATAATAACAAGAAATAGTTTATACAGTCTTATTGCTGTCAAGATCTTTTTAGACATTATGACAAAGGCAGTCAAAACTGCAAATAAATGGCAATGTTCATTCCATTTGAATGCAAACTATTTTTAATCCCCTCTCTAACCTTAATGGCAAAGAATACATCTGCCAAATTAATGTGTATGTCTCATGTCCCTGAGTCCTGATTAACCTGCTGTCACTCTAGGATAGCAGCTGCTATTGACTACTACCTGTTTGTGCTTGCATTATTCTAAAGTCATTCTCCAGAATCCACCCAGTTCCTGCAAACTGTCCAGACTTGCTGGTTAAATGGAGATATGATCGAAACCGCTGCCCCTACAACATTTAAAACTTTAATGGTGGCACTCATCATTGCCACCACATCATCTCCCTCCCAGGATGTGTTATTGTTTTGAATTACTTTTTTGTCTGAGAAGGGAGCCAGCTTCTGAGGTTTCCACTTGGCCTTTCCAACTATGGTAGCTTTTATCTCATAAGCCAAGGACCATATAGAGATTGTTCCAAATTCCAAATATATCAACCCCAGGCATGAACTTGTAAACTGAACAATAACCAAAGTGTGGGTCTGCAAACACAGTGAACCCACTAAAAGCTACATAGATATAGCCAGGGTTTCATTTGTTACTTGACCATCATAAGAGCCCACGCTAACGAAAGGGTGAGAAGAGCCATGCAAATGCTTGAGGGCTCCAGGTACCAACTTTAATTGAGACCCTGTACACAATAGTTCTTCAAAGTCTAGGTAATCATCTCCTTCCATGAGGTCAGCCACCTTTAGTATTGGTGTTAGTGCAAATCTTCGGGCAAAACAAAACAAAATGAAACAACAACAAAAACCAACCTCTCAGGGTTTTATATTTAAATTATCTTTAAAAATCCTTATGTTGCCTTTATATTTAAAGAATGTTTCCATGGAAACAGCATTCTAGTTATGTTATTTTCTTCTTTTGTTTTAAAAGTAATGTTTCATTAACTTCTGATTTCCATCACTAAAAACTAGCTGTGTATTTTATTGTTGCTCGTTTGATGTCCCTTTTCCATTGATTTAAAGATATCCTCTTTGTCTTTGATTTTTTACAGTTTGACTATAATTGCCTTGGTATATATTTTTAAATTTCTCAAACTTCATGTGCCTCTAAGATTCCCTGTAGGAATGCAGGATATATTAACCCAGGTGTGAGTTGCTATCAGCAGGCTCCCCTGACCTGCCAGTCCTTTTAGGAGCTTGTCTTAGTAAAAGAGAATCACCATAGCCAAGGTCAAAGTGGGAAAGTCTCCACTTTCCCAAGGACACCCATATCCAGTGACCAATATGGTGTGTTTGGAGAGCTCTGAAATATCATTCTGTCTCTAAAGCCCTTGCCCCTTACCTACCCAGGGTCAGCTTAAGCGTCTAGAGAGACTGTATCATAGCTCACATTTTTCCTGTATTCAAATCAGCTTTTTTCCCTTTACTTTCTCAGTATTGATCCCTAATAGCCTCTGAGATAAACCTCTTGTATGCTTACCAGAGAATCCAAACTGTAATAACTGGTGAAAAGAGCATTCTGCAAAAGCAGAAATTACACTGAGGTTTTGCAGTTACATCACCTACTGTATGGTTAGCAACAAAAAACTCATAACTTGTAGTAGGTAGAGCAAAGATGGCCTCTGGCACATCTGGCACATAGGCTAGTAGTTCCATTGTGTTACAATTCTCACCAGTGCTCAGCTAGAATGGTATACCAGTGGAAAGGAATGTATTGGCTACTGTGATATATTGGAGAATTGAGAAAATATTAGAACAAATAGGCATTAACAGGACAAAGGACTAGCTGGCCATTGCTAACCTAGATTAATGCTTTGAAAAAAAATTGAATATGATTAATCAGTAATTAAAAGCTAACTGTGAAAGCAGTAGTAGGGCAGAGGGAATTGATGACCTGTCTTCAGACTTAATCATAAGAAGAGATAAGCTCCAAAGAAAGTTTAAGTCCCAGCCAAAATAGGCTCTGTAATGACAACATCAGGGTTCAGGAAGTAAAAGACTATAACTCTGACAATGGTTTGGGGACATCTGAGATGAAGCTCCTGACCATCTTGAATTCTCAAATTTCTCTCTGAAAATAATGAGCCCGAAGAGATGGCTCAATATTCCAAATTAAGGGCTAATATTTTGTAACTGCCTGAAAATTCTTTATAGGCCTTCTCCAATGTGACTTGTCCCCAGTATGTTTCTACCTCCCCTTGAAGACACTGGGACTATAACTATGATTAAAGTTGGGATATAACACCTGGACCTATGTTTGGCCTGATAGGAGGAAGAAAGGGACTACATCCTAAAGCTGCTATAGGATTTAAGCAGAATATCTTCAGGAACCAAAGGAGTATGAAGAACCAGATTCTGAGGGAGTTTGGTCAAAGGGCAACAAAATGTAAGATGGAGAAGGGAGAGTCTAGTGATCTTCCAACACTCTCCCAGTAAAGGACTGTTCTAAAATATAAAGTCTATTAGAAACAAAAATTAAAGGAGAATTTCATTAAAGATCTTACAGATCAAAAGGATAATAATAAAATATTATGAATTATTTTGTCCATAAATTTGACAACATAGATAAAATGGAAAAATTTCTGGAAGAACATAAACTTCTGAAGTTCACTCAGGAAAATAGATATCCTGGATATCCTCATTTCTATTAAAGGCAATAATGTGTGGTTGAAAGTGTTTTTACAAAGAACATTTAGCTGGTGAACTCTACCAAACATTTAAGAAACAAATATTATATCTAAGCATGTTCTTTCAGAAAAGATAATGGCAGAGACTCCTTCTGAATCATTTAAGGCTATCAGTGATAATGAAGCCAGACAAAGACATTGTAAGTAATAAAAATCACTACATCACTAAAAACATAGGCAAAAAAAAAAAATCTTTAACAAAATAAAATCAAAGCTAATATAGTAATATACAAAAGCAATTATACATGGTCAAGTACGGTGTATACCAGGATTGCAAGATTATTTTAACACTTGAAAAATCACACAATGGGTACAGAAAAAAGAGTCTATGCTCATTCATGATGAAAATTTTTATCAACTGAGGGCAAGAATGACTACTTGGCTCACTGTGTCACATCTCACATGCTCAGTATGGGCACTGGTTAAGGTCTAAAGAGGAAACTGCATATGTAAATTGAAGCTCCTTCCTTTGTAATTCCTTTATTCCTGGCATTTTGATTCTTAAGCTGGAGTCTGAGCACCTATTTTTGCCTCCTTCAACCCAGTATAACTGTCCTAAGTGATCTAAAGATCACTGCTTTTTGTCTGGCTTCTAGGAAACTAGTTAAGAACAGTGAACATGGTGAAAAAGAAAATGTAGCACTGACCTCAGAGCACTTTCTATCTCTCCATGATCTTATTCCCTCAGGTCTTGGCTACCTTCTATGTTTTGTTATGCCTCCAAATAGCTGTGTTCTATATTCTTTTTCAGCTTTAGTGGATGTCTCTGACAAGAAAATTAGCTGATGACAAGTTATCATAGTTAGAAGTCTCTCTTTACTTACATTTAATCTTTTTTTATTTTACACATACTCAACATACTCATTCTATGTAATATTTTGGGACTGCTGAATTTTGTTTTTGTAGCTCCCAACCCCCACCCTGGCCTATTCATTTAAATATATATATATATATATATATATATATATATATATATATATATATTTTTTTTTTTTTTTACTATAAACTATCTTCTTTTAAGACCTAGCTGAAAAGTTGGTTCCTCTACAAATGACCAGGATTTCCTTCAGCCGCACATCAGAAGTGCTACTACTACAAAAATTGTTAAGATTAGAATCTCCATTTCTTAAATAAGCAAAATAGTATGAATTTTGTAGACAAATCTATATCAGAATTTACTTACAGTGGTAAGTTTTCAGAGGAAAATTTTTTTCTTACTCTCTAAATCATAATTTTAGAAAGGGGATTTTTCTAAATAGTTTCCTGGGAAGAAAGCCAAATGTATTTCTAGATCCCCTTATACCAAGCTCGAGCACTTAGAGGTTCTAGCCTAATGCTGGGTAGGGGCACCTCCTAATAGATTTCATACCTGAAACTGGTCTTGGGCTTTGTATCCTGTCTTTTGTGAGGCCATGAAAACCAATAATAAGTTCATTCAGATTTGGTCATTGTCTTCAGGGTAGAACTAGAACTCAATCTCTTGCTAGTCCCTTTAGGTTCTCAGTTCTACTGATTTTCTCGACATCTGGTATCCCATTTTTAATTGTCAGCCTTTTACTATATTTTTAAAGGAGGAGTTAAAATACTTGACCTATTTTGTTTAGTTTTATTCAGGGGGTGGGAGTGGGAGGTTGATAAGATTCTGTAGATCACTTAACTATAATAACTTTCACATTAACCATTTTAATTGAGTGTTATGACTACCTGTGAAATAGCTGTTATTATTTCCATCACAAAAATAGAAATACTTTTATTGAAGAAGGTAGACTAGCCTGCCATAAATCCACTGCCAGAAAACAGCAGAGCTTTGCTTCCAACTAGATTTTCTAATGCTAGACCCCATATACTTGTCATGATATTGTAATGGGCATTTATCCACTGTGGAGAATAATAAGTTTGGCCTCTAAAATTTATATCAGCTCATGAGTTGGAAAATTAACACACACATGCACAAATTCTACTTTGGGTCCTACTTACATGTAGCTCTAATATTTCTCTTGATTCATCAAACAAACCCAGTTTAGAAAGGCCACAGCCATCATCATTTGTACAGCTATTCAGGCTGGCATCACCAGATATTCCCCATCAAAAGAACATCTCTGAACAGCAGTACAGTGTCAGTGCTTGCTGCTTCCTAGAGAAAATTAATCATAATACCAGGAGTTAGAAAAAGCCTACATAGATTTTAGGAATATTTCATTTCTTTACCAAAAAGTGCACATTTCACCTGCTGTGTTTCATTACACAATCCAGATATCACACAAAAAATCACAGCTACACTTCTCACTGTATGTATTTTAATAAAAAATCTTTGATCCATGTGATACTGGCCCTGCAGGCAAACACTGCCTTTTGTGTTAAAAAATACTCTACTCTGTTCCCAGCATGAGATCCATTCTTGTTGGTAAAAATATTTCCAGCGAAATAAGGGGGGGGGGGGAATAGCATACTTAAACAAAACAAGCAGATCATGTGAGAATTAGAGAAAGGTAGTATTCAGATTGATGAAATATTCATCTTCATCCTCTCAGGTTTACAGAAGTATGGCATTTGGGCCACATTTGTTTTTGTATGTTAGCTGCTGTGATAAGAGCCTCTATCTTTCCTTTGCATGCCTTACTTCAGTCCTTTCAGAGACTGGCCAGTCCTTTTGGAAACCCATATGCTGTTTTAGCTGCAAAAAAATACATTGCTGGCTTTGGAAATTCTTGCAATTTAGAAATTATTGCAAATGTCAGTTGATGATTTTGTGCTTTGTTCCTGAAGTCCATTTGTCTAATAATCTCTACATTTTCTTTTCAGACATATATTTTTGGGGGAAGTTATTCTCCGCAGATGGATCAGAGACTAGTAAAGTATCATGAAGAAGATGGGATCTAGTGTCAGAAAATATATGTACCTATCCTTAGGTTGAGATATTTGGGTTTCTCAGATTCTCTAGTTTTTGAGGTTTTTTTTTAAAGAGGGGTAGAGCACTAAAGGATTTCATACACTAAGAAATATATTAAGAAATAAAAGAAATATTTTGATTAGCCATTGGATTACATTTTTGGGGACCTTGACATTCTAATATAAATTTGGGCAGCAATGTCATAATTTGAAATCTCAGGCCACTGAGATTTCCCTAAAGTTAGGTAAAAAGACCATATTCTATCTATAGCCACAGTGCAGGAAGAAATATAAATAAGGTGTTATTGTTGTTATTTTTTCCTAATCTCATTTTCCCTAACTTTATTAAGTTAATTGACAAACAAAAATTGTATATATTTAAAGTGTACAACTTGATGTTTTGCTACACATATACACTATGAAATAAACCACGATTAAGCTAATTAACATACTAATCATCTTACATCATTATCATTTTTTTTGTAGAGTGAACACTTGAGATCTACCCTGTTAGCAGATTTCAAGTGCATAGCATAGTATTATTAACTGTAGTCAAATTACTTACCTAATCTTATTTTTAAAAAAGGTTCAGGAATAGTGAGCAATTAAGAGATGTCCTCAAATAGACACAGTTCCAGCAGAATCCAAGGTCCCTTCATTGTGGCAGGGTATTGATTTTATAACACTGTTCCCTTAAGTGTAATTGTGTCTTTATAACCATTATGGGGGGAAAAATCTAGAAAAGACATGTTCACCTCTGAAAGAGGCTGCCCTGTCCCTGGCCTCGGTTGTCCTCTGCCTTTAACACTCAATTCATTCTTTCTACTTCTGCAGTTCTTTCACCAAGTCGATTTAATCAGCTCAGTATTAGCCTTGATGCTATTAAAGTTCTAATATTTTGTTCTATTTCCAAAAACTGGTCTTTTTTTCTTAATTATATAGTGTGATGAAGTCTGTATGGGTTTTGGAGAGTGAGGCTCAAGTCCTCAGGTCTACTAATTTTAGAGGTGTGGTTGTAAACAAGTTACATGTCTTTTGAGATTTTATTTTATAAATAAGGCTGATAATTCATACTCTGAAGGGTGTTTTTGATAACCAAATGAAATACTGTGTATTAAAATGTTTGGGACAAGTGTGATGGCAGAAAAAAAGGTGACATGAGAGGTCCCCTTGGTCTCTCCCTTGAAGTTTCAACAGTTTTGAACAGCCATAACTCAACAAAGCATTCCCTGCTCAATGCAAAGCATGCTTGAGATATCCACACATTGAAATATCTAAAGGTGGGTAAGTAGGAACAAAATAGGGAGGTGAGAAGGAAACGGGGCTCAGAAGAGCCATTGATGCAGATTTTCAGCTGGAGCTCATGGCAGGGCTCAGCCCAGAGAGGGGAGGAATCTGGTTGCGGCTGGGCCTCCATTCTGAGGAGCAAAGAAATTTGATAGGCATTCCTACAGTAGTGAGCAGTACAAGCTGCAGCTGAGCCCAGAAACTTGGTAAGGACACAGCTTGGGAGCAAGACCATGGTTATCAGAAAGTCAGCATTCCAGCAAAGAAACAAAGCTGCAAAGCTTTGCCACCTTGCAGACTCCCAGATCTCACCTCTCTTATTGTTTAGTGCCAGGTTGCAGAGCACATTATCTGCAAATCTAAGAACAAAATTATTATTTTTCCTGAGCAAAGTGTGCACTCTGAGACTGATCCAGGGATCAGGGCCAAGAGAAGAAACTGAAGATCCAAGGTTGCCATTTCTGAGAGGGCAAAACAACAAAGAAGATGGCCAGTTCTTCCAGCCCACCCCACCCCCAAGCATCATCGCACCTAACTGACTGCAGTGTCGGGCTGCAGAAGACATTACTGGGACTTCACAGAACTAAAAAAAAATTGTGATTCAGCACCACCTACTGGAAAATAAGAGAAAGACCTCTTATTAATCTATTAGAAAAATGTCGCTTGTGCATAGATGCCTAGACAGAGTAGGAATTCATCAAATATCATGAATAATGAAGGCAGTGAGATATCTCAGAAAGAAAATAAAAAATCCTCAGAAAAATGTCATAAAGACAGAAATATGTGATATAAATGACAGAAAATTCAAGATTGCATTTCTGAAGAAAACTTAATGAGATGAGAGATAATACAGACAGGCAATTTAATGTGTTCAGAAGAAAAATAAATGAAAATGAGTACTTAACTTAAGAGATTGAAACTTTAAAAAAGAACCAAACAGAAGTTCTGGAGATGAAGAATTCAATAAAAGAGATCAAGAATGAAATAACAAGTATGAAAACTAGAGCAGAACGGATGGAGAAAAGGATTAGTGATAACAAAGATAAAAATATAAAAATGATGCAGAGGGAAAAAGAGATTTGAGCATAAAAATAAATAAAGGACTCTATAAGAACTATCTGACTGTATCAGAAATAGTAATCTAAGTACAATAGGCATCTAAGAAGAGAGGGATAAACAGAGAGCCTATTCAATTAGTTGATGAGAACTTCCCAAACATATGGAAAGAGCTAGATGCTCTAATCCAAGAAGCAAGCAGACCACCTAGTAACTTCAATCCAAAAATGCCTACTCCAAGGCATATTGTATTAGAACTGTCAAAAAATTAATGACAAAGAAAGAATTCTCAAAGCATCCAGGAAAAAAAAGAAAGTAACGAATAAAAAAAGGCCATCGTCACCGTTTTTTCAGCAGAAACTTTACAAAAGAGGGTGGAATCAAATATTCAGACTACTGAAAGAAAGAAATTAGCAGCCAAGAATAATATATCCAGAAAACTTATCCTTTAAATATAAAGGCAAAATGATTACTTTTCCAGACATACAGAAAGAATCTGAGGGAATTTATCACTGGAAAATCTCCATTTTAAGAAATACTCAAGAGAGTTATTCTATCTAAAAAAAAAAAGAACAAAAGGTCACAAAGTACAAGCAAGATTACCAAACATACAGCATAAACAAGGATAATTTGTGACAACAAAAATGTAATTTGCAAAGGAGGAGAAAGATCAGTTGCATTTTTTTTAAAAAGGGCTACAGTATATATAAAACTTTCTTTTTTGCCTAACCAGGTGGTGGTGCAGTGGATAGAGCATTGGACTGGGATGTGGAAGACCCAGGTTCAAAACCCCAAGGTCGCTGGATTGATCTCAAGTTCATCTGGCTTGAGCATGGGCTCACCAGCTTGAGTGTGGGGTTGCTGGCTTGAGTGTGGAATCAGAGACATGACCCCATGGTCAGTGGCTTGAGCCCAAAGGTTGCTGGCTTGAAGCCCAAGATCGCTGATTTGAGCAAGGGGTCATTTGCTCTGTTGCAGCCCCTGGGTCAAGGCACATATGAGAAAGCAATCAATGAACAACTAAGGAGAGACTAAGGAGCCGTAACAGGAATTAATGCTTCTCTACTCTCTCTCCCTTCCTGTCTGTGTGTCTCTATCATTCTGTCTCTCTATCTCTTTCTCTATCTCTGTCATAAAAAAGAAACTTTCTTTTTATAAACCTAATGGTATCCACACATGAAAAAAATAAAAACAGTTTAAAAAAAGTAAACATAGGAAAGAAGTATGGAATAACACACACACAAAAATGACAGAAATACAAAGGAAAAGAACAAGTGGTAGCTCAGAGCTATCATAAAATAAAATATAAAAGATCTATAAGAAATCTTCATTCGGCCTGACCTGTGGTGGCACAGTGGATAAAGCGTCGACCTGGAATGCTGAGGTTGCCGGTTCAAAACCCTGGGCTTGCCTGGTCAAGGTATATATGGGAGTTGAAGCTTGCTCCGCCCCCCTTCTCTCTCTCTCCTCCATCTAAAATGAATAAATAAATAAAAATAATTTTAAAAAGAAATATTCATTCATCAATAATTGCCCTAAATATAAATGGGGACTGAATTTACCAATAAAGAGGCACAGAGTAGCAGATTGGATAAAAAAAATTCAACCATGTTTTCTTCAACTGACACATCTAAGCTGCAAAGACAAAGTTAGACTCAAAGTGAAAGGGTAGAAAATTATTCTCCAGGCAAATAAAATCCACAGAAAAGTAGGTATAGCCATACTTATATATCTGACAAAACAGATTTTAAGATAACAAAGGTAACAAGCAATAAAGGGGACACTAAATCAAGAAGGCATAACACTTCTTAATACACAAGCACCAATCAAGGTACATGAAATTATATAAGACAATCACTAATAGAACTAAAAGAAGAAACTTTAGTTCATATTTGAGGATCTTAATAATTCATTGACATCTCTAATATATTAGCAGAAAACCAATAAAGAAAAATGAGCCTTAAATGACACATCACAAAAATTGGAAATACTTGACATTTATAGAGTCTTTCATCACAGAACATTAGATTATATATTCTTCTCCAGGAGAAATGTAACATTCTCCAAGATAGACCATATGGCCCTGGCCAATTGACTCAATGGTAGAGCATTGGCCTGATGTGTGGAAGTCCTGGGTTCGATTTCTGGCCAGAGCATACAGGAGAAGTGCACATCTGCTTCTCCACCCTTCCCCCTCTCCCTCCTCCTCTCCTTCCTCTCTCTCTCTCTCTCTCTCTCTCTCTCTCTCTCTCTCTCTCCTGCTCTGGCAGCCAAGGCTCCATTGGAGTAAAGTTGGCCCGGGTGCTGAGGACAGCTCCATGGCCTCCACCTCAGGTGCTAGAATGGCTCTGGCTGAAATGAAGCAATGCCCCAGATGGGCAGAGCATCTCCACCTGGTGAGCATGCTGGGTGGATCCCAGTGGGGTGCACGCAGGAGTCTGTCTGACTTCCTCCCTGCTTCTAACTTCGAAAAAATTTTTTAAAAGTTATATATAAAAAAAGGTGAGCCATATGTTGGGTCACAAAACTAGCCTCAACAAATTCAAGAAGGTTGAAATTATACCAAGCATATTCTCTGAGCACAATGCTTTGAAATTAGAAATCAACTGAAAAAAGGAATTAAGAAAATATACAAATATGTGGAGATAAAAATGACATACCACTAAAAAATAATTGGGTTGCCTGACTGGTGGTGGCACAGTGAATAGAACATCAGCTCAGGGTCCCAAGAGCCTCAGTTCAAAATCTGAGGTTGCTAGCAAGAGCACAGGCTTTTCCGCTCAAGTGTGGCCTTAACAGCTTGAGCATGGGGTTGCAGGATTGAACAAAGGATTACTGACATGATTCCAAGATCTCTAAATTAAGCCCAAGATTGTTGGTTTGAGCAAGGGGTCATGGGCTCAGCTTGAACTCCCCAATCAAGTCATGTGAAAGAAGCAATCAATAAAACAACTAACATAAAGTAACTCTGCATTAATGAGTTGATGCTTCAATTCTCTCTCTTTCTCCTTTCTCTCTACCTTCCTGTTTCTCTCTATCTTAAAAAAAATGTTAACATGTTTAAAAGTTAAAACTAAAACATAACTGGATCAGAGAAGAAATAAAGGATGAGGTCAAAAGATATATAGAGACAATCAAGAATGACAATATGACATATCAAAACTTCTGGGATGTAGTGAAAGCAGTAATAAAAAGGAAGTTAATACATTTTAGGCCTATCACCAGAAACAAAAGAAACCCCAGAGAACAACCTAACATTACATCTTAAAGAACTAGAGGCTCTGGCCAGTTGGTTCAGTGGTAAAGCATTGGCCTAGTGTATAAATGTCCCGGGTTCAATTCCCAGTAGGGCACACAGGAGAAGCACCTATCTGCTTCTCTACCTCTTCCCCTCTTGCTTCTCTCTCTCTCTCTCTTTCTCTCTCTTCTCGTCCTATAGCCATGGCTCTATTGGAGCAAGTTGGCCCCAGATGCTGAGGATAGCTCCAGGCCTTCTGCCTCAGGCATTAAAAAGAGCTCAGCTGCTGAGAAACAGAGCCATACCCCAGATGGGCAGAGCATTACCCCTTACTGGGCTTGCCAAGTGGATCCCTGTTGGGGCACATGCAGGAGTCTGCCTCTCTGCCTCCCCTCTTATCACTGAAAAAAAAAAAAGAACTAGAAAAAGAAGAAAAAAGCAACCTAAAGTGAGCAGAAAGAATAAAATAGAAAATTAGAGCACAATTGAATGAAATAGAGAACAAAAATAGTATATAAAAACTTAATAAAACAAAAAGCTGGGTCTTTGAAAATATTAATAAAACTGACAACCCTTTGGCTAGATTCACTAAGAAAGAAAAGACTCATATATATAAAATATAAAAAAAGAACTTATCATAGGTATCACAGATATAAAAAGGATCATACTAGAATATAAAAAAAGACTGTATGTCACCAAATTCAATAACTTAGAAGAACTGGATAAGTTGCTAGAAATATATAACCTTCCTAGCCTGAATCATAAAGAATTGGAAAATCTAAATAAACTGATAAACAGTGAGAAAATTGAAACAACCATCAAAAACCCTCAGTAAGTAAGTAAATAAATAAATCCAAGATAAGATAGTTTTACTAGTGAATTCTACTGAACATTCAAAGAATATTTTATTCCTATCCTTCTCAAACTCTTCTAACAAATTGAAGAAGAGGCAATACTTCCTAATACATTTTATGAGGCCAACATAACCCTGATAACAAAACCTATCAAAGATAACACAAAAAGGAAACTACAGACCAATATTTTTGACAAATACAGATACAAACACTAGCTAATTAGTCTAACCAAATAGTTGCATAGTGGATAGAACATCAGTGTGGGACACACAGGACCCCAGTTCCAAATTCCAAGGTCACTTGTTTGAGCCTAGGCTAAACTGGATTGAGCATACGATCATCGGCTTGAGTGCAGAATGGTTGGCTTGAGCATGGGATCTTACACATGACACAATGGTGGCTAGCTTGAGCCCAAGGTCACTGGCTTGAGCAAAGGGTCACTTGCTCTGTGTAGCCCCAGGTCAAGGCCCATATGAGAAAGCAATCATTGACCAACTAAGGTGCCATAACAAAAAATTGATGCTTCTCATCTCTCTTCATTCCTGCCTGTCTGTATCTGTCTCTGTCAATAAAAAAAAAATACTAGCTAATCAAAAATACACTAAAATAATAATAACATCATGAACAAATAAGGTTTATTCTAGTGGCACAAGGATGGTTTGACATTTGCAAATCAATCAGCATAATAAAACCCACTAACAAAAAGGAAAAGAATAAAATTCCCATGATCTTATCAATAGATACAGAAAAAGCATTTGATAAGATAAAAAATCAATTTATAATTAAAACACTCAATAAAATGAGAATAGAAAGAAAGTACCTCAACATAATAAAGGACATATATGACAAACCATCAGCTAATATACTCAGTGGTTAAAAAGTGAAAGCTTTATCTCTAAAATCAGGAACAGAACAGGGATGCCCACTCTCTCCACTCTTATTAACATAGTTCTGGAAGTCCTAGCCAGAGCAATCAGGCAAGAGAAAGAAATAAAAGGCATTCAAATCGGGAAGGAAGACGTAAAATGTCCCTTTTTTGCAGATGCCATGATTCTGTATATATTATAGAAATCCTAAAGATTCCACCAAAAACCTATTAGAAACAGTAAACAAATGCAGTAAAGTTGCAGGATACAAAAATCAATGTACAAAAAACATCTGCTTTCCTATATACTAATAATAAAACTTCAAAAAAAAGGAATTTTAAAAAATTCTTTTACAATTGCAATAAAAAAAATAAATTACCTGAGAATAAGCTTAATAACAGATTTGAAGGACCTATATACTGAAAACTACAAAGTACAGTATTATTAAAAGATATTGAAAGACAAATTGAAATGAAAAGATATTGTGTGTTCATTGATTAGAAGAATCAAAATAGATAAAATGGCCATATTACTCAAAGCAATATACATATGTAATGTAATCCCCTTTAAAATCCCAATGGCATTTTTTAAAAGAAATATAGCAAAAATAATCAAATGTGTATTTAACCACAAAACATCCCTAATAGCCAAAGCCTTCCTCAGAAAAAAGAACAAAACCAAAGGTATCGCACTACCTAATTTCAAAGTATACTACAGAATTACGATAATCAAAATGGCATGGTAAGTAAGTAAATAAATAAATAAATCCAAGATAAGATAGTTTTACTAGTGAATTCTACTGAACATTCAAAGAATATTTGATTCCTATCCTTCTCAAACTCTTCTAACAAATTGAAGAAGAGGAAATACTTCCTAATACACACAGGACCAATGGAACAGAATTGAGAGTTCAGAAATAAAGCCATGTGTATATGGGCAAATAATTTTTGAAAAAGGAGTAGAATTTTAAAAAATGAACCACAACAGAGAAAAAAAATCTCTTTAATAAATGGTACTGGAAAGCCACATGCAAAAGAATTAAACTAAACTACAGTTTGCCTCCATGTACAAAAATTCATTCAAAATGAATCAAAGATGTAAATATAAGATCTGAAACAATAAATTCCTATAGTGAACAATTTATAAATTTGACCCCATGGCAGGGGAAGTAAAGGGAAAACTAAATGAATGAGACTCTATCAAACTATAAAGCTTTGGCACAACAAAAGAAACTGCAAATACAACAAAAAGGCAACTAAACAAATGGTAATTTACGTTTGCAAAAAAACAGCATTGCCAAGGGTTAATATTCAAAATATATAAAGGACTTATACATAACTCAACACCAAGCAAACAAACTATACAATTTAAAAAATAGGCAGGACATCTGAACAGACACCTGTCTCAAGAAGACATAGAAATGGTCAACAGCTATATAAAAAGATGTTTGGCTTCACTATTTATTAGGGAAATGCAAATAAAAACTACAATGAATACTATAGGTTGGCAACATGTTATCAACAAGAGAGGTAATAACAAGTGTTGGAGAGGTTGTGGAGAAAAATAGACCCTCATTCACTTCTAGTGGGAATGTACACTGGTATAACCAGAATGGGGAACAGCAAGGCAGTTCCTCAAAAATTTAACCATATGACCTAGCAATCCCTCTACTAGATATTTAACCAAAAACTCAAAAACATTTATTCTCAAGGTATATGCACCCCTGCCTATGGCACAGTGGATAGAAGATCGACATGGGATGCAGAGGACCCAGGTTCAAAACCCTGAGGTCTTCAGGTTGAGCGTGGGATCATAGACATGACCCCATGGTCACTGACTTGAGCCCAAGGTCACTCATTTGAGCAAGGTGTCACTGGATTAGCTATTGCCCCGCAGTGAAGAAATGTATGAGAAGCAATCAATGAACTACTAAAGTGACACAACAAACATGAATAGATCTTGAGAACCATATGATTTTACTCTTTTTGTGAAATATGTGACTGAAACTCATAGACATAGACAACAGAATGGTAGTTACCAGAGGGAAGGAGGTAAAAGGGATAGTAAAGGGTAAAGGGAATCAAATATATGTTGAGAGAGGATAATTTGACTTTGGGTGGTGGGCACACAGTGCACTCTACAGATTATATGTCATAGCAATGCACACTTGAAACCTATATGATCCTAATAACCAATGTCATCTTAATAAATTTAATAAAATAAATTAATGAAATAAAATGTTTGGGACATGATGGACACTAAACAAATACTAGTCTCTAATCATGGAGAGTTCTGGCACAATATAGATGATAAAGTCAAAAGTTAATTAAAGATAATTAATTAGGATACTTTATTTAGAGGGATTAATAGCAGGTGGTGAAGCACATAGGAATTAACAGCAAGTGGAAGTTGTTACCACCCTGTGCCTGAAAGGATAGAAGGATCTGTGTTCCTGAACCTACTGAGAGCTATAGGCATGTGTGAGAGGCCACTTGACATGACCTGTGACCTTCAGCAAAAGAAAGCGGCTGCTGCCCAAATGCTCCAGCTAAGGGTAGCGGGAGAGTAGGTGGAAGGAGAAATAATATCCTAATCTCTTTATCTTAAATTCCTCTGGTGTTCTTCTGGAATTTTTACTAACTGATCCCAACTAGAAACTAGAGGGCCAGCAAATCCACATAATGCTGCCCATAGTTATCGCCTCCCTGGGACACAGAGTAGAAACAGAAGAATAAATTATAAATACAAAGGAGAGGCCCTGGCTGGTTGGCTCAGCGGTAGAGCGTCGGCCTAGCGTGCGGAGGACCCGGGTTTGATTCCCCGCCAGGGCACACAAGAGAAGCGCCCATTTGCTTCTCCACCCCTCCGCCGCGCCTTCCTCTCTGTCTCTCTCTTCCCCTCCTGCAGCCAAGGCTCCATTGGAGCAAAGATGGCCCGGGCGCTGGGGATAGCTCTGTGGCCTCTGCCTCAGGCGCTAGAGTGGCTCTGATCGCAACATGGCGACGCCCAGGATGGGCAGAGCATCACCCCCTGGTGGGCAGAGCGTCGCCCCATGGTGGGCATGCAGGGTGGATCCCGGTCCGGCGCATGCAGGAGTCTGTCTGACTGTCTCTCCCTGTTTCCAGCTTCAGAAAAATGCAAAAAGAAAAAAAAAATACAAAGGAGAAATTGTAGCACCCTCAGCACCGTATCTTTTCTTTGCCTTGCACTTCCCTAACTACAGTGTACTCCTTACCTACTTTTCTCACTATTAGCTGCAAATAGATCATGAGGTCTTTGAAGGAAAAGTAGTATTTATTCATGATTCCAGCATTTTACAAAGGATAAGCCATTAAACAGGTTGTGTATGCAAAGTGCAACCTACTATATATGCCTCTTTCGGAAAAGCGAATTAGCCATATAAAAGCTTTCAACAGTTCTGTAGAAAATGGTAGCAATAATAACTATTTGCTCACAAATTATTTTTAAGGAATGCCATTAATACATAAGCACTAGTTCCAGAAAATGCAGTTTTTTAAAATTATCTCATCCCTAATGTCTCATTTAGGATGCAGAATATATTGTTTATGCAATAGACACATAGTAAATGAGTAGGTTAATGGGGTTCCTCTATGACTAGTCCTGTAGTGCTTTTGCAGAAGTCCGTGCTGGCTCATCTTTTTCTCTCTCTAGAAACTAGAATCTTGTTTCCTCATAAAAGTCTGATTGACTGGAGTTGCACATTTATCTCAAGGTACCTACATGCCTAGCTCCCTGTAGATGATCTAGTTGTACTTTGAATGAGCAATAAACGTTATCATCATCATAAATATCTCCGCATTTTGCCTTTGTTTTAGACTTCAAAATATGATGCTCAATCTTACCGCTTTTTGAGAGATCTTCTTATTCCTGAGAAAGTGTCAAGACTACTGGAGGTATCTGACTCTGAACTCACAAGAGGTCACCCTCCCGCCACCTAACTTAATTTCATTCCATAACCTACGCCCAAGCCTGTTTCTCTGTTTCAGTCTGATCCCATTAAACAGACTGTTCTGGTTTCTAAGCTCTCCACTGAATGCTGACCACCATTGCCCTTCCATACATGGATTATGCAACAGCCTCTGATCTATTTATTTTTTAGATCAAAAAAATCCATGAGGATGAGATATTTCTGGAGGGCTTCCTTGAGGTGCTGCTAAGCTCACTCCACATTATCATAGCCTCCCCTATCTTTAAATTATATTGTACATAAAATTAAACCAAAACAGGCATAGGAGAGTCAGATTAAATGAACAAACAGAGGAGATGAGGAAAGCAAGATTCTAGAGATTGACTGACTGTGTTTTCTCAAAAACAGTGCTGATCTTGGGGAGTAGAAGAGCCAGAAAAAACAAAAGGCCAGGAGGAAAAAAAGACAGTTCTCACAGAAGAGATAAACTCCTTACTAATTATCCAAGTTTAGAACTTTTCTATCCTGTTTTCCTGGTTTGGTGACAGTGGGGACAGGCTGGTAGAAAGGATCCATCATACACCAAAAAGTATGCACTCTTGAGAACTAGAATTGGAGAGGCATGGATCTGAGGGCAGCAGAGACTCGATCACAACAAGCCAAGGTCCTGAGGCTTTATTTCCACAAATTCCCTAGGCAGTGAAAGACTGATTTCTGCATTTTAAAAGGGACATCTGTGTGTATACATAAAAGTCAGAGTTTTTCTCTTTTGGCCAAAGAAGCATGTCAATATACACTGCAAAGTCAGAGAGGAGAAGGCATACCTCATGCTCCTTTCCTGATTACCACTGGCCTAGAATTCAGCCTCTCTAATTGCATTAGTAATGGTTCAATCAGGGAAGCAAACCACTAAGATTTATATCCAAAAAAAAAAAAAAAAAAAAAAGAAGAAAAGAAATTTACTATAGGGATTAGACAGTACACACCATAGAAGGTGATTAAAAATCTGTGAGAGCTCTTGTTGCATCTAGCAAAGAACTTGAAGTTTCTACAGGTCAGCAACATTGGTGGCTGAGAGAAAACCTAGACATGAAGCAAAGGACAGCTAAAACTGGAACCCAGGAGGACAGAATAAAACCTACATCCATATCTGGTCTCAACAATGTGATGCTTTATATACATATAAGAAGCTGTTGCCTTCCCCACTAAGTTTCATACAGGGGTGGACAAAAGTAGGTTTACAGTTTTGAGTATGTGAAACAGTTTATTCCTGTATTGTTATTTATTAATTATTGAATTATTTATTTGTAAATATTATAATTGTAAACCTATGTTTGCCCACCCCTTGTATATACACCTGGCCCAGGCAGGGCATAGAGAAGCCAAATGTAGTGAGAAAAGATCTGGAAGCTGCAGAGCCAGGGGCTCTCTCACCAGGTGTGGCAGGTCACTGGCAATGTGCTTATTTTCAGTGGCACCTGTCATGCGACTCCAACCCTCAGAACTTAATGACTGCTATTTCTCTTCCTCTTTTTAAATCTTGCACAAATTTATTTTATAGGTCATCTTAACCCAGAATCATACAGAGAGGAAATCCTGGAACTCATAGTTCTAACTTGTAACAGTTGACACAAAACCTCAGGCATCATACTTTATGTTTGAAATTTATACACTTGGAAAGATAGCTGAAGAGATT
Source organism: Saccopteryx bilineata (assembly GCF_036850765.1). NCBI lineage: Eukaryota > Metazoa > Chordata > Mammalia > Chiroptera > Emballonuridae > Saccopteryx > Saccopteryx bilineata. The sequence goes on from NC_089493.1 coordinate 74,406,766, forward strand.
CTGGAGACAATATCTCTGGCAGCATGTGATTTAGACAGTAGGTTGGAACACAAACAACCTTATAGGTTTGAGATCAAATAGCCATGTGTGTGTTTATTTTTTTTATTTTTTATTTTTTTTTTTTTAGTGTGAGGGACAGATAGGGATAGACAGACAAGGAGAGAGAAAGATGAGAAGCAACAATTCTTTGTTATGGCACCTTAGCTGTTCATTGATTGCTTTCTAATATTTGCCTTGACCGAGGGACTCCAGCTGAACCAGTGACTCCTTGCTCAAGCCAGCGACCTCGGACTTCAAGCCAGTGACCTTTGGGCTCAAGCCAGTGACCATGGGGTCATGTCTATGATCTCACACTCAAGCCAGTGACCTCATACTCAAGCTGGTGAGCCCTCGCTCAAGCTGAATGAGCCTGCGCTCAAGCCAGAGACATCGGAGTTTCGAACCTGCGTCCTCTGCATCCCAGGCCAGTGCTCTATCCACTGTGCTTCTGCCTGGTCAGGCGTGTAGTGTGTGTACTTATTCTGATGTTGCTATAAGATGTGGCCTTGCACCCTTCTATTCCCTGAATGAAACAAACGATTTCTCTGTACTGTGCCCGATTGTCAAATTTTTTACTCAGCTGCAATTAAATATAATTTATTATTAGTATCTGTAAAACCTCTCTTTGTTTTTCTGCCACCATATTTGGTTAACTTCTAAAACACTTTTCATAAGGGCTTAAAGATCTGTGACTTTGAAAAAAGCAGATAAAAATTACTCCAAAAATATTCTGACAGCTGAAGAATAAACTGAGTGCAAATTATCAATCTGAAAACAAACTACTTTACTGCATGTCAAAAAAAAGGTGTTAATTTATATTTGATTCGTGATGTGAATAGTTGCATTATGAATGATCAATAAACATTATCATCTAAACAATGTCACACTATTACAATTATGGTATATCAAAAATGCAAACCTAATTGCTTAGCTCTTACTGAAATATGAAAGCTTCACTTTAATAATGTTAAGGTTGGAGTTCAAACTAAAAATAAAAACACATATAGTCAAAGTAAAGACTTCAGTAATTTATTTTAACTCTTTGACATCATAATGTAAAAATAGATCATAGAGGTTTCACACCACACTTCCACCTTTCCCAACATAAACAGCAGAAGTTGTCTCTTCAACATCTAGTTGGATCACCTTCCTGAGAAAGAGCACGGCCCTCAGTCAGGCTGACAACTCAATTTACTCCACCTGGCCCTGTCTGAAAATAGATTAACTTAGACAATTAAGAAAAAACAAAATACAATTGTTTCTATAAATCTGTACAAAAATTTTACATCAGAATTTAATCTTAGGTCAAATTCACACAAAGCAACATATTTAAGGAAAACCTTTAATATATCTGAGGGATACAGCTACAATATCACTTGGATAATATATCGCTTGGATATATTCTTAGAATATATATATATATATATATATATATATATATATTAGAGAGGGAGAGAGAGAGAGAAAGAGAGAGAGAGGATTGAGATGGCTAAGATATATATATATCTCTACATATGTACAACAAATAAATATTATTTCCAATAAATTAAGACTTTAGGCCTAATCATCAATTATTCATCCATATCATCTAACTCTTGAAATAGATACTGAAAGAGATTCTGGAAAATACTGTGAAGTAGGTATATTTTACATTGCTTACCTCCTTAATCCAGACACATTACCACATAGTAAGAGTTTACTTACCATATAGTAAGTAAAGTTTATACATTTAACCATTTCAGTAACTTTACTTTTTAACTCTAAGGGATTTATCTGAGTAAAATGGCTATTTGTGTATGTATTTATTTACATTTGCATATTTTTTCATATGTGTAGAATGTGCAGAGATCTGGAAAAGCCCTGGGAAAGTACAGCTAGCATCCTGAATCCCACTGACCTATATACTTCAAGGAATAAATTACGGTAGGTGTGGGAATCTAATGACTTCAGTGAAGTCAGTAATAATGAAACAATTGAATGTTTCTGATAATCTTCTCTTCATCCCTAAAACACCTGGTACACCAGAACTATTAGCATCTTCTCACCTTTTATAATTTAAACACGTTTTATTATTGGCTTCAAATTTCCTTTATGAAATACATATCAAATTACTGTTCGATCATAGGAAATCCCAATTACTTAAAACACACTCAGAAATTCACTTTAGTCCACACTTAAGCAATCTTTCCACATTTACAGACCGCTATTTAATTTTACTTTGACATTTATCTAAGCAAGTGTTTCATTTTAGTAACGGCTCTTTCTGATTTAAGCATCTGTTCCTGCTCTGGTACTTGGGTTGCCAATTGGGTCAATACTTCCTGAGTGCTGACTGGAGGCGCAAAACACTGTTTTAACATGATCTCTGGGAATTTCATGTATTATGTACTATGGCAACATTTTTCTGCATTTAAAATTTATTATTTGATACTAAAATCCACAAATTAGTATTCTTAAAGTAAAAAATTATAGGGAAAAAAGTTTCCTATCAATAAAACACCCCAAATCTTGACACTTCTGAAATCATTCTTCTTGCAAAAAAACTCATCTATACCAAGGATAAAGCCCTCTGTAATTCACATTGTCAGCAACAAATATATGTATTTGTTGTTGACAAATAAATACTTATGCAGTAGGAAATTTCCTACTTATGCAGTAGGAAATTACTAATATATCTTCTCTCTCTCTGTTTCTGCATATATTTTATATATCCAGTACTTCTGTGTTTTAATATATATAATTTATCAATCAAGAAAGAATACTAGGTAAAAGTAACTACTCTGTCAAGAATAGAAAATAGGTAAAGGCTGTTTTTGGAAGTAGTAATATTTCAAAAATAAGCACTTTAGAGTATCTGATCTTTCATTATCTTAACTGCAATCAAATTTCAGGTAAAGAAACCTTCTAATATACTTTCTTACTGGGGAGAATATAGCTGCTCCTTAATAACTGCTTTTTCCCACAGAACGTGAATATAAATTTCAAACTAGATTAATGATTTTGAAAACTTAAACTTGAGAAATGTTTGTAAAAGAATAAATAGATTAGATTGAAAATAAAATATAATTTTTTTTTCATCTGAGGAGCAACTTTTAACATCATATTTTTGCTGATTCCCCCAAAGGGACATTCACCGTATCAACTTATTACAGCAAACTTTTATTTAATATTTCTAAAATAAATATACTCTTTGTTTCTACTAGTAAATAACACTGAACAAGTTGCCCCTTCTCCTGGGACTCAGTTGCTGCCTTATAAAAATAATAGACTTAGATTTGAAGATTATTGAGGCCCCTGCCAACTCTGACTTTCTATGGATTATACAGCAGCTACTCACTCTCTTCTAGAAACTCTTGCCAACTACCCAGTTCAGAGCAGCCAGCAGTCAGAGCACATGTCAATACTACCTGTGTGTGTGTAAATAAAGTGTTACACACATATGCTTGTTTTTTTCTGTTACCTTCATGATCTAATGGACCAAAATGTGACCTCCTTTGTGAAGCCTTCCTGACTTTCCCACAATTAGTTCTGTGATTTCTTTCATAATATTTGTTGGCATTTCTAATACTGAAATATTTTTCACACTGCATTGTAATGGCTTTTTTTTATATGTCTGTCTTTCTACTGGACTTAGAGGATCTCAAGAGAAGAATGTTTAATTTTCTCTTAATCTCTTATATTGAGCATACTACCTGACAAATAGCAAAGAAATATCAGTTGAGTATTGAATGAATATTATTTGTATTTAATTTATGTTTGTTTAGACCTAGGGAAAAGACCTAGGTCTAAAATGGTCAAAGATATTTTAGATGTGAGAAATTTAGAAATTGTCTCTTCTGCTTAGAAGAACACTGAAATTGGTTGAACTCTTTTGCAAATAACACCATGGAAAGTTGTTAAGTAGACATAATATAAAACTTTTAGTTTTTTACTTGTATCAAAAGACTCACTGAATTGTTCCACAGAGGCTTACTTTTATACATTTATTTTATTTTTATAGTTTGCAAATTGTCTATATATAATTACTTTCAATTAATTTCCCTCAGCCAATCACCAGACCATAAACCCAACTTAAACAGTTATGAACCACGCTTTATTATAAGAATCTATCTTTACATTAATTGTTAGTTCATTAAATGATCAGGCTCAGGGAATGATAGCTATATTTGAGTTCCTCATTTACAGTTGGATTAATATATTTAAAATAAGACTGCTCAATCAGGGAGCCCAGAATATTAAATGTTTAAATCACCTTTAGCAGAATTATTAAAATGATTCTAAAAGTACAGTAAAAATATTCAAGAAAATTCTGGATTTGTTTATTCACAATAAACCTGGGTCCCCAAAGGCAAAGATCATGTTCCTTTCTGTCACTTGTCCCTAATGTGAATCACTACTTTCCCAAATGTGCATATACTAGTTGCAGCTAAAACAATAATCTCAAACCAATATGGTTAATTTTGAAAATAGATCTGTATTTGATAGAAATTGACTGGAAGAACAGAAAAAGAAAAGAAATGCAATAGAATAGAAAACACAAAGTCTCTCAGGTCTGAAGCAGAAATTTGACACCGTATAAGAAACTCTGACAAAATGAGTCTGGACATATTACTGAACTTCAAACTGCAGAGAACTTGAATTTTGTAGCAATAGGTTACTATGTTACGAGACAGAAGAAAAGCAGGAATTCCAGAGCTAAAAAGAAAGGAGCTTTAAGCCCTGAAAGACATGGAGGAAACTTAAATGCATATTCCTAAATGAAAGAAGCCAATCTGAGAAGGCTACATAGTATATGATTCCCAGCATATAACATTTTGGAGAAGAAAACTATGGAAATAACAAAAATTTCAGAGGTTGCAAGGGTGGGAGGAGGGAATAGAGATGAACTAGAGCACAAGATTTTTAGGGCAGTGAAACAATCTGTGTGATAGTATGATAATGGATATATTATCATATATTTGTGCAACCCACAGAATATGCCACCTCAAGAGTGAGCCCTAAGGTAAACAGTAAATTTTGGGTGTTTCTGATATGGTAATATAGGTTCATCTTTGGTTATGGTACAAAAATGTACCACTGTGGTGAGACATGTCGATCATGCGGGAGTAGATGCATGGGTGGGTGAGGGAATATATGGGAAATATAACTTTTTCTTAGTTTTAATGTAAACCTAAAACTGCCTTAAAAATAGTCTTTCCTGACCAGGCAATGGCACTGTGGATAGAGCATCAGAGTGGGACACATAGGATCCAGGTTCAAAATCCCTAGGTCACTGGCTTGAGCATGGGCTCATCTGGTTTCAGCACACAGCTCATCAGCTTGAACCAAGGTCGCTGGCTTGAGAAAGGAAGGGATCACTCGGTCTATTGTAGTGCCCTGGTCAAGGCACATATGAGAAAACAATCAAAGAACAACTAAGATGCCATAACGAAGAATTGATGCTTCTCATCTCTCTCCTTTCCTGTCTGTCTGTCCCTATCTGTCCCTCTCTCTGTCTCTGTCACAAAAAATAGTCTTTAAATACTTTTAAATAAAATAAATAAGCCAATGTCACCCCAGTAAGTTTAATAAAATTTTTAATTTAATAAAAACATGAAAGTATTTCATGAAGGCAAAAGATCCAAACTACAATTTCTAGATTTTCACACTGAAAGGTTACTGAGAACAGAAAAGATGAACATATGATACACACTTAAAAAATTAACAAAGGTAAGAATGCCTGTCTTGGAAATTAGTGGGAGAAATGTTAAGCATAAATTACATGAACACTTTGTTTTGGGATATCCTCATAGTTCTCAATGATTTCAAATCTCTACTAACATAGTGGAAAGTTATTTCAAATTGATGATAAATTAGTAAGTTACATTGTGATTAAAAACAACATCCAAATCTCAGTGATTTAACACATGCAAAATTTGTTTCTCCCTAATACAGAGTTCTGGGAACAGTGTTCTCTAGCAATAGGACATCTGAGCTGATGAAACTCCATTATCATACAGTTTCACCATTTAACACTTATGGCCTCTTTAATTGATGAAGCTGGGAAGAAAATGCTGTAGAGTCTTGCACTAGCAATTATATAATTCATAAAGACAATGCCACACATCACTTCTCCTTACAACTCATTGCCTATAATTTGTCTAGAACGTAAAAGCAAGGTGTTAAAAAGTTTAGTCTTTTCTGTGTCCAGAACAAAAGGAGATTCAGATACTGGTGAACACAAACAGTATTTACCACAGTTGGTTTTTCTGAGTAATGTACATATATTGTCTCCTAAATTTCCCAACCTATATTATAGGTTCTCCCCATATAAATTATTGCAGGTCTTTAATTAAAACTCTTAAATGGCCCATGTTCAGAGATTCTAATGTAGTATAACCAGATAATTTTATTGTTATTAACAAAGTAAAATTCAAAGTAGAGTAAATACTTGAGTAAAAAGAATGAACTGACCAGAGTCAAGTATTTTTGCTTTGCTCTCTTCTTATTCAAAAGCTGCCACATTTTATTCTATTACTTCTTACCTCAAAATCTTTTAGAAGAGGAGCACCATACCTCAAACTCTTACTTCTCCTGCTTCTCCTGAAGTTGGGATCACATCAATAGTCACTGAAGAACAGAGACCATATCAAGACCCAAGGAAATATACATGAGCTACAGTGTCTTAAATGCAAAAGAATGAAACTTGTCTATAATGTTTCCCCCTGCACAAAAATTAATTCAAAATATATCAAAGACCTAAATATAAAATCTAAAACAATAAATTACATAGAAGAAAACATAGGGACTAATACATGGACCTTGGCCATAGAGAACAATTTATGAATTTAATCCCAAAGGCAAGGGAAGTAAAGTCAAAATTAAATGAATAGAACTATATCAAACTAAAAAGCTTCAGCACAGCCAAAAAACTGACAACAAAACAAATAGGCAGCCAGCTAAATGGGAGATGATATTTGCAAACCATATCTTTGATAAGGGGTTAATATTCAAAATATATAAAGAACTCAAAAAGCTCAAAAATAAACAAGCAAACAATCCAATTAAAAAATGGGGAGAGGCCCTGGCCAGTTGGCTCAGTGATAGAACATCGGCCTGGCGTGCAGGAGTCCCGGGTTTGATTCCCGACCAGGGCACACAAGAGAAGCACCCATCTGCTTCTCCACCCCTCCCCCTCTCCTTTCTCTCTGTCTCTCTCTTCCCCTCCCGCAGCTAAGGCTCCATGGGAGCAAAATTGGCCCAGGCGCTGAGGATGGCTCCATGGCCTCTGCCTCAGGTGCTATAATGGCTCTGGTTGCAACAGAGCAATGCCCCAGATGGGCAGAGCATGGCCCTCTGGTGGGCATGCCAGCGACAGAGCAACACCCCAGAAAGACAGAGCATGGCCCCCTGGTGGGCATGCCCACAACAGAGCAATGCCCCAGATGGGCAGAGCATCACCCCCTGGTGGGCATGCCAGGTGGATCTCAGTTGGGTGCATGAGGGAGTCTGTCTGACTGCTTCCCCATTTCCAACTTCAGAAAAATACAAAAAAAAAAAATGGGGAGAGGACCTGAGTAGACACTTCTTCCAAGAGCACATATAAATGACCAACAGATATTCAAAAAGATGCTCATCTTCACTAACTATTCAAGAAATGCAAATCAAAACTACAATGAGATACCACCTCACACCGGTTAGATTGGCTATAATCATATAAAACAGGTAATAACAAGTGGTTCCTCAAAAAATTAAGAATGGAATTACCATATGCCCCAGCATTCCCTCTACTGGGTATTTACCCTCAAAACTCAAAAACATTGGTACATAAAGACACATGCACCCCATGTTTATTGCACCATCATTCACAGTGCCTGAGACATGGAAACAATAAAAATGTCCCTCTATAGAGGATTGGATAAAGAAAATGTGGTTCATATATACAATGGAGTACTACTCAGCCACAAGACATGATGATATATTGCTATTTATGACAACATGGATGGACCTTGAGAATATTATACTAAGTGAAATAAGTAAATCAGAAAAAGCTAAGAACTGTATCATTTCACACATTAAGTGGGATATAAAACTGAGACTCATGGACATAGATTAAAATGAAGTGTTTAACAGAGGGAGGGGTGGTGGGGGAGGGGGATATTGGAGAGGAGGTAGAGGAAGTATGTAAAGAGGGACAAATATAAGGTGACAGAAAATGATTTGACTTTGGTGATGGGTATACAACATAATCAATAGTTCAAATGCTATAAAAATGTTTACCTGAAACCTATGTACACTTACTAATCAATGCCACCCTGTTAAATTTAATTTTCTAAATAAAATTTAAAAAAATTTTAATTAATGTTACAGTCTTCATTTTAAGAGTCAAGTGGTTCTATGAGACTAATTAATTAATAATTCTGATTACTCCCAATTACCAGTTCTCCAATGGCAGCCACTTTCAAGATTTTTAGCTCACTATCTTGGTACTTAATATAATAATATTTTGTTGATACTTTAAAGGTTTTCAGTGGTGAGAATTATCTTTTAGCTTTCACAAATGCAATACAATGATTTGTATCCTATATATACACAACCTGAAAAATTCTGCACTTTTTCTGTCTCCTATATTCTCAAGATAAGCCAAATTATAAAAATTTTCCAGTTTTTGCACTATACATTATAAAAATTAACGTTAAATGAACCATGCATATTATTGTGGTTATTTTTATCTTTCTGTAATTTTTTCTTATCTGTAAATTGTCAATTGACTCAATTCAGTTTATTTCATTTTCCCTATATTTATCATAAATTATCCCACAATACTCAAAATGATGCAAATCTTCTCTCTTTATTTATTTAAACCCATTGAACATTCTACTTTTTTTTTGAATCTTCAGAAGTCTCTCCTAGAGCCTTCTGACCTGCCTTAGGATTGCCTGGTAGAGGATCACTAGAGCTGCTAACCTTAGTGATTGAAATTCTTCTTTCACAGTCCACTTAAAGACTCCTTTTGCCTTTGTTTTTCAATTAAATAGTTTATTTCTTAGATTAAATATTTTCAAATGTTTGTGTTCATATACTTTGTGTCACATTATTTTTTTTTCATGACACTCCAAATCCAAAAGAAATACCTAAGGGAATCAGGCAGTTTTTAGTTTTTTCTGATTTACTAATTTCACTCCGTATAATGTTATCAAGATCCAACCATTTCATTGTAAATGATCCTATGTCATCATTTCTTATGGCTGAGTAGTATTCCATAGTGTATATGTACCACATCTTCTTTATCCAGTCTTCTATTGAAGGGCTTTTTGGTTGTTTCCATGTCTTGGCCACTGTGAACAGTGCTGCAATGAACATGGGGTTACATGTGTCTTTACGTATCAATGTTTCTGAGGTTTTGGGGTATATACCCAGTAGAGGGATTGCTGGGTCATACGGTAGTTCTATTTTCAGTTTTTTGAGGAACCACCATACTTTCCTCCATAATGGTTGTACTACTTTACAGTCCCACCAACAGTGGATGAGAGTTCCCTTTTCTCCGCAGCCTCTCTAACATTTGCTATTACCCGTCTGGTTGATAATAGCTAATCTAACAGGGGTGAGGTGGTATCTCATTGTAGTTTTGATTTGCATTTCTCTAATAACTAATGAAGATGAGCATCTTTTCATATATCTGTTGGCCATTTGTATTTCTTCCTGGGAGAAGTGTCTGTTCATGTCCTCTTCCCATTTTTTTATTGGATTGCTTGTTTGTTTGTTGTTGAGTTTTATGAGTTCTTTGTGTATTTGGATATTAGGCCCTTATCTGAGCTGTTGTTTGAAAATATCATTTCCCATTTAGTTGGCTGTCTGTTTATTTTGATATCAGTTTCTCTTGCTGAGCAAAAACTTTTTATTCTGATGTAGTCCCATTCATTTATCTTTGCCTTCACTTCTCTCGCCATTGGAGTCAAGTTCATAAAATGTTCTTTAAAACCCAGGTCCATGAGTTTAGTACCTATGTCTTCTTCTATGTACTTTATTGTTTCAGGTCTTATATTTAGGTCTTTGATCCATTTTGAATTAATTTTGGTAAACGGGGACAAGCTGTAGTCGAGTTTCATTCTTTTGCATGTGACTTTCCAGTTTTCCCAACACCATTTGTTGAAGAGGCTTTCTTTTCTCCATTGTGTGTTGTTGGCCCCTTTATCAAAGATTATTTGACCATATATATGTGGTTTTATTTCTGGGCTTTTTATTACGTTCCATTGGTCTGACTATTTTTCTGCCAATACCATGCTGTTTTGATTATCGTGGCCCTATAATATAGTTTGAAGTCAGGTATTGTAATGCCCCCAGCTTCATTCTTTTTCCTTAGGATTGCTTTGGCTATTCAGAGTTTTTTATAGTTCCATATAAATCTGATGATTTTTTGTTCCATTCCTTTAAAAAATGTCATAGGAATTTTGATGGGAATTGCATTAAATTTATATATTGCTTTGGTTAATATGGCCATTTTAATTATATTTATTCTTCCTATCCAAGAACAAGGAATATTTTTTCATCTCATTGTGTCTTTTTCTATTTCTCTTAACAATGCCTTGGAGTTTTCGTTATATAGGTCCTTTACATTCTTTGTTATGTTTATTCTTAGGTATTTTATTTTTTTGTTGCAATCGTGAAGGGGATTATTTTTTTTTTAGTTCGTTTTCTAATATTTCATTGTTGGCATAAAGAAAGGCTATGGACTTTTGTATGTTAATTTTGTATCCTGTGACCTTACTGTATTGGTTTATTGTTTCTAGTAATCTTTTTGTGGAGTCCTTCGGGTTTTCGATGTATAGGATCATATCATCAGCAAAAAGTGATACCTTTACTTCTTCTTTTCCGATATGGATGCCTTTTATTTCTTTGTCTTGTCTGATTGCTCTGGACAGAACTTCTAACACCACGTTAAATAAGAGTGGAGAGAATAGACAACCCTGTCTTGTTCCTGATTTAAGGTGGAAAGTCCTCAGTTTTATGCCATTTAATATGATATTGGCTGATGGTTTATCATATATGGCCTTTATCATGTTGAGATATTTTCCTTCTATACCCATTTTGTTGAGAGTCTTAAACATAAAATTGTGTTGTATTTTATCAAAAGCCTTTTCTGCATCTATTGATAAGATCATGTGGTTTTTGTTCTTTGTTTTGTTGATATGGTGTTGTACGTTAACCGTTTTACGTATGTTGAACTATCCTTGAGATTCTGGGATGAATCCCACTTGATCATAATGTATTATTTTTTAAATATGTTGTTGTATTCGATTTGCCAGTATTTTGTTTAGTATTTTAGCATCTGTATTCATTAGAGATATTGGTCTGTAGTTTTCTTTCTTTGTGCCATCCTTGCCAGGTTTTAGTATGAGGGTTATGTTGGCCTCATAAAATGTGTTTGGAAGTATTGCTTCTTCTTCAATTTTTTGGAAGACTTTGAGTAGAATAGGAACCAAGTCTTCTTTGATAGAATTCACTAGTATAACTGTCTGGGCCTGGATTTTTATTTTTGGGAGGTTTTTAATAGTTTTTTCTTTTTTCTCCCTGCTGATTGGTCTGTTTAGGCTTTCTGCTTCTTCATGACTCAGTCTAGGAAGGTTGTATTGTTCTAGGAATTTATCCAGTTCTTCTAGATTGTTGTATTTGGTGGCAAATAGTTTTTCATAGTATTCTACAATAATTCTTTATATATCTATGATGTCTGTGGTGATTTCTCCTCTTTCATTTTGGATTTTGTTTATTTGAGTCCTGTGCCTTTTTTCCTTGGTGAGTCTTGCCAAGGGTTTGTCAATTTTGTTGATCTTTTCAAAGAACCAGCTCCTTGTTTTATTGATTTTTTCTATAGTTTTTCTGTTCTCTATTTCATTTATTTCTGCTCTGATTTTTATTATCTCCTTTCTTCGGCTGGTTTTGGGTTGTCTTTGTTCTTCTTTTTCTAGTTCCTTAAGGTGTGAAGTTAAGTGGTTTACTTGGGCTCTCTCTTGTTTGTTCATATAGGCCTGAAGTGATATGAACTTTCCTCTTATTACAGCTTTTGCTGCATCTCAGAGATTCTGATATGTCGTATTTTCATTTTCATTTGTCTGTATATATCTTTTGATTTCTGCGTTTATTTCTTCTTTGACCCATTCATTTTTAAAAGTATGTTGTTTAGTTTCCACATTTTTATGGGTTTTTCCCCCTCTTTTTTGCAGTTGAATTCTAGTTTCAAGGCTTTATGATCAGAGAATATGCTTGGTACAAATTCAATTTTTCTAAATTTGCTGATATTGTTTGTGGCCCAACATATGGTCAATTCTTGAGAAGATTCCATGTACACTAGAGAAAAATGTATACTCTGTCGCTTTGGGATGAAGTGTCCTATAGATGTCTATCATATCCAGGTGCTCTAGTGTTTTGTTTAAGGCCACTATATCTTTGTTGATTCTCTGTTTGGATGACCGATCTAGAGCTGTCAGTGGTGTATTGAGGTCTCCAAGTATGATTGTATTTTTGTCAGTTTTTGTTTTATGGTCAATAAGTAGCTGTCTTATATATTTTGGTGCTCCTTGGTTTGGTGCATATATATTAAGGATTGTTATGTCTTCTTGATTCAGTGTCCCCTTAATCATTACAAAATGACCATTTTTGGCTCTGAGTACTTTTTCTGTCTTGTAGTCAGCATTATTAGATATGAGTATTGCTACACTTGCTTTTTTTGGGGTGTTGTTTGCTTGGAGTATTGTTTTCCAGCCTTTCACTCTGAATTTGTTTTTATCCTTGTTGCTTAGATGTGTTTCTTGTAGGCAGCATACAGTTGGATTTTCTTTTTTAATTCATTCTGCTACTCTGTGTCTTTTTATTGGCAAGTTTAATCCATTTACATTTAGTGTAATTATTGACACTTGTGGGTTCCCTATTGCCATTTTATAAATTGCTTTCTGTTAGTTTTGTATCTTGTTTGATTCTTCTCTTTTGTTTTTCTATCATTTGTTTTTGTTTGTTTGTATTCCATACTTTTTTCCTCTGTTGCTACCTTTTTTAAGTCAAGTGTTTTTGTGGTGGTTTTTTTAAGGGTGGTTACCATTAAGTAATGAAAAGGGTACCTACCATATTCATTGTAGTACCCTATTTTATGAGTATTTCTGCGCTTCATCGTCCTTTGCTACTGTTAATCTCCATCCTCTCCCCCCTTTTTTTCTTTTGTTGTCACTGTATAATTTGGTTTTATTGTGTTCTTGGTGGAGCTGTTACTTGTGGTTTTGTTTTCTTTTGTTCTTTGAATCTGGTTGGAAAACCCCCTTTAGTAATTCCTGGAGTGGGGGCTTTCTGCTGATAAATTCTCTCATCTTTTCTGTATTTGTGAATGTTTTTATATCTCCTTCGTACTTGAAGGATAGCTTTGATGGGTATAGTATTCTTGGCTGAAAGTTCCTCTCTTTCAGGGCTTTAAATATTGGGGTCCACTCTCTTCTAGCTTGTAGAGTTTCTGCTGAGAAATCTGATGATAATCTAATAGGCCTTCCTTTATATGTTGTACTCTTCTTTTCCCTGGCTGCCTTGAGAATTTTTTCTTTATCATTGGTTTGTGTCATCATCATTATGATGTGCCTTGGAGTGGGTTTGTTGGGGTTAAGAAAACTTGGTGTTTCGTTTGCTTCTTGAATTTGAGGCTTTAGTTCTTTCCACAGGCTTGGGAAGTTCTCGTCATTTGTTTGAGTATGTTCTCCATTCCATTTTCTTTCTCTTCTCCCTCTGATATACCTATTATTCTTATGTTATTCTTTCTGATGGAGTCAGACAATTCCTGTAGGGCTTTCTCATTTTTTATTATTTTTGAGTCTCTTTCTTCTTCTCTCTGTTGTGCCTCAAGTTGCTTGTCTTCTATTTCACTAATCCTATCTTCTATCTGGGCTGTTCTATTAGCTAAGCTTGTTACCTCATTTTTCAGCTCGTGAATTGAGTTTTTCATTTCTGTTTGATTTGTTTTTATAGTTTCAATTTCCTTGGTAATATATTCTTTGTGATCATTGAGTTGTTTTCTGAGCTCCCTAAATTGTCTTTCTGTGTTTTCTTGTATATCTCTGAGTATTTTTAGGATTTCTATTTTAAATTCTCTGTCATTTAGCTCCAAGGTTTCCAATATGTTAAATCTTTTCTCCATAGGCTTTTCCACATCTATTTGTGTTACCTCTCTCTGTTTTGTATCTATAATATTCAATTTCCTTTTTCTTATTGGCATTTGTGGGTGGTCTTGTTTATAGCACTAATTAGAATTAATAAAGAATAAAAGGTAAAAAAAAGGAAAAAAGAAAAACACCCCACAAAAAAAACCAGTAATAATATATTATTTCCCCCTATTTTCTTTCTTCTCTTCCCCTCCTCTTTCCTCCTTAGGGAAATATCGTGATGACCTGTGAATTATATTATGCTAAATGGAACAAAAACTGCCTATAACAGAGGGCATGATTTGGGGTGAAGAGTTCAAGGGGCAAAAAAGGGAGTAGGGACCTACTAAATCCAAAATAAAGGAGAAAATCTTAGACAAGTATAAAATGATTTGCTTGTAAGTGATGGTTGACTAAGAGATATAATGAGAGGGATAAGAGGGAAACAGAAAAAAGGAGCAAAAAAAATAATAATTAAAGAAGAAAAAAAATAAAAATAATAAGTAAAAATATGTTGTACTAAGTGGAGCAAAGACTAAATACAATGGAGAGCTTGGGTTGGGAGGAATGCTAATGAGTTAAAAAGCAAAGTATAAAGTACCCAAAATGCCACAAAAACATACAAACAAAAGAAAACCAGAAACAAAAGCAAAAAAAACTTGAGTCCCAAATTAAATAATTTGTTTGTGATTGAGGATTGAATGGGAGGAAAAGTAAAAAGAGAAAAGAAGAAATGAATAGAAGGAAAAAATAAGAAAAAGAGAAAAACAAAGGAAGAAAAAAAGGAAAAGAAAAAAAAAACAAAAGGGGAGAGAGTGAGAGTTAAGGGTTTTGGAGTGTAACCCTAAAGGAGAGTAAGGATGAAGAAAAGAAATAAAATGTAAAACTCATGGGTAGTGTAGTTCAAGAAAAAGGAAGCATAAGATGGGCAGAGAATAAAAGGACCGAGGTGGAGGAAATAGAAGTAATAATAATAAAGGCAATAAGATAGAAGAAACAAACAACAACAACAACAAAAAAATAGTGGAACAAGTTATAAAGTCTGTGGATTTTTCTTGATTTTGAAAGGTTAACTTCTTCCTTTTCCTTTTCTCTCCCTCTTCCTGGTTGGTGACTCTGTATCCCAGGCTCTGCCCCTGTGTCACACTTAGGTAGGGATTTGCAGTTGATGGGATTCTATGGCAATGTCCTATAATTGGCTTTAGTCTCGTTGGTAGTCAAGGCTTGTTGACGTTTGCAGGGTTCAACAATGAGGGAGTTTGCTTTCCTGGAGTCTCTCTCCTAGTCTCCCCTTCCTGAATTAGCAGCCTGGTGATCCAGCTATAAGGCTGCCACTGCTTCTGCCTGGGGAGTAAGTCTCAAAGAGCTGGGAAATCCCCACTCTATCCCACTCAGCGCAAGGCTCTGGGTAAGGCTCAGGGGTCAGAGCCTCCAGCGTAATCAGGCGGGGCTGGGAGTCAATTGTTGTCAAGGTGACTGTTCAGCGCCTAGCATTCAGTTGGACCACTCAACCCAGGCTTTCCACACTTTGTAGCCTGTTTTGGCTGGGAAGAAGAGGCACTAGTCACTGCTTGCTGTATAGATCTTAACATCTGCCAAATCCCTCTTGTTAGCATATATCCCTGAATATGAAGGCTCTGTCAATCAGAAGTTGCCCCTGCCCCTTTAGCGAGAGGCACTAAAAAATATCACGCCTCTTGTCTTGGATCGCTGAACTGAAAGAGATCTTATCAGTTAGAGCCCTGTGGGTGCGCAGATTTCGTGGGTTAAGCTAATTTCAGTGATTGGATCCACAGCTGTGCTCCAGAAAGTATTTCATGCTGCCCACGCGCCCCTCCCCCAACGCTTGATTGTTAGCTTGAATGGCTGGGTGAGGTGCCCTGCCCACGGAGAGAATCTCCCGAGTAGGGAAGATAGCTTTGGCGCCCTTCCCGCTTGCCTTGCCGCTGGCGGTTGGGGTGCACTGGGCACGCGGGAGAATGGGGCACTCTGGGTGTGCGGGTGAGTGGGGTGCTCTGGGCATGTGGGCGAGTGGGACGTTCAGGGCACGCGAGCGAATGGGGTCCTCTAGGCACGCTGGTGGCTGGGGACTCTCACTCGCAGTGCGCGGGCCGCTGGGGATGCTCACGGTGCAAGGGAGCTTGCTCTGCGACCGGACCGCGGAACAGGGTGCGCCCGCGCGGTTTCTCATGGCACGCTGGCGGCTGCTCGCAGAGTGTGGGCGGGCAGTTGCACGCATGGGTTGACTCATCACAGGCATACTCCCTCCTCGGCTTGAATGAACATCCGTGCGGTAGTTAGCTTCTTCCACACCCTCAACTCCGACCTGTCTCTCAGATTCAAGTGATAACAGTCCTTTCGCTTTCAGTGTGTGTGGAACTCCAGAATGTTCCAAGGATAAATTTTTCTGTTTTTTAAGGTAGTTCTATTTTCAGTTTTTTAAGGAACCACCATACTTTTTTCCACATGGACAAGAGTGTGGTGGTTACGGGGGTGCGGGGGAGGGAGGGAGAGGGAAAGGAGGAGGGGGAAGGGCACGAAGAAAACCAAATTGAAGGTGACGGAGGACAATCTGACTTTGGGTGATATGTATGCAACATAATTGAGTGACAAGATAAACTGGAGATGTTTTCTTTGAACATATGTACCCTGATTTATTGATGTCACCCATTAAAATTAATAAAAATTTATTTAAAAAAAGAAAGAAATACCTAAGGGTTAAGAACCAACAAATTAATTCTGATAATTCATGTGATATCTAACATATCTCCCTTGATGACTGAAATATTTGATGGTACCATCTGGTTTTTGCAGTATCTTTCCAGGACATATTGTTATAGTTTGAGAAATGTGGTCCTAGAACCTGTCTTCTTGTTTTATAATTCACTCCTTTATTTTGATGACCCATGTATTCTAGACACTTCCTGCAAGGAGTATATCAGAGGTAATTTTTTAAAGACATTTTATTTCAAAATGTGACCTGGCACTTGATGGATATTTCAGCTAAAGATTTTTTGAACAAATTTGATATTACAGGCATATTTTGGAGCTATATGTATATAAGCTCAATTAGGACAGTGACTTTTTCCATATTATTTCCAAATATCTGGCAGATCATAGACAGATGGTAGTGAGAGAATGAATCAAGACACCCTTGTACAGGCAGGCCTAAGCCACATTCACCAGTGACATACCAACATGATTAGATTTGTCATTTGTGGATTTTTTTTGTTTTGTTTTGTTTACAGAGACAGAGAGTCAGAGAGAGGGATAGATAGGGACAGACAGACAGGAATGAATAGAGATGAAAAGCCTCAATCATCAGTTTTTTGTGGCACTTTAGTTTTTCATTGATTGCTTTCTCATATGTGCCTTGACCGTGGGGCTACAGCAGACCGAGTAACCCCTTGCTCAAGCCAGCGTCTATTGACGGGCTTTTTGGTTGTTTCCATGTCCTGGCCACTGTGAACAGTGCTGCAATGAACATGGGGCTGCATGTGTCTTTACGTATCAATATTTCTGAGTTTTGGGGGTATATACCCAGTAGAGGGATTGCTGGGTCATAAGGTAGTTCTATTTTCAGTTTTTTGAGGAACCACCATACTTTCTTTCATAATGGTTGTACTACTTTACATTCCCACCAACAGTGTATGAGGGTTCCTTTTTCTCCACAGCCTCTCCAACATTTGCTATTACCTGTCTTGTTAATAATAGCTAATCTAACAGGTGTGAGGTGGTATCTCATTGCAGTTTTGATTTGCATTTCTCTAATAACTAAAGAAGCTGAGCATCTTTTCATATATCTGTTGGCCATTTGTACTTTGAAAGAATCAAAGAATTAGAAATAAAACATAAACAGCCTCAGCAGCAGTTAGAAATAGAAAGTCAGAAATTATTTGATGCTTCCTGTAAATAGGAAAAATGTTTCCTGAGGCCCTTAGAAAACCAGAAGTGAGGCAAGGGAAGGAGACCTATGGGAAGACCCATTGGCCTCTTCTGGAAACAGAAAAGTCAAATGTGGAGGGTGGACTCTACTGGAATTTCTTTCTGACAGTTTATTAGGATCAAATGCAAGATTAGATGCATTAAGACAAATAAGGTCATGAAAACAGGAACCTGAACCCATAAAGAATGATTATGGAGTTTCATCAGGAAGTGAAAGGATGAAACTCTTTTAGAAACATTTGCCTGAAGGCATGAGTGTCAGGTACTTGCATTCCCAGAAAGATTGGGAAGAGGGCAGACTGGGTGACTGGTTAGCCTATGACAATACAAGAGCACCCACTAGAACAGGGGTCCCCAAACTTTTTACACAGGGGGCCAGTTCACTGTCCCTCAGACCGTTGGAGGGCCAGACTATAAAAAAAACTATGAAAAAATCCCTATGCACACTGCACATATCTTATTTTAAAGTAAAAAAACAAAACGGGGACAAATACAATATTTAAAATAAAGAACAAGTAAATTTAAATCAACAGACTGACCTGTATTTCAATGGGAACTATGGGCCTGCTTTTGGCTAATGAGATGGTGGTGCCCCTTCCGGAAGTGCGGCGGGCCGGATAAATGGCCTCAGGGGGCCACATGTGGCCCGCGGGCTGTAGTTTGGGGACCTCTGCACTAGAAACTTCTACGAATTTCAGTAGACAGTAAGCTCAATGGAAACTAGAGCTACTATGCTGCTGTAGCAAAAGCTAAGGCTACCTTTGGCTATGCTGGTTGAGTAGTTCATCTAATGTGAAGCTTTTAATAACCTTGTTAGTATAGGTAGTCACACAATGTCTAAAGGATTGTATTTAGCTTAATTTAAACTTTAAGAAAGACTGGAAAAACAGTAGCATATGAAGAATAGGGGATATTCCAACAGAAGTAAAGATGGTCAAGATGTGTAATGGAGACTGAAGATAGTAGCTTTTTTCAAAACTGAAGAGTTTATATGAAAATCAAAGACAGCTATTTTTTCTTTCTTTTGAGGTTTAGATGGGGGTAGGATAACTACTTAGAAGTTAAATTATGACTCAAATTCTATATAAACAGAAGGGAGATTAGAATACACAAAATACGGGATACTTACAACATAAGAGTATATGAATTGAAGATACAGAATCAAAGTTAATGACATGAACATATGATAGACTGCTTCTGATCATTTAAATTGTTTTATTGTAATAATAACTTTGCATTGATAGACCTCCCACTGAATTTTCCTACTTGTGTTGCATGGAGTTGGCCTTGGAATGGAATATAGTATGAGGGTATGGGACTCATGAGGAACTCAAATCTCTGAGGCCAGCCTCATTAGCATTGACCTAACAAAATTTAGACACACTCATTTTCACTGGGATTAGAACATGGTATATTTGCTTGAGTGGTTGACTGTATTTTTAAGAAAGGACAATTGGGTCATTATTAAAATAGCCTTCTTAGAAGATGAGTATTGAGTTAACTTGTACTTATCAATGGCCAAATTAAAAGCAATTCTCATTATAGATTGATGCATTATTCCAGCATCAGAATTATTGGCTCTTGCATTTAATATACAATAAATATAGGGTGGCTTTCAAGTTATGACAAAGTAGCTTACCTATTGAGCTCAAGCTCACTGCACTATTGACAATATCATTAAAAACAGAAGCAATATTCTACTAATTTAAAGGATGGGTGACAATGTTATAATTAGATGGTATAATTCAGCTTTAAACTACAGATTTTTTTCTTCAATTTTCTATTTTTACTTGGTACAGTATAAGCATTTTAATCTCTTTTTTAGTACCAATTTAAATAATTGAATTTTACACTTTTCTGGACAGTCATTATTTTTCAGTCATTATGCCTGACCAGGCGGTGACACAGTGGATAGAGTGTCAGACTGGGATGTGGAGGACCCAGGTTTGAGACCCCAAGGTCGCCAGCTTGAGCATGGACTCATCTGATCTGAGCAAAAAGCTCACCAGCTTGGATCCAAGGTTGCTGGCTTGAGCAAGGGATTACTCGGTCTGCTGTAGCCCCACGGTCAAGGCACATATGAGAAAGCAATCAATGAAAAACTAAAGTGCCACACAAAAAACTGATGATTGAGGCTTTTCATCTCTATTCATTCCTGTCTGTCTGTCCCTATCTATCCCTCTCTCTGACTCTCTGTCTCTGTAAACAAAACAAAACCTCTGCAGTTTCTTTTTTTGTAGGTTACTTAAATTTCAGCATAGAAAGCTAGATTTTTAGTTTTATAGCTATGCTTCAGAGGATCTATATCAAACTGTTTTAAGATAAAGACGTTTTATGTTAGAGAGCTGAAGTTTTACAGTAAAAGATTGTAATGAATTTTATCACATAGGTAATGACATAATCAATCATATATATCTTCAAAAGAGAGGTAAATATGTAAACTTTCTACTCTCACTCAAAATAAAAATATAAATTTTTGTATTTATAGTTGAAAATACTTTGTATAATTCATAAGGAATGATTGAATTACTATTATGTTCTCTACTTTTAAGATTTTTACAACTATATTTGGGAAGACATTTAAACCTTCTGGAAATAACAGATTAGAAGGTAATGATAACTAGTACCTTCACAGACAAGAGTTTATTTAATCTTTGCACCAACCATGTGATTTAAATCCATATGATATTATAAACTTTATTTACAAATGAGGAAACTATGGCTAAGAGAGGAAAGGGGATGTGCCCTAGCTCACGTAAACTTATATATGGGCAGAATGTGTGTCTGCCTCCAGTGTGCCAGCTCCTAATCTACTGTTGTTTCCATTTTTAGTTCTAACATAATCTCTGCCTCATCCGTCTTTTTTCAAATTTAGAAAATCTAATTGGGAAGTTATTTTAGATTTATTTTTTCAGTCATTGTACTATATTGCATTTAATTTTTTTTAATTTATTGATTTTTAGAGAGAGGAAAAAGAGGGAGAGACAGAAGGAGAGAGAGAAGCAGGAAGCACCAACTCATAGTAGTTGCTTCTCATATGTGCTCTGACTGGGCAAGCCCAGGGTTTCAAACCGGTTACCTCAGCATTCCAGGTCGTCGCTCCATCCACTGCGCCACCACAGGCCAGGCCTATATTGCTTTTAAATTCCTTACCAATTTTCTAATTTTTATTATTGAATGCTTAGAAGTGTGATAAGTAAACAGCTATAAACAGAAATATTAGTTATAACTCACATATATTATAAGTTATGCCAGTCAGTGATTTGCTAGTAACTGTTTAACAATAGGTTCTTATAGGAAAAGGAGGCACAAATTTGTAGCACTTTTCTATTTTCATACTGTAGATACTCCTACTACGGCTGATTTCAAGCTACTATCAGTATTTGTATGTTGGGAAAAGATGGGCACGAGTAATTTTCATGGGCTGCCATGAGCCCTCACTGAACATTCTTCCCTTTAAGACATTTTGTTTAAATTAGTCACACACTGGGCTTTAGTCACAGTTTTTATTTTTCCCTTGATGAAATTTAAGATACATTTCTGTACAATAAACTACCTCCTTTTCAAGTGTATAATTCAGTGATTTTTGACAATTGTATAGACTCTTGAAATTACCAACTACACTAAAGCTACATCACCTCCATTGTCCTCACTGCAGGACACCACATACTTTATTTCTGGTAGCCATCGGTCTGCTTTTGGTCCCTACATATTAGTTTATGGTGGAATTATATACTAAGGAGTTTTATATGTCTAGCACCTTTCACTCAGAATAATGATTTTGAAACTCATCCACGTTTTAGTGAATAGTAGCAGTTCTAATTGATGAATGATATTCTATTGTATGAAAATGCCACAGTTTTTCTCTCTATCCACTTGTTGGACTGTTACTAGGTTTTGGCTATTGGAAATAAAGCTGTAATGAACAATTACATATACATCTTTGTGGAGACCAATGTCTTCATTTCTATTAGGCAAATCCTATTTAAGAGTATAATGTCTAGAAAGTGTATGTTAAAGTTTTTACAAATTTGCCTGAAGTTTCCAAAATGTTCAAGCCATTTAGGTAGCCACCAGTAGTCTCTCTTTTAATTTTAGCACTACTAATGGGTGGATACTAGTATCTCATTGTGTTTCTGATTTGTATTTCCCTAATAATTAGTGATATTGATTATTTATCTATGTGCTTATTAACCATTCATACATACTATTTCCTGGTGTTCCTTCAAATTGTTTATTTAAAAAAATCAACTTGTCAGCCCTGGCCGGTTGGCTCAGCGGTAGAGCGTCGGCCTAGCGTGCTGAGGACCCGGGTTCGATTCCCTGCCAGGGCACACAGGAAAAGCGCCCATTTGCTTCTCCACTTCCTCCTGGGAGAAGTGTCTGTTCATGTCCTCTTCCCATTTTTTTATTGGATTGTTTGTTTGTTGTTGAGTTTTATGAGTTCTTTGTATATTTTGGATATTAGGCCCTTATCTGAGCTGTTGTTCAAAAATATCATTTCCCACTTAGTTGGCTTTCTGTTTATTTTGTTATCAGTTTCTCTTGCTGAGCAAAAACTTCTTAGTCTGATGTAGTCCCATTCATTCATTTTTGCCTTCACTTCTTTTGCCATTGGAGTCAAATTCATAAAATGCTCTTTAAAACCCAGATCCATGAGTTGAGTACCTATGTCTTCTTCTATGTACTTTATTGTTTCAGGTCTTATGTTTAGATCTTTGATCCATTTTGAGTTAATTTTAGTACAGGGGGACAAACTGTAGTCCAGTTTCATTCTTTTGCATGTGGCTTTCCAGTTTTCCCAGCACCATTTATTGAAGAGGCTTTCTTTTCTCCATTGTATGTTCTTGGCCCCTTTATCAAAAATTATTTGACTATATATATGTGGTTTTATTTCTGGACTTTCTATTCTGTTCCATTGGTCTGAGTGTCTATTTTTCTGCCAATACCATGCTGTTTTGATTGTCGTGGCCCTATAATAGAGTTTGAAGTCAGGTATTGTAATGCCCCCAGCTTCATTCTTTTTCTTAAGGATTGCTTTGGCTATTCGGGGTTTTTTATAGTTCCATATAAATCTGATGATTTTTTGCTCTATTTCTTTAAAAAATGTCATTGGAATTTTGATGGGAATTGCATTGAATTTGTATATTGCTTTGGGTAATATAGCCATCTTGATTATATTTATTCTTCCTAACCAAGAACAAGGAATATTCTTCCATCTCATTATATCTTTCTCAATTTCTCTTAATAATGGTTTATAGTTTTCATTATATAAGTTCTTTACATTCTTTGTTATGTTTATTCCTAAGTATTTTATTTTTTTTGTTGCAATTGTGAAGGGGATTATTCTTTTGAGTTCATTCTCAATTGTTTCATTGTTGGCATATAGAAAGGCTATTGACTTCTGTATGTTAATTTTGTATCCTGCGACCTTACTGTATTGGCTTATTGTTTCTAGTAGTCTTTTTGTGGATTCTTTGGGGTTTTCGATGTATAGGATCATATCATCAGCAAAAAGTGATACCTTTACTTCTTCTTTTCCGATATGGATGCCTTTTATTTCTTTGTCTTGTCTGATTGCTCTGGCTAGAACCTCTAGTACCACATTAAATAAGAGTGGAGAGAGTGGACAACCCTGTCTTGTTCCTGATTTAAGGGGGAAAGCCTTCAGTTTTGTGCCATTTAATATGATGTTAGCTGATGGTTTATCATATATGGCCTTTATCATGTTGAGATATTTCCCTTCTATACCCATTTTGTTGAGAGTCTTAAACATAAAATTGTGTTGTATTTTATCAAAAGCCTTTTCTGCGTCTATTGATAAGATCATGTGGTTTTTGTTCTTTGTTTTGTTGATATGGTGTATTATGTTAACCGTTTTACATATGTTGAACCATCCTTGAGATTCTGGGATGAATCCCACTTGATTGTGATGTATTATTTTTTTAATATGTTGTTGTATTTGATTTGCTAGTATTTTGTTTAGTATTTTAGCATCTGTATTCATTAGAGATATTGGTCTGTAGTTTTCTTTTTTTGTGCCATCCTTGCCTGGTTTTGGTATGAGTGTTATGTTGGCCTCATAAAATGTGTTTGGAAGTATTGCATCTTCTTCAATTTTTTGGAAGACTTTCAGTAGAATAGGAACCAAGTCTTCTTTGAATGTTTGATAAAATTCGCTGGTATAGCCGTCAGGTCCTGGACTTTTATTTTTGGGGAGGTTTTTAATGGTTTTTTTCTATTTCTTCTCTACTAATAGGTCTGTTTAGGCTTTCTGCTTCTTCTTGACTCAGTCTAGGAAGGTTGTATTGTTCTAGGAATTTATCCGTTTCTTCTAGATTGTTGAATTTAGTGGCATAAAGTTTTTCATAGTATTCTACAATAATTCTTTGTATATCTACGGTGTCCATGGTGATTTCTCCTCTTTCATTTTGGATTTTGTTTATATGAGTTCTTTCTCTTTTTTCCTTGGTAAGTCTTGCCAAGGGTTTGTCAATTTTATTGATCTTTTCAAAGAACCAGCTCTTTGTTCTATCAATTTTTTCTATAGTTTTATTGTTCTCTATTTCATTTATTTCTGCTCTGATTTTTATTATCTCCTTTCTTCGGCTAGTTTTGGGTTGTTTTTGTTCTTCTTTTTCTAGTTCCTTAAGGTGTGAAGTTAAGTGATTCACTTGGGCTGTCTCTTGTTTGTTCATATAGGCCTGAAGTGATATGAACTTCCCTCTTATCACTGCTTTTGCTGCATCCCATAGATTCTGATATGTCGTATTGTCATTTTCATTAGTCTGTATATATCTTTTGATCTCTGCACTTATTTCTTCTTTGACCCATTCATTTTTTAAAAGTATGTTGTTTAGTTTCCACATTTTTGTGGGATTTTTTTCCTCCTTTTTGCAGTTGAATTCTAGTTTCAAGGCTTTATGATCAGAAAATATGCTTGGTACAACTTCAATTTTTCTGAATTTGCTGATGTTGTTTTTGTGGCCTAACATATGGTCAATTCTTGAGAATGATCCATGTACACTGGAGAAAAATGTATACTCAGTCATTTGGGATGAAATGTCCTGTAGATGTCTATCATATCCAGGTGCTCTAGTGTTTTGTTTAAGGCCACTATATCTTTGTTGATTCTCTGTTTGGATGACCGATCTAGAGCCGTCAGAGGTGTATTGAGGTCTCCAAGTATGATTGTATTTTTGTCAGTTTTTGTTTTAAGGTCAATAAGTAGCTGTCTTATATATTTTGGTGCTCCTTGGTTTGGTGCATATATATTAAGAATTGTTATGTCTTCTTGATTCAGTGTCCCCTTAGCCATTATGAAATGGCCATTTTTGTCTCTGAGTACTTTTGTTGTCTTGTAGTCAGCATTATCAGATATGAGTATTGCTACGCCTGCTTTTTTTTAGATGTTATTTGCTTGGAGTATTGTTTTCCAGCCTTTCACTTTGAGTTTGTTTTTATCCTTGTTGCTTAGATGTGTTTCTTGTAGGCAGCATACAGTTGGATTTTCTTTTTTAATCCATTCTGCTACTCTGTGTCTTTTTATTGGTGAGTTTAATCCGTTTACATTTAGTGTAATTATTGACACTTGTGAGTTCCCTATTGCCATTTTATAGATTGCTTTCTGTTAGTTTTGTGTCTTGTTTGATCCTTCTCTTTTGTTTTTTTATCTTTTGTTTTCATTTGGTTGTATTCCATACATCTTTCCACTGTTGCTATCTTTTTTATCTCATGTGCTTCTGTGGTGGTTTTTTCAATGGTGGTTACCTTTAGGTAATGAAAAAGGTTCCTACCCTGTTCATTGTAGCGCACTATTTTGTGAGTACTTTTGCACTCCATCGTCCTTTGCTACTGTTAATCTCCATCCTCTCCCCCCTTTCTTTTTGTTGTTGTCACAGTTTAAATTTGGTTTTATTGTGTTCTTCTTGGAGCTTTTACTTGTGGCTTTATTTTTTTTTGTTCTTTGTATCTGATTGGAGAACCCCCTTTAGTAATTCCTGGAGTGGGGGTTTTCTGATGATAAATTCCCTCATCTTTTCTTTATCTGTGAATGTTTTTATTTCTCCTTCATATTTGAAGGATAGCTTTGATCGGTATAGTATTCGTGGCTTAAAGTTCCTCTCTTTCAGGACTTTAAATATTGGGATCCACTCTCTTCTAGCTTGTAGGGTTTCTCCTGAGAAATCTGATGATAGTCTAATGGGCCTTCCTTTATATGTTGTATTCTTCTTTTCCCTGGCTGCCTTGAGAATTTTTTCTTTGCCATTGGTTTGTGCCAATTTCATTATGATGTGCCTTGGAGTAGGTTTGTTGGGGTTAAGAAAACTCGGAGTTCTGTTTGCTTCATGAATTTTAGGATTTAGTTCTTTCCACAGGCTTGGGAAGTTCTCATCTATTATTTGTTTGAGTATGTTCTCCATTCCATTTTCTCTCTCTTCTCCCTCTGATATACCTATTATTTTTATGTTATTCTTTCTGATGGAGTCAGATAATTCCTGTAGGGCTATCTCATTTTTTTAAATTTTTGAGTCTCTTTCTTCCTCTCTCTGTTGTGCCTCAAGTTGCTTGTCTTCTATTTCACTAATCCTCTCTTGTATCTGTCCTGTTCTATTAGCCAAGCTTGTTACCTCGTTTTTCAGCTCGTGAATTGAGTTTTTCATCTCTGTTTGATTTGTTTTTATAGTTTCAATTTCCTTGGACATATATTCTTTGTGTTCATTGAGTTGTTTTCTGAGCTCCCTAAATTGCCTTTCTGTGTTTTCTTGTATATCTCTGAGTATTTTTAGGATTTCTATCTTGAATTCTCTGTCATTTAACTCCAAGGTTTCCAATATATTAAATTTTTTCTCCATAGATTTTTCCTCTTCTATCTGTGTTACCTCTCTTTCTTTTGTATCCATGATATTCGATTTTCTCTTCCTTAATGGCATCTGAGGGTGGTTTTGTTGATAGTATTAATGAGATTTAATAAAAAATAAAAAGTTAAAAAAATAAAAAATTGAAAAAAGTTGTTTTTTTAAAAATTAATAATGAAATAAAGAAAAATAAAATAAAATAACAATTTTAAAAAAGGAAATTATTCCCCCCTCCTTTTTTTCTGTCCTCTCCTCTCCCCTCTTTCTTGAGAAAATCTTGTGGTGAACTGTGAATTATATTGTATTTAATAGAACAAACAATGCCTATAATGGAGGGCCTGAATTGGGGAAATGTAATAAAGTGGCAAGAAAAATAAATAAATAAATAAAAAAGGGGTGGTGGTATGGACCCACAAAAAGCAAATAATGAAAAAATTTGGATCAAGAATAAAATGATTTGCGTTTAGGTGTTGGTTGACTAAGAGTTATGATGAGAGGAGTAAGAGGAAAACAGGAAAATGGGGGGACAAGTTAAAAAATTACTATTGTATTTAGTGGAACAAGAGCTTGATAAAATGGAGAGCCAGGGATGGGAGCACTGCTTGTGAGTTAAAAAGGTGAAGTAAAAACCCCCCAAAATGCCACAAACATAAGTATGAGTCCCAGATAAAATAATTTGTTTGTTATTGAGGTTTGAATGAGAGGAGATGTAAAGGAAAAAGGAAGAAACTAATATAGAGGGAGTAAAGAAGAGAGAGAGAGAGAAAAAAGAGGGAACCACTAAAAGAAGAAAAAAGAAAAAAGAGGAGAGAGAGAGAGAGACAGAGAGAGAGAGTTAAGGGTTTTGGAGTGCAACCCTCATAGAGAGAAATGAAGAGGAAAGAAAAGATAAAGGGAGATGTAACACTTATGGGTAGTGTAGTTCAAGGAGAGGAGAGAGTAAGACCGGTAGGGAGTTAAACGACCAAATTGGAGGAAGAAAAAAAAAAGAAAAAAGAAGAAAAAAAATCAAGGATGAAGATAAGAGAAACAAATGAACAAATATAATAAAATGGGATAGGTTATAAAGTCTGCGGATTATTCTGATTTTGAGAGGTTATCTTCTTGCTTTTTCTTTTCTCTCCCTCTTCCTGGTCGGCGACTCTGTACTCTGGGTTCTGCCCCTTTGGCACGCTCAGGTAGAGGTTTGCAGTTGATAAGTCTCTATGGTGATGTCATGTATTGTGCTTCAGTCTCGTTGGCAGTCGAGGCTCATTAGCGTTTATAGGCTCCGACAGTGAGAGAGTCCGTGTTCCTGGAGCCTCTCTCCTAGTCTTTCCTTCCTCAACCAGCAGCCTGAGAATCCAACTATGGGGTTGCTGCTGCCTCTGCCTGGATAGTAAGAGGCTCAAAGAGTGGTCAACTCCCCACTCTATTTCCACTCAGCACAGGGCTCTGGGTAAGGCTCAGTCAGTCAGAGCTTCTAGCATAATCAGCAGGGGCTTTCACCTACTCAAAGACCTCTGGCTCACTCTGTCCGGTAATACGGGCGGGTCTGCGTGCACAGACCAGGATGTTAGACCGGAAGTCTCGCCCTCTGAGTGAAACCCCCCACCCGCACTGAAAAGTTCCAATGTTGGAATTGGCTCTCGCTTGTCCCGTGTGCCTCTCTTTCAAGGCGCTGGGCCCGTGACTCCGCCCTCGGCCCACACAAAGGCCACCGACTCTGCCCCTCCGTGGGACAACACGGGCTCCCACTCCGGAGGTGCTGGGAGGAGTCTCCTTCCCACTCTCCGTGCATGCAGACCAGGATGTGAGGTCGGAGTCTCGCCCTCTGAGTGAAACCTCCCGCCCGCACTGAAAAGTTCCAGTGTTGGAATTAGCTCTCGCTTCCTCCCCGTGTGCGGCTCTCCCTGGGTGCTGGGGCAGCCCGGAGGCTTTCGGCCCACACAAAGGCCTCTGACTCTGCCTCTCTGTGGAGTAACACTGGCCCACCCTCCGGGGGCTTTGGAAGGAATCTCTCGCCCACTATGCGGCTACCAGGGGATCAGGTAAAATGGCTGCTCCGCTTGTCTTTCTTTGTCTGGGTTTGGTGCGAGTGTTAGCTGTATTGCCCAGGTTGTCACAGGAACAGTTTTTCCTTGGCTTGTATCTCTGTGCCACAGCCTGGTTCAGCCGTTTGTGCCGCGGCCTGGATCTATTCACCCCCTTTGCCCGCCTCAGTTTCTATATTCACAGTTACCAGAGAAAGCCGCCCTGTTTAGGTTAGTGAGGAAGGCGGAGCATTTCTTACTCCCTATTTCCTTCGGGGTTTGGTTATATATTTAGCCAATTTTTCGCTCGATCATACCTTTGGGTGTATTGCGAAACATCTGGAGGCTCCAAGGATAGGTTTTTCTGTTTCTGGTTGAAGATCTTGTTGAGGTTTGGGGGAGATTTATCGGTGTCGCTTCCTACTCCGCCATTACTCTGACGTCATCCCTTTTTCTTATTTTGATGAGCACAACAGTTTTCTGAGGAAAGTAGGATAGTTATAAATATCTTTTTTTTCAGAATGGATAAACTCAATCTCTGGTAGGCAGTAGAGTAGTTCTTTAATTTATGGGCGTTGGGACTAGATCGCCTAAGTTCAAATTATTACTCACCATTTATTAACTGAAGAACCTCAGGCAAGTAAATTGAGAATCTCTAAAATTCAGTTTTCTCAATGGTAAAATATAAGGAATAACCGTGTTCAAATCAAAGAGTCATTGTAAGAATTAAATAAGATGTTTGTAAAGTTACACGTTTGCATAAACTATAATTAAAAGAACAAAGGTGCCACATGAACTGTCCAAACAGATTGGCCAAGGGAATGAAAACCAAGGATGGCAGCATTCAGTTGAGAAAATTGTGAAGATGGAATATGAGAGCATCCAGCTTCCTAGTAGTAGTTGTTTTTGTCATGAGACAGGGAAATCCATCTGAAAATGCAGTAAAAATAAAGGGAAGCAATGTTAAAGAATGTAGAGAGGTATGTTTTGTACACTTGGATTTAGCCATCACTGAATCTAGATAACCCCTCACCGTCTATAAAAATTTATTACATATCCAGCCTTGATTCAGTGTAAGTTGGAGAACAGAAGGACCATGAGAGGGCTAGTCTATTACAATGTGGTGCAGAAGTGGGACACATGTAAGAGAGATATTCCTGTGACCTTAAATCAAAATCTGGTAAAAGTCGTATGTGGTTAGTTTTGACCAGATCTGATGTGTCCTTCCCTTGGCTGTTGGCACCCCACCACAAACATAGATCAATTCTGTTTAGTTAAGCATAATGTGTACCTTGCACACCAGCACACACAGGTATACTTGCTGTCAGTCTTGAGGTTCATCATTGTTGTGCTGTAAATCAATGTCACCATTGCCTCTCAGAAAGAAAACCTTTTCCAATATCCATATTTATTATGCCAATGGAGAATTATATTGGTTACTGACAAACTGACTTATTTAGATCACCATCTGAAAAAAATTTGATAAAAGATGAAAACTTAGGCATGCAGCCAGAAGAAAGAGCAAAAACATTGGGACAAATTGTAAGAAATAGAAAATATTCCATTTTGGCTGACACACAGTGGATGAATAGGTAAGTAGCAAGAGTAGAAAGACTACCTATGGATACGATGTAGAGAAACCTGAAGGCAGTCTGAAGGGCTGGACTTCCCTCACTGAAGGAAGGAAAGTCAGAGAATGAGCTTGAGCAAGACAATGCCCTCTTCAGAGTTGTGAGCCAGAGTAGAATGGCTTAATTGAAACAGGCAAGAGGAAACTACATAGAAGTCTCTGACAATAGTTTAAACAGTAAATAGGAAAAGCCCAACTCAGTGTCATAGCAGTAAGAATGAATAGCAGAGGCATCTTGGGAGATGAAACCTATAGATCTTGTGACATGATTGGTTATTGGGAGGGTACAAGAAGAATCAGAGGTGACTCCTCAGTTTGAACCAAGAACAGGGGAAGGTTCTGCTGCCATTCACAAGCAGGGACCTGCAGAAAGAGCAGACACAGGTAGTGTTTTGTTTGTTTTTGTTTTTGTTTTGATAAAGTTGGGACTAGGAATGATTATAACTTAATTGTGGATTTTTTGATATTAAAGTACAGGAAGGCTACTCAAGTAGCTGGTAAGTGAAAATAAATATCTGATCAAAGAGGCAAGGACCGGCCCTGGCCAGTTGGCTCAGTGGTAGAGTGTCGGCCTGGCGTGCAGAAGTCCCGGGTTCGATTCCCAGCCAGGGCACACAGGAGAAGCGCCCATCTGCTTCTCCACCTCTCCCCCTCTCCTTCCTCTCTGTCTCTCTCTTCCCCTCCCACAGTGAGGCTCCATTGGAGCAAAGACGGCCCGGGCGCTGGGGATGGCTCCTTGGCCTCTGCCCCAAGCGCTAGAGTGGCTCTGGTCACAACAGAGCGACCCCCCGGTGGGGCAGAGCATTGCCCCCTGGTGGGCAGAGTGTCGCCCCCTGGTGGGTGTGCCGGGTGGATCCCGGTCGGGCGCATGCGGGAGTCTGTCTGACTGTCTCTCCCTGTTTCCAGCTTCAGAAAAATACAAAAAAAAAAAACACAAACACACACAAAAAAAGAGGCAAGGACCAGAATAAAATACTGGGAACTATAGGCATTAGGCTAGATTTTAAAACGATTGAAATCTGTTCTAGGATAGAAGGGAGCAGACTACAGCCCACAGGACCACATTTGTCCTGCTACTTGTCTATTACCATCATTGAACTTTTTCTTTTCAAATGATTGTGGGTTCAATGTATTAAAAAGAATACTGAAATTCATACAATCTTTAATCAATTTCTTGCAATAATAACACCTCGTAAACTTTAGTACAATATCATAACCAAAATATGAACACAATAACAGCCTATCAATCTTTTTCAGATATCTGCAGTCTTCCTTGTATTTATTATTTGTGTGTGTGTGTGTATGTGTGTGAAAGAGAGAGAGAGAGAGAGAAAGAGATAGAGACCAAGAAGAATATTACATTTTTTTAATTCTAATGTCATCGATTATTGGAAGCATAATTATTTTAGTAAAAAGATTGTAAGGGGAAAAAGTGTTTAAAAGTTTCAAAAATCAGTTGTAAAATTTACCCAACAAAAACTGAAACATTTGAAAAATGTATGTCTGAGAATGAAATAAATGTAGGTGTACTGAGGTATAGTAATTTCTGCTAGCAAGATATAATGGCCATAATACATGATATTGAAGTCCTGGAGGATGATTGAAAGGAAAGGCTAGAAAAGATTTGGAACAGATGTTGAAATCTTGAGAAATTTGATTACATTGACAATCTTATCAATCACCACCAAGTATTACATTTCCAGGAAATAACAGTAAAATTTCTTTCACATTGAATTATTGTTTCCCTGAATATTTTTCTAAATATATGTCATTATCTCCATTGTATATACAGTAAACTAGCCAGATGGTTCCAAGGATTTGCCTAAAGTCAACATACAGCACAGAAGTAGCAGAACTGATACATAAATTCCACAAGCACAACTGCCTGCTAGAATGCCCAAAGGCTGTAGGCAAACACGACTAGGATAGAGAAGGTGTCATGGATTGCATGGATTTCTCTTTACTTACCTTTGTAATAAAATTTCTTTATTTGAATGGCTGGGTAGAAGCAGAAAAAAAATGGAAGGAAGAAAATAAGAAAGAAAAAAGAAAAGAAAAAGAAAGAAAAGAATAAGAACATTGATACCTCTAATTTTATCCCACCCCAATATAGAAAGCTAGGGTTTAGAAGGCCAGGTGAGAAGATATGAATGACAGATATAGGGAATCTGTTCCAAATCACACAGGACCTGCAGCATTACTGCGAGATGGGCCCAGTAGATGATAGTCAGGAATGGAGCAGGCTTTGAGAACACTGAGCTATTCCAGGTGGAAATCCTACATCCCCAACTCTCCTCTTCTGCTCTGGTACACTGGCCTCAGTGTGTTTTCTTCAGGCTTCTGCTGAAAGCTGCTTCACTCTCTATCAGCTCTGAAGCCACAGGGCCTCCAAAAGCTCATATTATTTTATTATGCTTACCAGACCACATCAGCTTGCTTAAGCTACACTGATATCAGGTTCCCAGGGTGCATTCACATTCCAAAGAGTATTCGCTCAATTTCTATATCCTTTATATTTACAACAGAACAATACCATAATGTTCTTTTCATCCATCTCGATCTTCTCTAGAATCTTCTTTTAATTCACTGCTACTTTGGGGAAAGGTTTGTGTGCTGTTTTGCTATTTTGTTTGCTTTTGCTACACCCATACCTGAATTCTCTACAAACCTCTCAAAATTTCTTTTTCAGACCTTCTGCTCTTATTTTGTGGAACCTGTGTGGTTAACATCAAAGATCCCTGGATATACAAAGGAGCAGAGAACAAAGTTGAACATTAATCTACCAACAATTAAATAGGGTCCTTAAGAGCTAATATGGCCTGACTAGGCATGCAGAAAATCAGATTTAAGGAAGGGCACACCAGGTGTGTGCCCTGGGCCTCAACTTCTGAAGAACCCCACAAAACCCTAACTTTACACTTCTTTCTAATGATACCAACTTTGGTTTCATATGTGTAACTTTAATGTTAATAGTATATGATATGTTTTATTTAAAAATATGGTTAACATGTATTTATTTTCCTTGTCTCCTTTTTTTAAGGGGTCCAATATTTTCTTCTGCACCTGAAGCCTCGACCAACCTTAATCTGCCTCTGTAGGCAGTGAGTGGCACAGTGGATAGAGTGTCGACCTGGGATGCTGAGGACCCAGGTTAGAAACCCTGAAGTCACCAGCTTGAGCACAGAGTTGCCAGCTTAAATGTGGAATCATAGACATGACCCCATGGTCACTGGCTTAAGCCCAAGGTCACTAGTTTCATCAAGCGTCATTGGCTTGGCTGGATGCCCCAGTTAAGGCACATATGAGAAAGAAATCAATGAACAACCAAGTTGCTGCAATGAAGAATTGATACTTTTCATCTCTCTCTCTTTCTTGCTAAAAAACAAAAACAAACAAACAAACAAAAAACTAATATGGCAACTGAAAGCTCTCCCAAGAATTTACTGGTCCACTAAGGATGACATCAAATGAATTTGGCAGATGGTCAAATACTAAAAACTGAGCAAACATTTTGTTTCTTCTTCCCCTTATTCATTCAACAGATTTCAAGAAACATATGAATGATTAATTCTGTCTCAAGACACTGGCTATGATCTAATTCACTGAGGCTTTTGGCAAAACTAAAGAGAAAGAAAATCAGAGGGATTTGGGAATCCTAGCAAGGCTAAAATAAAATAAAATAACATTTGTTTGATTTCTCCCTTTGTTTCCTACTTAGTAGTATCGTACTAGATAGTATATCCTTAAATACCTGAGAAATGAAAAGAAGATGATGGCAACAGAGGAATGGTGGTGGTTCCCAGGATTCTCAAAACATTTATTCTTATTTTACTGAAACCACTGATTTTGTTCTTTGGAACATTACTAAGACCATCAGACAATTTTTATCATTATTCTCACTTCTAGCATTTACTATTTGATTTTCTAGCACTGATCAATAGGAGTAGTAACCCCAATTCTAATATTAGGTAAAGACAAGAAGGTAAAGGGACACATGTGTGCCCATGGTTTCTATAAGAACAACTAGTGTTTTTCCTTCTTTTAAAATATTTTTTCCTTCCTCTTTCTCTTTCCTCTTTTTTCTTTCCTTTCCTTCTTATGTGTGTGTGTGTGTGTGTGTGTGTGTGTGTGAAGTAGTGTAGGGTGAGGAGTGGTCAGAGAGAAGCAGGAATTTCAGGGATTTTCCGAAATGAATTTGTGTTGCCACCTCCCCATGTGGAATCAACCTATAAACTCATCAAGATGAGACGGCTGGAGACACATATTTTGAGCTAGGAGGAGACAAGCAAAAGAAAAGACTGACTGACCCAGTTCTAAGCTTCACCTAAATCTACTATGAAAATAAGAGGATAAAATTACAATTTAAAAACAAATAGCAAATGACACTGGCTGACAGGTTTATTTAAAAGAAATTTTGAGACACAGAAAGAAATGCAGTTAAATTATGTAACAGTTTCAATATTATTGTGTACTTTCTTTTAAGTTTCTCAGAATTTATTACCCACCTTTTTCTGATTTATAAATAATTTAATTTTGATTACTTAAAATTTGTTAGGTAAATTGAATCGGCTATGAAAATTCATTAAACATTTGAAATATGTTATTGAGAGTTCATGTTGTACCAGTCTGAAAAATAAAATAAAATAATTATTTTATATTTAATTTACAAGACTCTGAGCTCCAATCCTATTTTCCTGAGCTTCTTATGAGACCCTCAAGGTATTTACAAGGGCTTATGAAAGAGCTTGCCACCTGGCCGGCCTTCAGCTACTTTCCTGGAGAACAGGGACTGGATATGCCCTAATGATGCTACTTTTAAGACAAAATAAAAACAAACTCTCAATGTTCCTCTTGAATTTCATGTGGACTATTAACATTTTCATAAAATACTACCTTCCTATTAGCACTGTAAATATTCCTACAAGATATAGGGGTATCCAGCATTTGACCTCAAAGATAGCATTTAAATCTATCAATGTTTCTCCCAACATCCAGCATTCCTACATTTTAAATACCCACCAATACTAAGTTAGTATCCTACATAGGAGGAGTATTCTACGTACAAAAAGAAAAATGTTGGAGGAGTCAGTATAGTTTAGAGATAGGAAAATATAGGATGTTAACAAAAGTTTCTCGGGGAAAAAAAAAAGACTTAAAAGCCAATTCATCGGTAGTGTCCTGCAAATAAAGCATTCACACCAGGCCTGATTTACTTCAGTAGCAAAACTCACAGTAACATGAGCAATGATAGCTGTGTGGGTCTTGAATAGCCCATTGCATTTTACAACAGTGCACAAAACCCTATCATGACTGAATATCAGATTTCAGGAATTGGATCTCCACTCTCCTTTATGGGGGCCTCTAACTTGTATGATCAGGAAATACCAATCTTTTCTCTAGTGTGAACCATGATAGAGCCATAAGCCTTAAAATTGTAGCCATGTGACTTGGCAATATGGCTTTGACAATAACTAGAAAATAGCATTGCTATAGGACTAACAAGACAGTAGTAGCAAGATGTCACCACGGTAACACTTGCCTCAGCTTAATGTGCAAGCCAGTTTAGGAGATCTGATTCTAGACATATCTGTTGACCAGGAATCCTGGACTGTACATAGTTTCCATTAAATTTTGAAGAGATTCAACTTATTTTCTGGGGGGTTATTTCTGCAAGCAGTCTTTGAAAACTTATTTTCTAGTAATCAGTCCATTCCCCAAAGATGGCATCTAACCATATGGCATGCTTCATTATGTTAACAACTTGTTCCATTTCAATTTATACTTATTTTAAATGAGAGAGTGCAAATCATTGATGTCATAATGGGGACTCTAAAAGATGATCAGTATTGATCATGTCAGTAGTGACTATTCCCAGAGAACTTATCATATTTACCCAAAAGAGACAGAGCCCTACTATTTGTAAGAATATCCTAGAAGTACACTGTCAAAACAACAGAAAGTAAACTGGTACCTTTGGCTGTGGCTGAAAGATTAAGCAAAGATTAACCAAAGCTTCTAAGTCTTTTCCATGACTGAGGAACCTGTCATTTTGAGGAGAGGAATAGCTTTGCTGTATGCCTTGCTTAGCTTCTAAAGGACCCATTTCTGGCTGTCATTTTCAGTGAACTGTGCTGGTGGTATATTTCCAGAGAGTTCAGCAAGAGGGCAAGAGGACTGGGAGCAGGGTAGTTCCACTAGCTGATACTAAAAGGGCTATCTTCTCTCCTGCTATCACTTCTGGATTTGGATGGCAACTCCATCATCATGACGCAATAGCTGAGGAAGCTCATCACTGTGGAGGAAGCACGATCTTGTGTTTCCTGGTGCTACATTGCAAAATTGAATAGGAAACAGAATTGCTCATTCAGTACATAAATTGTATATAGATGCACTTGCAGTAGGACAGTGTGTGCCTATGCATCAACCTCTGGGGTGTCAGCTAGTATCTCGTCCAGGGAGCTCTCTTTATTCCTGTCTTATACATGGCCTTCACACTTCCCTGATATCTCCTCTATCTTATACCTACTAATTAGTAGGTATAAGAACCCATCTATGGGTGAATCATCTTCATTTCTTGTGTGTGCATGTGTGTATGTGTAAATGTGTGGTTTAGCAGGGTCTATGGTTCAATATTTGTTGCAATGGAGCTTACTCCCTTCTGATGACTTTCTCTAAGGCCAATATTGACAATCTAGAAATTCAACTCAGATTTTCTTAGTCCCTGTAACTCTTCCATTTCTCAGGATTTTGTAAACTACTTTCCATGAACAGTGATGGCCCATTGCAATAACCAGCCAACCTATGACTTATCCTGTTTACCAGGTGGGACTATGTTCTCTAATTCTTTTTTTTTTTTTTGTATTTTTCTGAAGTGAGAAGTGGGGTGGGGGGCAGACAAACAGACTCCTGCATGCAACCAACCGGGATCCACTGGGCATGCCTACCAGTGGGGTGATGCTCGGCCCATCTGGGGCATTGCTCCATTATGGCTGGAGCCATTCTAGTGCCTAAAGCAGAGGCCATGGAGCCGTCTTCAGTGCCCAGGCCAACTTTGCTCCAATGGAGCCTTGGCTGTGGGAGGGGAAGAGAAAGATAGAGAGAAGGGAAAGGGGGAAGGGTGGAGAAGAAGATGGGCACTTCTCCTGTGTGCCCTGACTGGGAATTGAACCCAGGACTTCCACACGCCAGGCTAATGCTCTACTGCTAAGCCAACCGGCCAAGGCCTCTATTTCTTTTATTTATACTAGAAGTCCATGGTAGATTTTTAGATACCTAAGACCAAGTGTCATAGGAACAAAACAAATAGCTGAGAAGTATCCTCACAACGCTTGTTATAGCAGTTATGTGAGCTCTCATTGCCTGTAAATGCTAAGCAAGGCTGGGAACAGAGATCTAACAAAACTGAGCATTGGACTTTGGACATGAGATCCTAACCTTTGGGCTGTGAACTTTTAAGTTTTATGATAACCCCCCCCCCCCCCAGAAAAAAACACCTGCTTATGCTGGTGTGGCAAAGGGCCAGGATGGGATAATCACATAGCCTAGTAAAATTACGTTTTTGACCAATTCCTGCAAGCTTATTGTTCATGGTTGAGGGTGAGAACCAGTCCCTCTCCTATCATAATTAAAGGTATAGTCTCAGACATTGTGATTGCTTTTGTATGAATTTATTCATGATTGAGGGAGCACCTGTCTTACTTTTTAGTATTATCAGAGGTGGACTAGGGTCCAGACCACCATCAATTGCCATAAGCACAAGAATACTGTATATCCAGTTTCTATGGAATTTTGGAGGCCAGCTTGCAAGGGAATTGTCTTGAATAAATTAACCCTTTCCTCTTAGAAAGCTTAAGGCAGACATTGAAAAAGTCTTCAAAGTTCAACCAAGGTTTTTAAATTAATGAAGTGAAATACATAAGAGAGGATAAGCACTTTGGTGAACTAGACAAGAACCACCCAAATGAGGAAGCTATCACCCATCAATAATAATTATTGTCACCTTGTGCTATTGCTATATCTTAATTTTATTAAGAAAACAAGAAAAGTCACAAATATGAATTTATAAATGTGACGATTTTTACAAAATCCCTCTTTAGACTGGCATGAGTGTTTGGATCACTAGTTTTCAACCTCCAATAATGTACAGCGTGTTTATGTGAGCATGCAGCCAAAACACCTAAACAAGGCAGGGGCCCGGAAAGGGAAGTACGGAGAATGTAAGCCAAGACTTGTTTCAACCCTCTAACCTCTGTCCCTTTAAGGTGTCACTTGGGAAAGCACTATGTTATTCTATTAGAGTAGCCCCTTTCACAAACCTAATCAGCATCTCCTAACCCTGTATATCTGTTTGTTTCTTTGAGGAATGGCTTTACATCTGCTTGGAAGACTGAGTGCATTTTACTGCTGCCAAGATTCCTTATGATATTTCAAAGATATATTTTCTGCCTTCTTGTAGGTTTTACAGGTTCTTTTTTTTTATGCTACCATAAACATGAACCTGGGACAAAAGAATTTGTTTAGATAAAGTTCTACCACCTGGAGCTAGTCTGGGGTGTTATTACAAAATACCATAAATAATGTCATTTCATCCTTCAGATAGAAGAGGGTGTGCTGCTGGGTGTGCTTGAGTGGCAGCTCAATCTCTTCTCATTAGTTTATCAGTATCCTAGGGCTTTTCTCAGGGGTGAAGCAGAAAAACAATTTTGGGGGAAAAAATAGGCCTCAAAAGATAGCC
Source organism: Saccopteryx bilineata (assembly GCF_036850765.1). Classification (NCBI taxonomy): domain Eukaryota; kingdom Metazoa; phylum Chordata; class Mammalia; order Chiroptera; family Emballonuridae; genus Saccopteryx; species Saccopteryx bilineata. The sequence continues at coordinate 74,446,137 of NC_089493.1, forward strand.
AGAAATTTTGGGATGTACAGATAATTACCAAATCATCAAGAATATTTTTAATTTTTAATTATGTTAAATAAAAGAGAATACCATATAGATATAGACACAAGAGAACAAAAAGTGCAAAGTCCTTTAAAGAAAACACATAGTAAAAAATGAGTAAAATAAGATGCAGATAGGAATTCAGGGATCATTACCTTGAAGCAGGCGGTGTTATAAATTCAGGGATCATTACCTTGAAGTGGGGAAAAGGAGGAAGAAAGAGTTGAGATACAGAAAATATGTGCGATTGTCTACACTAAAATACTGACAAACTGTTTAGTCAAGAATTAGTCCCAGCCATCTGCATGCAGGATTGTCAAGGCATTAATTTTTAGGGTTGGGGCAGAGAGGGCAGTCAACTCATATTGGAATTTGTGGGCTCTGAATAAACCAACATTAGTCAGGTGAATTTAAATTATTTAATAGTTCAAGTAATCAGCAAAACAATCTTGAGAGCATCTAGGATCTCACACAATGCTCAGCACTCAAGGTTAAAAACAAAGCAATGGCCCTGGCTGTTTGGCTCAGTGGATAGAGCATTGGCCCGAGGTGCAGACATCCTGCGTGTGATCCCCATTCAAGGTACACATGAGAAATGACCATCTGCTTTTCTTCCCCTCCCTTTCCCCCTTCTCTCTCTCTCATCCCCTTTTGCAGTGGCTCAATTGGTTCCAGCATCTAACCCAGGTGCTGAGGCATTAGCCTTAGGCACTGAGAATAGCTCAGTTGATTCAAGCATCGGCCCTGGACGGGGGTTGCCAGGTGGATCCCGGTCACAGTGCATGCAGAAGTCTGTCTCTCTATCTCTCCTCTTCCCACTTAAAAAAATAAAAACAAATAAAAACAAAACAACAAAAATAAGGAAACAAAAAATATGTGATATATTTCTGCCTTCAGGGGATCTGCTAGTTAATTGTATGTAGTGATGTCTTTACTGATATGATACAGGAAATTAGTATAAATTACAAGTTCAAGACAGCACTACCGTGTTTATGAATTTTGTCAGCTAAGTGAGATATGTGTGCGTGTGTGGTGAGGGTACAGGAAAAAAAATGGAAGACATTTAAGTTAGGTAAGTTTAATATTGATAAAAAAAAAAGAGAAAGAAATTTGTGGGTTTGTGTTGTTGTTTTTGGTCTGATAGATTGGCAGTCTTCTCAAGACAATTATTTTCTTTTAAAAACTGTGTAAGCAAGTGAGAAACTACTCTCATTGCCTAAGCATGCAGCCAGCATAAGAGATGTTGTAAGTTTGAACAAACAGTTCAGTCACAAAAACAGGAACACACGATCATCTGGTTGTCCGGGGTTGTCAGGAGAAGGGTGGTGGAAGATGGTGTGATCTGGGTGAATGGTGACCTCGTCATCCTGAGACCAAGAGTGAGCATATAAGATGACCTAAACTTCGCTGTTAGGGGGAGATGGAGAAACAGAGCAAACTGCTTTGCTAATACATACAGATCTGACTTGAGAACAAATGGAGAGGGAAGATGAACTGTCATACTTCCTCACTCCAAATGGATATACAGGAAGCAAAAATATGAAAAAGAGAAATCAGAAGTGCAATGATTATGACCCAGAATAAAACAAACAAACAAAACTGGCCGTGACAGCATAGATATCAATCAAAAAAGATTTTTCTTATTAGAATTGAAAAAGCCTTGCCAGGAAATGACTAGAATGGAGTGGAGTCAAAAGAATTCTGTTAAGACCTGCAGACAAATGGAGTGGAACAAGCACACTGAACTTGACAGAGGCTTGGAGACTGCTGGGTGGAAGAGGGGCACTGGCTAAGCAAGATGTCCAAGCAGAAGAGTGAAACAAGACAGACTACAGAAGTTTGGACTCTCAGTCTGGTCCGGCCCCTTTCCTATATGTCTTGTTTAAATAATTTCTTTGTAGTACATATGACTATCTTCTCACATCATATGTTTGGGTCCATAGAGTTTGGAGTTGTACTTCTTGACCTCCACAATATTTGATCCTGGAGGGTGAGAGGGGCTATGCAAACTAGTATTGCCTTATTTATTTGCACTGGTTTGCATAGTAGGAGTTATGGAAAGCATGTGCCTCTGGGCAGTTTCCTTGTGCCAGAAGACCTGAAAATACAGAATCACAAAGGTCTTCAATTCTGACTGTGGGAGTTACTAATCTCAGGATTTTCAAGGGTTTGGAAGATCACAAAATCAAATAACTCCCAGACACAGAGCAGAGGTTAACATTCCTTATTTCCTCTGCTGGGTTAAGAGCAATGTGAAGATACTCTGGTGGGTGGAAGGACTTACCCAATAGAGGACTGTGAATAATATTGCAATCTGGAAAGGATGAGCCTACATAAATATTTTTAAAGCTTCCTTCTTTAAGCCACACACCATGAGAAAAACAACAACAACAACAACAAAAACTTGGTAAACTTCTACATGCAAACCCAACTCTGTTTTCTATATATTATATCCAACTGGCCCCACTGGAAGAGCCCCCAAAGACTAAAAGTACCAGGGCATTGATCTAGCTCTTTTTTTTAATTATAATTTTATTTTTTTAATGAGGCAACATCAATAAATCAGGATACATATATTCAAAGATAACAAGTCCAGGTTATCTTGTCATTCAATTATGTTGCATGCCCATCACCCAAAGTCAGATTGTCCTCTGTCACCTTCTATCTAGTTTTCTTTGTGCCCCTCCCCCTTTCCCTCTCCCTTTCCCCCCTCCCCCCCGTAACCACCACACTCTTATCAATGTCTCTTAGTTTCACTTTTATGTCCCACCTAGGTATGGAATAATGCAGTTCCTGGTTTTTTCTGATTTACTTATTTCACTTCGTATCATGTTATCAAGATCCCACCATTTTCCCTTATGACCCAGCAATCCCTTTACTGGGTATATACCCCCAAAACTCAGAAACATTGATTGATACGTAAAGACACATGCAGCCCCATGTTCATTGCAGCATTGTTCACAGTGGCCAGGACATGGAAACAACCAAAAAGCCCGTCAATAGATGACTGGATAAAGAAGATGTGGCACATATACATTATGGAATACTACTCAGCCATAAGAAATGATGACATCGGAACATTTACAGCAAAATGGTGGGATCTTGATCTAGCTCTTAACCACAGGGTCACTAGCATAGTAATCCCTGCTAGAAAGTTGCTAGTAAATAAATTTTTGAAGCTGTATCTATAATAACCTTGATTGTTAGGGGATTTAGTAAATGTATACACTCTAGTTGTTTTAAAATTATGTTGCTTTTTTTTTTCTCAATTTCCATTTAAGAAATACTTAATAATATACTGCTCACAAAAACTAGGGGATATTTCAAGGTGAATATAAAGCGATAAAATATCCCCTAATTTTTGTGAACAGTATATCTAAGGTAGGATTACAGGAATTCATGAAGGGTCAACATAAAATTCAGTCATTATGTTAACTAAAGCATCTGAATCCTAGAAGAAACAGTTCAAAAACTGATGTTTTCATATATATAATCTTGAATTAAAACTATTTCTATCAGATAGAGATGAGTATCTGGACTAAGTAGGGAGGTATTTTAAATGTTTCTTTGTGATTATGAATTAACCATTACAGTTTTCCTCTGGACTGTCAAAACTTGTCAGTAGCAAACCAAAATCTTGAAATCCTTGGCTGCCCTAATAGGAGGATAGGACAGGATAAAAATATCAAGATTTGTCAAGGACAAGACCAAAAGTACTGTGATAAAAATCAGGTGACGCCCACAGACTGAAGTTAGATACCTAAAGATTTTAACATTAATAAGATTAAAACTTGGATTGAAGTTAGGATGAAGAAGATAATTCAGTAATGAGACTACCTTGAGCTAAAAAATATTTCAGGTACAGAAACATTTTTTAAGTAAGTATTGCAGAGCCATCAGTTCAGTTTTCTGAAGCTGCCCTAGTACATGGCTTGTAGGAGCATTATATTTGGTGAGGGTTGCCAGTTTCTTAAACCTCTTCTCCTCCATAATCCTGTGTGGGTCTCTACGTACTACACAGCAGGTTCGTTGACTCATAGCCCCTCTTCAGAGAAGCCTCTTTACCCAACATCTTCCTCAAGGGATACCATGACTCATACATTTGGGTATCTCTATTACACAGACTTGTGAAGTGGCACAAATTTAAGAAAATTATATAATTTGTTTAAATCATAGTTTAAGGTAACTGTCCTGGTTTGACATTTTGCCACCCTCCTCAATGTGCCACCTCAAATACCTTTTAAAAAATTACACAATGTTTGATAAGTAGATCCAGTGCCAATGTATTGAAGTTATTGCTCTAATTAAGAAGAGAAAATTGTTTTAAAACATTTTAGCAGAAATATTAATATGTCTTCTACGACTGCAAACATTAGCTCATGTTGCAAGGAAAATAAGAAAAAGCAGTGTTGAGTTGAAGATTGGTGAACTCCTAGAATAGAATGACCAGAAACAAGACTCCTCCAGGCAGAGACAGCACACTTCGTCCCATCTTCTTTCCTGCTCTGATCCAGAACTCCAAGACTGACATCTGTTAGCAATGGGCTGGCATTGACTTGCAGATGTGTTAATGCAGTGCTCAGTACAACTCATATAAGGCTTTTTGGTTTTGGTATTTTTATTTTTTTACCTTCAGTTTCCCTGTATCATAAATTGGTTCATTCACACACATATTTACATTTAACTAGTTATTGCCTGACATCCAGTTGTTTCAGGGGTGTGTGTGCACATGTGTGTATGTGTGTGTGTGTGTGTGTTAAACTTTCCATGACATCATACGTTGCGTACGGGCATGGTTTACTTTTTCACCCTCTTTACTTCACCAACTTTCTTTAGCAAAGGAAAATAGAAGAGTACGGATCCTTGAGTCAGGCATCAACGATCTGGGTTTGAATCTTGGCTCCACAATTTGCTAAGTGTGTTACAGCAAAAGGTTATTAACCTTTAGTTTTCTTATTAATTGTTGTAATGAGTAAATCATTCAACCTTAAACAGTGTCTGACACTAGGGTGAGATGAGTGAAGCATTTGCATCAGGGGAAAAATTTAAAGGAACATTAAAAATCTCAGTAACTAAGCCCCGGGTTCGATTCCCAGACAGGACACACAGGAGAAGCGCCCATCTGCTTCTCCACCCCTCCCCCTCTCCTTCCTCTCTGTCTCTCTCTTCCCCTCCTGCAGCCAAGGCTCCATTGGAGCAAAGTTGGCCTGGGTGCTGAGGATGGCTCCATGGTCTCTGCCTCAGCCACTAGAATGGCTCTGGTTGCAACAGAGCAACACCCCAGATGGGCAGAGCATTGCTCCCTGGTGGGCATGCCAGATGAATCCCAGTCGGGTGCATGCGGGAGTCTGTCTGACTGCCTCCCCGTTTCCAACTTCAGAAAAATACAATATATATACATATATACATAAAATACAATATATATATATATATCAGTAATCAAAATAAATATTATTTTAATATTTTAGAAACTCAAGGCTCTGGCCAGTTGGCTCAGTGTTAGATCTTTGGCCCAGTGTGTGGAAGTCTCAGGTTTGATTCCCAGTCAGGGCACACAGAAGAAATGACTATCTGCTTCTCAACCCCTCTCCCCCATCTCTTTCTCTCTCTCTTTTCCCTCCCTCAGCCATGGCTCCAATGGTTCAAGCAAAGTTGGCCCCAGGCACTAAGAATGGCTCCATGGACTCTTCCTCAGATGCTAAAATAGCTAGGTTGCTGAGCAATGGAGCTGTGGCCCAGCTGGGCAGAGCATCGCCTGATAGAGGCTTGCTGGGTAGATCCAGGTGAGAGTACATGTGGGAGTCTGTCTCTGCCTCCCTGCCTCTCACTTAATTAAAGAGAGAGAGAGAGAGAAACTCAAAAAGTCAGTGGTTGTTGAGTTGATGATCTGAGTTCACACGTGTATTCTCAGGAATCCACAATATTCTTAGAGTTTGAAAGACAGGAACCCTGATCCAAGCATTTACAGCTACCTTGCAAAGCACATACATTTATCAACCTGAAAAAACATTGGTATCTACTAAAAGTAAAAGATCACCTTCTCAATTATTGAATCGACAGTTAAATGTAGACCTCAGCCACATGCAGAATCATTGGGGATGCTTAGATATGGTATGTGTTATATTTTTGAACCCCCTTTAAATTAGTGCACACAGATAAATACTTGGCTGCTCCTTTGCAGCAGTGCTTGCCTTTTCTTATTGGACATAAAACTATATAAAATTTCACCCTGGCAATTTTTCTAATTATACTTTCCCAGGACAGTGCTTAATCGTAGACAATGATAACTAGAGGCACTGTGAGCTCTGGGTACATATCAAATATCTCAAATCATTAATTGCATATAAGCAAGTTTTTCTTTTTTTAATTTTAATTTTTAATTTATTGTGTTGACATGGTTTCAAGTGTCCCATTCAATATAATACCCACTACACCTGGCATCATGCCCCCTCATGCCCCATGCAAAGTCTTATTCTACCTCCTAGCCTCCCATCCGTACTTTGTCTCATCTGTTTCTTGACTTCAGAATGTGTAGCTGTTTGGAAGATAAGAATGCCCCACCCAGCCCCTCCTCTTCCTCAAAACAAACTGCCTTTCCCCCCTCTCTTTTTTTCAGGGAAAATTAAATGAAGACAGCTAACGAGCAGTTTTATTTTCTTTCAGCAAAGGTCAGCAATCCCACAGCAGCAAATTAATCCCAATTAGTAATGATATTTTGTCTTGATAAATGATGACACATTTGATTTACTGTGTTTCCAGGACGCAGGCGGCAAATGTTAATGATTTGGTTTGCTGGGAATTTATACTCTTGCTCATTTCCCATTTGCTGATCAGTTGCGGCTCATGAAGTCTTGGCTGCTTCAACTAATGAACTGAGGGCCTCGCAGGAATAATGGTGTGTTCTGCAGGCCTTATTTTTTTTCCATGCCATCTGTAGAAATGCAGGTTCCTCTCAGAAAATATCTCTGGCAGTCAGAAAGGAGCAATTATGATTATATCAATGTCACTTGTAATTTGCATTTCACTTGTTTAATGGCATCCCCAATAAATGAAGCTTTCTGTAGAGACAAAACTAATTATAGCAATTTCAGCATTTGTGTGTGTGTGTAGGAAGAAGAGAATTCATGAATAGAAACATACCTAGTCTTTCCTCATTTCCTCAAAATATTCTGATAGCAGTGATATGGTTTACATAATGATTTATCTATCCAGCTGCTATGGTTTTAAATTAGATGGATGAGGATGTATTCTTGAGGTCTTCATATCTGTGCATGTCATCCTTTTGTTTGCAATAAATGTGACACAAGTCAAATGTCCTCTCTTTTTCACCTCCTGGCTCCCATTGCCATGAGGTAGTAGTTTGGAGATTGCCAGAGGCACTTTGACTCTTCACAAAGGCTGCCAAGTCTGTCCCCAGAGGCTGTGCATGTCAAGCTGTAGTTGACTCTGGGACCATCACCTGCCTTCCAAGCACCACCAAATATTCAAGCCAGCAGGGATCTAAGAGGAAGGTTGGCTCTTCTTTGAGAGCCTGATGTATTTTTCACATATCAGATGTAATCTTTGTTACAGAAAACTGCTGTGATTGGCTGCAGCTCCAGACAGGCTGGTCTCCTCGTTGTTTACATGACACTGTGAGAATGAAATATGAGGGATCATTACCCATCTCATTTAAGAGCTGGAAATGTTAGAAGCCTTATTAGAATCTCCTTCAGGGGAATGAATGTTTTCCTCTCATTCTTAATCACTGTTCTTAGTATCAACTAATATAAAATCAATAAACTTCACTCTTCTTGCTTAAGGGGACAGTTGTTATGATGGTAAATTACTGGATCCATATTATGTTTCTTCCATTCTCCTTCCTTTCCTGAGGCTTCTGCCCCGTCACTCTGTCCCTGACCCAGCTGGATTTTCACTGTAGGATGGAGTTGACGTTCTCTGCTCTCTCTGGGATGCAAACAGTATATGACATTTGACAATGGTTGCAAAGCCTGATGGTTTGAACTGGTGCCAGGAGTGGTATTCACAAGACTTTTTGCCAGAAAATTTGCCTGTTTTAAGTACATGCTCTGATTTTCAGGCACGAATGAAGATTCTCTCCCTCTTATTGCCCTTCCCCCAGTATCCAGTAGAGCAAGCAAGAGTTCCCTCTATTAGTTTACAGCTGGGAAGCAGTCATCAAAATGGAATTCAGTGTCAAGGTTTTACCAGGGGAAATACCTATGTGAAAAGAAATGGGGAAGGAGCCAGAGAAGGATAGGATCACCTTAGGTTAATGTAATGCTGGTGTTTCAAAGTTTCTCTCACAGTGAACAGGATAATTCCTCCAACTTTGTTGTGGTGCCCAATTACGGCATTGTATCCCAGTGATACTTCTCAGTGGGAATGCTACATATGCTAGAGGACAGGAGCAGAGAGGGGAGTTGGAATTAAAACATATAATAATTCTTTTAACCTTTAATCCTTGGTTTTGAATAGAACTTTATATTTTACCAAAACACCTTGATATGTATTATTGCTTTTGACTCTGATGACAAAAGATGAAGTCAGTATTATTCTTGTCAAAAATGCACAACCTGAGTTGATTTATGAGGAAACATCAAAAACCCTATTGAGGAATATTTTCCAAAATAAATGGCCTGGACTCTTCACAGATGTTAAGATTATGAAAGACAAAGACTGAGATACTATCTAGATTAAAAAAGATTTATGAGACTTGACAGCTAAATACAATGGAAGATCCTTGCTTAGATGCTATGCCAGGCCAAAAACAATTTCTCTAACGGGCATTTGGGGATAATTGGCAAAATCTCGTAGGTTAAAATTAATTTCCTAATTTTTAGAACTGTTTGTATATGCAATAGAATGTCCTTGTTTACAGGAAATGCACACTGAATTAAATGGGGATAAAGAAGAAATATGTCTGTAACCTACTCTCAAATGATTCAGAAAAAAATTTTACATACACACACAAACAGAATAATGGAGTAAATGTGATATAGAAAACATTAATATTTGGGAAATCTGTTTGAAGTGTATACAATGCATCATCATTCTTTGTACAAAATGCATATACGAAGAGCTAAAGTTAACTTTTTGTTTTGATGAAAAAGAAAATACTTTTTAGTACATATGTCATTTCTTATTTTCTTTCTCTCTTCTTCTGCCAACAGTTTTAGGTCAGCATCCCAAGCAACAGATGTAACATATTATGTAGATATTAACCTACTGTATCACAAAGTCAGTGAGTGTTATGGGCATATACATGCCCAAACCTATTTTGCTAGGCTGCACTGTCTGGGAGATGCACCCCAGCTTAAAGTGCCTATGTCATGATTCATTAACACTGGCCTTTGAGGCTTCCATGGGAGGCTCCCTAGTTCCTTGATCCTTCTGAATGACAATAGTTGGGCTATTCTTTAAGTCAGCAACATTAAGAAAGAATAAAGAAATTTTACTTAAACTATATTTTGAGATTTTATAATTCATAGTCAAGTTTATAAAGAGTTGATAAGCAAATATTAATGAAAACTAAGAAAGCCATTCTATTTATTTAAATACGCTAAAGAAGAATTGACTCTGTCTGGATTTTGCATGTAGGTGTGGGAGTGGAAGCAGAAGAAAAGCTGTAAAGAAAAAGGGTTTATCTAAGTGAAAATTGGAACCCAAAATGTATTTATAAAAACTGCAGCTAGATAAGCAAAGGTTGTTTGAAAACGTTATTTCTAAAAATAGCCTTGATCATATTGACATGAGAAAGAAATGACATAAAAAGTGATGATATTAAAATAAGGCAGTTTATGCCATGAAGAAACTTGAACTATAATGATTTCTGAAACAGATGTTATACAGAAAAAAAATGCATAGCTTTTTAACTGAACCATTATATTTAAGAAAAGTGTAATGTATGTAAGGAGCCTATGGCAATTTGCAAAATATCCAGATCAAAGAGGTTAGCAAAGTAGCTCAATGATATCAAGTGCTAGACTTTCTGGGAGGCAAGTGTGGTTTACTGATGATCAAGTGTGAGTACCAAGGCCATCATTTCCTATAGATAGAAGAATATATGAACTTTATGGTCCTGGGAATCAGGAAATGTGGTAACAAACTTCTATTAGTCTATTACCTGTATGGACAGAGGTAAATGTTCTAGAAAAGCTCAATTGGTAATTTGTAAAATATGTCAACAAGTAGAAGATGAATTGAGTTACTTTGAGAGCAAGAGTTGATACCAAATTAGCAATATTATCTCTGCTAAAAGATAAAGACACCAGAATCCATGCTGACCCTCTGCAAGAACCAATGCAGCTACTGCAGACTTGAAGTACAAAAAAACAAACAGCAGGACAGATAGTTCTCCAGAGACTGGGAACCAGTAGTGCAAGTGCAGTGTTTGCCTCATGTATTGTGTTTGTTTTTATTACAGAAAGTATTAAGATTGGACAGTTTAAATTAGAGAGTGGTATTTTTATTCATGGTAATTGAGAATTAAGTTATATAAATACAAGTAAATATACTTATATGTTTATTGAAAGCAAAATTTAAATTCTTAAAAAATATTTCATTGCTACCCTTAGTTTACAAATAATGAAAAATAAGGTAAAACTTATTTAAATAAATAAAATTATTATTGTATAAATCAAAAGTAGCTAATAGAGTATATAAATAGTAGCAATGGCCTAACTCGCCCCAATATGTCTGTGTATATAAGTTTTATATGTATATATAAAGGACTCTTGATTGGTCTTCCTCTTTTATTCCCACATAAATCAGGGTTGTAATTTTGTCAATATTTTGTAATGAATTCCTGATTTTAATTTCTTATCTTTTAAATAAAATATTAACTTTATTCTTTTGGTTCAGACTCTCATAATCACTGGCCTGGACTATTACATAATTGTCTAAAAAGCCTTACTTTCTACTTCAGTCTACCAGTAAACTAATCTATCAGTGGAATAATGATGACAATAGGTCATGAACCAAAAAAAAATAATGACCTTAATAATAAGTATTTTAGTTCCATTGTAAAACAGTAAAAATATAAAAATCATTTTTCAAAGCAGTTTGGCAATGTTTGTTAAAATGTTAAAAATAGAGTAGCCATATACTTAGTAACTACTATATACCCAAAGGAAATAAAAAAAATATATCCACACAAAAACTTGTACACAAATTTTAGTAATAACATTATTTATAATAACCATAAACTCAGAAAATCTAAATATCCACCAACTGATTAATATGACATACTTATAAAAAGAAATATTACACATTCATATAAGGGAGTGAAGTTCTGATATTTGCTATAACATGGATGAATCTTAAAAACATGCTAAGTCAAAGAGCCAGTAACAAACTACCACATATTGTATGACTCCATTTATGTAAAATGTCCAGACTAGGTAAAATTTTAAAGACAGAAGTATATTAATGGTTATTTAGTGACAGGAGAGAAAAATGGGAAGTGATTGCTGATGTGTATTGAGTTTCCTTTTGGAGTGATAAAAATGTTATAAAATTAGATAGTGGTGTTGATTGCACAACTTTAAATATACTAAAAATACTGTATGAATGAATTTTATGATATTTGAATCATATATTAATGAAACTGTTTAAAATGACAATAATAATCATTAGAATTCTACTTATATCTCAGACATACAAAGCTGGAAGGAGTCCCACTCTCATCAAGTAGAAGATGGATCAACTACAAAATCATATATTTTTTAAAATTCTATAATAAACCTGTTGTCACCAGGCAACCAAGTAGCTTGAAATCCAAAGAAAGAAAGATTCTCTAATGGGAGATGAGAAATGGGCACTGACTAACCTGTGGCAGAGAAAGGAAGAAAGAGGTGGTTGATGCCTAGTTAACAGTTTGAAGAAATTTAAAAAACTAGGCGTTAATATTAAATCCAAGAATAAAAAAGTCTAAGACAGCATATTGGAGAAAAAAATTGAGATCTTGAGCTAGGAACAGATTTATAAGAAATGATGGCAAAAGCAAGACCCAGAAAAGAAAAACTTACTGAATTGGACTGCATGAAAATTGAGGACTTTCACTCTCTGTAAGACACTGATCAAAGAATGAGCAGACAAAGCACAAGGGAGAAAATATTTGCAACATGTCTCACAATGAATTTGTATTCAGTGTGTGTGTGTGTGTGTGTGTGTGTGTGTGTGTATGCCTTACAAATTTCAATAACAATAATAATAAATGATGATAATAATAAAACAGAAATAAGAAAATAGACAAGAGATTTCAGCCAACATTTCATAAAAGGAGATATACAGATAACAATGAACACATGAAAAATGCTTAAAATAATTAGCAAACCACTTGCTTGTTCCAATTGCTAAAGGGATGGGGAGGAAGAAAACTGCCAACACTAAGTGCTGGTGAGGATGCAGATCACCTAAACCTTGATGCATTTTTTTATGGGAATTCAAAATATTACAGCAAACTTTGAAAAGAGTTTGAAAGTTCCTTTAAAAGTTAAATGTATACTTATCACTCAGTGCAGTAATTACAAGCCTAGGTATTTAAGTGAAATAAAAACATGTGAACACAGAAGTCTGCACATGAGTGTTTATGGCCATTTTATTCATCATCATCACTCAACATTGGAATCAATTCAAACATTTTCAACTGGGGATAGATAAACATATTGTGGTATATCTATACAATGGAATACTTTTCAGCAATAATAGAAGTGAATTACTGAACCAAACAATAACATGAACAAATCCTCATATAATTTTATTGCTAAAACATACTGGAAAAGGCAAATATATAGGGACCCAAAAGATATCAGTCATTGCCATGAAGGAGGGGTAAAGTACTTATGGGCATAGAGGAAAGTCTGAGAATAATGAAAATTATCTGAATCTTAATTTTGGTGATAGATATCTGATGTATACATTTGTCAAAAGTCATAGAATCATACATTATAAGGTAAATATAAATGCATCTAAATTTCACCTCACTTTTAAAAAGTCATTAGCAAATAGTCTTAATATGAGAGTTAAAACATAATGAGGGGAGATGACGTCAGAGTAATGGCGGAGTAGGAAGCGATACCGATAAATCTCCCCCAAAACTCAACAAGATCTTCAACCAGAAACAGAAAAACCTATACTTGGAGCTTCCAGATTCTTCGCAATACACCCAAAGGTATGATTGAGTGAAAAATTGGCTAAATATATAACCAAACCCCGAAGGAAAGAGGGAGTAAGAAATGCTCCGCCTTCCTCACTAACCTAAACAGGGCGGCTTTCTCTGGTAATTGTGAATATAAAAACTGAGGCGGGCAAAGGGGGTGAATAGATCCAGGCCCCCGCAGCAAAAGCGGCCGAACCAGGCTGTGGCTCAGAGATCCAAGCCGAGGAAAATCTGATCCTGTGGCAACCCGGGCAATACAAGCTAACACTCGCGCCAAACCCAAACAAAGAAAGACAAGCGGAGCGGCCATTTTACCCGGTCTCCTGGTCGGTGCGCAGTTAGTGGAAGAGAGATTTCTTCCTAAGCCGTGGAAGTGGGTGCCCGTGTTGCCCCACGGAGAGGCAGGGTCAGAGGCCTTTCTGTGGGCTGAGGGCAGAGTCTCTGGGCAGCCCCAGCGCCCTGGGAAAGCCACACACGGGAGGGAGTGAGAACTAATCCCAACGGTGGAGATTTTCCATGCTGGAGGCTGTTTCACTCAGAGGGAACCACGGCCGGCCTCATATCCTGGTTTGCGCGCGCAGATAAGGAGTGAGCGATTCCTCCGAGTGCCTCGGCAGTGCGCGCCCGTGTTATCACAGAGAGGGGCAGAGTCAGGGGCCTTTGTGTGGGCCAAAGCGGAATCTCGGGCCGCCCCAGCGCCTTGCAAAAGCCGCACACGGGGACAGAGCGAGACTCAATTCCAACGCTGCAACTTTTCCCTGCGGTTGGGGGTTTCACTCAGAGCGTGAGACTGCTGGACGGATATCCTGGTTGCAGACAGTGAGTGAGAGTTTCCTCCAAGCGCCCCGGAAGTGGGCGCCCGCTTGTGTTACCGGATAGAATGGCAGAGCCAGAGGTCTTCGAGTGGGCGGAAAGCCCGCCTGATTATGCTAGCAGCTCTGACTGACTGAGCCTTACCCAGAGCCCTGTGCTGAGTGGAAATAGAGTGGGGAGTTGCCAGCAATTTGAGCCTCTTACTATCCAGGCAGAGGCAGCAGCAACCCCATACCTGGACTATCAGGCTACTAATTGAGGAAGGAAAGACTAAGAGAAAGGCTCCAGGAACACAGACTCTCTCACTGTCGGAGCCTATAAATGCTAATGAGCCTCGACTCCCAACGAGAATAAAGCACAATACATGACATTGCCATAGAGACTTATCAACTGCAAACCTCTACCTGAGCGTGCCAAAGGAGCAGAACCCGGGGTACAGAGTCACCGACCAGGAAGAGGGAGAGAAAAGAAAAAGCAAGAAGATAACCTCTCAAAATCAAGAATAATCTGCAGACTTTATAACCTATCCCATTTTATTATATTTGTTCGTTTGTTTCTCTTATCTTCATTCTTGAGACTTTTTTTTCCTCCTCCAATTTGGCCGATTAACTCTCTACCGGTCTTACTCTCTCCTCTCCTTGAACTACACTACCCATAAGTGTTACATCTCCCATTATCATTTCTCTTCTCTTCCTTTCTCTCTATGAGGGTTGCACTCCAAAACCCTTAACTCTCTCTCTCTCTCTCCTTTCTTTTTTCTTCTTTTAGTGGTTCCCTCTTTTTTTCTCTCTCTCTCTTTCTTTTCTCCCTCTATAGTAGTTTCTTCCTTTCTCCTTTACATCTCCTCTCATTCAAACCTCAATAACAAACAAATTATCTTATCTGGGACTCAAACCTGTTTGTGGCATTTTGGGGGGTTTTTACTTCACCTTTTTAACTCACTAGCAGTGCTCCCATCCCTGGCTCTCCATATTATCTAGTTCTTGTTCCACTAAATACAATAGTAAGTTTTTAATTTGTCCCCCCATTTTTCCATTTTCCTCTTATTCCTCTCATCATAACTCTTAGAAAACCAACACCTAAAAGCAAATCATTTTATTCTTGACCCAAATTTTTTCCTTATTTGCTTTTTGTGGGTCCATACGCTCTTTTTTTTTCTTTTTTCTTTTATTTTTTTTCCTTTTTTTTTTTTTCTTTTTTTTTTTTTTTTTTTTTTCTTTCTCTCTTTTTTGCCCCTTTATTACTTTTCCCCAATTCAGGCCCTCCATCACAGGCATTGTTTGTTATAACTCACAGTCCACCACAAGATTTTCTCAAGAAAGAGGGGAGAGGAAAGGAGAGGAAAAAAAGAGGGGGGGAATAATTTCCTTTTTTAAAAATTTTTATTTTATTTTATTTTTCTTTATTTCATTATTAATTTTTTTAAAAAAAAAAACAACTCTTTTCGATTTGTTATTTTTTTATTTTTTTTAACTTTTTATTCTTTATTAAATCTCATTAATACTATCAACAAAACCACCCTCAGATGCCATTAAGGAAGAGAAAATCGAATATCATGGATACAAAAGAAAGAGAGGTAACACAGCTAGATGAGGAAAAATCTATGGAGAAAAAATTTAATATATTGGAAACCTTGGAGCTAAATGACAGAGAATTCAAGATAGAAATCCTAAAAATCCTCCGAGATATACAAGAAAACACAGAAAGGCAATATAGGGAAATCAGAAAACAACTCCATGAACACAAAGAATATATGTCCAAGGAAATTGAAACTATAAAAACAAATCAAACAGAGATGAAAAACTCAATTCACGAGCTGAAAAACGAAGTAACAAGCTTAGCTAATAGAACAGGTCAGATAGAAGAGAGGATTAGTGAAATAGAAGACAAGCAACTTGAGGCACAACAGAGAGAAGAAGAAAGAGACTCAAAAATTAAAAAAAATGAGATAGCCCTACAAGAATTATCTGACTCCATCAAAAAGAATAACATAAGAATAATAGGTATATCAGAGGGAGAAGAGAGAGAAAATGGAATGCAGAACATACTTAAACAAATAATTGATGAGAACTTCCCAAGCCTGTGGAAAGAACTAAAGCCTCAAGTTCAAGAAGCAAACAGAACTCCAAGTTTTCTTAACCCCAACAAACCTACTCCAAGGCATATCATAATGAAATTGACACAAACCAACAGCAAAGAAAAAATTCTCAAGGCAGCCAGGGAAAAGAAGAATACAACATATAAAGGAAGGCCCATTAGATTATCATCAGATTTCTCAGCAGAAACTCTACAAGCTAGAAGAGAGTGGACCCCAATATTTAAAGTCCTGAAAGAGAGGAACTTTCAGCCACGAATACTATACCCATCAAAGCTATCCTTCAAATACGAAGGAGAAATAAAAACATTCACAGATACAGAAAAGATGAGGGAATTTATCATCAGAAAACCCCCACTCCAGGAATTACTAAAGGGGGTTCTCCAATCAGATACAAAGAACAAAAAAAAACAGAGCCACAAGTAAAAGCTCCAAGAAGAACACAATAAAACCAAATTTAAACTGTGACAACAACAAAAAGAAAGAGGGAGAGAAGACGGAGATTAACAGTAGCAAAGGACGATGGAGTGCAAAAGTACTCACAAAATAGTTCGCTACAATGAACAGGGTAGGGACCCTTTTCATTACTCAAAGGTAACCACCATTGAAAAAACCACCACAGAAGCACATGAGATAAAAAAGATAGCAACAGAGGAAAGATGTATGGAATACAACCAAATAAAAACAAAAGATAGAAAAACGAAAGAGAAGGATCAAACAAGACACAAAACTAACAGAAAGCAAGATATAAAATGGCAATAGGGAACTCACAAGTATCAATAATTACACTAAATGTAAATGGATTAAACTCACCAATAAAAAGGCACAGAGTAGCAGAATGGATTAAAAAAGAAAATCCAACTGTATGCTGCCTACAGGAAACTCATCTAAGTAACAAAGATAAAAACAAATTCAAAGTGAAAGGCTGGAAAACAATACTCCAAGCAAATAACATCCAAAAAAAAGCAGGTGTAGCAATACTCATATCGGATAATGCTGACTACAAGACAGGAAAAGTACTTAGAGACAAAAATGGCCATTTCATAATGGCTAAGGGGACACTGAATCAAGAAGACATAACAATTCTTAATATATATGCACCAAACCAAGGAGCACCAAAATATATAAGACAGCTACTTATTGATCTTAAAACAAAAACTGACAAAAATACAATCATACTTGGAGACCTCAATACACCGCTGACGGCTCTAGATCGGTCATCCAAACAGAGAATCAACAAAGATATAGTGGCCTTAAACAAAACACTAGAGCACCTGGATATGATAGACATCTACAGGACATTTCATCCCAAAGTGACTGAGTATACATTTTTCTCCAGTGTACATGGATCATTCTCAAGAATGGACCATATGTTGGGCCACAAAAACAATATCAGCAAATTCAGAAAAATTGAAGTTGTACCAAGCATATTTTCTGATCATAAAGCCTTGAAACTAGAATTCAACTGCAAAAAAGAGGAAAAAAATCCCACAAAAATGTGGAAACTAAACAACATACTTTTAAAAAATGAATGGGTCAAAGAAGAAATAAGTGCAGAGATCAAAAGATATATACAGACTAATGAAAATGACAATACGACATATCAGAATCTATGGGATGCAGCAAAAGCAGTGATAAGAGGGAAGTTCATATCACTTCAGGCCTATATGAACAAACAAGAGACAGCCCAAGTGAACCACTTAACTTCACACCTTAAGGAACTAGAAAAAGAAGAACAAAGACAACCCAAAACCAGCCGAAGAAAGGAGATAATAAAAATCAGAGCAGAAATAAATGAATTAGAGAACAGAAAAACTATAGAAAAAATTAATAGAACAAGGAGCTGGTTCTTTGAAAAGATCAACAAAATTGACAAACCCTTGGCAAGACTTACCAAGGAAAAAAGAGAAAGAACTCATATAAACAAAATCCAAAATGAAAGAGGAGAAATCACCACGGACACCGTAGATATACAAAGAATTATTGTAGAATACTATGAAAAACTTTATGCCACTAAATTCAACAACCTAGAAGAAATGGATAAATTCCTAGAACAATACAACCTTCCTAGACTGAGTCAAGAAGAAGCAGAAAGCCTAAACAGACCCATCAGTAGAGAAGAAATAGAAAAAACCATTAAAAACCTCCCCAAAAATAAAAGTCCAGGCCCTGACGGCTATACCAGCGAATTTTATCAAACATTCAAAGAAGACTTGGTTCCTATTCTACTCAAAGTCTTCCAAAAAATTGAAGAAGAAGCAATACTTCCAAACACATTTTATGAGGCCAACATAACCCTCATACCAAAACCAGGCAAGGATGGCACAAAAAAAGAAAACTACAGACCAATATCTCTAATGAATACAGATGCTAAAATACTAAACAAAATACTAGCAAATCGAATACAACAACATATTAAAAAAATAATACATCATGATCAAGTGGGATTCATCCCAGAATCTCAAGGATGGTTCAACATACGTAAAACGGTTAATGTAATACACCATATCAACAAAACAAAGAACAAAAACCACATGATCTTATCAATAGACGCAGAAAAGGCTTTCGATAAAATACAACACAATTTTATGTTTAAGACTCTCAACAAAATGGGTATAGAAGGAAAATATCTCAACATGATAAAGGCCATATATGATAAACCATCAGCTAACATCATATTAAATGGCACTAAACTGAAGGCTTTCCCCCTTAAATCAGGAACAAGACAGGGTTGTCCACTCTCTCCACTCTTATTTAATGTGGTACTAGAGGTTCTAGCCAGAGCAATCAGACAAGACAAAGAAATAAAAGGCATCCATATCGGAAAAGAAGAAGTAAAGGTATCACTTTTTGCAGATGATATGATCCTATACATCGAAAACCCCAAAGAATCCACAAAAAGACTACTAGAAACAATAAGCCAATACAGTAAGGTCGCAGGATACAAAATTAACATACAGAAGTCAATAGCCTTTCTATATGCCAACAATGAAACAACTGAGAAGGAACTCAAAAGAATAATCCCCTTCACGATTGCAACAAAAAAAATAAAATACTTAGGAATAAACATAACAAAGAATGTAAAGGACTTATATAATGAAAACTATAAACCATTGTTAAGGGAAATCGAAAAAGATATAATGAGATGGAAGAATATACCTTGTTCTTGGCTAGGAAGAATAAATATAATCAAGATGGCTATATTACCCAAAGCAATATACAAATTTAATGCAATTCCCATCAAACTTCCAATGACATTTTTTAAAGAAATAGAGCAAAAAATCATCAGATTTATATGGAACTATAAAAAACCCCGAATAGCCAAAGCAATCCTAAAGAAAAAGAATGAAGCTGGGGGCATAACAATACCTGACTTCAAACTCTATTATAGGGCCACGACAATCAAAACAGCATGGTATTGGCAGAAAAATAGACACTCAGACCAATGGAACAGAATAGAAAGTCCAGAAATAAAACCACATATATATAGTCAAATAATTTTTGATAAAGGGGCCAACAACACACAATGGAGAAAAGAAAGCCTCTTCAATAAATGGTGCTGGGAAAACTGGAAAGCCACATGCAAAAGAATGAAACTGGACTACAGTCTCTCCCCCTGTACAAAAATTAACTCAAAATGGATCAAAGATCTAAACATAAGACCTGAAACAATTAAGTACATAGAAGAAGACATAGGTACTCAACTCATGGACCTGGGTTTTAAAGAGCATTTTATGAATTTGACTCCAATGGCAAGAGAAGTGAAGGCAAAAATTAATGAATGGGACTACATCAGATTAAGAAGTTTTTGCTCAGCAAGGGAAACTGATAACAAAATAAACAGAAAGCCAACTAAATGGGAAATGATATTTTCAAACAACAGCTCAGATAAGGGCCTAATATCCAAAATATACAAAGAACTCATAAAACTCAACAACAAACAAACAAACAATCCAATAAAAAAATGGGAAGAGGATATGAATAGACACTTCTCCCAGGAAGACATACAAATGGCCAACAGATATATGAAAAGATGCTCATCTTCTTTAGCTATTAGAGAAATGCAAATCAAAACGGCAATGAGATACCACCTCACACCTGTTCGATTAGCTGTTATTAGCAAGTCAGGTAATAGCAAATGTTGGAGAGGCTGTGGAGAAAAAGGAACCCTCATACACTGTTGGTGGGAATGTAAAGTAGTACAACCATTATGGAAGAAAGTATGGTGTTTCCTCAAAAAACTGAAAATAGAACTACCTTATGACCCAGCAATCCCTCTACTGGGTATATATCCCCAAAACTCAGAAACATTGATACGTAAAGACACATGCAGCCCCATGTTTATTGCAGCATTGTTCACAGTGGCCAGGACATGGAAACAACCAAAAAGCCCATCAATAGATGACTGGATAAAGAAGATGTGGCACATATACTCTATGGAATACTACTCAGCCATAAGAAATGATGACATCGGAACATTTACAGCAAAATGGTGGGATCTTGATAACATGATACGAAGCGAAATAAGTAAATCAGAAAAAAACAGGAACTGTATTATTCCATACGTAGGTGGGACATAATAGTGAAACTAAGAGACATTGATAAGAGTGTGGTGGTTACGGGGGGGAGGGGGGAATGGGAGAGGGATAGGGGGTGGGAGGGGCACAAAGAAAACAAGATAGAAGGTGACAGAGGACAATCTGACTTTGGGTGGTGGGTATGCAACATAATTGAATGACAAGATAACCTGGACTTGTTATCTTTGAATATATGTATCCTGATTTATTGATGTCACCCCATTAAAAAAATAAAATTATAAAAAAAAAAAAAAAAAAAAAAAAAAAAAAAACAAAATGAAAAGCCACTACAAAAAAAACAAAAAAACAAAAACATAATGAACTATAAATAAAATTTATTCATAATTTCTCCTTGTCCAAAATTATAAAAGTCTTTTCTAAAATGCATCAAAGTCCTTTTCTAATCAGGCCTGTCTACACTACTTATATCACATTCATTTTACCAAACACACTTGACTCTCATGGATCCATGACTTGATGAAAAATTTTAGTTCCTCAATCACACCATTATCTTCTAACATTTGAACAATCTTTTTTTTTTCTTTGTTTGTTTCTTTGGCTTTATTTCTGCCTGGAAAGTATAAATAAACATTAATGTGACATAAGGCCAGTATTAATAGTAGTTGAATTAGGCGGTGTCTTTCTGGAAATTTTTAATAGATGTCCAGAAAAATATTTTTTGCTGTTATTGTTAACAGCCAAAATAGCTCTCTTGGTAATGCAAAAATCTCCAATTGTTTAATTTTTTCAAAGAAAGAGAAACAAAGTAAAAGACATGGCAAATGAATGATTGATAGAACGGATGCTAGATGTTTAATCAGGAAATGTACAGAATCAACCTAGAACTTCAGGGGTAACACCTTAAATTTAAAGATTTAATATTCAGTTTCCATGTCATTGCCACCATATTTGATAAATTTATTTTGTTGAGTTAATGATCCCATGAGAAGAAACTTACTGATCATTCCACATATTCTTCTGAATATAACCATTTGTTTCTTATTCTTTCTCATAAATACTTTTAATTTAGAAAGAAGTATTATAATACAGCATTAAAAAAACAGGTAATTTTTTAAAGTCTGAGGTCATATTGATACAAGTGACAAGCACTATTGTATTGGGGAGGCTAGTTCAAGTAAACACTGTAGTGCTCTGTCCAGGTTACCTCTTCCACACAAAGAAATATAGTTCTGGCTCATTTATTAGGTTTCACAGAGCCTCTTAACTCTAGAGCTCAGACCAGAAAAGAACTATGCAATAAATCCAAGCTATGGTACATATATTTCTACTATTTGGGTCATATAACCTGGGATATCTTATAACTTCATGGCATTCATGAAAGGAAAACATGCCATGTAGTGTTTACAACAAGCCCCAACAGGAGAACAGAATGTAGGTTGTGGAGGAAGGACATATAATCTTCAGGAAATAGGTACCTTCTTGACATGCTACTAGATGCTTCTCAAGATGGAGCATCTGATCATGAGCAACAACTTCTCATAATGAGTTAGTTCTGTGAAACCCTCCAAGTTATAGAATTAAGGGAGCACAGCAGCAATCCATTTTGAATAGGAAATGGTATATTTGAGATTAGATATGAGCAGAGCTAGAATGCATATGTAAACTGTAGAAGTCTGATCCCATGTCTCAAGAGACTGTTGTTGCATGAGTGCTTCTCATGTGAGCTCCTTCAGCTTACATCTGTGTTCTATATGGTAGCTTAATGACCAGCTTATAGAGGAGGGAGAAGTCCAGACTTGGTTTCTGAACAGACTGGGTGAGTATGCTAGTGTGAATCAAAAACTGAAGGCTGCTACACTAAGCCTCACTCATATCTCTGAAAGAGAAATGGGAGGGGGGGATGCTTCTAATTGCTAGCAATCTGAAAAGTTCATCTGATCTGGTTCAGTCACTTTGTGTGGAAAGAAAAACTGCCCAAAATGAGAATGTTCACAATCTCATGTCCAGTGTCAAATGGTCTGAATGGTTGGTTAGAATCCTTGAAAAATATATGTTGAAAAACAAAGGCCAAGAAGATCTGGGGAAGAGGCATGTGAATTGACAAATGAGAGTATGCATGGCTTATGAAGATCTTTGTATCTGTACATGTTACCCCACTCCAGGAAGCATCCATAAAAAAAAAATCACAAAACATCCAAGTAGACAGAATGGGCTACCCTACTGCTGGCATGATGGGTGCATGAGTGGCAATGGTGGCAGGATGAAGCCTAGACATGGGGTGAACAACATTGGCTTCATTTCACTAAGACTGATGTAGCTACCACCACTTATGTGTGCCTCAAACTGCCAATGATGGAGACAAGTCTTTCTCACCAATATGGTTCAATTCTTTCTGGAGACAAACCAGCCATTTGATAACAAGTTGACTAGACAGGCACTTCCTATTCTGTAAGGGGAAGAGATTCATCTTGACTGAGACTAACTGGATTCAGGGTATAGCTTTGCTTTCTCTGCCCTCAATATCTTGGCCAGCAAAATTTCCAAGGGTTTACAGAGTATTTGGTGCTAAGACACAGGTTCCCTCACAATATCATCTCAAACAAAAGTGATCCAGGAGTGGCAAGCTGGTTACGGGATGTTCAGTGAAGCTTCAGACACTGCAGTGACCCACAAGCTCTCTGTCTGAGATGTCATTGAAATAACCTCTTAAAAACACTGCTCAGGAGTCAAATTAGAGGTGATAATCTAACAATGGGGTACCATCCTCCAGGATCTGTTAATCCAATAAATTAAGTACTGTGTCCTCAGTAGGCAGAAGGCACAGGTCTGGGAACTGGCTGCAATTAATATCACCCTCATTTTTCCATTTGAGATATGCTTTGCATCCCTGTAACATTCTAGGTGTTGTGCAAGAGGACCTGGTTCCAGATGGTGGTCACTTCCACTAGGCAATTTTATAAAGAACCATTGAAATTTAACCTCTGCCTGACCAGGCAGTGATGCAGTAAATAGAACATCCAACTGAGATCCAGAGGACCCAAGTTTGAAACCCTGAGGTCACTGGCTTGAGCATGGGATCATATACATGACCCCATGGTCACTGGCTTGAGCCCCAAAGGTCACTGGCTTAAAGCCTAAGGCCACTGGCTTGAGCCCAAGATCACTGGCTTGAGCAAGGGGTCACTTGCTCTGCTGTAGCCCTTGGGTCAAGGCACATAAGGGAAAACAATTAATGAACAACTAAGATGCTAAAAAGAATTAATGCTTCTCATCTCTCTTCCTTCCTGTCTGACCCTCTCTCTGTCTCTATGGCTCTGTCACACACAAAAAAAGAAAAAGAAAGAAAGAAAGAAAGAAAGAAAGAAAGAAAGAAAGAAAGAAAGAAAGAAAGAAAGAAAGAAAGAAAGAAGCGAGGGAGGGAGGGAGGGAGGGAGGGAGGGAGGGAGGGAGGGAGGGAAGGGAAGGGAAGGAAAGGAAGGAAGGAAGGAAAGAAGGAAGGAAGGAAGGAAGGAAGGAAGGAAGGAAGGAAGGAAGGAAGGAAGGAAGGAAGGAAAGAGGAAGGAAGGAAGGAAGGAAGGAAGGAAGGAAGGAAGGAAGGAAGGAAGGAAGGAAGGGAAAGAGGGAGGGAGGAAAGAAAGAAAGAAAAAATGTAACCTCTGATTACCACTTAGTTATCTGTACTAAAAACCAGGAGGCAAGAAAAGGGGTCACCATGCTGACAGGGGTACTTGTTCTTTATCCTCAGAATTTATTAGATAAGAATATTTTTGGCACATGGGTGAGTCTGAAGTACCTCTTGGTGCTTTCATTTTTAGAATTAATGATAAATGAGTAAGTGGAGCAGCCATATTCTCAGGACGGCATGGTAACATATGGCTCATGTCACCCAGGGAGGAAGATCTTGTTACACACACGAGACAGTCATTGAAACCAGAAGAGGTAGTAACTGAGCATAACGGAAATCTAAAAATTATCATACAGAGGATAAGTGATGAGCAACAGTTGTCATCCAAGACTAGAATTAGTGGTAGGAGCTACAGTATTTATCACTCACCCATGAAATAAAAACAAGGCAAATACTCCAGTAGCTATTTCTACATAGAGGGAATACCTTCAGAAGCAAGTGGTGCTCTGTCCACTTTCCTTCATCGGAGTGAGGCACTCATCCCCCAGCTATTGTGAATATCACCTGCTCCAGGAATTACTGTCATTATCAGAAAACTACTTATCTTAAAATTACGTTTCCTCCTGGGGGGTGGCTGGCAGACAATGATTTGTATGTGTGTTGATACAAAGGCCTGAATTCACCCCTGAAGAAAACACAGAAGGGCTATTCAGAATAACCTTTGCCTCCCACCACCACCAACCTGTAAGCTCTACTGAGGTTTCAGGTGCAGTCACATTGCAGGTCAGCTTCTTCCCACTCCCAACCCTGGCTTTCATAGAGCTGTATATCCGGTGATAATTTCTCTAAACTTCCAGCCAATTCTCCATCTCAAAGTCCATTCCAGAAACACAAATTTTTTTTTATTCACTGAGAGGAGGGGAAGCAGAGACAGACTCCCATATGTGCCCTGACCAAGATCCATCTGGCAAGCTCACTAGGGGGCGATGCTCTGCCCATCTGGGACATTGCTTCATTGCTCAGCAACTAAGCTCTTCTTAGAGTCTGAGGTGGAGGCCATGTATTATAGCTATCCACAGTGTCGAGGCCAACTCACTCCAATTGAGCCATGGCTGCAGAAGGGGAAGAGAAAGAGAGAAGCAAGAGGGAAGGAGAGGAGAAGCAGACAGGGGCCTCTCCTGTGTGCCCTGACTGGAAATGGAACCAATGACATCTATAACCCAGCCCAAGACTCTACCACCGAACCAACCAGCCAGGGCCAGAAACACATTCTAAAATGACAGGTTTAGACCTGTGGTGGCACAGTGAATAAAGCATCAACCTGGAATGCTGAGGATGCCAGTTTGAAACCCTGGGTTTGCCTGGCCAAGGCATATATACCAGAAGCAACTACTATGAGTTGATGCTTCCCACTTCTCCGTCCACTTTCTTTCTCTCTTACTCTATCTCTTTCCTCTCTCTAAAATCAATAAAATTTTTTAAAAAGTAAAATTACAGGTTTAATCACCGATGACACGGTTAATCGTGAATCTCAGGAAAAACTTGGCTTTGACATGCCACCTTATTAAATCAATATGTCCGTGATGAAATTTATATGAAGCAATAAAAACACAGAACTTAACTGAGAGGTTGTCAAATGCACAAGGGCAATTCTTATCTTCTCTAACAGTCACATTTGATATCAACAATCTAAAATCAGTTGGGGACCAATGAATTCAGTCATTGGTTTATTCAGAAACAACTTGACAACTTTACCAGTGATTTATTTAGGTGCTGTTTTACTTTCCGTATCTAGACACAATTTTGAAAGTAGAAATATAGTAAACAATACTAGCTTCTTTATTTAAAGTTTAGGGAGAATGGCTGTCTTCTATTTAAATCTGCCTTCATTCTAAAATCAGAATGAGTAATTGAAAGATTGAATAATTGGAAAAACATTGGTTGTCCCCAGGAAAGAGAAAATGTCATCCAGTCAATCTGTATCAGATTGAATATAGGTTGAAGCAAATAAAATTTGAAATATTTGCCCTGATGCCATGCTTCAGCTTGAAATTGAATATGAGCAAAGTATTAGAAAGAAATGTGGAAACAATGAAAAGTAGACATTCTACTTAGCAAGAGAGAATCTAGAGTTCCATGGAATCTGTGACATACCCTAAATGTTTTAGGGATACTTCTTGACGTACAAAGTGAGTTTTATTTAGTACCTAATGTGTGAGTTAATTTCATATAAATCATATGTATGAAGACTTGACAGAGAAATGAAGGACAGTTGGTAAATTTCTTGACACAGGATGAAATGGGTTACAACTACGATACAAAGGGAGTCTTAAAGGCCTTATTGAACTCATGGGAGATAGTGTTGTTGAGAAGTTTTTAAACCTGAAGGGCACACAAAGTTATTAGATTGAAACCGAGGTTAGGCTCTTGGAAAAGATGTCTGTTTGAATGAGATTTGTCGACATAGTGTGAAAATGAAAATCCAAGAGCATTTTGTTGGTTTCAAAACATTGGACAAGACAAGGGGTCAAGACATTTCCTAAGTCATTATGTCAGTGCTGAAACATCTAAAATGGATATTTAAGAATATCTCGGGAAGTAAACTAGGACAAGAATAAGAACATAATGGAAATTCTAGGTAAATTTCATTTAGAAACTATGAAATTTTCTTCCTTGTAAAATTATATTGCTACAAACCATGTGAGTATGATATGTTGTTTTCATCTATATTAAGTAACTGGGCTTTCTCAGCATTTATGTAAGATGGAAAAAAGAATTCCGTCCTTCTATTTTCCACAGAGTACTTATGTACTTATAAAATGGGCCACAAAGATACTTAGTTTGCAGATTACATTGGTCCTATATCAATTAAGATGTTTTGGCTGTAGGAGGTTGACTATCCAATTCCAACTGGTTTACAAAAAAGATAATGCATCCATATTATCAACAAGAAGTTTCAGGCAGGCAATTTCAAGATTAATTCAACTCATTGTTGTTAAAGATATGGTTGACCTTTTTGCTGTGGTTTCATTGGCTTTTCCTCATTCTTCCTAACCTTTCTTAGAGTCTATGAACTGTTACTCTCAGGGCTTAATGATATCTTCTTTAGCTCCGTGCTTCAAACCAGGTAGTAGAATTTAAAGTCAGGAATCAACCTAGTTCCTCCCCGTGTCTCTATTTAAAAACCAAGAGAACTTTCAAGAAAGCTTCCTCTATACACATCTCCTTAAACCTCATAGGTCAGTATTATATCATTTGTCCATGCTTAGAAACATGATTGAAAAAGAAAGTGGAATGTTAATTGTTAGCCCAGATCATTCAAGCCCTAGGTCTTGGAAGAAGCCCAGAAGCCTAGGAAGTATTAGTAGCTAGCAAAATCAGGTGTTATTAGCATGGAAGTAGGGATATTTTTATAATTCTTCTTGGGTATGAAAAAAGAGTTCTGCCATAGTCCTTAAATTAGTTAGTGTTATGGGCTGAATTTTGTGCTCCCAAAATTCATATGACGATGTCCTAGCCTTACCTCAGAATGTGACTGTGTTTAGAGACAGGACCTTCAAAGAGGCTATTACAGTTAAATGCAGTCATAATGGTGAGCCCTAACCTAATATGACTGGCATCCTTATAAGAAGAGGAAATTGGGATACATACAAACACAAACACAGGGCAGACCACAAAAACACAAAAGGAAACGTTGGTCATCTACAAGCTAAGGAGAGATGCCTCAGTATAAATCAACCCTGCCAACATCTTGGTCTGAGACATCCATTCTCCAGGACTGTGAGAAAATAAACTTCTGTTGTTTAAACCACTCACTGTCAGACACTTTGTTATGACAGCTTTAGCAAACTAACACAGTTCAAGTCCTTCTTAAAGTCCCACTGCCCTTTTTCTTGCTAGGAGCCTATGAAATCTTAATGAAACTAAAATATTGGTTGCAGAAGAGATCACTTTACTTAGTGTCTTCATTTCTCACCTGGAATGGTAAATAACATTCTCTTGCCATTAGTCTCAAAGCCAAAGCATTCAAAGTAGTTTTATGGAAAATATTGCAATGAGTTGTTTTAACTTTAAATAGCTCAAATTCTAACTTGGTGCTATGCCAGAATTTGTTGACATTATGCACATAAGAATAGAAGATTAGGAATTCAAAGTATATTTATAAAATGTGTAGCAGGAATTTTTTCTATTATTTCAAAATTTGAGCTGAGATGCCAAAGCTGAAGACAATGAATGTTGATTTCTGTTAGCACTGCACTTTTTACCTATTTCTATAAACTTTTAATTAAAGTACATCATACACATCTACAAACCATAACTGTACCTATTGATAAATTTTACCAACTGAGCATACCTGGGTGATATGTTTATACAGGCACATCCAGCTAAAGGTTTACAGCACCCCAGAAGCCAGTGAAACCTTCATCCAATTTTACCCAATACCCAAGAGTAAACACTATATTGACATTTAATAATGGAGATCATTTTTAGATATTTTAACTTAATGTAAATGTAACTCCTCAGTATATATTATTCTGATTCTTGTGAATTGCTCTATAAGTGTATGTAGTTGTCTATTATGCCAATACCTCACAATATATTTATCCCTTCTAATGTAAGTGGACATTGGGCTATCTGAACAGTGGTAGTATAACAATCTTGGTAAAACTCTTTTGGTGAAATATGAAAAATTTCTGTGTGGTGATATATAACAGAAGTAAAATTTCTGAACCATAGGCTATATGTTCAGTATTAGAAAGTACTAATTTTCTAATTTTTTGTACTATTTTACACTCCCACCAGCAATATTATGAGAATTTCAGTAGCAAATATCTTCATCAACTATTGATATCTTCTTTTTTTCTTCAAACATTCTGGTGGCAAATAATGGTAAACATCATAGTTTTAATTTTCACTTCTGTAATGGCTAATAAAGTTGATCAGTTTTTTTTTTAAGTGAAAGATTGAGAGTTAGACAGACAGGAAGGAAGAGAGATGAGAACCATCAATTTATAGTTGTGGCACCTTGGTTGTTTATTGATTTCTTTTTCATATGTGCCTTGGCCAGGGACTCCAGCAAGCCAGTGACCCCTTGCTCAAGTCAGCAATCTACTAGGGCTGCAAGCCAACGACCTTTGGGCTCAAGCCAGCAACTATGCAATCATCTCTATGATCCTGTGATCAAGCCAGGGACCCCATGCTCAAGCTGATGAGCCCGTGCTCAAGCGGATGAGCCTGCGCTCAAGCTGGCAACCTTGGGTTTCGAACTTGGGTCCTCCACCAGTCCAACGCTCTTTCTACTGCACCATCACCTGGTCAGGCTGCATGGTAAATTTTTTTCTTACATTTTAAATCTTATATTTTCATTTTTTTAGTGGTGTTTTTTTGAGGAAAAAAGTCTTAATTTTTATATAGTCCAATTATTTTTCTTTTTGATTAGACTATATTTTATTTTTACCTACTCCAAGATCATAAAGATATTTGATCTTTTGTCACTGTTTGTTTTACTTTCCACATGTACATCTGCAATCCATTTATAATTAAATGTGTGTGTTGTGAATAGAGATAGTCATTTTGTTTATATATAAATATGCAATGATACCACAACCACTTATTGAACAGAAAATTCTTTGTGTATTCAGTAGTGTCATCTTGTACATAAATCAGATTGCAATATTTGTGTATCTGAACTCTACTCTATTGCGTTGGTATATTGGTCTGCCTTTAATTTATAATATGGTTTAATTGAAATAGCTATATTACAGGTCTAAATAGTAGTGTTATGAATCAGTCTTGTTCTCCGTCTTTGAGATTTACCTTAGTTTTGCTGTTTGAACTCTCATATAAGTTTTAGAATCAGCTTGCCAATTTTATTTAAATAAATAAGTAGACAGATTAATAAATAAATAAATAAATAACCACTGTTGACATTTTTATTGTGATTGAATTGAATCTATGGTTTATTTTGGAAAGAACTATTTCTTATAATACTAAGATTTATAAAATGTAAGGTTATTCACAGCAACCAAGACATGGAAACAACTAAAGTGTCCCTTGATAGAGGATTGGATAAAGAAGATGTGGTACATATATACAGTGAACTACTACTCAGCCATAAGAAATGATGACATAGGCCTGACCTGTCGTGGCGCAGTGGATAAAGCGTCAACCTGGAAATGCTGAGGTCGCCGGTTCAAAACCCTGGGCTTGCTTCTTCAGGCACATATGGGAGTTGATGCTTGCAGTTCCTCCCCCCTGTCTCTCTCTCCCCTCTCTCTCTCTCTCTCTCTCTCTCTCTTTCTCTCTCTCTCTCTCCTCTCTAAAATGAATAAATAAAAAGAAAAAAAATTAAAAAAAAAAAAGAAATGATGACATAATGACATTTACGACAACATGGATGGACCTTAAGAACATTATACTGAATAAAATAAGTAAATCAGTAAAAGCTAAAAATTATATGATTTCACACATAGGTGGGATATAAAATTGAGACTCATGGACATAGATAAAACTGAAGTGGTTACCAAGTAGAAAGGGATATGGGAGAGGGAGTGTAAGAGAGGGGATGGGGAGAAGAGTATAAAGAGGGACATATATAAGGTGATGGGAAATGATTTGACTTTGGGTGATGGGTATATAACATAATCAACAATTCAAATGCTATAGAAATGTTTACCTGAAACGTTTGTACTTTTATTGATCATTGTCACCCAGTTAAAGTTTATTTTCTAAATAAAAATTAAAAATTAAAAAAAATGTAAGATTATTATATGTATTCATTTATTCAATTTTTTTAAAATTTGTCAGTTAGATTTTATAGTTCTTGTACATCTATGAATCTTTAGTTTAAATTTAATTTTTAGAGATTTTATTTTTTAGTAATTAAAGAAAACACAACTTTATTGAGGTAAATTTGCATAGAAATAAATACATCAATTTCAAAGATACACCTTGATGTGGTCTGACAAATATATATGCCCGTGTAACCACCATTACAATGGTAGTGAACAAACAAGGTTATCTTATACCCCTTCCTAGTCAATCTTCAACCATACTCCTATAGCCAAGATAAGGACTAATCTGCTTTTTCTGCCACCGTAGATTAGAGTTGTCTTCTTAAGAGTTTCATATAAAAGAAATCAGAGAGTATGTATATCTGTGTCTGGCTTCCTTAGTTTAGCATTTTTGAGATTCATCCATGAATCAGTAATTTATGTTATATTATTGCAATTGTATTACCTTGAATGTATATATTACAGTGTGCTTATCTGTTCACCTGTTGATGACCAGTTATTTGGTCTGGTTTTGGCTCTTATAAATAGACTTTCACAAATACCCAACTATATATCTTTTTTAATATATAAATACATAAGTGTTTATGTATATAAGTACTATAAATAGAGTGGCTGGGTAATAGGATAAATTTATGTTTATCTTATATAAAACTGACAAATTCTTTCTTATAACCATATCATTTTGTGCTATTTTGTATTAACAGCAGTAGATGAGGATTCATGTTACTCCACATCCTCACCAATACTTGGTATGATCATTTTTTTATTTTTTTTTGTATTTTTCTGAAGCTGGAAACGAGAAGAGACAGTCAGACAGACTCCCGCATGCGCCCGACCGGGATCCACCCAGCACGCCCACCAGGGGCGATGCTCTGCCCACCAGGGGGCGATGCTCTGCCCCTCCGGGGCATTGCTCTGCTGCGACCAGAGCCACTCTAGCGCCTGGGGCAGAGGCCAAGGAGCCATCCCCAACGCCCGGGCCATCTTTGCTCCAATGGAGCCTTGGCTGTGGGAGGGGAAGAGAGAGACAGAGAGGAAAGGGGGGAGGGGTGGAGAAGCAAATGGGCGCTTCTCCTGTGTGCCCTGGCCGGGAATCAAACCTGGGTCCCCCGCACACCAGGCCGATGCTCTACCGCTGAGCCAACCGGCCAGGGCCCATGATCAATTTTTTTAATTGTAGCTATTCTACCATATGTGTAGTAATATCTCATGGTGATTGCTGCTAACTAATGAGTATGAGCAAGTCTTAATATGCTTATTAGGCATTTGTGTAATTTTCTGATTTTTGTTCAAATGTTTTTCTAAATTTTTGATGGCTATTTTCTATTTATTAAACTGTACAATTTGAATATACATATATCTTTTTAAATTATTTTCCCAAGGCTATGCATTATTGTTTTATTTTATAAATTATGCTTTTTAAAAGCTATAGTATAAATTTAATTAATTTCTTTTAAAATAGTTTTATAACTTGAGCTTTTTCTGCCCTATCTAAAAGATCTTGGTTTTCCTCTGTATTTTTTCTAAAAGTCTTACTTTGTAATATTTAAACATATGTGAATGACATATTTCAGGCCAATTTTGACATATATTTTAAGGTAAAAGTAGAAGTTATTTGTTTTACATATATATATATATATATATATATATGCGGTTTTTCCAGCACTCTGTTAAAATAACATACTTTTTCATTAAATAACCTTAAAACTTCTGTTGGACTTCAACTAAGTACATATGTATGGGTCTATATTTAGACCACTGTCTCTTGATTACTGCAATTCTATAGTAAGCCTTGATATGAGGTAGTGTAAGTCCTCCAATTTTGTTCTACTTAAAAATTATTTTGCTTGACCAGGAGATGGCGCAGTGGATAGAGTGTCGGACTGGGATGCAGAGGACCCAGGTTCGAGACCCCGAGGTCGCCAGCTTAGCGCAGGCTCATCTGGTTTGAGCAAGCTCACCAGCTTGGACACAAGGTCGCTGGCTCGAACAAGGGGTTACACGGTCTGCTGAAAGCCCGCGGTCTAGCCACATATGAGAAAGCAATCAATGAACAACTAAGGTCTTGCAACGAAAAACTGATGATTGATGCTTCTTATCTCTCTCCGTTCTTGTCTGCCTGTCCCTGTCTATCCCTCTCTCTGACTCTCTCTGTCTCAAAAAAAAATTATTTTGGCTATTGCAGAGCCATTTCATTTTCTATATAAATTTCAGAATTAAGTTGTTTTCTTTTTGACTAAAAAAATTAGTTGTAATTTTATTTGAGGTTGCCTTGAATCTAGAGATTACTTAGTGGAAAGAATTGTCATATTAAAACTATTTAGTGTTTTGATTCATGAACATAATATAACTCCTCCTTTATAAGGTTTTTTTTTTTACTTCTTTCAATAATGTTTTGTACTTTTTAGTGTATGTTTCATGCACAAAATGTATCTCTAAGTACCTTCGGGTATCTTTTTATATTATTGTAAATGGTACTTTTTAGATCAAGTTATGATTTTTTGAATTACATAGAAATACAGTTGAATTTTTGTACATTGACTTTATATCCTATAATCTTACTAAACTCACTTAGGCATGCTTGTAGCTTCTTGGTGGATTTATTAAGATTTTCTAAATAAATAGTCATGCAGTAAACAAATAAAGGCAATTTTGCTTCTTCCATTACAAATAAATTCTTTTGCCTCAAATTTTTGCCTATTGTACTTACTGGTATCACTAGTTTATAGTAGTATTTTGTATTTGTAATGTAAATATCCCCAACATTTTGCATCACAAAATCTAGACAACATTTTCTTCCCCGACGCAATTTATATCTTCTCAAATCACCAAGAATGTCAGGCTCTCTTTGGGCTTCTATCATTGACCTATCACCCAGAAACTGTCAGCAAATTAGTACATTTATTACTAACAGATCATTTTCTTTGTTCGCTCTTTCTTAGAGATCACAGTTCTGCTTGCTTTGATGTCTAGTCTCTGAAGACTATTGTTTCATAGAATTTTCTTAGTTTTTTAAAGTATTTGTAGGTGGTATGGTACATCCAGTCCCTGTTACTCAAAATAATCTAAAACAAAGTTTCCTTTGTATAATTTTGAAATTAAATTATTTCCTGTAAACAGCATACACTTAGGTCTATTTTATTCATTATGGCATTTTTTGCCTTTTAATAAGACTCTAGTATACTTAGATGTAGTGTAAAGATTGACATGGGTGAAGCTAAGTCTATTCTCTAGCTATATTTTTGTTTGATTTTTGTTTCATTCTTCTTTTATAGATCATTTTCTGTTTTCTTGGCATTTTATTTCTTTCCCTGTATTGGCTTTAGCTATATTATTGGCTTTAGCTATATGTTTCATATTTTGTATTTTGTTTTTAATGTATAATTTTTCTTTCCCTTTTTTTCCAAGTAAGACAATGAGAGATAGAGAAATAGATTTCTGCATGCACCCCGACTGGGATCCATCTGGCAACCCCCATCTGGGACCAATGCTCTGCCCATCTGAGGTCATGCTTGCAACTGAGCTATTTTTAGCACCTGAGACAGAGGTTCCATGGAGCCATCATCAGCCCCTATGATCAATGCACTCAAATCAATTGACCCATGGCTGCAGGTGGAAAAGAGAGGAGAGAGGGAGGGGTAGAAAAGCATATGGTCACTTCTCCTGTGTGCCCTGACCAGGAATCAAACCTGGGACATCCACATGCTAGGCAGATGCGGTACCATTGAGCCAATTGGCCAGGGCCTTAATGGATAGTTCTTATTAGGATTAGAATATGTTTTAATTTATTAATATCTATGTTGAATTATTATTATTATTATACTGCACCTGTAAGAAACTTGCAATATTATTATTCAGTTTTACTATCTTTTGTGCTATTCCTGTCCATGTCTTAATTCTACATATGTTATGAACTGCACACTATTTTTTTGCAATAGATAACTGACTTGAAGTATTTAAAAACACTTAAATGGTTTGTGATTTATAATTATAATAGAAAGGAATGCTAAATTGCAATTAAAGGTAGTGGACAGTGTGTGTGTGTGTATATATATATATATATATATACATATATATATATATGGCCATCCTAAAGATATATGTGTGTGTGTGTGTGTGTGTTTCCCATCCAAATTATGGATCCATTGAAGTCTATTCTAGGACTCTTTGGGGCCCCATAGACTTCAAGTTAAAAATAACTGTAAACAACTGTAAACTAGAGGATTTCTTGAAGTCTCTTCTAATTAAAATGGTGTGATCTCCAAGTGACTTCTGGCTTCATCTGTATATCATGCATAAATTAGCATCTCTGATCAGATTTTTTCTATCTGTGAGTGGGGATTATTATAAAAACTACTTTCCAAAGTCTTTGTGAGGTAAAGGTAGATAAGACAAGAAACCGGTGCTTTGCAAAATTGTAAAAGCTATTTTATAACCTCAGGCGTTTTCAGGAAAATCTAAGAGTTATTAGAATCATCTCCCAAAAATCAATCCCCAGAAATTTGTGATTTCCAAATTTCTGCTAACATTTTTGTAAATTATGCAAACAGAAGACTGTATACTTTTTGTTAAAGAATACCATATTCCCAAAAAAGTGAGCAAAATGAATGAAAATACATTTATTCAGTTATAAGGTAAATAAGTTCCGGGGATGGAATGTACATTGCAGTGACTGTAGTTGACTATATTGTATTGTACACTTGAAAGTTGCTAAAAGAGTAGATCTTAGAAGCTTTTTTAAAAAGTATTTAAGAATTAAAAATTGACTTTCATATTTACCCACATAGTGACCATTTCCAGTGGTCATTTCTTCTCCTGTCTTAATTTTATTAACATAGAATTCCCTTCAGTCCAACCCTCCACAAAGCCTTTAAAGCATTTTATTGAATTGATCTAGTAATGATACATTCCCCTAGCTTTCCTTATTTTAAAGTAAACTTATTTTGACTTCAGTTTTGACAGATTTTTTTGCTAGATATAGAATTTTAAATTGAGAGATTTTTATTTCTAAATTTTGCATTTTAAAAGATATGACTATATTGCCTTCTGGCCCTTATTTATTCTGAGTATAAGTCAATTGCTATTTTTATTATTCTTCCTCCTATTACAATTATAATGTAATTATTTTTCTCTAGTTGTGTTTAGAATTTTCTTCATATCTTCAAATTTTAGCATTTTGACTTAATATGCAAAGGTGTGTTGAATCTCCTGGATCTTTTAACTCATAACTTTTATTAATTTAATAATAATTTGGACAATATTTTTCAAGTTATCTTTTCTGCCTCTTCCTCTCCTTTCTTTCTGAGACTATAAGTACATATATATTAGATAGATGGTTTTGTTTCAGAGGTTGAGATTGAGTTTTTCTGATAATATTAGTCAATGATTTTCTTTTTAATTTCAGATATTTTATTTTTTTATTTTTAGGATTTTCAATTACATCTTAATTAAAGTTTCCCTATCACTGTAACAATTGTATATATTTTCTCTAGATGTTGGAACAAATTTATCTAAATATTAGAGTTATTGTCTGCTAATTTTAACATATATGTTGTCTGTGCTTCTGTTTTTATTGATCAAATTCTCTTTTAACTATCAATCAAGCTTTTTGTTTCCAACTTTCTAGTATTTCTTTTTAGTTTACCTTATACATCACAGATGGCATTTTGTAGGGACACAGAATTATGTTTTCCTTTTTCCTCTGAAGTGTATTGAGTCCATTTACCAGTAAGATAAATAAGTGGCAGGGACTCTCAACCCAATGGAATCTTCCCTTTAGTCTTTGTTAGGCTGTATATATATATATATATATATATTTGCCCTTAAACCTAGGAAAAATCCCTCAGTTTTCAGATACAATATTTACTTCTAAGTCATGAAAGTCCAAGCTGTTTACCAAGCTCTTGTACTTTGACAAAACTTAAACTTTAAACTTTACCTTTTCTCATCAGGCAGCTGCTGAAATCTCAGATCAGATATTTCCATCTTCCAGCTATTGTTTACCGTGAGATAATTGAAGTCCCTTCTGAGTGTGCAGAGTTCAGGTGTCATCCCAGAATTTAGGGAGGATATATATACTCGTTTTGGGAGTCAGCTTTATTAATGGCTACCTTCAATTCTTTTCTATTTTGACTCTTCATTACCTAATACTTTTTCTTTTTTTAATTTAATTTACTGTATTTACATAGATTCTAGTGTCGCCCCGAATGCATCCCCCCTCCCCCGTATTCCCCTCAACATCTCCCTTGCCCCCTCCCAACAGCACCCTCCCCCCTTCCCTTCAGGTTTATCCCATCCTATCATCCCCTTTCCCTCTGTCTTCTTTTCCTCTGGTCCCTTTGATCCTTCCTCTGTCTCAATTCTGTTCTTCAGTTCACATTGTTCCTTGGATTCCTCAAATGAGATTATTCATCAGTTTTGAGACCTGTTCTCTTTACTCTGTTTCCCTACTTGGGGTATAATCTTCTCTTTCTACTGCTAAATTATTTTGTCTTGCCAAAATTAAGCTGTTTTCTGAACTCTCAGTTTTTTCAGTCTCCAATGGAACTCACAGTCTTTTTAGTGCTTTGTGGATAGCTCTACTGGTTTCAGATATTTACTTTTCCATTTTCATATAAGTAGAAGTTTATAATATGTTTCCTTGTTAGGCTGTAGGCATGAGTAACAAAATGCTTTTTATTTGCTTCTTATTGATTAGGATATGTTACTGGAGAATATGTGGAGAGATTAAAATGTATGTGACTGTTTTATGCTACATAAGCATAGAATTATATTCAGAAAATACATGAATCTTTAAAAGTGAATAGAAAAACAGAAACCAATGTTATCTTTTTAAGGTATTGTTCATGGACGGGAAAAGGAGTTTTTATTGAAGGCAGTGTTGACAAAAATTAATAACTATTTCCTGTCTAGATGCTGTGTACAATAACATTTAGTAAAGTGATTATGGATAGATAACATACACTCATTGTCAAACTAGGCATTCAGGAAATGAAAACAAGCATAAACATGGCTTCTACTTGAAGAAAATTAAAGATTATTTGGGAGATAAAATATTCTTACAAAGATAAGTATTAATATAAGTTAATGCAAAAGTTTAAGAGGCAATATAACTAAGGAGAAAATAAGTTGAAATGATAGCAGTTATACATTTGGAGAAGATTCTGTGAACTGATTTATGTGGAGATTTTCTATTATAGTGGCTTTTCCCCACTTCTAGGGCTATTCAACAATATATATTTAATAATTTATTAATGATCTGTCCAAGTATTTCAGTCTAAGAGAACCAATTAGCCATTGCAAAGATTTCTACAGTGAGATGACTCTTATAATCACAGTCGAAACCCAGAAATCTATTTAAATTTCTTCTCTTACCATCATCTTTTAACACAGAGAATAGCTACTATATTTCTCCTCAGAGACATTCTTGACCCTTTCACCAAACATTTTTCAACATCTTGGTGAAGAAAATATCATCAGGGTATCTGCAGAGAAAAACTAAGGGGATAAGGATTAGGTCATAGTCACAGCTCATAAATTTACTCCAACACTTCTATCTTTAGAATGTTTTGGTTTGAGGGGTGGGGGACAAGTAATTATAGTTACCTACTTGATTTCAAGCAAGTAACCTGACTTCCCTTCTCCATTATAGACAGAAATTCTGCTTTTTTTCCTGACAATAAGGTTTAATGAGAAAAAAAAGACTATATTTTCAGTCTCATTAGAGTTCCAGGTGGTCAATAAAATATGAGCAATAGTTATTGGGGAGGCTTATTAAGAAAACTTTTTAAATATAATTGATATATATATCAGCCTTTCAGCTATTGTTTACACTATGATTATTAGATACAGAGTTCAAGGGTCAGTCAAGAATTTGGAGATAATTTATATGCTAATCTTGAAACTTATTCTTATCTGTGGCTACCTTTATTCTCCTTTTGATTCATCATTTACTAGTACTCTTAGTCATCAGCTTTTATATCTGCTTTCCCTATTATAGTTTTCCTATTTATGGTGTATGTAGTTTTCTCTTGATATTGCTTATCTATCTTATTTCCCTATGGTTAGATGATTTTAGAAACATTTTTTATAGCCTCCAACTGAATCTCTAATTTGTTGTAAGGTTACCACATTGCTTTTGTTTTCTTCTTTTTATTCCAGCCTCAAAGATCTAGTATTCATCTTATAATAAGTATCCAAGATGGCAATTAATATAGCTGACGGCTACTAATATAGGTGAAAGGACTGGAAAGCTGAGCTTATCCGGGGTCTCTCCTTTTCCAAGTAGTCTGAGGGCCTCTTCCACAACATGTTTATGGGTGGGACTACTTATATGGAGGCTCAAAGGTCCAGGAAGAAATGTTCCAAGAGGTTCAGAGCCTCCATCCACAGAACATGGACCCTGCCAGTGCTAAGACACAGGACCTAGCTCTTCTCCAACCAAAGTTTACACAGACATTCCAACACAGAACGCACTTTCAAAGTTTTGTAATGTTTTTCTACTCAAGAAACTCTCAGATCTCTCTTACTATATCATCACATTACTGTATCTCAGAGAAGAGAAGGATAATAAAAATTAGAAAAAATATATACAAATATTTTTCTTAGTTTTTTCTTTGCTTTTTGTTTCTCAGCTTTTCACTGCTTTTCTTTATTCCTGCTAAATGCATTATACAAATTTAAAAAAAAATAAAACATTGGCCCACCAGCTGAGAAACTTGCTTTCCAGAATGTTCTGAAAATGACCCACATGCCCTCTCCTGAGTGTCATTATGACAAAACCAAACATTTATAAGGCTATAGCTGGCAGAATAATCTGTGGTCATGTAACCTATGAAAAAGCATAAGATGCTCAGGTATCAAAATATTGTCCTTTACTGACAGTATTGTTTAATCAATTGCATGAAATATGATTCACTAAAACTCCTTAATATAAGGGACTTCAACTCATAGTCCTTCATTAGATTTTAAAAATATTCTCTAACAATGGATTTTTACTTTGCCTGAGAAATCAACAACTAATTATTTTGTTTATCCATGGTAAATAAATACCTTAAAAACTGAAAAGAAATCAATGTTCAAAATATTTTCACAACTAATTACATTGAGCTTCTTTTATAATGTTTTTGTTTAAAAATGTTTTTATTTTAATTTCATTATTTCTTGAAGGGATTGGCTTTTATTGATCTAATTTTAGTGGTTTCTTACATGATATATGTCACTGGTTAATAAAAACATTCTATCATCAGCTAAATAAATGTCTCCTTGGTTCAGTTAGTTTTTCTGCAGTTAAAATCACATCCATAAATGCATCTCTTTCAGAATTTAGAATTAGGATTTTTTAAAAACTGCTAAAATGTAAAAAACAGAACTGGAAATTTATTGGACATTTATCAATGGCCCAGAACTTTATAAAAAAAATCCATTTAAGAAAATTGATTATTTTCTAGACTTGGCTATGTGTCCTTCATTTGACCAAAACAAAAATTATGGAAGCTGTCTATTCACCACTGGCTTTCATTACTTTCATTTTTCAAAGAATGAATGTTTCTCAACTGCCATTAAGCAGAAGTCCTTGGCCCCTTACTATACCACAAACTCTACCAACAGAAAAGTTAATATACTTGAACAATCATATGCATAGGAAAGAGTTAAAACTATTTTAAAGTCTAAAATTTCTCTTAATTTTTTTAAAAGTAGAGTAATAGTTCTAAGAATATTTTCACTCCACTGAAAAGAAGGTATGTACCCATTCTCTTTGTCTTTTCCAGATAGGATAAGCATAACAGATATAGCTTTCCATATTCAGTGTCTTTACTTATATACTAGCTAATTTATTCAACTCCTCAATATATGATATAGAGAGCTTATTATGGAGAAGGTTGCAGTGAGAAAGACAGAGTCTATGTCTTCATGGAGCTTGCATGTAGTATTTCTTAAAGAAATTAAACATTCTCCAAAAGCACCTGATACTCTAAATTTGATTTGTCATTTTCAGATTCCACATCATCATCAGTGATTGAACCCAGGACATTTTCCATCAGCTAATGTTTGTTATTTTTCTCTTTAAAGTCTTTCCTTAACCTTTATTATTTCATTTTCATACTTGACTAGAGTTTTAATCAAATAGATTCCAATTACCTATTCTGCTTCCAAGCTA
The DNA here is from genome assembly GCF_036850765.1 of Saccopteryx bilineata. Lineage (NCBI taxonomy): Eukaryota > Metazoa > Chordata > Mammalia > Chiroptera > Emballonuridae > Saccopteryx > Saccopteryx bilineata. The sequence goes on from NC_089493.1 coordinate 74,487,356, forward strand.
TCTTTAAGGTCAAACTGTGGGTTCAAGCTAGTTACTAATGTCATTCAGTTATCAACTTAAATGTGGTTTCCTTCCTTACTCTTCCAGTATAAATTAGGTGGTCCTCCTATATCTTTAAATGGCATAGCCCTATATATATACATATATACATATATTTATGAACATCATCTATTTACATTGCTTGTATTCCAAACAGAACTATAAGCTCCCTGAGGCAAACATGTTTTTGTATATGATGAAAGAAATATAATGACAATATACATATAATATTAAAAGGGAGTTTTCTTCCATACATTATCTTAAAATCATGAGTTTTGTGACTGACCAATCAAATAAGTGAAAGGCTGATGGCCCAAAAGTAGAAATACAACAGGGTATTGTTATGGTCAGTGTGTAGATGCATGCATGTAGACTTGAACAAATAATAATCCCACCATTCTGCTCCTACCCCCTAAAAAAATAAACAGCAATATATCTCAACTCCCAAGAAACAACTTTCAACTTCTTAGTTCTAAGTGACAGGAGTAACAAAAAGGGATAAAGACAAAAGTAATGCAAATGGCTCTATTAGAAATGTATCTTAACTACTAAACTGTCTGTCATAATATATGCTCTTCCCTTTGTATACATTGTTAAAGTCACTGATGCAACATACTCAATAAAGTATTTTCAGAAAAAAATTAATTAATTCTAGTTTGCACCAACAGACACAGCAGTGGCCGCCACTTTAGTAGGTGTTGCTGGATTGACTTGTGTCTAAGATTCTGCCTGACAGCTGTCATCAACACAGGTGATAAAAGACAGTTTATACTTAGAAATTATAGTTTCTTACAAAGAACTAAAGACAAAAAAATGACCTTGGACCAGAAAATAGTTTTCAAATGCTTGTAAGTTTATTTTTTCTGAGGCTATTACTAGTTTTTCTATAAGATAATGAAACTGTGTCTTAAAAACTCAAACAAATTACTCCTGTCAGTATTAAAATAAACTAGGTAATATTGATGATTAAATATTAAAAACATTGGCTGAATTGTTAATTTATATCACTGAAAAAAATTTATACTATGGAGGTCTATGTCTATATTTTTATTGTGTGGTTAGTGATAGTCAACCATTAAGCCAATTATAGGGCATTGTGTGTTTGCACACATTGCATGCATGTTCTGGCTATAACTCAGAGTTTTTATATCAAGTACCTTGCTATATGCATATAGTTACAAAAATATTTTCATCTCTTTAGAGGAATAGGCACAGCTACCGATATTTACACGCAAAGAAATTGTAGCACAGAAAAATATGGTGTGTCTCGCTAAAGCTCCCCAGGAAGTCAACAGGAAAGTTCAGGCAATAATAACCTAAGTGTCCTAACTCTAGTCTTACTCTTCGTTTCCTTTATCAGATTTCATCTCCAAATTGAACTCCAATTTCAACAAATGGCAAAGACATTTATGACCAATATACTCTGCTTCCCCTGAAAACATCACCTCTAAAGTCGATTCTTGCAATTTAATTGTATGAGACAAACAACACAGTTGCTTTTGTGAATTAGATTTTGCCCCCATTTGTGGTTCACAACACTGCAGGATGGGGGAAATGAGAAAACTCATAAAGCAGCAGCTCTCTTCTATCCAGTGCAATTGAGATACAATTAATAAAAAAGGAGAGATGACAGCCTAGCAGCACCCAAAGTAATAACTCCTTTTATGAGTAGGAGAGATAGGTCCCAGGACATCTTGAGGCAGGTTTCTGCTCTATTGATTACATTGTCAGACAACACATTTCATATCACCGACATGTCCTATTTCAGACAATGTGGAAAAAGGACACTGGAGGAAATATAAATGTGAAAGGAAATAGGAATGCCTCTGAACCTCAACACATGTTTCTTAGAGCAATAAAAGTGATCTGGCTTGAGAACCAATCCCAGGAGTGATCAAAAATTAGAAAAGCATTCATACTGTGGAAAAACTTGAACATGTCTTAAGTATAGACAACATGGCATGGGAGTCCAAGCAATGTCCAATACTTCCTTATTGGGAACTACCACAAGATTATCAATTTCTCATTCCTATTTTGATGCATTTGGAAAATTTTTATGTACTAGGTCACATACTTAGCCACATTGACTCCTATGATATAAGTCATTCTTTTCATTGTGCACCAGTACAATTGTCATGTCATTCTGTGTTTTATCTCCTCAAAGTTTGTCTCCTATTAATCTTACTAGTAAGTTAAAACTGTTAGTTAAAAGTTTTATGGGGTATTGTTAAGAAGGGAAGGATACTTAGTGTGTCAATAGTATTTTTTTTCAATGATTGTCCTAAATGATTATGTTTTAAAGTAGTGAACAGAAATTTCCAAGATTTTCTTTTTTTTTTTTAAATAATTTTATTTTTTTAATGGGGTGACATCAATAAATCAGGATACATATATTCAAAGATAACAAGACCAGGGTATCTTGTCGTTCAATTATGATGCATACCCGTCACCCAAAGTCAGATTGTCCTCTGTCACCTTCTATCTTGTTTTCTTTGTGCCCCTCCCCCTCCCCTTTCCCTCTCACATTCCCCCTTCCCCCCCCCCCCCCCCCGTAACCACCACACTCTTATCAATGTCTCTTAGTTTCACTTTTATGTCCCACCTACGTATGGAATAATGCAGTTCCTGGTTTTTTCTGATTTACTTATTTCGCTTCGTATCATGTTATCTAGATCCCAACATTTTGCTGTAAATGTTCCGATGTCATCATATCTTATGGCTGAGTAGTATTCCATAGTGTATATGTGCCACATCTTCTTTATCCAGTCATCTATTGACGGGCTTTTTGGTTGTTTCCATGTCCTGGCCACTGTGAACAATGCTGCAATAAACATGGGGCTGCATGTGTCTTTATGTATCAATGTTTCTGAGTTTTTGGGGTATATACCCAGTAGAGGGATTGCTGGGTCATAAGGTAGTTCTATTTTCAGTTTTTTGAGGAAACACCATACTTTCTTCCATAATGGTTGTACTACTTTACATTCCCACCAACAGTGTATGAGGGTTCCTTTTTCTCCACAGCCTCTCCAACATTTGCTATTACCTGTCTTGCTAATAATAGCTAATCGAACAGGTGTGAGGTGGTATCTCATTGCTGTTTTGATTTGCATTTCTCTAATAGCTAAAGAAGATGAGCATCTTTTCATATATCTGTTGGCCATTTGTATTTCTTCCTGGGAGAAGTGTCTGTTCATATCCTCTTCCCATTTTTTTATGGGATTGTTTGTTTGTTTGTTGTTGAGTTTTATGAGTTCTTTGTAAATTTTGGATATTAGGCCCTTATCTGAGCTGTTGTTTGAAAATATCATTTCCCATTTAGTTGGCTTTCTGTTTATTTTGTTATCAGTTTCCCTTGCTGAGCAAAAACTTCTTAGTCTGATGTAGTCCCATTCATTAATTTTTGCCTTCACTTCTCTTGCCATTGGAGTCAAATTCATAAAATGCTCTTTAAAACCCAGGTCCATGAGTTGAGTACCTATGTCTTCTTCTATGTACCTAATTGTTTCAGGTCTTATGTTTAGATCTTTGATCCATTTTGAGTTAAGTTTAGTACAGGGGGACAAACTGTAGTCCAGTTTCATTCTTTTGCATGTGGCTTTCCAGTTTTCCCAGCACCATTTATTGAAGAGGCTTTCTTTTCTCCATTGTGTGTTCTTGGCCCCTTTATCAAAAATTATTTGACTATATATATGTGGTTTTATTTCTGGACTTTCTATTCTGTTCCATTGGTCTGAGTGTCTATTTTTCTGCCAATACCATGCTGTTTTGATTGTCGTGGCCCTATAATAGAGTTTGAAGTCAGGTATTGTAATGCCCCCAGCTTCATTCTTTTTCTTTAGGATTGCTTTGGCTATTCGGGGTTTTTTATAGTTCCATATAAATCTGATGATTTTTTGCTCTATTTCTTTAAAAAACGTCATTGGAAGTTTGATGGGAATTGCATTGAATTTGTATATTGCTTTGGGTAATATAGCCATCTTGATTATATTTATTCTTCCTAGCCAAGAACAAGGTATATTCTTCCATCTCATTGTATCTTTTTCAATTTCCCTTAACAATGGTTTATAGTTTTCATTATATAAGTCCTTTACATTCTTTGTTATGTTTATTCCTAAGTATTTTATTTTTTTTGTTGCAATCGTGAAGGGGATTATTCTTTTGAGTTCCTTCTCAGTTGTTTCATTGTTGGCATATAGAAAGGCTATTGACTTCTGAATGTTAATTTTGTATCCTGCGACCTTACTGTATTGGCTTATTGTTTCTAGTAGTCTTTTTGTGGATTCTTTGGGGTTTTCGATGTATAGGATCATATCATCTGCAAAAAGTGATACCTTTACTTCTTCTTTTCCAATATGGATGCCTTTTATTTCTTTGTCTTGTCTGATTGCTGTGGCGAGAACCTCTAGTACCACATTAAATAACAGTGGAGAGAGTGGACAACCCTGTCTTGTTCCTGATTTAAGGGGGAAAGCCTTCAGTTTAGTGCCATTTAGTATGATGGCACTGATGGTTTATCATATATGGCCTTTATCATGTTGAGATATTTTCCTTCTATACCCATTTTGTTGAGAGTCTTAAACATAAAATTGTGTTGTATTTTATCGAAAGCCTTTTCTGCATCTATTGATAAGATCATGTGGTTTTTGTTCTTTGTTTTGTTGATATGGTGTATTACGTTAACCGTTTTACGTATGTTGAACCATCCCTGAGATTCTGGGATGAATCCCATTTGATCATGATGTATTATTTTTTTAATATGTTGTTGTATTTGATTTGCTAGTATTTTGTTTAGTATTTTAGCATCTGTATTCATTAGAGATATTGGTCTGTAGTTTTCTTTTTTTGTGCCATCCTTGCCTGGTTTTGGTATGAGTGTTATGTTGGCCTCAAAAAATGTGATTGGAAGTATTGCTTCTTCTTCAATTTTTTGGAAGACTTTGAGTAGAATAGGAACCAAGTCTTCTTTGAATGTTTGATAAAATTCGCTGGTATAGCCGTCAGGGCCTGGACTTTTATTTTTGGGGAGATTTTTAATGGTTTTTTCTATTTCTTCTCTACTGATAGGTCTGTTTAGGCTTTCTGTTTCTTCTTGACTCAGTCTAGGAAGTTTGTATTGTTCTAGAAATTTATCCATTTCTTCTAGGTTGTTGAATTTAGTGGCATAAAGTTTTTCATAGTATTCTACAATAATTCTTTGTATATCTACGGTGTCCGTGGTGATTTCTCCTCTTTCATTTTGGATTTTGTTTATATGAGTTCTTTCTCTTTTTTCCTTGGTAAGTCTTGCCAAGGGTTTGTCAATTTTATTGATCTTTTCAAAGAACCAGCTCCTTGTTCTATTAATTTTTTCTATAGTTTTTCTGTTCTCTAATTCATTTATTTCTGCTCTGATTTTTATTATCTCCTTTTTTCGGCTGCTTTTGGGTTGTCTTTGTTCTTCTTTTTCTAGTTCCTTAAGGTGGGAAGTTAAGTGGTTCACTTGGGCTGTCTCTTGTTTGTTCATATATGCCTGAAGTGATATGAACTTCCCTCTTATCACTGCTTTTGCTGCATCCCATAGATTCTGATATGTCGTATTGTCATTTTCATTAGTCTGTATAAATCTTTTGATCTCTGCACTTATTTCTTCTTTGACCCATTCATTTTTTAAAAGTATGTTGTTTAGTTTCCACATTTTTGTGGGATTTTTTTCCTCTTTTTTGCAGTTGAATTCTAGTTTCAAGGCTTTATGATCAGAAAATATGCTTGGTACAACTTCAATTTTTCTGAATTTGCTGATGTTGTTTTTGTGGCCCAACATATGGTCAATTCTTGAGAATGATCCATGTACACTGGAGAAAAATGTATACTCAGTCACTTTGGGATGAAATGTCCTGTAGATGTCTATCATATCCAGGTGCTCTACTGTTTTGTTTAAGGCCACTATGTCTTTGTTGATTCTCTGTTTGGATGACCGATCTAGAGCTGTCAGCGGTGTATTGAGGTCTCCAAGTATGATTGTATTTTTGTCAGTTTTTGTTTTAAGGTCAATAAGTAGCTGTCTTATATATTTTGGTGCTCCTTGGTTTGGTGCATATATATTAAGAATTGTTATGTCTTCTTGATTCAGTGTCCCCTTAGCCATTATGAAATGGCCATTTTTATCTCTGAGTACTTTTCCTGTCTTGTAGTCAGCATTATCCGATATGAGTATTGCTACACCTGCTTTTTTTGGATGTTATTTGCTTGGAGTATTGTTTTCCAGCCTTTCACTTTGAATTTGTTTTTATCCTTGTTACTTAGATGAGTTTCTTGTAGGCAGCATATAGTTGGATTTTCTTTTTTAATCCATTCTGCTACTCTGTGCCTTTTTATTGGTGAGTTTAATCCGTTTACATTTAGTGTAATTATCGATACTTGTGAGTTCCCTATTGCCATTTTATATCTTGCTTTCTGTTAGTTTTGTGTCTTGTTTGATCCTTCTCTTTCGTTTTTCTATCTTTTGTTTTTATTTGGTTGTATTCCATACATCTTTCCTCTGTTGCTATCTTTTTTATCTCATGTGCTTCTGTGGTGGTTTTTTCAATGGTGGTTACCTTTGAGTAATGAAAAGGGTCCCTACCCTGTTCATTGTAGCAAACTATTTTGTGAGTACTTTTGCACTCCATCGTCCTTTGCTACTGTTAATCTCCATCTTCTCCCCCTCTTTCTTTTTGTTGTTGTCACAGTTTAAATTTGGTTTTATTGTGTTCTTCTTGGAGCTTTTACTTGTGGCTCTGTTTTTTTTTTGTTCTTTGTATCTGATAGGAGAACCCCCTTTAGTATTTCCTGGAGTGGGGTTTTCTGATGATAAATTCCCTCATCTTTTCTGTATCTGTGAATGTTTTTATTTCTCCTTCATATTTGAAGGATAGCTTTGATGGGTATAGTATTCGTGGCTAAAAGTTTCTCTCTTTCAGGACTTTAAATATTGGGGTCCACTCTCTTCTAGCTTGTAGAGTTTCTGCTGAGAAATCTGATGATAATCTAATGGGCCTTCTTTTATATGTTGTATTCTTTTTTTCCCTGGCTGCCTTGAGAATTTTTTCTTTGCTGTTGGTTTGTGTCAATTTCATTATGATATGCCTTGGAGTAGGTTTGTTGGGGTTAAGAAAACTCGGAGGTCTGTTTGCTTCTTGAATGAGGCTTTAGTTCTTTCCACAGGCTTGGGAAGTTCTCATCTATTATTTGTTTGAGTATGTTCTCCATTCCATTTTCTCTCTCTTCTCCCTCTGATATACCTATTATTCTTATGTTATTCTTTTTGATGGAGTCAGATAATTCTTGTAGGGCTATCTCATTTTTTTTAATTTTTGAGTCTCTTTCTTCTTCTCTCTGTTGTGCCTCAAGTTGCTTGTCTTCTATTTCACTAATCCTCTCTTCTATCTGACCTGTTCTATTAGCTAAGCTTGTTACTTCATTTTTCAGCTCCTGAATTGAGTTTTTTATCTCTGTTTGATTTGTTTTTATAGTTTCAATTTCTTTGGACATATATTCTTTGTGTTCATTGAGTTGTTTTCTGAGCTCCCTAAATTGCCTTTCTGTGTTTTCTTGTATATCTCGGAGGATTTTTAGTATTTCTATCTTGAATTCTCTGTCATTTAGCTCCAAGGTTTCCAATATATTAAATTTTTTGTCCATAGATTTTTCCTCATCTAGCTGTGTTACCTCTCTTTCTTTTGTATCCATGATATTCGATTTTCTCTTCCTTAATGGCATCTGAGGGTGGTTTTGTTGATAGTATTAATGAGATTTAATAAAGAATAAAAAGTTAAAAAAAATAAAAAATCAAAAAGAGTTTTTTTTTTTAAAAAAAATTAATAATGAAATAAAGAAAAATAAAATAATAATTTTTAAAAAAAAGGAAATTATTCCCCCCCCCTCCTTTTTTCCTCTCCTCTCCCCTTTTTCTTGAGAAAATCTTGTGGTGAACTGTGAATTATAACAAACAATGCCTGTGATGGAGGTCCTGAATTGGGGAAAAGTAATAAAGGGGCAAAAAAAAAAAAAAGAAAGAAAAAGGAAAAAAAAAGGGGGGGTGCGGTATGGACCCACAAAAAGCAAATAAGGAAAAAATTTGGGTCAAGAATAAAATGATTTGCTTTTAGGTGTTGGTGTTGTCTAAGAGTTATGATGAGAGGAATAAGAGAACAGAAAAATGGGGGGACAAATTAAAAAAATACTATTGTATTTAGTGGAACAAGAACTAGATAATATGGAGAGCCAGGGATGGGAGCACTGCTAGTGAGTTAAAAAGGTGAAGTAAAAAACCCCCAAAATGCCACAAACAGAAGTTTGAGTCCCAGATAAGATAATTTGTTTGTTATTGAGGTTTGAATGAGAGGAGATGTAAAGGAGAAAGGAAGAAACTAATATAGAGGGAGAAAAGAAAGAGAGAGAGAGAAAAAAAGAGGGAACCAGTAAAAGAAGAAAAAAGAAAGGAGAGAGAGAGAGTTAAGGGTTTTGGAGTGCAACCCTCATAGAGAGAAAGGAAGAGGAGAAAAATGATAATGGGAGATGTAACACTTATGGGTAGTGTAGTTCAAGGAGAGGAGAGAGTAAGACCGGTAGAGAGTTAATCGGCCAAATTGGAGGAGGAAAAAAAGTATCAAGAATGAAGATAAGAGAAACAAACGAACAAATATAATAAAATGGGATAGGTTATAAAGTCTGCAGATTATTCTTGATTTTGAGAGGTTATCTTCTTGTTTTTTCTTTTCTCTCCCTCTTCCTGGTTGGTGACTCTGTACCCCAGGTTCTGCCCCTTTGGCACGCTCAGGTAGAGGTTTGCAGTTGATAAGTCTCTATGGCAATGTCATGTATTGTGCTTTAGTCTCATTGGGAGTCAAGGCTCATTAGCTTTCATAGGCTCCGACAGTGAGAGAGTCTGTGTTCCTGGAGCCTTTCTCCTAGTCTTTCCTTCCTCAATTAGTAGCCTGATAATCCAGCTATGGGGTTGTTGCTGCCTCTGCCTGGATAGTAAGAGGTTCAAAGAGCTGGCAACTCCCCACTCTATTTCCACTCAGCACAGGGCTCTGGGTAAGGCTCAGTCAGTCAGAGCTGCTAGCATAATCAGGCGGGCTTTCCGCCCACTCAAAGACCTCTGGCTCTGCCACTCTGTCCGGTAACACAGGCGGGCACCCACTTCCGGGGTGCTTGGAGGAAACTCTCATTCACTATCTGCGTGCGCAGACCAGGATATCCGGCCAGTAGTCTCACGCTCTGAGTGAAACCCCCAACCGCATGGAAATTTGCAGCGCTGGAATTCGCTCTCGCTCCGTCCCCGTGCGCGGCTTTTGCAAGGCGCTGGGGCGGCCCAAGATTCCGCTTTTGCCCACACAAAGGCCCCTGACTCTGCCCCTCTGTGCGATAACACGGGCGCGCCCTGCCGAGGCACTCGGAGGAATCGCTCACTACCTATCTGCGCGCGCACACCAGGATATGAGGTGGCCGCGTTTCCCTGAGTGAAACCCTCACCAGCACGGAAAATTTCCACCGTTGGAATTAGTTCTCGCTCCCTCCCGTGCGCGGCTTTCCCAGGGTGCTGGGGCTGCCCAGAGATTCTGCTTTCGGCCCACAGAAAGGCCTCTGACCCTGCCTCTCTGTGGGGCAACACGGCCACCCACTTCTGGGGCTTAGGAAGAGATCTCTCGCCCACTAACTGCGCACCAACCAGGAGAACGGGTAAAATGGCTGCCCCGCTTGTCTTTCTTTGTTTGGGTTTGGCGCGAGTGTTAGCTTGTATTGCCCAGCTTGCCACAGGAACAGTTTTTCCTCCTCTAGGATCTCCATGCCACAGCCTGGTTCGGCCTTTTGTGCGCGGCCTGGATGTATTCACCCCCTTTGCCCGCCTCAGTTTCTATATTCACATATACCAGAGAAAGCCGCCCTGTTTAGGTTAGTGAGGAAGGCGGAGCATTTCTTACTCCCTATTTCCTTCAGGATTTGGTTATATATTTAGCCAATTTTTCACTCGACCATACCTTCGGGTGTATTGTGAAGCATCTGGAGGCTCCAAGTATAGGTTTTTCTGTTTCTGGTTGAAGATCTTGTTGAGTTTTGGGGGAGATTTATTGGTATCGCTTCCTACTCCGCCATTACTCTGACGTCATCTCAAGATTTTCTATAGTCTCTTTCTAATGTCCCTGACATAGCTCTCACTCACTGTGTTTTCACAGTTCCCAACTGGACCTTCTATACTCTTTAACTGAAAGACAAAAAGAGCATTTGTTGGGGAACAGACACTTCTAACCAAGAAAACTCTTTCCTGTTTGAAATGTCTCTTTGTCATTCAGAGGGCCTATTAGTTTGACTAAGTCCCTTTCAGTAACTTATAAAGTATACTGAACACCTAATAGCTACTTTACAAGCATAATTTCTAGATGCTGTTACGCTCTGTACATGAAAATGTCATTCACACTTCAAAAAGTAAGTGGGAGTGGAGCTAGGTTTTAAACATGAAGATGTGAAGCAAAAGACACAGTGTGAAACTGTGGGGAGACAACATAAACTGGCAGTACCCAATTTCCAGAGATGGCTGAATTTGCAGGTGAGACTCTCCCTATGTATACAGATTAAGAGAGTAAAACAGTTTAATTTTTACCCTGTTTAATTAATTAGGCCAGACATAAGACCTCTTCTATAAGACCTCTCCTGATGAGTAACATACTCTGTAAATAAGTCTATGATAGAACAAATATTACTCTAATGTTATGATTACTTCTTATATCTCCCTCTATTAGGTTGTAAACATTTTGAAGCAAAAACATCTGCTAACTGTTGTTTTGTACCCCGAAACTAGCATATTGTATGGAATGCCAAATCCATAACAATAGCAATAATTTAATATTGTATAAATTATTACATCATTGTGTTAAATTCTTGGTGTTCATAATGCTAGTTCATCTTCATAATAATCCAAAGATTTGAATATTTGTCATTTTCATTTTTCTAATGACAAAACTGAGGCTTACAATTTTGCACACACTAAATTTAGACTCTGTGTTCAGGGATTAATCAACCACCCGAAGGCCCCTTCCTAGTTAGAAGGCACAGTTTAGCTTTCCTTCAATTTTGGCAACAGCATGTGCATACTGAGTTGTACATGAAGGAAAGACTCAGGTTCTGTGAGGGTCCCCAAAATAATGCTTAGGTGAGGGGCATACCAGCAACTCAAGTCATGTATGCACAACTGGAGCAATGGCCTCTCTTGGACATAGGAACATGACCACACTGGCAGCAGGGTGCTCTTCCTCCCATTTAAAAAGGGACACACCCACCACAAGTTCTTAATGTCAGAGTTTTATTTAACTTGTTTTCTCCTATGTCCAATAACAGAGAAGGTCTGAATGTGTTTCCATCTTTGTGTTTTGTTTCTATTAGATTGCTACCACATAGAAAGCCATCATTGGACCTGTCTCTTTTATGTCATGCTAAGATCCTTTAGTTTCAAACATTTCTCTTTGAATCTCCATGTTAGCAAAGTAGGCAATCAACCAGTGGATACATGACTCACTTTTGATGTATTTTTGTCCATGGTAACTTGTTTATTGTTTTTCTTATCCTCTTTTTATACTTCAACCCAAAGGGGAGAAAAAGTCTGCCTTAACCATTCCTTTTTCTCTATATCCATCATTACTTTCCCAAAAGGAGGAGGAGTTGAAGTGACTGTTCAGAGCTAAGCATTGACTGTAACTTGAAAGACATCCAATGATCAGTGCCTTTTTACTTCTAATCCTTTTACCAAATGGCAGCATTCTCTCTGCTGTGTCTGGAATTGACCAGGCAAGACAGGGCAGGGCTCACCAACCTCCTCTCACTTTCATTTCCATCTCAAAATGGTGTGAAGAGACGTGTTTGAAGCATACTTTCCTTTCTGTCCCAGTGATTTATAGAATAAAATGATTCAGAGTCTACTCTACAGACCCCCTAAAATGGAAAGGAGCGAAACAGTATAATACTTTGGCTTGCAGGCTGGTATTTCCTGAAGAAAAAGGAAAAAATAAAATCCAGAACAATCCTACATTTTGAGTAATATGCTTGTACAGTGACAAAAAATGTTGGCCCTTGATTTCCTATTTAGCTATTGGTTTTGTCTGTTTGTTTCGGTTTTGTTTTGTTGATTGTCATTAACCCGAGAAAGGTGGAATAATGAATGATGATATTTCAGCACCAAAATCCCACCTGCATACTTAACAGCTATGTATGACTTTCCTCTACTTTGCAGCCCTCCAAAGAAAGTGCAAAGAGGAGAGGTATCCAGCAAAAGGGGAGGGGATTTGAGTTGACAGAGTAAAGTCTCCAGTTCAACCATTAGACCATGAAGTTTCCTGAGGCTCTGCCAGCCAGGTTCTCCACCAATATGCATACTCTTTTTCCAGAGTCTTAGCTGAGCCCACGGCCAGTCAACAAGGGTTCATTTCACAGGCTCCCTGATAAAGTGCTAGGCAGCAGTGGTACGTGCACCACTTTTAGATCTTGCTTTGAACAGGAAGAGTCTGCTCTCTCCTCATCTCTTTCTTCTTTGCCGTTGTTTGGCATGTAGGGGTGATGGCAGATGAAGATGACAGGGCATATGGATGTAAGTGTATGTTAAGGATAACAGAGCTTCCCTAGTAGCCATGGACTTCTTATTTAACTATTATGTGAATAAAGAAAAGCTCCTATAATGCTTAAGCCATTGTGTCTTGAGTATTGGTGACATTAGACTTATCCTTTAACTAATACAAGGTAAGGGATTCATCAGAAACCTGGCTTACTCTCTGTCCCTGTATTTCATTCCCAGATTCCCAATTACACGGATACTAGCTCACACCATAGTTTTCAAGATATGTTTGGTCATGATACATTTGAGAGTTAAAATACCATTTTATCTCTAGGAACAAAGAGATATGTATTCCTTCCTCTTTACTGACAGTTATTCTAAGCTGATGATGTCTTCCTTTCATTTTAAAATCAGAGATGGTCATATTTCTCTTAGGCCTCCTATTTTTAATCCCTACCAAAATAAATGAAAACTTGGTTATTTATGAGTATACCTTTGCAAATACAAGTACAGAGTGATGGATGATGCCTGACTCTCATCCATTAGTAATTTCAACTATTTTTTTTTCCTTTGTAGTGGCTGCCTTCATCGGCCTCTACATAATGAATGCATTTGGTCTTCTGGAACATTTTTCACTAAAATGCGTAACAAACATGACTCCAAAAGGCAGCTCTAAGGAAAAAACCCTCAATATAAATTTCTACACAGTGCAGAAGCTGTGGTAGATAAGATGATATAATTCAGAGAATCAGGATTTTAAATTAGATAGACCTGAGTTCAAATACCATTTGTTATCTATGAATATTAGTCAAGTTTACCTCTCCAGGCCTCAGTTTTTCATCTATGATAGAGCATAGCAATAGTTGTCTTATGCAGATTAAATGAGATAATACATGTAATGAGTAGTATTTAGAATGAACAGCACATCGCCAATACACAGTAGTCACTCACTTTTAATTCTTCTCCTTGTAATTAATGTTTTGATTCTTTCCTAAATTCATCTTCACAAGTGATTGACAGTCAGTGTCTGAAACCAAAATGTTTGCCTGGTTTAGGGAAGGTGAATGTTCTGTCAAACTATTAGGGCTTACTCCAAATTCACAAAAACAATACAAAATGCTTCCTGAACTGTAGAACACCAATTATGCACCTTATCTATAATAATCTTACAAAGTCTCATTACCTACAACACTCACAGTGCATTCATCTCATTTCTGTTTAGGCTGGGAAAAGTATAGGAAGGCCTTGTCATTCTTTTTGGAGTTTTCTGTATTTGGTGACATTTCCCCAGCTTGCTGCAAAACAGCAGCTGCAATTAATTACATTTTGAATCGACTAGAGGACAGCTTGTAAGTTTTCTGCTGTCCCCTGTCAAATCTGGCAATGAATTCTCTTTCAGACTTGCATTTTACAACTTGCATTTTAAGCATTGCAGAGATTTCAGGGGCTGAACATAAAATGGTAGAATGAGGGACCATTTTGTATTTAGTATTCATCCAGAAAATGCAGCATTACAACAATAGCCAACTCAAGATTCTAATGTTTGTAAACAAATGTTTTTGCTTTTTATAAAGTATGAACTTTGTTTATGAGTTTTTGTTTGTCCTTTTTCCTTATTTGTTGCTTTCAGTTTTATATCTCACAGATGAATGGAATCATCATGGTTCTTAACTTTTTCATCTGACTGACTTTGCTTAGCATGATACTCTCAAGATCTATCTATTCTGTTCCAAATGGCAGTATTTCATCTTTTCCTGTGTCTGAGTAGTATTTCATTGTACATATGTACCGTACCTTCTTTACCCAAGCATCTACTGAGGGATAGTTCAGTCATTTTCATGTCTTGGCTACCATGAATAATACTTCCTACAATCAATATTAGAATGCATATATCTTAGCAAATAAATATTTTTGATTTTTCAGATATTTGCCCTTCAGTTCAAAGACAGAGAACTATCTGACTCCTGCTTGAAGTAACTAGAGTGGACCACAACTGGGGTTTGATCAGACCCTGGAAATCTAGAAAGTAACAATAAGCAGACTAATGTCCTTGGTGGCAGAGTCACTTTAGTGTATCTCACTGTGATCATCCTGAAACCCCAGGTGCTATGAAAGTGTTCTCCACTGACCAGGGCCTGCAGCTGAGAGAGTAAGTACAGAATCATCCTGGTCCTGACCAGTGTGGTTATCTGCAAGGGCACATGGACCTCAGTAGAAAAGCTGAGGTGTGCTGCTGGTTGCCCAGTGGCTGAGTTAGAAATTACAAGAGACCATCTGGAAGGTAGATCCATCTGGCTAATCATGACAATTACAAGGAAGAAGGGCCAAGCAGGAAACCTTTGAAGTGACAACAAAAGATTTAGCTTTTATCATTAGCTAGGCCCACTCAGGATTATTAACTTTAGCCATCTGCCAGGTCCATGTTGCTAACAAGTAAAACAAGTAAGAACTGGCCTATAGACTAATCTGCCTCAACCCTTGCCCTGGTTGAAAATGAAGAACATGAGCATGAAAAAAGCTGAGAGTAGAAGTCCCTCACACCCATTTCCAGGCGGGATTTCTTCCTGAAGTAGGTTAAATCAGATTTAAAAAAATATATTTTGGTATCCTTTATTTTTCTGAATAAAAAAATATACATTCCAGATATACTGCAGTATTTTTTTATTTTAATCAAACAATATCATCTTTTTTCTTGAATTTTATTAAGATATAATTGACATATAACTTTATAATTATTTAATTTAAGGTGTACAGCATAACAATTTGCTACATGTTTATATTATAAAATGATCACGAGGTTAAGTTTAATTAACATACATTAGTTCACATAGTTGCAATTTTTTTCTTGTGATGAGAATTTTAAGATGTGCTCTCTTAGCAGCTTTCAATTATAAAATACAGTAGTGTTAATTATACTCAGCATGCTGTATATTTCATCCCAGAAGTTACTTATCTTTTAACTAGAAATTTATACTTTTTGACCTTCTTCCCCATGTCTTCCACCCTCCACTCACCCCATGAGTAGATTAAGTTAAAGATTTACCACTAAGTCAAGTTTGGAATTATAACTTTTTTTATTTAGAAAATTAAATTTAATTCAATGACATTGGTCAAATAGAGTACATAGGTTTCAGGTGAACATCTCTATAGCATTTAAACTGTTGATTGTGCTGTGTGCCCATCACCCAAAGTCAAATCATTTTCCATTAACATATATTTTACCTCTTATGTGGGACTATATATTAATTTTATTATATTTTTGAACTATGACTTTTTTATGACTAATGATTATTTTTATTTTTCATCTGAATGGGAACAGAAAAGTACTGAGGCTGCCCAACTTTTCCTTGAAGGGCAGGAAAGGATATATTTCACTAAATAAGATTTTAAAAGGAAATACAAGTACATTACTGTTACCATCTAAATGTCATGACTTTTTATTAGTGGTAGAGATTGCTTCCCTTAGATGAGGAAACCAGAGAATGGGACTAACATAGATTTCAGGGATCACATCCACTCACCTACCCTCTATCCCACATTATTACTTTGGGGGTTATGATTTTAAAACTTTCAACACCAAGTTGATAGAGAAGAACCACAGCTAAAGAAATCAAAACTATAGTAAGTTTTGTTTTCTGTTCCACTTTTAGATGGCTGTGCTTAACTATTTAAGTGTATGATAAAAAGAGAAATGTACACAATTTCAGTGTAGGAAATCATCTTTGCTTTCCAATATGACTTTAATTGGGCAGCCTGGAAGATATGTGGTATTCCTCATAAGTAAAATTTTACCTTTCAAAGTAAAAATGATAATTATTCATTTGAACAAAATATTTTTTCACTGATTTTATCTAGGGATGCTGCATAGTACTGTTGCAAAAGTAAAGCTTTCAAAATTAAATAGTTCTTACTTTTAAATTCTTCCTTACAACCATTTAACTGTCAAATTTTGAGCAAAATATCTAATCCTTTAGAGCCTTAGTTTCCTCATCAAATAGGAATAATACTAATACCAAATTCTTATATTTTAAATGGAATTTCCCATCCTCCTGTACTTTTAAATTTACAATCTATAAACTTCCCAGTTGATCTCTATTTCTTTAAATTAAATCAACTGCATTTTTTTCTTTTATTCTATTTTTTTTTTTTGCCTTTCTCCCATCATTTTCTTTCTGATTCAGATATTTCCCTTTATTTCACTCATCCCACCTCCTCCTTCTTCTTTGGAACACATTAACTTGTTCTCTATATGTATGGGTCTATTTCTGCTTTGTTCTGTTTATCCAGTTTCATTTTTACTTTTTATTTTTTTAGATTCCACTTAAAATAAAATCATATGTTATTTTTCTTTGTCTGATTTATTTCATTTAGCATTATACATTTTAGATCCATCCAAGTTGTTGCAAATAGAAAGATTTCATTCTTTTTATTTCTAAGTAATATCATACACACACACACACACACACACATCTTCTGGGTAATATGCTATCATATATATAAATATATACACACATATATATGTATGTATATGCATACACACATATACAAACACACATATATATCATATATCTGTCTTCTTTATCCATTTATCTATGGATGGACACCTAGGTTGCTTCCATATCTTGGCTAATGTCCCACCATTCTGTGTTTTAAATGGGAATGACATAATATACCAATTAATCCATGCCTGACAGTGAACATATATTCAATTTTTTCTAAACATAACTTGTAATTTTCATGGTTTACTGTAATGTATATGAACTGGTGGTATATTTTTTCCTTTTATGCTTTATGTGACAGCTTTGTATTTGAACTTTAAACTCATATAGCTTTCCATTAAGTCCACTGCACTGAGCTTTGCTCCTGGGACCATCAGAGGGTCATTTATTTTCTTCAGAACTCTAAATTACCTATCTGCAGAAAGTGACACTTACTTAAGTTCTAAAACCTAAGGCACATTGATGACCTCCCAGCCTCAGATCGTAATTCAAAGAGTAGAGCTAGTTTTGAAAAGCTCTAAGCATTTTAGGTGCTGGGATGGAAATACTAATTTCAAAAGTCAGCTGGTTTGAATTTCCAAGTTCTAGAAACACAACAATTTATTAGAGAGCTATGTGTAGACTTAATGCTGTGAAATTTTGAGAAAAAAAATAAAGATTATAAAGAATATTATGAAGAAAATGAGTGCTAAAGACTCAGAGGTTGTTGTCAGAACTCAGTGGAAAAGAAGTGGTGGATGAACCAAGCTCCAGACAGAACAAGGAAGACATCGCTGGTCTCTATGACCCCACCTGGAAGTGAGGAGCAAGAAGTAGCTCTGATTTTTCAGAAGAGGAAAATTCTGACCATTAATCAAGAGACAGAATCCAGTAAAAGGCGATATAATGAGGTGTGAAGATCAGCTGATCTGTTGACAAAGAAGAGCAAAAGAACCATCAGTGCAATGCTGGGTAAACCATTTTGACACATTCTATCTGAGGATGCAAAATTCAACAATACAACTAACTTTTTACAAACCCAAGCACCTTTATTAATTACATTTAAGAAGAAAAATCAAACCTGTTCAGTATGCATATGAACACTTTGGTCAAGACAACTGAGCAAATGAGCTACATTCCCATTATATAACATTTTTTAGAGCGAATATTAAGTCTAGCACTCAATATATGAGTGAGTCCAATAATTCAACATTGTCTACTCAAAGATAGACCAAGGTATTTCTCCATAAACTCTAGATCTCATTGGAAGAAAGTTGTTCCCAAGACATTGATTCCAGGCATTACAGGTTGCAAATGCCAGCTTGCAATCTATAGCATCAGAGAAGCTCAAGAGGTAAAATGAAAGATTCCTGGAAAAAGAGGCCTACAATACTACCACAGGTAATAGTTTAATAGGGTTATTGATATTAGACAAGCATAAATAAATTTTAAGTTACCAATTGTAATAAAGATTAGGAATAAAAATAAACAGATTCTATGAGAAAGAAACTAGTAGAGAGGAGAACTGATTTAGATGAAGGATGTTAGAAAAAGACCTCTTTGAAAACTGACCTGTATTTAGGATTAAATTACAACCATAACAGAGAATTTCTAAGGGCCCTTCCAGTTTGAAGTCTTCTACAAACTATAAGAGGAAGCAGGATGGTTATGGGTAAACACCCATTTCCAGCTCTATAGATGAATGTAGGATGTACTAAATGGTGTCTGGGAATATTGAAGGAGGCTTCTGACACAAATTAATCACTTCAGTGTCTGTCATAGTGTCTGGAGTTCTAGTGTTATTCCATTTCTTTTATTCGCCTGCATGGCACAACAACACCAACAACAAAAACCTTAAAAAACACACACACACACACAATTATACTATGGTGAATTAGTACAGTTTTTCTTTATGTAGGAAGTGAGTTCCCATAACCTTCATTATTATTTCTAAAGATGAGAAAGATATTAATAGGTTATCCTATTTTATGAAAAGAGATAATGCAATATCTTCTTCCCAGGAATCTGGATATCTTTCATTTCTTCCCAAGAAACTCATCCAAATTCTTAACTTTGCCAAGCACCACAACAAATTGTCAATTTTTCTTGCTTTTGGAAAGACCTAATATATGAATTCCAAAAGTATTGTCCCTTATTATTTAAAAGATATTCTTGATTCACTTGTACTTAAACTGTTGCTTTAAAAAAGTCATTTGATGTTTAAGCCAAATTTGAAGATTATATCCTTTCTCAAAAACTTTTAAGAGGAAATTATATTCTGCCAGAAAGGAACAGAATTGGACTTGTGAATAATAATAAATTTTGTTCTATAATCAATCAGGCGCTGGAGTTTGAAAGGGTTGGAGGAAAAGATAGAACTAAATGCACATAACTAGTAGCTACAGAAAACTGGTAAACTTTTAAACTCAAAGCAAATGGAAAATATTCCTAATTAATAAAAGAAGATACAACTCCAGGGAAGCCAAAATCTTGGTTTAGATAAATATACTAGAGACAGAATTCAGTTTACAAACATGTTTAAAACAGAACATTTCATAACAGGACATTAGATTATATATACATTCTTTACCAGTGTGCATGGAACATTCTTAAGGATAAACCATATATTGGGCCACAAAACTAACATCAACAAATTCAGGAAGATTAAAATTAGACCAAGCATATATTCTGACCATAAGTCTTTGAAATTAGAATTCAACTGCAAAGAGGAAGGAAAAAACCCACAAAAATGTGGAAATTAAACAAAATACATCTAAAAATGACTAGGTCAAAGAAGAAATAAAAGGGGAGATCAAAAGATACATATAGACAAATGAGAATGACAACATGACATATCAAAATTTCTGGGATGCAGCAAGAGCAGTAATAAGAGGGAAGTTTATAGCATTACAGGATTTTTATCAAGAAACAAGAGAGATACCAAATAATAAACCTAACATCCCATTTTAAAGAACTAGAGAAAGGAGAACAAAGGCATCTCAAAGTCAGCAGAAGAAAAGAAATAGTAAAAATTAGAGCAGAACTAAATAACATAGAGAACAAAAAAAGCAAAAAAGTATAAAAAATTAACACAACAAAGAGCTATTCTTTGAAAAGATCAATAAAGTTGATAAACCCCTGGCTAAATTCACTAAGAAAGAAAAAAAAAGGGCTCATAAACAAAATCTGAAATACAAAAAGAGAAATTAACACAGACATGATAGATATATAAAGAATCATAGCAGAATACTATGAAAGATTATACGCCACAAAATTCAGCAATCTAGAGAAAATGAATAAATTCCTAGAACTATATAATCTTCCTAAACTAAGTCATGAAGAAGTGAAAAACCTAAATAGACCCATATACAGGGAAGAAACAAAAACAACTATCAAAAACCTCCCCCCCCAAAAATGTCAAGGACCAGATGGCTACACTAGTGAATTCAATCATACATTCAAAGAAGATTGGTACTTCTTCTCAAAGTCTTCAGAAAAATTACTCCCTACCACATTTTATTATGCCAACATAACCCTGATACCAAAACCTGGCAAGAAAAAAAATAAAACTACAACCAATATTTCTAATGAATACAAATGTAAAAATTCCTAAACAAAATACTAGCAAATCAAATAAACACATTAAAAAAATTATACATGAACAGGCATATAGATCAATGGAATAGAACAGAGAACCCAGAAATAAACCCACAGTTCTATGGACAACTGATATTTGACAAAGGAGGTAAGGAAATACAATGGAGTAAAGACAGCCTCTTTAACAAATGGTGTTGGGAAAATTGGACAGCTACCTGCAAAAAAATGAAACTAGATCACCAGCTTACACCACTCACAAAAATAAACTCAAAATGGATAAAAGACTTAAATGTAGGCCGTGAAACCATAAGCATCTTAGAAGAAAACATAGGCAGTAAGCTCTCCAACATCTCTCGGAGCAATATATTTGCTGATTTATCTCCACGGGGAAGTGAAATAAAAGACAGGATAAACAAATGGGACTATATCAAACTAAAAAGCTTTTGCACAGCTAAAGACAACAAGAACAGAATAAAAAGACAAACTACACAATGGGAGAACATATTTGACAATACGTCTGATAAGGGGTTAATAACCAAAATTTATAAAGAACTTGTAAAACTCAACACCAGGAAGACAAACAACCCAATCCAAAAATGGGCAAAAGAGATGAATAGACACTTCTCCAAAGAGGACATACAGATGGCCAATAGGCATATGAAAAAATGCTCAACATCACTAATCATTAGAGAAATGCAAATTAAAACCACAATGAGATATCACCTTACACCAGTCAGAATGGCGCTTATCAACAAAACAACACAGAATAAGTGCTGGCGAGGATGTGGAGAAAAGGGGACCCTCCTGCACTGCTGGTGGGAATGCAGACTGGTGCAGCCACTGTGGAAAACAGTATGGAGATTCCTCAAAAAACTGAAAATCGAACCGCCTTTTGACCCAGCTATCCCACTTTTAGGAATATACCCCAAGGACACCATAGAACGGCTCGAAAAGGAGAAATGCACCCGCATGTTTGTGGCAGCATTGTTCACAATAGCGAAGATCTGGAAACAGCCCAAGTGTCCGTCAGAGGACGAGTGGATTAAAAAACTTTGGTACATATATACTATGGAATACTACTCAGCCATAAGAAATGATGACATCAGATCATTTACAATAACATGGATGGACCTTGATAACATTATACGGAGTGAAATAAGTAAATCAGAAAAAAACAACTGAGATGAATCCATACATAGAAGGGACATAAAAATGAGACTCAGAGACATGAACAAGAATGTGATGGCAACAGGGGCGGGGGGGTTGGGGGAGGGGGGAGGGGGTGAAGAAGGAGAGAGGGGTTAGGGGAGGGGAGGGGCACAAAGAAAACCAGATAGAAAGTGACAGAAGACAATTTAACTTTGCGGGAGGGGTATACAGCACAATCAAATGTCAAAATAATCTAGAGATATTTTCTCTCAACATATGTACCCTGATTTATCAATGTCACTGCATTAAATTTAATAAAAAAATATTAATATTAAAAAAAATTATACATTATGATCAAGTGGGATTTATTCCAAGAGCACAAGGATAGTTGAACATATGTAAATCAATGAATGTAATATACCACATCAAAAAAAAAAACAAAGAAAAAAATCATATGACCCTAGCAATAGATGAAGAAAATATATTCAATGAGATGCATCATCCCCTTATGTTTAAAATGTTTAATAAAATGGGCATAGAAGGAAAGTACCTCATCATAATAAAGGCTATATATGACACACAATCAGCTAATGTTATACAAAATGGTAAAAAAAATTAAGGTTTTTCCTTTAAAATGAGAAACAGGACAAAGCTTCCCACTGTTTCCACTCTTATTCAACATACCATATTTCCCCATGTATAAGATGCACCATTTTAGGGTCTAAATACTGAATGTGTCTTATACAGTGGTTACAGTTTTTTTACTTGCATTTACAAGCTAATAGATGAGACTTTGACAGTGAAGAGAAGTTGTATGAATTTTGTGATGAATAAAACTTGAGTTTAAAAACTTTACGTAATTTTTTTTTCAAATTTCAGATCCCCAAATTAAGGGCATCTTATACATCGGAGCATCATATACATGGGCAAATACAGTAGTTCTGGAAGTTTTAGCCAGTGTGATCAGGCAAGAGAAATAAATAAAAGGAATCTATATCAGGGAAGAAGAAATAAAGGTATCACTTTTGGCAGTTGACATGATCCTATATATAGAAAACCTCAAAGAGTTCATCAAAAACTATTAGAAACAATAAACCAATATAATAAAATCGCAAGTTACAAAATCAATATACAAAAGTCTGTAGCTTTTCTATACACCAACAATGAAATGTCAGAAATTAAACTAAAAAAAATTTATTTTTACAATTGCAACAAAAAAATAAAATACCTAGGAATAAACTTAACAAGGGATATTAAAGATCTATATACTGAAGACTATAAAATGTTATTGAAAAATATTGAAAAAGACTCAATGAAATGGAAAAATATTTGATGTTCATTAATTGGAAAATCAGCATCATTAAAATGGCCATATTACCCAAAGCAATATACAAATTTTATGCTATCTCCATCAAAATTCCAAGGTCATTTTTTAAAGATATAGAACAAAAAATCACCAAGTTTGTATTTGTATGGAATCATAAAAAACCAGAAAAGCCAAAGAAATCCTGAGATAAAAGAATAAAGCTAAAGGTATCACACTACCTGACTTCAAATAATACTACAGAACCACAATAATGAAAACAGCATGGTTTTGGCAAAAAGACAGACATACAGACCAATGGAACAGAATTGAGAACCCAGAAATAAAACCACATATATATAGGCAAATAATCTTCAACAAAGGAATCAAAAACACGCAATGGAGAAACAAAGCCTCTTCAATAAATGTTTCTGGGAAAATTGGAAAGTTCCATGCGAAAGAATGAAACTTGACTACAGTTTGTTTCCCTGCACAAAAATTAATTCAAAATGCAACAAAGACTTAAATATAAGATCTGAAACAATAAATTACATAGAAGAAAACATAGATACTAAACTTATGGGCCTTGGTTGTAAAGAACAATTTATAAATTTGATCCAAAGTCATGGGAAGTAAGGCAAAAATAAATAAATGAGGCTCTACAAAACTAAACAGCTTATGCACAGCAAAATCAACCAGAAAAAAAAAAAGGCAGTCAACAAAATGGGAGATGATATTTACAATCAACAACTTTGATAAGGGTTTAATATCCAAAATATATAAAGAACTCACAAAGTTCAGCAACAAACAAGTAAGCAATCCAATTAAAAAATGGGGAAAGGACCTGAACAGAGACTTCTCCCAAAAAGATATAAAAAAATAAACAAAAAAAATATATGAAAAAATTCTCATCTTCACTAGCTATTAAAGAAATGCAAATCAAAACTAGAATGAGATATCATCTCACACCTCTTAGATTGACTATTATCAACAAGGCAGGTAATAACAAGTGTTGGAGAGGTTGTGGAGAAAAAGAAAGTCTCATTCAATGCTGGTTGGAATGCAAACTAGTACAACCATTATTGAAGAAAGTATAGTGGTTCCTCAAAAAACTAAGAATAAAAATACCATATGTTCCAGCAATCCCTCTACTGGGACTCTACTCAAAAAACTCAAACACAGTGGTACATAAAGACACATGCACCCCTTCATTCATTGCAGAATTATTCACAGTGGCCAAGACATGGAAACAATCAGAGTGTCTTTTGATAGAGGACTGGATAATGAAGATGTACATATATAAAATAGAATACTACTCAGCCATCAGAAATGATGAAATATTGCCATTTATGGCAATATGGATGAACCTTGAGAACATTATACTGAGTGAAATAAGTAAATCAGAAAAAGGTAAGAACTATATCATTTCACACATAGGTGGGATATAAAATTGAAACTTCTGGGCATACATAAAAGTAAAGTGGTTACCAGGAGGAGGGGGATTTGAGGGAGGTTTTCGGGGAGGGGAGTAAAGAGGGACAAGTATGCAGTGATGAAAAGTGATTTGACTTTGGATGATGGGTACACAATATAATTGTCCCAGTAGAAATCAAGCTCTATGTCGATCAGGCATCCCTGATTTGACTTCCTAGTGCAGTGGGATACTCTTGCTTAACAGCAGGCTAGCTGTCTCTTCAAGATATTCTTGAGGTGGCTATGAGGAATTCTACTTATTGTTACCCAAGACTTACTGCCACCTGAGGAAAGACACGACCGACACACAAGTTAGTTGCAAGAATCACACAGGCAGTTTATTACTCACAAATCCTAATGGGTTGCCTGGGTACAGCTAATGGGGCCTCCTCTGCGTGTTCCTTTCGGCTGTCCTTGCTCAAAGTGCTGTGGAGACCATCCACCTTCAAAGTTGGGGTCTGGAAGACTAACTGCATCTGGAAGACTAACTGCATCTAGGGGACCCTAGGCTTTAGTACCTTTTTCTGGCATACGTCTTCTAACAGGTGTTAATCTATATCACACCAAGCCACTTTTTGTGAGTTCCTAGCAGGGAGCCCTTTTTATGTTAATTACAAAATTGTCACATCAAGACACTTTTTATCTATATATAACTTCACACACACACTAAGTGGGCCCTGTGCAAAAGGCATAGTCTCCCTATCATATCTGTACATACTAGATTAGTTCCCCCCTAGAGGGCATAGCCTTATTCACTTGCCTTAATGGCTTTTAATATTATATCCTAACCTATTTCTATATATCTTCTTTATTTTTCTATATTTCTATATATATTTTTTACTATTACATTATATTACTGTATAATAATTAATAGTTCCGGTGCTATAGAAATGTTTACCTAAAACCTATGTACTCTGATTGATCAATGTCACTCCTTTAAATATAATTTTTGTAAATATTTTTTTTGACAGAGACAGAGAGAGAGTCAGAGAGAAGGACAAATAGGGACAGTCAGATAGGAAGGGAAAGAGATGAGAAACATCAGTTCTTTGTTATGGCTTCTTAATTGTATATTGATTGCTTTCTCATATGTGCCTTAACCAGGGAACTACAGCAGAGCAAGTGACCCCTTGCTCAAACCAGTGACCTTGAACTCAAGACAGCGACCTTGGGCATCAAGTCAGCAACCATGGTATTATGTCTATAATCCCACGTTCAAGCCAGCAACCCTACGCGCAAGCCTGATGAGCCTGTGCTCAAGCAGTGACCTCGCAGTTTCAAACCTGGGTCCTCTGCATCCCAGTCCAATGCTCTATCTACTGTGCCACAGCTGGTTAGGCTGTAAATAAATTTTTTCAAAATGTATTTTTAAAAAGCAGGTGAAGAGATTAGTTCTGGCCAAGTGGTTTACTTCTTGTGCCCTGAGGAAGAACAGATGGATGGAACAGTCTAAAGGTACACCACTACGTAAGAAGAAAATAAACTTTGAAATAGATCACTTAGTCTGCTCTCTCATTATTTTAACTACTACTCAGCATAGAATGTCACAACATGGATAATAAGGTATTATGTTCCCAAAGGCAGCTTCTTGAAAAGCTCACTTGGCAGCTGTTCATCTCACCTGGATACTTCAATTCAACATTATAACAAATGGAGTCTAATGTAGAAAGAACTGTGTAAGGTCACTAATTTATTAGCATCAAGAAGCAAGTTTTAAAGGGACAGCTTTTCTTTCTGCTCATAATACTGTAGCAAAGGTCAGAATCATTTGCAATTCCCAAAATGTGAAAGTAAATAATTTTGATTACACAGTAAGGCAGGGCCAGGAGTATTCTTCCTCACATAAATTTTATGAGTAAAAAAAAAAAAAAAAAAAAAAAAGTCCAACAAATAGGAAATCACAGAATTGTGAGATATCTTTTCTTTCAGTATCATTCTGCCAGAGGGTCTTTGTTTATCTCTTTCCCATCTGTCCTCAAATGTTTTCCTAGATATCTCAATAGTGATAGGACACTGATGCTGAAAATACCAAGGTGCTTCTGAGATTCTGTTGCCCAAAGCTGTTGGTTAGTAGCAATTATTAATTATTTAAGCTGTCTCAGCAATAATTTTGCCAATTTATAAGCCTGAAGGAAAGATGTGTTATTTAAGTTATTGTTTCCAGTTTCACTTTTTCTAAAAACCACATACAGAAATAAACCTTTAATTAAAGTGAAAGACTATTAAATATGAAAAAGTATATTAATTGTGAATAGATTTACTGAGTTTAGATGTATTGGTTTTACAAAGCCCAAACCTCTGGGGGTTAAAAATCACTGAGATTACTCTTGGCACCTAAACTGAAATAGCTGGGTCAGGAGTTAGTGATTGAAAACAAGCACTGTAACATGACCTGTGGTGGCACGGTAGATAAAGCATCCTCCTGGAATGCTGAGGTTGCCAGTTCTGGACCCTGGGCTTGCTGGTCAAGGCACATATGGGAATTGAAGCTTCCTGCTCCACCCTCCTTCTGTCTCTCTTTTTTTCTCTTTCTTTCTATTTAAAATAAGTAAATAAAGTCTAAAAAGACAACAAGCACTGTTTTCTGGAATTCAAGCTTTCACTTAGTCTTCAGCAAAGTGGCAAAGTGCCCCACAATGCACCTCTTACCATTATAAATTTGAATTTACTAGCCTCAACAGAGTCGTCAAAGCTATTTAGCAATTCTACTTGATTCTCTGGTTTCTTGCTCTCGCAAGTCCCAACAATCTTTCTGCTAAACTCCATATTAACATGCACATGCACACACATTTTTATGCCTCATCTGTAAAAAGAAACTAATAATAGACAAACTTTCTAGATCTGTTGGAAGAATTAAATGAACAGTTATATAAAACTCTTAGAACAATGTCCAGCAAAAACTAAGCGCTACCTAAGTGTCACTTATTAATATGGTCATATGCAGTTGCTTACTGTATATTTCTATGTGAACATACACTGCTCACAAAAACTAGGGGATATTTCAAAGTAAATATGAAGCAATAAAAAAAAGAAGCATTTGATTTTTTTTTATTAAACAAGAACATCCGAAAAGCAAATGACAAGTCAAAAAAGTTGTTCGATTATGCAAATGAGATGCAAAACCAACTTTTATTTCATTGGTAAAAATGCGCTATACAAAAGGCTGAAAGTACTGGAGTACTGCAAAGTACTGGAGTAACTGCACGTTCCCTGGTCCCCTAATTTTTGTGAGCAGTGTAGCTTAAATTCAATATATCAGGGCTAAATTTATGATATGCTTCCACACACATCTTAGGAGCACCTAGTTCAAATAATTGAACCACCATTCATCCAATGTTACAAGCCAAAGCTAAGGAAACATTTGTGACCCTCTCTTCTCTCTCATTCTGATATCCAATCCATTAAGCAACCAACAATATTTTGTTATAACCACTAGACTGTCTCTTTCTTTCTCTTTTCCATATTGTAACCATGTTTTTCTCCTTCCAGTCCTCACACATGCAAAGCAAACTGTGCATCTCCATTTAATGTTCTTGCTCCACCTCCTCAGATCTAATCTTGATTAACTCTCCTGTCTACTATCATTGGGATGCAATCTCTCTTTTCTCTCTAGGTTAGGTAGCTTTTCATATCTTCTCTTAGGTGTTATATTCAGTTGTACACTTGAAACCTGTAATATTTGGTGAACCATGTCAACGCAAAAATTAAAAAAATAAATTTAAAAAACTTACAAAATATAAATTGAATAAAATTTTTAAAAAGAAGAAAAGACTATTATTAGTGTTAAGTAAACATTTTTTGGTCTGATAATGTGATAATCTTCAATCTAGTACACAAGATCCACAGATTGGGGACTGTGTGTACTCATCATTACAGCCATAGAACCTGACACAGTTCCTAGTGCCCAGTCAGATAAAAATATAATTCTTCCAGTAAATGAAAGAAAATGAAAAGTCTAGTAAACATCATAGAAACAAGTAAAAAAATGAAATATTGAATGAAAAAAATAGTGAAGCCAAAATGGTTATTTGAAAAGATTGACAAAATTGAAACATCTTTAACTAAGGTAACCAAGAACAAAGGAGTAAGACTAAAATTGCTAAAATAAGAAATAAAATGAGGACACTACTGCCAACTTTGCAGATATGGAAAGGATTACAAGAAAATACTTCTATATTATACCAGTAAATTAGATTATGTAGATGAAATTAGATAAGAATGTTCAGATGAGAGGCTTACAGGAATCTAATTTTGAAATGATTTAGTGATTGCTAACTCAGTGTTTGCAATGGCTTCATAGAACAGAGCTAATGAGAATGAGAATCATCTGCATGTATGTATACATATACACACATATATGCATATAGTTTATTATAAAGACACATATAACATACATATATATATATGTATGTATACAAATATACAATTGGCTAATACCTTATTTTTTTCCAATTCCTGAATCAAGTTACATGCCATAAATTGCATTTATATATTTATGAGAGACAATACAAACTGTCTTTGAAATTGGAATTGTCCAGGAAATCTGGTCTTCATGAACACTGCTCATTGACAGTAATTCTGACTGAAAGAGCAGTGAACAGTTACAGAAGAAAGTATAAGAAAGGGGGAATCTGCCTTGTTTGCTTCAGTATCATCAGCCAAAGAATATTTTTCAGTGCCTGGGCAAAAGAAATTTGAAAAAAAAGAACTACCAATAAAAAATAACTAATTAATTATACCTCTGAGTATCATTAAATCTACCTGTCCCTCAAATACTGATATTATTACATCCTCATTGTTTTAGTCTTTGTTTCTGCCCTTATGGGCCTTAGTTGTTCATCTTCCAGATAAATTTAATTTAATTCTTTGGTCTAAAAAGCAAAAATCAAGAAATATTTTATATGTAGCAATAGATGTTTTGAATCAAATGAAAAGAAGACATAGAAAGAAGTAAAAATAAAATGCAATCAGGAAATATATATGTAGCTCTGACTTTGGCAAAAAAAGAAAAAACAAACTAGAAAAGAGAAGCTATTATGAAAACTGAAATTACATGGTTTCCCTTCTATTTCCCTTCTATTCAAAGGAGGATGGTCACCAAACTTGGATTTTTATTCAAATTGACTTTGACTTTTTGATGTCATATTCCAGAATCATTTATACTTTGTGAATAAATATGTGAGTATCAAAACAAAAATATTAATTGAAGAAGTAAGCATTTCAATGTGGAAATCACGTGCATATTTTCAGAGTGGCCTCTATTCCTTCATCTAATTTGTCAAAACTTAGTCCTCTTTCAGAGCTATGCTGCAGATTTTAGGTGAGTTTTTAAATATAAACAATGCTTGCCAAGAGAGTGCTCTAAATATTGCCCCCACCTCTTTAAATAATAAGAAAAAAAACCCATCTATATCTTTACATCTATATTCAAGGATTTGATTCTAATTTCAACTGCCAAGAGCACTGTGAAATTGCAATACTAAATTACAGCCGTTCTCAGCTTCATTAACTGACAAAAGTAAAAGTGCACTCGGTGAGCATAGACACTACTGGCCCTCTGACAAGCTCTGCATACTAACAGGGGTGCCTCTGCCTTTGAAGATATAAGAGGACACATGATAAATGATGTGCACCAAGAGACTGACAGCTCATCTTCTTCTGCACTTTCCTGCTGCATTACACTGGCTGGAGGGATGTGTAGCAAGCTAGTGACACACACAATCCCTCCTCTCCTCATAACATGTTCTTCATTATTCTCATTCCCTCTCTTGTAGCAATTAACCTTTGTCGAATATCCAAATTTCTTTTAAGTTAATGATCTTGGGCTCTGGAAATAGTATTGAGACATATAAAAGGAAATAGTATTGAGACATATAAAATATAGAGAACAATAGCCAGCTGTCTCTCATCTCACCTAAAGATAGAACTTGGGCTGCTTCCATTCATTCTAGAGGAATCAAATAAATGCTTCTTGATCATAAAAATAATGATAAAACATCAGGTATAGAGAAAACCTGGACTGCAATCTGAGGAACCTCATTTTGATACAAAAAAATATCCTGAGATTGAAAATTTTGAATCTAGTTGCTGATTCAAAGTTTACTCTGCATTTAATAAGACTTTGCTAAGCAGCAATTGTGAAACCAACACTGTGATTAAACCCAAAGGATATATAAAATTATGGGTCAAAAATCTGTCTCCGTCAAGTTGATTTACAACTTATTTTAAAACAAGAACTTTTATATGTAAAAGTATTAGGCAATGTTTAAAGATTAAAGGTCATTACTGTCCTGCTGATTTATGAAATCAGTCTGAGTTCATGGAGGAAGTAAGGCTTCAGTTAGTCCTTAAAGAATAGAAAGTATTGGGCCCTGGCCAGTTTGCTCAGTGGTAGAGCGTCGGCCTGGCGTGCGGAAGTCCTAGGTTCGATTCCCAGCCAGGGCACACAGGAGAAGTGCCCATCTGCTTCTCCACCCCTCCCCCTCTCCTTCCTCTCTGTCTCTCTCTTCCCCTCCCGCAGCCGAGGCTCCATTGGAGCAAAAGATGGCCCAGGCGCTGGGGATGGCTCCTTGGCCTCTGTCCCAGGCGCTAGAGTGGCTCTGGTCGCGACAGAGCGACACCCCCTGGTGGGCGTGCCAGGTGGATCCCAGTCGAGTGCATGCGGGAGTCTGTCTGACTGCCTCCCCGTTTCCAGCTTCAGAAAAATACAAAAAAAAAAAAAAAAAAAGAATAGAAAGTATTGGAAAGTCACTTTTAACAATATATATTAATTCTATAAACCTTA
The DNA here is from genome assembly GCF_036850765.1 of Saccopteryx bilineata. NCBI lineage: Eukaryota > Metazoa > Chordata > Mammalia > Chiroptera > Emballonuridae > Saccopteryx > Saccopteryx bilineata. The sequence goes on from NC_089493.1 coordinate 74,518,741, forward strand.
TACCTAATTATGTTCTAGTATTAACAATCATAAAATAATATAGATAAGAAGCATGTTTAAGATTATAAATTACCCTTTTATTATACAAATAAAAAAATGGTGTCTAATCCTCATCATCTCTGAGTAGGCAACTGTAACAAATTATAGAACCAAGAACAGAATCAATTTTTATGTTAGCTCAGTATTTGTTTCTATATAAAAAATGTATCATTTCTTCAGTCTTCTTAGACCTCTTAGAAGACCAAGGCCTACTTAAGATATGGCCTGAGTGGCCCTGGCCAGTTGGCTCAGCAGTAGAGCGTCGGCCTGGCGTGCAGGGGACCCGGATTCGATTCCCGGCCAGGGCACATAGGAGAGGCGCCCATTTGCTTCTCCATCCCCCCTCCTTCCTCTTTGTCTCTCTCTTCCCTTCCCGCAATTGGAGCAAAGATGGCCCGGGTGCTGGGGATGGCTCCTTGGCCTCTGCCCCAGGCCCTCGAGTGGCTCTGGTCCCGGCAGAGCGATGCCCCGGAGGGGCAGAGCATCGCCCCTGATGGGCGTGCCGGGTGGATCCCGGTCGGGCGCATGCGGGAGTCTGTCTGACTGTCTCTCCCCGTTTCCAGCTTCAGGAAAAAAAAAAAAAAAAAAAAAAAAGATATGGACTGAGAATAATTACAAAGTATTATATGAGCATCGGCCTGGCGATGATAAAGGTAAAAAGTTTTACTTTTATTACCAAATCACCAAATCATCACCCTGAAGTCAAAACAAGAAATATTTTAAATGTTAATAAATTAGTCTCTATATGAAGCAGACATTTTTATAAGATTTTTTCTTGTAAAAATAGTGGTATGATTTGCCAAACATTTTCTATGTCTGATTGATTTATTTTTATTTTTATTTTTTTTTAAATAAATTTTTATTAATGGTAATGGGATGACATTAATAAATCAGGGTACATATATTCAAAGAAAACATGTCTAGGTTATTTTGTCATCAAATTATGTTGCAAACCCCTCGCCCAAAGTCAGATTGTCCTCCGTCACCCTCCATCTAGTTCTCTGTGCCCCTCCCCCTCCCCCTAACTCTCTCCCTCCCTCCCTCCCATGTCCTCCCTCCCCCCCCACCCTTGGTAACCACCACACTCTTGTCCATGTCTCTTAGTCTCATTTTTATGTTCCACCAATGTATGGAATCATGTAGTTCTTGTTTTTTTCTGATTTACTTATTTCACTCCTTATAATGTTATCAAGATCCCACCATTTTGCTGTAAATGATCTGATGTCATCATTTCTTATGGCTGAGTAGTATTCCATAGTGTATATGTGCCACATCTTCTTTATCCAGTCTTCTATTGAAGGGCTTTTTGGTTGTTTCCATGTCTTGGCCACTGTAAACAGTGCTGCAATGAACATGGGGCTACATGTGTCTTCACGTATCAATGTTTCTGAGGTTTTGGGGTATATACCCAGTAGAGGGATTGCTGGGTCATAAGGTAGTTCTATTTGCAGTTTTTTGAGGAACCACCATACTTTCCTCCATAATGGTTGTACTACTTTACAGTCCCACCAACAGTGAATGAGGGTTCCTTTTTCTCCACAGCCTCTCCAACATTTGCTATTACCCGTCTTGTTGATAATAGCTAATCTAACAGGAGTGAGGTGGTATCTCATTGTAGTTTTGATTTGCATTTCTCTAATAACTAATGAAGCTGAGCATCTTTTCATATATCTGTTGGCCATTTGTATCTCTTCCTGGGAGAAGTGTCTGTTCATGTCCTCTTCCCATTTTTTTATTGGATTGCTTGTTTGTTTGTTGTTGAGTTTTATGAGTTCTTTGTAAATTTTGGATATTAGGCCCTTATCTGAGCTGTCGTTTGAAAATATCAGTTCCCATATAGTTGGCTGTCTGTTTATTTTGATATCAGTTTCTCTTGCTGAGCAAAAACTTTTTATTCTGATGTAGTCCCATTCATTTATCTTTGCCTTCACTTCTCTTGCCATTGGAGTCAAGTTCATAAAATGTTCTTTAAAACCCAGGTCCATGATTTTAGTACCTATGTCTTCTTCTATGTACTTTATTGTTTCAGGTCTTATGTTTAGGTCTTTGATCCATTTTGAATTAATTTTAGTACACGGGGACAGGCTGTAGTCGAGTTTCATTCTTTTGCATGTGGCTTTCCAGTTTTCCCAACACCATTTGTTGAAGAGGCTTTCTTTTCTCCATTGTGTGTTGTTGGCCCCTTTATCAAAGATTATTTGACCATATATATGTGGTTTTATTTCTGGACTTTCTATTCTGTTCCATTGGTCTGAGTGTCTATTTTTTTGCCAATACCATGCTGTTTTGATTATCGTGGCCCTATAATATAGTTTAAAGTCAGGTATTGTAATGCCCCCAGCTTCATTCTTTTTCCTTAGGATTGTTTTGGCTATTCGGGTTTTTTATAGTTCCATATAAATCTGATGATTTTTTGTTCCATTTCTTTAAAAAATCTCATAGGGATTTTGATGGGAATTGCATTAAATTTGTATATTGCTTTGGGTAATATGGCCATTTTGATTATATTTATTCTTCCTATCCAAGAACAAGGAATATTTTTCCATCTCATTGTATCTTTTTCGATTTCCCTTAACAATGCTTTGTAATTTTCATTATATAGGTCCTTTACGTTCTTTGTTATGTTTATTCCTAGGTATTTTGTTGTTGTTGTTGCAATCGTGAAGGGGATTATTTTTTTGAGTTCGTTTTCTAATATTTCATTGTTGGCATATAGAAAGGCTATGGACTTTTGTATGTTAATTTTGTATCTTGCGACCTTACTGTATTGGTTTATTGTTTCTAATAATCTTTTTGTGGAGTCTTTCGGGTTTTCGATGTATAGGATCATATCATCAGCAAAAAGTGATAGCTTTACTTCTTCTTTTCCGATATGGATGCCTTTTATTTCTTTGTCTTGTCTGATTGCTCTGGCCAGAACTTCTAGCACCACGTTGAATAAGAGTGGAGAGAGTGGACAACCCTGTCTTGTTCCTGATTTAAGGTAGAAAGTCCTCAGTTTTATGCCATTTAATAGGATGTTGGCTGATGGTTTATCATATATGGCCTTTATCATGTTGAGATATTTTCCTTCTATACCCATTCTGTTGAGAGTCTTAAACATAAAATTGTGTTGTATTTTATCAAAAGCCTTTTCTGCATCTATTGATAAGATCATGTGGTTTTTGTTCTTTGTTTTGTTGATATGGTGTATTACGTTAACCGTTTTGCGTATGTTGAACCATCCTTGAGATTCTGGGATGAATCCCACTTGATCATGATGTATTATTTTTTTAATATGTTGTTGTATTCGGTTTGCCAGTATTTTGTTTAGTATTTTAGCATCTGTATTCATTAGAGATATTGGTCTGTAGTTTTCTTTCTTTGTGCCATCCTTGCCAGGTTTTAGTATGAGGGTTATGTTGGCCTCATAAAATGTGTTTGGAAGTATTGCTTCTTCTTCAATTTTTTGGAAGACTTTGAGTAGAATAGGAACCAAGTCTTCTTTGAATGTTTGATAGAATTCACTAGTATAACCGTCTGGGCCTGGACTTTTATTTTTGGGGAGATTTTTAATAGTTTTTTCTATTTCCTCCCTGCTGATTGGTCTGTTTAGGCTTTCTGCTTCTTCATGACTCAGTCTAGGAAGGTTGTATTGTTCTAGGAATTTATCCATTTCTTCTAGATTGTTGTATTTGGTGGCATATAATTTTTCATAGTATTCTACAATAATTCTTTGTATATCTATGATGTCTGTGGTGATCGCTCCTCTTTCATTTTGGATTTTATTTATTTGAGTCCTGTGTCTTTTTTCCTTGGTGAGTCTTGCCAAGGGTTTGTCAATTTTGTTGATCTTTTCAAAGAACCAGCTCCTTGTTTTATTGATTTTTTCTATAGTTTTTCTGTTCTCTATTTCATTTATTTCTGCTCTGATTTTTATTATCTTCTTTCTTCGGCTGGTTTTGGGTTGTCTTTGTTCTTCTTTTTCTAGTTCCTTAAGGTGTGAAGTTAAGTGGTTTACTTCGGCTCTCTCTTGTTTGTTCATATAGGCCTGAAGTGATATGAACTTTCCTCTTATTACTGCTTTTGCTGCATCCCAGAGATTCTGATATGTCGTATTTTCATTTTCATTTGTCTGTATATATTTTTGATTTCTGCGCTTATTTCTTCTTTGACCCATTCATTTTTTAGAAGTATGTTGTTTAGTTTCCACATTTTTGTGGGTTTTTTCCCCTCTTTTTTGCAGTTGAATTCTAGTTTCAAGGCTTTATGATCAGAAAATATGCTTGGTACAATTTCAATTTTTCTAAATTTGCTGATATTGTCTTTGTGGCCCAACATATGGTCAATTCTTGAGAATGTTCCATGTACACTAGAGAAAAATGTATACTCTGTCGCTTTGGGATGAAGTGTCCTGTAGATGTCTATCATATCCAGGTGTTGTAGTATTTCGTTTAAGGCCACTATATCTTTATTGATTCTCTGTTTGGATGACCGATCTAGAGCCGTCAGCGGTGTATTGAGGTCTCCAAGTATGATTGTATTTTTGTTAGTTTTTATTTTAAGGTCAATAAGTAGCTGTCTTATATATTTTGGTGCTCCTTGGTTTGGTGCATATATATTAAGGATTGTTATGTCTTCTTGATTCAACTTCCCCTTAATCATTATGAAATGACCATTTTTGTCTCTGAGTACTTTTTCTGTGTTGTAGTCAGCATTATTAGATATGAATATTGCTACGCCTGCTTTTTTTTGGGTGTTATTTGCTTGGAATATTGTTTTCCAGCCTTTCACTTTGAATTTGTTTTTATCCTTGTTGCTTAGATGTGTTTCTTGTAGGCAGCATATAGTTGGATTTTCTTTTTTAATCCATTCTGCTACTCTGTGTCTTTTTATTGGTAAGTTTAATCCATTTACATTTAGTGTAATTATTGACACTTGTGGGTTCCCTACTGCCATTTTATAAATTGCTTTATGTTAGTTTTGTATCTAGTTTGATTCTTCTCTTTTGTTTTTCTATCATTTGTTTTTGTTTGTTTGTGTTCCATACTTCTTTCCTCTGTTGCTACCTTTTTTAAGTCAAGTGTTTTTGTGGTGGTTTTTTAAGGGTGGTTACCATTAAGTAATGAAAAGGGTACCTACCATATTCATTGTAGTACCCTATCTTATAAGTATTTCTGCACTTCATCATCCTTTGCTACTGTTAATCTCCATCCTTTCCCCCCTTTTTTTCCTTTGTTGTCACAGTTTAAGTTTGGTTTTATTGTGTTCTTGGTGGAGCTGTTACTTGTGGTGTTGTTTTCTTTTGTTCTTTGAATCTGGTTGGAAAACTCCCTTTAGTATTTCCTGGAGTGGGGGCTTTCTGTTGATAAATTCTCTCATCTTTTCTGTATTTGTGAATGTTTTTATATCTCCTTCATACTTGAAGGATAGCTTTGATGGGTATAGTATTCTTGGCTGAAAGTTCCTCTCTTTCAGGGCTTTAAATATTGGGGTCCACTCTCTTCTAGCTTGTAGAGTTTCTGCTGAGAAATCTGATGATAATCTAATAGGCCTTCCTTTATATGTTGTACTCTTCTTTTCCCTGGCTGCCTTGAGAATTTTTTCTTTGTCATTGGTTTGTGTCATCTTTAATATGATGTGCCTTGGAGTGGGTTTGTTGGGGTTAAGAAAACTCGGTGTTCTGTTTGCTTCTTGAATTTGAGGCTTTAGTTCCTTCCACAGGCTTGAGAAGTTCTCGTCTATTATTTGTTTGAGTATATTCTCCATTCCATTTTCTTTCTCTTCTCCCTCTGATATACCTATTATTCTTATGTTATTCTTTCTGATGGAATCAGAGAATTCCTGTAGGGCTTTCTTGTTTTTTATTATTTTTGAGTCTCTTTCTTCTTCTCTCTGTTGTGCCTCAAGTTGTTTGTCTTCTATTTAACTAATCCTATCTTCAATCTGGGCTGTTCTGTTAGCTAAGCTTGTTACCTCGTTTTTCAGCTCGTGAATTGAGTTTTTCATTTCTGTTTGATTTATTTTTATAGTTTCAATTTCCTTGGTAATATATTCTTTGTGTTCATTGAGTTGTTTTCTGATCTCCCTATATTGCCTTTCTGTGTTTTCTTGTATATCTCTGAGTATTTTTAAGATTTCTATTTTAAATTCTCTGTCATTTAGCTCCAAGGCTTCCAATATGTTAAGTCTTTTCTCCATAGATTTTTCCACATCTATTTGTGTTACCTCTCTTTCTTTTGTATCCATAATATTCAATTTCCTCTTTCTTATTGGCATCTGAGGGTGGTCTTATTGATAGCACTAATTAGAATTAATAAAGTAAAAAGTAAAAAAAAAAAAAAAAAGGTAAAACACCCCACAAAAAAAACAGTAATAATTTATTATTTCCCCCTTTTTTTCTCTCTTCTCTTTCCCTCCTCTCCCCTCCTCAGGGAAATATCGTGCCTATAATGGAGGGCCTGATTTGGGGTGAAGAGTTCAAGGGGCAAAAAAAAGGGAGTAGGGACCTACTAAATGCAAAAAAAAAAAAAATGAAGAAAATCTTAGACAAGCATAAGATGATTTGCTTGTATGTGATGGTCAAGTAAGAGATATAATGAGAGGGATAAGAGGGAATCAGAAAAAAGGACCAAAAAAGAATAATAAAGAAGAAAAAATAAAAATAATAAGTAAAAATCTGTTGTATTAAGTGGAGCGAAGACTAAATACAATGGAGACCTTGGGTTGGGAGGACCCAAAATGCCACAAAAATACACAAACAAGAAAAAAAAATAGAAACAAAAGCAAAAAAGAGAAATAAATTCAAAAAAAAGCCTTGAGTCCCAAATTAACTAATTTGTTCGTGATTGAGGATTATATGGGAGGAAAGTAAAATGAGAAAAGAAAAAACGAATGGAAAGGAAAAAATAAGAAAAAGAGAATAACGAAGGAAGAAATAAAATAGGAAGAGAAAAAAACAAAATAAAGCAAGACAAAAAAAAAAAAAGAGGAGAGAGTGAGAGTTAAGTGTTTTGGAGTATAACCTTAAAGGAGGGTGAGGATGAAGAAGAAAAATAAAATGCAACACTCATGGGTAGTGTAGTTCAAGAAAGGGGAAGCATAAGATGGGCGGAGAATAGAAGGACCGAGGTGGAGGAAATAAAGGCAAAAAGATAGAAGAAACAAACAACAACAACAACAACAACAACAACAACAAAAATAGTGGATCAAGTTGTAAAGTCTGTGGGTTTTTCTTGATTTTGAGAGGTTAACTTCTTCCTTTTTCTTTTCTCTCCCTCTTCCTGGTCGGTGACTCTGTACCCCAGGCTCTGCCCCTGTGTCACTCTTAGGTAGGGATTTGCAGTTGATGGGATTCTATGGCAATGTCATATAATTGGCTTTAGTCTTGCTGGAAGTAAAGGCTTGTTGGCGTTTGCAGGGTCCAACAATGAGAGAGTTTGCTTTCCTGGATTCTCTCTCCTAGTCTCCCCTTTCTGAATTAGCAGCCTGGTGATCCAGCTATAAGGCTGCTACTGCTTCTGCCTGGGGAATAAGAGGCTCAAAGAGCTGGGAAATCCCCACTCTATCCCCACTCAGTGCAAGGCTTTGGGAAAGGCTCTGAGAGTCAGGGCCTCCAGTGTAATCAGGCGGAGGTGGGAGTCAATTGTTGTCAAGGTGACTGTTCAGCGCCTATCATTTAGTTGGACCTCTCAACCCAGGCTTTCCACACTTTGTAGCCTGTTTTTGCAGGGAAGAAGAGGCACTAGTCTCTGCCTACGACTAGTGTAGTATAGACCTTATTATCTGCCAAGTCCTTCTTGTTAGCGTTTATCCCTAAATATGGAGGCTCTATTAATCAGAAGTTGCCCCCGCCCCTTTAGCGAGAGGCACTAAAAAATATCACGCCTCTTGTCTTGGAACGCTGAATTGAGAGAGATCTTATCAATTAGAACCGAGGGTGCGCAGATTTCATGGGTTAAGCTAATTTCAGTGATTGGGTCGCAGCTGTGCTTCCGAAGGTATTTTAGGCTGCCTGCGCACGCCCCTCCCCCAACGCTTGATTGTTAGCTTGAATGGCTGGGTGAGGTGCCCCGCCCACGGAGAGAATCTCCCAAGCCTCTCCCGCTAGCCCCGCCGCTGGCGGCTGGACCGCACCAGGCACAGGATAATGGAGCCCCCTGGGTGTGCGGGCCAGCAGGGCGCCCTGGGCACGTGGAATGCCCAAGGCACGCGGGCGAATGGGGTGCTCCGGGCACCAGTGGCCGGCGACCCCCACTTGCAGTGTGCGGGCCGCTGGGAACGTCAGCGGTGCTCAACCGGACCGGGTGCGTGCGCGGCTGCTCGCGGTGGCTCACGGCGGCCGCTCGCGGCGGCCGCTCCGCTCGCGGCAGCGGCTCGCGGGGGCTCGCGGTGGCGGCTAGCGTCTGCTGCTCGCGGCAGCTCGCGGTTCCTAAGTATATGGGCTGACTCACCACAGGCGCACTTCCTTGCGGTTTGAAAGAACGTCCCTGTGGTAGATTCCTTCACACCCTCGTTTCTCAGATTCAAGTGATAACAGTCCTTTCGCTATCAGTTTGTGTGGAACTCCGGAATGCTCCGAGGATAAATTTTTCTGTTTCTAGTTGATAAATTTGTTGTGATTTAGGGGAGAGCTGTCGGACGCGCTGCTCACGGCGCCATTTCCGTGACGTCACTCTATTTTTATTTTTTAAATGTATTTTCTTTAGCAAAATGCCTACAGCTAATTTTCAGTTTAGTGTGGTTGTCTACTTTATATATAACTACAGTTGTTAAATTCCAAGTTATTTTATACTAATTTTTAGACATCAATAAATCTTAGATTATATTGTGAAATAGTTTTTTCTCTTTTGTTTCCAATAGTGAAAGCAAGAGAAGAAGCCAGATATGCATGAAGCACTTAGTAAGATGCAACATACACATGGGTTAAAGCTTAGTCTCTGAGTCAGGCTGATCTGGTATCATATTCTAGTCCTGTGATTGTGCAACTGACTTGTGCAACTGTGGATAGATCTCAATAGAACCGAATACTGTACCTAATTTACAGGATATTTATAAAGGTTAAAGTAGATAATGCATGCAAAATAATTAATAGTCTGTCATATTATATATTCTAAATAAACAATGAATAAATATTATTTATTAAGTATCTTGAAAATGAAGGTGAGTTATGTTTATGTTTGTCTACTAAATTGGTGTCAAGATTGCTGACCAGGTAATTATAGTTACATGACAAAAAGTTATCAATTGTGCATAAAGTTGTAAATGCATCATCTAATTGAGCATGCAACTATCAGGAAAAGAAAGATGTGTAGGAGATCTAAAAAGACAGCTCTAGCGTGAGCATATGTGAATTACATATAAGGCACTTAAGGAGACTTTTATCAAATTTTTTTTCTAATTTTGAATCTAATTAACGCTCATAATAAAAATCTTAGAAAATAAAAATATTTTATAAAGAGGTAAACAAAAAATACCTTCAATAATGCTATTTGAAGTCTTAATTTTGGTGGAATACTTTTCAGATTTTCATGTATATATAAAATTTTTATTATATATGTAAAATGTACATTTATAGAATTTATAAAATTTACATTTTAAGGCAAACTTTAGAGTACAAACCCATGAACATTTAATATTTTCTAAGGTATTAATTAATATTCCAAAGTATTGTTTATTACATAAAATTTCATTTAGTGATTTTCTTTTTTTCTTTTTTTTTAAGTGAGAGATGGGGAGATAGAGAGACAGAATCCCACATGTACCCCAATCTGATCCACCTGCTGATGCTCAAATAACAGAGCAATTTTTAGTGCCTGAGGCAGATGTACTCCAATAGAGCTATCCTCAGTGCCCAAGACCACGCTTGAACCAACTGAGGCACTGGCTGAAGGAGGGGAAGATGGAGAGAAGAGGGATATAAAGGGGAGAGAAGCAGATGGTCACTTTGTCTGGGTGCTCTGACTGGGAATCCAACCTGGGGTGTTTATATGCCAGGCCAATGCTCTATCCACTGAGCCAGCTGGCAAGAACCTAATGATTTTCATATTGGTATTTTTAACATAATTTCTAATGATTGTCTATAAATAATGCTAAAATTGACATCCTTGGAAAAATTTTGTTAAAATTTTCTTAGGATAAATGCCTAAAAATAGTTTTACCGTATTCAAGAAAACTAATTTTTTAAAGCTCTATATGCAGACAGGTAAACTTTTCTCCAGAAAAATGTATGCCAATTTACACTCTCATTATAGTACAAAGAGGTGTTCATTCAAAACCCAATTTACTGCCCTTCTCAGCATAGGTCATTATTATTCATCATAGCAGTAATAATTATTGATAATTACTGAGCCATTACCTTGTGGAAGGTCCAGTTCTATTTTATCGATACTGTATTTTCAAATCTTCTTAATAACTTTGTAAAGTATATTTTTGTTATCCCCATCTTCAAGATTTAAAATCTGTGTCACAGATTAAGTTTAATGTCCAAAGTTACTCAAACCCAGGAAGTGTAACTTCAAAGATCCTTCTCAAACTAGAATACTATATTATTGCCTCAAAGCATTAATCAATATTGTTTCAAGTACTTTTTCATTTGAAAAAACAAAAATATCCATTGTTTTACTTTCCATAATTTAATTAAGTTAATGTTTTTTTTAATATTTTATTTATTGATTTTTTAGAGAGAGAGGAGTGAGAGAGAGAGAGAAGGGGGAAGAGCAGGAAGCATCAACTCCCATATGTGCCTTGACCAGGCAAGCCCAGGGTTTTGAACCAGCAACCTCAGTGTTTCCAGGTTGATGCTTTATCCACTGTGCCACCACAGGTCAGGCAAGTTAATGTTTTTAATATGGTTATTTATTTTTTACATTTTATTTTCTGAGTGTAAATTTTCTATTCATGTTCATCCCTTTATATAATACTTCCTTCTGGAGCTTAAGTTCTCAATTGGCTCTTTCTTTGAAGTAATAATAAATATGGGTGTTTTAAGATGGTGAGATAATTTATTCATTTGCATGAATTTGGGAAGATTTTTTTAATTGCAGTCTCTAGTGAGTTTTGGACTCCCTCTCTGCCAACATGTATTGCATTTTACAGGTTCTTTTCAAGTTTCCTTTGATTTGTAATTGATAGATTTTTCTGAAAGCAAAATGTCAGGGGAGATTGAGTGAGTGTGAAATGGTGAATATTGGAAACATTTTAAATATTGATATGAAAATAGATCTTCTAGCTGGATATCTTTCTAGTTTAATTTTTTTAAGTATAACAGATGTTAAAGTGCTAGTATTTGGATTAGTAATAGACTATTTTTTGCCAGATTTGCTGGTAGCCTTTCTATATTCTTAAAATACTAAAGACATTTACAGCAATAGAGATATTTCCAAATGCTTTAATACATTTAACACTCCCGCCTGATTATTTGCCACTGTAGAAATACTCCTGGACTAGAAAAAATTGTTACACATAGTGGAGTATAAGCAGTAATTTTTACATGTAATTGTATTTATGAGCAATGGAGAAAAGGATGGGTTTGGGGTTAGGCTGCAATATAAGGAGAACGGAAGTCATGAGCCAAGTATCTCTTGAAGCAAAGAAAAAATGAAAAGTGATGAGTCAGAATAACTTGTTGAGACCAAAAGAAGTAGCATTACTCCTTGGAAGAATGAGACACATACATTCCATCATGGGGAAATCTGTGGGTCGACAAAGTGCTGCAATTCGGTTTTGGGCTGGATGTGCAAGAAAGTTCCACCAGTAATGAAAAAATAAAATTATCCCTCTTTTACTTCACTAAACATTCATATTTAAAGCATCATTATAACCATATAACAATAGTATGGTGATTACCAGGGGAAAGGGTGGCAGGGGAGGGAGAAAAGGGTAGAGGGGGAGCAAATGGTGATAGAAGGAAACTTGACTGGGGGTGGTGAACACACAATGCAATATAATGTATCATGGAACTGTATACCTGAAACCTATGTATTAACCAGTGTCACTCCAATAAATTAAAAATCTAAATGAATTAAGTTAAATTAAACAATATGTTAGTAAAGGTACTGATGAGATAGGTGGTCCAATCAAATTAAGTGATTAAGGAGTGTTAAATAATTTTTTTTACAAGAGGGTTGCATAGCTAAAGGAACCAACAGAGTTGGTGATGTACTCAGGGTCTGTTCAACTTCTACAAAATGGAGCTGTCATTTCTAAGATGAAGAGACAGGGATGGTGGAGGAGGGAAGGGTGCTATGGGAACTGGAGAGAGCCATAGCTTTTGGCAGAGAGGCAGTCATTGACAAACTGATTATCTCTTTTTCTTCTGATCTCCTGTGGCTGCCTCCCACTGAGTAAATCCAATAGGAAAGTAGAAGGCAAAGGATCCTCCATACACACTCCACAGGGGTCTGCCTCCCAGTGCTCAGAGTGGTGCAAGAAATAGAAGAAAGGAGATCTGAAAGGGCAAACAAAGTAAATAAATTTTGTCTTTGATCATTGTTAATGAGCTCTCTGAGTCCAGTCTCAGCTCTAAAGTCCCTCTATCACTGATTGTATATCTGAAAACTCTATGCTGTGAACCCCCACAGCACTACAGAGATATCTCCCTTACTATAAAATTAACTATCCCAGAAGAAAGATTATAAATACGAATTTCTTCTTAAACACCTCAACTTATCTGCTGCATCCCAGGTCTCTCACAATACCCCTCCCGTCTGACACTGTCCTATAAATCACAGACTCTTATTTTGATGAATGGAAAGACTAATATAGCAATAACATACAAAAATATTTCATCCTGATGACAGGGAGTGACTCAGCTGGGTTGATACATATGCAACAAAATGGGTAAACAGTTGTAAAGATGTAACTAAGCTATAAATTCCCTGACACACTGGTGAGCTGGTACTTCTGTGGATAAGAGGAAGAGAGTTCAAAAACTGAGTTTTTAAGGAAACTGAAAATCAAATTTTGAGAAAAGACAATAAGACAAAGAAGATAGAACCTCATATCTGAGACCTAGCTGAAAGTTCTCTCTTTTAGAACTCTCCTCAGTAATTTTTTTTCAGAGAACAAAAATGTTTAAAAACAAACTTCACGGGGAAGCAAATAAAACAATATACTGAGTTTGCTTGTTTCTGTGGTGTGAATTCTCACACCATGGCAATTTCAAGCCACCCACATGATGTCACTAGGCTGAAATGAGGAAGAGAAGCATGCACTTGGCTCTTGTAAGTCAGTATAATCTGGATCCAGCAAACCATTAGGCAGATGCCACTGTGAAACAGACAATAAACACACAAAGGTCTATGAGGAAAAGTGCACTAACTTTTCCCATCAATTGCTTACTATCAATGGTTCCTTGAAGAAGAAAACATTAATATCTCATGGTATTTATGCAGTTACAACCACTTATCCTGATGGATAACAAGAAACAGTGAAAGGCCTGACCTGTGGTGGAGCAGTGGATAAAGCATTGACCTGGAAATGCTGAGGTTGCCGGTTCGAAACCCTAGGCTTGCCTGGTCAAGGCACATATGGGAGTTGATGCTTTCAGCTCCTCCCTCCCTTCTCTCTCTCTGTCTCTCCTCTCTCTCCCTGTCTTTCCCTCTCCTCTCTAAAATGAATAAATAAATAAAAAATTAAAAAAAATAAAATAAAATTAAATTAAATTAAAAAGAAACAGTGAAAATGGAGACATGAGATCTTGGACCCAGAGCAGCCTTACTATCAATGCTTGGTCAGGACCTTAATGTGGCAACCTATAGTTTACTGTTGGTTATCTCTTTGTAATAAATCAACAAAAGCAATTCTTTGCATCCTAGTGTCTTGCATACCCCTCACACACACACACACACACACACACACACACACACACACACACTCTAGAAAGAGACACACAAAACTAACATCTGTAGGTTCTGCCCTCTTTCATTTACACCTCCAAAATCACTCCACCCTGCTTTTTGCTCTAAATCTGACCCGAAACAACTCCATCAATGGGCCCAAATACCCTCTAACTTAAAGTTGGGTTTGAGCAATGAGGAGAATGAGCAGGTAGTCAGAAGGAAAAGTGTGACATTGTCATACTCTCCTGACTCTCTCTCAGGGGTTCCCTTAAGCTTCTTGCATCCCTCCTGCAGAAGTCACAGCTCCTGTGAAGAGCTCCTCTTCACACAGCTGCTCTCTCTCCAAATTCTAATAGTGGATCCTGTCCCTATCTATTTCCGGCTAAAAATCAGTAAGGGTGTGCCACTATTATTTGCATTGTTTCTTTTAGCTTCTACTTATACCCTAAAACACCATTTTTGAGTGAGCTGTTTACTCCTGCCAGGTCCTGGGCTGATATTGGTACTAAATGTGGTAAAGGCAAACCTGTTATACTGATAGTAAGTAATAGTGGAGATAGTAGCTACAACCACGTAAGAGAGACAATCTTTCCTCTGGGTGCTGGATATATCTTTTGTCATCTTAATTCAATCTATTTTTGTATGGTCAGTAGTCACAGCCTTCATTGCCATTCACATGCAGGTTCTCACTGAATTCGAGCAGATGATAAAGAAACAGCAGAGCCAAAAACTAGTGGGCCATTCTTTCATTCTATTCTCGCACCAGCCAACGAGCTCCAAAACCCTGGCACATTCTCCAGTTCCACAACCAGGAGAATCTTCTCCAGTTTTTCCTAGAATCAAAGCCCCCCACCAGTCTTAGTCACCTCTGGTTTCCCATCAGCACACCTTCTCCCTTAGCCTCTCTGAACAAACTGTCTTCTCCTTCAGCATCCTGCCATCTTGGCTTCCTTCTTCCTTTCTCACTCTGCAAAAAAAAAAAAAAGCTTCCTTCCTTCCTCCTTCTTCTCTCCTTTTAAATCTTCTTTGGTACCAAAATCCTCTCCTCCAACAACATTAGCATAACAGTGATTCTTCCCAAGCAGGAAGACCAACGCCATTTTTAACAATAAAAGTGAGCAAACTCAAAAATCATATTTTACAAACTCATTACCCAACAATTTCCAATAGTAAACTGGAAAAATGTCTAACAACCAGCTCTTAAGAAACATAAATCTGCCTTCCCTGCTTTATCTTCCTGTTTTATCTCCAAGTCTGGGTCAAATTATCTGAGGACAAACAAATTAAGACTTCATCTACCATAACTCTGCAAATATTTTGTGAACTAAATTAAGCCTTCCTCTCATGTGCAAACTCCCTACTGCCTTTGGCTATATACATTTTTGTTTGCTGGTTTGTCTGAGATGTTATCTCTCCTATGGGCATCAGAGACAAACACTTTACAAATCAAAAGCAGTGAAAATATAACAATTAAACATAAAACATGGCAGGTGATATGGCATTTGATCAAAAAGATATTACATATGCAGGTATATGCAATAGGATTTTAACAGCAGGCTAGTAACAGTTCCTTTGTGAAGCAAGTCTCAGAGGAGTTGAAGAGGAGAGCTCAAAGCAGCTTCTCTTTCCTTTGCCTAAGCAAGAGTTTGGAATCCCCCTGAGAGGAAAAAGAAAAGGAAAAAGAAATATAAACCCAAGCTCATTTCCCAAAAGACTTGAAAGCATAAGGCCTATTTTTTCCTTCTAATTTGAGACACTACCTTCTTCCCACCACACTCCCCATATAATGTACAGCAGGACATTGAATAATGTCTTTTTGTTCAACATTGTTTTGTTACAGTGTTGATGCTGAAAAAAAAATTGATTCCCAGCCAGGACCACTTTCTGTGTGGAGTTTACATTGTCTCCATGTCTGAGTTGGTTTTCTGCAGATGCTCTGGTGTCTTCCCACATTCCAAAGGTGTGCATGTGAAGTGAACTGGCCTGTCTACATTGTCTGGGTGTGAGTGAGTGCAGGTGTGTGTGAGTGGCCTAGAGATGGAAGGGTGTCCTATCTACCAGGCAAAGGGTGGGGAAGAGTCCGCTGATACAGAGGCTAGGGCCACTTGTGCTTCTGAACTAGAATAAGCAGCTGGAAAATAATAATCTTCCTGTTTCTATTAATCTTTCTTAAATTTACGTAGAGCTCACATTTTTAGTGTGTTGGGTCTTTATTAGAATTTTGGTGATGTTTTGATGACCAGAAATATGCTATAAAAATTTAATTCTTGTTTATATCAATTAGTCTATGGTAAAATTGGTTTGATTATGTACCGTTTTTGCTTAATGCCACAGTTCCCAAGAATCTATTGATGATGTTAGGTGAGGACTTACTGTGCTTTATACTTCTGGAGGTTGCAATACAGCTTAAATCTCTGGGGGTTGTGGAAGCAGGGTCACAAAATGCCTAGAAGTTATTCATTGTACCCTTATGAGTAAGAAAATACTAGGCAGTTTTATTCACAATGGAAAAAATAATTCTGAATACTATGGAGAAATTATGCCTATTGTCCTCAGAATTATCTCATAATAGCAATATAACCACACCCATCATAGAGAAATTTACTTTTTACTGTTTAATTCTTTCCTCCAGTTGGATCAGTTTTGAATATCCTCATAGTTAAAAATTGTAACGACAAATTCTCTGATCTCATACCATTGTTATACTTTTCCCTGGTGGGTTTCTCTGGTCAGGATTCTATAAAGGTGAGTCATTGTTTCTTGGGAAAAGATTAAGTCTAAAATCAATTCTATCCAAGATACTAATTACTGAGGAAGAAGAATAAGACATAGTGATTACTCTTTACTGGGTAGGGGTATATGAAGCCAATGAAACCTGGTGAGATCAGTATGTGATAAGGTACCAAAGAACTGTAAAAACTTAGTATTGGCAACACCATTTTAAAGAGGAAAAGTCAGGCTTCTTGCCCCTCTTTTCTGTGGAGAATGGAGGAAGAAGAATGCAGGAGCTTCCTGGCTTGCAAGGACAACTGGGTCATCTAGTCATAGTTTAACTATAGTTCTCTGTAAGGACTGAGGCCACTACTTGCTAGACAACAAAGAAGATGGGACTAATCTGAAAACTCCCTCTTCCCCTTCTTTAAGATTCTTTAGAAGACAATGTATACATATCTTAATGAAAATTCCTACACTGATTCTAACTCTTTCTCCCCTCCTGGAATCCTGAGAGTGATGTTTACCTTTAGACAAAGGGATCACGAAACCACTCCCCTTGCTTGAAAAACCTGCATTCTGTAACATTTTATATGCTTTCTAATAATCATCCCTCTTGAAAGCCTTTATATGTATAAAAACTTATAAATTAAGCAAGGGGGACTAGATTAGGTTTCCTAATAAGCTAGCCCCAACACTTTTAGCAAAGGTATTTTCATTTGGCCTCTCTCCTTATCCTAAGCTAACCATTTCATTATGGCAACAGGGATGGGGGGTAGACACTGGAAGATTTGGGAATGTCCTTGCCAGGTATGTAAAACAATTATCACTACTGTGTTATCTCATGGTATAGAAATGCTTTTTCTTTTTAATAGATCCTATAGATAGATGTTGTGAGCTTGTTAGTAATTGATTATTGTACCTTGCTCCCTCCTTACCCACCCCGGTACTTGATTTTGTATAAAAGAAGGTCTAGAACGGTAAGAGGGCCTACATGATTTGGGATCGTGCCCCGTGTAGTTAGCCGGCTAATTCATAAATTCCTCAGAAATTCATTTGGACTTTGTGTCTCTATGTAACCCACAGATTAAGGTACAGTACTTTACAACAAGTACACCAGTGAATTCACATGGAACAATTGTCATACAGAGAAAGGAAAAGGAAAAGCTTTCTAGAAGAAGAGACATCTGAGCTGGGCTTTCAAAGAAAGAATAAGAGTTCTCCAGATCTTTAAAGGAAGAAAGAGAACTCCAGATGGAAAAAAAGTACTTGAAAAAGAGAGTAGCTGTGTGTAAAGCCAATGGCCGCCACTGTCGTGGCCATTCACATGCAGGTTCTCATTGCATTCGGAAAGACGGTAAAAAAAAACAGTGGAACCAAAAAATGGTGGGCCATTCCTTTATTAAAGTCTCGCACCTGCCGATGAGCAGACACACAGGAAAGTCCACTTCCCCCTCACTCACAGCTTCCAGATCCCTGAAACATTCTCCAGTTCCACAACCAGGAGAATCTTCTCCGGTTCCTCCTAGAATCAAAGGCCCCCACAAGCCTCAGTAGAGCTCCCAAAGTCCCTCAGCTCTGGTTCCCCATCTACACACCTTCTCTCTCCCCGCCAACATAACTTCTCTCTCCTCCTTCTTCTCTCTCTCTGCAAAACTGGCTTATTCTTAAGCACTCTGTATTCTCTTTCTCTATCCCTCTACAAATATGACTTCTTTCTGCCTCTTCTCTTCTCAAAACTTTCAAGTGAAAACCTCTCCTCCAGCACACATCAGCAAAACAATGACCCTTTCCAAGCAGGAATGCAATCCACAATTTGCTATCAAATGCCCTGCTCTGAGGGCAAACACACACGTGGCTGTCCAGTGCCATTTTTTAACAATAAAAGTGAGCAAAATTTTTAAAAAATACAAATTTTACAAACTCATTTGCCTAACACTGTGAAACAAGATGTATATGATGAGTTTACAGTAGTTTAGTATTATGCGCTAGTAAACACAAGGGAAAGAGACTAGGAAGGACAAAAAAACAAACAAAACAGAGAGGTTTGATCTTGTGGCTCAATGTTTTAAGTGGGATTGATGACCCCCGATAAGAACATAGGATGGTCCATTGACTGTTTAAACATTAAATTTTATTTATTTTTCAGTCTATTCACAGACTTTAATAAAGGAATGGCCCACCATTTTTTTGGCTCCACTGCTTTTTTTACCATCTTTCTGAATGCAATGAGAACCTGCATGTGAATGGCCACGACGGTGGCGGCCATTGGCTTTACACACAGCTACTCTCTTTTTCAAGTACTTTTTTTTCCATCTGGAGTTCTCTTTCTTCCTTTAAATATCTGAACCTAAGTTCATAGGTCAGGTGTCAGATGAATATATGAGATAATCTTGAGTGAAGAGAGTTCCTCAACATGAAAGCAGGGTAAGAGAAATAGGACTCCTAATCATTATTTTATAGTAAGCAATTTATGTGGCTTACATATACCTAGTTAAGTAGATTCACTGCATAAATATCTAGTTTCAATTAAATACTCAAAACAAAAGTGACTTAAGAAAGAAACTAGGTTGAAAGTAATACATTAGGTCTGGTAGAAAACAATCAAAAGAGAGAACTGACACATTTTCTACTTCTGGGAAAACTCTCATCTACATATTAAATTTAAAAATGGAATCTGATCAGATTACATAAATGTTAGCCTAGAAACAAAAATTATTAATAAAATTACTTGAAACGTGGTTTATATCCAGTATTATAGGTAAAGAACCTTGCCCCAAGCACAGCTTTTTTTTCCCTGTATAAAAGCTTATGACAAGCAGCAAAACAGTCCCAAACTAAACAGCCAGTTCATGATACACACTTTCCTTATTTGTTCAGTAATTGTCTAGGCCATTTTATCTTCTAGCTAATATTTACAGTGTCATTAAACTTTAATAATGAGTAAGGCTTGCTGACTGTGCAGCTGCCAATGTCCTGGTTTTGATATTTAATACTACTTTTCAGGGAAGCTGAGTGAGGAGTAATTGAAACCTTTCTTCACTATTTTTTAAATATTACTAAGTCAATTTTAAAGTTAAAAAAACTTTTAGCCTGACCTGTGGTGGCGCAGTGGATAAAGCGTCAACCTGGAAATGCTGAGGTCACCGGTTCGAAACCCTGGGCTTGCCTGGTCAAGGCACATATGGGAGTTGATGCTTCCAGCTCCTCCCCCCTTCTCTCTCTCTCTGTCTCTCCTCTCTCTCTCTCTGTCTCTCCCTCTCCTCTCTAAAATGAATAAATAAATAAATAAAGTTATCAACTATAATTAAAAGATAAAAAAAAAAACTTTTAAAAATTTATGATAGATATTTGGAAGTTGATTTTAAGGTTTCTGACTTAGTATTAAAAAGCAAACAAGCCTGACCTGTGGTGGCACAGTGGATAAAGCGTCGACCTGGAAATGCTGAGGTCGCCGGTTTGAAACCCTGGGCTTGCCTGGTCAAGGCACATATGGGAGTTGATGCTTCCTGCTCCTCCCTCCCTCCCTTCTCTCTCTGTCTCTCTCCTCTCTCTTTCCTTTCTAAAATGAATAAATTAAAAAAATAAAATAAAATAAATAAATAAATAAATAAATAAAAAAAGCAAACAAAATCTAGGTACCTTTGAATAAACACCTGTTTCTTCTGATATAGTTAAAATGGCTGAAATAATACCTGGAAAGCAATATGGAAAGAAACTGAAATGTGCTCTTCTATCAGCAAAGATCTTGGGAAGACTCTTAGAAAATATGGTTGAGGTCTGAAAAAAGCTTGAATAAATTATGTAGTGAGCGAGATTTACTATAGAGTTGCAAAAAATGCAAATGTTTATGACAAACATTAACTTTGCTATTTTTTACATTCTGTTTTTATTATTAAATATGTGTCAATTTTTTTATAAAGAAGAAACATGAACCAGGGGAGATAAATTCTCAACATTTTTTTCTTTAACGCAATTGAGAAATAGAGGAAATAGCTGTTATAAGTAACCAATAACGGAATTGTTGTTTTCAAGGTAGTTCTTTTTAATTCCAGGATTATTTTTTAAAATGAAAAAAAGGACTATATATATATATATAACATTTTTATAGGTTCATTTACTATTTTGGCAAGCCTATCTGACTTCCTGATGCTGGCATGTCCTAATGTCGAAATGACAAACGCCTACATCCCTCACGGTACACCTGCCTAGTCACTGTCACAGAGTTTATATAGTTATACGCATGCCAATCTCAAGAGGACTTGAGCAGTAGCACTGAGAAAAATATTCACATTGTGAGAGTCAGTTAGATTTTACCAAAACAGTTCTGTCACATTAAATTAATGTTATTAATTGGAATCTTATTGGTTTTGTAGTTCCCTTCATAATTAATATAGTGCCAGCTACTCGGGGGGTGGGGGGGTGGGCTGAGGCAGGAGGACCGCTTGAGCCCAAGAGTTCTGGGCTGTAGTGCGCTATGCCGATCTGGTGTCTGCACTAAGTTCGGCATCAATATGGTGACCTCCGGGGAGCAGTGGAGCCCAGGTTGCCTAAGGAGGGGTGAACCGGCCCAGGTCAGAAATGGAGCAGGTCATAGTTAATATGTTTATTTGTCTTAGTTGTATTCTTGTATAATAGCTGTAAGCAGATAGAGTTTATACCTAGCTTTTTGTTCATAACTACTTAAGTAACATTTAAGTTGGTACTCAAAATCCATCAACTTTTCTTGTATTTTTTAAAAGGAGACACGCCCTGGCCGGTTGGCTCAGTGGTAGAGCGTCGGCCTGGCTTGCAGAAGTCCTGGGTTCGATTCCCAGCCAGGGCACACAGGAGAAGCGCCCATCTGCTTCTCCACCCCTCCCCCTCTCCTTCCTCTCTGTCTCTCTCTTCCCCTCCCGCAGCCGAGGCTCCATTGGAGCAAAGATGGCCCGGGCGCTGGGGATGGCTCCTTGGCCTCTGCCCCAGGCACTAGGGTGGCTCTGGTTGCAACAGAGCGACGCCCCGGATGGGCAGAGCATCGCCCCCTGGTGGGCAGAGTGTCGCCCCCTGGTGGGCGTGTGGGGTGGATCCCGGTCGGGCGCATGACCATCTCTCCCCGTTTCTAGCTTCAGAAAATAAAAATAAAAAAATTAAAAATAAATTAAATAAAAGGAGACATACATTATTCTACCCCTGTTTGAGAAATACTGCATAGGTCTTCATGAACTCTCTCCCAAGCCCCAAGTAAGGTTTTCTTGGAATAAACCAACAGATAAGCAATTTATGAGGAAGGAAAGAGGCAGGTTAGGGCTATGGAGGGAACGAGCTCCAATAAAAGCAAAAACAGCACTAAACATGGTGAAATGATACTAAGGAACAATTTCACCCACTATATACACTAAGACAAACAAAACGATGACCCTGCTATGCAATGGAACACAATTCCATCACAGGTCTATTTTACCTAAAACCTTCTCAATGGTCTGGATTAAGCGTTTCTAACTGAGAAGTCAGACTATCATTTTGTGGCAGATGAAATGACCTCATCACTGGAAACCAAGGATGCCAACATTTATAACACCAACTGTGTGAAGTTTGCATTGTAATCAGTCTCTAAATAAAGTTCACAATTATTCTAGGAGGGTAACTACAGTGATGATTTTTTATTACAGCCTGAGATGAGGTCAGGATTGAGACGCCCTGTCACAAGGATTTCTTCCTCTATGCTTCCATTCTAAAACTAAATAAACAAAGAGAGAGACAGAGAGAGGAGATGCATAAATTATGACAAGAAGATATTTATATGTATAAAGAGTATAATACCAAACACTCCAAAATGCCTGAGGAATATTGTATTTTTTATGATTTTCTAAAACTAGAATCAGATCAAACTGGCTAAGGACGCAATAGAAGAATTGCTTCTGATTGGTCAGAGCTGTCGCATGTGTCTTTGCATTCTTTATGCTCCTATCATGGAGTCTTTTTCTCCCTCATACTCAGTATTCTCCCAGTCTTTTTCTCAGACCAGATTTCAGGGTCTTTTTTTCTGAATGGCATTTCAATGTGCTTTCCCAGGTTCTTATCTGCTTTCCAATGACTGACACCTGGGTGCCAGATGGTGCAAATGGCCCACTATATATTTCCTGAATTGATGAAGAAAGATGTCAGGAGCCTGACTGCACTGGCCTGGTGCCCCATAACAGGAAAGGCAGCTCAGGAAGAGTGACAGGGACTGGAAATAATTTTCATTAAAATGATCTGGAGCTTATTGAGTTTCAAATGTTGCTTTCCTTCCTCCTCCTCTTAACACTTACACATCCTGGATTTTTGCCATGAAAACATATTATGAATAAGTTGCACAGCACAGTATCTTAAAGCTCAGACATAGTCCACTTTTTCTGGGCATGCATTTTTCCTGAGACAGATGCACTTCACAGCTTGCCACATTCTTCTGCACATCACGATTGTATGATCATATGTGGATATGGATTTTCATATCTCTGTCGTGAGTTAGATTTATGTGGAGTAGCAAGGACAACTGATCTGGCATCTTAGATCTAGGAAATGATTACAGAATTGAAATTCCTAACCTCATGTTTAAAACTGAGAAATATTGAGTGTTTTTTTTTCTTCTTCTTTTCCAGATGAGAGGAGGAGAGACAGACAAACTCCCACATGCGCCCTGACCGAAAACAACCCCCATCAAGGGCCAATGCTCTGCCCATCTGGGGCCATGTTCACAACATGCTATTTTTAGGGCCTGAGGCAGAGGCTCCACAGGAGCCATCCTCAGCACCTGGGCCCACACTCTTAAACCAATCAAGCCATGACTGTGGAAGGGTAAGAGGGAGGGGGAGGGAAGGGAGACAGGTAGAGAAGCAGATGGTGGCTTCTCCTGTGTGCCATGATTGGAATAGGGACACCCACATGCCAAATTGATACTCTAACTTTGAGCCAACTGGCCAGGGCAAAAACTGAGAAATACAGAATTTTTTAAAAAGATTTAATTTAAAGTCTGCATAATTCACCAAAGCGGCATTAGTTCACTGCTCATTAGGTCAAATAACTCTACCTGGGAGGCCTGCCAGGGCAGTTATCTGTGCTCATTTAATCATTGAATAAACATGTATCAAATCTCCTGCTAGATGTCAGGGACATTGCTGGAGCCTGGGTATTGCCTTCCCAGGGGCTTCCTATATCCTTCCTTTTGACTCCTTGTTGTAGTAAGCATAAAATCAAATTAATACAAAATATATAAAGGAAACTAAGTGTGATTTAGGTGTAACCAGTTTATGCTCTTTTGAGATAATTCCAGACGTTTTAACTGCATACCAATACCATGTGTGAAGTAATGTGATTAACTATATTTCACATAAAGGCTTACTATGTAAAGCCCGATTACCAAGGTATAATGGGTTACTCCCTTTCTGATAGCTTTGTCAACCTTATCAAGCTCATATGTGATTTATGTTTAAAGTGTGATAATGTAACTCTGTGATGTGACGAGTGGCCAAACCAAATATAGGTAGCTGAGATAAAGATCAAGTCAGTCTTCTGAGATTCCAATGCAGATTCCATGTCACCCACTATGACCATTTGGCAACTGCCGTGAAGCACTCAGCCTCTCCAAGCAAGTTCATTCAGGGCCCCACCGAAGCAAGGACCTAGACCTAGCTGGCCACTCGTCTTCATTGTGAATGAATTAAAGACTGTTAGTTGGCTTGCTATGAGTGTCCTTGCTTATTCAATTGACTCCTAATTATTTTTATTTTATGTTGTGAACTACCAAGCAAACTTAATATAGAACTTAATATAACCAGCTAGTTTACCCTGACACTCCTCCTTCTGGAAGATCCTCAAGTTTTTTGTGACTCTGAGGCAGATGTCATACGTGTGCCATGTTATCTTTGCTTATCACTTCAGAAGATCAACATGATCCAAAAGAAGTTGAGGCTGTCTTTACCATGAAGCTATTGAATTTAAGCTTCTGCATAAGCCTCTCCCTAAGACCTAGAAGAAGACTTCACAGTGTGTTTATGTTTCTGTATTACCCTTTCTAAAGAGGACTCACCAAATTATGAACTTCAGGCTCCATGAAACCTCAGTCCACCCTATGTAACAGAGTGTGAATAGGAAAGAATAAAACTCCCACCTTTTATCCCAAGCTGCTATAGTTAGAACATTGGAAATACCAGGAAGGAGAACACCTCCAATACAAGGGCCACACCTCCCATTCTGCCTCCAGTTAATGCCTATACTACCTCAACCAGGAAGATGAGTCTCACAAAGCTGAAAACAAAAAGTTTTCTTAGGTAGACTGCTGGACTCTTTTTACTCAGAATAGTTTTAACACTAAGTGTGTGGAGTTTTTATGCTCTGTGACACCAAATATGTGGGGTCTTTTCCAACTCGCTCCTCCAATTATCTAACACCAACTAGGTGTCCAACAATATTCCTATCACTAACTACCCAGATTTAGCTCAGATTGCTTAGGATGAGGGCTCAGTCACCACTCCCCTATATTTGATAATTTCCTAGAACAACTTAGAGAATTCAGGAAAGCACTTGACTTGTGTTTACTAACTTAGGAGGAAAGAGGCATCAAGCTTCCATGCACACTTAAGGAACATCTCCCTCTCAGTAGGTCAATGTGTTTATCATCCCAGAGGCTCTCTGAACACCATTGTTGAGAGGCCTTTAGGGAGGTTCCCTTATGCAGGCATGATGAATTAAATCCTGGGTTATTGGAATTAAGCTGATCTCCAGCCCCTCTTCCTTCTCCAGAGACTGGAGGAGGGGTTGAAAGTTCCAAGCTTCTGATCAAGGCTTGGTTTTGCTAGTGTCCAGCCCCCATCCTGAAGGTTTTTAGAGACTGCTGAGAATCACTTCATTAGAAGAAAAGATGCTTCTGTCACCCTCTTCATGCAGAAAATTTCAAGAGTTTTAGGAATACATCTCTGTGAAAACTTAAATTAAAAATAAAACATCTTTCTGTGACACTCTAACAATACTTACCAGGGGTATTCCAGCTTAAAAAAAATATGAAAGGATTCATATTTTCCAAAATACATTTTTTTTTGTTTTTTATGTGGAGTAGCATTTAGGAACAGAATAAAAAATAGGTGAGGTCTTGCCTGACCAGGCGGTGGCGCAGTGGATAGAGCGTCGAACTCGGATGCAGAGGATCCAGGTTCGAGACCCCAAGGTCGCCAGCTTGAGCACGGGCTCATCTGGCTTGAGCAAAAAGCTCACCAGCTTGAACCCAACGTCGCTGGCTCAAGCAAGCGGTCTGCTGAAGGCCCGTGGTCAAGGCACATATGAGAAAGCAATCAATGAACAACTACAGTGTCGCAACAAAAAACTAATGATTGATGCTTCTCATCTCTCACTGTTCCTGTTGTCTGTCCTTATCTATCCCTCTCTCTGTCCCTGTAAAAAAAAAAAAAAAAGAAAAAAAGAAAGAAATAGGTGAGTTCTTGAAGTTGGAGGAGGTGACTCTGAAATTGAAGTCTCACATTTGAATAGTTTTTGAATAAAAAGAACTTGAGAACTGCTGTGATTAGTGTGAGAGTAAATGTACCCATACGTCCCCTGATAAGCAGAAACTTGTGTTTGCCTCAGGGAAACTCTCTAGCCCCTCCAGAATAAGGGTTTACTCAATGTCCTGTGAGGATTCATTATAAAGCATTAAAAGCATTGATTTTTTTAAATTCAGCTTAAGTTCAAATCTTGGATCTTCCATTTATTAACCTTGTAATAAGGGACAACTTAATCTCTCAAAGCCTCAGTTTCTTCATTTGTAAAAGAAAAGTTATAATACCTATCTCAGAGAGATGTTAGGAGGGCTAAATGTGACAATGCATGACATAACACATACATAAGGAATGTTTATTATGGTATTTTTAAAGCTCTATATCCAATTAGCATGCTATGTGTGTGGTCCCTGTAACAGGCTGAATGCACTTATGCTTAAGTTTACTTTGTGTAAAAATTGTGTATATAAAATATACTTCACAGTGTGAAAGATTAATTCACATTAACAATTTTTAAAAGTTTTTTTAAAGCCTGAAGTAAAACATCCTCCAGGAATTTATAAAAAGAGGTGTTGGTCAAATAAGTTTGTAAATATGATATATATGTTTGCTCGCTTATAGTTTGCATTGGGGGTGGGGGACAGGCTATTAGCAGGCAGGGTCCTTATAGCTTAAGGTTTAGTTTTAAGACTAAGCTTTCCTCCACACCCTTGACGGTTGCATGATAAGGGGTGGGTCACTCTCATGAGGAATCCCATTATGTCTCAAATAAGTGACTTTGTATCAGAGACTTCCTTGTTTGTATATTGGATTAAAAGTTTTGATTTCTACACTACAAAATGGGGCAGAGGAGCCCATGCTAGAGGAGAGCAGAGAAAGGTCATGTGGAGGGGAGGAGAAGCAGCCAAGATGGCAGAGTGCTGAAAAACAAGCCAGTTTGTGCAGAGAGAAGGAGATGGGGAGCAGAAGTGAGTAAGGCTGGTGAGGTCGAAACCTTTGATTCTAGGAAACTCGGATAAGTCAGTGGCTTTGGGAGCCCTGAGTGGAAAGGGAAGTATTTTTCCACTGTGTGTATTTCTTGCCCACCGAGTGCAAGCTAGGATTAAAGCTAATGGCCCACCAGTTCTTGGCTCTGTTGTTTCATTACCATCTGACTGAATCAAACCTGAACCTGCATGGGCCAGGCAGGTGTGATGGTGGCCATGGCTACTGGCTTTACAAGAGGGAACTGAACATTGTGGATTAAAGTATTTGTGGTGAACGTTCTGGTCCATGACAACATAGTGTGTTGCATGCCACACATAGAACATACTCCTGAGAGCTCTGCTCTATGATACTGTGAAAGTCACTGGTTGGTTAAAGATAATACTAATGATGCATACACTAATGTAAAGCACTAAAAGGAGGAGACTGAGATGTTTTCTAATTCTAGAAAAACTATCAGATAGCAAACTAAAAAAAAAAAAATGGCTATCCAATCAGATTGTAAAAGACATCAGCCTAAAACACAAAATTGTCACTAAGATTCTTTAAAACATCAATTTACAGTATATCCATTTGTAAATGAAGAGTTGTTTTCTAATTGCATCTTTCCTTGATTGAGGAATAGTATAAAAGCATCATGATAGGCATAAATACATATCAAAACTAAGCAACCAGAACATGATACACACCTCAACTATTTTATCAGTAATATGTGCCAGTTTTTATACTCAAGGAAGTATTTATAAAATTTCACTAAAAAGTAACTATGAATAATTCTTATAGATTGTACCAAAGCCAATTTCCAGGTTTTGGTATTTGAGGTTATACTAGAGCTATATAACATGTTACTGAAAGACAGAAACAATGGACCAAACTGAAAACATGAGGCTGGTGTGTTCCAAAAAGAAAATTCATTTTAAAAGCCCCTGGGTGCAGGCAGGCTGAGACCAAAAACTGGTGTCAGGCCCAAGCTGCAGGAGGGAGTATTAAGATATAGGGGTTGCTGCAGGCACTTGCTGGCAGGAGGTTGCCTGCACCTGGACCTACTCAGATTAGCATATTGTGGATTGTGGCCTTGGTCACTGACTTGAAGGTAAGCAGGAGGAGGGGGATTCAACCGCAGAAACACAAGTTCTTTCTGATGTAGCATAGGCCTAATCAGTGTGGTCCTTTATGGTGTCCTTGGTGAATTTTCAAAACAACTGGGGTCAGGAATCTCCCAGGAACATCTGAGATTTGGAATTTCTGAGCCTGTGGCTAGGCTTTTACAAACAACCATTGTGATGTAAACTCCCCTAAGAGTCAGGTATCTCCCCAATGTAAGCTTTACCTGACATCCCTGCAAAGGTAAACTTTTTGCTACATTTCAAAGTAAAGGCCAGGAAGCCATTAAGAGAGAGAATAGCAACCAAATTAACTACAACCTCACAGTGGGGGGATGAGAATGTTCTATTTTGAATGCTAGGGCTAGAGGGAAGTTGGGTGAGGGGAATGTGAGTTTTGAAGGAGCTCTGTATTTAAAGGAGCCCTGAATCTAAATCTAACAGTTTCCTTTGAGAGAAGTTGGATAAAGGCATATAAATCCTTTCTGTACTATATTTGCAAATTCCTGTGAGTCTAAAATTATTTCAGAACAAGAGGTTTTTTAAATGTCTGCTTCTGTTTGCTTTAGTATTTGGGTTTTAATTTATTTTTATTTTTTAATTTATATGTTTTTATTTAAGTGGAGTTGCTATAAAATTTTATATTGGGTATATTAATTTCAAGTGCACAATATAGTAATTTTGACATTTTGATACATTACAATGTAATCACCTCACTAATTCTAGTAATAGTCTGTAACCATGTAAATTTATGAATATACAATGTGTCCATAAAGTCATGGTGCACTTTTGACTGGTCAAAGGAAAGCAACAAAAGATGATAGAAATGTGAAATCTGCATCAAATAAAAGGAAAACTCTCCCGGTTTCATACCTATTCAGTGCAGTTCCATGTGGGCTCACACACAGATTTTTTAGAGCTCTTTAGGTAGCTATCCCATATAGCCTCTACAGACTCATCACTGACTGATGGCCTACCAGAACGGGGTTTCTCCACCAAACTGCTGGTTTCCTTCAACTGCTTATCCCACCGAGTAATGTTATTCCTATGTAGTGGTGCTTCGTTATAAATGCGCCGATATTCACATTGCACTTTGGTCATGGATTTGAATTTAGCAAGCCACAGAACACACTGGACTTTCCTCTCTGTACCATCCACATCTCGACTGGCATGGCCGTGGGCTGCTCTGCTGTATACACGGTGTTACGTCATCATCTACACATGCACAAATGCTGCCACATCATCCTACAGAAACTGGAAGGGTTTTCCTTTTATTTGGTGCAGATTTCACATTTCTATTGTCTTTTGTTGCTTTCCTGTGATCAGTCAAAAGTGCGCCATGACTTTATGGACACACTGTATTATTGACTGTATTCTCCTTTGTCTTTCTGCACATCCCCCACCCCTTCTGTTCTGGTCTCTGTTTTTGAGTCTGTTTTGTTTTGTTTCCAGATAAAAGTGAAACCATGTAGTATTTGTCTTTCTCTGCCGTATTTCACTAGTACAATACCGTGTATATTCATCCATTATGTAGTTGGGTTTTTAACAAAATTTCAATTGAAAAGAGAATTATAGTCATATCAGAAGCCACTTCTTCACAAAACAATGCCTTAAGTGACCAAGTCTATGTCCACTTCCAACTCTGTGCCTGGCAACCCATGCTACTAAATCTTTCATTATATTTGGTGTTGTTTGTTTTCAGATACTGTTTTAGACCATTCATATTGCTGTAATAAAAATACTATGGGCTGGGTAGCTCATAAACAACAGAAATATATTTCTCACCATTCTAAAGGTTAGGAGTCCACAATTAGGGTTGCCACATGGTCAGATTCTGGTAAGAACCCTCTCTCAGGTTGCAGACTGCTGATTTCACATTGTAACCTTACACTGAAAAGAGCAGAGTGGGGGAAGCAAGCTTGCTTGTGACTCTTGTAAAGTCACTAATCCCACTAATCCCAGTCATAAAGGCTCCACCTTCATGACCTCACCAAATCCTAATTACCTCCAGAAGGCCCCACCTCTTAATATCACATCAGGGAAGAGGATTTCAGTATATGGGTTTTGGAGAGGCAAAAAGATTCAGTTCATAACAGATATCATTTCTTTAGAAAACCGCAGCTACTCACTAGTCTGATATCGAGAGTTTTTGTTTTGTTCTTGACACTGAGATAAAATTTTTATAAAGTACTTAGCCATAGTCAAATAATAGCCTGCTCTGCTCTTCTCCATAACTACAATCCTGGCCAAATGCTAAATTATAAAATAATGAAAGACTTTCCTTTATGCCCCCATCCTTCCTTCAGATACCTTATACTGGCTTGTGCTTAAGCATATTCTATTGCAGAAGAAGAAAGAAGCAAAGCGCATCTGATAAGCAACCATATTCAAAGGCAGAGCTTCAGATTGCACGTGGCTGGGTGGCAGAGCTTTATCCCAGAGCAGTGGATTCAGAGCATGACAGCAAACACCACGGCATTCACTGTCAGTGAAATTACTAAGATAGCTGTATTTTAAGTGCAGGGTGAGGATGAACTCCAGTGACTCTCATGTCTTTGACAATCACTGCAAATCAAGGCATCGTAATCTGACAGCAAGAATTAGCCTGTGGGATGTTAGTTCTGCACCATGCTCTCTACTCTGCATTTTCTTAAGAAACTCATGGAACATTTTCTACATGGCATCCCTCTGTGTGCCTTCCTTGCCTGCTGTATACGTAACTGGTTGATACAGCTCATGCCTTTCAGTTTGCAGTAGCTCCTTGCTTTATAATAAAGATGTTGCTTTCTGCTTGGTTAGGCTTCTGATCTGGTGTTATTCCCACAGGCTTTTGGCATCCCTTGGTTGGAGACCACATGTCTTAGATTTCTCCTTGTTATTTCTGCTCGAAATTCACAGCCATGTGGGTGCTAAAGCCATTCATAGACGACAGGCTGCTTCTTTATTACCAGAAGGAAACCACATTGCAAAGGACAGGGTCGTTTTGCTGTGATTCAATAACCATTCTCTCCATACATCATACACCCATGCTACCTCCTGGAATCCCAGGAGTCTCTGCTGCAGCTTGTCCTTACAGGCCTGCTTTGGGAAGTTTAGGACTGTGGGTTCGCAGACATGGGCTTAGATCAGTGCTTCCCAGGCAGATTTTTCCTAACATTCCAAAAAGGTAAATAAAATTCTTACTGGGATTTTGGTTGTGAATATAAATAAACATGCACTCAGTGCCATAGCATGTTTCTCATTTTCTGTTTTTCTTTGGTATTTTCTGTATTCACTGAGGCTGGCATAATAGATTGTTACAGTCAACAGGACAATCTCTGACATCTTTCCAGTGATACAATATATTCTATTTTTTAAAGGGTATTTGAGAAGACCATTTCTTAATTTTTTTTTACAGAGACAGAGAGAGAGTCAGAGAAAGGGATAGATAGGGACAGACAGATGGGAACGAAGAGAGATGAGAAGCATCAATCATCAGTTTTTTGTTGTGACACCTTAGTTGTTCATTGATTGCTTTCTCAAATGTGCCTTGACCACGGGCCTTCAGCAGACCGAGTAACCTCTTGCTCAAGCCAGCAACCTTGGGTCCAAGCTGGTGAGCTTTGCTCAAACCAGATGAGCCCTTGCTCAAGCTGGCAACCTCGGGGTCTCAAACCTGAGTCTTCCGCATCCCAATCTGATGCTCTATCCCAGGGGTCAGATGGCTGCATCTGGCTCGCAGACAAATCTTTAATAAAAAAATAATAATGTTAAAAATATAAAACATTCTCAAGTATTACAATCCATTCATTTCCTACAGCTCATGTTCATGGTTGCTGGTGGCTGAAGCCAGTCACAGCTGTCTTCCGGGACACCAAATTTTTATTGGATAATGCATAATGTACATGGGTCATTTTATGGCTCTCACGGAATTACATTTTAAAATACATGGCGTTCATGGCTCTCTCAGCCAAAAAGGTTCCCGACCCCTGCTCTATCCACTGTGCCACCACCTGGTCAGGCAACAACATATTCTCTAATAGCATGGTCCTTCCCCTAAGCAACTCTAATAGTGTGATCAGAAAACTTAGCATGGGAAAGAGAGGACGGATCATGGTCATTCCAGTCGTTGTTCTCACATGGGAAAGCTGCCTTCCTGGAGGATACCAAGGGGGAAAGAACCAGACACCCAGATGTACCCTAAGGTTAGATTTACATCCCCACTGAATTCCTCACAGGTAAAATATTTTAATGAAAGTGAGATGACTGATACACAAGGCTGGAACAAAAACAGTTTATTTCAGTGGAACTTCCTTCAACTTTATGTTCCCCAGTTGAGGCACAAGCCTGCAGTAGCATTGTCCACACAAGGTAGGGTCTTTTCAGATGTTAAAAGCTCTATTCTTGCTATACCATTATCACTCATATTTGAGGCTTACATCTCTATCTAGAATAAATCACCAATAATTAAGTATATGTGTAAGGAAAAATCTCCAAACTCACAAAAAAATGCCGAAACTAAGCATTAATATATATCAACAAGAGCTACATCTTAGAAAGCCACCAATGAAGGGATGATATAGGTTAACATGTGCATGGCACCAGTGAAGAAGCTGAGGCCAAAGCAGGTTAATGGACTTGTCCGAGGTTATTCTCAAACTTTGTCCCTACTTCTCTATCATGATCCCTTTGATCTCCTACTTGCAAAAACCTCATATTCATCAGCAATTTAAGACCCAGGCTTATGTTTTATACACTTTAGACCAAAGGGAGCCACAAAAAACCATGAGTGACATTTATGTCAAGAAGAACTAAAGAAGTAAATTACAGGGAAAACAGTTAACAATGGTTAATGACACCTGCCAATAACAAAGGGAACATGCACTCATCTACCATGACACCAGGAAATGAAACTAAAATGAAAGGCAAAAGTGTTCTCCAGGTGCTGTCTGTCTTCCAATCAGGTTTTTCAGGGAACAAAAATATCCGCCATGCAAGTCCACAAACGCAACAGGGGTACAATATGGGCCACCATATCTAGCCCTTACAGATCCCCAACCTAGAACTTATTTTTAAATTTCTAGATGCAATAAAATGTTGGGATAAACTAATAGGAAAATATGGCATTTCCCTGATGAAAAAGATATTGGCAAATAAAAAAGGAATCCTACATCCTTTCAATCTGGACACAAAGCACCCAAGCTCCATGTGCTTTAACTGAAAAAAAAAAAAAAAAAAAAGAAGCAAATCCAGAAGGAGAATTGAAGACACACAAGAACTAAAACCATATTCTTATGACGCTAAGTAAGATGAATAAGACAGAGCTCCCGCACTGAGAATGGTCATGTTATGAAAACTATGAACATTAAAAAAAGGTAAGCTCTCTCTAGCACTGATGACATTATGGGAGCAGAGGGCTACCTTTCATAGAATGAGAAGAGAGATACCCCTACTTGCAATAACATGCAAGGGATTTCTATCACAGCTCAGGAGCAGGCTTGTATAAGGCTTTACAACTCAAAGTTTTTGATCCGTATAGAGATTTCTACAGAGCTCTATTGCTTGTTGTTTTCTAATTTATCCAAGATGTACTTCCTCTTTGTCAAGTTCTGGGTTAGATAGATTTTCAGTTTATTGTTCAGATGATATCCTATGTAGACAGGTGCATTTTGATTAGTAAATTTAGACTTCTCTTCAATAAAGTGAGTCAGACAACCTGAAAGCCTTCCAAGAATAAACCACCTAAAAATACAAGCTAACAGCCATTACAATTCTCAGCTGAGCTCACAGATACCAAAAAGAACAGAGGGGACAAGAAACCAGAACATTCAACCAATGAATAAGTCTAAAATTATCCTATTGTGATTTTCCGTCAAGATATGACAAAGAGTATTAGTGAAGATCAATACCCATGTGTTCTTCTATATTTCCCAGACTCCCTTGTAGTCTGAACAATAGACTGTGGGTAGGAGTGATTGCCCCTACATATATACTCTTCACTCTTCTACAAGCTCTCTCTCACCAACCATGTATCTGGAAGAAAAGGAAAATGGAGGAACTATGTGACAGAAAATATCTGAATCTCCACATCCCTGCTTACAGGAGAGCTACCAAGAGAGGTGCTCAATATATTTCAGACTTTGCATGAACAATAAACTTGTCTTTTGTTAAGCCTCTAAGAGGTTGGGATCATTTATTTTAGCAATGACTTGTATACCATTTGATATACAAGTTTGCCTATACTTGTATTGTGACTTTCTTAAAAAGTAAAAGTTGAGACCATGGGCCCTTTTGAGAAAGTAATGTAAAGTGAGGACCTGATTATAATGTTCAGATCAGTTAGGAAAGATAAAAACTAGAAAAAGTTCGACACAAAAGAAGAAAATAAAGAAGCTTATTTTTCTTCACTTGGGCTCTGGCAGAAAGACTAAGAATGACAACAACTTCAAAGACTTTCTCAAGAATTTGATATCCTGAAACTGAACCTTACATGGGTTTGAAGTTCTAATGTGTACTAACTATATGAAGCAGAAATATCCATCTTACAATTAACATAAAAAAATGAAAACCTGTAACAGGCAGATGAAAATATAAAAAAGATAAAACTTAGTACATGTTGCAGAGAATTTCCTCTTTTTATTGAATTTATATGGGTGACAATGGTTAATAAAATTGTGTAGGTTTTAGATATATAACTCTATAATAAATCAACTGTCTATTGTACTGTGCATTCACAACCTGAAGTCATTTCTTTCCATAACCGTTTATCCTGCCTTTACCTTCTTCTTACCACCACCCCCCCTTCTCCAGCTGGTAATCACCATATTGTTTACTATGTCTGTGATGGGTTTATTTTTGCTTAATCCCTTCACCTTTTTCACCCAGCCCCCCAAAACCCCTATCCCCCCTGACAGCTGTCAGTCTGTTCTCTGTCTGTATGAGTCTGTTTCTATTTTGTTAGTTTATTTGTTCAGTAGATTCCACATACAAGTGGAATCATATGCTACTTGTCTTTCTCTGACTGGCTTATTTTACTTAGTATAATACTGTACTCCCAGGTCCAACCACGCTGTCTCCAAGGGCAAGATTATTTTCTTTTTTATGGTTGAATAGTATTCCATTGTGTAAATGTACTAAAGCATTTTTATTTAATCATACACTGATAGGCATTGGGCTGCTTCTAAATCTTGGCTATTGTCCATAGTGGTGTATATATTCTTTCAAATTAGTGTTTCAAGTTTCTTCTAAAAGTGAAATTGCTGGATAATAAGGCAGTTTTATTTTTTAATTTTATTTTTATTTCATTTTTTAATTACATTTTTTTATTTATTCATTTTAGAAAGGAGAGAGAGAGGGAGAGAGAGAGAGAGAAGAAAGAGAGAGAGAAGCAGGAAGCATCAACTCCCATATGCGCCTTGACCAGGCAAGCCCAGGGTTTCAAACCAGCGACCTCAGCATTTCCAGGTCGACGCTTTATCCACTGCGCCACCACAGGTCAGGCTATTTTTTAATTTTATGAGGAAAACTCTATACTGCTTTACACAGTGGTGGCTGTATCAACTTGCATTACCACCAACAGTACATGAGAGTTCCCTTTTCTCTGCATCCTCACCAGCACTGTTTGTTAATTTATTGATCATAGCCATTTTGACAAGTGTGAGGTGGTATCTGTAAAGCCAGTGCCATGGCCACCATCACAACCGCCTGGCCCGTGCAGGTTCACATTTGATTCAGACAGATGGTAATGAAACAATGGAGTCAAGAACTGGTGGGCCATTATATATATTTAATCAACTTGCACCCGGCGGGCGAGAAATACACACAGTGAGAAAACACTTCCCTTTCCATTCAGGGCTCCCAAAGCCACTGACTTATCCTAGTTTCCTAGAATCAAAGGTTTCTACCTCTCCAGACTTATTCATCTCTGTTCCCCATCTCCTTCTCTCTGCACAAACTCCGCACAAAATGGCTTCTCCTTCAGCACTCTGCCATCTTTGCTGCCTCTCCTCTGGAATACTAATTTCAGGAACTGAGTGAGCGCCCCTGGTCTGACCCATTTTATAGTGTAGAAATCAAAACCTTTAAACCAATATATAAATAAGGAAGTCTTTGATACAAAGTCACTTATCTGAGGCATAAATGGGATTCCTCATAAGAGTGCACCAACCCACATCATGCAATAGTCAAGGGTGTGGAAAAAAGCGTAGTGTTGAGACGATTTTGGGGTTAAAAGGGTGGAAAAAACTTAGTTTTAAAACTAAGCCTTAGGCTATAAGGACACTGCCAGCTTACAGCCTGTCCCCCACACGCAATGCAAACTATAAGCGAGCAAACATATATATCATATTTGCAAATTTATTTGACCCACAGTACCTCATTGTGATATTTTTTGTTTGTTTTTTGTTTTTGTTTTTATAGAGACAGAGAGAGAGTCAGAGAGAGGGATAGACAGGGACAGACAGACAGGAATGGAGAGATGAGAAGCATCAATCATTAGTTTTTCATTGCACATTGTGACACGTTAGTTGTTCATTGATTGCTTTCTCATATGTGCCCTGACCATGGGCCTTCAGCAGACCGAGTAATCCTTGCTTGAGCCAGTGACCTTGGGTTCAAGCTGGTGGGCTTTTGCTCAAACCAGATGAGCCTGTGCTCAAGCTAGAGACCTCAGGGTCTCGAACCTGGGTCCTCAGCATCCTAGTCCAACACTCCATCCACTGCGCCACCGCCGGGTCAGGCTCATTATGGTTTTAATTTGCATCTCAGTTAGTGACATTAAACATCTTTTCACATATCTATTGGTCATCTTTATGTTCTTTTTGGAGAAGTGTCTATTCAGGTTCTTGATCCATTTTTTAAATATATTGTTTGGGTTTTTTTGGTGTTGAGTTTTATAAGATCTTTATAAATTTTGAATATTAACCCCTATCTGATGTATCATTGACAAATATTTTCTCTCATTTAGTGGATAGTCTTTTCATTTTGTTGATGATGTCGTTTGCTGTGAAAAACAATTTAGTTTGATCTAGTCTTATTTCTTTATTTTTATTTTTTTTATAACAGAGACAGAGAGAGTCAGAGAGAGGGACAGATAGGGACAGACAGACAGAAAGGGAGAGAGATGAAAAACATCAATTTTTTGCTGTGGTTCCTTAGTTGTTCATTGATTGATTTCTCATATGTGCCTTGATAGGGGTGGGGGGGTTCAGCACACCAAGTGACTCCTTGCTCAAACCAGTGACCTTGGTTGGGTTCAAGCTGGTGAGGCTTGCTCAAACCAGATGAGTCCGCGCTCAAGCTTGCGACCTCGGGGTCTCGAACCTGGGTCCTCCACATCCCAGTCCGACGTTCCATCAACTGCACCACTGCCTGGTCAGGCCTATTTGTTTATTTTAATTTTGTCTTGCTTGCCTGAGGAGATATGTCAAAAAGATGTCCAAGATTTTATTGCCTGTTTTCTTCTAGGATTTTTACAGTTTCAAGTTTAACATTTAAGTTTCCAATTTATTTTGAGTTCATTCTTGTGCATGGTATAAAAAAGTAGTTGAGTTTCATTCTCCTCCCATGTATCTGTTCAATTCTCCCAACACCATTTGTTGAATAGACTATCTTTACCCCACTGTATGTTCTTGCCTCTTTCGTCAAATAGTAATTGACCATAAAGACATGGGTTTATTTCTGGGCTCTCTATTCCACTCCATTGGTCAGTATGTGTGTGTCTTATGCCAATACCATGATGGGTTTTTTTTATTACTACAGCCTTCTAGTATAGTTTGATATCAGGTGGCATAATTCCTCCAATTTTGTTTTTCTTTCTCAAGATTTCTGTAGCTATTTAGGCTATTCTGTTGCTCTACATAAATTTTTGAAATATTTTTTCTAGATATGTGAAATAGATCATTTGTATGTTGGTATAATTTTCTTTTACATTCTTAGTTAAATTTATTCCTATGGATTTAATTGTTTGATGGAATTGTAAATGGGATTGTTTTTTTCTTTTGGTTTTCCTTTCTGATACTTCATTATTGGTGTACAAAAAACTGATTTTTGGATATTTATTTTGTATTCTGCTATTTTATTGAATTCATTTATCAGTACTAGTGGTTTTTTGGTGGCATCTATAAGATTCTTTATATGCTGTATCATGTCACCTGCAAATAATAAGTTTTACTTCTTTATTTCCAATTAGGATGCCTTGTGTTTCTTCTTGTCCAATTGCTGTGACTAAGACTTCCAATATTACGTTAAACAAGAGTAAAGCAAAAATAATAACAATATGTTATAAGATATATTCAAAAATATTCTGGCAAAAATAAATAATGAGTATGTACAAAGTTACCTATTTATTACAACTGGACTATTCAATGCCTGGACCTCTAAGAATCTAAGCTTTTAAACTTTTAAGGTCTAAAATAAGAATTGACTCAATCGACCTAGATCGTGTCCCCATTAGGCCTCCTCAAGTCCTGCTTACCTTCTCCAGTTTTTGCCTCTGTTAAGGTTAGAAAAGAAAGAGAATGTCATTTTCTCTGAAGTTTTGTAGTTACTAACAGCTCTAATTTATTGGATATCTAACAAAGTGCCAGTCAAGAGTTTTACATGAACTTTCTCATTTAATAAACACAACCATCCTATCCTCATTTAGGAATCCAAAGCTAAGTGTTGTTAAGGCATTTATTCAAGATATTATATAAGGTCAGTAAAACATTGACCTCTCTGGTTCTAGAGCCATGTTTTTTTAGCCAAATATTCTGTACTGCCCTCTAAGAGCAGAACTGCCCTAAGCCATTCATTGTGTGTCCCCCTTCCTTCTTGCCTCAACTGTTGACCCCTAACTTTCCAGAAGTTAGGAAATGTGCAAGAAGAAAGTTTTCTGTTGTCAAGGGTGTGGGGAAAAGAGAACCCCCGTGCACTGTTGGTGGATATAATTTAGTGTGGCCACAGTTGAAAACAGTATTGAGGTTCTTCAGAAAAGTAAAAATAGAACTAATTTATGATTTAGTAATCCCACTTTGGGGTGTTTACCCAAAGAAATTTGAAACACTAGCCTTGTTCAGTTAGTTCAGTTGGTTAGAATGTTGTCCAGAAACGACAAGGTTGAGGGTTCAATATCCATTCAGAGCACACATGGAAGCAACCAATGAATGCACAACTAAGTGGACCAACAAATGAATGTTTCTCTTAACCCTCCCCTGACTCTCTTTTCCTCTCTTTATCTCTCTAAATTAAGTCCTGTCTTCATAGCTCTGTTGCTTGGTCCTGAAGCACAGAGGTTATTGGTTATATCTCCGGTCAGGGCATATACAGGAATAGGTTGATGTTCCTGTCTTTCTGTCTCTCCTGCTTCTTGTTAAAAGAAAAAAAAATAGAAATTCAAAAAACTAATTTAAAAATACATATGCATCCATATGTTCATTGCAGCATTATTTATAATAGCCAAGATATGGAAGCAGACTAAGTGTCCATCGATAGATTAATGTATAAAAAAGATGGGGTAAATATATACAGTGGAGCTCAGCTATATAAAAGAAAAATATTGTCATTTGCAACATGGATGAACCTAGAGGGTATTATGCTAAGTGAAATAAGTCAGAGAAAGACAAAAAACATATGATTTCATTTTATGTCCAAGCTAAGAAACAAAATAAACAAACTAAACAGAATAAATTTCTAAATACAGAGAACATATTGATGGTTGCCAGATGGTAGAAAGGTTAGGAGTTGGGTGAAAAAAAGAAAGGGATTAAGATGTACAAATTACCGGTTATAAAAACAGTCATGTGGATGTAAAATACAGCATAAGAGATAGTCAATAACAATGTGATAACTATGTATAGTGTCAGATAGATACTAGATTTATCAGGGAGAATGACTTCATAAGTTGTATAAATATCTATTCACTATTTTATACACCTGAAGCTAGCATTTGCTCTAAATTTTAAAAAATCTTTAAATTTAAAAGTGAAGAAAATTTTCTGATATCTAGACATACTATATTGTCCACAGAGAGCGAAAGACAAGAATGAACAATAAAGAAGAGAACTTTAAAGTTTTCCTGGATCCCCTTTAGAAATCAATACCTATTAGAAAACCAAACTGTACCTCATTTAAGGTTCCATGTGGTCTCTGACCCAAATCGGTGCTCTTTGTCTTGGTATTAGAAAGTATGAAGGAAGGAAGACCATGAATTCAAACTCTGGGACTCACTTTTCTTCTGTTTTGAGTATTTTTCCTGTCTATATTTTAAATTCCATGAAAGCATTCTGTATTCAGCATTATTTTGAATCACCCACTAAGTATAGTATAGAACTAGGCAAAAATCACAGAAAAGTCACACAAATTAAAAAATGTGAATACTCTTTGTAAGTTATTCAGAGGATTTTAAGAGAAAAAAATGCTATTAAAACTAAGCATTCAGAAAATACACTGGCTGATTGAGGTAGATTGTCATTGTGTTAACAACTTGCCACATTTTCATTGCAATTTCAGTTTATGAAATCTGTGACTTATTTCATCTGATTCCATTCTTGCAGTATGCTGACAAAGTAGATACAAGATAGAAATATCTCTATTGTGTAAATGATAAAGCTAAGACAAAAAAAAGATCAAGTGATTTGTCCCAAATCACATAGCTAGTAAAAGGTTATCTGGCTGGGTTTCAAATTCAAGTCTGAATCAATATGCAAGTTTCTCCCAGAATATTGCCCTTCTTTCTTAGTAACTGAGCTAATGTTGGTTTATGAGCTTGTTTAGACTTTTCTATGGTTGATCACATTTACATCGACTAAATAACCTCTCATTTTCAACTCTGTGTTAAATGAATCTCTCTTTGCTGGTAGTATGTTCATTTTTATAAACTTCTTTATGACCCTCAAAAATATTTTAATTTCTTATCTGCAAACAATTTCAAGTTAACCAAAATGTCTTAGAGAGTAGTTAAAAATAAGGGAAAACTAATGACTTCAGATAACTTGTTATATGTAGAAAATAAAACAATTAATGTATTTACCCATCAACTCTGAGAAATGAATGCTTTCATCCCCACCTCACAGGGAGGATTTTAAAGGTCCAGAGCCTTTCAGTAATTTCCCAGGATGATTTCCTTTTTAAACCTATGTC
Source organism: Saccopteryx bilineata (assembly GCF_036850765.1). NCBI lineage: Eukaryota > Metazoa > Chordata > Mammalia > Chiroptera > Emballonuridae > Saccopteryx > Saccopteryx bilineata. The sequence continues at coordinate 74,560,009 of NC_089493.1, forward strand.
TGGGATTCAACATACTCTTGCCTGATTCCTAAGTCCATGTCCTTCTCACTCTACCACCCAAGGGCTAGGATTAATTTTCTGGTTAACAGACATGACATTTTTGTTTGTTATAATGTTCATTTTTTAATTAAATACACATATGATTTGAATCTTTGAATATTTTTGGAATTTAGTTCTTGCTTATATTTAAAATGAAACTAGTCAAGTTGTATTAGTCTGTTTATGTATATGAGTGCTGCAATATTTTAATATAATAATATTATACTTATTTGGCAACTTTAATTATCTGAAATATTCTTAAGAACAAATAAATTAGCAAAAATAGTACCAAATGAACAATACAAAAGCATATTGCTCATACAGTAGGAAGTCAGTTCCTTACCCTGAATTTACTGACCTTTACTTTATGTACACTTTTAGTAAGTATAGTGATTTTTGACCTCCCAACTCACCAAAGATTAAAAACTTCAAATTAGAAAATAATGGAAAAGTGTATTAAAGGTAGATTGAGACTCATGTGAAGGTACAAATGAGCACTGAGTGAGAAGATAAAAAAAATACCAAGACAGATACAAATATTTAATAAGTGGTAGTATATTGGTTGTATGTTACAGAGGAACATGTATTTATTTATTCCTTTATTGAAGTTTTATTTATTCCATAAACTCTCTACCTAAATTCATCACTGTCATAATAACTGAGATTTATAACTAGGAGCCATCTAAACAAAGAAATCAAAAGTGAATTACAGAATATCAGAGCTAGTCTATATCTTAGAAATGCATAATTGAGACAAAGCTCTTATTGTTTTAGATGAAACTCCTTTGTCTCAGAGATGTTAAGTCACTGCCCAAAGCTGCACAGCTTCACCTGAAGAGGCTGTCAGAGCTAAGACAATAATTCAGTTTGCTGAAGGGTTCACCACACTGCCTCCTTTCCAGGTACATTGAGGCTGCTCTTTAGTAAGGGCATTACACAATAATCAGTTTTCATAAAGATTCTGTTTAAAACAAAAAGTTATTACTTTTGAATTATGGAGCTTCAGAAGCAAAAAGTTTGTATTATCTTTCAAAGTCAGATTATTAAGAAATGAGCTAAGCATGCTCTTGCTGCTTGCTAAGTTTTTCATGACCATGGACAAATAGGTCACTCACTTCTTGATCCTTTCAACTTACCTCCATGGGCCTCTGTTATGGAAGCAGATGAGATGGAGAATTTATAACTGAGCAATGCACCCTTTGGTCCTATGAAATGGATGGAGGTGACTTAGTTTTCTCACAGCCATGTGAGGGTGTCAATTAGAAATGAAGAAAAGGTCAGAATGAGAAAGCAAAACTGATTAAAATAAAGGGATATTAACCTGAGTGTCAGAGACTCATCACTGAAACTGAAAAATAAAGTAGGCAGAAGGGAAGTAGAATGGGAATCACATTAATATTAAATAGGAAGGAAATACAGGAGAGGAGAGTGTGGGAGTGGGAAAAAACGCTGAGAAGTACAAAATAAATTAGGGAAGCTACATTATTTTCTGAATATCTATAACTATTATAAAAGCATGAGCAAGTTGTTTTTTTTTAAAAAAAAAGAAGGAATGGAGAGAGGGAGGGAGAAAGGGAGGAAGGAAGGAAGGAAGGAAGGAAGGAAGGAAGGAAGGAAGGAAGGAAGGAAGGAAGGAAAGGAGGGAGGGAGGGAGTGGAAAGGGAAGGAAGAAAGTAATTACAATGTTCCCCTTGACAGAACATTTCGTAGACCTTCCTCTGAGCATCCTCCCCAGGGAAACCCGTTACACTGTGCTTCTCTCCAAGCCCCAACCTCCCTGCACTGCTGTAACATGTAGATTTTAGGTGTTAGTGAAGGGACCTCTGGCCAGAAATGTCATCAGAAATAGAAGCACACCTGGCAAAGTGTTCTGGTTCTGATTAGCATGCCTTGCTTTTTTCTACAGTGCATATTTTAGTAAATCACTTACAACTAAAGCAGCAGCCGGGAATGGGACCAGGAGAGAAAGAGAGAAAGACAGAAAAGCAGAGATTGACTGATTGAGAAAGAGGGAGAATGCATGAGTAGGAATTCAGATCCTATACTACCTCAGGCAATAAGTATAATGTTCAAATACATGAGGTACACTTGATTAAAATCAATCAGCTATTTAAAAATAGCCTAATTGTTCAAACACATGAGTAATGTTTTCTTTTGCAGTTTTAATTTCTCACTGTCTATCCACAGGTTTATTTCATCCTAAACTATCTCCTATATTAAAAAGCAAAATAAATAAATAAATAAATAAATAAATAAACAAATAAACAAAAAACAGGACTAACAACATTTCCTTTCTTTTTTATTTTTTTTTATTTCCTTTCTTTTATTGCCCTACTTCCTGGGAAAACACTCTAAAAATATGTTCAATTTCTCTTAATGGTCAATATCCATGCCTTATCATTTTTATTTTTCAGTCCTTAAAAACAGCTTTTGCTTCAGATTGTATAGTCTTCTCTTAGCCCTTATTCCACTAATCCCTTCAATAGAATGATAATATGACATGATGCCCTTTTCCTTAAAGCTTTTTCTTTTTTTTTTTCTTTTTTCTTTTTTCTTTCTTTTTTTTTTTTTTTAACAGAGGCAGAGATAGACAGGGACAGACAGACAGGAACGGAGAGAGATGAGAAGCATCAATCATCAGTTTCTCGTTGCACGTTGCGACTTCTTAGTTGTTCATTGATTGCTTTCTCACATGTGCCTTGACCACGGGCCTTCAGCAGACCAAGTAACCCCCTGCTGGAGTCAGCGACCTTGGGTCCAAGCTGGTGAGCTCTTTGCTCAAGCCAGATGAGCCCGCGCTCAAGCTGGCGACCTCAGGGTCTCGAACCTGGGTCCTTCCGCATCCCAGTCCGACGCTCTATCCACTGCGCCACCACCTAGTCAGGCTAAAGCTTTTTCTTAATTTCTATTAATTGTGCCTTCTGGTTCATCTCCTGTCTCTTTGATTGCTATTTCTCAGTCACTTCTAGGTCTCCTCTTCCTCACCACCTAGAGTCTGCTCCTTTGCTCTCTTCTTTTCTCACTTCATTCTCTCTATGTTGAACAAATTCTCTGGGGTAACTTCAGCCACCCTGCTGATAGGAGGATGATTCAAAAATTTGAAATTCTACATTCAGTTAAGACAAGGTTCAGAGGAAAAACAGAGTCATCTTTTCCTATGATTCTTTTTAATAAGTGGATAAACTTTTCCTTAAAAGCAAATTAACAGATATCTTGTCCTGCTTAAATGGCCAAGATTGAGTCCACATGTCAACAAATATTTGTTGGCCCAAAGACAGACAAGAAGGATAGAATTCCTGTGGCTAATATGAATCATCTTGAGAAGGGATGATATTTGTCAGGGTCCTAGCAAGGGAGTTTAATAAAGAACATTTTGCATAAGTATGGCTAAAATGTAGTGAAATCACAGATAATATAATTCCCTGGGTCTAGTTATAGGGTGCCCAAAAAGAAGGAGGAAGTGAAGTTTCCTAAAATAAAGGGGGAACAAGGAGAAATCTGTGTCAGGAGAATATTTCAGTGGATATATGGTCCTTAGCACAAATGTTTTAACACAATTTGTTGATTTTTTTGCATGTTTGGTCTTAATGTGATCTTGTACCCAGCATATAAATCAAATAAATAGACTCTAGTTTTAATAGGTTTTCTATGGATTTTCTTGTTTGTGTGTGTGTGCACATGCTTATGTATCTCATTATATCATCTGTAAATAATCACACACTGTCTCTTCCTTCCAATCTGTATACATCTTATTGCTTCTCTAAAGTTACTGAATTGACCAAAAATTTCTGTGCTATTGTATGTTGAAAAGTAGAATGATAACAGGTACCCATGGCTTACTCCAACTTTAAACAGAATGCATCTAAATTTTCTCCATCCTTTCTGTTATTTTCTGTAGGTTTTTATTAGATAACCTCATCATCTCCTTGGTATTCCCAGTGGATCTTCTTAGTTTAATTCCTAATTATCTCTCCCCAGGAATATTATAATAGCCTCCTAACTAATTTATCTGTCTCCAGCCTCATGCCTCACAAATTCATCTTCTGCATTGTGATCAAGGTAACATTTATGAAATGAAAATCTGATCATGACTCTACATGTTTAAAATTCTTATTTGGTCCTGCAAAATGTATAGCACACACAGGTCCAGGTTCCTGAAGAAAAGAAATGCTAACTCTCCTATATTAAACAGAATCTCATTTTATATAACTTCCTATTACTTAGAAGAGTATATTTTTTCAGCAAAATCAGAATACATTAATGTTTACAAGAAAAGTCCTGTGCACCCCTCAAGTCTAAATTGTCACTGCCCTTCACAAATAGCATCCTGACGGGACATATTTCCTAAGATTTATATTCTTCTAGTTTTCCCAAGAATCACTTTGTCTCCTCATAACAAGTTTTGCTGCCATCACTTGTATATCACAAAATCTTCACCCCGCTCCTGTCAAAAGTCAGTTCTCAAATGGATTTTAAATTTACTCTTGTATAAAAGAAAATTTTTGACTTCTTTTTCCCAGTTTAATTTAGGTATAGTTGACATACATCACTGTATAAATTGATGGTCTATGTACAGCATATGGTTTGACTTATACACATTGTGAAATAATTACCACAATAAGTTTAGATAACAGTCATCATCTCATCTAGATACAATAAAAAGCAAAAAAGAACAAAAGGTTTGTTCTTTTTAGGGTGAGAATTCTTAGTATTTACTCTCTTAGCAGCTTTTGTTTATACCACAAACTGCTATGTTAACTCCAGTCACTGTTCTGTACATCGCATCCCCTGTACTTATTTCACCTATAACTGGAAGTTTCAGTGTTTTGACCAGAACATCTGTGATTTCAGTGTGCAAAAGAATTTTCATTTGATAGCAGCTCAACCATGAACTGGTAAGTTTTCCCTCCTTTCTAAACAAGCAATTTAGTTTTATGTTAGATTCCATATCTTTGGTCTTATTTTGCACAACACCTTCTTTTTAGCTTAAGCTATTTTCACAATCTCCTTTTGTATGTCAGACTTCTGTAATATCAACATATGAACATTTCCATAACAAGCTCAGCCTGAACTATTCTTTCCTTTGAAAGTCTCTTCTCTTTCAAACCTCAGTTTCAATTTCATTTCATCCAAGATTTTCCAACCTCAGAAAATACAATTTCTGTATAATTTCTCCATAGATATACATTTTACTGTATGTATTACCATATACTTTTTCTCTAAGACTGTTACATTAATTTTACCTCAGAGGTGGCTTGCAATAGTCATTTTTAAATTTTTTTTAATTTATTTTTTTTTTATTTTTAGTGAAGTGAGAAGCAGGGAGGCAGAGAGACAGGCTCTCGCATGCGCCCCAACTGGGATCCATCTGGCATGCCCACCAGAGAGTGATGATCTGACCATCTGGGACTGCTTCACCATTGCTCAGCAGCCGAGCCATCTCAGTGCCTGAGGTGAGGCTATGGAGCCATCCTCAGTGCCCGGGGCCAACTTGCTTAAACCATTTGATCCATGGCTGCAGGAGGGGAAGAGAGAGAGAGAGAGAAGGAGGATGGAGAAGGGTGGAAAGGCAGATGGTCATTTCTCTTGTGTGCCCTGACCAGAATTCAAGCCTAGAATTTCCATACTCTGGGCTGATACTTTGAATGTGTGAGTGAATGCATAAATATCTCAATGAGTGTTTTTGAGATATAAGCCTGGTACAGGTTCTTGGCTCATGATCAGCATTCTGTACATGTCTATGCCATGGTTCCCTGGTCAATAACAACAGGCCTTTTTTTATCCAAAGCCATAAGAAGACCACCAAGGGCACTTTCAGAGGCAAAGTAGCCTCAGTTACTCAGAGTCATACCAAACTAGGTAATGGCAACATTCAACTCTTCATCTGTCTGTGCATTACTGTCACCTTTATTATTCCAAGGAATGAGAATAAAGCAGACTAGTTCATGTCTAAGGCTTTCACCACTGCTGAGGAGCTCTTCTTCTAGAATCATCCACTTAGATGTAGTAAGAGCTCAGAGGAGGATGTGCTACCTGGCCTGAATGTGGAACTGGAGAGTATTCTGAGCAGCAGTTCTATATGGGAGAGTGTAGAGGCCTGGGAAGCTGTCAAGAGCTAAGAAATAAAGTTGCTAATTTTGCTCTAGCTTTGAAACAGGAGAAGCAATAACCAAGCATTTTACCAGATGAAGTCTGCTTAAGTACCTTATTTAATTATCACAACAGGCCTGTAAAATTAATATTATTCCTATTGTATAGATGAAGATCCTAGAGCTGAGTAACATTAATTCACTTAGTGCAGGTTATATAGATAGTAACTTTCTAGGCTAAGTTACAAAATTAGTTCTAGTCTTATTCCAATGGATCCATTGTTTTAGAGTTGTTATTTTCTTTGTTTTTTAATTTACATATTGATTTTAGAAAGGGAGGAAAGGAGGCAGTAAGTGAGAGAGAAACATCAATTTGTTGTTCTACTTATTTATTCACTTATTAATTGATCCTTATATGTTGAAGATCACACCCACAACCTTGGCATATTGGGACGATAATCTAAGCAACTGAGCTGCTGGACAAGGCTAGCTGTTGTTTTCTTTTCTTTTTTTTTATTGTTTTATTGTATTTATTTTTAATGGGGTGACATCAGTAAATCAAGATACATATATTCAAAGATAATATGTCCAGGTTATCTTAAAGTTCAAGCTGTTGTTTTCTTAACCCTGTCTTACATCACACTTTCATTTGAAAGCAGAAGTGGCTTAGGCTCACACCGTCCTCACAGCCATTCCACTCCCCAAGGCTCCTTAGCTGACAGCATATTATAACTAGCTATTTCTATAAAACTGGAGATTCAACAAGCATTTAATACCAGATGTCATGCAAACTGACCACCCACATCTCACATACCAAGTAGCAAGAACAAGAGCCATTAATTAGACTGTTGTGATTGATGTCAGACTGAAGAAGAGATGCAAGAGATGGTCTGATATTTTTCAAGGAAGGTAGCTTTAGTTTAAAAACAAATTGAGCCAGAATTTAAACTAAATTGTAGTTTCTGTAATTTGGTGAATAAAAAAGAAATTAAATGTTTATTCACATCTAGTTCAAAAAGGTTTTGATTTTTACATTGTAATTTTATGTGGCATAGAAATACAAAATTGGGAATTCATTTCAGATTTGCACTGGTAATTCAAGATTGTCATGTGAAAGAGATATTTGATAGGTTTTTCTTTATCCCCGTGGCAGAACTAAGGCCAGTGAATGGAAATTTCAGGGAACATAATAAAACACTGTGCAATAGACTGAGTTGTCCAAAGATGGAATGAATTGCTTCTAATGAAGCTGTTGTCTACGAGGCATTCAGGGTAAATGGAGCAGCACTCAGCTAGGATGTTTCAAGAAGATCAAAGACTTCTGTGAGATTTGGTTAAAGGATCTTTGGGGCCTTTCCCTACCTGTATTTCTTTGGTCCCAAAACTGGTGAAAGGTAAATTTCCACTTTCTCTGGTATTGATTGAGCATCTTACATTTATTTGGAAATAATGTAGTAGTATATCAGTAATTTATATGATTTTTATGTGTCTACAGCCTTCATCTTGTCCCTCACTACTATTAAATGTTAGTAGAAGGTCTTTACCAATACTAACTGGCTTCACTTGATTAATTCCATATTATGATGAGCTTTAATCATCCTTATGAGAAAGTCTGTTATGAGGCTTAACTAAATATTTTATAATATATAACATTAAACTAGAAGAAACCAGGCATAAAATTCTTCTTACAAAAACAAAAACAAAAAAACAACAACAACAACACCTCATGGTACTTGTAATTTTAGATTTTGACAGAAATTTGAAACCCATTTCTGTTCTCATATTATTGGACATCATCCCAATTCTTACCTTATTTTTTTCTTATTTCTATTTATAGCAGTTGGCAATTGAAAAGCCTTGTTCTTTGTTGTTTATTTTCATAGATTTATATAATCTTAAATCTGAAGAAACATAAAACTTTTTTCGTCTTACTTCTCATTTGCACAGATGATAAAATTTAAGCCAAAAGTATTTAAATGTAACAAACTCTGCTTTTAAAGGACAGAATTTCACATAGAACTCTATTTTCTATTTCTTAGTTTATTACCTGTACCTCTCCTCTCTGTTTCTCTCAAATATAATTATATTTTACACATATTATATATACTTCCTTATATTTTAATTATAAAATTTAATTGATATGTAAATTAATATATATAAAGATATGTTATATGAATACAAAGATTGAGTATTTGGGCCTCTTTGTATGTTTCTTCTTGTTTTAGGTTTGCTAGATAAGTTTTAAATATTAAATATGTACTATGTAGCTTTTTGTGATTTTTTGGGCTGAATTATTAACAAGGCAAACATGCATCTGTCTTAGTGAAACTTACAATATAAAAGTGAAGATAGACAATTAAAGGTTCAATTTTAGTACTGGTGGTAAACACTATGACAGAGAGAGTAGAGCTGCCTTAAAGAGTTATCTAACACGAGCTTGGGGAGGCTGTGGACAGTGCAAGGGAGGCTTCCAGGGAAAGTGATGGCTAGGTTGAAAACTGAAGGGTGAAGATAAGTGAGCCAAGCAAGAGAACTAGAGGGAGGGAGATGAGCACTCAAGAAGGAAAGGCATATGCAAAGTCACAAAGGTAAGAGAGAACATGGAGCATTCAAGGAACTAAAAGAAGTTAAGTGTCTGTTGGGGATATGAGTAAGCAAATCAAGTAGGCATTAAAATGTATAAAAAGATGTAAGGCCAGAGAAAGAAGCACATAGAATATTAAACAAACAAACAAAAACGGTAGAGTCATGCGATTTGTTTAAGATCCCTGTTGAATTTCGTATGTATTCTTCATATGGCTGTTATTTCCCAGTTACCCCCAACCCAGCTGGCAACATTTTCTGTTTTCCTAAATTTATAAATGATGCTGCTCTCTACTCAGTTACTCAAGCAAGAATTCTCTGCTTAATTTCCACACCTGGTTTGGTCACCAAAACCTTTCAATTCTGCTTCTTTTTCTTGTATCTTCAACATTTCACATCTCCATAATCTCATAATCACCTCTGCTTGCTTGGTTTATGCTGTTTTATTGCAAAAGCCAGGAGGTGTTCTTGCCCTTGCTCTATCCTTTCCTTGCCAATCCATTCTCTGCACAGCACCTCCCTCAGCAGGGGTCAGATGCTGCAGTAGGAGGAACACTGGGCTTCCAGGGGAGAGTGGGAGATTTCCCAGCACAATTTTCACATACAGCCAAGAATCACAATTAATATAGTTAATGTATCCAATTGAGTACTATATAAAAAAACATGAAAACGCTGTCTCCCTGATACTTCTTTTCTTCCCCTCACCCTCTCCCCACACAATACACATTCTTATTTCTAGAAATACCTGTTGCTAGGACACAGCTCTGAGAAGGAGCCCCAAAACAGTGACTTCTGGCATTGAGTTTAGCAACAAGCACAACCTAGATCCTGTCTATTAGATCTTTCTTGTGCTGCGGCCAAACTATCCTAATTGACTAAACACTGTAAGAAAACTGTCAGAAAGATGCACTTGCCAGCTTTCCTTAAGTGATGCTGTACTGAAAAGCAAAAACGCCCATTGTCTTCTTGCATTCTATGACCGCAGATACCAAAAATGGCAACTAGGAGCTTAAAGATGTCAGGAAGATTATTCACATTCAAAATTTCCAGGGATGTTGCTGAGATACATTTACAATATTTTTAACCATTAAAAGAATGGCTTAAAAAAAAAAGATTTGTAGGTCAGTTCATACTACCACTAGTCAAATGACTACACAAGTTACTTTCTGTGCCTCATTTTACCTGTTTAAATATCAACAACTAAGCGTTTTTTTTTTTTCTTGTCTGACTCAGAAAGAAGACAGAGACTGAGAAATAACATTTTGAAACAACGTACAGAAGCACTTTGACCATAAGTCACAAGTAGACTATCATATAAGAACTTGTCCTTTACTTAGAACTCATCTGAGAACTGTGTATTTAAAGCCACTTTGGTCTATTAGCAATTTCAGTAGGAGGACAATCTATTGTGATAAGATAGGACAGAGTCTAAGAAGATTTTAGTGTTCCCTGAGTTTTAAGTGCCTATGCCAAAGTATAAGCTTGGTTTCCATTCCACATGTTCATGTTTAATGAGTTTTGTACTATGGCAGTTTCTGCGATCATACCGCCATATCGTGTTTATCAGAAACAAAATGACAAGTATGTAGTAAGAAGTAAATTAATACATATGAGGAAAATTAAACTTCCCATGGAAGATAGATTCAAAGTATGTAAAAACACATTGTTCATACATATTTTTATTTGCAAAATCTGCCCTTTTAAAGTGTCTGACTCTGGGCTTTGTCATATGTCTACAGCTATGATATTGGAACTACTATCATGATATGAAATGTTTCCTTCATCCCAACAAGTTCTCACATACCCCTTGGCAGTCATTTTTCTCCTCCCACCGACAGAATGCTGGCAAGCATTAATCTACTTTTTATCACTATACTCTTTTCCTTTCATAGAATTTTTTATGCAAGGAATTCTAGAAAGTTTAATATTTTGTTTGCTCCTTTAACACAATGCTATTAAGTTTCAGCCATGGTATGCATATCAGTAGTATCTTCCTTTTTATTGCTGAAATGCATTTTATGTATGGATATTCCAAATTTGTTTATTCATTCTCCAGTTGATAAATATTTGGGTTGTTTTCAGTTTTTGATTATTATGAATAAAACTGCAATGAACATTTCTTTCCAAGTCTTTGTGTGGACATATGTTTTCATTTTCCTTGTTTCAATGTCCAGAAAACAAATTGTTTGGAAGTTTGAAAAGTATATGTTTAACTTTGCATTTTCACCAATTGTTCCACAACTTTGACCACACTTGACATTGCCCATCTTTTTTTTTTTTTAATTTTAGCTATTTTAATGGGTGTGTAGTGACATTCTGTGGAATTTTATAATTCTTTTTAAAAATTTTTTACTAAAATTATTGAGGTAACATTGGTTCACAAAACCATTCAGGTTTCAAGTGTACAACCAGTGGTGGGATTCAACCAGTTTGCATCAGCTTGACAGAACCAATACTTAATTTTTTGTTGAGTTCGGCAAACCTGTTGTTAAAACGGCATTTGTAATCAGAGTTCCCTCTAAGGTGGGCACCTGAGCAGCCACCCAATGTGCAAGAAAATCACAAATTTACATTTTTTACTCTTTTTTAACATTCATTTGCACAACAATGTATTCTAAGAACCCATAATAATGATCATTCCATACAAAGGTGAAAAAAATCTGCAAGTGAGGACACCAATCAAGAAGCAACATGGAAATATCTTCTTTTTTCTAAGACTTTACTTATTCATTTTTTTTTCAGAGAGGATAAAGAGAGAGAGAAAGAGGGAGAGAGAGAAAGAGAGAGAGAGAGAGAAGGAGGAGGAGCAGAAAGCATCAACTCCCATATGTGCCTTGACCAGACAAGCCCAGGGTTTCTAACTGGTGACCTCAGTGTTTCAGGTCAACACTTTATCCCACTGCATCACCACAGGTCAGGTGAAAATATCTTAAATAACAGTTTTATTGTTTTTTCAGGTATTATTTAATATTTTAAAACTCTTATAATCTAGTTCTGTGTACCTCTTTTATTGTTCTTATTTAAGTATTAAATGCATGAAATAATAAACTATCTTTCGGTAGATTGCTTTTTTATATTAAAAATGGTCATTAGGTTAGAGAATTGATTGTTAAATTATTTGAATCTCACCACTGTGTACAACTCAACAAAACATTATCTGCTCACCTCATCATGTGCTCATCCTCAAAGCAAAGTCTCTTTCTGTCGCCACTTACCCCACCTTTGCCCACCTCCACCAACTGCCACCCACTTTCTCTCAGCCTGTCACCATTCTAGTGTCTATGTTTCTGCTTAATCTCTTTACTATTGTGGTTTAATTTGTATTTCCATAATGACTAATAATGGTGAACATTTTTTCATATGCTTACTATGATAAGATTTATAGATTTAGTTGTTTTGTTTTTTTTTTTTTGTAGTTTTCTGAAGCTGGAAACGGGGAGAGACAGTCAGACAGACTCCCGCATGCGCCCGACCAGGATCCACCCGGCACGCCCACCAGGGGGCGATGCTCTGCCCCTCTGGGGCGTCGCTCTGGCGAGACCAGAGCCACTCTAGCACCTGGGGCAGAGGCCAAGTAGCCATCCCCAGTGCCTGGGCCATCTTTGCTCCTATGGAGCCTTGGCTGCGGGAGGGGAAGAGAGAGACAGAGAGGAAGGAGGAGGGTTGGAGAAGCTAATGGGCGCTTCTCCTGTGTGCCCTGGCCGGGAATCGAACCCAGGTCTCCGCACGCCAGGCTGACGCTCTACCGCTGAGCCAACCGGCCAGGGCCTATAGATTTAGTTTTATGTTTAAGTTTATGATCCATCACAAATAATTTTTGTGTATAAAAATGAAAAATGGGGCGGGGGGCTAAATTTTTTGTTTTCATATGGACATTCAGTTATCCCAATATCACTTATTGAGAAAACTGTTCTTTCTTCATCGAAATGATTTGCCACCTTTATTGAAAGTCAGTTTTTTTTATTAAGATGGGTTTACTTGGACCCTCTATTCCAAGGGCAGTGAACTGTCTTATACCTACTGCACACTTTTGTGTCTCTGTTCGTAGTAAAATTTTCTAACCGCCCACCAGTTCCACAGTGTAAAGCCAGTAGAAACGGCCACCATCACAGCCGCCTGGCCAATGCAGGTTCGCATTTGATTCGGACAGTTGGTAATGAAACGATGGAGCCAGGAACTGGTGGGTCATCATCTTTAATCCTAGCTTGTACCCGGTGGGCAAGTAAAAACAAACATTGAGTTCCAAAACCCACTCATTCAGTGCTCACAAAGCTACTGACTTATCCGAGTTTCCTAGAATCAAAGTTTCTAGCTCACCAGCCCCATTCACATCTGTTCCCCATCTCAATCTCTCTCCACAAACTGGTTTCTCCTCCAGCACTCCACCATCTTGGCTGCTTCTCCTGGCCTCCTCCATGTGGCCTTTCTCTGCAATACTTTCTCTGCTCTCTCCTCTAATGCTAATCTCAGGAACTGAGAGAGCAAGCTCCCGGTCTGCCCCCATTTTATAGTGTAGAAATCAAAACCTTAATCCAATATACAAATAAGGAAGTCTCTGATACAAAGTCACTTATCTGAGGCATAATGGGATTCCTCATGAGAGTGCACCACCCCACATCATGCAATCAGTCATGGGTGTGGGGAAAAGCTTAGTCTTAAAACTAAGCCTTAGGCCAGTGGTCCCCAAACCCCAGACCACGGACTGGTATCAGTCCGTGGGCCATTTGGTACTGGTCCACAGAGAAAGAATAAATAACTTACATCATTTCCATTTTATTTATATTTAAGTCTGAACAATGTTTTTTTTTAAAAAAAAAAAATGACCAGATTCCCTCTATTACATCCATCTAAGACTCACTCTTGACACTTGTCTCGGTTACATGATACATTTATCCGTCCCACCCTAAAGGCCAGTCCGTGAAAATATTTTCTGACATTAAACCGGTCCATGGCCCAAAAAAGGTTTGGGACCACTGCCTTAAGCTATAACCACCCTGCATGCTTACAGCCTGTCCCCCATACCCAATGCAAATTATAAGCGAGCAAACATATATCATATTTAAAAACTTATTTGACCAACATTCCACCCCTTTTGCTCACTTCACATTCTAAAGCACAGGTATTCCTGCACAATGAAATTAGGCACATTACACAAATTACAACAAAATGGCAAATCATACAATTTCAACAATTACAAAGGTATATTTCACGAGTCTCTGAGCACTTAGTCCAAAGCGCAAAATGTCCTTGGCCTTCTTTCTAGCCATGGGAAAAGCTTCCTAGGGCAAGGGAGAGCTTCCAGCAAAGCTGCCCCCCCCACCCCCATCAGGGTATTTCACATTGTCCAAAATCCGTAAGTCCATCCAACAAAGGAGCCAGTGCCCACTCCGGTCATAGTCCAGGAATCAGTCCATGCACATGGGGGCTCAGTCACCCCCCTCATTCCTGCTGTCCTGGCAGGTCTTACACTGTCCCAAAGAGTAGCGTGTGGCAATGGCAATTAGCATTTCCATCTCTGCTCCGGGGAGCATGATGGCATCCACCCCTATGTCCCAAAATGTCAGTGAACCCACCAGCGGCTTAGCAGGCACTCCCTGCTATTCCAGTGGCCACTCGGCTTTGCAAGCCTGGCTTCCAGGACGTCCGTTCATCCTTCCGCTGCAGCTGCAGCCATTTACCTTCTGGAGTAAGCAAATCGCAACTCCGGCCCAATTCTCCTCATCCTCCAAAGATGAACTGAAAACACCAGCTCGTGCTACCAGAATCGAGCCCCGGGCTGCCACCACGTTCTGCTCCACAGACCTTGCAGCCCCAGCTCTGGCCTCAGCCCCAGGCTCCCACTGCTGCTGGCTCTCCACAACATCCAAGGCAATCTGCAACTCACAAACCTGTGGCTGCTCCTCCAGCCGCTGCTCCATTTCCAGGTGAATCCCGCAAACCTGTCGGCCTCTTCCTCCAGCATTTCCTCCAGCTCCATGGTCAGCATCTGTTTCTCCCACATTTGCTCCAGCTCCTTCTACTGCTTGGTTTGCAGGTCCTGGGCAGCCTCTCCCACAGAGCTCTTGGTTTCCTCATGCATGGCTGTAAAAGTCAACCAGCCTATGATCCCAAAAGGACAGACATGGGGAACCATAATAGCAGCCAGTCCTCTACCCCACCACTCAAAGGTGGCTCCATACTCATCTGTATCGAATCCTGCCACAGACTATGCCAAATGTAAATCCAGGAGACACGGCCACCATTAGAGCTGCCTGGCCAATACAGGTTCTCATTTGATTCGCACAGTCGGTAATGATACAATGGAGCCAAGACTGGTGGGTTGTTGGGCAGATAAAATATATTATGCTCACTTTGTTAAAGATGGCACTGCCCACATGAAGGCCATCACCCAGGTGATATTAATGTGTGTTGGGGGCAGGCTGTGGGCAGGCAGAATCCTTGTAGCCTGGGGCTTGGTTTTGGGACTAAGCCTTTCCCACCCTTTTTGATGTGGGGTGGTACAATCCCATCATGCCCCAGATAAGTGACTTTGTATTAGAGACTTCCCTATTTTGTATATTGGATTAAGGGTTTTGATTTCTACACTATAAAATGGGGGCAGACTGGGAGCTTGCTCTCTTGGTTCCTGAGATTAACATTAGAACAGAGACAAGAGAGAGCAGAGAGAGGCCACATGGAGGAGGTCAGGAGAAGCAGCCAAGATGGCGAGTGTTGAGTGAGAAGCCAGTCTGTGTAGAGTTTGTGCAGGGAGAAAGAAGAAGATGGGGAACAGAGGTGAATAAGTCTGGTGAGCTAGAAACCTTTGATTCTAGGAAACTCGGATAAGTCAGTAGCTTAGTGAGCACTGAATGTGAGTGGGGTTTGGAGCCCAGTGTGTGTTTTTTACTTGCCTGCCGGGTGCAAGCTGGGATTTAAATGATGGCCCACCAGCTTTTGGCTCTGCTGTTTCTTTGCCGACTGTCCGAATCCAATGCGAACCTGCATGGGCCAGGCTGCTGTGATGGTGACCATGGCTTCTGGCTTTACATGGGTCATTAGCTTTAATCCTAGCTTGCACCCAGCAGGCAAGTGAAAGACACACTGGGCACCAAAACCCACTCATTCAGTGTTCACAAAGCTACTGACTTATCCGAGTTTCCTCGAATCAAAGTTTCTAGCTCAGCAGCCCCATTCACCTTTGTTCCCCATCTCCTTCTCTCTCCACAATCTGGTTTCTCCTCCAGCACTCCACCATCTTGGCTGCTTCTCCTGGCCTCCTCCATGTAGCCTTTCTCTGCAATACTTTCTCTGCTCTCTCCTCTAATGCTAATCTCAGGAACTGAGAGAGCAAGCTCCTGGTCTGCCCCCATTTTATAGTGTAGAAATCAAAACCTTAATCCAATATACAAATAAGGAAGTCTCTGATACAAAGTCACTTATCTGAGGCATAATGGGATTCCTCATGAGAGTGCACCACCCTACATCATGCAATCAGTCAAGGGTGTGGGGAAAAGTTTAGTCTTAAAACTAAGCCTTAGGCTATAACCACCCTGCCTGCTTACAGCCTGGCTCCCATGCTCAATGCAAACTATAAGCGAGCAAACATATATATCACATTTAAAAACTCATTTGACCAACACACAGTAATGGTGATTTATAAAGTAGGGAAGTAACTTTACTTTATAAAATTTATAAAGCAGAGTTACAAGTTAAAGCATATAATAATAATTACTTACCAAGTACTTTATGTTAGATTTCTGCTAAGTTTGACAGAATAAATCTTTATAAAACAACTTACTATAGTTAAATCCATCTTTTTATTTATACTTTGGTTGCTCCACTAACGCCCACCACAAAAGCTGGAATGCCCACTAGTGGGCGGTAGGGACCAGGTTGACTACCACTGCTCTATTCTATTCCTTTGATCTTGTTGTAAAGTACCTAAATCCACAAATCCGCGGGTGTTTGTAGAGGCACGTAGTCCAAGTAAGTTTTGGAAAAGTTTTATTAAAGGAGGAAATTTATTAAATATGCCCGCCGCATATGGCTGACACAGGGCAACAGACCCAAATTGTGCAGTCCCCCAAAACAGTTCAGGGGCTGTTTATATACTCCTAATTATACGTGGGAGGGGAGAAAACCTGACATCACGGCATAAGTTTATACCTTTTCTTTAGATATACATATAATACATTAATTATATGCTTTCAGGAGGGGAAGTGTGGTTTCCATGGGAAGAAATGCCTGCAAATGAGCCATCAGCCCCCAAAAAGATTTAATTCTTTTCTCCCTACACCTGGCCAGCCATTGCCCCTTCTCCCATGCCTATGGGGGAAGGTCAGGGAATCCAAGTCTCCTTCCTATTTCTGCATTTACAACACAATGCCATATTGGTCTTATGCTAATCACAGAAGCATAGAAATTACACTTACAAAATTTTTTTGCACGCCTAGCCCAAATTAATAAAATGTTCTTTAAATTTCCTAAAATATTAATATTAATTCTGTAGCTTTTGACACTTTACAACAATCTATTTGTATATTTTTATAACAATACCATGCTATCTTGATTCATATAACTTATGGGAAGCCTTGAAATCAGATAGTACAAGCCATCAAGTTTATTATTTCAAAATTGTTTTGAAAAATTCTAGGTCTTTTGCATATTTATATATATTTTAATATAATCTTTTTTTTTTTCTTTTGAAATAAAATTTAATGATGTTACATTGATCAATAAGAGTACATAGCCCTGGCCGGTTGGCTCAGCGGTAGAGCGTCGGCCTAGCGTGCGGAGGACCCGGGTTCGATTCCCGGCCAGGGCACACAGGAGAAGCGCCCATTTGCTTCTCCACCCCTCCGCCGCGCTTTCCTCTCTGTCTCTCTCTTCCCCTCCCGCAGCCAAGGCTCCATTGGAGCAAAGATGGCCCGGGCGCTGGGGATGGCTCTGTGGCCTCTGCCTCAGGCGCTAGAGTCGCTCTGGTCGCAACATGGCGACGCCCAGGATGGGCAGAGCATCGCCCCCTGGTGGGCAGAGCATCTCCCCATGGTGGGCGTGCCGGGTGGATCCCGGTCGGGCGCATGCGGGAGTCTGTCTGACTGTCTCTCCCTGTTTCCAGCTTCAGAAAAATGAAAAAAAAAAACAAAAACAAAAAAACAAAAAAAACAAGAGTACATAGGTTTCTATAAAGCTGACTGCTGGGATTCTAGTTGAAGTCATATGCAATCTATAGATTAATTTTTGACATCTTTAAAATATTGGCTTTTTTAAGCTATATGCCTTTCCATTTTTTTATCAATTTTCAGTGGTCTTAGAAGTGGAGGTTTTGCTTGATTTAAAAAAAATATATTTCATGTACTTTATAAATATTTTTATATAATTGTAAAAAGAATTTAATTTTTTTCAATTGTTTACTCCTGGTATTTAGAAATATAATTGATTTTTGTATATTGATCTTACAACCTCAGGTCTGGTGAAAATCATTTTTAATTTGAAAAGCTTTTTTATTGTTAACTCTTTAGGGAATTTTTGTCCCCTAAAAAAGCTATTATGATGGTTTTGAATAAAAATGGCTTAATTTATTCAGTTCCAATCCATTTATCAAAATGAGGAAGTTTTGTTTTGTTTTGTTTTTATTTAAACTTGCTAAGAGATTTTCTTTGTCTATACCAGAATAGGTTTTATATTTGGTCATATCCTCTGCCCTTATATATTAAAATAATGACATTCAACTCATCATAGATTTGTATCCTTTATTTTATATATTTTATATCAAAGTAAGTTTCATTGATTTTTCTTTTGTAAAATTTTTCTTTTTATTGTATTTATTGGGGCGACACTGGTTAAAAAATTATATATGCTTTAAATGTACAGTTCTAAAACACATTCTTTGTACACTGTATTGTGTGTTCACCACCTGAAATCAAGTCTCCATTCATCACCATTTACCCCCACTCTACCCTCTTCCACTTTTCTCTCTCCCCATCAATCACCACACTGTTGTCCATGTCCATGAGTTTTTCTTTCTCTTTTTTCAATCCCCCACATCGATTGATTTTTGGTTTTGTTTGTTTGTTTTGTTTTGTTTGTATTTTTCTGAAGTTGGAAATGGGGAGGCAGTCAGACAGACTCCCGCATGGGCCCGACCGGGATCCACCCAGCATGCCCACCAGGGGGCGATGCTCTGCCCATCTGGGGCATTGCTCTGTTGCAACCAGGGCCATTCTAGCACCTGAGGCAGAGGCCATGGAGCCATCCTCAGTGCCCGGACCAACTTTGCTCCAATGGAGCCTTGGCTGTGGGAGGGGAAGAGAGAGACAGAGAGAAAGGAGAGCAGGAGGGGTGGAGAAGCAGATGGGCACCTCTCCTGTGTTCCCTGGCCGGGAATCGAACCTGGGACTCCTGCATGCCAGACTGATGCTCTACCACTGAGCCAACCAGCCAGGGCTGTTTTTGGTTTTTTTTGTTGTTGTTGTTTTTTACAGAGACAGAGAGAGAGAGTCAGAGAGAGGGATAGATAGGAACAGACAGGAACGAAGAGAGATGAGAAGCATCAATCATTAGTTTTTCATTGCGACACCTTAGTTGTTCATTGATTGCTTTCTCATATGTGCCTTGACCATGGGGCTACAGCAGACTGAGCAACCCCTTGCTGGGGCCAGCAACCTCGGGTCCAAGATAGTGAGCTTTTTGCTCAAGCCAGATGAGCCTGCGCTCAAGACGGCAACCTCGGGGTCTCGAACCTGGGTCCTCCACATCCCAGTCTGATGCTCTATACACTGCACCACTGCCTAGTCAGGCTAAATGTTAAAACAAGCTTAAGTTACTCATATAGATACCACTTGGCTATGGTGCTCATCATTTTTATTATTGCATTTGCTTTGTTAACATTTTGTTAAGGATTTTTGCACTATGTTTATGAGGGTTATTGCTCTATACCGTTATTATTTTGTAATGTTTTTGTAAGGTTTTCTTATTAGGATTGTGCTGGTCTCATCAGATTAGTTTGGAAATATTTTCTCTTCTATTATCTGAACTAATTTAAGATAGGTATTATTTTTTACTAAATGTTTCATAGAATTCATTAGTGATTTCTTAGTACAGAGAGTGAATCTAGAAGAACAGAATTTAAGAATGAAATTTTTAGATTAGTTCTTAGGTTTCTAGGATTAGCATTTTATCTGATTGGATTTAAAGACATTAATGACTATTTCCAATAGTGAAGCAAGCACTGATAGTTCATGGTGTGATCTGACAATAAACATAAGCAAAATACCAACATTAGATACTTCTAATTATCCACTTATAAAAAGCAAGTGTCTGGGTAACTGCA
The DNA here is from genome assembly GCF_036850765.1 of Saccopteryx bilineata. Lineage (NCBI taxonomy): Eukaryota > Metazoa > Chordata > Mammalia > Chiroptera > Emballonuridae > Saccopteryx > Saccopteryx bilineata. The sequence continues at coordinate 74,580,031 of NC_089493.1, forward strand.
TATATGATAGTTTCAAACATTTTGGCCAGACAAACAAATCTAATGAGATTGTCTAGTTCCTCCTGATGTTTTTGTACAAAGTGGGGAAGAAAAGAATAAGTTCAGGATTGAGATTTCAACTCTAGTGCTGCACAAATAACCTGAAAGCTTCTACATGTCCCCTGAAAGATACCCTTATTTCCTGTAGCTGAAGGCTGAAACTGATGAAAATCAAACTCAAAATCTAATTTTGCAACTGGCTGAGTTATAATACAAAGGTGTCTACTGCTGAACTGGGGCATTGCTTGGGAAGAAATAGGATCTTGAAAGTTGGAGTGGGATGTATAGGAAGACCCTGATGAAGCTAGGACATTGAGCCCTAAATTCTTATGAGTCTCCTTTGACAGTATCAGCCTCTCTTCTCCATATTCAGTGGAATGGGCCCCTACTCCCACTCTAAGGTGATTAGCTCTGCATTACCTGAGAAAACAATAATGACAATTCTCATTCTTCTCAGGATACTCTTGTGCCATCATTCTTTGCTTCTATACCTAACTAGACTCAAGTACTAGCAGACATCAAAGGTAAAGTAAAAGTGTGACATGTGAGGAGGTGTCTACAGTCCAAAAGAACTATTTGAGTTTTTTAATTTAAATTTTATTTTATTTTTTGTGACAGAGACAGTAAGAGAGACAGAGAGAGACAGATAGGGACAGACAGACAGGAAAGGAGATGAGAAGCATCAATTCTTCATAGTGGCTCCTTAGTTGTTCATTGATTATTTTCTTATATGTGCCTTGACTAGGGGGCTGCAGCAGTGCAAGTGACACTTTGCTCAAACCAGCAACCTTGGGCTCAAGCCAGTGACCTTGGGCTTCAAGCCAGTGACCTTTGGGCTCAAGTCAGCATCCATCGGGTCATGTTGATGATCCCAAGCTCAAGCCAGTGACCTTGTGCTCAAACTGATGAGCCTGCACACAAGCTGGCAACCTCAAGGTCTCAAACCTAGGTCCTCTACATCCTAGTCTGATACTGTATAGCCAATAGTTGCCACTGTCATCATGGCCATGCACATTCAGGTTCTCATTGAATTCAGGCAGACGATGAAGAAACAGTGGAGTAAAAAATTGGTGAGCCATTCCTTTATTCAAGTCTCGTACTCGCTGATGAGCCAACAAATACACAGGGCTCACAAAAACACTGACATATTCTCCGGTTCCACAACCAGGAGAATCTTCTCCAGTTTCTCCTAGAATCAGAGGCCTCACTGGTCCCAAAGCCCCTGACCTCTGGTTCTCCATCTGCCAACCTGGATTCTTACTCTGCAAAACTGGCTTCTTTCTCTTTCCCTGCCATCTTGGCTTCTTTCTCCTTTTACTGCTCAGTTTGCAGGCCTCTGTGGCAGCCTCTTCCATAATGCTCTCAGTTTCCTCTCACAAGGCTGTAAAAATCAGTAAGCTCACAGTCCCTACAAGGACAGCCATGGGGAACCATAACAACAGTCAGTCCTCTACCCCACCCCTCAAAGGTGGTGGCGACTCCATGCCAATCTGATCCAAATCCTGCTGCAAACTACACCAGATGTATGGCCACAGTGGCCGCAACAACCAGCCATACAGACACTTTATCCACTGTGCCACTGCCTAGTTAGTTTTGAGTTTTCTAATTTAAATAAACAAAACTTAGAGAGCATGTGTGAAAATGTATATTAAAGACATGGGATGATGAAATACAAAGTTGAATCAAGTTAAATTTACTGATATGAACTCACTAAGAAGAGGTTATGCATCTAATGCTGCATCTCAAGGAGGTAAAAGCAACTCTAACAATTTGTCTATTTAGTTGGTTGATAAATGAACCAAAAGGTGGCCACAGTGAATGAGTTAGAAAAGCCAGACTTGCCTTAGGTTAAGGTAAGAGTAGAGATTCAAGGGCTTTGGGAGATTTCAATGTTAAAATGGATTTGTCATTTAAGACTTACTCACCTACCCTAGGAGGGTCTAAAAGACAACCTTTTCACCACAATTATGAGAAAGAAATTTGTAAGGGGAGTCCCAACATCTTTGAAGAGTTAGTCCTATGATTGCTTTTCTCTGTAGACCAGCCCTTGGGACAGTTACTGAAGTGGGAAACCTAAATGCAATGGGAGTAATTGGATCCTGCAGAGAAGGGGCCAACTGGTGGCTCTCAAACACCACAGGCAAGGTGGATTTGCTTACCATAATGGATACCACAGACAAATCAGAACAGTCTGACTCACACAGACTTATTGGGTTGGTTAGTTGATCATGTTGTTCTAAGAAGTAAAATAAATAAGAGGCCTATTAAATTCTTACTGCATCTATATAATTAAAAATTTAGGTCAAGTGAACAAAAGTTTAATATGAATCATAAAAAGAAACATTCATGGTCCCTGAATCAATTTTTTTTCAGACTTGCATCACTTTCAGACCCAGCATCCCCTGAAAAAAGGAGAGGCCAGTTTCCCTTAAGGAAAACCCCAGATATGCTTCCCAAAATGTATACTATTAATCTTTCTCCCAGTCTCTCCAAAAGGATGAATAGCCTATTACGAGAGTAATTGTACATTAGAGAAAAGGAAACATCCAGACCTTTCAGGAACTACTTGGACAACAGCTTCTAAATGACATTAATTCCAAGAGAATCAAAACATCACTGTATTCTACCAGTTAGAATAAGGCCTTTGCCGATCAGGTGATCAATGGATTTCTATCTCGAGTCCATTTCACATTGTACTCAGTAGGTCATTCAGCTTACCCTGCAATAATTTTCAAGTTTCAAAATGCATAATTGGAATTGATATAGTCATCAATTGGAAAAATCCCCACATTGGTTTCTTAACCACTAGGGTAAGTCCCATCGGGGGGAAAGTCCAAGTGGAGAACCACTAGAATTGCCCCTACCAAAAGAAATACTCTACTCCTAGAAGGATTGCAGAGATTAGTACCATCATTAGTACCGGGGTGGTGATTCCAATCACATCCTCATTCAACTTGTCTATTTGATCTGTGCAGAAGAAAGATGCATTTTAGGGAATAACTATAAATTATTATAAGCTTAATCAGATGGTAACTCCAATTGAAGCTGCTGCACCAGATGTGGTTTAAATTTTTTAAACAAAATTTACTCATCACCTGGTATCTGATATGCAGCTGATGATCTGGAGAATGCTTTTTCCCCTTGTACCTATAAATAAGAACCATCAAAAGCACTTTGATTTCAGATGGAAAGTCCAGCAATATACATTCACTCTCTTACCTCAAAGATATATCAAGGCCCCAGCTTTCCCTTCCACAAGATATCACACTGGTCCATTGCATTGATATCATTAAGTTAATTTGACTTAGTGAGCAGGAAGTAGCCATAACTTTAGACTTATTGGTAAGATATTTGCATGTCAGAGGGTGGGATACATACTCAACAGTAATTCAGGAGCCTTATATCTCAGTGAAATTTTTCAGTGTGGGCATGTTGAGATATTCTTTCCAAGATGCAGAGTAGTAACTTGCTGCATATGGCCCTTCCTATAACAAAAACAAAAACAAAAACAAAAAGGGCATAATACCCAACAGGACCCTTTAGCTTTTGGAAGCAACATATTCCTTATTTGAGTGTTACTCCAGTTCAGTTAAGGAGCTACTGCTAGGTCTGAGTGGGGCCCAAAATAAGAGAAAGATCCGCAACAAGTTCAATCTGCTGTACAAGGTCATCTGCCAATTGGGACATATGATCTGGTAGATCCAATGGAACTTAACTTAAAGTGTCAGTGGTGGATAGAAGTGTTCTTTGGAACCTATGACAGAACCACATAGGTGAATTGCAATGTAAGCTCTTAAGATTTTGGAGAGAAGTCCTGTTATCCTCGATGGATACTGCTCTTTTTTTTTTTTTTTTTTTTTTTTGAGGAACAGCTCTTGGCCTGCTACTAGACCTTAGTAAAGATTAAACTCTCAAACATGGGCCACCAAATTATCATGCAACCTAAGCTGCCCATCATGAACAGGACTTTATTTGAATCACGAAGTCATAAAATTGGTGCACAGCAGTACTTCCTCACCAAAGGGAAGTGGTATTTACATCATTAGGACCAAGCAGGCTCTGAAAGCAGAAGTAAGTAACCAGAAGAGGTGGCCAAAGTGTTCATGGTCTCCACTCCTACTATATTATTTTCTCTTCCTCAGTCTGCACTATGGCTCATGGAGAGTTTCTTATGATCAACTGACAGAGGAACAAAAGTCTTGGGCCTGGTTTACAAAAGATTACGCACAATTTGCAGGCAATGCCCCCCAAATGGGAGAAAGATTAATGCATTTTTTTATTTCCTAAATTTTATTTAGAAAATTAAATTTAATGGGATTATATTGATCAATAAGACTACCTAGGTTTCAGGTAAACATTTCTATAGTATTTGAACTGTTGATTATGCTGTATGCACATCACCAAAGTCAAATCATTTTCTGTCACAGTATATTTCTCCCTCTTTACCTCCCTCCTCCCAGACTCCCATTCACAATCCCCTTCCCCGTTAACCACTTCACTTTTGTCTATATCCATAAGTTTAATTTTTATATCCTTCCCATGTGTGAAATCATACAGTTCTTAACTTTTTCTGATTTACTTAATTCACTCAGTATAATGTTCTCAAGGTCCATCTATGTTGTCGTAAGTGGCAATATTTCATCATGGTATATGGCTGAGTGGTATTCCATTGTGTGTGTGTGTGTGTGTGTGTGTGTGTGTGTGTGTGTGTGTATGTATATATCACTTCTTCTTTTGTCCAGTCCTCTATCAAGGGACATTTTGGTTCTTTCCATGTCTTGGCCCCTGTGGATAATGCTGCAATGAAAATGGGTTGCTGGAGAGATGATGTCAGAGTAATGGCGGGATAGGAAGCGATACCAATAAATCTCCCCCAAAACTCAACAAGATCTTCAACCAGAAACAGAAAAACCTATCCTTGGAGCCTCCAGATGTTTCGCAATACACCCGAAGGTATGGTCGAGTGAAAAATTGGCTAAATATATAACCAAACCCCGAAGGAAATAGGGAGTAAGAAATGCTCTGCCTTCCTCACTAACCTAAACAGGGCGGCTTTCACTAGGAACTGAGAATATAGAAACTAAGGCGGGCGACCCTGGCCGGTTGGCTCAGCGGTAGAGCATTGGCCTGGCGTGCGGGGGACCCGGGTTCGATTCCTGGCCAGGGCACATAAGAGAAGTGCCCATTTGCTTCTCCACCCCCCCTCCTTCCTCTCTGTCTCTCTCTTCCCCTCCCGCAGCCAAGGCTCCATTGGAGCAAAGATGGCCCGGGCGCTGGGGATGGCTCCTTGGCCTCTGCCCCAGGTGCTAGAGTGGTTCTGGTGGCGGCAGAGCGACGACCTGGAGGGGCAGAGCATCGCACCCTGGTGGGCAGAGCGTCACCCCTGGTGGGCGTGCCAGGTGGATCCCTGTCGGGCGCATGCGGGAGTCTGTCTGACTGTCTCTCCCTGTTTCCAGCTTCAGAAAAATACCAAAAAAAAAAAAAAAAGAAAAAGAGAAAAGAAACTAAGGCAGGCAAAGGGGGTGAATAGATCCAGGCCGTGGCACAAACAGCCGAACCAGGCTGTGGCATGGAGATCCAAGCCGAGGAAAAACTGTTCCTGTGGCAACCCAGGCAATACAAGCTAACACTCGTGCCAAACCCAGACAAAGAAAGACAAGTGGGGCAGCCATTTTCCCCAATCTCCTGGTTGGCGTGTGCAGATAGTGGGCGAGAGATTCCTTCCAAAGCCCGGGGAGTTGGCACCCATGTTATCCCACAGAAAGGCAGAGTCAGAGACCTTTGTGTGGGCCGAAAGCGGAATCTCTGGACTGCCCCAGCACCCTGAAAAAGCCGCGCACGGGGAGGGAGCGAGAACTAATTCCAACGCTGGAACTTTTCCGTACAGGTGGGGGTTTCACTCAGAGGGTGAGGCGGCCGGCCTGATATCCTGGTCTGCTCACACAGATAGTGAGCGAGAGATTCCTCTGAGTGTCTCAGCAGAGTACACCCGTGTTATCCCACAGAGGAGCAGAGTCAGGGGCCTTTGTGTGGGCCAAAAGTAAAATCTCGGGCCGCCCCAGCACCTTGAAAAACCCACGCACAGGGACAGAGCGAGAGCCAATTCCAATGCTAGAACTTTTCCATGCGGGTAGGGGTTTCACTCAGAGTGTGAGACTGCTGGCCTGATATCCTGGTCTGCACATGCAGATAGTGAGCGAGAGTTTCCTCCAAGCACCCCGGGAGTGGGCGCCCGCCCATGTTACCGGACAGAGTGGCAGAGCCAGAGGTCTTTGAGTGGGCGGAAGCCCCACCTGATTATGCTAGCAGCTCTGACTGACTGAGCCTTACCCAGAGCCCTGTGCTGAGTGGGAATAGAATGGGGAGTTGCCAGCTCTTTGAGCCTCTTAATATCCAGGCAGAGGCAGCAGCAGCCCCATAAACTGGATTATCAGGCTACTAATTGAGGAAGGAAAGACTAGGAGAAAGGCTCCAGGAACATGGACTCTCTCACTGGTGGAACCTATAAATGCTAATGAGCCTCGACTGCCAACGAGACTAAAGGCATTGCCATAGAGACTTATCAACTGCAAACCTCTACCTGAGCGTGCCAAAGGGGCAGAACCCGGGGTACAGAGTCACCAACCAGGAAGAGGGAAAGAAAAGAAAAAGCAAGAAGATAACCTCTCAAAATCAAGAATAATCCGCAGACTTTATAACCTATCCCATTTTATTATATTTGTTCGTTTGTTTCTCTTATCTTCATTCTTGATATTTTTTTTTCCTCCTCCAATTTCATCAATTAACTCTCTGCCGGTCTTACTCTCTCCTCTCCTTGAACTACACTACACATAAGTGTTACATCTCCCATTATCTTTTCTTTCCTCTTCCTTTCTCTCTATGAGGGTTGCACTCCAAAACCCTTAACTCTCTCTCTCTCTCTCTCTCTCTCCTCTTTTTTCTTTTTTCTTCTTTTAGTGGTTCCCTCTTTTTTTCTCTCTCTCTCTTTCTTTTCTCCCTCTATATTAGTTTCTTCCTTTCTTCTTTACGGCTCCTCTCATTCAAACTTCAATAATGAACAAATTATCTTTTCTGGGACTCAAACTTATGGGTTTTTTTTTTAATATTAATATTTTTTTTATTAAATTTAATGCAGTGACATTGATAAATCAGGGTACATATGTTGAGAGAAAATATCTCTAGATTATTTTGACATTTGATTGTGCTGTATACCCCTCCCGCAAAGTTAAATTGTCTTCTGTCACCTTCTATCTGGTTTTCTTAGTGCCCCTCCCCTCCCCTAACCCCTCTCTCCTTCTTCATGCCCTCCCCTCTCCCCCAACCCCCACACCCCTGTTGCTATCACATTCTTGTTCATGTCTCTGAGTCTCATTTTTATGTCCCTTCTATGTATGGATTCATCTCAGTTTTTTTTTCTGATTTACTTATTTCACTCCGTATAATGTTATCAAGGTCCATCCATGTTATTGTAAATGATCCAATGTCATCATTTCTTATGGCTGAGTAGTATTCCATAGTATATATGTACCAAAGCTTTTTAATCCACTCGTCCTCTGACGGACTCTTGGGCTGTTTCCAGATCTTCGCTATTGTGAACAATGCTGCCACAAACATGCGGGTGCATTTCTCCTTTTCGAGCCGTTCTATGGTGTCCTTGGGGTATATTCCTAAAAGTGGGATAGCTGGGTCAAAAGGCGGTTCGATTTTCAGTTTTTTGAGGAATCTCCATACTGTTTTCCACAGTGGCTGCACCAGTCTGCATTCCCACCAGCAGTGCAGGAGGGTCCCCTTTTCTCCACATCCTCGCCAGCACTTATTCTGTGTTGTTTTGTTGATAAGCGCCATTCTGACTGGTGTAAGTTGATATCTCATTGTGGTTTTAATTTGCATTTCTCTAATGATTAGTGATGTTGAGCATTTTTTCATATGCCTATTGGCCATCTGTATGTCCTCTTTGGAGAAGTGTCTATTCATCTCTTTTGCCCATTTTTGTTTGTTTTTTTTTTTAATTTTTTATTTATTCATTTTAGAGAGGAGAGGGAGAGAGAGAGAGAGAGAGAGAGAGAGAGAGAAGGGAGGGAGGAGCTGGAAGCATCAACTCCCATATGTGCCTTGACCAGGCAAGCCCAGGGCTTCAAACCGGCGACCTCAGCATTTCCAGGTCGAGGCTTTATCCACTGCGCCACCACAGGTCAGGCCTCTTTTGCCCATTTTTGGATTGGGTTGTCTTCCTGGTGTTGAGTTTTACAAGTTCTTTATAAATTTTGGTTATTAACCCCTTATCAGACGTATTGTCAAATATGTTCTCCCATTGTGTAGTTTGTCTTTTTATTCTGTTCTTGTTGTCTTTAGCTGTGCAAAAGCTTTTTAGTTTGATATAGTCCCATTTGTTTATCCTGTCTTTTATTTCACTTCCCCGTGGAGATAAATCAGCAAATATATTGCTCCGAGAGATGTCGGAGAGCTTACTGCCTATGTTTTCTTCTAAGATGCTTATGGTTTCACGGCCTACATTCAAGTCTTTTATCCATTTTGAGTTTATTTTTGTGAGTGGTGTAAGCTGGTGATCTAGTTTCATTTTTTTGCAGGTAGCTGTCCAATTTTCCCAACACCATTTGTTAAAGAGACTGTCTTTACTCCATTGTATTTCCTTACCTCCTTCGTCAAATATCAGTTGTCCATAGAACTGTGGGTTTATTTCTGGGTTCTCTGTTCTATTCCATTGATCTATATGCCTGTTCTTATGCCAGTACCAGGCTGTTTTGAGTACAATGGCCTTGTAGTATAACTTGATATCAGGAAGTGTGATACCTCCCACTTTATTCTTCTTTTTTAAGATTGCTGAGGCTATTCGTGTCCTTTTTTGGTTCCATATAAATTTTTGGAATATGTGTTCTATATCTTTGAAGTATGTCATTGGTATTTTAATTGGTATTGCATTGAATTTATGAATTGCTTTGGGTAATATAGACATTTTAATGATGTTTATTCTTCCTAGCCATGAGCACGGTATATGCTTCCACTTGTTAGTATCTTCCTTGATTTCTTTTATCAATGTTTTGTAATTTTCCGAGTACAACTCTTTAGTCTCCTTGGTTAAGTTTACTCCTAGGTACTTTATTTTTTTGGTTGTAATTGTGAAGGGGATTGTTTCCTTAATTTCTCTTTCTGACTGTTCATTGTTGGTGTATAAAAATGCTTCTGATTTCTGAGTATTGATTTTATATCCTGCCACTTTGCTGAATTTATTTATCAGGTCCAGTAGTTTTTTGACTGAGACTTTAGGGTTTTCTATATACAATATCATATCATCTGCAAATAATGATAGTTTTACTTCTTCTTTTCCAACTTGAATGCCTTTTATTTCTTCTTCTTGTCTGATTGCTGTGGCTAGGACTTCCAGGACTATGTTAAATAAGAGTGGTGAAAGGGGGCACCCCTGCCTTGTTCCTGATCTTAAGGGTATTGCTTTTAATTTTTTCCCATTGAGTATGATGTTGGCTGTGGGTTTCTCATAGATGGCTTTAATCATGTTGAGGTATGTTCCCTGTATTCCCACTTTGCTGAGAGTTTTGATCATGAATGGGTGCTGGATTTTATCAAATGCTTTTTCTGCATCTATTGAAATTATCATATGGTTTTTCTCCTTCTTTTTGTTTATGTGATGAATCACATTGATTGATTTACAAATATTGTACCAGCCTTGCCTCCCCAGAATAAATCCCACTTGATCATGGTGTATGATTTTTTTCCATATATTGTTGGATCCGGTTTGCTAATATTTTGTTGAGGATTTTAGCATCTATATTCATCAGAGATATTGGCCTATAATTTTCTTTCTTTGTGTGGTCTTTGCCTGGTTTTGGAATCAGAATTATGCTCGCCTCATAAAAGGAGTTTGGAAGTCTTCCTTCCTCTTGAATTTTTTGAAATAGTTTGAGAAGGATAGGAGTTAGTTCTTCTTTTTGGGGGGTTTTTATTTCACCTTTTTGACTCACTGGCAGTGCTCCCATCCCTGGCTCTCAATTTTATCTAGTTCTTGTTCCACTAAATACAATAGTTATTTTTTAATTTGTCTCCCCATTTTCCTGTTTCCCTCTTATTCCTCTCATCATAACTCTTAGTCAACCAACACCTAAAAGCAAATCATTTCACGCTTGACCCAATTTTTTTCTTATTTGCTTTTTGTGGGTCCATACCCCCTTCTTTTTTCTTTTCTTTCTTTTTTTGTCCCTTTATTACTTTTCCCCAAATCAGGCCCTCCATTACAGGCATTTTTTGTTCTATTTGATACAATATAATTCAGAGTTCACCACAAGATTTTCTCAAGAAAGAGGGGAGAGGAGAGAAGAGGAAAAAAAGGGGGGGAGTAATTTCCTTTTTATAATTTTTATTTTATTTTATTTTTCTTTATTTCATTATTAATTTTTTTTTAAAAATACAACTCTTTGATTTTTTATTTTTTTAACTTTTTATTCTTTATTAAATCTCATTAATACTATCAACAAAACCACCCTCAGATGCCATTAAGGAAGACAAAATTGAATATCATGGATACAAAAAAAAGAGAGGTAACACAACTAGATGAGGAAAAATCTATGGAGAAAAAATTTAATATATTGGAAACCTTGGAGCTAAATGACAGAGAATTCAAGAACGAAATCCTAAAAATTGTCCAAGATATACAAGAAAACACAGAAAGGCAATTTAGAGAGCTCAGAAAACAACTCAATGAACAGAAAGAATAAATTTCCAAGGAAATTGAAACTATAAAAACAAATCAAACAGAGATGAAAAACTCAATTCACGAGCTGAAAAATGATGTAACAAGCTTAGCTAATAGAACAGGTCAGATAGAAGAGAGGATTAGTGAAATAGAAGACAAGCAACTTGAGGCACAACAGAGAGAAGAAGAAAGAGACTCAAAAATTTTGAAAAAAAGTGAGATAGCCCTACAAGAATTATCTGACTCCATCAAAAAGAATAACATAAGAATAATAGGTATATCAGAGGGAGAAGAGAGAGAAAATGGAATGGAGAACATACTCAAACAAATAATAGATGAGAACTTCCCAAGCCTGTGGAAAGAACTAAAGCCTCAAATTCAAGAAGCAAACAGAACTCTGAGTTTTCTTAACCCCAACAAACCTACTCCAAGGCACATCATAATGAAATTGGCACAAACCAACGGCAAAGAAAAAATTCTCAAGGCAGCCAGGGAAAAGAAGAATACAACATATAAAGAAAGGCCTATTAGATTATCTTCAGATTTCTCAACAGAAACTCTACAAGCTAGAAGAGAGTGGACCCCAATATTTAAAGCCCTGAAAGAGAGGAACTTTCAGCCACGAATACTATACCCATCAAAGCTATTCTTCAAATATGAAGGAGAAATAAAAACATTCCCAGATACAGAAAAGATGAGGGAATTTATCATCAAAAAACCCCCACTCCAGGAATTACTAAAGGGGGTTCTCCAATCAGATACAAAGAACAAAAAAAAACAAAGCCACAAGTAAAAGCTCCAAGAAGAACACAATAAAACCAAATTTAAACTGTGACAACAATAAAAATAAAGGGGGGGAGAGGATGAAGATTAACAATAGCAAAGGACGATGGAGTGTAAAAGTATTCACAAAATAGTGCAGTACAATGAACAGGGTAGGAACCCTTTTTATTACTTAAAGGTAACCACCACTGAAAAAACCACCACAGAAGCACATGAGATAAAAAAGATAGCAACAGAGAAATGATGTATGGAATACAACCAAAAAAAAACAAAGATAGAAAAACGAAAGAGAAGGATCAAACAAGACACAAACCTAACAGAAAGCAATATATCAAATGGCAATAGAAAACTCACAAGTGTCAATAATTACACTAAATGTAAACAGATTAAACTCACCAATAAAAAGGCATAGAGTAGCAGAATGGATTAAAAAAGAAAATTCAACTGTATGCTGCCTACAGGAAACTCATCTAAGTAACAAGGATAAAAACAAATTCAAAGTGAAAGGCTGGAAAACAATACTCCAAGCAAATAACATCCAAAAAAAAAGCAGGCGTAGCAATACTCATATCTGATAATGGTGACTACAAGACAGCAAAAGTACTCAGACAAAAATGGCCATTTCATAATGGCTAAGGGGGCATGAATCAAGAAGACATAACAATCCTTAATATATATGCACCAAACCAAGGAGCACCAAAATATATAAGACAGCTACATATTGACCTTAAAACAAAAACTGACAAAAATACAATCATACTTGGAGACCTCAATGCACCACTGACGGTTCTAGATCGGTCATCCAAACAGAGAATCAACAAAGATATAGTGGCCTTAAACAAAACACTAGAGCACCTGGATATGACAGACATCTACAGGACATTTCATCCCAAATGACTGAGTATATTTTTTTCTCCAGTGTACATGGATCATTCTCAAGAATTGACCATATGTTGGGCCACAAAAACAACATCAGCAAATTCAGAAAAATTGAAGTTGTACCAAGCATATTTTCTGATCATAAAGCCTTGAAACTAGAATTCAACTGCAAAAAAGAGGAAAAAAATCCCAGAAAAATGTGGAAAGTAAACAACATACTTTTAAAAAATGAAGAGTCAAAGAAGAAATAAGTGCAGAGATCAAAAGATATATACAGACTAATGAAAATGACAATATGACATATCAGAATCTATGGGATGCAGCAAAAGCAGTGATAAGAGGGAAGTTCATCTCACTTCAGCCATATATGAACAAACAAGAGAGAGCCCAAGTGAACCACTTAACTTCCCACCTTAAGGAACTAGAAAAAGATGATTAAAGACAACCCAAAACCAGCCAAAGAAAGGAGATAATAAAAATCAGAGCAGAAATAAATGAAATAGAGAACAGAAAAATTTTAGAAAACATGAATAGAACAAGGAGCTGGTTCTTTGAAAAGATCAACAAAATTGACAAACCCTTGGCAAGACTTACCAAGGAAAAAAGAGAAAGAACTCATATAAACAAAATCCAAAATGAAAGAGGAGAAATCACCACAGACACCATAGATATACAAAGAATTTTTGTAGAATACTATGAAAAACTTTATGCCACTAAATTCAACAATCTAGAAAAAATGGATAAATTCCTAGAACAATACAACCTTCCTAGACTGAGTCAACAAGAAGCAGAAAGCCTAAGCAGACCTATTAGTAGAGAAGAAATAGAAAAAAACATTAAAAACCTCCCCAAAAATAAAAGTCCAGGCCCTGACGGCTATACCAGAGAATTTTATCAAACATTCAAAGAAGACTTGGTTCCTATTCTACTCAAAGTCTTCCAAAAAATTGAAGAAGAAGCAATACTTCCAAACACATTTTATGAGGCCAACATAACCCTCATACCAAAACCAGGCAAGGATGGCACAAAAAAAGAAAACTACAGACCAATATCTCTAATGAATACAGATGCTAAAATACTAAACAAAATACTAGCAAATCAAATACAACAACATATTAAAAAAATAATACATCATAATCAAGTGGAATTCATCCCAGAATCTCAAGGATGGTTCAACATACGTAAAACGGTTAACGTAATACACCATATCAACAAAACGAAGAACAAAAACCACATGATCTTATCAATAGTCGCAGAAAAGGCTTTTGATAAAATACAACACAATTTTATGTTTAAGACTCTCAACAAAATGGGTATAGAAGGAAAATATCTCAACATGATAAAGGCCATATATGATAAACCATCAGCTAACATCATATTAAATGGCACTAAACTGAAGGCTTTCCCCCTTAAATCAGGAACAAGACAGGGTTGTCCACTCTCTCCTCTCTTATTTAATGTGGTACTAGAGGTTCTAGCCAGAGCAATCAAACAAGCCAAAGAAATAAAAGGCATCCATATCGGAAAAGAAGAAGTAAAGGTATCACTTTTTGCAGATGATATGATCCTATACATCGAAAACCCCAAAGAATCCACAAAAAGACTACTAGAAACAATAAGCCAATACAGTAAGGTCACAGGATACAAAATTAACATACAGAAGTCAATAGCCTTTCTATATGACAACAATGAAACAATTGAGAACAAACTCAAAAGAATAATCTCCTTCACGATTGCAACAAAAAAAAATAAAATACTTAGGAATAAACATAGCAAAGAATGTAAGGACTTATATAATGAAAACTATAATCCATTGTTAAGGGAAATCAAGAAAGATATAATGAGATGGAAGAATATACCTTTTTCTCGGTTAGGAAGAATAAATATAATCAAGATGGCCATATTACCCAAAGCAATATACAAATTCAATGCAATTCCCATCAAAATTCCAATGACATTTTTTAAAGAAATAGAGCAAAAAATCATCAGATTTATATGGAACTATAAAAAACCCCGAATAGCCAAAACAATCCTAAAGAAAAAGAATGAAGCTGGGGGCATTACAATACCTGACTTCAAACTCTATTATAGGGCCACGACAATCAAAACAGCATGGTATTGGCAGAAAAATAGACACTCAGACCAATGGAACAGAATAGAAAGTCCAGAAATAAAACCACATATATATAGTCAAATGATTTTTGATAAAGGGGCCAAGAACACACAATGGTGAAAAGAAAGCCTCTTCAATAAATGGTGGTGAGAAAACTGGAAAGCCACATGCAAAAGAATGAAACTGGACTACAGTTTGTCCCCCTGTACTAAAATTAACTCAAAATGGATCAAAGATCTAAACATAAAACCTGAAACAATTAAGTACATAGAAGAAGAAATAGGTACTAAACTCATGGACCTGGGTTTTAAAGAGCATTTTATGAATTTGACTTCAAAGCAAGAGAAGTGAAGGCAAAAATTAATGAATGGGACTACATCAGACTAAGAAGTTTTTGCTCAGCAAGAGAAACTGCTAACAAAATAAACAGAAAGCCAACTAAATGGGAAATGATATTTTCAAACAACAGCTCAGATGAGGACCTAATATCCAAAATATACAAAGAACTCATAAAACTCAACAACAAACAAACAAACAATCCAATAAAAAAAATGGGTAGAGGACATGAACAGACACTTCTCCCAGGAAGAAATACAAATGGCCAACAGATATTTGGAAAGATGCTCATCTTCATTAGTTATTAGAGAAATGCAAATCAAAGCTGCAATGAGATACCACATCACACCTGTTAGATTAGCTATTATTAACAAGACAGGTAATAGCAAATGTTGGAGAGGCTGTGGAGAAAAAGGAACCCTCATACACTGTTGGTGGGAATGTAAAGTAGTACAACCATTATGGAAGAAAGTATGGTGGTTCCTCAAAAAACTGAAAATAGAACCACCTTATAACCCAGCAATCCCTCTACTGGGTATACACCCCCAAAACTCAGAAACATTGATACGTAAAGACACATGCAGCCCCATGTCCATTGCAGCATTGTTCACAGTGGCCAGGACATGGAAACAACCAAAAAGCCCATCAATAGATGACTGGATAAAGAAGATGTGGTACATATACACTATGGAATACTACTCAGCCATAAGAAATGATAACATCGGATCATTTACAATAAAATGATGGGGTCTTGATAACATTATAAGAAGTGAAATAAGTAAATCAGAAAAAACCAGGAACTGCATTATTCCATACGTAGGTGGGACATAAAATTGAAACTAAGAGACATTGATAGAGTGTGGTGGTTATGGGGGGGAGGGGGAGGGGGAGAAGTAGAGGGAAAGGGGGAGGGGGAGGGGACGGGCACAAAGAAAACTAGATAGAAGGTGACAGAGGACAATCTGACTTTGGGTGATGGGTATGCAGCATAATTGAATGACAAGATAACCTGGACTTGTTATCTTTGAATATATGTATCCTGATTTATTGATTTTGCCCCATTAAAAAAATAAAATTAAAAAAAAATCGGTTGCTTGTGTCTTTATGTACCAATAGTTTCAAGTTTTGGGGTAGATATCCAGTATACAGGGATTGCTGGGTCAAATGGTAGTTCTATTCTTAATTTTTTCAGGAACCACCATACTTTCCTCCATAATGGCTCTACCAGTTTAGATTTTCATCAGCAGTCAATGAAGTTTCCTTTTTCTTCACAGCCTTGACAACACTTATTACCTGTCATCTTAATAACAGCCAATCTAACAGGTGTAAGGTGATATCTCATTGTAACTCTTATTTGCATTTCTCTTAAAACTAGCAAAGATGAGCATCTTTTTATATATCTGTTGGCCATTTTTATATATTCTTGAAAAAAGTGTATGTTCAAGTCCTCTCCTCATTTTTAATTAAATTTTTAGTGGTATGAAGGAAACTTGTATTATGTTAAGAAGAATTGTGATATTGTTACTGTCTTTCTTTGGAGATTAAATATGGTATAAGGGTACCAAAATTGACAGAGATAAAATTGTGATTGTTAATTTTATGTGCCAACTAGACTGAGATAAACAGTATTCTGGGTGTTTCTGTGAGGGTGTTTTTGTTTTGATTTTTTTTTTGTTTGTTTGTTTTTTACAGAGACAGAGAGAGAGTCAGAGAGAGGGATAGATAGGGACAGACAGACAGAAATAGAAAGAGATGAGAGCATCAATCATTAGTTTTTTGCTGCGACACCTTAGTTCATTGATTGCTTTCTCATATGTGCCTTGACCATGGGCTACAGCAGACCAAATAACCCCTTGCTCCAGCCAGCGACCTTGGGTCCAGGCTGGTGAGCTTTGCTCAAATCAGATGAGCCCATGTTCAAGCTGGCGACCTCGGGGTCTCAAACCTGGGTCCTCCGCATCCCAGTCCACTTTATCTACTGCACCACCGCCTGATCAGATTGTGAAGGTGTTTTTGAATAAGCTTAATATTGAAATCTGTAGAATGAGTAAAGAAGATTGCTCTTCCTAATTTGAATGGGCCCCATCTAAAAACTTGAGGATTTGAAAAGAATAAAATGGCTGTCCCTCCACTAAGAGAGAATTCTTCCTGCCTAACTGCTTTCACACTGGGACAATAGCATTTTTTCTGCCTTTGGATTTTAACTGAATCATCAGCTTTTCCTGGGATTTATCCTGCTGTTTTTCAAAATGGTACTCTACAATCTACTCTGCAGGTTCTCAGGCCTTTGACTTGGATTAGAACTCAACCATTAGCTCTTCTGCGTTTCAAGCCTCACAATTTATACTGCAAATTTGAGGATTTGCCAGCCCCCATAATAGCCTGAGCTACTTCCATAACACACACACACACACACACACACACACACCCTATTGGTTCTGATTTTTTTTGAGAACCCTGAATAACACAGTTTTAATGCATTATTAAGTGTAAACATTATTGCATTTGATTTGTTAATGTTTTGCTAAGAATTTTTGCACTGTGTTTATGAGAGCTATTGCTCTATAATTTTCTTGTAAAATCTTTGTAAGGTTTTTCTATCAGAATTGTGTTGGCCTCATCAAATGAGTTTGAAAATACTTTCTCCTCTCTATTATGTGAAATAGTTTGTTTGATGTTGGTATTGTTTATGACTAGAAGTTTGATAGAATTCAGTAGTGAAATTATCAAAGTTTGGTATTTTCTTTAGGGAATTTTTTTCAATAGTAAATACATTTTTTGATAGATATAAATCTACTCAGATTTATATTTTATCTTGTGTTCTTTATCTAGAGAATTGTGTTTTACAAAGAACTTATTCATCATATAAGTTGTCAAACTGGTTGGCATAGAATTGTTTACAATATTCCTTTATTATTTTTTAACTTTCTTAGTATATGCAGATACTCTCTCTTTTATTCCTGAGTAGTTAATTGAGGTTTTCTCTTTGTTTATATGATCAGTTTTGCCAAGAAATTACCAATTTTAAATAATATATTCAGAGGACTAGTTTTTGTTTTGTTCATTTTCTCAATTTCTGTGTTTTTCCTTTTTAAGTTTTCTATATTTTGATGCCTGTTCTTATCTTTATTTTTTCTTCTATTTATTTTAAATTCAATTAACTTGACTTCTTAAAGTAAAAACTTTAATGACTTATCTTTAATCTTTAAATATTTCCAATATAAGTACCTAAAGCAAAATAAAACAAAAATATTTTGAAATACTCTTTCAGGTGTATCAAACACATGTTAATATTTTGTTTATTATAATTTAGTTCAGAATATTTTATATTTCCCTACAATTTCTTCTTTAACTTATGTTAAGTGTACTGTTTAATTTTCAAATATTAATAATTTATAATTCAGTTTTCCTATGATCAAAAAACAGTCATTCTGTAATACTAACCTTGGAAATTTAATGATACTTGTTTATAGCCAACATACGCCCATCCTGGTAAACATTTAACATGCACTTAAAAAGAGTGCTAAATTGGGTTCCCAAACCTAGTCTCACCATGGGGCCAGGGCTTACTAGTCAACAACAATTTTCCAACATGGGCAGAATGTCCAGGAATTCAAGTCAATTCTAACATGATCTACCTGGAGATAGTATCTGCTTCCAGAGATTAAGGTATTAGTCTTACTAGTGATTCAACAGAAGCCAAACCCCAAAATCCTTTATTGTTAATGTAAAGGATAATAATTCAACAATCACAAGGGTCACCAATGTTAAAGAAAATGTGCTTAACAAGTGTTTGATATGAATAACAGAGAAAGAGTCCAAGGAACTTCCTAATCTCTTTTTCTTTAATTTTTCTTTTATTTTCTTGCTTCCATATCTTTGTTATTATAAATAATGCTGCAATAAACATAGGGATGCATATATCTTTTAAAATTAGTGTTTTTGTTTATTTTGGATAAATATCCAAAACTAGAATTGCTGGACTGTATAGTATATCTATTTTTACTTTTTGAAGAGTGCTTATGCTGTTTTCCATGATGGCTCAACCAGTTTGCAGTCTCACCAACAGTGCACAAGTGTTCTCTTTCTTCCACATTCTCACCAACAACATGTTATTTTTTAATATATTGTAATGCTTGGTAGTTGAGGCTAGGCAGGTCCACAATGAATTTAGACAGATGGTTAGAGAAACTGAGGAGCCAGAAAGCATCAGGCCATACCCATTTAATGGAGACTCACAAAGATAAGTGAGCAAATAAACAAAGGAAACCTTACTTTTCACAGTGAAGGGCAAGGGAGCAGGAGAACTGCATCTCACCGTGGTGGGAGAATGATCTGGGAGAATAGCCCCTGAAGGAAAACACCCATAGACTTACATACATAGACCATACACATGTGGTTTTGCCACAAGCTCCCACACTAATCAGGCAAAGTGCTTGCAACCAGTAAACCAGTGAGCAAGTCTAACACAGCTGTTTTCCCCACATTCCACCTTTTTAGGGTTGCTCGCCTCACAATCTATGCAATAGGTATGTTTCTCGATGGTCCTTGTGAGAGGAATGTGGTATATTAGATTAACAGAAAGAGTACAGACTACAGCCACAGAATTACAAAAAGCACAAGCTATAGGCAAAACAAGAGAGTGATCAGAGACACCAAGAGAGACAAATTTTTCCCTTCTGATGGAATATAGGCCAGAGTTTTGTTCACAGACAGCAGAGTAGCTGGTCACCCCAGGCAGGCATACCAAACCTTATTGACCTATACACCAAGATCTGCTTATTCTATGTGTAATAAAATGGGAGAACTCATTATTGGCCAAAAAGATATTACAAAGGTGGGTGCCCCTCATAATGCTATCTCCCTGTGCACTCAAGGGATAATACACTTTTATCTTAGGTAGCCAGGTGCAGGTTGCCCAGGGAGTTAAGTGGAGGTCCACCTCTATCCTCTTATCCCATGTTGTCAACAAGGCCACTCATGACCTGTACAATCCAAGGTCATGTCCATTAAAGCCACTGGCCTTTAAAGAGGGCTGTTGGGGTAGGCAAGAGCATGTTACCCTGCTGTCCAAAACCCAGCTTGAGTAAAGTGTTCTTGGTGCATATCTGCAACTAGATGGGAGTAGCATCCTGGTGCAGGAGGGCCTCCACCAGAGTTGGGGCCCCAATCAAGGTCTCTCATTCAAAATCTGAAGTACTGCCTGTAAGTGGCATGTCTATTCAACAAGGGAGCTGGTGCCCCACTCCTGTCACAGTCCCTGCTATAAGAGTTTATATACCATTCAGTGATACCATTGGCCTGTGGGTGTTTGGGAACATTGTACTTCTGGTCCACCCCCCATGTCTTGAGCCTATTGCTTCACCATAGAGCAAGTGAAACAGACTCCTGCATGCGCCCGACCGGGATCCACCTGGCATGCCCACCAGGGGCGATGCTCTGCCCACCAGGGGGCGATGCTCTGCCCCTCCGGGGCGTCACTCTGCCGCGACCAGAGCCACTCTAGCGCCTGGGGCAGAGGCCAAGGAGCCATCCCCAGCGCCCCGGCCATCTTTGCTCCAATGGAACCTTGGCTGCGGGAGGGGAAGAGAGAGACAGAGAGGAAGGAGGGGAGGTGGAGAAGCAAATGGGCGCTTCTCCTATGTGCCCTGGCCAGGAATCAAACCCGGGTCCCCCGCATGCCAGGCCGACGCTCTACCACTGAGCCAACCGGCCAGGGCCAACCATTGTCATTTTTAGGGACCAGTGGCTGCCCATATGCAGCACTCAGGTGGTCCAGAGCTTGTATAACTGCCCTCTGGTCCAGGTTATGGGCAGAGTAAGCAGCGAGCAGACTGGTGGCAGTATCTTACACAGGTGACTGCATACTGGTACCCATCCAACTTTGGTAAGGGTTCTAATGATGTCTATTTGCTACAATGTCAGTGGAACACAACCTTTCTGGATCTGTCCAGGGAACACCAGTTGTTTCCGAGGATGTTCCTTGAAACATACTGCACATTGCTTGCAGGCTGCAAGTACCTCTGCATAGGACACAGGCAAGTTCTACGCCTTAACCATAGCTCACATAGTGGAACCATTGCACCACATCACCTGTGGATACAGTCTCTAACCATTGCACCCTTGCCAAGTTCTCTGCTTCATCATTCTCAGGATGAGATAGCGGGGCATGCCACATGTCATGATATACTGTCACTTGCTTCTGGTGGCCTATTTTCTATAATTCTTGCCACATGGCCTGACCCCATAACAGATGGTATGTTACCATTCACTGGTTAATGTGCTAAGTAACAATTCAAAGAGTCAGTCTATGATAGACAGCCTAGCTGTTGGTGCAAATCACCAAAGGTGAAGGTTCACTACAGGCAACTAGCTATAGGGCTCTTAATTCTACCCATTGGCCACTTTGGCCTGTACCTGTGCCCATCCAAATAGTTTTAGTGGCCAGATGGAAGGCTATGGCCATCCACCTGGCAGGTTGGCCCTTGCTAGAACCATCAGTATACCAGGCATTCTCAGGGACTAGTGTCCACCCCTCCCGGTTGGGACTGACTTCAGGTTCTGTCTCCTGAGCCCCAGCTTCACCTAATTCTAGGGTCACATAGGTAACTGGATCCAAGAGCTCCTGCATTTCTTTCCTCAATGGGCTGGTGCTAAAAGCACAATGTTGCTATAAGTATGCATCCTACTTGGCCAGGGTGGAGGTTTGGGCCATACCACTACATGGTTTGGTTGTCCAATCTCTCACTAATCCTGCAATAGGGTATGTGGTCTTGACTATAACTGGAGTTATGGTCATAATACTATCAGTGGCTAGAAAGGCAAAATACACAGCTGCCAACTGTTTCTCCACTAATGAGTAATGGACTTCACAATTTTTCACAATCGGGACCAAAACCAAATAGGTTGCCACAAGCACTCCATCTGTTGCCATAAGCCTCATCCAAATGTCTCAGAGGCTACATGGACATCAAGCTCACAGGACCTGGCAGAATCAAACACATTCAAGGCCTGTGCTGCCTTTACAGCTCTCTTAGCTGCTGCAAACGCACCTTGTGCCTGCTCGGTACAATCTCATCAAACCCCCTTCTGAATAAGGTTGTAGAAATGGCGCCATAACTGAGCCAAATGGGGTATCAATGCTCGCCAATACTCCAATAGACCTAGGAATTCCCGTAACTGTTTTACTGTAGTGGGCATGAAGTATGCCTGGATCTTACCTATAACTGAGTCAGGGACTTTTGTCTTACCCAACCAGACATCCCACAAAGACTTAACAGATAATCCAGGTCCTTGTAATTGGCCCTAATTGACCACTCACCCACACACTTTCAAATGGGATAGCAGAGTAGGGACTGCTTGCTCCAATTCTGGAAAAGAGTACTGGCTAGCATAACATCACTGATATAATGGTACATACAAACCACCTCTGGCTGTTTCCATTTATCCGGGTCAGCAGCCACCAGCCCAGGACACAAAGTGGAGTTATGCAAATAGCCCTGTGGTAATACTATAAAGGTGCATTGCCGCCCTTTCCAAGTGAAGGTAAATTGCTCTTGACTCTCTGCAGCTATAGCAATACATAAAAAGACATTAGCAAAATCTGCCACAAAGTAGTATCTCCCCTACTCATGGCTTAGCTAACACTGAGAAACAAATTTTTTTTTCATTTTCTGTTGCATGAGGTTTTAGAACTGTTTCTATATATTTCTGCACTGCTGATTCCAAATATGAAATCTAATTTTTGGTGCATGCTCCAGTTTTTATGCAATTTTAATTTCTTTTTGTTACAGTTAATGGCATGTATTGGTTTTTAAATTGGAGTTAAAGGGCAACGACTCTTGGATTGAACATAACCACAAGACAATTTATGTTTTACAAACATCACTTTTACATAATTGTAGTTGTCTTTAAATGTAAAAAAAATTATCTGGTAAAAAACACCCTCTTATTTTGTTTTAAGATTGAATCATGGCTTCTTTGAGTAGGCATAAATGTAAGAATAGTCCTGACACCTTCTGTTATATATGTGGCTGTTACACACCTCAATGTCAAAGGTGCAATATTTCATCATTTGTGACACGTGCATATATTGCCTATTTTCAAGTTCCCCTTGGTGATCAAGACAAGAATTGGGCTCCTCATATTGTGTTTCATGGGTTTTGTTTTGTTTTTTTTTCTGAAATTGGAAACAGGGAGGCAGTCAAACAGACTCCTGCATGCGCCCGACCTGGATCCACCCGGCATGCCCACCAGGGGGCGATGTTCTGCCCATCTGGGGCATTGCTCTTTTGCAACCAGAGCTATTCTAGCACCTGAGACAGAGGCCATGGAGCCATCCCCAGCACACGGGCCAACTTTGCTTCAATGGAGCCTTGGCTGCGAGAGGGGAAGAGAGAGACAGAGAGGAAGGAGAGGGGGGGTGGAGAAGCAGATGGGCGCTTCTCCTGTGTGCCCTGCCAAGAATCCAACTCAGGACTCCTGCACACCAGGCGGACGCTCTACCACTAAGCCAACCAGCCAGGGCCTTGTGTTTCATAATTATGAGGAAATGCTTCATGACTGGACAAAAAGAAAATGCAAAGGAATGCCTTTTGGTATTCCCATTGTTTGGCGTGAACCCAAGGACCACAGCAGTGACTGGTATTTCTGTCTGATCCATACAAAGGGCATTGGCATGAATAAAAAGCATATAATCGCATATCCTAATATTGCTTCAGCAATACGACCTATCCCACACTCTGAGACACTTCCAGTTCTAGTTTTCAATGGTTTTATTTCTTCTAAGGAAGAAGAAAGTAAACATGTGATCAAGTATATTTTGATAAGATGCATGAAGAAATGGTTATAAAATCTGAAGGGTCTTCTTCTGATGCCAAGCAGTCATTAACCCCTCAGCAGTTTAGCCAACCTGAATTGAATGACTTAGTAAGAGATTTGGGCCTATCCAAGAAAGCAGCTGAGTTATTAGCCTCCGGCTTAAAGAAAAGAATGTACTTCACTGGTCAGCTAAAGTATCCCATTTTAGGAAGCATGAACAAATTTTTGTGGACTTATTTTCTGAAGACAAACAATTTGTTTACTGTTATGATATCAGTAGTCTTCTCAGCCAGCTAGGTGTTACCACTTACAGTCCAACAGAATGGCGGCTATTTCTTGACAGCTCTAAACCGAGTCTGAAATGTGTTCTCCTACACAACGGTAATGTTTATGCAGTAGTTCCAATTGGTTATTCAATTCATCTGTGAGAAGATTATAATGACATAAAAATTGTCCTCGACTTTCTAAAGCAGGAGGAGAATAACTGGATCATTTGTGTGGATCTTAAAATGGTAAATTTTCTGCTAGCACAACAGAGAAGTTTTACAAAGTATCCTTGCAGTCTGTGTTTGTGGCACAGTCAAGCTTGGGAGAAACACTGAGCATGGAAGGAGTAGTTGAAACGTGAAGCTCTGGAAGTAGGGATACAAAATATTGTGAATGAACCTGTAGTTAATACAGACAGGATCATTTTCCCCCCACTTCACAGCAAATGGCTTAATGAAGCAGTTTGTTCAGACTTTGAATAGAGAAAGTGAATGCTTTCAACATATTATTTCTGCTTTTCCTGCCTTGTCTTTCAAGAAGACTTAAAGCAGGTGTATTTGATGGACTTCAAATTCGAACCCTCATACGTGACCAAGAATTTGCCAGGAAGATGAATAAGGAGGAGAAAGCAGCATGGCAGTCTTTTGTGGCAGTTACAAAGAACTTTCTTGGCAACAAAGAAGCAGAAAACTATGAACTTCTGGTTCAAAGGATGCTGTTGGCTTTCTGCGACATTGGATGTAACATGAGTGTTAAGATTCACTTCCTGAACAGTCACCTTGATAAGTTTCCCTAAAATCTTGGAGCTGTTAGTGATGAGCAGACTACTGCTGGAGCATCAAATGAGAGTATCCTCAACAAGTACACAAATGCAAGAGCTACAAATGCAAATTTTTTGCCTGAATAGATTTTAAATAAGTTTTGCACAAATTTTATAATTAAAATAAGTGTTTTAATATGTTCTATTTCAAAATTATAGACAAATTCTGATGCAATCATATCTTTTAGTGTGTTAGTGTATTTACTGCATTATATAAATTATTATATTTTCACAAAGATGATGCCCAAGAAGACATTCTACTTCATTATGTTAAACTAATTGTTGAAAATTTTACAATAAGATGATAACTTAAAATCTTAAATTGCAAAAAACCTGTAGCTTACAGAGAAAACTAATGTCAGATTTGAGATCAGCACACTTGAATTAGGTAAGAACACGTGTTTTTGTGGATGCAACAAAAATTCTGTTCCCTAGTGTAATCCATCAGGTTAGCTATTGAGGGAACAGCAGCATGCAAAGGTGGAATAACTTTATTAAGTTCTCTGTAATCTACTGGCAATTACCAGGTTTTGCCTGGTTTGGCTCAGGCCATAACAGGGAGTTGTAAGAGCTGTGTGACAGCCAGATTAGCCTCGCTATTTCTAGTTTGAGGACTGTCCCTGTGATTTCTTCCCAACCGCCAGTCAGGTGGTACTGCTTTGTGCTTAATTACATGCCAGGGAATGGGAAATTGCAAGAAGGAATGTGCTGTGTATGTCTGCAACATTGCCTTCATGACCCAGACCAGCAGGTAGAACTCCCCAGCTGTGGTTTTCAGCCAAAGTCCTTGTAAGACATCTACCCACAATATATATAATCAGGAATACATATATCTTATATGGTTTAGGAGGCAGTCTTCCTATCCCTAATGAAATAGTTATTGTCTTCACCTGAATAGTTTTGCCCCCATAGCCGTCAATGGCCACTGTGGTCCCAGCAAACCACTCTGGGTTGCTTCCCACAGAGGAAGGAACATTCTGCACTTATATCAGCCAAGGCCAACATCCATTGCACATTATAAGGGGACCAGTGTATTGCCAGTTCTGTATTGGCCTCCAGTCCCCACCTGTGCCTGTCAGGTTCCTCAACCTTCCCCCTAGTCAAACTAGAATGAATCTTGAGGATCCTCCTTTCCCTCATCTATCTCCATGATATAATCTTGTAACCATGCCACCTGCACAGCAACCATTTTATTGGTTGCTGCTTTGGGCCATTTTTTTTCAGTGACTGGAACCTCTGTTCTGGTTTAAGCTGCCACCAGAGTTCCAAAAGAACTTTATTAGACTTTCCATCTCATTTATCTCTATCTTTCCCAGCCAAATAAAATCTACCCACATCTGTGTTCAGGTAATCTTTACAGGCCCATTCCTCTTATTAGTTGGGGGAGCAGCATGGGAAGCAGCCTTACAGCTTTATTATTCCATGCTGCCTCCAGCTCCCCCAAATCTTCTACCATCTATGTAATCATGCAATAGGCTGCCCCAAATAGGGGCTCAAGATAGCCACTATTGACCCAAAAAAAATTAATAGTGCACTATGGAGAATAAGGTCCCTCATTCCTGCCATAAACATGTCTTCATGTGGCCCACAGGACCTCAGGTAGAAAGTAGCATTCTTCATACTCAGTTTACAGAGCACCTGCTGTAGCTCTATATAGGACTGCCACTGATTCACTGCCCCCAGTAAGTCTCCAACATTCTGTCAGACTATAGAAATGGCATCCTTCACCCATTCTAATAGGGAATGGTTTCCTGGGTTGTTATGGCAGTTCTGAAGATGCTGCCTCAAAGAGGAATGCATGGTAATGATGGCTAATTTCTCCATCTTTTTTCCGGAGTGCATGATGCCATTCACTCTTATGTCTCACAACTGCAGCCACCAGGCTGCCAGGGGATTGATGAGTTCCTGCCTGATTTGTGCCCCCAACTTCATCAGCTCTGCCTGGATGTTGGGCTGGACCACAGAGTGCTCTACTACCCACAGAGGGGTTGTGCCTTCCCCTGAGGGATTCTTGGTTGCTGGTTTTTTCTTTCTGGGCAGCCACTAGCCAGGCTATGAGTCTACTGACAACAGTTTGAGCCTGAACCTCCTCTTCAAAAGAGTTGGAAATGCCTGGTCCTGCCAACTCAGAGCCAGTCTGCTGGAATGGATGCTGTTCCTTCTTTGGTGACCATTTTGGCTCCTATGGCTGCTGGCTCTCAGCCTGAAGCTGAAGTTCAAGCTCTTGAACCTGCAGTTGTTTCTCTAACAACCATCACTGCCAACATTCAACTTCCAGGACAAATTACAGCTCATTAACCCATAATTTCTTCTTCAGAGACTGTTCCAGTTCAAGGCACCACTGGTGCTTAGCTTGCATCTCATATTGCCGCTCTCAAGAGCAGTCAGCCTCCTTCTCCAGTGCTCAATCCTGTTCATGCCATTGCCGTTTCTCAGTTTGAAGCCTGGCCTGCAGTTCTCAAACCTGCAACTCTTTCTCCAGTGACCATTTCAGCTCATGCCATTGTTGATGCTCAGTCTGCAGCTTATCCTGGAGCTTTTGATCTAAAGCAGCCTTTCACACAGAGCTTTCAATTTCTTTTTGCAGGGTTGTAAAAAACACTCAGCCCACAGGCCCAAAAGGACAGCCATGGGGAACCATATACTGGAGAACAATGACCACTCTTCTACCCCACCCTTCAAAAGTGTTGGCAGCTCTATACCAATCTGACCCAATCCTGCCTACTATTCCAGATGTAATGCTGGTGGTTAAGGCCAGGCAGGTTTGCACTGAATTCGGGCAGACAGTAGAGGAACTCTGAGGCCGGAAAGTGTTGGGCCATAAACTTTTATTGGAGACTCACAAAGACAGGCGAGCAAATAAACAAAGAAAAACCTGCTTTTTGCAGTGAAGGGCAAGGGATCAGGAAAACCACACCTCAGAGTGGTGGGAGAGCAATCTGACAGAATTGCCCCTGAGGTAAATCACCTGTAGCCTTGCATAGACCATATACACATGGTGCTGCCACGTGCTCACACACTAATCAGGCAAATTGCTTGCAGCCAGTAAAACAGTGAGCAAGCCTAACCCAACCGTTTTCCCCATATACATATATATTTTACTTAGAAATTAAATTTAATGGAATGACATAGGTTTCAGATAAACATTTCTATAGCATTTGAACTGTTGATTGCATTGTGTGCCCATCACCAAACGTCAAATCATTTTGTGTCACTGTATATTTAATTCATCTTTCTTTAATCACAAATAGAAGAAATTTTATTGATTATTCTAGTTTTATCCTCTTGACATTTTACTAAAGAATTAGGACAGATCTGATGAGGACAACTTTTTGTTGAGGAAAAGATGATGAGTAATGTATAAAAGCCTGTGAAACACCAGTTATTCCCCACCCTCTATTTCCCAAGTGTAAGGA
This sequence comes from Saccopteryx bilineata, assembly GCF_036850765.1. NCBI lineage: Eukaryota > Metazoa > Chordata > Mammalia > Chiroptera > Emballonuridae > Saccopteryx > Saccopteryx bilineata. The sequence continues at coordinate 74,608,230 of NC_089493.1, forward strand.
GTTAAAAGAATCAAGGTTATATAAAATTTACATCTGCTATTGTAACCAACAGGCATGACCTATTTCACCACTCTAAGTCCCCCAGTATGTGAAAAACTGACATAAAAAGAATTGGAACCAGCTGTTCTTTCTTTGTACTGAGAATCTAAAGGGAAGAAATACACTGCCACATTAGAGATTGAGATCAGCTATATAAGAAAGTATTTCTGAATGTTGAAAGTTATTAAACTCCTCAATGGGTAACCAGTGACAGTGTGTGAGGGAATGTTTATGTAAGTGTGTTTATGTGTGTGTGTGTGTATGTAAACATATAATTGATTACATCTCTTCTGAGTTTATAAATGAGAGCATATGCTTTTATCTTTTGTGAGTTTTTAATCAAAGCACTGTAATAAAGGGTTGTGACAAGTATTTTAAGGATACTATTAAAAAATAAGCCTTACTTCCCAAGATGCATAGTAGCACCCAGATTAATAACGTGGTACAATCATAAATATCAGTTACTGGGGATGTTGGTTCCCTTCAAAAAAAAAAAAGGATAAGTTTAACTCAGTGTCAGTACTGTTTCAGATTCTTCCCCTATTACCCCAAGAACAGTACTTATTAGTCATATAATCAGCATTTAATAAACCCTCAAATCCAAAATGTTCTAAAATTGTTTAAGCCTAAACCCTGAAAATTAAAGACTGGGTATCAGGAGAGCCTGCTTCAAGACCCAATTCTGCCATAGAAAGGAGGGCTATTAAAGTTGTTCTCTGTGTTGTTACTGCTCTGAGTCACACTGTGGATGAGCCTGTGAGTGTCCATGGCCTGGAATGCCACAATGTCCAACAGCTCCTAGAACTGAAGAAGACAATGCTGCTCGGTGGGTCTGTAAAAATTACTTCTGCTAGACATTCTATATACACTTTCAGTCTTTTTACTAAATAATCAGACTTAGGGAAATAGGATCTGGGCTATGACTTTGACTATTTTAAAAATATATATATGTCCCAAAGGTTAATTAAGACCTATTTTTCCCTCAGTAAAAATTTTTTGAGCTCCTTAGAAGGAAATGTCTAAATCAAAAATACTAACACCAGCCCTGGCCAGTTGGCTCAGCGGTAGAGCGTCGGCCTGGCGTGCAGGGGACCCGGGTTCGATTCCCAGCCAGGGCACATAGGAGAAGCGCCCATTTGCTTCTCCACCCCCCCTCCTTCCTCTCTGTCTCTCTCTTCCCCTTCCGCAGCCAAGGCTCCATTGGAGCAAAGATGGCCCAGGCGCTGGGGATGGCTTCTTGGCCTCTGCCCCAGGTGCTAGAGTGGCTCTGGTCGAGGCAGAGTGACGCCCCGGAGGGGCAGAGCATCGCCCCCTGGTGGGCAGAGCGTTGCCCCTGGTGGGCGTGCCAGGTGGATCCCTGTCGGGCGCATGCGGGAGTCTGTCTGACTGTCTCTCCCCGTTTCCAGCTTCGGAAAAATACAAAAAAAAAAAAAAAAAAGAAAAAGAAAAAAAATTCTAACACCTATATTTTTGCTCTGAAGCACTGTTTTAGTCTACCCATGTTGCTGCATCAGAATGGCTTGTAGAATCCTATTTTCTTATAGTCCTAGAGGCTAGAAGTCCAAAATCAAGGTGCCGGAAAGGTAGGTTTCTGCTGAGTCCACTCTCTTTAGCTTGTCAGTGGCCATTTGGTTGTTCTTCTTTACAGGTGCACATGACTCTGGTGTCAATCCTTCTGTTCAAATATTCTCATCCTATAATAACATTAATCAGATTGAATTAGGGTCCACCCTCAATTAGGCCTTATTTAACCACATCTTTAAAGGCCCTATCTCCAAATAGTCTCATTCTGAGGTAATGAAGGTAAGGACTTCAACATATAAATTGGATGGGGGTAGGGGGAACACACACAGTATTCTCCATAAGAAGTGCCAAATCTATAACTAGTCATTTTGGCACAATAACAAACAGCTAAAGGTTCTTAAAAGAAAAAGCCTTTTATCCAATTGAAACCATTGAGAAACTACACAATAAATCATATACTCATTGCTTATCTGTTTCCTACCATATCTTCAGAGTCTTCTCTACCCTTTCTTGACAAAGGGGTAATTTTCAAGCCAACTTTACATACTAGAATGAATGAATAAAGTCATAGGTTACCCAAATGATGTAAATGTTAATAGCTTTTAAAAGCCAAATTAAAAAAAATAATGATGTAAGAAAATGCAAACAAAGCAATATTAAATAAATAAGTATGAGACAAAACTATGTATAATAGTCCTATTAATTGCCTTTTAAAATTTATATAAAGATAAAATTATTGAATATATGTAAAGAACTTAGATTTTGTAGCATTCAGTAATTGTTCAACACAGTATAACTCTTTTTTGGGGGGGTATTTTTCTGAAGTGAGAAGTGAGGGGGAGGCAGGCAGACAGGCAGACAGACTCTTGCATGAGCTCAACTGGGATCCACCTGGCATACCCACCAGGGGGTGATGCTCAGCCCATCTGGGGTGTTGCTCTGCTACAATCAGAGTCATTCTAGCACCTGAGGTGGAGGCCATGGAGCCATCCTCATCGCTCAGGCCAACTTTGCTCCAGTGGAGCCTTGGCTACGGGAGGGGAAGAGAGAGTTAGAGAGAAAGGAGAAGGGAAGAGTGGAGAAGTAGATGGGTGCTTCTCTTGTGTGCCCTAGCTGGGAATCAAACTCAGAACTTTCACACGCTGGCCAACGCTCTACTGCTGAGCCAACCAGCCAGGGCCAACATATTATAACTTGTTATTTTTTGTATTATCATGTAAAAGGATAATTTAAGATTTTTTTTTTAACATTTTTTTTAAATTTTTGTTTTTATTTTATTTATTAATTTTAGAAAGGAGAGAGAGAGAGAGGAGAGAGAGAGAGAGAGAGAAGGGAGGTGGAGCAGGAATCATCAACTCCATATGTGCCTTGACCAGGCAAGCCCAGGGTTTTGAACCGGCAACCTCAGCATTTCCAGGTTGACACTTTATCCACTGCGCCACCACAGGTTAGACAAGATTTTTGTTTTTTAAGGATTTTTTTTTTACCTCACCTGCTTTTTTTTCCTCTGTACTATATAGTACATGACATTTTGCTGTCATTCATACTCCAGATTCTCCTGTATAACCTGCTCTTTGTATTCAACATCTCTATTAAGGCAAGAGTGTCACAGGTGAGTCTGATATTTTTAAGTCTAGCCTACTTATCAGGCTTGAGAATTTCCTTAGAGGTTGCCTTGTGATTGAAACTGAGAGGAATACTTTTCTTCAGTAGGCTCTATTAACCAGTCTGTCAAAACACATTCAATAGAAAGAACTTGAATTGCACAATTGTTTGGGGAAGACTCCCGCAGCCTGTATTATCATTAGTCAGGAGGTAGTGGTTCTTGTATTAATCAGGCCCCCTAAAGATGCTGACAAGTATAATACTAATTCTTTCCCAATGCACTGATCTAACTCTCAATTGTTTCATCTTAAAATAAGAGAGGAAAAGGCTTTGGGACAGAATACACATTTTTAATAGAAGCTATAATTCTGTGTGAGAGGTTATCGGAATAGTTTCACAAGAAATGAAATTATAGCACTTATTTCATTGATTCAGCCATTGAGGGAACAAATTCAAAGTCCTATCATTTTTTATTTATTTTTTTTGCAATAGAGGTTTGTGAGGAGGATACATTTGGCCCTGTGAAACTTCTCTCCATAAGTCAATGGGCTTTTTTGCTTTGCTCTGAAAAGAACAAATTGATATTATTAACCTTTCTTAATATGACTGCATAATCTTACAAAAATAAACAGCATTATTGTTACTGAATCCTTCCTGCTATTAATATGCAATATGCAAAATAAAGACAAGTAACAAACATAAAAGGGGCATATAGCCTCATGAATAAGCTTCGCAGTGTTCAGCATGGATGGTTAATAATAAATCTTAGTATAGTTAATACAGTTTACTTGGCATCATTTTGACTCTATGCGATGTATAAAATTCCTTTTCAGTTTATTTAAATGTATTAAAGATGTATAACTTGCCTGAGTAATTTTTGGTCCTTCCATCCACTAGAAATTACCAGGAGCTTGAGCAGGGCTGGAGTTTGTTCTAGTTAGAGCCCTCCAGGGAGCAAAGCTATGTCTCCTTTTTAACTATTAACTTCTTTTGAGTCCATAGCCATCACTGGATCTCATAGGGAAAATATAAAATCCCCAATCAATTTAGAGGCATATTTAGACCCAGAAGATAGCCAATTAATGCATCTCAACTTATTCAGAAACCCTGAGTACAAGCAAGTAGTCCCCAAGGCCCCAGGTAATAATTGCTATTTCCATTTTCATCCAGGAGAAAAAATAAGGCTGGAAATAGTCTTCATTCCACGAGTGTTTTGGGCTACTGATTTTTATCACCTAGGTAAGAGTCGTTTTCAATTAACATATCGAATCATTGCCTATTAGAGCTATTAAGATCCACAGAGAAAAATCTAACTTGATGCTTTCATTTTACAGATGAGCAAACTGAGGCTATAGAGGTTTAGGGACTTGTCCAAGATTACATGCTTGTTAATAGCTCTGTTGGGATATAGATCAAATGTACTATTTCTAAAAGGCTTAATGGTGCCTGATAAACAATTGATTTTCTAAACTAGCATGTAAACCGCCCTTTCAATATTACTTAAACTATTATTTCTTGTAGAAAGCACAAAAGTATATTTCAACTCAGTACCCACTTTAAACAAATGAAAATGAAAACCTAAACAATTTTTTAAATATTTAAGCAAAGCAGGGCTTAAAACCATTCTGTCTCATGCATACCTCTGGGAGCAAGAAAGCAGGGAATGAGAGATAGACACCTGCCAGGCTTATGGATAAAAGGGATTATTGGGCCTTGGAAGTTTTCCCCTCACAAAACAAGGAAAGCCCCTTGTGGTTGAAGCACAGAGTGCATTCCTAGCAGCTGTAGCTGATGCGATGCTGTGAGAATACTCCAGCACCTGAAACCCTGCTAGGCATACCCAGGAGGGAGCTCGCTCACTACAAGGAAGTGACTCAGCGCCAGCCACGCACCTCCCTGATCTTTCCAGCCACTGGCTTTGAGGAACATGCTGTAACACCCTATAGGCTGAACCTGTGTATATAAGCTAGCTTACTTCCTGAATAAAGTGGATTTGCATCACTGAACCTGGTCCCTGGAGTCGGGCCTTTGCGTCTCCATTGTCCTCACCCCCGGCAGGACTTGTCCACAGCCCCTTTATCATTTTGAAGAGCGTTACTGTTACTTGATATCTTGAGTATGGGGGTACCTGCTCTCTGCTTCTCTGACTATGGCAATTTGGAAGACTGTGGCTGGCACCAGTCACTTCTTGCTTGTACCCCTGTTTAGGTTGGAGAATAGGAAGGAAGTAGCTGTGCAGGGGAAAATAACAGTGTCTTATCTATTACCATTTCATAATAGCTGTGGTATATGGAATCATAGCAATGAAATATTTAGCAAAATTGTATATTGTATAGTATAGTTGATACCTGTATAAGGTACATAATGGCCTTGGTACTTGGATTTTTAATATATATATATAAATTATATATAATAATATATATATATTAAAAATCACCTCTGACACAGAGCAGGGTTACAAATTAGTTGAACCATTTGATTACTGGACTCATGTTAGTAATGAAACTAACAGGAAGGATAGTCTACAGATTTAGAAGGTGTTGATGATATGCATCCCTTGTAGAAAAACACTGTACTTCAGAGTAATAGAGGTCTTGGCTTCTCCATATCATTTTTAATTGGATTAGGAACTTTATTTGAGAAGGGAGGGTTAGAGTCGTGTTCATATTTGGTCTCAAGTATGTATATATATATTGGGTTATCTGGCATAATTTCACTATCATGGTTGTCATTGTTCACTGTCCCCTGAGCACACCTGCCTTAGGCAAGCTTATTTGTGGTGAGAGGTCAGCATTTTACAGGGCATGGGTCCTTGTAGGGAAGGTGAGAAATTATTGCATCTGCTCTGTTGCATTGCTTTCTCCGCTGTAAATGAGGCTTCTTATTAATGAATCATGCATACAGACTGCCAGGGTCTCAGCCTTAATTGGCACTAATGGGAACACCTTATGGTAGAAGGGAGAGCTAGGGGAGCCATTTTCAGTCTGACTTGATTTGGAAAGGAGCTGGGACAATTTACATTTTTCATAATATTCTAGGGCAGCCTTAAACATCACATTAGCAATACAAACCAAAAATAGTTTACAGAATATGTACAGAAATGTCTATCCAATATTTCATGAAGGAGAAGGACTATCAACAAGAGCTTCATGAGATTGTCCTTTCTCTGCCAGGCATGGAACCGATGGAGAGTATTTGAATCTGCTTTTGACTGTACCTGGCATGCTTAGCTTAACACAGTGGATGTAATCTGTTTTATTCCTTTGAGATCATACAGCAGGAATTCAATGTAAATTAGCCCCAAGGAAATTTTGACCAATACATTTTGTTTAAAAAATGTGTCTTCCCGTAATAATGTAGTCATTCCAACAATATATGCTAATACAAGCATTTAATCTAAGTTGCCTGGAATGTTTGGCCCCTTAAATGAAACTGATATGAATCATTCCCTTTTTTACCTCTAAAAAGTTTCTTGCAATTAGTTTTGAGATTTATGTTAGGGACTGTGGAACAGATTGTCATAGTGTTGGTATACTTCAAATCTTTTTAGATAATGGACCAACTGGGTGCATTTCATGCAGCAGAACACCCTAGGCTCATACTATATACCATAGAGTAAATTTTAAATGGCATGCTTGCCTTCAGATGGTTGCAACCCCCACAAAGTACACTGTTTGCAGGCCCTACCTGCTTCTTCAGTTGGATGCTCTTGTGTAGTTCATACTTCTATAAGGTACTTAATAGCCTTAGTACTATCTTTGCGAATGTTAACGCTCTCTAATCTAACAATGAGATTGTGGGCAGAGCCTAAAATAACCAGTTAATCTTATAAAAAAAATGTGTACCCTGGTGGTTTGATTCAGTGGTAGAGCTTCAACTGGCATGTGGATAACTCGAGTTTGATTCCTGGTCAGGGCACACAGGATGTAGAGAGTATGATACAAAGCTTGAAACATACCTAAAAATCATTTTTATTTTTCATCAGTACAACTTTAGGGTAACATGTTCTACATCTCATCCACTATCAGAAGTAAATATTTTATTTATGGTAATGTAATTTATTACCAGAAAAAAATGTAGGATTTTGTTCTACTTCTTCATTTTATAAGTGAGAAGTTATGTGGACAGCTCAGTGATACATAGCTACTTATTGACAAAGCCTCAACTAAAATCCAGATCTCGTGACAAGAAGTCCAATTTATATTCCATTCCTGCCTGGTTAAATGCCACAAACACACACCCATCTCTTGAGTTCAAGAAGTGCCTTTAAGTCTGATATTTTGCTATTAGGTGAATATACCTTAACCATACCCTTTGTATGTTAATAGTTTTAATTTCTCCCCTCTCAGTATTCGTCTCTGCAAAATGAAGAATGATAATCTCTTAATCTAGACTTTTGAGGACAGTTGCTACTTCCTGATGACAACAGAAATTTCATTCCCCATGGGTTAGAGAGTTGAATTAGCTGACTTTTCCTTTGATCTTAGGATCTAATTTTACTAGCATGGCAACCTCTTTCTCCTTTGCTCATTTAGTAACCCTCCCTTTCTTTACTCTCATGTCTTTCCTGAGGATCATCTAAGACATGTTTATTATGGTTTGAAAACAAGGTTAAAATAACGTTTTCAGTCTACCACCATGCTCCTAGATCCTAATGCCTCCCCCACTCTGTACACACACACATTTGGTTACATATAATATTGTGTTGCTATATTGTAATAACAGAACATTGGAATTAGTCCACTATGGCTCCTTAAATTAAGTATAGTGGATTCAATTAATATTTGATACAGCTTTAGCAAAGCTGAGCTTAAAATTACTAATGAAAGTCCTGTACCTCTAGATATATCTTCAGTAAGTGATTGGACCACTCATAAAATTCAGAGCAATTGCCAGACCCACAGGCTTCTTCTGGGAAATGATGCCAAGGCAGGTGCTTATGCAAAGATAGTCATGTTTCCTGAAATATAACTTCAAGAATTTGGTCACAACTGACTGAACCAAAGATTGTTACTCAAAGGAATATATTTATAAACTTAGCACTGACATAGCAGCCTATAAAATAGCCAATAAATTTTCTTTCATTTGAATGTGAAATATAAAGTCTTCTGTCTAGAAAAGAGTTAATGCAAGATACAAAGGAAGAAGGTGGTAGACACAGATATTAGAGGGAAAATAAAGAAAGCAAAGTCACATATCTAACCTATTTGCACTTTGTCTCCGAGTCAAAGTGGTGAAGTAGGAAATATTTGGGTTTCAAAGTTAGATTTAAATCCTTTATATCTTGTTTGCACCTCAACTTCCTTATTTTAAAAATGAGAATAGTAATACCTGGTTCATAGGATTATTAAAAATATTAAATGAAAGAGGTGAAGGGAATTAGGAAGTACAAATTGGTAATTACAAAGTAGTCACAGGGATATAAAACAGCATAAGGATAATGAAATTGTGATAACTATGTATCATCCCAGGTGGGTAGTGAAAATGTCAGGGCAGGGCACTTTGTAATGTATATGATTGTCTAACCACTGGTCTATACATTTGAACCCAATGCAAAATAATGTTGAATATACAGTATAATTAAAAAATAAAATTTTTAATTAAAAATTATATTAAATGAGAAATGTTGTAAAAGATAAGGCATAGTGTATGTCACATGAGTAAATAACCAATAAATGGTAGTTCATAAGAGAATAGTTCATGAATTTCTTGAAAAGATTAGTTGAGGTAACACCTGCTCTGCTCCAGATACAGTATAAGCACCTATTTATAATAAATGTTCCCCCTGTCTTATGTGTCTCCAGGAAGTTTAAAGACCTCTTTTAAACAGGTCTTCATTTGTTCATATACTCAAAAAATGTTTAGTGGGCATCTGCTATATGCCAGACAAGAGTAGAAGTATTAATCTGAAAGAGTTACTGATAACTAGGAGTGCATAGTATGGGTTTCAGAAAGACAGAAAAATAAATGACATTTTAGTGTGGTGAGCAATATTACAGAGTGTTATGGTAGTATGTGTAGTTATCTGGATCCTTGAAGATTTCAATAGATCAATAATAGCATATACTAGATCAATAGAAACATAATTTCTCCTTTCAGAAACCAATCAGAAGGGCACACAGTACTTAAAAATACCAAACCACCTACTGTGTCTAAGGTATGTGAAAGACCACAGTGTCTTTGAAAACCAAGAAAAGAGAAAACATATCTGGCTAACAAAATTCAGAAAAGATGCCCATCATCAAGAAAACAAATATTTCCTCCAACACCATCTGGTAGAACAAAAGTCTGATTTAATAGTAAAATAGCGTGTTATGCATTTTTGCTTCCATTCAGATGTTTCTTCTGTTTCCCCTCTTTTTAGATGAGACTGAAATGAGAATATTAGCTGCTTCATCTCTCCATTCAACCAAATTTTCACTCCCTGCAAAGCATACCACATGTGGAAGAAAAGCTTTAAAAATACATAATGCTTCTATTTTTGTCTACTTCCATAAATAAGAACTATAAATTATGCACAGCCGTCAAATAATATTATTGAGCATCTGTTCAAGGCACTTAAATGTCTAAAGGGGAGAAGGGTTGGCTGAGAAAGGAAAAACCAGAAGTAGCATTTGTGACAGTATATTATTCAAAGGGCAGCAAACAACTACTTATCAGACCCTCTTAGGAATGAATAAGAGAAAGCAAGTATGCAAGTGTAAGAACTTCTTGAATAGAAAATTTACAATAAAGCAGTGAAATAGCTATTTCTAAATCTATTTTTATAGCCATATATATATATATATATATATATATATATTTAAAATTACAAAATCATGATGACTCAAATTTTATGACAAAGGCAAAAAAATTTGGGGAGGTCAATTAGAAAACTCTTGAGAACATGTTACTTCATAAACATATATTTTTTAATAATCTACAAACCTATTTACCTAAATCAGGAAGTATTCATTGAACAAATAGTAGGCTATCAAGACAAATTCCTTGAAAGACTACCAAAAAAGTCTAAATTCAATCCCTGTACTGAAATAGTTTATGGTTTGTTTGGAGACAAAATGAAGGAGACAAAATGAATAGCTAAAGCTGTGGACAATATGTTATTTAGAATTGTATCCCGCATGGGTTGCGTAATAAAGGTGGCAATGTTCAGCTGTTCTGAAGATGACAGGCTTAGATTAATTTGGAAATCTTAGATTAGCCTGGAGGAAGAGAAACTTGAATTGATCCTTGAAGGATTAGATTTTATAGATAAATAAGGAAAGGAAAAAGAAAAAACAAAAATAAAGAATATTGTGGGAAAGGGCAGTGAAGTAGAAATTAATAGGGTATTTTCATGGAGTCAAGAAAAACATAGCTCTGACTAGAAAAAGAAAGGATGTATTAGAGAGCAGTGGGAAATAAGCTCTAGCATGTAGAATGGGACACCCACCAAACTGTGTCCTATTCATCACCAGAATTATGCCCACACGCAGTACTCATCACGTTCCTTTCAGTCATATGTACTCCAACTAAACACCTTATTCTCACCAACCTCATTATTTACCTTATTTCTCCCAGAACAGCAGACATATCCAATCAGAAGGTTTACATGGGTTGAGACTAGAATAAAAACTAAGCAATTTTCTGATATTGTGCTTTGTTGTCTTAAGGTAAGTGCAGATGAGCTGTCTCCAATACTCCCATTCCTTCTCACCATTATTTGCTTCACTGTTCATTTCTTTTTATTGTTTTGGTGCTCATTTACTTATTATTAGTTCAACAAACATGTTACTGAACTTCTACTTTGCTTTGTGCACTAGATTGGACACTGAGAATATGGAGAAATGAAAGACTCTTTTTTACCCTCAAGAGCTTTTAGACTAGAGAGAGGTACAGACAAGTCAAACACACAACTCCAATAGAGTTTCGTGTGTGATATGCGTTGCAATACCTCATCCAGCTCTCTGAGGAAAGTCATCTAAACTGAACACTAATTGAAAGAAGTAGGTGAAGGTAGGTGGAGAGTAGCTTGCTTCATTTAGAAAGAACCAGATATGAAACCTGATGTGAGAAAACACACCACACACAGAGGACTATAGGAAGGATAGCATAGGCTACAGCTTGATTAAGAAAAGCTAAGCAACAGAGCAACAAAACAACCTTACAATATGAGCCCCATTTTCATAAGTCTTTGATAAGCTCACTAAGTCATTGACTGATTGGGCACACACTGTATGTCAGGAATTGTGCTAGACACTAGCCGTAGTACTCTACACAAGGCACAGAGCTGCCTCAAAGGAGCTTTCAAGCTAGAGATGTAACAGTTGAAAATGAACAGTTTAGGATAATGATGGATGTGGAGGGGTACATGATGCATCCCAAATTCTTCTGTAATATTCTGCCTCTGTTCCTTTACTTCCCTTCTAGACTCATTTTTCAAAGTTTTATTTTCTTGAACTGTGAGATTTGCTAAATTATGCTGCTCTACTATTTGATTCTTATTCCTTTTATTGTTTAAAAAACCCAGTTGGACAACTTTCCATTAATATTCAGAAATATTTGCCTTCCAAATAAATACATAGATGCAGGTACTGATGTTTATATTATTCTTAAATTTGATGAAAAAACTACAGTGGTTTTTTGCAGCCTGATTTTCATCTAAACCTTTTATATTTTTGTATAAAATAGAAAGCAAGAATTGGAAAAATATGAAAAATAGAGATAGCATAGCTATTGTTCCCATTCTGTCTATATCACCTCATCTAAGCCAAACTGAAATGTAGAAATAAAAATATATATATACAATTAAAAATTAACTTGATAATAGAAAAAATTACAACAGCACAAAGAATTTATCTTTGTGATTTAATTCAGCATTTCTTCAAGAAGGCAGGAATTTGTAAATAAGCAAGGCGTCACTAACACTAAGTTCCTGGAGAAGGATAAAGAGCTGTCTGAAACAAATAAAACAATAATAAGACAACTGAGAAGAGGTCAATAGGATGAGGGAGCAAACAGAAGTAAGAAGGAATGAGGTAAGGAAAAATAAATAGTGGAAACACTGAGAAAGCAATGTTTTGGGATTGAATGTAACAACAAGAAAATTAAATTTAGAGAGAAGACGTGAGAAGGTGAATAAGCACAGTTTTCTCTCTCCTGCTTCTCCATTCAAGAGAAGTAGCCATCAACTACAGGTCCTAAAGCTTTATTGATTAATGACCTCTGACCTCTGACCCTGTGATTTATTTCCTCTGAGCATAGGCACAGCCTCTCCTCCTTCTAAGAAAAATGAGTCAACATGGCTGGGTGACTCTTCCCATCCATCAATCAACGTAATGTATCTGGGTCTCAATTTTCCATCAGTACAGTTGCTCCAGGCCAATTCAGGCCTGGCTTAGAGACCAATACCAAGAGTCAGCAGACATATTTTATTTTTTTAATGATGTATGCATATCTATATATAATTATGTATATAAAATTATATATAATTAATTTTTAAATTATTTTACTGAACCACAAAAAGGAAGCTGTTCTCAAATTAATTAACAAATTGCTGAGAGTCAACAGAACTAGTATAAAAATGGCCAGAGCTGATCTCCCCAATTGCAAAAAAAAAAGAATGTTCACTCACTGCAAAGGAAGAAGAGTTCTTTCATTTGCATTGGCCTCTTCTACTTGGCAAGTAGAGATGTCCATTTGTGAATAAGCACATTTCCACATACAGGCCATCGACTAGATATTTTCAGAAGAGTAGTGCCTTCTTTGAGGTCATTTGAAGCAGCAAGGAGACTGATTGGAGTCAGTGAGGAGACCTGGGGTAAATTGTTCTTTTTTATGCCAAGACTGCAGTAGCTAGAGTTGGCTCTAGTTTTCAGGGACAAAGGAGAATGAGTCATCTCCCTTTATAGAGCTGATTTGTTGAAAGGGCACAAGAAGTTCCCAGGGATTTCATGCTGCTTTAAAGCAATCGCCATTTCAAATGGATGGGAAAAGGGATGGGAGAAGTGAGTTTTGTTGCTAGGTCTCTCAAAGACTTGCCAAAATTTTTCCTGTTTCATTGTGAAACTGGTAACTGCCCCAGCTGGGTTTCCCATTACTCTAAACAGGAAAAGGATGAATATACCCAGTCCTTTTCAGTTTGCAAATGTGCCTTGGTGAGGGCAAACATGGCCATGTTTGTTCTCCCTGGGGAACTACTGAGGCATAAAGTCCCTTTTGTTCAGACCAAGCAAAAACTCCCCTCTTTCCCAAGTCCCGGAGGGCTGGCAACTTAATATGGAAATGTGAGCATGAATCTTACGTAGGAAAGGCTATGTTTGCTCTCTGAACTTGCCCAGAAGATGGGATCTGTCCGAAGCCTCAGGAAATGTAGAGAAGTATCTGATTTCCGGGAGAGGTTCCTACAGTATGTGTACAACATGATAAAGAAAACCGGTCTTGTATGCAGGAGCCCACAGAGCTGATCCAGCAGTGCCTCTACTCTTACTTAGTATATATACAAAAGGGCTCTGAGCTGAAGCAGGGAGACACATCTTACATGCCATAAGAATATAAAAGTATAGTGATTCGTGCATCATTATATGTTTCTTTTCTTTTCTTTTTTTTTTTTACAAGGACAGAGAGCGAGTCAGAGAGAGGGATAGATAGGGACAGACAGACAGGAACAGAGAGAGATGAGAAGCATCAATCATCAGGGTTTTTTTGTTGCAACACCTTAGTTGTTCATTGATTGCTTTCTCATATGTGCCTTGACCGCAGGCCTTCAGCAGACTGAGTAACCCCTTCAGCAGACTGAGTAACCCCTTGCTTGAGCTAGTGAAGCTGGTGAGCTTTTTTTTTTTTTTTTTTTTTCTCAAGCCAGATGAGCCCGCGCTAAAGCTGGCGACCTCAGGGTCTCGAACCTGGGTCGTTCCGCATCCTAGTCCGACGCTCTACCCACTGCGCCACTGCCTGGTCAGGCCATTGTATGTTTCTTGATGACGGTATACAAAGAAGAAAGCAGAGCAGTGGATATTTCTTTATTCTTTTTTTCATGGAAGCAGTGAACGTGTGACACCTTGTGTTTTCTTGTATATATGTGTATATAAAGCACACATGTAATGCTATGTACAAGTAAAGTTATAGTTGGTGCTGAGGTGGGTTTATAATAAAAATAAGGCATCATCCCTATCTTCAATAAATTTACAGGAAGGAAAAAAGAGTATTAGAGTCATAAGATAATAATAAAGGGCAAGTACTGATATGATACTGATTCATACCATATGAGAGAAACAAAGAACTCTGGAGATTTAAAAGTGGGAGAGATTATATCTCAAGTGAAATCAGGGAAAGCTTTATGGGGAAGGCAGCCTCTGTGATTAAATTTGATTCATGGGAGGCTTCCAACATATAAAGAAAAAGGATGGGAGAAAAGGCATTTCTTTAATAAGGACATGGTAAATAAAAGTGTCCAGGTAAAAAAAAAAAGCACAGGACTTGCTGGTAGAATAGTGTGGTTTGACTATCACATTTTTATAGAAAAATAGCAACAAATAAGAATGAATAGCCTCTTCAGGGTCATATTAGTGAAAGACTTACATGTTAGGCTGAATATTTGGGTTTTAGTTAAATAATGAATAGGGACTCTTAAGATTTTGGGTACTGGCCGGTGACTCGGTGGATAGAGCATTAGCCCAGCATATGGATATCCCTGGTTCAGTTCCCAATCAGGAAACACAGGAAAAACAACCATCTGCTTCTCCCTCCCTCTCCCCCTTCTCTCCCTCTTCTCTCATAGCCAGGGCCTTGACTGGTTCAAGCATGGGCCCTAGACACTGAAGATATCTCTGTTGGAGCACATCAGCATTGGGCACTAAAAATATAGCTTAGTTCTCGAGCATCAGCCCCAGACGGGGTTGCCAGGTGGATCCTGGTCAGAGTACATGCAGGAATCTGCCTCACTATCTTTCCTCCTCTCACCATTAAAAAGTAATATAATTATAAATATACAGAAATTAATCTAATGTTAGAATATATTGAAAGGAAATAGAGATGGAAACCCACAAGACCATCTACTTTAGTCATCTAGTCAAAATATAACAATTCATTTATAATAGGATGGTAGAGGTGGGAATAGTAAAAGAGAGAGATTGGAGAGACTTTGAAAAAGTAGAATCTGCAGGCTTGACAACTTACGGATGTGGCTGGCAAGGGAGAAGGAAGAGTCAGAGATGATGCCAGGATTTGGAGCCCTTGGGACCAGAATAATAGTGTTGCCATGGAGAAGAAAGAAAGTCTGGAGTTTTAGAAGAAAGGGAGTGCAGTTTGGGGGTGTATTGAAGTGAAGAAATTTGCTAAAAATGAGTTTAAAATGCTCAGTAGGCAGCAAAATTATAGAAAATAGGCTGGAGCTAACATATAGAATTAAGAATCATTGATTTAAAAAATTGTAATGGAGAACCTACTATATGCCAAGCACTGTATGTGGAACTGGGGTTACAGAGATAAACAAGACCAGTGGCTTCCAGTATCACAGACCGTTTACAGACCAGTGAGGAACACAAATAGGTAAACCCACCAGTCCCCTACAAGGTGATAACTGCTATGAGAAAAAGGAGAAAAGCACATGGTGTTATGGCACCCAGAAATATTCCCAAACACCTTACATATACTTTGCAGATTAGGGAAGGATCCTAGCCGAAAGTGAGTTCTCAGTGACAGGAGCTGTTGGAGGGCAGGAAATCAGGACAAGCATTTCCAGGCAGTGTGAAAGTCCAGCTTAGAGCTAGAGCAAGGTACTGGAGCAGAAAACACATAGTAGTGAATAACAAGGAAGGAGGCTGGAAAGATAAGGTCAGTTATTCTGAGCCTTGATGTTCACATAAAGAGTTTGGACTCTATTCAAGAGTCATAGGAAACAGTTGATGGATTTTAAACCGAGGAACTATCAGACTTAAATTTGATAGAAACCATTCTAGCAGCAATGCAGGAATAAATAAGAGAGGAAAAAACAGGGCAGTGAAATTCAGAGAGCCCATTCCTCAGTACTATCCATGTGGAATGTACCGGAATGGTAATGGCAGAAGACTTGGTGATTGCTCTAATGGGATAGAGAGGTGAGAGATCAGTCAAGAGAAATATCTAGGTTTTTCTTGGCCACTAGATGGTTGGTGTTATAATCCATTTAGTAAAAAAATAAACAAAAGTAGCTAAGGATAGTGTATGAATGTGAGTATATATGTATATATATTTGTGCACACATGCAGGTTTGAATTTGCCTTGATAAGGGATAGGAAAAAGTCCAGTCTTGTGATGTTCCATCTCAGATTATATCTAAAGGTGACGTCCAGTAGGCAGTTAGATATGTTTAATGTGTATGAGAGAGGTGTAATCTAGGAACATAAATTTAGAAATCATTATTATAAACAAAAACCAGAACCTCAGAATAGCACAAACTTACTATGCCCACTCCCAAAAGAACAGGAGAGGGCCTGAAATAGATCCCCGAAAATATCAATATTTAAGGAAAAGGTGAAGGAAGATAAGATAACAATGAAGGCTGAGAAACTGTTACCAGGACAGTAGGAAGAAAAGCAGAAAGCAGAAGTGGTCTGTGTTTTGGAATACAAAGGAGGAGTGTCATCTAGGAAAAGGGGGTCAACTACATTAAAGACCAAACCAAACACTTCCGAGAGGTCAACTGAAAGGTCATGATTCTGGATGGAGATTACGGAAGGGAATTATTGGAATCTAAAGCAAGAGCGGTTTCACTGGAAAGTGGGGACAGAGGTCAAAATGTAATGGGTAGTTGAGTCAAAAATTCTAACAGATCAGGATACAGACTAAACAAGGCAGTTTGACTGTCTATTGGCTGTGTTGAAATGTTGTGTGGTGGGAACAGTTGTCAGACATCAAGGGCTGAGGAACAAGCAAGTGGGTGGGATGAGGAGGAGATAGAGAAAGGGGTGAAGAACACTCATTCTAAAAATTTGTTGAGGATAACAGGGACAAAAACTGTGGAAAAAGGTCAACGGGGCATGTTTGCAGACAACGAAGAGGTCAGTAGAGGTTGTAAAATTGAAAGTACATTTACTTTTCATGTAAGTAACATCAGCTTTGATGAAAAAAATTCTCTTGGTATCTTAGTTTGTTTGGGCTGCTATAACAAAATACCATACCATGGGTGACTTATAAAAAACAGAAATGTGTGTCTTGTGGTTCAGAAAAATGAGATCAGAGTGCCAGCATAGTCAAGTTCTGGTGAGAGTCCGCTTCTAGTTTACAGTTGCCACCTTCTCTTTGTTTTTTTGTTTTTTTTTGTTGTTGTTGTTTTATTGTTTTGTTTTTTCTTTTTTTCCAAGTGAAAGGAGGTGAGAAAGAGAGACGGACTCCTGCATGGCCCCAACTCAGATTCCCTTGGCAACCTTTTATGGGGCCAATGCTCTGCCCATCTGGGGCCATGCTCACAACTAAGCTATTTTTAGCACCTGAAGCAGAGGCTCCATGGAACCATGTTCACACCCAGGGCCAATGAACTCAAATCAATTGAGCCATCGCTGTGGGAGGGAAAGAGAGAGGGAAAAAGAGAGAGAAGGGTGGAGAGGGAGGGGTGGAGAAGCAGATGGTCATTTTTTCTTTGTCCACTGACTGAAATCAAGCCCAGGACATCCACATGCCAGGCCCAAGTTCTACCACTGAGCCAACTGGCCAGGGTCGCCACTTCTCTTTGTACCCTCATGTGGTAAAGAGCACAAAGTGGAAGCAAAACTCATGAATGACTCCCTGTAAGGGCATGAATTTCATTCATAAGGTCTCCACTCTCATGACCGCATCTAATATTACTCATCTTCCAAAGGCCCCACCTCCTCATAACATTACCTTGTGGGAGAGAGTTCCAAATTCAAAATTTGGGAAAGACACAAACATTCAGTCCATACTTAATACTTGGTCATGGTTATGAGAATGGGAGCCATGGGAGAGGGAAGCAGGATTTCCGAAAAGTTGGAGAAAAGTAAGAAGGGAAGGGATATCTTAGTGCAGTTCACATCAGCCTCTTGCCTAGATCATTAAAAACAGTATCTCCTCAAGCCCTCCTGTTTTTTGGTGTTGATTTTCATTGTTGTTTACTGACAAGCACCCAGGTCATTAAAAACAATAACTGTTAATAAAAATGTTTTAAACAGTCTGGTAACAGAAGTAGCTCGGCCGCCAGGACCATAAATATAATCTGGGTTCCGAGATTCAAATGATCTTCTCAAAGTAGATAGGATTATAGACATTATGCACATCATAGCAAGCATCCAGAGAGACACAAAGCCCCAAGTTAGGCTTGCCAGGTAGCTGCAGAACTTCAGAGCGGATATTATGATGTGTAAAAAGGTTAAGTTCCTTAATTTTTTTTCTGAAAAAAGGGCACAGAGTTGTCCTTTCTTTAAATATACATAAATATCTAATTAATTCTAATGGGTTTTTTTCCTCTCATGATTAGCTCCAGATAAAAGATGCAAGTTATCTTAGTTTTCAAAACCTTTCACATTTTGAATGCTCAGTCAATACTAAGAAAGCAATCTAATATGTGAAAATAAAAAGCAGAATAAATTTGCCTCCTTTTCTGAATGCTGAACCTTTATGCACTCAGCATGGAAGTGTTTTTCCTAATATAGAGAGGGAGAGTTGTTTGTTACAAAAAGGGGAAAGATTCAATTAGAAAGTGCAATTTGTGAGGGCTCTGCTTTGGCAGGAACCACTTAGCAGTCGATACATCAGCTCTGACGCCAAAGGTGCAGGTGCCTAACACTGGAGACTAAAAACCAGTTTCTAGTCTGTTGAATCTCTCAGCCCAGGATGTTTTGATTTCAGTAATAAATATTACAGAATAAACTCCAGTAATAAACCCCAAACATCTTTTGCCTTAAATGTTAATGCAAAAATGTCTAAAATTTGTCAAAATATTCAACTAAATAATGAAAAGTTAAGCCCTACTGGTTATTTCATTTCATGCAGAACAAAAATTTTCCTTTGAATGATCCACCTCAGCCTGAAACCTAATTATTAGGTCCAGTAAGACCATTCCTAATGAAACCCATGTCACTCTTTAAGAAAAATGAAATAATGTATTGAATGATTTTAGAGCAGATGCCATCACTGCTTTGCCCACCTCCACTCTGAACCTTTGCTATTCTCATGTACATCTGCCCCCAGAATGCTCATGCTCCCAACAGCCAGTGCCTGCTCAATTTTTTAAAAATTTTATGAAAATGAGCATCATAAATTCGAAAGGTCCTATGTCGAGACTGTTGTAACCCAAGGACGTACTGTATTCCCATTTTAAGGAAAGGAACTAAGACTGACAATTTACTAAATTGCTCAAGTGTACTCAGCTAATGAATAGCAGAACCAGATTTAAATCCAAGACAGTTTGATTTTTTTTTTCTTTTTTTCACAGAGACAGAGAGAGATTCAGAGAGAGGGACAGGAGGGACAGAAACAGAGACAGATGAGAAGCATCAATTCTTTATTGCAGCACCTTAGTTGTTCATTGATTGCTTTCTCATATGTGCCTTGACCAGGGGGCTACAGCAGAGCAAGTGACCCCTTGCTCAAGCCAGTGACCTTGGGCTTCAAGTCAATGACCTTTGGGCTCAAGCCAGCGATCATGGGTCATGTCTGTGATTTCACACTCAAGCTGGTGAGCCCATGCTCATACCGGCAACCTTGGAAGTTTTGAACCTGGGTCCTCTGAGTCCCAGTCTGATGCTCTATCCACTGCGCCACCACCTCGTCAGGCCAAAACAGTTTGATTTCTAAACCATTATTTTACTCTGTTGTTTTCCTTTCAAAATCCTCAATGGAATAATAAAATTAGTAACTTGACAAAAATGAAGTAACAACAAAGGATCAGCCATGGCTGGTTGGCACAGGGGTAGAACATTGGCCTGGTGTGTGGCTGTTCTGGGTTCGATTCTGGTCAGGGCACATAGGAGAAGTGATAGTCTGCTACTCAACCCCTCCGCTTCTCTTTATCTCTTTCTCTTCTCCTCCCACAGCCTTATCTTGATTGGTTTCAACAAGTTGGTCTCAGGAACTGAGGATGGCTCATGGCTTCCACCTCAGGAGCTAAAAAAAAATGGCTCAGTTGCTGAGCAAGGGAGCAACAGCCCCAGATAGGCAGAGCATCACCTCCTAGTTGGCTTGCTGCGTGGTTCCTGGTCCTGGGAATGCAGGAGTCTGTCTCTCCGCCTGATCTTCTCTCAATGAAATAAAAGAACACACCCCAACCACAAAGGATTTGAATTTTTTTAAATTTTATTTAGACAGTTAATTTTAATAAGGTGACATTGATCAATTAGAGCACATAGATTCAGAGAAAACATCTCCAGATTATTTTGACATTTGATTATGTTGTATACCCATCACCCAAAGTCAAATTTTATTTGGTTTTCCTTATGCCCCTTCCCTCCCTCCACCCCTTCTTTCTCCTCCTTTCCCCTCCCCCTGGTAACCACTGCACTCTTCTCCATGTCCATGAGTCTCAACATTGTGTCCCACCTATGTATGGAATCATACAGTTCTTAGTTTTTTCTGATTTAATTGTTTCACTCAGTAAAATGTTAACAAGGTCCACCCCTGTTGTTGTAAATGATCTGATGTCATCATTTCTTATTGCTGAGTAGTATTCCATAGTATATATGTTCCACATTTTTTTTTCAATCTTCTATTGAGGGCTTCTTGGTTGTTTCCATGACATGGCCACTGTGAAAATGCTGCGGTGAACATGGGGTTGCATGTGTCTTTATGTACCAATAATTTTGAGTTTGGGGGCTATATACCCAGTAGAGGGATTGCTGGGTCATATGGTAGTTCTATTCTTAATTTTTTGAGGAACCACCATACTATCTTCCATAATGGTTGTATTGGGTTGGGGAATAAGTTCGTAGCGTTTTTACCGAAGACTTTTATTTAAACAAAAAACAATAATTATATCAATAAGTTAATCAATTATATATTCGCTGCTGCTGTTTACAACCTCTTCCCACCTCTCGACCAATTTGTTGATACTGTTCTGCCAAAAATCGCCTGGTTTGGTGTCAAAGAAGTTGTTGAGCCAGTTTTTAAGGATCTCTTTGTTATCGAAGGTAACACCCTTCATATAGTTTGACAGGGAGCTGAAAAGATGGTAATCGGTCACTGCAAGGTCCGGAGAATACGGCGGATGCTGAAGGACCTCCCATTCGAGCTCTTGGAGTGCGGCTTTGACGACTTGTGCAACATGGGGCCTGGCGTTGTCGTGAAGGAGTATGGTTTGACCATGTCGATCAGGTCTTTTCAGTCGAATAGCCTCATTCACGCAGTGTAGCTGGGCAATGTAGAACTCCTTGTGACCGTGGCATTCTTTTTGAGCATTTCCCAGTTCTTCATCGAATTCAGAAGGCCTTCCTCTGTGGCACGTGTCATCGACGTCAAAGTCGCCATTTTTGAACTTTGCAAACCATTTCCGTGCTGTAGACTCGTCTATGACACCTTCTCTATACACATCGCAAATGTCCCGGGCTGCTTCGCAGGCAGCTTTTTGACCTCGATGAAAAGCAAAGAAGAGCAGGTGTCGAAAATGTTGATTTTTGCCTCCTGGGTATTCCATTTCTAAGCCTCAAAACTAATACAAAATTAAATATCTCAAAAATACAATTAACATAGTTTTGTAGAGCAGGAAGAGTTTTATCGAATGAATACTTACCCTTTGCCAAACAGCAAACAAATCATTGTAAAATTAAAGAAGATATAAAAACGCTACGAACTTATTCCCCAACCCAATACTACTTTACATTCCCACCAACAGTGTATGAGGGTTCCTTTTTCTCCATAGCCTCTCCAACACTTGTTGTTACCTGTCTTGTTGATAATAGCTAATCTAACAGGTGTGAGGTGGCATCTCACTGCAGTTTTGATTTGCATTCCTCTAATAACTAGTGAAGATGAGCATCTTTTTGTGTATCTGTTGACCATCTGTATTTCTTCCTGGGAGAAGTGTCTGTTCATGTCCTCTTCCCATTTTTTTATTGGATTGTTTGCATATTTGTTGTTGAGTTTTGTGAGTTCTTTGTATATTTTGAATATTAGACCCTTATCTGAGCTATTGTTTGAAAATATCATCTCCCATTTAGTTGGCTGTCTGTTTGTTCTGTTGTCAGTTTCTTTTGCTGTGCAAAAGCTTCTTATTCTGATGTGGTCCCATTCATTTATCTTTGCCTTCACTTCCCTTGCATTTGAAGTTAAATTTATAAAATGTTCTTTATGTCCAAAGGCCATGAGTTTAGTAACTATGTTTTCTTCTATGTAATTTACTGTTTCAGGTTTTATATTTAGGTCTTTGATCCACTTAGAATTAATTTTGGTACAAGGAGACAAACTGTAGTCAAGTTTCATACTTTTGCACCTGGATCTCCAGTTTTCCCAGCACCATTTATTGAAGAGGCTTTCTTTTGTCCACTGTGTGTTTTTGGCTCCTTTATCAAAGATGATTTCACCATATATATATGTGGTTTTATTTCTGGGCTTTCTATTCTGTTCCATTGGTCTGAGTGTCTCTTTTTCTGCCAATACCATGCTGTTTTGACTATTGTGGCTCTATAATATATTATAATTTGAAGCCAGATATTGTAATGCCCCAGCTTTGTTCTTTTTTCTTAGTAATACTGTGGCTATTCAGGGTTTTCTTATAGTTCCATATAAACCTGATGACTTTTTGTTCTATTTCTTTAAAAAATGACATTGGAATTTTGATGGGAATTGCATTAAATCTGTATATTGCTTTGGGTAATATGGTCATATTGACTATATTTATTCTTCCTATCCAAGAACAAGGAATATTTTTCCATTTCATTGTACCTTTTTCAATTTCCCTTAACAATGCTTTGTAGTTTTCATTATATAGTTTCTTTATATTATTTGTTATGTTTATTCCTAGGTATTTTATTTATTTTGTTCTAATCGTAAAAGGAATTATTTTGTTGAGTTCATTTTCTGATGTTTCATTGTTGGAATACAGGAAATCAATAGATTTCTGTATATTAATTTTGTATCCTGAACCTTACTGTATTGGTTTATTGCTTCTAATAATCTTTTTTGTGAAGTCTCGAAGGTTTTCAATGTAGAGGATAATATCATCTACAAAAAGTGATACCTTTACTTCTTCTTTTCTGATATAGATGCCTTTTATTTCTTTCTCTTGTCTGATTGTTCTGGCTAGAACCTCCAGAACTACATTGAATAAGAATGAAGAGAGTGGGCATCTTTGTCTTGTTTCTGATTTTTAAAGGAAAAGTCTTCAGTTTTTTTTGTCATTTAATATGATGTCAGCTGATGGTTTGTCATAAATGGCTTTTATTATGTTGAGATATTTTTCTTCTATACCCATTTTGTTGAGTGTTTTAAACATAAAATGTTGTATTTTATTGAATGTCTTTTCTGCATCTATTGATAGGATCATATGGTTTCTGTTCTTTGTTTTGTTGATATGGTGTATTACATTAACTGTCTTACGTATGCTGAACCACCCTTGTGATTCCAGGATAAATCCCACTTGATTATGATGAATTATTTTTTAATGTGTTGTTTTATTTGATTTGCTAGCATTTTGTTTAGGACTTTAGCATCTGTATTCATTAGAGATACTGGTCTGTAGGGTTTTTTTGTGTGTGTGTTGTCCTTGCCAGGTTTTAGTATGAGGGCTATGTTGACCTCATAAAATGTATTTGGAAGTATTGCTTCTTCTTCAATTTTTTGGAAGACTTTGAGTAGAATAGGAACCAGGTCTTCTTTGAATGTTGGATAGAATTCACTAGTATAGCCATCTGGCCCTGGACTTTTATTTTTAGGAGGTTTTTGATAGTTGTTTTTATTTTCTCCTTGCTTATGGGTCTGTTTAGGCTATCTACTTCTTTGTGACTCAGTCTAGGAAGATTGTATTGTCCTAGAAATTTATCCATTTCTTCTAGATTGTTAAATTTGGTGGCATATAGTTTTTCATAGTATTCTACAATAATCCTTTCTATATCTATGATATCTGTGGTAATTTCTCCTCTTTCATTTTGATTTTGTTTATGAGTCCTTTCTCTTCTTTCCTTAGTGAGTCTGCCAAGGGTTTGTCAATTTTGTTGATCTCTTCAAAGAACCAACTCCTTGTTTTATTGATTCTTTCTATAGTTTTTCTGTTCTCTATTTTAATTGTTACTGCTCTAAGTTTTATTATTTCCTTTCTTTAGCTGGTTTTGGGTTGCCTTTGTTCTTCTTTTTCTAGTTCCTTAAGATGTGATGTTAAGTTGTTTCCTTCAGCTCTTTCTTGTTTGTTCATATAGGCCTGTAATGATATAAACTACCCTCTTATTACTGATTTTGCTTCATCCCATAGATTCTGAAATGTCACATTGTCATTTTCATTTGTCTTTATATATCTTTTGACCTCTGTTTTTATTTCTTCTTTGACCTAGTCATTTTTTAGAAGTATGTTGTTTAATTTCCACAGTTTTGTGGCTTTGTTTACCTCTTTTTAGAAGTTGAATTCTACTTTCAAAACTTTATTGTCAGAGAATATCCTTGGTATAATTTCCGTCTTTCTGAATTTGTTGATGTTAGTTTTGTGGCCAAAGATACATATCAATTCCTGAGAATGTACCATGTACACTGGAGAAAAATGTATACTCTTGTTTTGGGATGAAATGTCCTATAGATGTCTATCATATCCAATGGTTCTAGTGTTTCATCTAAGGCCAATATTTCTTTATTAGTTTTCTGTTTGGATGATCTATCTAGAGCCATCAGTGGTGTGTTGAGGTCTCCAAGTATGATTGTATTTTTGTTGGTTTTTATTTTTAGATCAGTTAGCAGATGTCTTACATAACTTTGGTGCTCCTTGGTTTGGTACATATATATTAAGAAGTGCTATGTTTCTTGATTCAGTGTCCCTTTTATCATTATGAAATGACCATCTTTGTCTCTGATTACCTTTGTTGTCTTGTAGTCAGCATTGTTAGATATGAGTATGGCTACGCCTGCTTTTCTTAGGATATTATTTGCTTGGAGAATCGTTTTCCAGCCTTTCACTTTGAGTCTGTTTTTATCCTTGTATCTTAGATGTGTTTCTTGAAGGCAGCATACAGTTGGATTTTCTTATTTGATCCACTCTGCTACTCTGTGTCTTTTTATTGGTGAGTTCAATCCTTTTATATTTAATGTAATTATTGACACTTTAAGGTTTCCTATTGCCATTTAATACAATGCTTTCTAATAGTTGTATTTCTTATTTGGTTCTTCTCTTTTGTTTTTCTATCATTTGTTTTTTATTGTATTCCATACTTTCTTCCTCTGTTTCTTTTTTTTTTTAAGCCTTGTGTTTCTGTAGTGGTTTTTTTCAGAGGTGGTTACCATTAGATAATTAAAAGAATATATATCATATTCATTGTAGTCTATTATCTCATGAGTGCT
Source organism: Saccopteryx bilineata (assembly GCF_036850765.1). NCBI lineage: Eukaryota > Metazoa > Chordata > Mammalia > Chiroptera > Emballonuridae > Saccopteryx > Saccopteryx bilineata. Next base: position 74,633,838 of record NC_089493.1, read on the forward strand.
TCTGCACTCCATCCTCCTTTGTTTCTGCTAATTTTTGTCCTCTCCCCTTTTCTGTTTTTGTTGTCACAGATTAATCATCTTTTTTGTGTGATCTTGTTGGAGCTTTTACTTGTAATTTTGTTTTGTTTTGTTCTTTTTATCTGATCAGATAACCCCCTTTAGTATTTCCTGAAGTGGGGTTTTTCTAGTGATAAATTTTCTCATCTTTTCTATATCTGTGAACGTTTTTATTTCTCCTTCATATTTGAAGAATAGCTTTGATGGAAGAATAGCTTTCTTGGCTGGAAGTTCCTTTCTTTCAGTACTTTAAATATTGGAGTCCAGTTTCTTCTGGCTTGTAGAGTTTCTGCTGAGAAATATAATGATAGCTTAATATGTTGTATTCTTCTTGTTCTCGGCTGCATTGAGGATTTTTTCTTTGTCATTGGTTTGTGATCATTTCATTAGGATGTGTCTTGGAGTAGGTCTGTTTGGGTTAAGGTAACTTGGTTTTCTGTTTTCTTCTTGGATTCATGGCACTATTTCTTTCCACAGCTTGGGAATTTCTCATCAATTATTTGATTGAATATGTTCTCCATTCCATTTTCTCTCTCTTCTCCTTCTGATATACCCATTATTTTTATGTTGCACTTTCTGATGGAGTCAGACAATTCCTGTAGGGCTTTCTTATTTTTAATTTGTCAGTCTCTCTCTTTTTCTCCCTGTAGTATCTCTAGTTGCCTGTCTTCTATGTCACTAATTCTGTCCTCTATCTGGCTTGTTCTATTAGCTAAGCTTGTTATCTTGTTTTTCAGTTCATGTATTGAGGTTTTCATCTCTGTTTGATTCCTTTTTATAGTTTCAATTTCCTTGGTGAAGTATTCTTTATGTTCATTGAATTGTTTTTGAGCTCTCTAAATTGCCTTTCTGTGATTTCTTGTATTTCCCTGAGTATTTTTAGAACTTCAATTTTTAATTCTCTGTCATTTAACTCCAAGGTTTCCAAGCAATAGAAATACTTTTCTAGAGATTTTTATCATCTATCTGAGCATCATCTCTGTCTTTTGTATCCATGATATTTTATTTCTCTTTCCTTAATGACATTTGAGAGTGGTATTGTTAATAACACTAGTAAGAGGTAATTAAAACCATAAAATAAAAATAGAAAAGATACAGTGAAAAAATGAAAATTCTATAATGATATGTGGAACAAAAACTACAGACCAGGGAGCAGGAGCTGAGGGAAAATGACAAAAGAAATAAAAAGTGAAGTAAAAAACACTCAAAATGCCACAAAGAAAAATATGAATCCAAAATAAAATAATTTGTTGATAAATGGTGATCAAATGAGAGGAAAAAAAATAAAAAAATAAAAGTTTTTAAAATAAAACCTTGTTAAAAAAAGAAGAAAAATTTAATAACTATGTACAATGAAGTTCAAAAGGAAAAGGAAAGAATAAAAAGAAAAGAGTATAAAATGAACAAAATGGAAAAAAAAACCTTAAATGTAATTTTTTCCTGGTTTTGAGAGATAGCTTCTTCCTTTTTTTTTCAGCAGGTGGCATTATACTAGAAGTTTTGCCCCTGTGGGGCTCTTGAGCAGAGGTTTGCTGTTGTGTTGCTATGGCCATGATGTAGGTTTGGCCTCAGTCCCATTGGTAGGTGGGGCTTGTTAGGGCTTGGAGGCTCTGACAATGGGAGTCTCAATTAGTTTTCCAGGTGCCTCTCCCCACATCTCTCCCACCTGAGCTAGAAGCCTGGGGACTTAGCTGTGAGGTTGCCCCAGCTAGTGCTTACAGAGCAAGAGGCTCTAAGAGCAGCCAGGTCCTTCCTCCAGTACCACTCAAAGCTCAGTTCTGGGTAAGACTGTGCCAACCAAAGCTGCCAGTGAGAGCAGGCAGGGCTGGGAGCCTATTGCAGATCAAGCACTTTTCTAAGGGCATGTCTAGTATTCCTCAGCACTCCGTGGCTCTAATCTCCATAGGCATAACCCTTGTGCCCTGTTTGGTAACCTGCAGCAAGTCATGCGTGTGTGTAGCCCCCACGACTTCAGCAGTGCATACAGAGATCTGCTCCTGCCCACTTAAGGTGCACAGTGCCTGTGATCTCAGTCAGAGCCAGGAATGTGCTTTGAAACCTGTATCAGCACACAGAGGTGCCCCACTTGGACAGGTCCAGGCCTAGGGATCCCAGCCCTTGTGCACTTCCTGTACTGTTGGTTGCAGAGCCGGGAGTACACAAAGACTCTGGCAATAGCCCACACAGATATCCACTGCTGATAATCTTGGGCTAAGTCCTCCAGCCTGCAAGTGTATGCCCATGCCAGAGGTGCTAGGTGGAGCCACTCACACACCACCCATGATCCAGGAGCCGAGAGCACATAAAGCTGCTGGTGCCGGCGCCAGCTCCTGCAGGCACCCTGCACTGGCAACCTTTGTCGGAGCCTGCTGCCCCTGCTTGCCCCACATCCACGATCTCAGGTTGAGCCAGTGTGCTCTCTCCTCTGCTTGATCATCTATCCTAACCCCACTTCTTCCCTCTGCCCCACACCCTCTGCTTCTCTTGGTTCCAGACGAAAGTGGCCCTTTCTCAAATGAGTGAGAAAAGCAAAATACTCCATTCCCTGTCTTATTTCCTTCAGAATGGATTATATATTCAGCCACCTTTTTGCCCAATCATACCTTTGTCTGGTGTATGTATATTTCAGGTGCTCCTGAGATTTTTTTCTCTGTCTTCAGTTGTTGAATTTGTTGAAATTTCAAGGGGCGATATTAGGAGCACTCCTCATGGTGCCATTTCTCTGACGTCACAACAGGATTTCAATTTTAACTTTTCTACTTAATTATGATAAAAAGTGCTTGCTTCAAACAAAGATTTAATATGACTATAAATTAAGTCACAGGAAGAATTTTTTTCTAAGTACTAGTAAAATTAAATTTAATAAATTTCTAATAAAATATAACATAAACCAGAAAGTATGAAAAATGAATATAACGATAGCAAAAATATATTCCTCTATATCTATTTTTCTTTTTTTATTTTATTTTTTTTTTCTTTTCATTTTTCTGAAGCTGGAAATAGGGAGAGACAGTCAGACAGACTCCCGCATGCGCCCTACCGGGATCCACCCGGCACGCCCACCAGGGGCGAAGCTCTGCCCACCAGGGGGCGATGCTCTGCCCATCCTGGGCGTCGCCATGTTGCGACCAGAGCCACTCTAGCGCCTGGGGCAGAGGCCACAGAGCCATCCCCAGCGCCCGGGCCATCTTTGCTCCTATGGAGCCTTGGCTGCGGGAGGGGACGAGAGAGACAGAGAGGAAAGCGCGGCGGAGGGGTGGAGAAGCAAATGGGCGCTTCTCCTGTGTGCCCTGGCCGGGAATCGAACCCGGGTCCTCCGCACGCTAGGCCGACGCTCTACCGCTGAGCCAACCGGCCAGGGCTTATATCTATTTTTCTTAAAGAAAAAAATTTATTTACTATATAAAGCAAAAATTTCCCTAAAAACCCCAATTATTTTGTTTCACTTTTTTCTTTCTTAAAGCCAAGTTTTAAACAATTATGGGCATACTCTATTATTACTCTCAACTCTTATTATTAGCAAAATTTTCAATTTATAGCTTTTTAGGGAGAGGAAAATGTCTATAGCCATACCACCCTGAACGTGCCCAATCTCATCTGATCTCGAAAACTAAGCAGGGTCAGGCCTGGTTAGTACTTGGATGGGAGAGAGAGGAAAACTTCATGACTTTTGCAATAAAAGATGACCATTAAAATATGGCTACAGATACATCTGGTTGAAATGTTTCTGTCTTTCAGTAGGAATTGTGCTTCTATATTCACAATATTTCCTTTAGGAATTGTGTCTAGGGTATCTAAGATATTTTGTAGATGGATTAATTCTCTGTTATCCATGTTGAAACATTTTTTTTTACAATAAAGGCAATTTTTCTCATATTTCCTGGAACACAGTGATAGTCAAAGACCCCAAGGATTAAAATGATTTGAAACCCAATAAACTGTAATAATGGAAACTAATCTAAATGAATAACAAAATGAATGAATCTTCAAACATAGCCCTCTATAATATTATATGTTGCAATGGCTTTGACATCTGCAATGGTTGTGGAGATTTATAATAGTCTTTTATGTAAAGGTTTTGGATCTTAAAATATTTTAAAAATACAAAAAACTTGCAAGAAAAATTTATTGGTCATAAGTATATAAGGCTCATGATCTAATTGAATCACCTCAGGTATTAACTTTATTTTTAGTTAGAGATAAAACTAAGTTTGGTCAATGGTTTCTCCCTCATAGAATCAGCTTGAAATTCCCTGCCAAGAAGTCATTTGTTTTAAGAGGAAAATGTTATATATACTTATATATATATTAAACCATGTGGCCTTTCACAGACATAAACAGGAGTTTTTCAGTTAAGGTATTTGATTCCTCTCTTAGGACAATAATATGTACCAAGAGGTATAATTAGAAGGTACTGGATTAAGCTGATAGTACCTAAGGCTATCTCCCTAGTCAACAGTCATGTTTCTAGAAATTGTTCTGTTAACTAGGGCTCACTGATCTCCTTATTAACAGAATTATAACTTCTTTATTTATAAAATACCTAAAGGGAATAGAATTGAAGATTCTTAATTGGAAAAAGCACTTGTTCATGATTACTGAGCAAGCCAGTTTAAATACAATTAAAATTGTGCTATGTATGCAAAACTTACCCCAACAATCTAGCAGCCTAGATAGCCACCCATTTTATGTGATGCAAAACACCCACAAGAATCCCCTGCTTTAAATATTGTAACATACTTTAGCTTGCTATTCTTAAAATTCCTACTGTTTAAATTTCTGCATTGGATAAATCATTGTATCCTGAGGAAAGTCTTGAGAATGAAAGTAAAGCCTTAAATGCCTAATTAAAGTAAGAAAAATAATAATAATAAAGACTTGGCCTAATCAGGCAGTGGCGCAGTGGATAGAGCATCGAACTGGAATAGAGAGGACCCAAGTTCAAAACTCTGAGATCACCAGCTTGAGGGTGGTCTCATCTGGCTTGTGTGCAGCCTCAGCAGCTTGAGTATGGAGTCACTGGCTTGAGCATGGCATCATAGACATGACCTCAAGTTCACTGGTTTGAGCCCAAGGTTGCTGGTTTGAGGAAGGTTTCACTCAGTCTGCTGTAGCCCCCTGGTCAAGGCACATATGAGAAAGCAATCAATGAATGTGGGTAAAGTGCAGAGCATATTCCTAGCAGCTGTGGCTGATGCAATTCTGTGAGAATACTCAGCTCCCAGAACCCTCCTGGGCATACCCAGGAAGGGAGCTTGCCCACAATTAGGAAGTGACTTAGTGCCAATCATGCAGCACCCTGATCTTTTCAGCCATTGGCTTTGAGGAACATGCTGTAATACCCTATAGGCTGAACCTGTATATATAAGCTAGCTTACTTCCTGAATAAAGTGAATCTGCATCACTGAACCTAATCCCCAGAGTTGGGTCTTTGCATCTCCATCGTTCTCACCCCCGGCAGGACTTGTCCACAACTGGCACCCCATGTGGGGCTCAGGCTCAGGGGGCAGTCGTTGAGGGCTCCTGCCATGGTAAGGGAGAATGACCAGGGATAAGAACAGAACAGGATTTCTACGTGTGCATTATTGACTCCATGACAAAACAAGCCATAGTGTATGAAGGCCAAGACAAGAACCCAGAAATGTGCCAAGTCTTGCTTACCCACAAGATTATGTGCAGCCACTGTTGTGACAAGAAAAGCTGTGGCAACTGAAATGAGACTCCCTCAGATCCAGTGATAATTTACAGGTTCTTCTTGAAATTTTTCCTCAAATGTAACCAAAAATGCCTAAAGAATGCAGGAAACCCATGTGACATGCGGAGATTCCAGGTCATGGTGTCTATGACAGTCAATGTGGATGGCCATGTTCTGGCAGTCTCTGATAATATGTTTGTCCATAATAACTCTAAGCACGGGCAGAGGGCTAGGAGGCTTGACCCCTCGGAAGCAGCTACCCCCTGTATCAAAGCCATCTCTTGCCCCGAGAAGCTTTTCCCATGGCTAGAAAGAAGGCAGAGGACATTTTGTGCTTTTGGAAAAGTACTCAGAGACTGGTGAAATGTACCTTTGTAATTGTTGAAATTTTATGAATTGTCATGTTGTTGTAATTTGTGTAATGTTCCTTGCAACCATATGCACTATGCAGCCCATGGCAAGCCATCCGTTCTGTGTTTGGACACTGGGTCCTTTGTGGGAAGGGGGCGTGCATGGATCTATGTCCATTTCTTACAATCAAAATGGAACTTTGCTTAACGGCACCTAGAAGGTCTCTGTAACACAATGGGAGAGAAATGACATCCTGACCCCTAGGAGGAATCCCCCTGATTAAGACCTCATTCTATTTCCTAACTAGTCAAACATTACAGAAGCTTGCCTCATTTAATCCAGCTAATCTATTAGCATATAGTATAGTAGGTATTATAGTTGTTTTAGTTCTACTAGGGTTCCGTTGCATAATGCGTAGCATTCAGAAGCTACAACAGCAAGCTGTCAGTCATCAAGTCCAATTGGCCTTAATTAAAAGAGAAGGGGGAGGTGTGGGAGGAGCGCAGAGCACATTCCTAGTAGCTGTGGCTGATGCAATGCTGTGAGAATACTCCAGCTCCCAGAACCCTCCTGGGCATACCCAGGAAGGGAGCTCACCTGCAATTAGAAAGTGACTTAGCACCAACCATGCAGCTCCCTGATCTTTTCAGCCATTGGCTTTGAGGAACACGCTGTAACACCCTACAGGCTGAACCTGTGTATATAAGCTAGCTTACTTCCTGAATAAAGTGAATCTGCGTTACTGAACCTGGTCCCCTGAGTTGGGTCTTTGCATCTCCATTGTTCTCACCCCCGGCAGGACCTGTCCACAAATGAACAACTAAGGTGCCACAATGAAGAATTGATGCTTCTCATCTCTCTCTTTCTGTATGTTTGTCTCTACCTGTCCCTTTCTCTGTCTCTCTCTCTCTCTCTCTCTGATTCTGTGACATACACACACACACACACACACACACACAGGAAGACTGGAAGAACCAAGTTAAAAAGTAATCTTAAAAATCTAGAGAAAAGAGAAAAAAAGATAAACACACACACAAAAAGCCAGATAGCAAAAAATATAAATAGGAAAGCAAAAATTAATGGGAATAAAAGGTTGGAAAGACATCATCACCAAAATGTAAAGGAAAATGATAAACTGGAACTGTAGTTGGAATTTATGTCACAATGGGCTCATTGGCAATCAGCAAAATACAAATTACAAAAAAAATGAGTTACCACTTTATATTTTTTATACTGAAAAAATTAAAAACCTGGATAACAAGTTTTAATAAGGATGTGTGATGATATAAAATTAAATATACCACAAGTTAAATTGTAGAAACAAAGTGGAAAACAATTTGGTGATCTAGTAAAGTCAAAGATGCTCTTCCCAGCAATAAGCAATTTTATCTCTAGTCAGGTTTCATGCCATATTTTTTGCATATGTTCTGAAGGGGACTTGTACAATAATCATTACATAACTAATTAAAAGAACAACATATTTGGAAAAATTTATCAATTTGGGAGTGGACAGAAATAATGTGTTATATTTGTAAAGTGATTCCTATGTAGTAGTTTAATAAATTCACTAGAGCTTTCAATATAAATGTTCACTAATGTAAGTAAATCTCAAAAACATAATTTTAAGCAAAGAAGAGTAAATATGAAATGACATTTAGAGTAGGATCTTATTTCCCATAAAGTATATAAGATTTATAAAATGTGTTATATGTTAAACATGATTAAATATTTAAAGTACAAAATCATAAACAGAAAGAACAGAAGACTTCCAGACAATGATTATTTGTGGGGAGGTGAAGAAGGAAATGAACTTGTAAAAAGAGTATACAGGAACTTCAAATAAAAATGTAGCATTATTTTTAAAAGAGTAAATATGGCCAATTGGTCAATTTAACTAAATCTGGTAGTATATATAAGGCATTGGTTTTATTTTTTTTCTAGACATTTGGTGAGTTTTAAATAAGTAATAATAAAAACTAACAAAATAATAAAATGCAGCCTTTAGAGCTTCTTCTGAAGTCATTTTTATTGAAATCCTTCTTTACTACTTTGAAAAAAATTGCTAGAATTTTACCTGATTCTATCATTAATTTCTATGTACTGTTAAATTTATATTTTCAAAACAAAGTGTTTGATGTTATAACAAACCCTATTTTTGTCCTTAAAACAACTTTAAGCAAGTTGCCTTTTTCCTAGAGAAATATATTTATTTTATTTATAAGGATCGAGAACACAGTTGAAACACATGCATATTTTACAGCCTCACATCTACATAAACAAAACGGATACACACAAACATACATATGGACCTGAATACATACATATACACATGCTCATTCATACATGTGTTTATTCATGTGCACACACATACTTCTAATTTCCCATAATAATAAGTATCACTGTACATGATTTTAATAAGATTGAATGCCTATCATACTTTTATTTTTAATGATATGTACTTACCTGAGTTTCCTGATATTTGTGCTGGAGAATCATGTAAAGCAGAGGCACTACGAGATGGCTCTCATGTTACCAGACCGTGTGCTCACAGTTAAAACACAATTGGCTCCTTTTGCAATTCTGTATTTGTTTGTGTAAATTATGTTGAATCTGAAACCTCTTGGATCTGAGTTTTGGAAATCATCTAAGCTGTTCCTTTCTGATAAGTGTTTTGTTTGCTAATAGCTGTATTTATTTCTTTTTAGCTATTGGTATAATCTGCACTTACTACTCACTTTAGCATTAACATACAGTTTCTTTTAAGAGTGGAAGTAAATAAACTACCTCTGTTTTATGACTTGGAAATTTGTATATGTGTATGGGAATCAGTTGTAATAGCAATCATCATGACACCATTCAATTTATGGTTCCTATAAAATATGGAAATAGTTCAATTTCTGCATGTAAACACAATTTGCAATTTAGAAGAAAATTAAAGTATTGGGAAATGAGCTTTATTCCTTTTTTGAAATGGCCATCTGAAATGATGCATTTGTTTCACTGATATTGTTTCTAGTGATTAAGTTAACTTTCAGTGTTGCCTGAAGTGTTTCTCTTGTGGCAAATGATTGAGAAAATAATTACAATGGGCCATGTCTTTGACAGAGTCTATAAACACTAGAATGGAAACACATGATTAAATTTATGTTTAGAGTATGGAAATCATTGCTGCTTTAGAAGAGAACAAGCTTATTGATTTTCAACAGCGAAGTAAGGCAAAATAAATGGAATAATTAAATCTGGCAGTATTGGTGTTCTCATGCATAGGACCACAATTATACAAATTATATGTCTCCTCAACTTGCCCCCCCTTCTTCTACTCTTTAGGGTTAAGTTCAAGATCCTCTGAGCAAATGTTGTAAGAAGGGTTTAGGGTTTTTTTGCCTTGCCAAATCAGCCTGATTTCAATAGAGAAAATCACTGGACTGGTCCCTGAATAAGATTATCTTGTAATCCCTATAGGGTAGGAACAACACAACTGGCACTGTGATACTTTAAGATAAAAAAAAGTCCTTGTGGGTTCAAGCCAAGCCTTGATTAAAAATTCAGTATTCCTTTTCTAGCCACCTTCATCTATTGGATTATACCTAAAATGTCTAAGAGCAATTTAGAATATATAAGCTCTAAGAGCTAAATACTTTTTCTCTTTTAAGAAACAATAATGTTTATTTCAATTTTTATTAAATTTATTAGGGTGACAATGTTTTTTTCTAAAATTTCTTTTGATTGAAAAACATGTAAATTTGGAGGAAAACAGTGCCTCCTAGAGAATATGAGCTCAACCGTCCTTGTTTGAACACCAACACCTCCCCTACAAGACTCTCTTTGGTGTGCTCTCCCAGCTCTTCCTCTGAGCACTGTTCATTCTTTTATAGCTGCTGATATGTTGCATTTTTATTTTTCTTCTGCCTGCTCCTCATGGCAATCTGTTGACTGTCAGTCTGCTCCTGCATATATAGGTCAATATACTACAGGGTGATACCTGTGATGCTAATATTCACAACAGCCACACAGGCTTCACATTTGCTCAAATCCCATATTGTGATGTCATCTTCCATCTCTTCACACTTCTCTTGCATCTGGTAATATCTCAATTAACCTCATCCCTAAATGAGTGTTTCTCAAAATGTATTTTATATATTCCCTTATCATGTCCCATGAAAAGTGAGCTCTGGAAAAGCAAGTCTGAGAAATACTGTATACTCTACCTCTGCACTGTCAAATGTTGTAGCCACTAATTACACATGGCTGTTGAGCTCTTGAGATGCAGATAGTACAAATTGAGATTTGTTGCATGTTGGAAATACACACTAAATTTAAAATACTTATTATGGGAAAAAATGTAAAATATCTCATTAATAATTTTATATTGGTTATATGTTAAAATTATATTGTTTTAGATATACTGGATTAAGAAAATAATGATTAAAATTAATTTGAGCACTTTAATTTTTAATGTGCCTTCTGGGAAATTTAAAAATAGATATGTGGCTCACATTATATTTCTACTAGAGTGCACTTCTCTAACCTCTCTTAGAAATCTACATAGTGATCTAAGAGGTCTTTAGTAAAGAATCCTGCTTACATTGTTAAAACTAGCCGACAAGCACATGAAAGGTGCTCAACATCACTAATCACCAGGGAAATTCAAATTAAAATCACAAGGTGATATTACCTCAAACCTATTAGAATGAGTATGATAAAAACCAACAACAATAGATAAGTATTAGTGAGGATATGCAGAAAAGGAAACCCTTGTACACTGTTGGTATAAATGTAAATTGGTACAGCCATTATAGAAAGCAGTATGGAGGAACCCTCAAAAAACTAAAAGTAAAAATACTATTTGATTCAGCAATCCTACATCAGGGTAAATATCTATCTCAAATAAAATCACTGTCTCAAAGAGCTATCTGCCCCATCACCTCCATTGCAGTATTATTTGTATTACTCACAGTAGTCAAGACATGGAAATAGCTTAAGTGTCCATTGACGAATGAATAAAGAAAATGTGATAAATATATTATTGCAGGAATCATTCCACAGTATATACGTGTATCAAGTCATCATGCTGTACATCTTAAACTTACATGTTACATGTAAATTATATCTCAATAAAGCTAGAATAAAACCCTATATTTAATGAAGCACTGTGACTATGGAACCCATTTTCACATACAAACTCTTCAGAATCTTCAATTAGTAGTTTTCAAAACCCAGTTTGGAAAATACTTTATGAAGTACAAGTTATACTGTGTGAGAAACTTTGATCCTCTTTTTCCATATAACATTTCTGATTTTCAGCAAGAAACATAAAGTATGGATTAAAATGAACAAATTTCTGTATGTTTAGTCCAGATTTCACACTTATCAGATATCCCAGATATTAATATAAATTAATTACTTACATGTTCAGCAAGTATTTTTGTCAGTAAAGGTAAGTGGAATTCAAATTCATAAATTTGCAAATGGTTGCTCTCTGTTGTGAACATTAACCTTCATTCAAGATTTGGTAGTGTTAAGTACATACATAAATGGCCCTGGCCGGTTGGCTCAGCGGTAGAGCGTCGGCCTAGCGTGCGGAGGACCCGGGTTCGATTCCCGGCCAGGGCACACAGGAGAAGTGCCCATTTGCTTCTCCACCCCTCCGCCGCGCTTTCCTCTCTGTCTCTCTCTTCCCCTCCCGCAGCCAAGGCTCCATTGGAGCAAAGATGGCCTGGGCGCTGGGGATGGCTCTGTGGCCTCTGCCTCAGGCGCTAGAGTGGCTCTGGTCGCAACATGGCGACGCCCAGGATGGGCAGAGCATCGTCCCCTGGTGGGCAGAGCATCGCCCCATGGTGGGCGTGCCGGGTGGATCCCGGTCGGGCGCATGCGGGAGTCTGTCTGACTGTATCTCCCTGTTTCCAGCTTCAGAAAAATGCAAAAAAAAAAAAAAAAAAAAAGAAAAAAAAAAAAAAGTACATACATAAATGTAATGACTCAATGGCATTAGAGAATGGATTTTGTATTGTCTCCATCATCATAAACATGAACTTAAAACTTGGTCTGTAGCCATCCTGAATCATAGGAGAAAAGTGAGAGAATCAATATCAGAATAAAAAGGAGTGAAGAGAGGACCAAATTGAGCCCACCATCCTATTATGCATATCCAAACTCTCTGATATTTGGAGTATATCATACAAGTATCTCATGTAATAATAATGAAATAATAGCTAATCTTGGAGCTGTTTTTATTCCCCAGGACTTTGCTGCACACTTCATTGGCCTCATCTCATTTAATCCTCACAATAACTTTATTAGTTAGAGGCATAGCCTCTCCATTTAATCACAATGAAACTGAAGTTTAGAAAGGTTAAATAACTTGCTTAGGGTTTCATAGCCAGTAACATGGAGTTATAAACCCAGAGCTTACTTATTAACCACTATGATATATTATAAATTGGTATATTTATGCAGAAACCTCCTTTACAGAAAAATCCCCCAAAATTAAAAGGGGGCTCTAATATAAAGCCTATTATATTTTTCTTAAATATAATAGTAAGAAGTTCAATAGTGGTCATCTGTAACCTGCATCTAAGCCTCTTTTTGACGTTTAGGATATGTTTCCCCTTATAAGACTTGATGGAAATTGGAGCTCATTTCTCTGACATGTAGAAAACCAGCTGTGCTTATAGTGTCTTTGAAATATTTGGATGTTCCTGGAGCAAGACTCCCTAAAAAGAAAATTTTAAGGAAGATCTATAGCATTTGGGAATAAAGTTACACCTTTTGGGGGGGGAAAATTGTTAGACTCTTTTTTAGAGTTCGTTCTACTCTAATTAAATGCCTGATCATGACTTAATTGGTGACCATATGATCTGAGTAATTTACTCTAAACTGGGCTCTATCTAATATATTAGCCATAAAATCAGGCAGGCTCTTAATCACCCCATTATCAGGTAGAAGTGGTACATAGAAATTCCGGCTTAAACAAGTCCTAAAAGCAGAAGTCTTTAACACAAGCATGAATCTTTCATTCCAATGCAGTTAATCTTGCCATGTAGCCAAACTCCTCCTTCAACTCCTACCTATGGATCAATTTTCAGATTAGTTGACTGAGAAGAAAAACATTCCATCATGATTTACACATAGCAACATGACACCACACAGTAGATTCTCCAGAAATAGATACTGATATGAAGTTTGAAATGAAGAACATTTATTAGAAATCAACACCTGAGGAATGAAGGAAAGAAGTGCGGGATTGACTAGAGAAGGAAGTCAAGTGGTGGCAAAGGAACAACAAAACTTGGACAACCTCATGGGGAACTAACTCTACAGTACATTTACCAGCAAGTCCGCACTGAGCCAAAATGGCTGTGCCTTTATATTTTCACCTCTATAAATCACTGGGTGTGTGCTGCCCTGGAAAGTTATACCCTTGGGCAAAAGTGGCTTTATGACTGAAGCAAACCCTGAAGGAGCTGACAGCTAGAGCCTGTCTGATGACAGATGAGGCAACTAGTCCTTCCTTAAAGAATTACAAAAAATCCAACTGGTGAGGCAGAACTTTGTGTGGTATGCCTGATTTTTCACTTTTCTTGAAAGATATATGACCTGACTATAGGCTCTTCATTCTGAAATGACAAAATTGGAAGACTGATGTCAAGGAGTTCTGATGAAGCATGAATAAACCTCCCGTAATGGACTCAAAATGGGAGGACTTTGGTTTCTATGTAAGTGTTCATCAGAAGACCTCCTTTTGGGGAAGGCTTTTAATTATCATGTGAGCAAGAGCTTCTCTTTGTGAGTGTTAGTCATCCCCTTTCTACAATCACTCCAACTCCTGCTAAATAGGCTCAAAAGCAGAATGAATGGCCTTGGTGTCAAAGATAAAGTTATGCAGGAGCTCAACTTTATGAACCTCACCCCAAGGCTGACCTATTTGCTTCCACTAATAAGTGATCAATCAGGTAGCAATAGGAACCAACTTTGAGTGACTCTACCCTGCAGTATGGGGTACTACCTCAGGGGAGCCAGCCATCGATAATGCTGAATCCTTGCCATTGTGGAAGGGACAGCCATTGATATTTTTATCTGGTGATTATTTGGCTTTCCCTGCTCACTGTGCTGACATCAGCATCACAATCTGAGGCACAAACATGCTTCTGAGGAATATTCACTTTATAGGAAAAGAGGCAAAGACAATGAACTTAGAATTGCATGCTCTAAAAGCAGGTGGGCACATAACACAATGTTAGCCTATTGAAGACTAGAGTGCTGCACCAGCAGCAAACTCACTGAACTATAACTCAAGAAATATATTAAGCTGTTTTTCCCATCACCGGAATATATGGGTCTTGAAACCAAAGACTGAAAGTAGGAGAGCCTGATTTTAGTGTTAGACATAGTGAACTCATGATACACTTGAAAAAAATTTGCCTCTCTTGCCCTGTCAATTTGCGTCAGAGTTCTCAATCCCTATTGAAGACATGTTCTGATCAGCCCATGTACCTCTCATCTGGGCTATTATTAGATTTACAGCTGCAAAATAGGAAAGAGGGGAGAATTGGTAGAACCTGTAGAACCCTCCATAATTCTCTTTCCATTGGTAAAATTTAATGGAAGATAATAGCAAATCTGTATGGGAATATCACAAAGCACTCGGACCCTTGACCCTTCAGTGATAACAGAGGCAGTGGCTGAGAGCAAAGGGCACACAGAATTGTTAATAAAGGAGGAAAACAAGACCATTTATTGCCTCTTAACCAGCTTCAAATATGAAAATTATGGTTCTTTTCCATATTTCATTTTTTGCTTTGTTGCATATAATTATAAATTTAACTTATTTTCTTTTTATTTCCTCTCCCTTTCCCCACTATTGTATATATGTTCCAGTGACAGCAAACTTTTCAATCTAGTCCATACATTTCAGTTAGACTTTGACAGAATTAAAAGAAAAAGAACATCACCCAGAGATCGTCGCCCGTTGCTGGCACTAAACACTGTGAATTTTACTCCTCTTGGGAAGGGGGTAAGAGTGTTTGTGCTTGTATGTGAAAATTTTGTGTCATGTTAATGAAAGCACTTTTTAAAGTTCAAGTGTTTCTACTATAACAGAGCTACACATTCCTGGAAACCTCATGTTCTGCAAAATCATTTACAAATAATTACAGGGCTTAACAGAAAAAAATAGGTTTTTTTTGTTGTTGTTGTTGTTGTTTTTGTATTTTTCTGAAGCTGGAAACGGGGAGAGACAGTCAGACAGACTCCCGCATGCGCCCGACCAGGATCCACCCGGCACGCCCACCAGGGGCGATGCTCTGCCCACCAGGGGGCGATGCTCTGCCCCTCCGGGGCATCGCTCTGCTGCGACCAGAGCCACTCTAGCGCCTGGGGCAGAGGCCAAGGAGCCATCCCCAGCGCCCGGGCCATCTTTGCTCCAATGGAGCCTCTGCTGCGGGAGGGGAAGAGAGAGACAGAGAGGAAGGAGGGAGGGGGTGGAGAAGCAAATGGGCGCTTCTCCTATGTGCCCTGGCCGGGAATCGAACCCGGGTCCCCCCCGCACGCCAGTCCGACGCTCTACCGCTGAGCCAACCGGCCAGGGCCTAGGTTTGTTTTTTAACAAACACTCAAAACCTATGCAATTTTGTAACCAGACCAACAACAAGTACAATTACTATTCTAGCCCATTTTTTAAAAAAAGATGTTATAAATCTAATAAGTACTACAGAATTTCTTAAAATTTACTTCTTTTCAAATGGGCCATACATTTAAAAAAAAAAAAGGTTGTGGCTGCTGATCTTTGAAGACAAGAACAAAATGCACAGACAATGGGACAGAATCAGTGAGCGCTTACCTGTTGGGCACAGCACACGGCCCAAACAAAACAGGAGGGAGAGTGTGAACGGGCACCATGGACAGGACTGTGCTCCTCCAGGACTTGCCATGTCCAGCTGTAGGAACATTCACTAGCTGTTACTTGATGACACAAAACATTTGTATTCTGAGAAAAGTCATAAACGGAACAATGTAACTTCTGTGTTACATTGACATCATTCCCTTACCAACAAATTGTGTAAGCTCATTTCTAATGTTATAGACCCCATATATTATCAGAACAAGCTGTGTGTGTAAAGAAAGAAGTAAGCATATACCCAGACACTGTTATGGACATTTGTCCCTGGGGTTGTCTTGTATGTCAATAGCATTCTTAAGTCTGGAGAATTCCACTACAGAAACTGGGAATGTCAGACATTCACTTTCCTGGCTTATCTTTTACCTAGACCCAGGCATATAACCTAGGCTCAGCAAAGAAGCAGAGACTCAGAGGACCTACTTCGGGTGATAAAGACGATTGCAGCAAGATCTGGTCGCTTAGGTCAGGCAGCAGGGGGAGGAGGCGAAGAGGTAGCCTCCATTGTCTAGTACCAGATGTGTTTCCAGGGCAAACTGCAGGTCTGGTGCTTGTGCCTGCAGCATAGTTGCCCTCCTTGTTTCTACAGGAATTTAAAACCTTGCTTCTGGCAGTTTAGACTTTGATCTGACTCTTTTGCTTTCTGGGTGATTCTTCAGCTACTTCATATCCTTTAATGCAATTCTTTTTCTACTTAAATAAGACAGTATAGCATCTGTAGCTTGCAACTAAGAGTGCTGATTGTCACAGTCGACTAGATTGTGAACAATTTAAAAAGGACTGTGCCTCTCATCACTGGATGCAGAGTGCATAACTTAGCACCTAGAAAGTAGGAAGTGCTCAATAAATGCTTGCTACATGAGAGAATGAAGCGATGATGCGACTGCAAGAAATTATTTTGTGCTTAAAGAAATGAGGTCCAAGTAATTCACATAACTAACACATTAAAACTAGAATAGCCTTAAGATACTAATATGATCCTCATAATAAATATTATAATAAACATCGATAATTTTTCTAAATGTTTCTACATAATAGTCATTCTTTACACAAATGACAAGAAGCACTATCATTTTATCTTAGATAAGCATTTCATGTTAGATTTGTATTAAGAAAACTTGGTTTCTTTTTTTTTTCTGCTTTGTGCTAAGATGTTTTGTCATAAATACCTTCATTATTGCTCTCCACTCCATGATTTCCTGCTGCCAATCTTGGTCATGTTTACTAATTATACAGACTCTAACCCATATAATCTAAAGAGTAGTTGTTACAGGTCCAGGGTTTGGGTCACCCATCACCACAATAGCCAATAAGCACAGACTGGATCTGGGAGAGTAACAGGCATCTTTAATCAAGACTGCCAGCAACTAGAGAAGACAGGCAGTATATCTTAGCCCAAAGCCTGCCTTACATTCTCAGTTATGAGGGTTAATTATATACTTTTTCAGGTGAGGTTAGTACAATGGGGAGCATGCAGTTAGTCATAAAGTAGAATGGACAGTTCCTGGGAATGTAATTTCCTCTCTGTGGTGTTCCGATATAATCTTGATCTCTACTGCTGCTTGGGGTCAGTCATCTCCTCAAGGGTATAGAAACATCTGGCTTCAGTAGTTCCGCATTCCTTGGTGGGGGTGCTAAAGAAAGTCTAGAATATAGGTTATATACAGTACAGTAGCAATCATATATATATGTTATTGATTGTATATTATATTGGTACCCTATCACAGTGACTCACTCCAAATTGTATATAGCATTCTGTGCAAAATTTAGCTGTAATCTAAAACCCTGAATTCTTCAACCTTGCTTCTGATATTTTCAGAGAGGTAAAAAAAAAATAAAAAAAAAATAAAAACTAAAAAAGAGGGGATTGAGAGGTGGCAGGAATTCATGATAGTACAGATAAGGAGGAGGAAGTAGAGAGATTATTTATAAATTACTGAGAGTTGATATCTACATCCAGTACTTCCTTGTGTATTTTTAGATTTAATGATTGGTAATTAAGCAGATTTAATCCAATATATTTAATGGCTCCAGCAACCCTCCCTCAATAATCCAGCCAGAAAATATTGGACAAGTATTAAGACGCCCACCTCTCAAATCTCTCTCTAGATCTGCAAAGGTCAAGGTAAGAAGACAGAGGTTAGAAAGGCATATGAATGAAGTCAGGCTACAGGATACTTGCTGACTTGCTCTTTGGCATTATAGCCAATAGCAAGTGCCTTGATGCCCTTTGATTGACTTTGTGTTTTACAAAAAAGGAAGTTGTTTCTGTTTCATTCTTGACAGCAGACAAAAGGGAAGATATATATATATATATATATATATATATATATATATATATATATATATGAGACACACTTTTCTCTAAGCTTTTTTTCTTTTCCTTCATAAAAAGTAAAGTGATATAGGAGAAGAAATGCATGTATACATATAACATATTCATTCTATTTGGATTCAAAATCAACAGGCATCACTTTGTTCCTACTAACCTAGGCTGAAAGGTGCTTTAGTTAAGCAATTTTCCAGACCTTGTTTTACATGTAAATGTCTTACATTGCTATCTGTCTATGAAAAATAGAAAAGTGAGGGAAAAGGCCTGTCTCTCCTCATATAACTAATAGTCAATTTTCTACTATACTTTTCATTTTAAAACATTCTTATTTCAGCCAGTTTCCAATGCATTAACTTGGGACAGCTATTACATTGGAACGGGTTCCATGCTGTAAACTACATTTTGGAGTCACCAAGTGTCCCTTGACGCTTTGCCATCAGCTCACTATATTAATCTCCATTTCTATTGTTTTACATTTGGATTGATGGATGCATTACCTCACACTGTTGGACTCTAGAAGTTGTTATAGACTCTGAGGAATAACATAGGGTTCACATTCAATGTCAAATGGGCCCCAGAGCCAACTTAAGCAAATACTCAGACTGTGAGGATCTTCCTTGGACTTTGGTCGGTTCCTCAGATATAAAGAAATGCTAAGGGGCTGATCTAGATGCAAGATTACTTGGGGGGAAAATGCTTTCAGTCTATGTGCAAAGTGGTAAGATAGGCACAAGGAATATCCAAAAGAAGCAGAGGGTCACTGATTGGCAGACAAAATACCTCGCAGAGTATTTTAGAGAATAAACTGATCTGGTTAGAGCAGGAGAGAAATGATGCTTCCTTCTCCTACTAGAAACTGCCATTCCTCCATACACATCCCATAGAATCTCTTCTACCCATTCTATGCATTTGACCCCCAACTTCTATGTGCTTTACTTCAAATGGTTTCCACCCGGAACTGACTTCAGAGGACCAGCCCTGGGCTAGTGGAGCAGCTTTGCCAGCAAGTGCCGAGAATCAGAAGTGCCTCATTTACACTGCCTACCCCTCCCTCCTGGGTGAAGCCAACAGCCAAGGATTCACTGGTGAAGAAGTATGCAAATCCAGTTTTCTTGCACAGAGTCAAGACACTTCAGATGCAATTTCACTCTGGATCTCCCCATAAGATCAAGCTGAGGCATGAACTCTCTTTCTGTCCTTGCCATTTTCCCCTAAAAACACTTCTCCGTATATCATTTGCATAAGAATACTTGTCACAGGGGTTGCTTTTAAAGAATCTGACCTAAAACACTTTATTGAGGGGTCAGGACTTGCTTCTGCCAGAAAAAGAGATATAATAATATTGAATTTGGAATAGGGAGGAATGCTTTATCCCTTAGAAAGCAAAATGAACAGCCTGAAAAAATAACCAGGCTGGACTCAGAACTGGCATGGTGTATTGAAGTACAATGAAGAAAAAATTATGGCTGGATTAAGAAATATATAAAGAAAAAGAAGAAAGGTCCCTTCTCTTCAATTCATCTCTACACTCCTTGCCAGAGTGAGCTTTTTAAAAACAAAATTCCCCCTCTTAAAACTCATTTAATATATTTTTTTTTTCTCTCAGAAAACCCAGGAGATAAAATGGTAAATACTCATTTTAGGTTTAAAGATGTGCAAAATTAATTCTACTAGGAGCCCAGGATGAGAGAATTTCTCTCTGACCTTTTCTGCAGTATGGACAAGAGATTGCCCTACAACCATGGGATACGAGCAAGCTAAAACTCTCTCGATTTTTTTATACATATACCTAACAGTGAATGCTAAAAGGAAAATGAATTTTAATTAAAAAGAAAACCCAAAACCACAATTATTGTTTAATCCTTAGCATGGCATGCAAGGACCTTTATAATCCAGCCTCAGGCTGTGTTTCAAGCCTTCTTCTCTGCTATTTTCCTCTGTGCACATAATTGGTTGGTTCTCTATTGAACTCCTTGCCATTGTTTGAACATACTGTACTATTTCACACTTTCATGTTTGCTCTGATCCTTGAAAGGCCCATCTACCCATCTCTGACTGATAAACTACTCATATTTCAAAACCCAGCTCAAATTTCATATTCTGTGTTACTTTATCTTACCTTTTCAGGCAATTTATCATTTTTGTTTTTGTTTTGACCATACTTGGAATACAGTTTCAATATAGCACATAAAATATTACTTTTAAAAGCAAACAAGTCAGCATAACCTGTTGTGGTGCAGTGAATAGAGAGTTGACCTGAGATGCTGAGGTCCCAGATTCAAAACCCCAGGGTCTCTAGCTTGAGTGTGGGATAATCAACATGATTCCAAGGTCAATAGCTTGAGCTCAAAGCTTCCTGGCTTGAACCCAAGGTCGCTTAGCTTGACCAAGGGGTCATTGGGTACGCTGGTGTGGACAAGTCCTGCTGGGGGTGAGGACGACGGAGACGCAGAGACCCAACTCCGGAGACCAGGTTCAGTGACGCAGATCCACTTTATCCAGGAAGTAAGCTAGCTTATATACACAGGTTCAGCCTATAGGGTGTTACAGAGTGTCCTTCATAGCCAATGGCTGAAAAGATCAGGGAGCTGCGTGGTTGGCGCTAAGTCACTTCCTTATAGTGAGTGAGCTCCCTTCCTGAGTATGCCGAGGAGGGTTCTGGGAGCTGGAGTATTCTCACAGCATTGCATCAGCCACAGCTACTAGGAATGCGCTCTGCGCTCCACCCACAAACTGGAGCTCCCTGGTCAAGGCATATATGAGAAACAACCAATAAACAATTATAGTGCCACAACTATGAGTTGATGCTTCTCATTTCTCTCCTTGAGTGTCCCTCCCTCTCTTGGTCTCTCTCTAAAAAAAGAAATAAATAAAATAAAAGCAAACAAGTCAGTGGGATCCCAGAAAACTGTGTCTATTTTATCTTTGTTTCTCCTCCCCATTGTTGTACCTGACACAAGCCTAAATAGTCACATAAATTTGGATTAATAAGGTGGAACCAAATTGCAAAAGCCCTTGGATAGTAAACTAACTTGAAGTGTAGCCTAAAAATCTGGTGAAATATTTGGAATTCTCTGCTTCAGGGAATACAAAAAAATGTGTTAAATATCTGGTTAGATAAAAACAAACAAACAAACAAACAAAACCATCACTGTTTGTTCCCTGGCTCCAGCCCCTCCTGACCCCAGGCAGGTTGTGCAGTATGCTTCCTGCAGCATGAGCCAGGGAGCAGATGCCCAAACTGGTCAATACAATTGTGATTACTTTGAGCATATCTTATTGCATATAGTCCTCAACCGATTTGAAAAGTAGTTTTCTAAAAGCATAATGGTTAAAAACAAGGAGTTCGAGTCTGAGAGATTTAGATAGAAATACTGATATTGCCAATAAAAAATTGTGTAACTTTTGGCAAATTATTTTTTATTAGTGAAATAAATATGAAGGCACTGAGCTCATACAGTTGTAAAAAATAGTGCTCTGCCTCCAACATTAAGGGTAATAAATGGTCATCGAAGCTTTCTTTGACAATCTCTCCTCCTTTTATATGGGAAAATTTTCTCAAGGTTCCCCATTCAAAAATGTGCCAGCATTAAATGGCTCCATAGGTAATTAAGTGGAGAATGGGAATTCCAGATTGAGGCACCAGCCATGTGGAAGCATAAAGGCCTGTGAGTTGTTCAGGTGTGAAGACCATGACTCAGTCTTCTGTTCCCTCTCACCTCTTCTCATAGGCTGCAACAGTGGCTAACCTAGGTCTGAACTCAAACCTCAATGTTCCTTTGAAGTATGATGGGCTTTCCTGGTCTGGTTTAACTAAGAATAGCCTCAAATCACTGACTGGATTTCAATACCCCCTTCTATTTCGCTGCATGAACCTGGCTATAGGTCCTCTGGTTCTCCTTAGTAGCAACTCCACAGCCAGTTCCCTTTGTGTAACTGTAACTACTATGGGATTATATGAATTTTTTTCAAAAGATTGTACTTCCAAGACACAGAGTCATTATCTACAGAGTTAATACTATAAAGCATAGCCAGAACTATAAAATGTGAGGGAATCTGATTTAAATAACATTCTGATAAAGTGAGTAATAAGGAGACAGATTTGCCCTGGAGATTTATCTGTTCTGCAGATTTTCTCACATTAGGAAAGAAACTCTAGCAAACTTTTAGGTTCATCTTTTCTTCTTTTCATATATTTTCTATTAATCTAAGGCCAAAGCTCTTAGTTGTTGAGAAAACAATGTTCTTTCTCTGGTTCCCATGGCTCTCCTTCACGTAAAAGCTGTTTTTCTTGAAGGCCCAGCAACATGTAGAGTGCTTTTACCAGTTTGTGATCATAGAATTCACTTGTGGTTGTGGAGGTCTATGAACTCAATTACTTCATTTCTTTAGCAAGCCCATCCTACCCTGCAAGAGTTTCATTCATTGATGCCATAGAGCCTACCCACCTCTAAGGCTTGTCAGCTAGGATTTCCAACTTCTCTGTCGAACAACATGGATTCCAACCCCACCCTCCTCAGTAAATCACCCCTCTGTATAATCATTTTCTTATATTCTCTTTCTTTCTCTCTCAAACACAAACATCAACTACATGTGATTGACCCCCCATAGCACATTTTTCCCATTCTATCATAACCACAGAGCAAGATTCATAATAGTTTTTATAGTTATTGATTTGAGAGAGAGAGGAAAGGAGAGAAAAAAAAAACATTGATTTGTTGTTCTGCTTATTTATACATTCGCTGGTCAATTCTTCTATGTGTCCTGATTGGGTATTGAACCCATAACCTAGATGTGTCAGGACAAAGCTCCAACCAACTGAGCTAACCAGCCATGGCACACCATATTTTTTCTTTCACACATACACAAAAAAACTATACCACTTAGAGTAGTAAGAAACATATTCAAAATCCACAGGAGTTATGAGAGTATGTATGGAATAGTTGTACTGTGACACATATGTACCGTATTTCACCCTCAAATTAAATATATACTAGATAGGATATGTCAATGTCTAGCCGCAAGATTCCTCACCTGCCACTCACTACCAATACTTCCTTCTGTAGGCTCCATACTTTCCAAAGCTTCCCTGTCCACAGTCCTGTGCACCTTCTTTCCTTCCTGTCCTCCTAAAGCACTTTACCATTTCTAACTCCTGCTCTAATCATGCATCCCCAATTTCTCTTTTAATACAATCTCTAAGTTTATAAAAGATTCTCTAGTTACTAGGACTCACCTGCCTTAGAAAACAGATAAGAAATTATAAATAGCACATTTTTGTATTAAAATTGTTTTCCAAAACACAAAGGCAGATAAATTAGATTGCAGTATACATGCATATAAAAGAATGGGTAAGGTATCAAGCAGTTCAGGGAGTGTATGTCAACAAGCTTGTAAGGTGTTTTTTCCTCAACTTCTCCAATTTTCTCCAATTTTTTCCAACTGATTTGGCCATTTTTACAAGTAAGCAGCTTTATAACATTAAATAGCAATGTGCCTAAAACTAAATTTATCCTCTTCACCAAATGTGCTCTCCTGATCAGCTCGCATTTATAATATAAATACTTCCATTTTTCTTAGTCATTCAGCATTGAAAGCTGAAAACAATATGTGGCTTTCCTCTATTATTTTCTTTATTCAATCTATCCAATTCTTCTTCCTAACTGTCTCTCAGTTGAAGTCCTTTCTTTTTATTTTCACTGTTCTGGACTCTTTAAAAGCCTTAACACCTCCTGTCTGAGAATCATAAACCCTTCTTCCCAGCCTACCATCCTCCAATTCTACTTCCTCCTGCTCATCATTAACAGGTAAGTCTTTCTAGAATATCACTTTCCTGATGTCATTTTCTTGTTGAAATATCTCCAATGGCTCTACAATGCTTGCTGATTGAATCAGTATGAATGATTAGCATCATTAATTATTCTCCTAGCTATCTGACTCAAACAAGCAAGGAATGGGTGTGGCAGGGGGTTTGGCATCTTGATGTATCAATATGTTGCTCACAGAATTAACCATCATTAAGAAGTACTTGGCCAAATGAAAAAAATGAAGAAGCAGAAACAGAAGAAGAAGTAAGAAGAAGAAGAAGAAGGAGGAGGAGGAGGAGGAGGAGGAGAAAAGAGTATGAGAGACAAAATAAAGAAGGGAAGGAAGAGAAGAAAGGGAGGGAGAGGGATAGGAAGAGAAAGGAGGCAAAGGGAAAATGGATGAGAGAAAGAACACACAATTTTTTCTTTCCAGATTGCTTTCCTTTTGTCAACAGCTGGATGTCCCTCTTCATGTAAGACCAATTTTAATAAAAAAACAACTGGGTTCTAAGTATATTTAAAAAGTAAGATTCTAAAAACTAAAGAAAAAACATGATTTGCCTTGATTTTTATGCTCTCTTGGAAAACATTACACCAATAGAGTTCTCCCTATTCCAATTTTCCAATTTAGAAAAGGGGAATAGAAAAATATTTTTGTGGCTTTCTCACTTAAAAATCAGAACATCCTGTATATTTGAACCCTATGTGGCTCAGATGTGGTGCTTAGCATTTTTCTCTCTTCTTTTAAGATATTTTTCTATCACCTTTACTTCTGTGTTGATTAGTATGTCAAAGAGAATATTGAGACTGAAAAATCATAATGTGCATTTAAGGAGCTTTGTTGGCAAGATACAGAAATTAACTTTAAAGCTGGCAAGCAAGCTTTCTCAGTTAATCTACACTTTTAAGAGTGAATGCAGAGGCATAATTGAGAGAATAAAACTAATGATCAAAGTATCTTCCAACTAAAAATAATTTGTTTTAAAGAAGAAGAAATAACAAGTAATAGCTGTGCTAATTTTAATATTGAGCTTGGCTTTTTAAGTCACCATATAGAAAATCCATTGGGAAATAGACCCAATGTGAAGGAGTTGAGTTAAGATATTTTAATTAAATTTAAAGATTTTCTTACCCATGGGAAAGGACATAATTAGCTGTTTTCTAATGCATTTGACCTGAAGATGCTTGAATCAGCACATAATTGAATATATTAAAAGCAGTAGCAAATTCTAATTATGAGACTTAGTTGTTAAAGTAAAAAAGAAGTTATTCATTATTTATTCAAGAGAATTTATACAAATATAGAAGAGAAGAAAGAAACAGACAATTACCAACCATCTCAGGCCCAAAACTGTGTGTGCATCTTCACATGGTGGCTCTGAGGAGGAGAGGTGGGCAGCTCAAGACTTGAGCCTATTTTGTTATTTCCATGCAATATCTCAATCTGAATGCCAAATAAACTACCACTAAAAACAGAGTGAAGTTAAGCACAGCAGTAGAATGTATCAGCTATCTTATGCCTGCATCACTAACTCTGATATATTAAACTTTGGGGCCCTGGCCAGTTGTCTCAGTGGTAGAGCATCGACCTGGCATGCAGGAGTTCTGTGTTCAGTTCCCGGCCAGGGCACACAGGAGAAGTGCCCATCTGCTTTTCCACCCCTCCCCCTCTCCTTCCTCTCTGTCTCTCTCTTCCCCTCCCGCAGCCGAGGCTCCACTGGAGCAAAGTTGGTCTGGGCACTGAGGATGGCTCCATGGCCTCTGCCTCAGGCACTAGAATGGCTCTGGTTGCAACAGAGCAATGCCCCAGATGGGCAAAGCATCACCCCCTGGTGGATCCCGGTCGAGCGCATGTGGGAGTCTCTCTGACTGTCTCCCGTTTCCAACTTCAGAAAAATACAAAAAAAAAACAACAACAACAAACTTTGGCATGCTGCTGTGATGTTTTGGAGGCCACATATATCCAAATCTATAAGTTAACAAGCTGTACTTAGATGGAGTTCTATTAACTAAGTACTTGTGTCATATGGTGCTTACACAAATTTGAGTAAGACATGGTCTCTTTTTAAAGGAAAACAAGTCTTATGAACTCCAAGTCTGAAATTATTTTGTTTTGTTATGTTGATATATGTGAATGCTATGAGATTAGATATTCTTACATTTATTGTCTTGCATATTTTAAAAGCGAAAGTTCATAAAAATAAATACAATGAACCAATGAATTTTATAAATAAAAGTGAAGTTGTTACCAGGGGACGGGGTTGTGGGGGAGGAGAGTAAAGAGGGACAAGTATGCAGTGATGGTGACTGAGAGGGACTTTGAGCGATGGGTATACAACATAATCAACAGTTTGGATGCTATAGAGATGTCCATCTGAAATCAGTGTATTCTTATTGATCAATGCTACCCTCATTAAATGTAATTTTCTAAAAAAATTAATGTGATAGATGATACTATCTTTTTGCTGAAAATGAAACTCCACTAAAGATACAGATTCTTTTGAGGTTTTTGTGCCTAAACTGTTGTGTGCATTGTGGTGATTCAACTCTCCACCACTCTTTTTTATTTGAACTAATGCAAAACTGACCTTATTAGCTATGAAGGCATTTGGCTTTCATTTTTTGATATATCATTTAAATATTAAGTTAAACTTTTTTTTCTCACTTATTGGTCCTGGATAATTAGTGTAGTCATATCAAACTGAATAAAACCAAAACAAAAATAAATTCAGATGTGGAATATACTATGTAGTATGTTTTATTATTTTGGTCTCCAAAGAGATTTATTATTTCACTCTTCATTTATTCATGTATTCATTCATTTAAGAACTAGTGTTTTCTATGTATTAGGTCAGCAAAGTATATATAATATACTTTGATATAATGATGATGATGATAATGATGATAATAAATAGTCTACAATCTCTGATCACAAAAAATAAAAAATACCTTAAAATTAAATGTTCATTAATAAACCAAAAAGCTATGTTTTTAGATTGTTAAAGCCATTAGAGAAGTACATGAATAAGTTAAGAAAGTTTGAAAGCTGCAGAATACATATTATTGAAAGGGCAAATAAGGCTCAAAATTAAATATCATTGCAATTACAGCCCTGTCCTGATGTCTTGGTTGGTTAGAGCATCGTCTGGGTACACAGAGGTTTGATCCCTGGTTGGGGCACATACAGAAACAGATCAGTGTTTCTGTCTCTCTCTCTCTCTCCTCTCCTCTCTCTTTAAAATCAATTAATAAATTAAAAAATAAAAATAATCACAATGATAACAATGATGATAATGATATTTTACACATACTATTATAGTATTGAGTGTCAACCAGGTGCCAGTCACTAGTTATTTAACCTTCACAGCAATCTAAAGAGATAGTTATTATTTTTATCATTTTATAGATAAAGCAATTAATACCCAAAAGTACACAGCTAGTAGTGATAGAGCTTAGATTTCCAAAGAGGCATCATAATCCCAAGATGTGGGTCCCTAACTATTTTCTCCATAAAAAAGTTAATATTTGAATTGGACATTTTTTTATTACTAACAAATATAAATTAAACACATAATATATTGGATAGTCTTGGATGTCAAATTAAGTAGGTCACATATTAATATATGATATAATATAATGTTTAATAAATTATATCTTATATGCATGTATATATTTAAAAACATTATTAATAATAGTATATTGTTATATATTTAATAATAGTAAAATTGTTAACTGTATGCATCTAATTCACTAGGCCACAGGTTGCCCAGATATTTGATGTTTCTATGAGTTGAAGAACAAACTAAAACCTTGAAAATTATCCAGTTTACACATAAGAATATTTGCTGAATTCCAGTGTTCAGTAGAAGTCTGGCTGGGCTAAATTTTCTAAAAAGGAAAGTAAAGTCTGGACATTCACCTGGTTCCTTGCTTTCCTGAAAAACATCACTGGTTCATCTATAAAAAAGAAAGGTACCATATTTAAAGGTTTTATTGGGCAAGAAGCTAAAATGTCTGGCTGAGAATCTCTATAACTCAGACTGGCATTCTTGAAGGTCTTCTGGACTAAGAAGGTATGTATTTGAAAGGCTCTTAATACATATCCCACAAGAGAAGAAGATGAACATGAGTTAGACTGGGTCTTTCTAAACATGCAACCATGCTTTGACCCAGGTCAATTTCTGAGTGAATTGAGATGATCTACTTTTCATCCTATCTGCTTAACACAGGAAAGGAGAAACTCACTAGTGGAATAGAATATCACCAATATTCTCTGAGGTTATGTATTTAAATTTTTTCTTTTATTTAGAATTAAATTTAATTGGTCAATAAGAATGCATAGGTTTCAGGTAAACATCTCTATAGTATTTGAACTGTTGATTGTATTGTGTGCTCATTACCCCAAGTTGAATCATTTTCTGTCACTGTATATTTGTCCCTCTTTACTCCCCTTTCCCCACCCTCTCCTTCTGGTAACCACTTCACTTTTGTCTGTGTTCATGAGTCTTAGTTTTATATCGTACCTATGTGTGAAATCATACAGTCTTTAACTTTTTCTACTTTACCTGTTTCATTTAGCATAATGTTCCAAATATCCAATCATGTTGTCGTAAATGGCAATGTGTCATCATTTCTTATGGCTGAGTAGTATTCCATTGTATATATATATATGTACCACATCGTTGTTATCCAGTCTTCTATCAAGGGACAGTTTGGTTGTTTCCATACCTTGGCCATCATGAATAATGCTGCGAAGAACATGAGGGTGCATGTGTCTTTATATACCAATGTATTTGATTTTTTCAGGAAGATAACCCAGTAGATGGATTGTTGGGTAATACGGTAGCTCTATTTTTCATTTTTTGAGGAACCACCATACTGTCTTCCATATGACTATACCAGTTTACATTCCCACCAGCAGTGAATGAGGGTTCCCTTTTCTCCACAGCCTCTCCAACACTTCTTTTACCTGTCTTGTTGATAACAGTCTAACAGGTGTGAGGTGGTATTTCAATGTATCTTTGATTTGCATTTCTCTAATAGCTAGTGAAAAAGAGCATTTTTTCATACATCTATGTATTTGTTCTTTTTATTTCTTCATAAGAGAAATATCTGTTCAGGTCCTCTCTCCATTTTTTAATTGGATTGTTTGCTTGTTTGTTGTTGAGCTTTGTGAGTTTCTTATATATTTTGGATATTAACACCTTATTGGAGCTATTGTTTGCAAATGTTATCTCCCATTTAGTTGGCTGCCTATTTGTTTTGTTGTCAGTTTATTTTGCTGTGTAGAAGCTTTTTAGTTTGATATATTCCAATTCATTTATTTTTGCCTTTACTTACCTTGTCCTTGGGGTCAAATTCATAAATTGTTTTGTATGGCCAAGGTCCTTGAGTTTAGTACCTATGTTTTTTTCTATGTAATTTATTGTATCAAGTCTCATATTTAGATCTTTGATCCATTTTGAATTAATTTTTGTGCAGGAAGACAAACTGTAGTCTAATTTCATTCTTTTATATGTGGCTTTTCAATTTTCCAAGCACCATTTTTAAATTTAAAAAGTGAGATAGATACATGGGAATATACAAAAGGCATGTATAGTTGGAGTTCTAAAAGAAAAAAAGAAAGAGAATGAGGCAGAAAAAATATTTGAAGAGACAGTTACTGAATATTTTCTAAAACTGATAGAACACATCAACCCAAAGAATTCCAAAAGGAAAAGCTCAATTCAAAGGAAGAAAAACAAAAAGAAAACCAGATCTAGGTACATCATAGTAAAACTGCAGAATATCAAGGACGAAGTATCCTAAAGAGTGTCAAAGATAAAAATAACATTACCTTTAAAGTAGGAAATGTAAGACAGGCAGCTGAAATCTCAACAGGACTGATGCAAGCCAGAAACAAAAGAATAATATTTCTAAACTGCATATATATATATATATATATATATATATCTGCCTACTTAATATATATATATTAAGTCATATATGTATATGACTGCCTACTTAATATTTTACATATAATAAAAATTTCTTTTATAAATAAAGGTAAGATAAAGTCATTTTCAGGTAAAAATTTAAGAGAATTTTTTGCTAGAGCAACAGTAAAAGAAAATTTAAAAAAATGTTTTAGGCAAATTGAAATTCATTCCAGTTGAAAACTTGACAAGCCAGAAAAGAAATAAAAATGTTGTTTGGTCATGTAAAGAAATATTTACTATACAAAATTATAATTAATGTCTTTTTAAGTTAAAACACATGTAAAACTAAAATACTAAATAAAAATTACTTAAAAGGCAAGAGAGAATAAATAGAGCTTAAAGGTCCTGAGGTTTAAATAATATCATGTTTTAGATAAAAAGTAATAATTTATATTAGATCTTAATAAGTCAAGAATGAATAATTATATCTTGGTTATCTAGTAAGAATGGCATAAAATTCAATAGAAGTGAAAATGCTGCCAGTCATTTTATAATTTTAATACAATTAAGAGAATATAATTGACAATAGGCATACCAAATTTTAATTATTGAACCTCAGCTTATTAATTATATTTATATATTCAATTGTACCTAAAAAGAACAAAATTTAAAAGAAGCCTGAGTACTCTGGTCGCAATAGAGCAACGCCCCGAAGGGGCAGAGCATCGCCCCCTGGTGGGCAGAGCGTTGCCCCCTTGTGGGCGTGCCGGGGGGGGGGGGGAGGGTGGATCCTGGTCGGGCACATGCAGGAGTCTGTCGGACTGTCTCTCCTGGTTTCCAGCTTCAGGAAAAAAAAAAAAAGAAGAAGAAGCCTGAGTAAATATCATTGGAATTACAGCTAAAATGTAAGGCATAATAAGATTTTATAATGTATTTAACACTCTGGGAACAAAACCAGATCTCATTCTTTCAATATTAAAATCACCTTTCAATATTTAACTTCCATATGCATATTTAAGGATTCAGAAATAAAGGAGAAAACTACTAATAGTGAGTATCCCAAATGCATAATGACAGTAATAAAAATTATTGGATTTCTAAAAAGGAAGTATGCCTTGCTAGAGTTATCAAGGAACTCTTCAAAAATAGGTAGAACTTGAAGTAGACCCTGAAATATGACTGGAAAAGACATTTCATTTCTTGATAAAAATGTTCTGTGAAGAAGAGAAAGAAAAGTGCCTTCTTATAATCTTTAGCTAGAAATGGAAAATAAACTCTAATAGTAATATTAAATATATGAATTTTGACTATTAATTACCTCACTCACACAATATTAATTCTTTTTATATGTTAATGTTATATTTAAACTCTATGCTAATATTTTTAATTTTTCTTATTTAAATATAGTTGGTATAGAATCTTATATTGTTATATTACTTTCAGGTGTACCATATAGTGATTTGACATTTTTATATCTACAATGTGATCACCCCACTACTTCTAATAATCATTTGTAATCATGCAAACTTATCACAGTATTATAGACTATATTTCCCTTTCCCTTTCCACTCATCTACCAATACCTTCCCTTCTGGTCTCTTTCTATGAGTCTGGTTTTGATTTTTTTGCTTGTTTGTTTGTTTTTAGATTCCAGATATATGTAAAGCCATACAGTATTTGTCTTTCTCTGCCTGACTTATTTCACTTAGCATAATATCCTCTATTATTTATTTATTATTGATTCTTAAGAATGGGGAACTGAAACAGAATGAGTGACATGGAACTGAAGATACCCTGCTTAGAACACAGACCTTCTTAAAGTTTTCTCTTACTTTATACTTTGACATAGTTAGAGAATATATGTTGGGAAGTCTACATAGATATTTTCTCCTGAAAAGCAAGAATATAATAGGACTATGTATTAATTTGCATAGTGTGATGATTTTAAGGAACAAGGAAACCATGCAAAAGCCCTGAGGTATCATAAGCTATGTCTTCACACTAATGGCTTTTCAACAATAAGAAAACTTTGAAGCTTAATTATCTTATCCAACCTCAGAGTTAAAATCAGAATTATTCATAGCAATGATTATTAATTTGATGATTAATAAGAAAGTACACAAGTATATTTCAGTGTTTCATATTTTTTCTAGTCATTCTTAAAACACTAACACCGGTCATTATATATTGGCTTACAGTTACAATTTGTTGTTTTAATACACAGGGTTTTTTTTTATTGTATTTATAGAATTGTAAGTGAGAAATTTTAATTCTAACACCAGTTTTAGCTAATCATGACTAGAATCATATTTATTTATTTGGACCAGGAAGTTATACAGATATCACTGTGCACCTATTGATAAGGTATCTATATTGCAGAAATAATTCCTGGAAAGAGACAAAAAATAATTATGTTTATTTGCTTATAAAATCCCAAACTCTGGAGAAATAGTAGTTGTCCTTTGTAATATAATACAAATGCTATGGTGATGGGATGTCCAGAATAATAACATTAAATAGGTGATTACAGGCCCTGGCCGGTTGGCTCAGCGGTAGAGCGTCGGCCTAGCGTGCGGAGGACCCGGGTTCGATTCCCGGCCAGGGCACACAGGAGAAGCGCCCATTTGCTTCTCCACCCCTCCGCCACGCTTTCCTCTCTGTCTCTCTCTTCCCCTCCCGCAGCCAAGGCTCCATTGGAGCAGAGATGGCCCGGGCGCTGGGCATGGCTCTGTGGCCTCTGCCTCAGGCACTAGAGTGGCTCTGGTTGCAATATGGCGACGCCCAGGATGGGCAGAGCATCGCCCCCTGGGGGGCAGAGCACCGCCCCTGGTGGGCGTGCCGGTTGGATCCCGGTCGGGCGCATGCGGGAGTCTGTCTGACTGTCTCTCCCTGTTTCCAGCTTCAGAAAAATGAAAAAATAAATAAATAAATAAATAAAAATAGGTGATTACACAAGGTCCCCATGATTTAGAAGACTGGGAAATAAATCTAGAAGTGAGATGGACATTGCTAAATTAAGTTCAAGAAGGAACACAAAGCAACTCTAGTATAATTATGCAGTGAGACTTGGAATGGCAGCTATGGAAAGACAAGCATTCCATTTTCAACATTTGGCTTTTTTTTTTTTTAAGTGACAGAAGGGAAGTAGAGAGACAGATTCCAGCATGTATTTTGACCAAGATTGACTTGTCAAGCCCTCTATCTGGTGATGCTCTGCCCATCTAGGGCTCTTGCTCAGCAACCAAGCTATTTTTAGCACATGAAGTGAAGGCCACAGAGTCTTTCTCAGCTCCAGGCCAACTCACTGAAACCAATCAAGCCATGACTGAGATAGAGGAAGAGAAATAGAAGGAAAGAGAAGGGAAAGGGGGTACAGGGGAGAAACAGATGGTCACTTCTTCTTTGTGCCTTGACCAGGAATTGAACCCAGGACAACCACAAGCCAGGGGATGCTCTACACTGAGTCAACCAGTTAGGGCCAACATTTGGCTTTCTTTAAACCTGACTTTCTTTTATACCAATTGTTTGAGATTCTCTACAAAAAAATGTTTAACCATATTTTCCTCATAGTAACTTTACAAATGCATGATAAGTTTAACTAAATTATAAACTTCAGATATACTTTGTAATGTCACAAAAAATAGTTTTGCTCCTGAAACAAATCCTTCATGGTTCTGAGTTTCATATTATGTCTGGTTTTGTTTTAGCTTTCATTTGAATTTTGAAAAAAATCCCACATTTCTAACATGGTTGAAATAAAATAATTAATGAAATTTACACAAACAAAATTATCTGAGGTTAAATATTGGTGATTGCTAACTATCACCAAGGATAGTACAAAAAATATTTCTAAGAAGTCACATAACAGCACATCATTCTACATGTGTTTATTTCCAGAGAGTCTAAAAGAACATTATCAAAAGATATGGTTCAATAACAGTCAGCCTCAGGTAAAGAAATAATTAAGTTATGATTTAACCCACTGTTCTAATTTACTATATATTGTTCAGCTTTTCTCTCTTTTCTTCAGCAATTCTAAATAGTGAATTATGGTTCCAATGACCAAAGGAAGTTCCCAAAAGTGCTTACCTTTGAAGGAGAAATTTGTTACGCTAGAGGAAAGTAGACCTTCTTTTTAAATCAGTGTGATTTACAGACGTATGTATTTGCATTCATAGTAGTTAAGATAAAAGTATTATGTTGCAGTTGACAGATGTCATGTACATAAACAAAAGGAATAAATGCCAATCAATTATTGCTAATGTGTAATAAGCACAGAATAACAGAGAAGATAATGGCCCATATTTAAAGGCCCACGAACCAATTATAAAGGACTAAACAGGGAGAGATGGGGCTCAGTATTGGAAGTTTTGCTTTTTATGGGAGAATGGTTTCCTTGTAATTATTTGCAGTACCAATTAAAATTTGTGTGACCAGAAGACAGATATTACCTCCTGTCTACACTGTATTGTTCTGAAATGTCATCCACATCATAGACCCTCTCCTAATAAGCTATGGGCCTTCTTCCTCCCAACTATAAAGCATCCAAGAGTAGATAACAAATTGCAGCTATCTCCTAGATTATTGTCTTTTCAATGACCAGAGCAAATCCATACTAGTATAAATGTGCCTTTTCCTTGGTTGAAGCTGAAATCAGTTACGCACAGTTAATTATACCACCGTATCACCTATAGAGTCAGAAACTGACGTTAAGTCTTTCTTCAGTCTGCTCCAAACTCAATAACACCAATGATTCAGTGTTTCCCAATCAACCCTCTTATTATATCTTTTAACTTTCATTTCCTCTGGACCTCATCTAAGTTCTGCCTTTCTTGGATCAATAATAGGATTTACATGAATCTCACTACCATAGCAGTTGAGACTGGAACCACATGAACTATACAGTACTAGGAGAATCACTTCATGTTTCCAATGTCTGCTTTTTACAGCTTGATTTGAATTGATCAGCACATATTATTGACTTTGTTACCTTGTAATACAGGCCTTTTTTCAACTACATTTATAAAATTTGACTGAAAGAATTATAATAGCTCATATTCAAGTGTTTCTTACTTTCCCCATCCCCAAAAAATGTTTTTTATTATTTCTTCATGAGTGAATTGTACTGACATATTAATTAAAATATCAAGCTTAATAATTTATCCAACTTCTAAGGACATTTAAATTTTAATTGATTTCTGTAGAATCCTAGCCTAAGTTGTAATATCCACAGTAAAGTGTAGATATATATGTATATTCCATATATATATATGTATATAATATAACTCATTTAAAATAACTTCTAAGAGTAGTCAACAATCAGTCAACAATCATAGAATCACGGAATATTAAATGTGGAAAATATTACGTGAGATTCTATTCCTTCAAACACACCAGAATAGTTACTTTGGTTTTCTAAAAAAGGAAGGTGAGAAATTCTGTGACCTTGAATTATACAATCCAGCCCACCTTCAAGAATATGGATTCCAATAAACTTCACATAGAAACTATAATAAGGAAGTAATAAAAAATGTGGTAAAAATTATTCAAAGATGCATCAAAGATATCATAGAATTGATGACAGCAGAAATAATTACAAATTACCCACTTTAAATGTCCCAAAATAAGGGTATGATTAAATGATAATACTGGAGTTAATCAATTTTTAAACTTATTTAATAGGGGGAAATCTTAAGCAAATAATTTTAGTATAAATTTTTGCAATGGGCTTGCTGCTAAAACTTGGTGCCAGTGAAAACCATTGCTAAATGTAAACCCAAATCAGGGAAAGGAAAAATTCATATTATCATTTACATCATTGGACATATAGATTCAGGCAAGTTCACCACTACTAGCCATCTGATACACAGATGTGGTGGGATGGACAAAAGGACCACTGAAACATTTAAGAAGGAGGCTGCTGAGATGAGAGAGAGCTCCTGCAAGTAAGCTTGTGTCTTGGATAAACTAAAAACTGAACATGAGCATGGTAGAGCTATTGTTATCTTTACACGAAATTTGAGACCAGTAAGTATTATGTGAACATCACTGATGCACCAGGATACAGGGACTTTATAAAAAATATAAGTATAGGCGCATTTGAGGCTGACTGTGCTGCCCTGATTGTTGCTGCTGATGTTGGTGAATTTGAAGCAAGTATCTCCAAAAATGGGCAGACCTGCAAGAATGCCCTTCTGGTTTACACACTGTGAAATAAATAATTGTTACTGTTAGCAAAATGATTCCCCTGAGCCACCCTTCAAACAGAGAGAGAATGAGGAAATCATTAAGGAATTTAGCACCTACATTAAAAAATATTTGCTACAGTAGAATGTGTGCCAATTTCTGCATGGAACAGTAAAAATATGTTAGAGCCAAGTACAAACATAATTTGCTTCAAGTATGGGAAATCACCTGTAATAATGGCAGTGCTATTGGAGCCATGTTGCTTGAAGTTCTGGATGTTGTTCTGCTACCAGTTCATCTAACTGACAACTTCTTGGGATTGTTCTTCCAAGTTGTCAATAAAATTGGTGACACTGGTACTGTCCCTGTGGGCTTAGTGGAGACTGGTTTTTAGTCAGTACTACAACTGAAGCAAAGTCGGTTAAAATCCATCGTGAAGCTTTGAGTGAAGCTCTTCCTGGAGACAATGTGAACTTTGGTGTCAAGAAAGTGTCTGTCGGCCCTGGCCGGTTGGCTCAGTGGTAGAGCATCGGCTTGGCATGCAGAAGTCCCGGGTTCGATTCCCGGCCAGGGCACACAGGAGAAGCACCCATCTGCTTCTCCACCCCTCCCCCTCTCCTTCCTCTCTGTCTCTCTCTTCCCCTCCCGCAGCGAGGCTCCATTGGAGCAAAGATGGCCCGGGCACTGGGGATGGCTCCTTGGCCTCTGCCCCAGGCACTAGAGTGGCTCTGGTCGCAACAAAGCAACGCCCCAGAGGGGCAGAGCATCGCCCCCTGGTGGGCAGAGCGTCGCCCCCTGGTGGGTGTGCCGGGTGGATCCCGGTTGGGCACATGCGGGAGTCTGTCTGACTGTCTCTTCCCTTTTCCAGCTTCAGAAAAATACAAAAAAAAAAAAAGTGTCTGTCAGATAAAAGTGAAGTGTTTACAGGGGTGGGGCTAGAGTAAAGAGGGACAAATATATACCCTACATAGGTGGAATATAAAACTGAGACTTGTGGACACAGATAAAAGTGAGTGGTTATTAGGTGGAGGGGAGTAACAGAGAGTGGAGTAAAGAGGGACAAATATACAGTGATGAAAAATGATTTGACTTTGGGTGATGGGCACACAACACAACAAATGGTTCAAATGCTATAGAGATGTTCACCTGAAACTATGTACTCTTATTGATCAATGTCACTGCATTATACATAATTTCAAAATAAAAAAGAAAGTATCTGTCAAAGATAATCATCATATCTTTGCAATGTAGCTGATGATAGCAAAAATGACCCGTTGATGAAAGAGGCTGGCTTCACTGCTGAGGTTATTACTCTCAACCATCCAGGCCAAATCAGTGTTGGATAGGCACTTGTGCTGGATGCTTAACTATATCTAACTGCTTGCAAGTTTGCTAAACTGAAGGAGAAGATTGGTCATGATTCTGGTAAGAAGCTGGAAGATGACCTCAAATTTTTGATAATCTGGTGATGCTGCCGTGGTTGCCATGGTTCTTTAAAGCCCGTGTGTTGAGAGCTTCTCTGACTATCCTCCTCTGGGTCATTTGACTGTTTACAAAGAGATAGACTATAGCCGTGAGTGTCATCAAAGCAGTGGACAAGAAGGCTGGAGGAGCTAGTAAGGGCACCAACTCTGCCCATAAAACCCAATAGGTTAAATCAACATTACCCTCAATGCCTGCCTCCCTCCCCAGACTTTATCAGTGGTGGGGGAAGTCTCCAAACTGTTTGTCTCAGTTGGCCATTTAAGTTTAACAGTAAATGTCTGGTCAATTGTAATAGTGCAACTAAAACCTTCAGAGAGAATAAAAAATATTTTGTGGATCATTTTTTTTCTTTTACACTTTTAAGTTACTAGTTTTTAAAATCAATATTTTTCAATAAAACCACTTTGACCAAAACCACTTTGACCAAAAATCTGTCACAGAAATTTGAGAACTATTAAACATTTAATGAGAAAAAGAAATCAGTGTAATAAAACAAAATACAAAAGTGTACCTATATTTCCAAAAAATAAAATGACCGTGAAGATACATGGATAGTCATGGATAATCATATACATATAGAACAGAAACATAGAAAAGGGACTATAGTAGTAAATCAATAGCAGTAATTATTTCTTGATAGTTAAGGTGGTTTTGTTATTTTCCTAAAATTCTATTTTTCAACTTTTTAAACAATGCATGTGTATTACATCTGTAACTTGAAATCAAACTACTTTTATTTTAAAATTGTGAATCCATAAAATTAATCATTAGTCTTTTTGTATGTTAGCCTGATTGCTCTTAAACAAAGATATTTATTTATAACTAACTTAAGTCCCTAATTAAAAACAATAAGCTAAATGAAAGCATCCTTCACACCAAAAATTGGTCAATCAAACAAATAGCTCACCCACAAAGAAAAATACAAAAAGATACATTATGAATGTGAGCAAAGTGAGCTGGTTCAGGGCTTGAGATGCTAGACCTAAAACAGAATTGCAAGGATACATGAAAATCCCAGAATTGCAGTGAAAAAACCTGACAAACACTGCCTCACGGGACCAAGATCCATATCAACAGTGGTAAGTCACGTTGTAGCAGGTACTCTTGATATAACGTGATGACTTATTTGATCTTCTTTCCCAAAATGCATAACTTCAGTCTGATCATGAGGAAAACATTATGCGAATTCCACCTGAGAGACATTCTTCAAAATACTTGATTAATACAGTACTCCTCAAAACTATCAAAGTCATCAAAAACAAGGGAAGTCTGAGAAACTTTCACAGCCAAGGGAAACCTAATGAAACATGATTGCTAAATGTAATGTGGTGTCCAAGATGCTAATAATAGGGAAAATTGAGTGTGAGATATATCAAAAGTCATTTATGATTTTTATGACTTTTCTGCAAATCAACACCTATTCTAAAATGAAAAACTGATTTAGAATTTATACACATACACACACAGGAACCTTGTGTGCATAGTACATTGACACCATTCTCCAACTATATAATTTTGAAATAAGTGTATTGTTTTACCCATCTTTATAGTTCCTATAACTACTTACAGCATACCTTTTACATAATTACTACAGAATAAACATCTATAGAATTGAAAGAGAAGATGATCCAATGGTCTGGCTGACTGTACAATAAGAAAACAAAAGTTTCTGCTAAGATGCATTCTTTTTCATTTCTAATATTATTGCAAAAGTTCATCTTACTTTGAGAGAAAGACCTATAATGGTGGGCTGAAATTAAAAATAAATAAATAAAAAGTAAAAAAAAATGAGCACAGCAGAGTAGCAGCAACACATAGGAATCTCACAGAATCTGAAGGCATCTTAATTTGCCAAATTACCTTAAAGAACATTGCTTAAAAGGCAAAACAGGGAGAATATATTGAGAAAGATAACACATAGACCTGCATTGTGAAGATTGTTCTAAGGATTATATGAGAAAAAGTATATGAGAACACCCTTTGAAAATCACTACACAGTCAAATAGCAGTCTTAAATGTGCTCTGAAAGTCAGAGCACTTGGAAAACACAATGAACACTGAGGTGTTGAATTGCATTAGAAGAACCATTTTAATGGCAGAAAATATAACAATGCAATGCAAAATGAGATCACACTATAAGTACACACAACACACACATATACATACACAAAGCTGTTAAATTCAGTTGTTCTTTGATGATTTTTATCACTTTTACTCACTTGCTGGGCTGTTCTCTTCTATTTCCTATATCTGCTTGTTAATTATATGCCTTCCCCACTGAGCTATAAGAAAGCATGTGTGTCTTAATTCTTGTATCTTCAGAATATAATCATTTGGCCCTTAATACACATTTATTTATTTAACAAGTATTTCTGGAGTACCTACAAGAAGTCATGAAATATAGTAAAAGACCAAGATTCCTGTTCTCATGGTACTGACCCTCTAATTTTAGGGGGTCACGATGCTGGAAGGAAACAGAATCATGGTAAAAAAGAAGAGCGGGGCGAGAAGGAATGAGAGATGGAAAGGGAAATGGGTTGCAGTATTAAGCAGGGTGGTTTCATTGAG
The DNA here is from genome assembly GCF_036850765.1 of Saccopteryx bilineata. Taxonomy (NCBI): domain Eukaryota; kingdom Metazoa; phylum Chordata; class Mammalia; order Chiroptera; family Emballonuridae; genus Saccopteryx; species Saccopteryx bilineata. Next base: position 74,674,132 of record NC_089493.1, read on the forward strand.
AAGATGAGATTTGAGTAAAAACTTTTTTTTTTAATTTACAGATACAGAGAGAGAGTCAGAGAGAGAGGGATAGACAGGGACAGACAGACAGGAATGGAGAGAGATAAGAAGCTTCAATCATTAGTTTTTCATTGTGACACCTTAGTTGTTCATTGATTGCTTTCTCATATGTGCCTTGACCGGGGGACTACAGCAGACTGAGTAACCCCTTGCTCGAGCCAGCGACCTTGGGCTCAAGCTGGTGAGTTTTGCTCAAACCAGATGAGCCCACGCTCAAGCTGGTGACCTCGGGGTCTCAAACCTGGGTCCTCCGCATCCCAGTCTGACACTGTATCCACTGCGCCACCCCTTAGTCAGGCTTGAGTAAAAACTTGAAGTAATGATTTCATGCAAGCAGATATCATAGGGGCAACAAATTCCAGGCAGAAGAATAGGACACTGGCACGTTCAAGTTTACCTGGCACAATCCATGTGTAACCAGGAGCCAGTGTGCCTGGAACAGTGTAAATGAAAAGAAGAGGTATAGGTAAGGTAAGGCGTGGCCAGGCCAAGTAAGGCCATTTAGGGCATTGTAAAGACTTGTGCTTTTCTCAGTAGTGAAATGGGGAGCCACTGCTGAGTTTTGAGCAAAAGTCATATCATCTGATCTATGTTTTCAAGGACTCAATCTGGCTGCTATGTAAGGAAAAGAGACTATGTATTGGCAAAGGGCCAAGCAAAAGAACATTTAGGGGACTATGGCCATAATTTTTGGTGGCTAAGATTAAAGTAGTAGGTGTTTCCTTCATGAAAATTAGTTGAATACTAGTTATATCAAAGTAGAGTCAACAGAATTTTATGATAGATTCAACAAATACTTTAAATGGATAAATACTGAACAGCATTCATTATTAAGCAAACAAACACCATCAATTGCCAAAGACTTGATAAACATTTTTGGTCAAAGAAGCTTAAAATAAAACTAAAATCATATTTGCTACATTAACACTATGTCCATTACATTTCTATTAGTTTGATGATGACTAATTTATTGTTGGGCTTTAGCCTTAGAACATTGATACCCAGCTTGCAGATTCCCAGGATTTTTTTAAGGACAGAGTTTGAGAACTACTAAGCCACACAATGTGAGGAATAATAATGCTGAGATTAAGATAGTTTTTTCACTGGTACAATGAGGGACATCTCACCTGTTAAAAGGAACATTGTTGTCAGATTTCCACCCGACATGGAGAGTGCACTAGGAGCCAGGCAGGTGTAAAGGTTCACAGACCTGAGTCCTGGTTCTGGCTCTGCATTCCAGTTGAAACCTCTTTCTGGTTCTCATTATTTTGATAAAGATATTAGCAAAGCAACAGTAAAAATTAAAGTGATCCACAATCCTCAATATCCACCATTAATTTCTGAAATATTATTGCACATTAGCATTTTCTATTATATACTTTACAAAAGCACTTACTGAAACACAGGGAAGCTTATATATATACATCTGCTGGTAGTAAAGAGGAGGATGACTACCTGCTTGCAGATTGTGGGCTTCCCTTTCCCAAAGCAACAGGGGACACAGAGCTCTTCTGAGCCTCCTTTTTGCTGAACTTGGCAAAAAACAGTAGGTACCTTCCAGTGTGTGTAGGGGGCAAAACATGTCCTTTCAATGATCAAGTGAGATGGGTCCTCTATTTTTCTTCCTCATTATTCTTTAATCTTTCTTCTCTGTGCTTCCACTGGCCTCTCAGGGATCCAAGCCCACTTATAGGAAATTAACTAAAATTATTATGCATTTCATGTGCCCTCTGTTCAGGGGATACACATTATGTGCTTAAGTTGTAGACTATCAGACTTTTTCCACGTCCTATCCATCGGTGGGGTGCCGGGGAGGGGCATTGTTTTATTTACTCAGGAGCTGTAGGGACGATGGTGTGTTTTCTCAGGGGACAGGGAGGATGCTGGTATTTGAAACATGTAGAGGCTTCCAGCTCAGTTGCTAGCAGTGGCAGCGTCCTCTAATTTCATGCCTAATTCCAGGTCATACTGAGCATGTGAGGCACCGATTTTTCTCTTTAAAACCTTGTATCATTTTCTGTACACCCTGCCTCACAGGGCCTTTCTAAAGACAAATGAAATAATGCCATCCATTGAATCCAAGTCTGTCCCCCCACAAATCAATAAAAGATGCAATGTTTTATGACCAAGCTTTCTCTTCAGCTGAATTTAGAAATGGCAGTTTACAGTGCTCCCTATGTTTATTCACAGTGGTGTCTGATTTTGCATAAGACAGTGGAGGCCTGGGCATTTGCCTTTCTCCTAGTGGTTCCACTCCCTTGGCCAAGAAACACATGAAGAAGCGTCTTCACTGGCCCAGAGCCCCTCATAGGATTCCATTCATGCCCGCCACTCACTCACAGAGAAAGCCCCCCACAAGCAGGCTGTGCTCTCATAAAGAGTTCTGCCAGATTCAGGAAGACGTGGCTTTTTGTTCAGCACCACAGGACCCTGTGTGACACTCCATGGCCTGGGCGAGAGGCTCTCACAGCTGCCTTTCACAATTCAAAGAGAAAAGAAAAATAGCCTGCCTTTGAGTGTCAGAGATGTGGGATAGGCAGGGCTCAGATCATGAATAAATAAATAAAAATACCAGCAGCTGTGATAGTTAAGACAATCACTATAACAACAAATGACAATCCCGCAGCCCAAAGAATCTGCTAATAAACTGTCTGCTGTGACTTATTAAAGATAAACTTATGAGACATGATTATTCAATCATTCAGCATAAGTGGAAATCAAAGGAAGACCAGGGTCAGATGCAAAATTGTTGCTGCGTAGCTGGGAAAATTACTCATCGCATCTGAATCCTGATGTCTCTGTCCTCGAAGGATTGGTCTATTGGCACTGATTCTGCAAAATCTTTCTTTTCTTCTTTCTTTAATTATAATTTTACTGTGCTAATTTGTGGCTTTTTTGTTCTGTTTTCAATAAATTGCTGTGATATGCACATCTCATCCATAGAATAATGGGAGTGCCATTCAATCCAGCAAGGGCACAGCCACTGGAAGGCAAGGATCTAAGCCAGTGGTTCTCAAAGTGTATTCCAGGGCACACTGGTGTGCCCTAGAAGATATCCAGGTGTGTCCTATGGTATTCCAGAGAAATATTTGTCTGTTGGGGACCAAAAAACAAACAGGGTTTTTGGAGTTTAGATTTTTGGGGGACAGAGGTGTGGGGAATCAGTTGTAAGGTGACAGTCTTCCCAACCCTCCACCTCACTTGCCTGATTAGGTTGCAAAAGGCTGTTAAGCTGTGGTGCTGGATTGTTTACACTACCCCCCAGCATGTTTCCCGGAAAGACTGGAGGCAAGTTTCTTCTATCCTTTGTTTGGTGTAAAGTTAAGATAATATGTATGATGGGAGTTTTCTTACTCGGTAAAATTTTTGGGTTGCCTTGGAAACATGATCAAAGATCTTATTGATTTGCTAATGGCCCACTTTGCCCTATAAATAAAGCTAGATGTGGTTTGGGGGCACACTTTGTTCTTGCCAGCAGCAATTACATATTTTTTTTAATTCTGCATATTTTTTTAATTCTACACCATTCCCACTCGGAACCTGGAATTACTAGCTGTGCTGGTTCGTGGCATGTGCCTAGATATAAAAATAAATATAGTTACTCTATTATACCATTTCATTATGGAAATACCACTCTTTTGTTAACACATCATTATATTATTTTTAGATAAATACACCCAAATAAAATGGATAGATTTCTCAAAAAGAAGCATGATATTAAAGAATTCAATTCTGGAAGTGAGCAAAAGTTAAGTGTAAATAAAATAGGACTTGAAGGCTGATGGGAAGAATTTAATTTATAGCATTTTCCATCACTTAACACTGAACAATACAATTGGATTAGAAACCCATTCATGAAAGATTCAAGTGATTTTGGTTTAACATTAACAGAAGAAGAAGAACTGGCAGCTATATCCACTGATTGTGGATTGATGATTAATCATAAAGAATTGTCTCATGAAGCCTGGTGGATTTCTATAAAAGAAGAATATGTGGCAATATCTTAAAAAGCTTTGAACATTTTACTACAATTTTTAACATTCTATTTATGTGAATTAGGATTTTCTACCCTCAACACAAGAGTAAAAAGAGAGGAATTCTTCAATGTATTGATGAAGAAATGAGAGTTTGCCTTTCAAATATATGCCCAAACATTGAAGAAATCACTAGGACACATCAGGTTCCTGTTTCTCATAAACACAAGAATGAAAAAAACTTAACACATTCGTACCAGATTTACTAAATCTTACTGCCGAATTTACTAAATCTTACTAAGAATGTATCTATATATATATAAAAAGATAACATTTTTGTAGTTTTTTTTATTTTTAACCCCTCTTTTTTATGAATTTTAAAAAGCATAACTCAAAAAATATAAAATAAAAATGTTTTTTAATGTCAGATTTTGTCATATTTATTTCATTTAATTACCATATAAGCATGCTTGGACTTTATATTTTTCTTTAATATTTGACTTTATTATAACATATTTCTCAGAAATTTGTATATAGTGCGCCTACATTTGTAGAATTTTAAATACGCCCAACTTCAAAAAGTTTGAGAACCACTGATCTAAGCCCTTTCTCAGAGCCACTTTCTGACCAGGGAGTGCAGCTTCAGCCCTGAGGCTGAATTGTGGATAGCTTTGTTGATGTACTAGCTAATTTAATCTAACAAGAATCCAGTTCTAATTCAGAGGTCAGCCGATTCATGTTGCACTTGGATCTCAATCATTGACATTGCTGTTATAGTCGGTGACATGCTTAATAGTAACAGTGGCCTGTTATGACAGAAGCAACATAATAGAATAAGATTATTATGTGAGTACACCATTTGAAGATATTAAAAAATGGCCCAGATTGAAAATAATCTTTAGTTTATATCCCATATTATTACTATATATAGGGTAGCAGAGCATAACAGTAATGCAAGTTGCGCAAATCTGATAAAGTTTTCAAGAGTTGCCTTTCAAATGCCTGCTTGACATTAACATTTCCTAAGAGCTTGGAATTAGGAATTTGTAGTAATCTCCAATAATCAGAGTTATAGTTAATATTTTTTAAATAAGCAGATATTTAACTTTTAAATTTGTACAACCTAATGTGGTATGAAACTTTGAGACAGATTAAAGGGGATAAAGAGTCACTAAAACTTCACCCTGTGTTATTCTGCATTGTTTGCTTTGTTTTGTTTTATTTTTGCCCTTTCAACCTTACCGACTTAAACATCTCCGTTGGATGCTTCCTCACTCAGAGATTCACTAGGGGGGTCCCCTCTTTGTGCTCTTGTGTCTGTAATAAATGTACACACTGGCCAAATATTATATACTCAGCAGATTCTGAAAGAAGAAATTAATAAATGGTCTAAGCATTTAGATACAGGCCTAAGTCTCCAATTATTTCAGGTTAGGGCATAAGTGAGGGAAATAAACATGATATTTATAGCACATGTGAAATACAGGTCAAGAGGCCAAGCCGCAGCTGTATTCAAGTACCACGAAAAAGACATATAAGCCCACATAAAATCTGAACTAGGGATTCAAGAATTAGTCCTACAACTACAGGGTGATAACCTTCTAGGTAACATTTATCCTAGAGGCCTTTAAGAAACTGGAAGACATGTTGACTAACTTTATGGCTAGATGTTAGTGTGACCTGAAAAGGCCTTTTCTTTTCTTTTTTTAATTGGATTCCCAAGTCGATCCTGAAGCAGATAAATAAAAATATCTAAGAAGGGAACTCATGAAACTGTCTTTATATTTGATAGTGATGGGCAACTCAGCCCCCATTTGACCTTTGCCTACTGTGTGAACCACTTTGTGGGAGGATATAGTCCCTTGAAGTAGCCATTTTTTTTTTTTTTAGAAAAACCAAGGTTAACCCGAACATCTACCTACTAACACAAATGAAGTAATATGCAGAACTATAGATTTCAATTATATGCTCAATCCCTGAATATCACAAAATAATAGTGCGGCTGAAATAAACTTCTTTGAATTTAATAAGTAAATGCTACAGAATGAATCAAGAGCTTTTCTTTTACACACTGGGTATCTTTACAATGAACATTTTCTTGGGGAAAGTAAAGCCATACACTGCACCTAAAGGAACCCTCCTGCTCCCAGGACCCAGCAGAAATCTGAAATGCTATTTTCATTTCCTGACATGAGAACAGAATGTGACTTGTTCTTGTGACAGATGTGTTCCTTAAAAGTTGTGCAAACTTGGAATTTTTTAAGCAGTTGAAATGATGTGCTTGCTACTTTTAAAAAATATATAAAAATAATATTTTTTGCATTAAAAAGAGTTTAGAGTTGCAAAAACTATCTCAGAATGTGTCTGTTTTATCTAGGATTTATAGTGTTAAACTATAATAACTAGGATGTTATTATATGGGCTTGGGTCCTTTGAAACACAGAACTCAATATAGCAAAGTCTGCTGTAACCAAGAGATATTTAGAAACCTGGTTAAACTGAAATTTTGGAAAAGATACATATGCTTTATGGGAAAACCATGTTACTAAAAACATAATTTAACAACTGCTGTTATATACTAAAGTCCACAGTTTTTAATGTGGAAATTGTCATTTTGAAAATGAAAAAAATATAATGTGTTATATTTTATACCAAATTTTCAGAAATGTATATGTTCTTAAAGTGAGCCATGCAATTGAAACTAGCTCTTATATAAAACTTCTATTTTCCAACTTTTATTCATATGAGACATTTAATTCTATCCTTCTCATTAGTGAGAAAGACTTTTTAACAAGTATGTATGGGATACTAAGCATCGAAGCAAATATCTATTATTTTTATTATTTCCATTTTACAGATGTAGAAAATAGGTTCAGGGAAATTAAGAGTTCTATTTAAGGTCACACATAGAGTTGATGATAGAAATGGAAATTCAATTCATATTTTCTAGCTCCCAAATCAATTTCGTCAGACCATGAATATACAGAAACAGCTTGCAAATGTTAATAACCAATTCCCTTTTGGTTCATGTTAAAGTAGAGCCGAAAATGTTATTTTGTAGGGCCTAGAAATGAATTATTGGCCCAAAATAGAATTGCCATGGTTTCCATCCAAAATCTATGTTTAGACCAAAAAGATACCAATAATGGTCCTTTTTATTTCTACCTACAGTGGTTTAAAAAAAAGAAAATATTTCCCAACAAAGCTATACTTTGGTTGAGTCAGTTCATGAGTCAACTGTTCTTTGGGAAGAAATGAAAAGTTCATTATCTGTGATGACTGATTATATGAAAGAAATCAAAATAAAGAAGCCATTGTAGTATGTATGTGCTAAACCCTCATCTAAAGCTCTAAGTAAACAAGATGAGTATGAGATTTTCCTCAGTGAATAACTCAGAAGGTGGGGTACAGAGGTGGGCAGGAAAGAATTAAGACCTGCACCAGAGCCTGACACCTTGTCAGATGTATTTGGTACATGGTTTTATGGAAAATGTTTATTTTCCACCTCTTATTATTTTTGTTTGTTAGTTTGCTTTTTATGGAGAGGACTATGTGTTAGCATTACAGTCCCAGTCTCCTTATATCCCCTCATACACTGCACTCTCATTGGTAAGTTTGGAAAGAGACATTGGACAGGCATAGCTGGAGTCTGGCTCTTCTCTTTGTCTTCTGAGTCAGCCTGTTCACAGAGAGCGCGTGGGCTCCTAATTGTGCTCTGCCTTGGGTGAGCCTCTCCACTGAGAGGCCCTGTCTCCTTATTGGACATGTTTCAGGCGGATTCTCTGACAAGCAATCTCCGAAACAGAAATCAGCCTGCAGGATTTGAATTAGGGTCCTCTTTTCTACGTCAGTGACAAGACCAAATTTTTATGTTAATTTCTTATGTTGATATTTGAGGCTATCAAATTTGTATACAAAAAAATCATCTGTATTTACATAAATAGCTACTTGGAAAATAGTATATTTAAAACTTTATGAAAGAATTTAGTAAAGGGTAAGTATGTGCTCAAAAATATCTTGTAGGGGCCCTGGCCGGTTGGCTCAGCGGTAGAGCGTCAGCCTGGCGTGCGGGGGACCCAGGTTCGATTCCCGGCCAGGGCACATAGGAGAGGCGCCCATTTGCTTCTCCACCCCCCCTCCTTCCTCTCTGTCTCTCTCTTCCCCTCCCGCAGCCAAGGCTCTATCGGAGCAAAGATGGCCCGGGTGCTGGAGATGGCTCCTTGGCCTCTGCCCCAGGCGCTAGAGTGGCTCTGGTCGTGGCAGAGCGATGCCCCAGAGGGGCAGAGCATCGCCCCCTGGTGGGCAGAGCGTCGCCCCTGGTGGGCATGCCGGGTGGATCCCGGTCGGGCGCATGCGGGAGTCTGTCTGACTGTCTCTCCTCGTTTCCAGCTTCAGAAAAATACAAAATATATATATATATATATATATATATATATATATATATATATATATATATATATATCTGGTAGGTAATACATTTATGTCTGTGATGTCAAGACAATTTAATGAGAAAGAATATTCAACAAATGATGCTGGGTAAATTAGATATCAACACATAGCAGAATGAAGTGAGACCTCATCTCTACATATAAAACTTAAGTAAAAATGGACCATAGATATAAATATAAGAACTCAAACTATAAAACCCTCAGAAGAAAACATAAGAGTAAATCTGTTACATTAAGTTATGTAATGATTTCTTATATATAATATCAAATTCCCAAGTGACCAAAAAAAAAAAAAAAAGAGGTAAATTGGATTGTATCAAAATGTGAAACTTGTGTTTCAAAGGACACCATAGAGACAATGAAAATATAAATCATAGAATTAGGAGAAATATTTGCAAATCATGTATCTAATAGGAGACATATTCAAAAAATATAAAGGACTCTTACAACTTAAAAATAAAAAGACAGCCTGACCTGTGGTGGCACAGTGGATAAAGCATTGACCTGGAAATGCTGAGGTTGCCGGTGCGAAACCCTGGGCTTGCCTGGTCAAGGCACATATGGGAGTTGATGCTTCCTGCTCCTCCCCCTTCTCTCTCTCTGTATCTCTCTCTTCTCTCTCTCCCTCTCTCCTTTCTAAAATGAATAAATATAAATAAATAAATAAATAAATAAATAAATAAAAAGACAAATCTTACCTTTTGTAAAAGAATGAAATCTAAAGAATAAAATAAATAATCAGTAGAGAAACAGATTCATAAATACAGAGAACAGATGGGTAATTAATAGAGGTGATGGGGCTTGGATGAAAAAGATGAAGGGATTAAGAAGCATAAATCAGGAGAGAGAAGATGGCAGCGGAGTAGGCGGATGCACAGACACCCAGCTCTCAACACCAAACTGGAATACAAATCAATTTAGAAAAAATCAGCATGAAAAACCAACACTGAACTGCAAAAACAGCTCTCAAAAACCAAGGAGCAAAGAGGAAGCCACAATAATCCTGGTAAGGAGTGCCTGAATCTCCTCTGCTTACAGGAAGGGAAGGAGGGGGGTGAGGCTGAGAGCCCAGAGAGGATTTCACAGAGGAAAAAGAGTAGAAACTACTACTGCTCACAGCCACTTACCTGGCGACCAGGGAGCAAGGTGGGTTGAAAAGACCAGCTTATCTCCCAAGTGGAAAAGACAGGGAGAGGGACAGACTGTGAGGGGCTAAGGTATGCAAGAAACAAATAAAAAAGCTGACTCATTCGTGCTGGAGGCACGAACCTTTCACAAAACAGAGCTGAAGTGCTTCTGGATCAGAGATCTCCGGACATCTATCCAGCTCCAATCAGCACAACAAGACACAGCTGAAAACAAGAAGTGGGGAGGAGGGGCAGTAACTCAGGTCTCTATGGAGATCTGAGATACACCTACCCCTACTGAAGCTGAGAGAAAAAACCCTGCCCCCAGTGAGATTAGTTGGAGGAAGAGACCTTCAGCGTCTCAGGTTACACCCACAGCATTCCTGGATACAGTTTCAAGGAAGCCCCCTGCTGAGATCAGTTAACAAGACTATCACCTGTTAAGAAAACAAACAAATCAAGACTTCAAAGCTGCCCAAATCCGAAAGTGGATTACAAATAATAGCTGATACCAACCCACGAAGACCTAAAAATAACACAACTGAAAACTGGAGGCAGACAACACCAAGCCTAGACTCAATCAACTCTACAAATAAAAAAAAAGAAGAAGATGAGAAAACAAAGGAGTGCAATCCAAATGAAACCACAAGAGACACTTTCGAGAGATGAACTGAGTGATATGGAAATAATCAAACTTCCAGATGCAGAGTTCAAAATAATGATTGTAAGGATGCTTAGGGATCTTAGAACAACAATGGAGGGGGAGTTTGAAAACCTAAATAAAGAAATAGCAAGTATAAAAAAGAATCAGTTGGAGACGAGAAATACAATATCAGAAATAAAGACCACAATGGAAGGAATTAAAAACAAGATTGATAGAGCAGAGGATCGAATCAGCGAGTTAGAAGACAACTGGAATGAAGGCATGAAAGTAGAGAATAAAAGAGAAAAAAGACTCAAAAAGTCAGAGGAAACTCTTAGAGAGCTCTGTGACAACATGAAGAGAAATAACATCCGCATCATAGGGGTTCCTGAAGAAGAAGAAAAAGAACAAGGGATAGAGACTTTGTTCAATCATATCATAGCTGAAAACTTCCCTAAATTAATGCAAGAGAAACTCTCACAAATCCAAGAAGCACAGAGGACTCCATTAAAGAGAAACCCAAAGAAACCTACACCAAGACACATCATAATTAAAATACCAAAGCTAAGTGATAAAGAGAAAATATTAAAAGCTGCAAGAGAAAAAAAAGTTATCACCTACAAAGGAGCCCCCATAAGGATAACATCTGACTTCTCAACAGAAACACTTGAGGCCAGAAGGGAATGGCAAGAAATATTCAAAGTAATGCAGAACAAGAACATACAACCAAGACTACTTTATCCAGCAAGGCTATCGTTTAAAATTGAAGGAGAAATAAAAAGCTTCCCAGACAAAAAACAACTCAAGGAATTCATTACAACCAAACCAATGCTGCAGGAAATATTAAGGGGCCTGGTGTAAACAGATAAAGTGGGAAAAGAATACAGAAAAAAAAAAAAGAAAAAGGAATACACCTTTAAAGAAGAAAATGGCAATAAACAACTACATATCAATAATAACCTTAAATGTAAATGGATTAAATGATCCAATCAAAAGACATAGGGTAGCTGCGTGGATAAGAAAACAGGACCCATACATATATTGTCTACAAGAGACACACCTTAGAACAAAAGACACACACAGATTGAAGGTAAAAGGATGGAAAAAAATGTTTCATGCAAACGGAAATGAAAAAAAAAGCTGGGGTAGCAATACTTATATCAGACAAATTGGACTTTAAAACAAAGGATATAGTAAGAGATAAAGAAGGCCACTACATAATGATAAAGGGAGTAATCCAACAGGAAGATATAACTATTATAAATATCTATGCACCTAATATAGGATCACCCAAATATATAAAACAGACTTTGATGGATTTAAAGGGCGAGATCAACAGCAATACTATAATAGTAGGGGATTTCAATACCCCACTAACATCACTAGATAGATCCTCAAGAAAGAAAATTAACAAAGAAACAGCAGACTTATTGGAAACAATAGATCAACTCGATTTAATAGATATCTTCAGAACCTTTCACCCTAAAGCAGCAGAATATACATTCTTTTCAAGTGCTCATGGTACATTCTCTAGGATAGACCACATGTTAGGGCACAAAAGTGTTCTCAACAAATTTAAGAAGACTGAAATCATATCAAGCACTTTCTCCGATCACAACGGCATGAAACTAGAAATGAATCACAGCAGAAAAGCTCAAAAATTCTCAAACACATGGAAACTAAATAGCAAGGTGTTAAATAATGAATGGATTAAGAATGAGATCAAAGAAGAAATAAAGAAATTCCTAGAAACGAATGACAATGAGCATACAACAACTCAAAATTTATGGGACACAGCGAAAGCAGTGCTGAGAGGGAAGTTCATAGCACTACAGGCACACTTTCAGAAGCTAGAAAAAGCTCAAATAAACAACTTAACCCTGCATCTAAAAGAATTAGAAAAAGAACAGCAAGTAAAGCCCAAATGTAGTAGAAGGAAGGAAATAATAAAGATCAGAGCAGAAATAAATGACATAGAGGCTAAAGAAACAATACAGAGGATCAATGAAACTAGGAGCTGGTTCTTTGAAAAGGTAAACAAGATTGATGCACCTTTAAGTAGACTCACCAAGAAAAAGAGAGAGAGGACTCAAATAAATAAAATTAGAAATGAGAGAGGAGAAATAACAACTGACACAACAGAAATACAAAATATTGTAAGAAAATACTATGAAGAACTGTATGCCAAAAAACTAGACAACCTAGATGAAATGGACAAATTCCTTGAAACGTACAATCTTCCAAAAATCAATCTGGAAGAATCAGAAAACTTAAACAGACCAATTACACCAAAGGAGATCGAAACAGTTATCAAAAAACTCCCAACAAAGAAAAGTCCGGGGCCCGATGGCTTCACAACGGAATTCTACCAAATATTCAAAGAAGAACTAACTCCTATCCTTCTCAAACTATTTCAAAAAATTCAAGAGGAAGGAAGACTTCCAAACTCCTTTTATGAGGCGAGCATAATTCTGATTCCAAAACCAGGCAAAGACCACACAAAGAAAGAAAATTATAGGCCAATATCTCTGATGAATATAGATGCTAAAATCCTCAACAAAATATTAGCAAACCGGATCCAACAATATATGGAAAAAATCATACATCATGATCAAGTGGGATTTATTCTGGGGAGGCAAGGCTGGTACAATATTCGTAAATCAATCAATGTGATTCATCACATAAACAAAAAGAAGGAGAAAAACCATATGATAATTTCAATAGATGCAGAAAAAGCATTTGATAAAATCCAGCACCCATTCATGATCAAAACTCTCAGCAAAGTGGGAATACAGGGAACATACCTCAACATGATAAAAGCCATCTATGAGAAACCCACAGCCAACATCATACTCAATGGGCAAAAATTAAAAGCAATACCCTTAAGATCAGGAACAAGGCAGGGGTGCCCTTTTTCACCACTCTTATTTAACATAGTCCTGGAAGTCCTAGCCACAGCAATCAGACAAGAAGAAGAAATAAAAGGCATTCAAGTTGGAAAAGAAGAAGTAAAACTATCATTATTTGCAGATGATATGATATTGTATATAGAAAACCCTAAAGTCTCAGTCAAAAAACTACTGGACCTGATAAATAAATTCAGCAAAGTGGCAGGATATAAAATCAATACTCAGAAATCAGAAGCATTTTTATACACCAACAATGAACAGTCAGAAAGAGAAATTAAGGAAACAATCCCCTTCACAATTACAACCAAAAAAATAAAGTACCTAGGAGTAAACTTAACCAAGGAGACTAAAGACTTGTACTCGGAAAATTACAAAACATTGATAAAAGAAATCAAGGAAGATACAAACAAGTGGAAGCATATACCGTGCTCATGGTTAGGAAGAATAAACATCATTAAAATGTCTATATTACCCAAAGCAATTCATAAATTCAATGCAATACCAATTAAAATACCAATGACATACTTCAAAGATATAGAACACATATTCCAAAAATTTATATGGAACCAAAAAAGGACACGAATAGCCTCAGCAATCTTAAAAAAGAAGAATAAAGTGGGAGGTATCACACTTCCTGATATCAAGTTATACTACAAGGCCATTGTACTCAAAACAGCCTGGTACTGGCATAAGAACAGGCATATAGATCAATGGAATAGAACAGAGAACCCAGAAATAAACCCACAGTTCTATGGACAACTGATATTTGACAAAGGAGGTACAGAAATACAATGGAGTAAAGACAGCCTCTTTAACAAATGGTGTTGGGAAAATTGGACAGCTACCTGCAAAAAAATGAAACTAGATCACCAGCTTACACCACTCACAAAAATAAACTCAAAATGGATAAAAGACTTGAATGTAGGCCGTGAAACCATAAGCATCTTAGAAGAAAACATAGGCAGTAAGCTCTCCAACATCTCTCAGAGCAATATATTTGCTGATTTATCTCCACGGGGAAGTGAAATAAAAGACAGGATAAACAAATGGGACTATATCAAACTAAAAAGCTTTTGCACAGCTAAAGACAACAAGAACAGAATAAAAAGACAAACTACACAATGGGAGAACATATTTGACAATACGTCTGATAAGGGGTTAATAACCAAAATTTATAAAGAACTTGTAAAACTCAACACCAGGAAGACAAACAACCCAATCCAAAAATGGGCAAAAGAGATGAATAGACACTTCTCCAAAGAGGACATACAGATGGCCAATAGGCATATGAAAAAATGCTCAACATCACTAATCATTAGAGAAATGCAAATTAAAACCACAATGAGATATCACCTTACACCAGTCAGAATGGCGCTTATCAACAAAACAACACAGAATAAGTGCTGGCGAGGATGTGGAGAAAAGGGGACCCTCCTGCACTGCTGGTGGGAATGCAGACTGGTGCAGCCACTGTGGAAAACAGTATGGAGATTCCTCAAAAAACTGAAAATCGAACCGCCTTTTGACCCAGCTATCCCACTTTTAGGAATATACCCCAAGGACACCAAAGAACGGCTCGAAAAGGAGAAATGCACCCGCATGTTTGTGGCAGCATTGTTCACAATAGCGAAGATCTGGAAACAGCCCAAGTGTCCGTCAGAGGACGAGTGGATTAAAAAACTTTGGTACATATATACTATGGAATACTACTCAGCCATAAGAAATGATGACATCGGATCATTTATAATAACATGGATGGACCTTGATAACATTATACGGAGTGAAGTAAGTAAATCAGAAAAAAAACTGAGATGAATCTATACATAGAAGGGACATAAAAATGAGACTCAGAGACATGAACAAGAATGTGATGGCAACAGGGGCGGGGGGTGTTGGGGGAGGGGGGAGGGGGTGAAGAAGGAGAGAGGGGTTAGGGGAGGGGAGGGGCACAAAGAAAACCAGATAGAAGGTGACAGAAGACAATTTAACTTTGCGGGAGGGGTATACAGCACAATCAAATGTCAAAATAATCAAGAGATATTTTCTCTCAACATATGTACCCTGATTTATCAATGTCACTGCATTAAATTTAATAAAAAAATATTAATATTAAAAAAAAAAGCTGTGATACATTTACACAATAGAATATTACATGGCCAGGAAAAAAAAATAAATTTTACCTTTTGCAACAAAAAAAAAAAAAAAAAAAAAAGAAGCATAAATCACCTGAAAAGACGGTGTCACAGTGGATAGAGTATAGGACTGAAATATGGAGGACCCAGGTTTGCAACCTCAAGGGAGCCAGTTTGAGCATGGGCTCATTTGGTTTGAGCAAGGCTCACCAGCTTGAGCCCAAGGTTGCTGGCTCGAGCAAGGGGTCACTCAGTCTGCTGTAGCCCCACGGTCAAGGCACATATGAGAAAGCAATCAATGGACAACTAAGGTGCTACAAAAAAGAATTAATGCTTCTCATCTCTCTCCTTTCCTGTCTGTCTGTCCCTACCTGTTGTTTTCTCTGTCTCTCTTCATCTCTATCACAAAAAAAAAGGAAGTATAAATTGGTAGTTACAGAATAGTCACAGCATATGCATTACAGCATAGGAAATATAATTAATAATATTGTACATATATATATGGGGCCTGGTAGGTACTCGAAATATTGAGTGGACCACTCTGTAAAGCACATGATTGTCTAACCACCATATTATATATATGAAACCGATACAGAATAATATTAATGTAAACTGTAATTGAAAACTAAAAGTAAACAGAACAAATAAACATATTCTTTAAAAATAAAAAAGACAAATAATCCAGTTTTTTAAAAATGAGCAAGTAGTTTGAAGACATTTATTGAAAGAATATACAAATGGCAAAAATAAGCACATGAAACTATACTCAGTATAATTCGTCACTAAAGAAATGCAAGGTGACGTTAGAGAATTGGCACCATGAGGAGCGCCACTGACAAATCTTCCCAAAATTTTAACAAGTTCATCAACCAGAGACAAAAAAATCTATCCTTGGAGAATCCGGGAGTTCCACACACTGAAGGCGAAGGTAGGGTCGAGCGAAAAATTGACTAAATATATAATCAACCTCGAAGTAAATAAGTCAGACAAAGAAACACTCTGCCTTCCTCACTAACTTGAGAAAAGGCTGCTTTCACTTGGAACTGAGAGTGGGGGGGGAGCTAAGGGTGTGGATAGCTAGGCTGCAGCACGGACGTTTGTTCAAGCCGAGGAAAGACTGTGCCTGTGCTGGGTTAGCCCACGTGAGCAGCCGCCTGTGTGCTGCGAGCGGCCTAGCCTCCCGCGAGCTGTGCCACAATCAGCCCAACCTCCCTCATGCCATGAGCAGCCCAACAGCCCGCACATGCTGAGAGCAACTGCCCTCGTGCAAGGGAGCAGCAGCTGCCAGCGGTGCCCGGGGAGTACGCCAAAGGGAGCTTCTCTTGATGGGAGGGGCACCTCACCCAGCCATTCAAGCTAACAATCAAGCATTGGGGAAAGGGTGCGCGGGCAGCTTGCAGTACTTTCTGGAGAAATTCAGCAGATCCAATCACTGAAATTAGCTTAACCCACAGGCTGCTCACCTCCCAACTGACCTACGTGGCTCTAATTGACAAGATCTCTCTCAGTTCAGCGATCCAAGACAAGAGGCATGATATTTTTTAGTTCCTCTTGCTAAAGGGGTGGGGGCAACTTCTGATTGGCAGAGCTTCCATACTCAGGGATATATGCTAAAAAGAGGCACTTGGCAGTGTTAAGACCTCCTGTACCGCAGGCAGCGACTAGGGCATCTTCTTCCCAGCCAAAACAGGTTACAAAGTGTGGAAAGCCTGGGGAGAAAGGTCCCATAGAGTACTAGGCATGCTGAACAGGCCTGGAAACTCATAGAAAGTAACCTTGAGAGCAATTGGCTCCCAGCCCCACCTGATTACGCTGGCGGCTCTGCCTGCCAGAGCCTTACCCAGAGCCCTGCATTGAGTGGGGATAAAGTGGGGATTTGCCAGCTCTTTGAGCCTCTTACTCCCTAGGCAGAGGCAGTGGCAGCCTCATAGCTGGATCATCAGGCTGCTAATTAAGGAAAGAGAGACTAGGAGAGAGGCTCCGGGAAAACAAACTCTCTCATTGTCAGAGCCTGCAAACGCTAACAAGCCTTGACTACCAACGAGACTGAAGCCAAATATATGACATTGCTGTAGAGTCTCATCAACTGCAAATCCTTACCTAAGTGTGCCACAGGGGCAAAGCCTGGGTACAGAGTCACTGACCAGGAAAAGGGAGAGGAAAGAAAAGGGAAGAAGAAGTTAACCTCTCAAATTCAAGAAAAATCCAGACTTTATAATTTGTTCCACTATTTTTTTGTATTTTTCATCTTCTTGCCTTTATTAGTATTATTTCTATTTCCTCCACCTTGGTCCTTTTATTCTCTGCCTGTCTTACTCTTTCCTTTTCTTGAACTACACTACCCATAAGTGTTTCATTTTATTTCTTTTCTTCTTCCTTACTATCCATGAGGGTTACACTCCAAAACCCTTAACTCTCTCTCTCTCTCTCTCTCTCTCTCTCTCTCTCTCTTTGTTTTTTTCTCTTTTTTCTTCCTTTCCTTTTCCCCTTTTTCTTGTTTCTCCCTTTCTATTAGTTTCTTCTTTTCTCCTTTTAATTTTCCTCTCATTCAATCCTCAATCATGAACAAATTAATTAATTTGGGACTCAATTTTTTTGAGGGTTTTTTTGTGGCATTTTGGGTGCTTTTTACTTCACTTTTTAACTCATTAGCATTCCTCCCAACCCAGGATCTCCATTCTACTCAGTCTTTGCTCCACTTAATACAATAGTTTTTACCCCCCTTTTTCTTGTTTCCCTCTTATCCTTCTCATTATATCTCTTAGTCGACCATCACTTACAAGCAAATCATTTTATACTTGACCCAAATTTTTTCCTTTTTTGCACTTTGTGGGTGCCTACCTCCTTTTTTGCCTCTTGAACACTTTCCCCCCAACTCAGGCCCTCCATTATAGGCAGTTTTTGTTCCATTTAGCATAATATAATTCACAGTTTATCACGATATTTTCCTAAGGAGGAAGGAAGAGGAGGGGAAGAGAAGAAAGAAAAGGAAAGGGAAATAATAAATTATTATTGAATTTTTTTCCAAATTTTTTTTTATTTTTATTTTTTATTAATTCTATTTAGTGCTATCAACAAGACCACCCTCAGATGCCATTAAGAAAAAAAATCAAATATTATGGATACAAAAGATAGAGAAGTAACACAGATAGATGTGGAAAAATCTATGGAGAAAAAATTTAACATATTGGAAACCTTGGAGCTAAGTGACAGGGAATTTAAAATAGAAATTCTAAAAATACTCAGAGATATACAAGAAAACACAGAAAGGCAATATAGGGAGCTCAGAAAACAACTCAACGAACACAAAGAATATATTACCAAGGAAATTGAAACTATAAAAACAAATCAAACAGAGATGAAAAACTCAATTCATGAACTGAAAAACAAGGTAACAAGCTTAGCTAATATAACAGGCCAGATAGAAGGTAGGATTAGTGACATAGAAGACAAGCAACTTGAGGCACAACAGAGAGAAGAAGAAAGAGACTCAAAAATTTAAAAAAATGAGAAAGCCCTACAGGAATTGTCTAACTCCATCAAAAAGAATAACATAAAAATAATAAGTATGTCAGAGGAAGAAGAGAGAGAAAATGGAATGGAGAATATATTCAAACAAATAATAGATGAGAACTTCCCAAGTCTGTGGAAAGAACTAAAGCCTCAAATTCAAGAAGCAACAGAACACCGAGTTTTCTTAACCCCAACAAACCCACTCCAAGGCACATCATAATGAAAATGGCACAAAGCAATGACAAAGAAAGAATTCTCAAGGCAGCCAGGGAAAAGAAAAATACAACATATAAAGAAAGGCCTATTAGATTATCATCAGATTTCTCAGCAGAAACTCTACAAGCTAGATGAGAGTGGACCTCAATATTTAAAGCCATGAAAGAGAGGAACTTTCAGCCAAGAATACTATACCCATCAAAGCTATCCTTCAAGTACGAAGGAGAAATAAAAACATTCACAAATACAGAAAAGATGAGGGAATTTATCATCAGAAAACCCACACTCCAGGAAATACTAAAGGGGGTTTTCCAACCAGATCCAAAGAACAAACCAAAACAAAACCACAAGTAAAAGCTCCACCAAGAACACAATAAAATCAAACTTAAACTGTGACAACAAAAGCAAAAAAAAGGGGGGGGGAGAGGACGGAGATTAACAGTAGCAAAGGACGATGAAGTGCAGAAACACTCACAAGATAGAGTACTACAATGAATATGGTAGGTACCCTTTTCATTACTTAATGGTAACCACCCTTAAAAAAAAACACCACAGAAGCACATGACTTAAAAAAGGTAGCATTGGAGGAAAGAAGTGTGAAATACAAACAAACAAAAACAAAGGATAGAAAAACAAAAGAGAAGAATCAAACAAGATACAAAACTAACAGAAAGCAATTTATAAAATGGCAATAGGGAACTCACAAGTGTCAATAATTACACTAAGTGTAAATGGATTAAACTCACCAATATAAAGACCCAGAGTAGCAGAATGAATTAAAAAAGAAAATCCAACTGTATGCTGCCTACAAGAAACACATCTAAGCAACAAGGATAAAAGCAAATTCAAAGTGAAAGGCTGGAAAACAATACTCCAAGCAAATAACATCCAAAAAAGAAGCAGGTGTAGCAATACTCATATCTAATAATGCTGACTACAAGACAGCAAAATACTCAGAGCCAAAAATGGTCATTTTATAATGATTAAGGGGACACTGAATCAAGAAGACATAACAATCCTTAATATATATGCACCAAACCAAGGAGCACCAAAATATAGAAGACAGCTACTGATTGACCTAAAAACAAAAACTGACAAAAAATACAATCATACTTGGAGACCTCAACACACCTCTGACGGCTCTAGATTGGTCATCCGAACAGAGAATCAATAAAGATATATTGGCCTTAAATGACACACTAGAACACCTGGATATGATAGACATATATAGGACACTTCATCCTAAAGCGACAGAGTATACATTTTTCTCTAATGTACATAGAACATTCTCAACAATTGACCATATGTTGGGCCACAAAGATAACATCAGCAAATTCAGAAAAATTGAAATTGTACCAAGCATATTTTCTGATCATAAAGCCTTGAAACTAGAATTCAACTGCAAAAAAGAGGAAAAAAAATCCCACAAAAATGTGGAAACTAAACAACATACTTTTAAAAAATGAATGGGTCAAAGAAGAAATAAGTGCAGAGATCAAAAGATATATACAGACAAATGACAGTGCGACATATCAGAATCTCTGGTATGCAGCAAAAGCAGTAATAAGAGGGAAGTCCACCTGACCTGTGATGGCGCAGTGGATAAAGCATTGACCTGGAAATGCTGAGGTCGCCGGTTCGAAACCCTGGGCTTGCCTGGTCAAGGCACATATGGGAGTTGATGCTTCCAGTTCCTTCCCCCTTCTCTCTCTCTCGCTCCCTCTCTCTCTTCTCTTTAAAAATTAATAAATAAAAAAAAGAGGGAAGTCCATATCACTTCAGGCATATATGAACAAACAAAAGATAGCCCAAGTGAACCACTTAACTTCACACCTTAAGGAACTATAAAAAGAAAAACAAAGACAACCCAAAACCAGTGGAAGAAAGGAAATAATAAAAATCAGAGCAGAAATAAATGAAATAGAGAACAGAAAAACTATAGAAAAAATTAATAAAACAAGGAGCTGGTTCTTTGAAAAGATCAACAAAATTGACAAACCCTTGGCAAGACTCACAAAGGAAAAAAGAGAAAGGACTCATAGAAACAAAATCCAAAAAGAAAGAGAAGAAATCACCGCAGACATCATAGATACACAAAGAATTATTGTAGAATACTACAAAAAACTATATGCCACCAAATTCAACAATCTAGAAGAAATGGATAAATTCCTAGAACAATACAACCTTCCTAGACTGAGTCATGAAGAAGCAGAAAGCCTAAACAGACCAATTATCAGGGAGGAAATAGAAAAAACTATTAAAAACCTCCCCAAAAATAAAAGTCAAGGCCCAGATGGTTATACTAGCGAATTCTATCAAACATTCAAACAAGACTTGGTTTCTATTCTACTCAAAGTCTTCCAAAAAATTGAAGAAGAAGCAATACTTCCAAACACATTTTATGAGGCCAACATAACCCTCATACCAAAACCTGGCAAGGACGGCACAAAAAAAGAAAACTACAGACCAACTTCTCTAATGAATACAGATGCTAAAATACTAAACAAAATACTGGCAAATCGAATACAACAACATATTAAAAAAATAATACATCATGATCAAGTGGGATTCATCTCAGAATCTCAAGGATGGTTCAACATATGTAAAACGGTTAACGTAATACACCATATCAACAAAACAAAGAACAAAACCACATGATCTTATCAATAGATGCAGAAAAGGCATTCGATAAAATACAACACAACTTTATATTTAAGACACTCAACAAAATGGGTATAGAAGGAAAATATCTCAACATGATAAAGGCCATATATGATAAACCATCAGCCAACATCATATTAAATGGCATAAAACTGAGGACTTTCCACCTTAAATCAGGAAAAAGACAGGGTTGTCCACTCTCTCCACTCTTATTTAACATGGTGCTAGAAGTTCTGGCCAGAGCAATCAGACAAGAGAAAGAAGTAAAAGGCATCTATATCAGAAAAGAAGAAGTAAAGGTATCACTTTTTGCAGATGATATGATCCTATACATTGAAAACCCCAAAGACTCCACAAAAAGATTACTAGAAACAATAAACCAATACAGTAAGGTCACAGGATACAAAATTAACATACAAAAGTCCATAACCTTTCTATATGCCAACAATGAAATATTAGATAATAAACTCAAAAAAATAATCCCCTTCACAATTGCAACAAAAAAAATAAAATACCTAGGAAGAAACATAACAAAGAATGTAAAGGACCTATATAATGAAAACTACAAAGCATTGTTAAGGGAAATCAAAAAACATACAATGAGATGAAAAAATATTCCTTGTTCGTGGATAGGAAGAATAAATATAATCAAAATGGCCATATTACCCAAAGCAATCTATAAATTTAATGCAATTCCCATCAAAATTCCTATGACATTCTTTAAAGAAATGGAACAAAAAATCATCAGATTTATATGGAACTATAAAAAACCCCGATTAGGCCCTGGCCGGTTGGCTCAGTGGTAGAGCATTGGCCTGGCGTGCGAGAGTCCTGGGTTCGATTCCCGGCCAGGGCACACAGGAGAGGCATCCATCTACTTCTCTACCCCTCCCACTCTCCTTCCTCTCTGTCTCTCTCTTCCCCTCCCACAGCCAAGGCTCCATTGGAGCAAAGTTTGGCACTGAGGATGGCTCTGATTGCAGCAGAGTGACGCCCCAGATGGGCAGAGCATCGTCCCCTCTTGGGCATGCCAGGTAGATCCCGGTCGGACGCATGTGGGAGTCTGTCTGAGTACCTCCTCGTTTCCAACTTCAGAAAAATACAAAACAAAACAAAACAAAAAAAACCCCGATTAGCCAAAGCAATCCTAAGGAAAAAGAATAAATCTGGGGGCATTACAATACCTGACTTCAAACTATATTATAGGGCCATGACAATCAAAACAGCATGGTATTGGCAGAATAATAGACACTCAGACCAATGGAACAGAATAGAAAGTCCAGAAATAAAACCACATATATATGGTCAAATAATTTTTGATAAAGGGGCCAACAACACACAATGGAGAAAAGAAAGCCTCTTCAACAAATGGTGCTGGGAAAATTGGAAAGCCACATGCAAAAGAATGAAAGTCGACTATAGCTTGTTCCCTTATACTAAAATTAATTCAAAATTGATCAAAGACCTAAATATAAGACCTGAAACAATAAAGTACATAGAAGAAGACATAGGTTCTAAACTCATGGACCTGGGTTTTAAAGAGCATTTTATGAATTTGACTCCAAAGGCAAGAGAAGTGAAGGCAAAGATAAATGAATGGGACTACATCAGACTAAGAAGATTTTGCTCAGCAAGAGAAACTGACAACAAAATAAACAGACAGCCAACTAAATGGGAAATGATATTTTCAAACAGCAGCTCAGATAAGGGCCTAATATCCAAAATATACAAAGAACTCATAAAACTCAACAACAAACAAACAAACAATCCAATAAAAAAAATGGGAAGAGGACATGAACAGACACTTCTCCCAGGAAGAAATACAAATGCCCAACAGATATATGAAAAGATGCTCATCTTCATTAGTTATTAGAGAAATGCAAATCAAAACTGCAATGAGATACCATCTCACACCTGTTAGATTAGCTATTATCAACAACACAGGTAATAGCAAATGCTGGAGAGGCTGTGGAGAAAAAGGAACCCTCATTCACTGTTGGTGGGACTGTAAAGTAGTACAACCATTATGGAAGAAAGTATGGTGATTCCTCAAAAAACTGAAAATAGAACTACCTTATGACCCAGCAATCCCTCTACTGGGAATATACCCCCAAAACTCAGAAACACTGATACGTAAAGACACATGTAGCCCTATGTTCATAGCAGCATTGTTCACAGTGGCCAAGACATGGAAACAACCAAAAAGCCCTTCCATAGAGGACTGGATAAAGAAGATGTGGCACATATACACTATGGAATACTACTCAGCCATAAGAAATGATGACATCGGATCATTTACAATAAAATGATGGGGTCTTGATAACATTATACGGAGTGAAAGAAATAAATCAGAAAAAAACAAGAACTACATGATTCCATACATTGGTGGGACATAAAAACGAGACTAAGAGACATGGACAAGAGTGTGGTGGTTACCGGGATTGGGGGGAGAGGGGGGATGCGGGAGGGAAGGAGGAAGAGGGGAAGGGGGAGGGGGAGGGGCACAAAGAAAACTAGATAGAAGGTGATGTAGGACAATCTGACTTTGGGTGATGGGTATGCAACATAATTGAATGACAAGAAAACCTGGACATATTTTCTTTGAATATATGTAGCCTGATTTATTGATGTTATCCCATTAATATTAATAAAAATTTATAGAAAAAAAGAAAAAAAAAGAAATGCAAACCAACTACAACAAGGCACCACTTTACACACACTAGGGGGGCTAAAATAAAAACAGCCAATGAGTATGGTGGTACAGTGGATAAAGCTTTGACCTTGAATGCTGAGTTGGCCGGTTTGAAACCCTAGGCTTGCCCCATCAAGGCACATATGGAATTGATGCTTCCTGTTCCTCCCCCACTTCTCTCTCTCTCTCCTCTCTAAAAATAATAAAGTCTTAAAAAAACAAACAAACAAACAAACAAAAACATTACCAAGTGGAAAGTTCCTCAATATGTTAAAGACAGAGTTACCATGACAAAGTAATTCTAAGATATACTGTATACTCAAGAGAAATGAAATACATCCAAAAACTGTATGTATGAATAGTCTCAACAGCATCATTCATGACAGGCAGAAAGTGAAAACAACTCAAATATTCATCAACTGATGAATGAATAAAAGCAAAATGTGGTATATCTAACCAATAAAATATTATTCAACGTAAGAAATGAACTACTAATAAGTGCTACAACATGGATAAAACTTAAAACCATTGTTAAGTGGAGAAAGCACAAATAAAATTAACTAAAATTGTTCATTTTATTTGTCAACTTAAATGACTAAAGGATGCCCAGATAGCTGATAAAACATTATTTTTGCATGTGGCTTTGAGGGTATTTATTGAGTAGATTACTATTTGATTCCATAGACTGAATGAAAAGATCTGCCCTCACCAATGTGGACAGGCATCATCCCATCTATTGGGGACTCTAAAAGAACATAAAAGCATAGATAAAAGTGAAATGGTTACCAGGGGGAGACAATTGTGGGGGAAGGGGTTGGGAGGGAAGAGAATAAGGAGGGACAAATATACAGTGACTGAAAATGATTAGACTTTGGGTGATGGGCATGAAACACAATCAACTGTTCAAATACTACAGAAATATTTACCTGAGACTTATGTATTCTTATTGATCAATGTTAGTCCATTAAATTTAATTTTATAAAAAAAAAAGAAAAAGAAGGTGAATTCTTTCACTTTCTGAGCTGTGACATTCATATTCTCCTGCCCTTAGACATCAGTGATCCTGATCTCAGGCATTTAATCTCTGGCAATAATACCATCAGCTCTGCTGGATCTCAGGCTTCAGACATGGGTTGAACCACACACCACTGGCTTTCTTGGTTTTTCAGCCCATAGACAACAGATGGTGAAACTTTTCAGCTTCTGTACCTGTATGAGTCAATACCTATAGTAATTTTTTGAATCTATCACAAAATAAAGGAGACATAAATTGGTAGTTACAAAATAGTCACAGCATATGCATTACAGCATAGGAAATATAATCAATAATATTGTACATATGTACGGAGCCTAGTAGGTACTTGAAATATTGAGTGGACCACTCTGTAAAGCACATGATTGTCTAACAACCATATTGTATATCTGAAACCGATACAGAATAATATTAATGTAAACTGTAATTGAAAAATAAAAGCAGGCCCTGGCTGGTTGGCTCAACGGTGGAGCATCAGCCTGGCATGCAGGAGTCCTGGGTTTGATTCCCGGCCAGGGCACACAGGAGAGGCACCCATCTGCTTCTCCACCCCTCCCCTTCTCCTTCCTCTCTGTCTCTCTCTTCCCTTCCCTCAGCCGAGGCTCCATTGGAGCAAAGATGGCCTGGGCACTGGGGATGGCTCTGTGGCCTCTGCCTCAGGCGCTAGAATGGCTCTGGATGCAACAGAGCGATGCCCCAGGTGCAGAACATTGCCCCCTGGTGGGCATGCCGGGTGGATCCCGGTCGGGAGCATGTGGGAGTCTGTCTGACTGCCTCCCCGTTTCCAGCTTCAGAAAAATAAAAAAAAAAAAAAGAAAGAAAGAAAAAAAAAGAAAAAGAAAAGCAAACAGAACAAATAAACATGTTCTTTAAAAATAAAAAAGACAAATAATCCAGTTTTTTAAAAATGAGCAAGTAGTTTGAAGACATTTATTGAAAGAATATACAAATGACAAAAATAAGCACATGAAACTATACTCAGTATCATTAACTAAATATACATCCTATTGGTTCTGTTTCTCTGGTGAACCCAGACCAATGCAGCCATAAGTTATATAATTCTATTTATAAAAAATGCCCAGAATTGTAAAGCCATAGAGACAGACTGTAGATTAGTGATTTTTCAGGGTCTAGGGGGTAGGAAAAATGGAGAAAGATAGCTAATACGTATGGGGTTTATTTTGGGGGTAATAACATGTTTTAAAATTAGATAGTGGTGATAGTAACAGAGTTCTATAAATATACCAAGAACCACCAACTTGTACAATTTAAAAGAGTGAATTTTATGGTATGTAAATTATATTTCAATAAGTCTGTTATAAAAACATTTGCATGGCCCTGGCCGGTTGGCTCAGTGGTAGAGCATCAACCTGGTGTGTGTGGAATTCCGGGTTCTATTTCGGTCAGGGAACACAGGAGAGGCAGCTCCCGCTTCTCTCTTTCTCTCTCTCTTCCCTTCACACAGCATGGCTCCATTGATTCCAGTACCTTGCCCCTAGGAGCCCAGGATGGCTACTTCAAGCCTCCCCCTCAAGTGCCAAAAATAACTCGGTTGCCAGCTGGTCCCAGATGGGCAGAGCATCAGCCCCAGATGGGGGTTGCTGGGTGGATCCTGGTCAGGGTGCATGCAGGAGTCTATCTCTGTATCTCCGCTACTTTCATGTAAAAAAAAAAAAAGTTTACGTTCATGAACAGCTGTAGAGACTGGTAGTGGAGCAATGTAAATAAATCATCAAGGAAAAAATAATTTGCTCACATGCATTTAAGAAGAATAAATACTCAAGGACACCTGATCAGGCAGATCCCCAAGCATTTTTCTCAAGGCTCTGACATCCAGGACACCCATACTCAAAAGTGACTTTGAGACAGCTTCTGGTTTATGATGGGTTGCATAGTAAAACAGTCATATTTCATGTGAAAGGTATACAAAAGCCTTTGTCTGGCATTCAGAGCCTTATGTGAATGTAACCCATGGTTTATCTATCAGTTTTCTTATTCATTATCCTTTTTTAGGACTGTATTACTCAGCATTTTCCCAAAACCCATCTTGTTCTTTACCATAGCTTGTGATTTTACAGTCCCTAAAATGCCCCCATATCTCCTAATGAGTTGATTCTACCTATTTTTCAAAGCCTTTCTTAATACTATCTTCTCTTTGGAGCCAGTGCTCATTTTCTCCAATTCAATAAAACTCTCCCCCTGCTTTGCTTCCTGGTTACTCTGGTTTGTGTTAGTTATTTATGAGTTTATATTATTTTTTCTCCTCCTAAGACCATCTCAGTGCACTGAGTCAGTGAGGCTATACATCACTCTATGGCGTTGGAAACATTTAAACTTGCTAGTTGTTAAGCTTCAAATATTTGTTGATTGGATTGGACTATCTGCAGATTTCACAGTTTTTCAACTTCATTTGCTCATGTAAAGATAAAACATTACATTTGATTACTTATAAAAAATCAGAAGTTTAACTGTCCCTTCATAGTGATTGTTCTAACATGGGAGCATCACATATATTTATATTTATATTGTGATTTTATCTTAAAGGCAAAATGAAAAATGAAATATATTTTCAAGTATAGTAACATCCACTTAATTCAGCATGATAATGAAAGAGAATATTCCAGATAATAAAAGACTACCTCTTCAAATTCCAGACCTTTAAATGACTTCACATATTTAGAAATGGAAATTTTACTAAGTTGTACTGAATATATTAGTATATGGTAAGAGAATTACTTAATTGGAACATTTTGACCTTAAGCTGCACTGCTTTTGAGGAGTCATTCTCAAAATCATGCTGCTATATTAAGTATAGAACCTTGATTAGTACTTATTTTTTTTAATTTTTATTGAATTGATTGGGATAACATCAGTTGAAATTATCCTGGTTTCAGGTACACAGTTCTACAATACGTCATCTGTAATTGCGCTGTGTGTTTACCACCCCAAGTCAAATCTCCCTCTGTCACCATCTATAACCCTCAATCCTTCTTCACCTCCCCCCACCTCCCTTATCACCTAAGTTAACCAGCAAATAATAATGTTTCTTTGAATTGAAAACTGAGGTAACTATAGGGGGCAGCATGCTCATGACCTATATATGTTCTTATATCCCATTTGCCCTATATTTCTTCTTCATAGAAAGTCATGTCTCTGAGAATGGGAGCTGTGTCTTCCATTTCTTTGTGTCAATTTTATTGTTTCCATGTGTGCAGAATGCCACTCTTTATTAAAAGAAATAGATAACTCATTAAAAAGGAATTCCTGTTTTCAAAAGGTTGAATAAAGGTAGTTTTATTTTTAAAAAAAATACTTAAATAAAAATCCAGCTGGTTAAACTAGAGCCATTGAAGAGAAACTTCATTGAGGAATATTTTTGGCTCTAAGCCCAAAATCTTTTCATTTGATTGTAAATTGGATACAATTTTATTCACTTCAAGCTCCTGTCTTACAGTATTTTATTCTACTGAGACCAGTAAATAAATGTTAATAGCCATGTTGAGCTCAGTTAGCCTACTTCCTTCACTGAAATCACCCATTCGGG
The DNA here is from genome assembly GCF_036850765.1 of Saccopteryx bilineata. Taxonomy (NCBI): domain Eukaryota; kingdom Metazoa; phylum Chordata; class Mammalia; order Chiroptera; family Emballonuridae; genus Saccopteryx; species Saccopteryx bilineata. Next base: position 74,703,084 of record NC_089493.1, read on the forward strand.
TTGTACTATTGCTGGTGAGCCCTTTGCTTGTTGACATTTTTATTGAATGATTGCTCAAGCAATGTTGATGTCTTCATATATTGTTTTGATCCTTCACTAATCCTCTTTATCTGTCATTTCTTTCATCTGAAATATTTTCTTCTTTCCCCATGCTTTTATGACCTTTCTGTCAAAACATGCTACCTGTGTCCTTCAGGAATATTTCCAGAGGGTGTCACCTTTTATTTTTAAAAGTAATATAAACCAAGAGGACACTGATTTTTCATGTAGCAGAGTTTTAACTTCTTTCTATGCCACAGTGTTGTGTTATTTTATTTTTTTTTAGATAAAGACAAAATTGGTGAGGTATGAAAATGTGCAAAAGCGATGAAGGACTGCTTATTGGAAAAAATTTTCCTTTTCTAAGGACTTCTTGATGATTTGTGCTTTGTTAATATAAATCATTTACTACATAATGCAGCTCTGAAGTAATGTCAACAATTTAAACCTGATTCTCATGCCTACATTGTTTCCCCTACAATTCCTGAAAACATCTCTGCCTAAGTTTATGACCTTGGAGTCATACTGAAAATTCATCTCCTTCATTGCTCTTATCTAGTCTTTATTCATATGAAATAGTCACATACTGATATACCTAGGCATGTGGTATGTGGCAAACAATGTGGAGATACATGATGAACATGTTGGAGATAAACTCAGCATAATGAATAAAAAAGGAACAGGAACACAGCACAAGAATGGGTCAGGGTAGAGAAAGGATACTTAAGACCTATAGGCTTGAGTATTCTTTTGGATATTCAAATAAAAATAGGCAAAGTACAGCTGGATATTAGTAGACATATAATAATAGCTAACATTTATTGAGTATTTCCTTTACCAGTATATGATGCTTTTCTAATGCTAGATAAGAATTATAAGCATATAGATGGTAATTGACATAATTGCAATGGATATGACCACTGAAATAATGAAAGAAAGAGTACAGCAAACAGAAACTTGGGAAATACCCATTCAGCTTACTAATTCTTGCCTATAATATTTAGGATTTATCTTCTTTTCAAACAGTTCCTGGACATCCATGTCTGTACTCTGCCTCCTTGTCCTACCTACCTTACAAACAAATCCAGGACTGCAGCTCCAAACCTGCCTGCTAAGAACATGAATGGATTTGAATTTTCACTTTGAACCACAAAAAAAAAAAAAAGAAAGAAAGAAAGAAAAAAAAAACCCTTCTAATAATAAGCTTTAAGTTTTACCAATTATTACAAAAATTGCTCCCTTGCTACTTTCTATTATATATTTCTCTCTTACCACAAAAACACAATTTATGTAACCAACTTCACATGTATTTCTAAACTACCTCATTTCTTTTTCCTGAGATACTTCCCCCATATTTATCTCTCTATGCACCAAAATACCTCTTGCCTCTCTTGCAAAATATACCTATCTTCTTCAGATAACCTTTATATATATATATGCCTACTTAACCCGCTTCCATCTCAGTTCCATTATAAATCACCATGATTGCTCAGAATACATAAGCAATTCTGTACAGATATTGTTAGAAGCAGGTGTTTGTTTATTAATGATTAGAAAATGGGGTACTCTAGTTCATCACATGATTAAGATAGTAGAGATGTGTAATCTATATATGCATGAATAGTCAACTCTCTAGTATTAAAATTCAATAATGGCCTCAAACCTAAACTACACTGAAAATACTTTAATGATTCTGAAAGCACTTTAGGGTTTTACAGAGTCTCAAAGTTATCTTTTTCATTGTCTTATCTGTGTAGGGGAGTAATAAAGATTTCAGGTTCATAGGTTATCAGATTGATCCGCTTTGACTCCATTTCATTAAGTTTGCATCACATCCCCATTATATTGTAAGATTAAGAGCCAGAATCATATTTTCTACTTATTTTGCATTTCATAGGTGGCTGTACATAAATCAGTGTGAATTTCATATTTTTTTTTATTGTCTGGATTAGAGATAAGAGTGCAGAGAGACCCTTATTTTAATAATTCCCATGTTTTCCCTTCACTGTATGGGGTGGGGTAGAAAAAAGTTTATAGTTGTGAGTATGCAAAACCTAGAATTTATTCTTGTATTAGTATTTATCAATTACTGTATTATTTTGCATACAAACAACTGTAAACCTACTTTTGCCCCACCTTATATATGTCAGAACTTACCATCTTATTTTCCATTCCACAACTAGAGGAAAATATAGTGGCCACTTTAACCCTTGTTACTGACTAGTGACTTAGAGTCCTTTAACTCAACCTCTATTGTTGGTCAAATAAGTTTGTAAAATGTGATTTTTACGTTTGCTCACTTTTGTTGTTCAGAATGGCCACTGCCCAGGTGAGACTGCTAATTACCTTCCTGCTTGGCAAGGGCCATTGTTATGCTAATGTTGCCGGAGGAGGGGTTTTGGGGCCAAAAAGTTTTAAGAAGGAGGAAGGAAGAAGAAGGAGGTTATGGTTTTGCAGAGTTTGTGCAGAGTAAGAAGCCATGTTGGCAGATGGGAAACCAGAGGTGACTTAGATTAGTGGGGGCCTTTGATTCTAGGAAAAACCAGAAAAGATTCTCCTGGTTGTGGAACTGGAGAGTGTTTGAGTGGGTTTTGGTGATCCTCTGTGTGTCTGATTTTATTTGCCGGCTGGATGCGAGGCTAGAATAAAGGAATGGCCCACCATTTTTTGGCTCCGTTGTTTCTTTACCATCTGTCTGAATCTAGTGGGAACCTCTATGTGCCTGGCTACTGGCCATATATCTATCATATAGTATGCACTGTAAAAGCCAGCACTTTTCACTAATACCCAACATTTAATTCTGATGCTCTAATCTGTAGGTCTCTCTTCCTCTGTCATAATCATCCTCAAATCACCTGTTGATGGGGGGGTTGTCACAAAATTAAAGTAGCTGCAACAGAACCAATATGTGGAGGACACTTGCCTTCTAGAGTCACTCAGACCCATAGTGGGCAATGCATGAAAGAAATTAAAACATACTCTACAAAGTCACATAGATTTGAGGGTTGTTTTACCGCTGCATAACTTAACATAACCTAATATAATTCTTACTTTGTAAATATCTTATATATTTCTTCTTTCTTAAATATCTTATATCTTATACATTCCTTGAGGGCAAGGTCATGCCTGAATAATTTATTTACCCTCAGTATTTTGCCTAGATAGTTTTTAGTAAGCTGTCATTTGTAGTATGAATACATGATTATTTACTTTTGTAGATAATCTTTATTTCCATAAAAGAATATAATACTCTTCACTTGACCATTCCTTTTACTCCCATCTTTCAATATTAAAGTTTAGCCTGAGGAATTGCAATCCTATTACCCTTTTGTCAATCGAAACTTTCCAGAAGCTTCCAAGTAATCATAAATAGCTTTTAGATAAGAGCCTGACCAAACCAGGAGTGCCTCCTCAGTCTCATCTAGGCTCACCTTGTATCACTTTCTTCTTTTTTTCTGAAGCTAGTTTCCTTCTGCTCTTTCAAGCTGTTGTTTGTACTGCTGTTTAGGTTGTTTCTCTCCAAGATTAGCTTCACAATACGAGGTCATTTACTAAGCTCCTTCTGCCATCTTGATCTGTTAGAGAAGCCTGCTAGAATATCTCATGGGAAATCTATATTCCACATCTGTATGGAAATAGTCTGAGAGTGATGGATTTAATTAATGTGGTGAAGTTACAGATATCCCTGAATATTGCAAAGCCCTCATGTATCCTAGTTTATACTTCTTAATTATCTTATTAAATGGTTCCAGGAAGACTTTTTGGAATAATTTTGAAATCTGATATAAGCAGTTTAAAGTGGAATGCAAGTTGCATTTGAGATGATCCAACTGGGGCTAGAAGTACAGGAAATTAGGAAGCAGCCTGGCCAATGTCAATGCATTGGGCCAACACTAATTGATACAGGTTAAATGACAAATAAATAATTATCTCTCAGCTCAACAAGACAGACATTTAGGCAATATTTAATCATAATAAGTAGGGAGAGATAGGTAATATTATGTATTAGAAATAATATGGGCTTGGGAGTCTGACATACCTGAATTTAAATTTCAAATCTACTTACTACTTTATCACTGCATAAGACAATGAAAAATTAGCTTATATGGTTAAGAATCTTTCTTAGGAATTGTTTGCTTTCATACAGATACACATACACAACCCATAATTTCACTTGAACATGTACATGTATATGTATATGGTATATTTTTCTATTTATTTCAGTATTTCCATTTTTCTTAGTATAGTTTTATAGTTCTTATTGTATTTTGTTATTTTTATTCTCAAGTATTTTATGTTTTTTTATGCTATTATACATGTTATTTTAAATTTTCTATTGCTCAACTAACTAAATATTTCAGTCAAAAAGCAGATATTGTCAGCATTGACCAGTTACTCAGCAGTTAGAGCCTTGTCTCAAAACAGCAAGGTTGCAGGTTCAGTCCCTGGTCAGGGCACATACAGCAAGCAACCAATGAATGCACAACTAAATGAGATAACAAATGAGGTTTTTTCCTCTCTCTTTCTACCTCTCCTTGTCTCTGTCTCTCTAAAATCAACTAATAATTTTATTTTAAAAAAAAGATATTGTCAGACTAGCTCAAAAATCAAGACCAACAACATTTTTTCTATAGGAATATACTTTAAATATAAAAACACAAGTTGAATATAGAAGGAGGAAAACAAGTTATAGTCAAGGTAAGAATATTCAGGTAGCAACATTAATATTAGAAAAACTGAAAAAAGAAGAATCTTTTTAATAAGTGATGTTGAAGCAACTGTATATCTTTATGGGAAAAATAACATTAATCATTACCTCATAACATAAACAAAAATTATCTAAAAATAGAGTTAAATGTAATACTAAAACTAAACATTTCTAGAAGAAATTCTAGTGGAAAATATGTGCATTCATAATAAACAGGTTATTTAGATAAAATTCAAAACATCATGAATAAATATAACTTCATCAAAATTAAAAACTTGTGCTCTGAATATCACAGGTAAGAAGTTAAAAGGCAAGCCAAACAATGGAAAAATAAATCAATGCACATATTGATTTATATATATGTATATAATGTTATATAAAACAAAATGAATATATGAACACCATAGCACTGTTTGAAAAGAAGAAATGCACCTCCATGTTTATGGCAGCATTGTTCACAATAGCGAAGATCTGGAAACAGCCCAAGTGTCCGTCAGTGGACGAGTGGATTAAAAAGCTTTGGTGCATATATACTATGGAATACTACTCAGCCATAAGAAATGATGACACAGGATCATTTACAACAACATGGATGGACCTTGATAACATTATACTGAGTGAAATAAGTAAATCAGAAATCACTAAGAACTATATGATTCCATACACAGGTGGGACATAAAAATGAGACTCAGAGACATGGACAAGAGTGTGGGGGTTACGGGGTGGGGAGGAGGAGAAGGAGAGGGTTGGGGGAGGGGAGTGGCACAAAAAAAACCAGTTAGAAGGTGACGGAAGATAATTGGGCTTTGGGTGATGGGAATGCAGCATAATCAAATGTCAAAATAATCTAGAGATGTTTTCTCTTAACATATGTACCCTGATTTATCAATGTCACCCCATTAAAATTAATTAAAAAAAATAAAGTATTTGAACAGACACTTTACAAGATATTCAAATGGCCAATAATCACAGAAAAAATGCTCCACTTCATTAATGATAAAAGAAATGCAAGTTTTAAAAAATATTCTTAAGACTTTATTTATTCATTTTAGAGAGGAGAGAGAGAGGAGCAGTAAATATCAACTCCTACATGTGCCTTGATGGGACAAACCCAGGATTTTGAACCAATGACCTCAGCTTTCCAGGTTAACTCTTTATTCACTGCATCACCACAGGTCAGGCAAGAAATGCAAATTAAAACCACAATGAAAGACCACTTTCAACCTTATATCATAAAATTGATGAAACTAAAAAGAGTGATAAGAGTAAATTTTGGTAAAGATAGGTAGCAACTAGAATACTCATACAATTTTGGTACGAATGTAAAATAAACCATTTTTAAAGTTGGCAATTTCTTATAAAGTTAAATGTCTACATACTATATGACAGAAAGTCTATCCTAGGTATTTACTGAAGAGAAATTAAAATATTCCTACATAAAGACAGATACAAAAATATTCCTAGCAACCTTTTTATAATAATCCAAAACTAGAAACTGTATAAATGTCAATAAACTGAAGGATAGATAAACAAGCTTTGATACAATAATTCTCAAAGAAAAATGAACTCATGATATGTAAAATGAGATAGATGATGAATCTTTAAAAAGAAAAAAAAAGTCTTGTGTGAAAAAGTCCAGAGTTCAATGAATAAATACTCTCTCTATATATATAAAAAAATCTATCTTGATATAAAATAAGGCTGTAGGTGCCTAGGACCAGGGATTGGAGAAATAGGCAGAGAAAGGACATAAAAGAACTCTCAGGAAATAAAAAATGATGAAAAATATTCTCTACCTTGATTATAAAAGTTGATACATGGTGCATAAATTTGTGAAAACTCATCAAAATATTCAGGTAAATTCCATGCTTTTTATTATATACAAATTATACCTCTATCAATTAAATGAATAAATAAAAATGCATCTTACAGATCCATATATATAAATATATCTTATTTTATCTCTCAGCATTGAGGATAGAAATGAAGAACCTCTTCTCATTTTACCTAGTATTGAGCTTGTAAAAATATTTTCACCCAAAACTCACAACTTTTGGTCTGCTAGTTCAGAGGACTTAGTTCCTAAGGGAAAAATGCTTTTACCAGAGGACGCAGCTATAGTTCTATTAAAAATGAAAGTTGATACTGCCACCAGTCCAGTTTAGGCTCTGCAGGCAATGAATCAACAGGCAATGACTGACCTTAATTTCCAAGGAGCAAGATGGGCTGCTATTTCACAGTGGGAATATGAATGAGTATTTTTGCAATACAGGCAATACTCTAAGAAATATCTTAATAATTCCATGTGCTATATTAAAAGCTAGTGTAAAACTATAATCCAATAAAAGTTGGACTAAAACTGGCTTGTACTATTCTGGAATTAAATCTTGGGTCACTCCATCAAGTAAGGAACCAGTATCAGCTGAAGTGCTTGCTGAGAACAAAAGGAAGAACGGATAGTAGAAGATAGTTTTAAATACCAGCTACGACCATGTGACCAGCGATAAAAACAGCCATAATTTTCATTACTGTCTTCCTTATTTTGATATGAACAAATGTATGGATATAATCATTATCTTTCCGTTTTTCATTACCTTTAAGAAGTTAAAAATAGTTAACCTTATTGCTCAGTAATTAAATGGAAGCCTGATCAGCTAGAAGAGGAATGATCATCCCCCAAATATAGGTAGAGGGACCGTCAATATTATTTTATAAGAAAACTCATAAGGAGGTTATGTGTGAGTAGAAGAGGTGCATATGGATGCCATATTGACAAGGAGTGGACTGTGATGGCTTTGTGCTGTACCATTGTTACTGAGCTGGAACTACCTTGTATATTTCTGGGCTAGGATTGGCCATTTACCTTGTGTTTAAAAAAAATTGCACAAAGATTGACCTTGTGCCTTGTATAATCTATACAGGAATTGGAAAGTAGAAGTGAAGAAATAGTAATTTTTATAATCTGAAGGCTAGTGCAGAACTCTAGGCACTATGGCCACTTATGCACATTTTCAATTATCAACTGATTCATTTGTTGGTGTGGGCAGCACTTAAACCAACAACACCTGAGTCTCCTCTGGATCTTCTCTCTTAGCTTTTCCAAGTCCTGGTCCAGACACATATAGCACTGTGTTAGAAAACACTAGCCTCTCCAATAAGTCACCTGCATACTGAGGTTGGAAATGAAGAGAGACAGAGATGGGTTCTAGTTTATCCTCATGGATTCTTTCTTCTTTTTATTTCTTCCACTTCACATCCAGCTTTTCTTTCTAACTGCCAGCCCTGCTAATTTAAAGCTCCCCTCTACTACCTAGAAACCTACTATTCTTCCTAGAAACCTGCAATTATTAATGTAAAAATTTGATTAATTTAATTATATAGTAAAAACACCTTTCTAACGCCATTTGGACTCTTTTGATGCAATATACCATTTGAAAAGTTAGTGTGCATTTTATATCTTGCAATATGACCTTTGGATAAAGAACACATTTTTAGGGAAAAGTTAGAGAAGGAGAGAGAGAATGTGGAAGAGTATTTGATATTATGCTCTAAGGGTGAGAGACATAGGACAAGTGATGTGTCACTAGGGAGAAATGGCCACAGTGATACATGTGAAACATAAAAATCAAATCATTACATGCTATATAAATTGGTACTGAATTTGCCATGTTTCTGTAGCTAATGTTATTTAGCAATATATGACTCCGTGACCATCTGAGAAGATGCACTCAAGAAATAGAATTCAGAGCAAAGCCCAAGGGAAAAAATGTTTTTCCTTAGAAACTGATATATTTCCTTAAAATAAAAATTATATAAACAAACATATCTCTATTTATTTTTGTGCTGGCCACTTGGAAGCTCTAAGTCACTTTTTTTTTTATTCATTTTTTTTTTTTTTTTTTTTTTTTAAGAGAGGAGAGAGAGACAGAGAGAGAGAAGGGGGGAGGAGCTGGAAGCATCAACTCCCATATGTGCCTTGACCAGGCAAGCCCAGGGTTTCGAACCGGCAACCTCAGCATTTCCAGGTCGATGCTTTATCCACTGCGCCACCACAGGTCAGGCCTCTAAGTCACTTTTAAAAATTAATTTTAGATATATTTTTCTCCCTGTTCTACATTTTCCTGGTCTTTTAATGGGCAATGAATTACATTTTTCCAAATTATGAAATAAGTTTTATAAACTACCAGAAATATTAATTTAAATTTTTTTAAATAATTAATACCTAAATTAACAAATGAAAAGCAAACAAACTTAATAGTCATTTCTCAATTGAAATTCCAATATAAGTGACTGAATTTATAGTTATTAATACTCAATATATATCTGCTCACTTCATTTATTATTAGTAAAGGATCTTAGTGATTTGAGACTCTTTTATCTAATCTATTTCACTTAGAACAATATATTCTAAAAGCATAATAAAATTATATTTGATGGTATGTATATATGTAACATTTAACCTTTCCTATGTCAACAGTCTGTTTCTTTGCCATAAGAACATAATATAATTATTTCAACTAAGAAATTATCTTCATGAAGACTAATTCTAGCCACTGATAATGTATAGCACTGTAACTTTTACCTAATTTGCAGCAAATTTAATATATTTTAAGTTTTAAAGGTTAGCTTTGGTTCATTACATAATATGGTTTAAGACAATGTCTGAAATTGAGGAAAATATTAATATGTAGTTAGGTCTTAAAATTTTAGTCCACACATCACGGCACTTATTCTGTTCCACTATGGGAACATTCTCGTGTTTTCCACATCAGTGTTACTTTAGCGCATAAAATCTAATAAGAGTGATGATGTCCAAGTCATTGCCGATTCTGCGTGTCCTAGAGCCATTAGTATTCATGCTAAATAAATGCCATTTAACTTGATAAAAAGTCCATTTTCTCTGTACATTTATTGCCCCTCTAAGTGCTTATTTTTCTTCCTAAACCTGCTGCAAGGCATATGGGCAACCAGTAAATTGGAGATTTAAAAAGATTTTACTTCATATGCCTGGAACTGAACTGCTCTTTATTGTCATTCTAAAAGCAGATGGAATCTATGGCTGTGTCACACTCTTTGTCTTCTTTCCTCACATCTCCGTAACTTCAATGTTCCCACCAAAGCAGCTTATTCAGTAATCTAATAATGTGAGTATCAACGTTTCAGTTCCATTTATTTTTTGATGAATTATTTGGATTTATTTTTGGAATGAATTTTGAAAGAGAACCATAGTGCCTTATTAATCTCAGGTAGATGTAGTTAAGTGTTTGAATACCTTTTTATATTTAGATGATTGAAGTTCACAATAAGAAAGCACAAATTCTAAGAAATTATGCAGCTGTTGAAATGGAGCTGCCATTTCTAAAGTATAACATCTATTTCTTGTATGAATTTTCATTCAAGATGTGAAACTGCAAACCACAGAGAGTGAGATATTGGCAAAGGAGATACTATAGAAAGGACAAAAAAAATTCTGATGGATTTCTTAATCATATAAGTCACTGGTGAACAATAAAGCACTGTTAAGATTGCTTTAGAAATTAGGTCTTGACCTGACTTTTTGAAAAATAGCACAAAGTAAATTGAAAATATAAATGGATATGTGTTTTTGAGAGAGGCTACATTTCAGTATAATGAAGATGAAGGATGTTTGTTTTATCAAAGACAAACATTAAAGCTCAGTGGTAGAGCGTGGGCCTGGAGTATGGATGTCCCAATTCAATACCGGTCAGGGCACATAGGAGAAGCGTCCATCTGCTTCTCCACCCCTCCTCCTCTTGCTTCTCTCTCTCTCTGTCTCTTCCCCTCCCACAGTCATGGCTTGATTGGTTCTAGCAAGTTGTCCTCAGGCACTGAGGATGCCTCCATGGCCACCACTTTAGGTGCTAAAAAAAAAAAAGGCTCAGTTGCTGAACAACAAAGCAATGCCCAACCCACCCCCACCCCACCATAGGCAGAGCATCGCCCCTTAGTGGGCTTGCCGGGTGGATGGGTCTGAGCGCATGTGGGAGTCTCTCTGCCTCTCCTCTCATTGAATAAAAAACAAACAAACAACAAAACACAAAATGAATGATGTCTATTTTTAAAAGGTTGAATTATTCAATTTAGGGTATATAGCATATGTTCATATTATAGGTATGTATGGTATATATATAAGGGTTTCTATTTCCTCACAACATAATTTGACTAAGATGAAGAAAATCAAGCCTGGAAAACCTACGGTTCATTCAGAGGTGCACATCATTGTACTGCCAGTTTGAGGACACAAAAGAGCTGTTGGTATGTCCATGACAGTTTGCAGACTAGCAGTATAATCCATTGGGCCCACCATACAGTTCGTTATTCTCTCTGGAGACTTTGTTTTCCTCTAGTTTCTTCACTTCATTCAGCTTTCTTTCCTTTATGTTGGCCCTCCCCTTTTCGGCCTTTTTCACCACATGTCTGGCTCCAAATTTATGGACGTTTTATCCTGGTGCCAGCCCAAGACTGTTGAGCTAGCACAACGCTTACCTCCGGGGAGAGACTCCCTGCCTTCTGTCTTAGTCCTTCCGAGTCAGCACTGCTCACCACGAGGGTCAACTAGTGCATCACTTATTATTGTTTTGACCATGTCTGTGCTTACTGTTTTCTAAAGTTTCAGAAGCAAACTGGAAACAATACCTGACCCTTTGGGTGTTGCCATCCCCAGGTGCTATCAGGGACCCAGTGTTTCAGTAGCAGAAATAGAGTGCCGGACAACTTCAGTGTTTGCATGAACTTGATTCACAAGAAAAACGGAAATTAAAGAGAATAGTCTTAGTCAACAAACAAAAATTAGACAATTTGAAAGCCTATAAATATTCTGATTCATATGAAGATCATTTAACTTAAAATATTTAGTAAGAATCACAAAATTGCCTGGTGTGCATGACCTTTAATAAAGTTTATACCGTTTAAACTTTTCTGGATAATTTCAGTGTTGAGCAAAGTGCATAGTTTTGGTTTTTTGGTTGGAGGGTTGGCTTGAATCAGAGAGATCTCAGAATAATAATGCATCTGCCTTAGGACTTGGCCACTTAAAGCTGGCTTAATGAAGTCACTTGAAACCCTCAGCTACAGTTTTTATATCATAAGCTAAAATAAAAGGTACCTTACCTTGCAGAGTCGCTTTAAGTATTTAAGATAACATTAAAATACTACCATACACTAAGCACTCAGTAACATATTCACTATTATAAAACTAAAATTACTAAAGCATACTGTATATGTAAGTCTGCATATATGCACCATTCTTATAATCACTCAGATTATGTTGACCAGTATATGTGTATATATAATATAAATATTATAATTTGCAATTTTAAAGAAACTTTTCAAATAAAACAATGGACCTCCGCCACTAAGTCATAGTCTCTGACATTCTGGCACTTGGCCTTGTTTCCTCTGTCTCCTCTCAGTTCATAATAAGTTTCTATACATTCCCTTTGCTGAGGAAGCTGAAAGCCTCTGGTGCCTCAATTGCTATGAAGGAAGAGGGGGAAATGGGGAAGTCTCCACACTCTCTAATACACCCTGTAGAAAATAAGTATGTTTTAGAATATGTACTATCCCTCCCAGTCTGTTTTTCTTCAACATGAAGTAGTATTAATTAGAAAGATCAGTGAGAGGTTTCTTTTAATTTAAACCCAGATTTCACCCCTGGCTTTCACACATCCTCACTTGAAATACAACTGTCTCTTTCAGTTGTGTTTAGATCTTGAATTTGTCTTTATAGCTTTAAGCAAATTTTGCTGCCCTAGGGACAACTGTGCTCAAGGCAGTGTGTACCCCATTGGCTGAATTGCTTTGATGACATAGCCCAGTCATAAGGTTGGAATAATCAGGTAAAAGTTATCCTGCTTCCCCTGCATGATGGGTGTGTTTGTTTCACAAAGCTGTAGGTGACTTTTAACCTCGCTATATCTTCTGTAAGGAGTCCTTTGTCCCCTCAGTTTCCCTCAACTAAGATCCTTTCCAAGGTGTTTTTAGTTGAATAGTTTTTTTTTTGTTGTTTTTTTTTTGTGTGTGTTTTTTTCTGAAGTTGGAAACGGGGAGGAAGTCAGACACACTCCCGCATGCACCTGACCGGGATCCACCCGGCATGCCCACCAGGGGGCGATGCTTTGCCCATCTGGGGCGTAACTCTATTGCAACCAGAGTCATTCTAGTGCCTGAGGCAGAGGCCATAGAGCCATCCTCAGTGCCCGGGCCAACTTTGCTCCAATGGAGCCTTGGCTGCAGGAGGGGAAGAGAAAGACAGAGAGGAAGGAGAGGGGGAGGGGTGGAGAAGCAGATGGGCGCTTCTCCTGTGTGCCCTGGCCAGGAATTGAACTCAAAACTCCCGCATGCCAGGCCGACGCTCTACCACTGAGCCAACCGACCAGGGCCTAGTTGAATAGTTTTTAGTTGAATGTTTTAAACTTATTTTAGATTCTTAATATAGTGGGTATCACTATATTTTCACAGTTTGAAATTATTCCAGATGCAAACAGACCACAATAATAAAAAGATGATTATGCAAATTGACTTGTTTTCAGGATGATCTATCTAGGATTAATTTGGCATTTCTCAAAAAGTAGTGTATTTCCACGTATAAAAAGCCTCTTGCAGGGGTCTCCAAACTTTTTACACAGGGGGCCAGTTCACTGTCCCTCAGACCATTGGAGGGCTGCCAAATACTGTGGTCCTCTCACTGACCACCAATGAAAGAGGTGCCCCTTCCAGAAGTGCAATGGGGGCTGGATAAATGGCCTCAGGGGGCCGCATTGTGGCCTGCGGGCCATAGTTTGGGGACGCCTGAACCTTGATAACATTATACTGAGTGAAATAAGTAAACCAGAAAAAATTAAGAACTGTATGATTCCATACATAGGTGGGACACTAAAATGAGACTCATGGACATGGACAAGAGTGTGGTGGTTACCAGGGGGAGTGGAAAGGAGGAGAGGAAAAGAGTGGGGGGAGGACACAAAGAAAACCAAAAAAAGGTGATGGAAGACAATTTGACTTTGGGTGATGGGTACACAACATAATCAAATAGATTTTTTTTTCTGAATCTATGTACTCTAATTGATCAATGTCACCCTGTTAAAATTAATTGTCTAAATAAAAGCCTCTTAAATCCAGATATAATCAGAAAAGCTTGAAAATATGACTATGTCAAATAAGAATTTTATCTTTAGGAGTTGCAGCTCTGTGTGTGTGTGTGTGTGTGTGTGTGTGTGTGTGTGTGTGCAACTCTCATACCCCCATACTTTATAACCCATGACTCTATAATTCTTTACATAAAAGAGGACCCTCTCCTTCTTCTCGTCTTCCTTAAATACTAAACTAGAGCCTCTATATTTTTAATATAAAAAGCCTCTGAACTTCAGATCTTATCTTACTTATTCTTTATAACAACCCTATGAGATGGGTTGTATTAGCCTCATTTGAGAGATATGAAAAGAAAGCTCAAAAAGTTAAATAAAGGTATTTAACTACCTCAACAAATAATTACTAAACCATAAAATAAATTCCATAAAATAGTATTTCTCCAAGGAACACCATATAAGATTGATTATTTTCTAGAGAAATAAAAAGGCAGGTCAGGGCATTTTAAGATGGTATAATATTGAGATTCACAAATGGAGAACAAATACATTAAAAAACAAAGAGTGTGAGCACAGAACAACTTGGAAATGTTTGAGCCACAAATGAAGACTAGTGAATTATTAAGTTAGGTTATATTGTCTAATATAAGGGAGAGAATTAAAGATATGTTTGGAAAAGGAGGTTGGCAACAACCTGAAGATCTTGAATGCTGAGATGAGGAGGTTGGACTTCATTTGTGAACCATGGGGAACTAGTGAAAGCATTGGAAAATAGGGCTGTATTTTAAGAAAAGCAATGTGGAGGCAGTTCCCAAGGAAGAAACAAAAGGAAGGAGGCCTGAGTTATGAAGACCAGTTATCCAGCAATCAAGGTGGTCCAGGAATGGAAGTAAAGACTTTGAATGGTGTTGCAACCATAGAGAAGAAAACAACTATAATGTTAGAAGAAGATTAAACAGGAAGTAGGAGGTTATACTAAATGACCTTCCCACCTGTTTTTCTCAATAGTTCTTGGTTTGTATCCAAGACCTAGTCAATGTCCAGAAGTTGTTAAAAACTGAAACTGTAAATTTGGATCAGGAAGCATTTAGAAAGTTTGGGCCAATACTGTGAAGAGATGTCATAATTCTGACTCAAAGGCATTGGCACAAAATATAAATATTATTATCCTGGAAAAATGGAGTAAATGTAAGAGAAAATGAAGTTGACAGGTGAACCTACATAATTAGCTTGACTGACATATTTGTGTTAAAACGTAATATTTTAAAAAAATAACAACATAACAGAAAACTTAAAGGACTGCTTAGTGAGATAATTAGGACAAAGGAATCCAGTCATTCTCTCCTTCCAGTGGGACTGTCTTCCAGCTGATCACTTAATGTAGGCACTTTCTCCTTCCATTAGAGATGAAACAAGGTAAATAAAATTGAAAACACATGTATAAAGTAAATACATACAATTTAGATAAAAGGGGATAACAGTATAAAATAAATGTGATAAAATAGCAAACTAAAAATGCAGACTAGATAAACTAAAATAAAAAGATAAAATAATATAACAAAAAGATGAACAAAGTTTAAAATACATAAATTAATTTAATATTGACTAAAAGAGAATACAAAAAATATAGGCTACCTGGCCCTGGTCAGTTTACTCAATGATAGAGCATTCACTGGACATGTGGATGTCCTGGGTTTGATTCTCAGTCAGAACACACAGAAGAAGTGCCCATTTGTTTCTTCACCCCTCCTTCTCCCCCTTCTCTCTCTCCCTCTCTTCTCTTCCCACAGCAATGGCTCGACTGCTTCAAGCACCTCAGTTCAGGCACTGAGGATGGCTCATGGATCCTCTGTCTCAGGTACTAAAAATAGCTGGTTCAAGTTCCCCCCCCCCTCCCCGGGATGGGGCTTAGTTACCAGGTTGATCCCAGTCATGGAGGATGCAGGAGTCTGTCTCACTATCTCCCCTCTTCTCACTTAAAAAATTTTTTTTTAATTAAAAAAAAAGAATATAGACTATGTAAGGTTGAAGAAATCAGCTAAAAGAACATTTTTTCAAGAAAAATGGATAAATAAAGAAGTCCTGTAGGATTCAGATTAACCCTTGGAGCAAATTAAGTTATCATTTCCAGCAGTCACCCTGCCACACATATTCCTTCTGAGGCTGGGTCCACCACCAAGCAAGGCACTCAGGTAAGAAAATCCTGGGAGATTTACCCTTTAGGAAGAAGCTCTTATTTTCCCCAACACCCAGACTTCTTTACATATCTGACAAACAGTTCCAATGGCACAATTTCAGCCAGGTTTTACCAAAGTTAGCAAAATATCTCTTACACAAAAGTAAGGAGATAAATTGAGAATATTCAACAGTTAATCAAGGGTGGGGAAACAAAGAAATGGAAGGTACAAGAAGGTTCCAACATTACAAGTTTTTGTCCAATGCTTTAGTAGGTACTAAGGGGTATTAAGAAATGCAAGGTATGTTCCCTTCTTGTGTGTGAACCAATTAACAGTGAAAGATAACAGCTCACAGATAAATCACATGGAGATGGGTCAAAAAGAACCAGTATCACAGAAATATTTGTTCTATTTAAATTTGACTATTAAAAAGAATTACAGTTTTGATCAATTTTAGTAATAAATCTCTCAAAGTTATTGATGAGCCAATAACTCAAAAAGTTTGGTTAGTTATCAACCCCCCATAAGCCTGGAGCTTATGTATTGGCCAAATGAAAACGAAAGGCAGTCAGTTTGATGGTTATTAGGGTGGTAGCAGCAGAGAGTGTGAAGGTGTGCCTCTGCAGGCAGCCTGCCAGGCGTGGCCACTCAGTCGCCATTTTCTAGCTTGACGATCTCTGGAAAATACTTCAGCCTTCATGATATTCAAGTCATTTACCAGTCAAATGGAGAAAATGCTGTAAGATTGTAATGAGGAATAATTACATTATTCTATGTAAAGCACATAAAATATGCTCAGGGAATATTTGCTATTACTATTATTATTCTAATAGCAAGGACTGGATGTTTGGAAAAGATACTAGCCAGAATATCTTGAAGTCTTCAAATAAACCTCAAAATGTAGTGTAGCATCTAGATAGCAGCTATAAAACCAGGATAAATAAAGTCCTGGTGTGTTAGCTCACTCAGTTAGACTTAGAATATCCTCCTGAAACACCAAGATTGTGAGTCTGATCTTGGTTAGGGCACATATGGGAAGTGGCCAATGAATGCACAACTAAGTAGAACAACAAATTAATGTTTCCCTCTCTCGCTCTCATTCCTCTCCCTCTCCCTCTCTCTCTCTCTCTCTTTCTCTAAAATTAACTAATAAAAAATGTGGTATATTTTTTTAATTTTTTGAGGAATCTCCATACTGTTTTCCACAATGGCTGCACCAGTCTGCATTCCCACCAGCAGTGCAGGAGGGTTCCCTTTTCTCCACATCCTCGCCGGCACTTATTCTGTGTTGTTTTGTTTATGAGCACCATTCTGACTGGTGTGAGGTGATATCTCATTGTGGTTTTAATTTGCATTTCTCTAATGATTAGTGATGTTGAGCATTTTTTCATATGCCTATTGGCCATCTGTACGTCCTGTTTGGAGAAGTGTCTATTCATTTCTTTAGCCCATTTTTGAATTGGATTGTTTGTCTTTCTGGTATTAAGGTTTACAAGTTCTTTATAAATTTTGGTTATTAACCGCTTATCAGATGCATTGTCAAATATGTTCTCCCATTGTGCAGTTTGTCTTTTTATTCTGTTCTTATTGTCCATCAGAGGATGAGTGGATTAAAAAGCTTTGGTACATATATTCTATGGAATACTACTCAGCCATAAGAAATGATGACATCGGATCATTCACAACAACATGGATAAAACTTGATAACATTATACTGAGCGAAATAAGTAAATCAGAAAAAACTAAGAACTATATGATTCCATACATAGGTGGGACATAAAAATGAGACCCAGAGACATGGACAAGAGTGTAGGGGTTACAGGGTGGGGGGAAGGAGAGGGAGGGGGATGGGGGATGGGAGGGACACAAAGAAAACCAGTTAGAAGGTAACGAAAGACAATTGGACTTTGGGTGATGGGAATGCAGCATAAGCAAATGGCAAAATAACCTAGAGCTGTTTTCTTTGAACATATGTACACTGATTTATCAATGTCACCCTATTAAAATTAATCAAAATAATGTGGTATATTTGTACCACTAGTTCTAAAAAAAAAAAAAAAACACCAAAAAAACCCCCAAAAATTAAAAACTAAGACAAATGAAAAAAAATCTCAGTCTTCAGACAAAGTATCTAGTATTGATACTTAACCTTTCTTAAGAAAGCTTTGATAAAATGACAAAGATAAAGGGCATGAAAATAATAACATCTAGTATGTATTGAATACTTACAAGGAACCAGATCCTGTTGTAAACATTTATTAAATTGTTGACTTCTGATAATATAATTCAATTACTATTTTAACTGACCCAGTTCACTGATGCAAATTAAAGTGGTTGAGTAACTTGTCCAAGGTCACTGAGTGAGTTTGTAGAGGAGCTAGGATCCAAACACAGGCATGAGACTGCAGAGCCTACTTATTTAACAACTTTGCCTTCTAAGAAAATTCTATTCTTCCAATGAGTTCAAATTAAATTTCCTCCTCTTCCCAGAACTCCACATTTATTGGGTGGATAATCTTTATTACCACGTTCCTTTGAAATTCTTTAGTTAGAACTTCTGTTTCTATGATCTTTACTGGTGTGACCCTTGGCTTCTTTCCTTGTCTCTCTTTCTCTCCACCTGGGCTGTGTGTGATTCACAGCTAGAACGCAGGACCTAAGGGGGAGGGAAGGCTAAATCTAGGTCAAAACCTACAAACCAAAAGAGTTACCATCTTTATTTCAAAGCCTGTTAGCTTAAAATATATATATAGAGATATAGATATTCAATATTATATATGCTCAGAAAAATATTATAACTTAATATATAATACTGTATATAATGTACATATGACTCATTGTTGATAAAGATTATTCCGAAGGCAATACCATTCTGTTTACAATACAAATTATGTTTTCAATATTGTTCAAAAACAAATTCTGGTAGTCAGTCACAGACTTTAGCTGGCATTCATTTCCCTTTGTTTAATTGATATTTTTAATAGTTTCACCCATCTGCCCTTTAGCCATTGCACACCAGCCCCTGCCATCTCATTTTGTAGGCATAAAACTATAAAATAAAACCCTCTGGCATAAAACACAGGGGAGATAATAGCCTCAGATTGAGCAAACAACTATGAGCAAGATTTCTTTGAGAAGTGCAAAGAAAAAAACAGATGAGCAGAGAATATGCCAATTTGGAATGAGATAAAGTGGTGACTACATCATACAAAGGGGCTATCGCACAGAAATCTGTAACAGAATATTGTATTTACCATCCCTGCACATTGATTTATGAAGCCAGAGCTCCAGGGGCCCCACAGAGCTAGCATCCCAAAGGCATAATACAGCACCACTAATCAATCCATGGATGACCCCACAGCATCAGTCAATGGAGGTTAGTGGTCATTTTCAATCCACTGTAAAAGAAGAGCTTTTAAGGAAGCTCTTAATCAAATGGAATTACTCTAGAGGATGATGAAGGATCCATTTAGCCATGGCTATGTGAAGGAATATAGAAAAACCTAAGTAGGGTTGGCTTAGGGCATCTTATTTACCATATCAAACTTAGTTTCATTTTTTGCTTTGTTCAAAATGTCATCTGAGCAATTTCTTTTCATTACTTACCAAACCTGATCCTAGCCCATTGCAATGTCAAAGAAGCCCTGTGGTTTGTATTTTCACACTCACCTTCTAGTTACAAAGACAAGCAGTTATTCTCACTCACAACACGTATCAATGTTTGGGAAAAAGATAAATTTGAAACTATATGGAATCACATAGAAAAAAATGAACACTCAGCAATAATTATTGTTAATATTTTATCATAAGGTCCCAGTTATATTTTCTTTTCTTATATATATATATATATATATAGATAATATCTTAAGCTTTCTTTTTCTATGCTCTTTTTTTTACTTTAGAGACTCCCTTTAGAGAAAACAACAGGGCCCCTAGGAGAATTGGGGTTCTTACAGCTAGACAGCTAGAAGAGAAAGAAACAGTAAACTAGCAAATTTCAGTTTGCTTGACCTATAAATCAGACAGTTAGGATGAAAGCAGAAGACCCTAAGAGGGCCCTGTCCAGATAGCTTGGTTGGTTAGGGAACAATTCTATTGCAGAGGTTGCCAGTTCAATTCCCAGACAGGGTACATACAGAAAAAAATTGATGTTCTCCACCTCTCTCTCTCTCTCTCTCTCTCTCTCTCTCTCTCTCTCTTCCGTCTTTTCTCTCTAAAATCAACCAATTAATTAAAACAAAACAAAACAAAACAAAAAAACCTTGAGAAGAACCAGGTGCAGAGTTTATGATATGATAATAGACTGGGGAGAGAACAGTATATGTGAATTGTATACCACTTGGGAGGCTGAGGATTACTCAGAAATGGGGCTGACATGAGCTGGGAGAAGTTGTGGTAAAGTGGGGTGGGGAGCAGATGACCAAACTGGAGGAACCATGTGCAGAGTAGTCAAGTAAGAATAGAGGGGCTCCTGAGTGTCATTTTGCCCAGCACCTCTGAGAAGCTGAGCCAGGTCTGCAGGGCTCCTGAACTATCATTACTTATGTCATTGTTGCTAAGAGACCTGTTAACCAGCCTTATAACACGTGAGAGAAGCCCTTCCAATCATAGTAGAACTATAAAGCAGGCTAGCTAGCCAAAAGTGTCCCCAAAAGAAAATATATGAAGCCTGTATTTTCTTCTTTTTTAAAATTTTATTAAAAAAAATTAAGTTTAACAGGGTGACATTAATCAATAAGAGTACACAGGTTTCAGATAAACATTTCCATAGCATTTGCACTGTTGATCACTCAAAGTCAAATCAGTTTCCATCACCCTATATTTCTCCCTCTTTATACCCATTCCCCCAGCCTCTCCCATCCCCATCCCCCCACCTCTTTCCCCTGATAACCACTCACTTTTATTTATGTCCATGAGTCTCAGTTTTATATCCTATCTATGTGTGAAATGATACAGTTGTTATTCATTCAGTATAATGTTTTTTACTTATTTTGTTATTTAACATTATTTATTTATTTTACTTAGTATAATGTTCTTAAGGTCTATCCATGTTGTCATAAATGTCACTATGTCATCATTTCTTATGGCTGAGTAGTATTCCATTGTATATATGTACCACACCTTCTTTATCCAATCATCTATCAAGGGACGCTTTGGTTGTTTCCATGTCTTGGCCACAGTGGATAATGCTGTGATGAACATGGGGTGCATGTGTCTTTATGTACCAATGTTTTTGAGTTTTGGAGGTATATATACCCAGTAGAGGGATTGCTGGGTCAAAATGGTAGTTCTATTCTTAATTTTTGAGGAACCACCACACTTTCTTTTACAATGGTTGTACTAATTTGCATTCCCACCAGTAATGAATGAGGGTTCCTTTTTCTCCACAGCCTCTCCAACACTTGTTATTACCTGTCTTGTTCATAATAGCCAATCTAACACATGTGAGGTGGTATCTCATTGTAGTTTTGATTTGCATTTCTTAAATAGCTAGTAAAAATGAGCATCTTTTGTTGGCCATTTGTATGCCCTCTTGGGAAAATAGTCTGTTCAGGCCCTTACCCCATTTTTTAAATTGGAATGTTTGCTTATTTGTTGCTGAGCTTTGTGAGTTCTTTATATTATATATTTAGGATATTAACCCTTTATCAAGGCTGTTGTTTACAAATATTTTCTCCCATTTAGTTGGCTGCCTACTTGTTTTATTGTCAGTTTCCTTTGCTGTTCAGGAGCTTTTTAGTTTGATATAGTCCCATTCATTTATTTTGCCTTCACTTCCCTTGCCTTGGGGGTCAAATTCATAAATTGTTCTGTATGGCCAAGGTCCATGAGCTTAGTACTTATGTTTTTTTCTTCTATCTAATTTATTGTTTCAGATCTTATATTTAGGACTTTGATCCATTTTGAATTAATTTTTGTGCATGGTGACAAATTGTAGTCAAGTTCTATTCTTTTGCAATTAACTTTCCAATTTTCCCAGCACCATTTATTAAAGAGGATTTCTTATCTCCACTATGTGATTTTGGCTTCTTTGTCAAAGAAGATTTGTCCATATATTTATATATGTGGTTTTATTTATGGGCTCTTAATTCTTTTCCATTGGCCCACATGTCTGTTTTTCTGAAAATACCATGCTGTTTTGATTATCATGGATTTACAGTATAATTTAAAGTCAGGTAGTGTGATAACTCCAGCTTCATTTTTTTCCCTCAGAATTGCTTTGGCTATTGGGGAATTTTATGGTTCCATACAAACCTGGTATGTTTTTGTTCTATTTCTTTAATAAATGACATTGGGATTTTGATGGGGATTGCATTAAATTTGTATATTGCTTTGACTAATATGGCCATTTTAATTATGTTGATTCTTCCAATCTATAAACATGAAATATTTTTCGATTTCATTGTGTCTTTTTCAATTTTTTTCATAATGTTTTGTAATTTTCAGTATGTAGGTCCTTCATATCCTTTGTTAAGTTTATTTTTAGATATTCTATTTTATTTTTTGTTGCAATTGTAAAGGGAATTGTTTTTTAAAGTTCATTTTCTGATGTTTAATCCTTGGCATATAGTAATGCAATGAACTTTTGTATATTTATTTGTATCCTATGACTTTACTGTATTGGTTTATTATTTCTTTTTTTTAATTATTATTTTTTTTTACAGAGACAGAGAAAGTCAGAGAGAGGGATAGACAGAGACAGACAGACAGGAATGGAGAGATGAGAAGCATCAATCATTAGTTTTTCATTGTGCGTTGTGACACCTTAGTTGTTCATTGATTGCTTTCTCATATGTGCCTTGATTGCGGGCCTTCAGCAGACCAAGTAACCCCTTGCTTGAGCCAGCGACCTTGGGTCCAAGCTGGTGAGCTTTGCTCAAACCAAATGAGCTCACACTCAAGCTGGTGACCTCAGGGTCTCCAACCTGGGTCCTCCACATCCCAGTCCGACGCTCTATCCACTGTGCCACTGCCTGGTCAGGCAGTTTATTACTTCTAATAGTTTTTTGGTGGAGTCTTTGAGATTTTTTTATATACAAGATCATGTCATCTGCAAAAAGCAGTATCTTTACTTCTTGTTCCCAATATGGATACCTGTTATCTCTTTCTCTTGCCTGACTACTCTGGCTAAAACTTCCAGGACTATGTTAAACAAGAATGGAGAGAGTGGGAAGCCTTGTCTTTTTTTCTGATTTTAGAGGGAAAGCCTTCATTTTTTCACCATTTAGTATGATATTAGAATATGGTTTTTCATATATGGCCTTTATTATATTGAGGTACTCTCCTATTCCAATTTTATTGAGTGTTTTAAACATATAGAGATGTTGTTTAATTGAATGTCTTTTATGCATCTATTGATAAAAACATAATTTTTGTTCTTTGTTTTGTTGTTGTGGTGTATTATGTTGATTGATTTCTGTATGTTGAATCATCCTTGTGCTCCTGAAATAAATCCCACTTAATTGTGATGTATTATTTTTTAATGTGTTGTTGTATTCGATTTGCTAGTATTTTGTTTAGAATTTTTATATCTGTATTCATAGAGATATTGATCTATAGTTTTCTTTTTTTGTGTTGTCCATTCCAGGTTTTGTTATCAGGGTTATGTTGGTCTCATTAAATGTGTTGGGAAGTATTGCTTCTTCTATTTTTTGAAAGATTTGGAGAAGGATAGGTACCAAATCTTCCTTGAATGTTTGGTAGAATTCACTAGTGTAGCCACGTGGTCCTGGACTTTTGTTTTTTGGGGAGATTTTTGATACTTGCTTCTATTTCCTCCCTGCTTGTAGGTCTATTTAGGTTTTCCACTTCATGACTCAGTCTAGGAAGATTGTATAGTTTTAGAAATTTATCCATTTCCTCTAGGTTGTTGAATTTGCTGGCATGTAATCTTTTATAATATTCTACTATGATCTTTTGTATAGCTCTGATGTCTGTGGTAATTTCTCCTCTTTAATTTCAGATTTTGTTAATGAGTCCGTTCTCTTTTTACCTTACTGAATCTAACTAGTGTTTTGTCAATTTTATTGATCTTTTCAAAGAAACAGCTCTTTGTTGTATTAATTTTTTTATAAATATTTTTTTCTCTATTTCATTTAGTTCTGCTCTAATTTTAAGTATTTCTTTTCTTTTGCTGACTTTGGGTTGCCTTTGTTCTTCTTTTTCTCGTTCCTTAAGGTGTGATGTTAGGTTGTTTACTTGGGATTCCTTTTGTTTTCTTAATATAAGCCTGTCATGATATAAACTTTCCTCTTATTACTGCATTTTAGAAATTTTGATATGTAATGTTGTCATTTCCATTTGTCTGTACATATCTTTTTATCTCTACTTTTATTTCTTCTGTGACCCACTAATTTTATAGAAATATGTTGTTTAATTTCCTCATTGTTATGGGTTTCTTTACTTCTTTTTTTGTAGTTAAATTCTAATTATAAAGCCTGATGTTCAGAAAATATGTTTGGTATAATTTTAATCTTCCTGAATTTGTTATGCTAGTTTTGTGGCCCAACATAGGGCCTATCCTTGAGAATGTTCCATGCACAATGGAGAAGAATGTATAACTTGATGTTTTAGGAAGAAATCTGTAAATGTTTATTATGTCCATTTGCCCTAGTGTATCATTTAAGGCCATTATTCCTTTATTGATTTTCTGTTTGGATGATCTATGTAGAGCATCAATGGTATGATGAGTTCTCCAAGTATGATTGTGTTTTTGTCTGCTTCTAACTTTAGATCAGTTAGTAGATGTCTTATATGTTTTGGTGCTCCCTGGTTCCGTGCCTATAAAGAATTGTTATGTCTTCTTAATACAGTGTCCTCTTTATTATTATTATGAAGTGTCCATCTTTACCTCTGGTTACTTTTGTTGCCTTGAAATCAGCAATTGTCATATATGCATACAACTACACATGCTTTTCTTTGTATATTATTTGCTTGGAAGATATGAGAGAGCTCTATAAGAATTGTCTCACTCCATCAGAAAGTGCAATATAAGAATAATGGGTATATCAGAAGAAGAAGAGAAAGAGAAGGGAATGAAGAACCTATTCAAATAAATAATTGATGAGAGCTTTCTGAGCCGATAAAAACCTTTCATTTTAAGTCTACTTTTGTCCTTGCAGCTTAGATGTGTCTCTTGAAGGCAGCATAAGTTTAGGTTTTGCTTTTTGATCCAATCTGCTACTCTTTGCTTCTTTATTGGTGAGTTCAGTCTATTTACATTTAGGGTAATTATTGACATTTGGGGATTTCCTATAGCCATTTTGTGTTTTGTTTTCTGGTAGCTCTATGTCTCATTTGGTCCTTCTCTTTTGTGTTTCTGTCAGTTGTTTTTGTATGGGGTGGTATTCCACACTTCTTTTCCCTGTTTCTTCTTTTTTAAGCTTTGTGTTTTGTAGTCTTTTTTGTGGGTGTTTATAATTAGGTTATTAAGAGAAAAATGGTTATATGCACAAGAGTCCATTGTCTTTTGAGTACTCCTACACTCCATCCTCCTTTGCTACTGCAGATCTTTATCCTTTCCCCTTTTATATTATTGTTTTTATAGGTTATCCTTGTTTTTATTATGACTTTCTTGGAGTTTTTACTTGTAGTTTTGATTTGCGTTGTTTTTTGTATCTGGTCAAATAAACCCCTTGAGTGAAGGTGTTCTGGTGATAAATTCTCTCAGCTTCTATATGTTTCAAAATTTTTATTTCTTCTTCAATAGAAGGATAACTTTGATAGATATAGTATTCTTGGTTGGTAATTCCTGTCCTTTAATACTTTGAAAATTTAAGTCCACTCTCTTTTGGCTTGTAGAGTTTGTTCTGAGAAGTCTGATGATAACTTAATGGGTCTTCCTTTACATGTTATGTTCTATTCCTTAGTTGCTTTGAGAATTTTTTCTTTGTCATTGACTTTTGACAATTTTATTATGATGTACGTTGTAGTAGGTCTATTTGGTTTGCAGTAACTCGGCATTCTACTTGCTTCTTAGATTCAAGACTAACATTTCTATAGGCTTGGAAAATTCTTATCTATCACTGGGGAACAAAATTTTTGCTGCATCCACAAAAACACTTGCTTGTACTCAGATTTGAGTGTGCTGATCTCAAATCTGACATTAATTTTTCTCTGTAAGCTACAGTTTTCTTTCAATTCAAGATTTTAGGTTTTCATCTTATTGTAAAATTTTCAACATTTACTTTAACATAATGAAGTAGAATGTCTTTTTGGGCATCATTCTTGTGAAAATATAATAATTTATATAATGCAGTAAATACACTAATACACTAAAAGATATGATTGTATCAGAATTTGTCTACAATTTTGAAATAGAACATATTAAAACACTTATTTTAATAATAAAATTTGTGCAAAATTTATTTAAATTTTATTCAGGCAAATTTGCGTTTGTAGCTCTTGCATTTGTGTACTTGTTGAGGACAATCTCGTTTGATGCTCCAGCAATAGTCTGCTCATCACTAACAGCTCCAAGATTTTTGGGAAACTTATCAAGGTGACTGTTCAGGAAGTGAATCTTAACACTCAGGTTACATACAATGTTGTAGAAAGCCAACAGCGTCCTCTGAACCAGAAGTTCATAGTTTTCTGCTTTTTTGTTGTGAAGGAAGTTCTTTGTAACTGCCACAAAAGACTGCCATGCTGCTTTCTCCTCCTTATTCATCTTCCTGGAAAATTCTTCATCATATATGAGGGTTTGAATTTGAGATCCATCAAATACACCTGCTTTTATCTTCTTGAATGACAAGGCAGGAAAAGCAGATATAATATTTTGAAAGCATTCACTTTCTCTATGCAAAGCCTGAACAAACTGCTTCATTTAGCCAAATTTGATGTGAAGTGGGGGGAAAATGATTCTGTCTCAATTAACTACAGGTTAATTCACAATATTTTGCATCCCTACTTCCAGAGCTTTATGTTTTGGCCACTCCTTCTGTGTCCAGTGTTTCTCCCAAGCTCAGCTGTCCCACAAACACAGAAAGCAAGGATACTTTGTGAAACCTCTCTGTTGTCCTAGAAGGAAATTTACCATTTTAAGATTCACACAAATGATCCAGTTATGCTCCTCATACTTCAGAAAGTCAAGGACAATTTTTATGTCATTATAATCTTCTCACAGATAAATTGAATAACCAATTGGAACCACTGCATAAACATTACCGTTGTGTAGGAGAACACATTTCAGACTTGGTTTAGAGCTGTCAAGAAATAGCCGCCATTCTGTTGGACTGTAAGTGGTAACACCTAGCTTGCTGAGAAGACTACTGATATCATGACAGTAAACAAAGTGTTTGTCTTCAGGAAAAAAGTCCACAAAAATTTGTTCACGCTTCCTGAAATAGAATACTTTAGCTGACTGGTGAAGTACATTCTTTTCTTGAAGCCTGGAGGCTAATAACTCAGCTGCTTTCTTTGATAGGCCCAAATCTCTTACTAAGTCATTCAATTCAGGTTGGCTAAACTGCTGAGGGGTTAATGACTGCTTGGCATCAGAGGAAGACACTTCAGATTTTATAACCATTTTTTCATGCATCTTATCAAAATACACTTGATCACCATGTTCACTTTATTCTTCCTTAGAAGAAAGAAAACCATTGAAAACTAGAACTGGGAGTGTCTCAGAGTGTGGGATAGGTTGTATTGCTGAAGGAATATTAGGATATATGATCATATATATATGCTGTTTTTTCTTGCCGATGCCTTTTGTATGTGTCAGACAGAAATAATGGTCACTGCTGTGGTCCTTAGGTTCACACCAAACCATGGGAATGCCAAAAGGCATTCCTTCGCATTTTCCTTTTGTCCAATCATGAAGCATTTTCTCACAATTATGACACACAATATGGGGATCCCAATTCTTGTCCTGATTGCCAAGGAAAACTTAAAAATAGGCAAAACTTAAAAATAGGCAATCTATGCACATGTCACAAATGATGAAATATTGCCCCTTTGACATTGAAGTGTGTAACAGCCACATATATATTAGAAGGTGTCAGGACTATTCTTACATTTACACCTACTTGAAGAAGTCATGATTCAATCTTAAAACAAAATAAGAGAGTTTTTTTTTATCAGATAATAGTTTTTTTACATTTAAAAACAACTACAATTATGTAAAAGTGATGTTTGTAAAACATTAATTGACTTGTGATTATGTTCAATCCAAGAGTTGTTGCCCTTTAACTCCAATTTAAAAACCAATGCATGCCATTAACTGTAACAAAAAGAAATTAAAATTGCATAAAAACTAGAGCATCCACCAAAAAACAGATTTTAGGCTTGGAATCAGCAATGCAGAAATATATAGAAACAGTTCTAAAACCTCATGCAACAGAAAATGAAAAAAAAATTTGTTCCCCAGTGAATTATTTGTATGGATAGGCTCTTCATTCCCATCTCCCCTTCTTCTCCTCCTGTTATAGCCATTATTCTTATATTGCTCTTTCTGATGGAGTCAGACAATTCTTGTAGAGCTCTTCCAATTTTTTTAATTCATGAGTCTCTCTCCTCTTGTCTCTGTAGCATCTCTAGTTCCCTGTCTTCAACATCACTGATTCTTTCCTCTATCTAGCTTTTTCTATTAGCTAAACTTGCTACCTGAGTTTTCAATTCATGTATTGAGTTCTTCATCTCTGTTTTTAAAGTTTGAATCTCCTTGATAAGTTGTTTGTTTTGTTTTCTGAGCTCATTAAGTTGCCTGCTGGTGTTTTTATTTCACATCTTGTTTAATATCTTCGCAAACTAAGTTTTGAGTTCTCTATCATTTAACTCCAAGTTTACCATGTGGTTGAGATATTTTTCTGGAGATTTTTTATTTTCTTTATGAACTACATCTCTGTCTTATGTAGCCACCCTATTCTATTTCTGTTTCCTTAATGGCATTGAGAGTTGTATTCTTAAAAACTCTAACAAAAAAAACCCCAATTAAAATAATGAAAAATTAAAAAAATACAATATAAAAATTAAAGAATTAATGACTAGTAAAGAAGAGAAACCACAGAAAACAAAAAGCAAAAAAATTAAAAACTAACAAAAACACCTACAAAAATAAGAATAAAAAATATAAAAATTAAAGAAAATAAAATTCAAAAAAATTCAAAGGAGAAAAATGAGAAAAAAAGAAAAAGAATCAATAAAGGAAAAATAAATTTCTGTTTTGAGAGGGTACTGTTTTCTTTCAGTAAGTGTTGCTGTATCTGACAATTTTTAGCTCTGTGAAGTACCTGGAATGTCCTTTGCTGAGATGTTGTTGTCCCAATGATGTAGGTGGGGTTGCAGTCACATTGGTAAGTGGGGTGTGCTGTGAGGGCTTTACACATGTTTGCTTTAACAGTGGTGATCTCAGGCTTCCAGGCACTCTTCCCCATGTCTCAACAGACCAAGGGACCAGACATGGAGCACCTCTGTTCTGCCACTCTCCATACCTGATAAGGTGAGGGAGGCAGGATCTGAGAGGCTAGGGGCCAGATTTTAGTTTTGCCTATCTCTGCACCAAGTATGGACTATGGGCAGACTTCAGGAACACTGACTGTGACTCTGCACTCTGCCATACTTTCCTTTAGTATCCCTCCCTCTACTCCTCAATCTCTCTGCTTCTCCCAGCAGAAGGAGGCCCAGGCACTTTGGGCTTTTCTCTTCATATCCTGGCAGACAAAACCCAGACAGCCTGAACTTCCCTCCTCCCCATAGTCTGGCAGAGAAAAAACAACAACAACAAAAAACAAAAATATTCACTCTGGGTTTGTCTCCACCCCAGAGCCTACTATGAATGCATTTTCTCTTTTCCCCTCCTTTTTAATCCATCCCATTATTAGTCCATTCTTTGCATGGATCTTTCAGGCACACCTGTGAGCCCCGCTGGGGTAACTTTGCTATGTTATAGTTGTTCAATTTGTTAAAATTTCAATGAGAGAGATCAGGAGTATCTCTCATGCCACCGTTACTCTGTCATCAAATTTAATTTCTAAAAAAAATAAAAAATTCTAAAGAGCCCCTTTATATCTGGCCTATCTTGAAATATACATACATTTCTTATTTAAACTTAAGCTCACTGGATTATGACTTTAATTAACATGAGAAAGATGACTCAAAACTTCACTTTTTTACCACCATGATCATACCATGCCCAATCATATTAGAGCTGCAATAAGTATTTTGGATGTTTTATATAATGTAACAAACATCAGGCTGGCAGACACATAGTAAGAGATATGTATGGGTACATATGGAAAGAGCCAATGGCATTATGTCTTTAACCCAACCCCCTTAGGAAAAGTCAGTTCAGGTCTTCTTCCAGCTCAGGTACATTGGTACTTCATGTGAAGGATGTAGAACTTCCTCCACGCTGATCCACATTGCTGTAGTATTCACACCCATCAGCTGTAGTATGTGTCCTTATAGGCCGCTCATGAATTGGAGGGGACTGCTTGTTGCTACTCTGCTGCTTCCCAGAAGGCTGGGCTGGCAGCAGCTTGCTCCCAAACCATGAAAAAGCTTGACTCTGGGGAGGTGAGCAAACATTCTAGTTTAAAAAGTGGAGAGCCAGATTTCATTTTTCTGATTTGTACTGGGAAACCAATACTATTATTTCTACTTTATCAATGATAGACTAATGGTACCAGACTTGTTCATAATCTACAGAACATGAGAGACTGCATTCAAAAATTCTCTAAGTCTGATTTTCAGTGGACATCTTGGGGCCTCCTGCCAGTTAGAGCCATGAGTACTATCCTTTATTTTCTTCTCTTACATTCCTCTTTGTAACCCTTTCAACACAGCAGCTGCTACATGACATTTTCATTGTCTATATAATAAAGTTTGGCCAGGGACATGCCACTTTCTCTCTGGGGCTTATTTCTCATCAGCAAGGGAAGGATTGGACCAATTTCTAAGTTACCATCAAGCTCCAAAATCTTCTAAGGTTATGCCATTCGTGTTTTACCTATACTGCCTGTTTTTCTGCCCAAGCTACTTATCTTCCTTGAAACAGTAAAGAGGGTACTCTTAAAATGGCCCATGAGCCCCCAAACCTGGGGTTTCACCTACAATATTATACAGCCAAAGGAATAATTTACCAACTGAAGAGAGGGAGCAGTGCAGAACATAGAAGTCTAAGAGCAAATTAAGACAGTGTAAGATAGTTCAGAGCAGAGGAGAGAGGCTCTGGTTCCTGTGAGCAGCCCAACCACAAAGAAGTGCTATATGGGTCCAGGCTGCTTTGAAGCTGAACCAGCCTTATGCAAAATAGCCACTTCCAGGTGCACTCATTCTCCATTGTCCAACTCATTTCTGACACTAATTTCACTTCCCAATACCAAGAAAGAGATTCGGCTGCTCTAATCAATGGAAAGTATATTTTATGTTCTCTTTTAGTTAACTGACATTCTGATTTAATACTGTGGCCAGCAGGATAATGGCCCCAGAAGATATCTGACCCCTATCCCTGGAACCTGTGGATGCAACTTTGTATGAAAAAAAAAAAAAAGTGCTTTTGAAGATGTGACCAAACTAAGGATGTTGAGATGGAGAGATGCCAGGTGGAACCTGACTGTAATTAGAAGTGTACCTATAAGAGGGAGGCAATGGGATGTCAGAAACAAGATGTGATGCTGCTAATTTCAAAGGTGGAGGCAAGGGCCACGAGCAGGGAGGACATTGAACGCTGGAGGCAGCCTCTGGAAGCTAGAATAGGTGAAGAAAAATTCTCCCCTGGATCCTCCAAGAAGGAGCCCTACCAGAACTTTGACTTTGGCCCAGTGAAACTGATTTGGACCTCTGGTATATTTCAGAACTGTAAGAGAGAGAATACATGTGTGTTGTTTTAAGCGACTAAATTTATGGCAATTTGTTACAGTGGCAGTAAGAAACTAATACAGACATAAACCCCCTTGTATTAGCACTAATGATTCCTTGTCTAAAAGTCTAATTGCTTTTAGCTAACCTAAGAAATAGAAATTCAGTTTCTGAGCATACACACCCTGGACATACAGAAACCTTCTAAGATACCCCTGCTCAACTCACACAGTGCCTTCAACTTCGATTCACATCCTTTTTCGATTTCAGTAGGACACAGTTTTCCCTACTCTCATGCCTCTGAAAAAGATATTGGTTTGATTTTTACATATAACTATAAGTCATCCAATAGAATTTAAGAAAAGGCAATAGAAATTAAAGGTTCCCAAATTGGTAACAGGTGTACCTATTCTCATTCTTATGCAGCTGCTTTACCTGGCTTTCTTATTATAGGATGCCCTTATTAATCTTCTGTGGACATCACTGCCACCAGGCCATGACTGGACTTGCTGCTAGACTGGTATTTCTCAAACTTTAATATGTATCAGAATCACCTGGAGATCTTATTAAAATTAAAATTCTGACTCTGTAGCTCTGAAGTGAGACCTGAAATTCTAAATTCTAATAAGCTCCCCAGTGATGACAACACTGCTGGTGTGCAGACCACACTGTAAGTAACAAGGTGCTAAACAACATTCTACAGAGCTGGACCTGCATATCTGCACATAAGGTACATTCTAATTGCACTACCAATAACAAAAATTCAGGGAATTTTTAAACACTTTCAGAACTTACTTGAAAATACCTTCCATAGAAATGGTGCTGTAGGTCATTGTCCCCAGTCCTGGCCTGTGTATTAGGCACTTCCTGTATGCCTCTATTCACATAACACCCCTAGAGCCTGTCTATCCTTCTAAAGGTCCTTTCCTTATGGCATAGGCACTGACCTTGCAGTGATCTCTCATGCCCTTCCTAAATGTCAGGACTTCTCTAGTTTCTTGGAATCTTATTCTAAAATATTCTTCTCTCTTATGTTCACATGCAACCCTAGATTAAGACTTGCTGAGCCAAAAGCTTTTTCTCTTGATTTGAGTTTACAACTGCCTAGACAAACTAGGGCCTGGAGTCTCACAAGCAGTCATTGGTCCACCATCACTCTGTGAGCTGGTTTGTCTTTGTCAGCTCCCAGCAATACCTCACAGCTGATTTTCATCTTTCTGTTTTAAAACTGCCACTCCCTATTGCATGCCCTATTGATTTCAGTTTCTGGTCTGAGTAATGACTTTGGTCTTTAGTTAATTTATGGAGCTCAGACTGGCATACCCTGCACCTCATAAAGGACCAAATATTTCCTTCTTCTCCACCTGCTTTGTGTTCTGCTACTCAGCTGGCTTCTTTTGGCGTGTAGCAAAGGGCTTCTCAGCTCTCTGCTGCCCTCTGCTGGCATTCTTTAGAACTGTGCTCATGCTCATATCAAACCTTGAAAGATCAAAACCGATTCCAGAATATCACAGACCCGGAATAACCTAAAAGCCTAGGAAGGAGATCAAATTAGTAAGATGAACTGAGCATTTAGTACCCTTATTGGTATTTTTAAAAATACGTATTTTGACATAGATATTGAATAAGAGAGCCTGTAATATAATTTCACTGCTAACAGAATCATGAAAGCAAGAAAAGAGGAGGGAAACTTTGGAGCACATTGAAAGAAAAAAAAAAAGAAAACCCCAGTTTGCTAAACCATCACTCCCTGTCCTAGTTGGAAAAATATTAAGAACTATTTTTCCCCCAGTCTCCTTCCAGTCCATTGAAATAAGAGCCTCTGAGGGTGGTCCTGATGATTTTAATGTTGAATAACAATGCCTGGTGACTCCAATGACTATTAAGAGGTCCCTGGTTAGTCAGTAAAATGCAAAAAAATGTTGGTCACTAAAACCTGGGTCATGTTATGGAAAATATTAAATGATATATTTGTAAGTTGTAGATCATTTTTGAGTCACTTTTAAGGATGCTGTCCCCAATGGATCCCACATGAAAGTATACACCTTCACTTTACAGGGCAGCTCCTGAACCTCCCAACTGGACCTGTTTCTTAGGTCTGCTCCGTATCTTTGTCCTTGCTCAGCCCTTCACCCTAGTAAGTACTTTTCACTCTCTTCAGTGGTAACCCACAGAGAAGACAAACAACTCCTCCTCACTAGGCACCACCCTGCTATCCCAGGAGTGCAGCCTCAGACCAACTCAGGGAAGCCTCCTCCAGCTTCCTGCACTCAAAGCAGTATGCTCAGTTCTGACCTCAGCCAGTGACCCCCAGTCAGTGGGCAGACCTAGATGATAAAGGCTTAGGGTGGGGCTGACAGTGGAGCTAAACCAGCTCGTGACACAACAGAGTTCTCTGATACTGTTGTCCCCATGAATACTGCCCTGTCATGTTTTGATTCTATAAAAGTGATTTTTTTCTTTCCCCTCAGCCATGGTTTTTCCATCCTTCACTTCTATCCTACTCAATAGAAACCCTAGCCTTTCCCAAAAGATTTTCCTGACCACCCCGCATCTCATTTGAAATCTCCCAGCACTTCTTTTGTGCCATTATTTTGCATTTAATATTCTATAATTTTATTGTAAGTTTTCTATCTTAAACTTTTTTTGTATGTTTGATACATGGAATGTTATCTCATCTTCTTCGTTCTTCTTTATTACCCTGGAAATGCATAGCATGATAACTTGCACATAGTGAGTACTGAGTTAGAATTGGCTGATTTCTGCCTGACCAGGCAGTGGTGCAGTGGATAGTCCGTTGCAATGGGATTTGGAGGACCCAAATTTGAGACCCTGAGGTCACCAGCTTGAGTG
Organism: Saccopteryx bilineata; assembly: GCF_036850765.1. Taxonomy (NCBI): domain Eukaryota; kingdom Metazoa; phylum Chordata; class Mammalia; order Chiroptera; family Emballonuridae; genus Saccopteryx; species Saccopteryx bilineata. The sequence continues at coordinate 74,737,766 of NC_089493.1, forward strand.
CAAGCTCATCTGGTTTGAGCAAGGCTCACCAGCTTGAGCCCAAAGTTGTTGGTTTAAGCAAGGGGTTACTCAGTCTGCCCCAGCCCCTTGGTCAAGGCACATATGAGGAAGCAATCAATGAACAACTAAGGTGCTACAACAAAGAATTGATGCTTCTCATCTCTCTCACTTCCTGTCTGTCTGTCCCTATCTATCCCTCTGACTCTCTGTCTCTGTCAAAAAATAAATAAAAAAATTGGCTGATTTCATTTCCCCCAAGCATCACTGACTTAATCCATGGAAATAAAACCTAAACCATGCTAAGCATCCTTCTGTGAGACTTGATTTCCCCCCCTGATTCACAAGGGTTTACCTGTCTCCCCTTCTTTATTTCATTTTATATTATTTTTTAATTCTGGTTCTGTATGTACCCTGGCTGAACTACAACCTTTGCACATTGATACAATGAGCTATCCACCCAGGTCTCATCTTCTCTTATTCCTTAGAAGCCAGGCTCCATGTTTCTTGTCTCCTTTTGCAGACACAATCATTTCAATTATCTAACCAACCTCATGTGGCCTTTTTTCCTTTCCTGTGTTTACTTAGCTAGACAATCACTGGCAAATTTGAATTTGCATTTTTAATCAGGCATTGCATCAGATTTTACTCTATTATTCTGAGTTCCTCTTGCATTTAAGATACTGTTGGGTGAATGGGTGGCAGCATAAATGTAAATAAGAAAGTAATTTGTTTTGCTTCATCTTTTTAAAATATCTCTATGCCTTAGAGAATCTTATATGAAGCAATGTCACTTTTTCTTCCATTCAGAAAAAGTTGCCAGTTATTTTTAAAGTAAAAAAAAAAGGCTCTTCCTGGACAAAACCCAACTATTACAAACCCTTTCTAGTTCAAGCACTACAATAGTATCCCCTTATCTGCAAAGGATACATTCCAAGACCCCCAGTGGATTCCTGACTTTGCAGATGGTATCAAACTCTATTTATATATTCCTTTTTCTTATACATACATACTTTTTCACTTAAAGGAAAAAATTTACAGCTTCCCTTTGGCATATCTGAGTTGCTAGCATCACCACTCTTGTACTTTGAGGCCATTATTAAGTAAAATGTGGGTTACTTGAACTCAAGAACAGCAGTACCATTACAGTCAATATGATAACGGTGACAGCTACTAAGTGACTTACAGGCAGGGAGAAAATACTGTGTGGATCTGCTGGACAAAGGGATGATTCACATCCCAGGCAGGATGGAGTGGGATGGTTTGATATTTCATCATGATACTCAGAACACCATGCATTTTATAACTTATGAATTGTTTGTTTCTGTAATTTTCTATTTAATATTTTGAGACCACAGTTGTCCACAGGTAATGTGGAAAGTGGAACTGGATAAGGGTAGACTACTGTATTTAAACTCAGTTAGAACTTTTGCCCAAGGTACATTTCTAGAGGGAATGGAAGCAGGGCTCTGTTTTTCTCTCCTCCACAGTGCTTCTACCCTATAATTCTTGTCCATTACAGCTTGTCCCTGATGCTGAAATGGGATATCTGCTGATTCCCTACACGGATAAATCTGACCCTGGCTAAGCTGCCCAACTTCAGAAAAGCCCAGTTCTGCAATCATGGCACAGAGCTGCTATAACCTTTCCGGTTTCTCTGCTACAGTTTTACTTTCTATGCTACAAGCTTCCCCCACTCCCAGGTATGTGGCTTCCTCTATCATCCAAGTGAACCACACAACCAACTGAAACTCCCCACACATTCTCTGCTTTTAGACTCTTTGTTGTCCTCTTCTGATGTCCTTTGACAATGACATGCCATCCCAGGAACACTATTACCCTATAACAAAGTGAAGTGCTGGGCCTCTGACTTCATCTTATTCAAGTCTGCATCGTACCTTCAAGCTTTAGACATGCTGATCATTAGAGTAATTCACTTAGGGATGTTTTTACAAAAAAAATGGTCCCTCCCATTTGCCCATCCCTTGATATCAAAGAAGCCTAAACTCTGTACTTTCTTAAGATGCATTTGAGGATTAGGGCTTCCATTTCCGTGGTTGGCACCTTCTCAGTCAATAAACCTTTCCTTACTCCAAAGACTGACATTTTGAGTTTTGGCCTATCCCAACATTGGGCACATGGACTTTGGATCAGTAATGTCTCCTTTCTCTGCTTACCCCATCCCAAGTCTGAGAGCACTGCATGATCTCAGAATAAACCTGAGACTCTGATCATCTGAAATGGAATACAGACAATATCTGTTTTACAAATTAAATGAGAACATAAAATAATTCCCCAAATCCTGAACATAAAGGAAGTGGGACATCCAACAATGTGGGAAGTTGATAAAGGTCTGCATAGAGCTCCCGGGCAGACAGCTGGGGATAAAGATAAAGGCACAGACTCCACCAGCTCTGCCACTTACTGCTAGTATTTTCTCTGCCAAGCTACTTAGCCACTTAGGCTCCATTTTTCCCCTCCACACAATGAATACAATATTACCTCTGGGCTGTTTTAGTAAGCAAATAACAAAAATAACACTCCTTGTGCCAGGTGTTGATTTGAGTGCTATACATAGTTTGTTTTTTAATCCTCAGAGTATCTATAGGAGACAGTTTCCTAATCCCATTTTACAGATGGAAAAACTAACATAATGACTGGGAGGCACTTTTTAATGTTACAATGTATTGTATTTGACTGAGAATTTGGTTTAGAACAATATAAGCTGCAACCCAAGAAAAATAGCCACATAGTAATATGTTATAAGAAAATATAAGAGGAATGCAGCATCCTGACCAGGTGGTGGTGCAGTGGATAGAGCATCAGACTGGGATGTGGAGGACCCAGGTTTGAAGCCTTAAGATCGCCGCTTTGAGCACGGGCTCATCCGGCTTGAGCGGGGACTCACCAGCTTGAGTACAGGGTCACTGGCTTGAGCAAGGGGTCACTTGCTCTGCTCTAGCCCCCAAGTCAAAGCACATATGAAAGAGCAATTAATGAACAACTAAATAAACTAAGGAGCCACAAAGAGATGCTTCTCATCTCTCTCCCTTCCTGCCTATTTGTCTCTATCTTTCCCTCTCTCTGTCTCTCTCTCTCTCTCTGTCACAAAAAAAGAAGATCTGGGGTCATGTGGGAAAGGGCAATCATGTGCTATTGAACACAGATGTGGATCCAGCTACTCATATCTAAATCTTTTTTGGGCCAATTATTAGATGATTTTTGGCAAATAATCTTTATAAAATGGATATAAATAACAAGGCCAACCTCATTGGATTACTTTTTAATTAAAAATTTAAATTTATTGGGTTAACATGGATTCAAGTGTCCCACTCAATATAACACCCTCAACCCCAACCACACACCCTCCATTTTACCCCTTTGCCTCCTTCCCCAACTCCCTCCTCCCTTCCCTTTGGTATGTACTGTCCCACTATCTGTATCTATGTGTTATGTATATATAATTTGGCTAATCCCTTCACCTTCTTTGATCCTGTCCCCTCATCCCCCTTCTCTCTGACAGCTGTCCCTCTGCTCCCTGTGACTCCACCTCTGCCTCTATTCCATTCCTCAGTTCACTGTGTTCATTAGATTTCACATATAAGTGAGATCATATGATTTTTTTTTTCTCTGTCTGGCTTATTTCACTTAGTGTAATAATCTGCAGGTCCATCAATGGCCATTGTAAAAGGCAAGATTTCCTTCTTTTTAACAGAAACACAACATTCCATTGTATTGTATATATGTACCACAGCTTTTTTATCCACTTGTCCACTGATGGACACTTGGGCTGTTTCCAGATCTTGGCAATTGAAAACAATGCTGAAATAAACATAGGGATGCATGCCTCCTTTTGAATCAGTGTTTTGCAATTCTTAGGATATATTCCTAAAAATAGGATAGCTGGGGATTGCTTTTAAGTTTTGCCCACTAAGTATGATATTGACTGCCAGTTTATCATAGATGGCCTTTATTATGTTGAGGTTTGTTCCCTATATTCCCATTTTGCTGAGAGTTTTGATCATAAATGGGTGCTGGATTTTATCAAATGCTTTTTCTGCATCTATTGATATAATCATGTGATTTTATCCTTTATTTTGTTTATCTCATTTATTGATTTGCAAATATTGTATCAGGATTGCTTCCTTGGAATAAATCCCACTTGATCGTAATCTATGATATTTTTAATGTATTCCTGGATCCAGTTTACTAATATTTTATTGAGAATTTTAGCATCTATGTTCTTCAAGGATATTAGCCAATAGTTTTCTTTCTTTGTAGTGTCTTTACTTGGTTTTGGAATGAGGATAATGCTTGCCTCATAAAAAGAAATTGGAAGTCTTTCCTCCTCTTCAATTTTTTAGATTAGCTTGAGAAGTTTAGGTGTTAGTTCTTTAAATGTTTGGTAAAATTTGCATGGGAAGTCATCCGGTCCAGAATTTTTGTTATGTGAGAGCTTTTTGATAACTGTTTCAATCTTATTTGTTGTAATCAATCTGTTTAGGTTTTCTTATTCTTCCAGATTGAGTTTTGGAAGATTGTATGTTTCTAGGAATTTACCCATTTTGCCTAGGTTGTCCAATTCTTTGATGTGTAGATCTTCATAGTATTTTCTTACATTCCTTTGTAATTCTGCAGTGTCAGTTGTTACTTCTCCACTTTGATTTCTAATTTTATTTAATTGGGTCTTCTCTCTTTTTTTCTTAATGAGTCTGGTTAAAGATCCGTCAATCTAGTTTACCTTTTCAAGGAATCAGCTCTTAATTTCTTTGATTTTTTTTTTTTTTTTTTTTTTTTAGCCTCTATGTCATTTATTTCCACTCTGATCTTTATTATTTCCTTCCTTCTATTTCCTCTGGGCTTTATTTGTTGTTCTTTTTCTAGTTCTTTTAGGTGAAAAGTTAGGTTGTTTATTTGAGCTTTTTCTTGCTTCTTAAGGTATGTGCTGCTATGAACTTCCCTCTCAGGACTGCTTTTGCTGTGTCCCATAGATTTGGGGTTGTATGTTAAGTTTCACTTGTTTCAAGGAAATTTTTTATTTCTTCCTTGATCTCATTGTTAACCCATTTGTCATTTAATAACATACTATTTAGCCTATAGTATGTGAATGTTTTTCAGTTTTTCTATTGTAGTTGATTTCTAGTTTCATGCCATGTGATCAGAGAAGATGCTTGATATGATTTCAATCTTTTTAAATTTATTGAGACTTGTTTTGTGTCCTAACATGTGGTCTATCTTAGAGAATGTACTATGAGCACTTGAAAAGAATGTATATTCTGCTGCTTTGGGGGTAAAAAGTTCTGAAAAAATTAATTAAATCCAGTTGATCTAGTGTATCATTTAAGGCCACTATTTCTTTGTTAATTTCCTGTCTGGACCCTGGCTGGTTGGCTCAGTGGTAGAGTGTCGGCCTGGCGTGCAGGGGGTCCTGGGTTCGATTCCCGGCCAGGGCACACAGGAGAAGCGCCCATCTGCTTCTCCACCCCTCCCCCTCTCCTTCCTCTCTGTCTCTCTCTTCCCCTCCCGCAGTGAGGCTCCATTGGAGCAAAGATGGCCCGGGTGCTGGGGATGGCTCCTTGGCCTCTGCCCCAGGCACTAGAGTGGCTCTGGTCCCAACAGAGCGACGCCCGGAGGGGCAGAGCATCGCCCCCTGGTGGGCAGAGCGTCCCCCCCTAGTGGGCGTGCCGGGTGGATCCTGGTCGGGCGCATGCGGGAGTCTGTCTGACTGTCTCTCCCCGTTTCCAGCTTCGGAAAAATACAAAAGAAAAAAAATTTTCCTGTTTGGAGGATCTATCCACTAATGTGAGTGGGGTATTAAAATCCCCTATTATTATAGTATTGCTGTGGATCTCGCTCTTTATGACTATCTAAATCTCCTTTATATATTTAGGTGCTCCTATATTAGATGCATAAATATTTACAGTGGTTATATCCTCCTCTAGGATTGCTCCCATTATCATCACGAGGTGACCTTCTTTATCCCTTACCTTACATTTATACATTATCTTAGCCTGTGTTTTAGAGCCTATTTTGTCAGTCATAAGTATTGCTACCCCAGCTTTTTTTTTTATTTCCATTTGCATGAAATACTTTTTTCCATTCCTTTACTTTCATTCTATGTGTATCTTTTGTTTTGAGGTGGATCTATTGTAGATAGCATGTGTACAGGTCCTGTTTTCTTATCCATGCTACTACTTTATGTCTTTTGATTGGGGCATTTAATCCATTTACATTTAAGGTTATTGTGTACTTATTTATTGCCATTTTATATTTTAAACCTATAGTCCTCTTCCTCAATTTTTTTTCCCATTGCTCTTTTTGTAACAGACCCCTTAACATTTCCTGCAGTATTTGTTTGGTTGTAATGAATTCCTTGAATCTTTTTTTGTCTGGGAAACTTTTTATTTCTCCTTTAATTTTAAATGATAGCCTTGCTGAATAAAGTAGTCTTGGTTGTAGGTTCTTGTTCTGCATCACTTTGAATATTTCTTGCCAATCCCTTCTGGCCTCAAGTGTTTCTGTTGAGAAGTCAGATGTCATCCTTATGGGAGCTCCTCTGTAGTTAATTGTTTTTCTCTTGCAGCTTTTAGTATTCTTTCTTTGTCTCTTAACTTTGGCATTTTAATTATGATGTGTCTTGGCATAGGCCTCCTTGGGTTCCTCTTTAATGGGACTCTCTGTGCTTCTTGAGCTTGTGTGACTTTTTCATTCATCAATTTAGGAAAATTTTCAGCTATGATTCTTCAAAGAGGTTCTCTATGCCTTGTTCATTCCCTTCTCCTTCAGGAACCCCTATGATGAGGATATTGTTTCTCTTTACGTTGTCACAGAGGTCTCTTAGAATTTTCTCAGTCTTTTGAGCCTCTTTTCTTTTTGCTGTTATGCTTCTGTGCCTTTGCTTATCTTGTCCTCTAAGTTGCTGATTTGATCCTCTGCTTCATCCTGCCTACTGTTGATTCTTTCTAGTGCAGTCTTCACTTCTGATACTGTATTTGTCATTTCTGATTGATTTCTTTTTATGATTTAAATGTCCTTTTTGATGCTTGCTATCTCTTTGTTTAAGTTCTCATTGTGACTATCCATTGTTGCTCTAAGATCCTTGAGCATTCTTAAAATCATTACTTTAAATTCTGCTTCTGGTAGTTTGATTACTTCAATTTTATTTAGTTCTTTTTCTGAGAATTTCTCTTGTTAATTCATTTGGGTTGTATTTCTTTTTTGCCCATTTTTTCTGTGTATTAGGTAGCACTGTCTGACTTTAAATTTTGTTGTGGTGTCTTTACAAGAAAGATGGGCTCACTGGTACTGACCGTCAAGGCACCTGAGTTCTTTGCTCTAGGAATGCTTCTTGAGGGTAGTATTTACCCTCCTGTTATATGTGAGTATTGAATGCAATTGGGCCTTTCATTGGTGCAGTTATCCCTTCAAGCTGGCTGGTTCTAAGGGTCAACCTTGATTATGTGTATTAGACACTGTACAGTGTCTGTCCTTTTGGATATTTTTATTCCCCACAGTGTCTAATGCCTGCTGGAATCCTCCTCTGTGTGTGCTGCTTCTTTAGCTAGCTAAGTCTGATATTGGTTCTGTCTGCCACCCACTACTAGTTGTATTGGTTTTAGATCTTCCTGCATTGGCATCAGCCATTATTTCTAACCTGCTGTGGGCTACCTGTCTGGGGTTACTGCTATGTTTGCTATTTGTATCTGTGTTTTCTGTGCCTGAGTAGTGTTGGAAGGGCCAATTTGTGTATAAGGATTCATTTCCACATTTTTAGAGATGACAGCAGCTTCATAGAAACTCCAAACTCTGTAAGAGTTGCTTCCACTTTTCAGCTTCTCCACCTCCGCTTGCAGCTGCCTAATCTTACCACAGAGCCTTCTGTAGAAAGACTGTGGTGTGGACTCTGACTGGCCCTCACCCAACCAACCCTTCTACATGTTGCAAGCTTGATGGGTTAGGGCAGCTGAGGTTGGGAATACGATGTTAGTGGCACCCCCTACATCAAGGGTCTCTTGGTCAGGAGCCTAGTATAGGGAAATTGGCCCCTACTCCAGAGTCTAATCTCTCAGCCACTGCTGGATACTCAAATTTTATTTCTCCCCAGCAAGTTGAGCAGCAGGTTCAGATCGAGTGGGGCCAACAGTCCCCTTTGCCAAAATTCTTCCAGCTGGTGAGATCCTGGTTTCAGGGAAGAGGACTGAGAGAGTCCTTCTCTGGGGCTGACTATGCCCCCCATAAATTGGCTAAGCCTCTTGACCAGACCCAACAATAGGCTCATGAAGACCCACATTTAAATTTCCATGTCCCAAGCCTCTCTCCACTAGCTCAGTGGGGCATGATATCTAGTACCTGGGCCAGCTGACCATGAAGCTCCACCCTGTTCAATGCACATGAGCCACTGTGCCAGTGCTGACCACAAAAAGTGGAACTCTCCTCAGCTGGGCCAGCTGTGAGGAACCCTTCCTTAAGACACATCACCAGCAAAGGTCATTAGGTCCTGTACTGATGCTCTTTGCAGCTGGCCCTGGGCCTCCCTGGAGGGAACCCAGTGGAAAAGTAGTGGGGTACACTACCCATGACCAGCCCTAGCCACCTTCTTGGAGCTTAAGCAATCCAGTGTTTGTGGCTGCATCTGCTGGGACCAGGTCCACATGGAAATACCAAGTTACCCATATTCGGGCTACGTGAAGGTCAGCAAAAGGTTCCCTGAGCTCCACCTCCTGCAGCCTCTATCTGCTGGCTGCTTGTTAGGATCTGCCACTAAAAAAAAAAAATCTCTGGTAGAGTTTAAAGCCTGGGGCAGTTCAGGGATTAGGAAGGGTGCCACCCTCTAACCCCTTGGCCCCAGGTGTCAGTCTGTTCAGACTTTCTTCACAGACTTCAGTAGGTGTGGCCCCAGGAGTCCAGTGGGTGTCCCACAGTCTGGACAGTTTCTACTGAGTGTCCCGTGAGGTGAAAGCACCAGTCATAGTCTTGAGAGCGTGTGGGGGAAAGCTCTGGCTGCAATGCCAGAAAACTGAGTCACTGATGCACCCCTGCTTCCCTGCTGACTTCTCAGAATGGCCCATTCTTCATAGGGTGGTGCAGGAGGGATTCCCAAGTGTGGAGCAGTTGATTTCTCCTAGGCTGATGCCACACAGAGGGGACTGCTCCAACTAAAACTGATGACAACTATAGTATTAGAGAATGACTCAGCACAGGGGTTATGGTGACCATCCACCACAGTGTCTCTCCCTGGGCCACCAACTTCACACTCTCCTTATGTAACTTTAGTCCTTTCAGTCCTCCCTCCACTGGAGCCACAGGTTATTGGCTGTGAACAAGATTTTCTGTGCTGGTCCTTGAAGACATTGCCCTTATCTCTGAGAAATCCCATCTCTTTCTCGCACACAGAAACCTTGGATTTTTTCACTGCCAATTGTGTGTGGACACCTCTTCTAGGCTCTGGGGCTCTAGAATGGGGTGCCAGGGCTGGGTCTTAAGGCCCTACCCTCTCATGGCGAACCTCCTGGCAGTAAGAGTCCCTCTGGACCCTCCAATGCCACTGGCTCCTGGGAGTGGGGCAGCCCTTTCTGCATCTCTGCCCTTTCTACCATTCTCAGTGTGGCTTATTTTGTGAACCTTGGTTATAGACTCCTCTTCGTTTAGTCCAAAGTTGGTTTTTCAAGATGATTATTCTTAAATTAAGTTGTAATCCAATTTGGTCCTAGGAGATGGTAGTTGGTATGTCTGCCTACTCCATCGCTATCTTGAAATACCCCCATGATTAGATTATTAAAGATAAAATGCTTAACAAAATGACTGATATACAGTAAGTGCTCGAAAAGCACTAGTTATTATTAATAGCTTAATCACTTGTTTTCTCCCAGCAGGGAAGAGTAAAAGTCACAGCACCAGCAAGTCATTTAATGTGAACTACAACCAGAATGTAGGGTTAGGACACTTTTAACAATTTAAAGGGTACAGCAGTTGGATACATGTATAAGTCAGAGTTTTTAGAACTGGGATGAGGTAGTTATAAACACTTGCCAGTAGCCCCAGGGATGACCTCAGAGTAGCAGAAAGTCCAGGGGAAGGAAAATAGAAAAACTGTAATTCACATTTTTTTTTGTATTTTTCTGAAGTTGGAAATGAGGAGGCAGTCAGACACACTCCCGCATGTGGCCAGCTGGGATCCACCTGGCACGCCCACCAGGGGGCAATGCTCTGCCCATCTGGGGCGTCGCTCTGTTGCAACCAGAGCCATTCTAGCACCTGAGGCAGAAGCCACGGAGCCATCCTCAGCGCCCGGGCCAACTTTGCTCTAATGGAGCCTTGGCTGCGGGAGGGGAAGAGAGAGATAGAGAGGAAGGAGAGGGGGAGGGGTAGAGAAGCAGATGGGTGCTTCTCTTGTGTGCCCTGGCCGGGAATTAAACCTGGGACTCCTACACGCCAGGCCGATGCTCTACCACTGAGCCAACCCGCCAGGGCTGTAATTCACATTTTTTTCTGTTCCTTTATCACACTTAAACACACACACACACACACACACACACACACACACACTTAGACTTTCTCCTTCTATGGATGAACAGATTTGTTTCCTGCCTCTTCCCTTGGGCTGTCTTCATATTCTGGATAGTGCTCTAACCTTCAACTTCAACTCTACCCCAGAACTTGCCTGATTCCTTGTCTTGCAGCCGTGGCAAAGCAGAAGGTCCCAAACAGCTAGCAAACAACAACAGGTAAGGCCACTTTACCGGTGGACATGAGGTCAATGATCATTAGTTGCAATGGTGCAGAACATGAGATGAGGCCCATCTTTCTAGCAGTTGGGGTTTAATGAAACTAATTCTTAATGCAAAGATTAGCATGTGTCTGAATGGCCCAAAGCTTCCTCTGCTTTTCACTTCAGAGCAAGGACAAAGACAATAAGCATTTGAGCATGTCTTGAAGTAAACATGTCATGTAAGTGTGGTTATTTTTGTTACTCTCTAACTGTTTTTTTTATTGATTTTAATTTATTGTGTTTACATAGATTCTAGTGTTGCCCCAAATGCATCCCCTCTCCCCTGTATTCCCCTCAACATCTCCCTCCCCTCTCCCCATAGTGCCCTCCCCTCTTTCTAGCTGTTTTTATGTAGTGTTTCACAGTAAAATCCTTGAAAAGATAAACTGTGTTTACTTTAAACATATAAAGAAAGAGAGAGGGAAAGTTGTGTATTTTTACCTACTCAACACACTGTCAACTCTTCAAAGTATTTCCTTAGAAAACACCTAGCTTCACCAACCAGGAAGTGGCAGGTGGAACTGAAGACCTAAATTATCTGAGGAAGGAAGTGAAGGTGGGTGTAAGATGCAAGGGAGAAACTTCTCTGGATTTTAACAAGAGAGATGGGGTTGACTAAACCTTCTCTGGCCGCATCTCAAACTATACACCACATTGGATTCTCTTCTATTTTTTCTGCCTAACCTTTCTTCATTTGTTTAAATTCCAGATGGACAGGCACTGAGTCTTGAGGAAATATCTTCTCTTCACTCTAGATCTCTGTTAGGTAGAAGCCCTACAGACAGCTTGAAATTTGCATCTCTATCATTCTTTGCTGACACCTTCTTCAAAAACTCTTGGGTTCATTGCCTTGAGCAGACTTCTTACATTTCAGCTGGAACTTTATTTAGAAAACACCATCACTTCTTATGAACAGCAGACTTCATTTTTGCTGTGTGCACCTTTTACTGTTCCTGGCTGAGCAACCTGTAGTTGACTTCACTTCCCCTCTAGCTAAGTTAAATCATTCCAAGAAACTTCAATGTAGAAAACCTTGGTTCCTGGCAATTTTTGAAATGATTAATTTTTCTCAGTGTCCTGAGTAAAATCATATATATATATATATATATTTGTGTGTGTGTGTGTGTGTGTGTGTGCTCACTCAAGTTATATTAATTCAAAAATGTTTCCTCTGGTTTCTTAGTTTTAAACTAGATAGGAGTAAACATATACCTCCAGGAATGGGAAAGTCTTAAATATTCAGACCAATTTTCCACTTCAAGTAAGAGGAGAGCCCTGAGCCAAATTTATACCTCTCTGACTTTCCCTCAGAGACCCAGAGGCTGCCATTGTTCCCAACATTAACTGTGACTCAGTTGTTTCTGTGAGCCAAACCTAGCTACAATTAAGATTACATATAAAAAAAAAGAGCTCAAGGATTAGGAACTTCTGTTCTTAACTTTTTTTTTTGTATTTTCTGCAGTGAGAAGCAGAGAGGCAGAGAAACAGACTCCTTCATTAGCCTGCCCTGGAATCCACCCAGCATGCCCATCAGGGGGGATGCTCAAACCATCTGGGGCGTTACTCCGCTGCAACCAGAGCCATTCTAGCACCTGAGGCAGAGGCCATGGAGCCATCTTCAGTGTAAGGGCCAACTTTGCTCCAATGGAGCCTTGGCTATGGGAGGGGAAGAGATAGAGATAGAGATAGATAGATAGATAGATAGATAGATAGATAGATAGATAGATAGATAGATAAAAGAAAGAGGAAAGGGTGGAGAAGCAGATGGGCGCTTCTCCTGTGTGCCCTGACTAGGAATCAAACCTGGGACTTCCACACGCCAGGCCAACGTTTACCACTGAGACAACCGGCGAGGGCCAGGGACTAGGAACTTCTGGATTGTGCTATCTTGGTGGTTATAGACTGAGGATCATCTGTAGTGAGGCTCTCTGAGGGAGAAAGATGAATTGGGCAACCACAAAAGAAGACCCACTCAGAACTTTGGGACGGTGCCTTTCATGTTGCTGAGTCCATTTGGATTTAACTGTTTTGATGTGGAAACATTGTGATGTAATATTTTTTAAAATACAACTTATTTGATATTCAGGGTTTTTTTGACAGATGTATTATTTCTTCTGTCTCCCATTAAAAGATAAACTGAGGCACATTAAAATATTCATCGATTTGAATCAGGCAGCACCAAACTGAAAGTGATTAGGAGTGCTCCACTGACAGGGCTGGGGAGTGAGGCAGAGATTGTTAATAGAGAAGACCTAGAACCAATGCAAGGGCATTATTTGGTTGGCTACAGCTTAGCAGTTACCTTATTTGGGAAAGGCTAGTTGGCTGTTTGTAATTGGTTGTTCTTAAATCCACTGACTCTGGCTTAGGTTTTGGTTTGCTTATATAGTCTGTAAAGGGAATAGAGTCACCTTAGCCCACTGGCCTCATTGTTCAGTAACTTTAACACTATTTAGAGATGATGTGAACCTCAGAGATGCCTGATGTGCTCCTTTTTTAGTAATTAGAAATAAATAGTTTTTCTTTTTTTTTAATATTTTTTCTTTTTAATGGTAGCATAGAATTAGTTCTATAAAAATCCCTTGTTCTGTTCTTGGAACTACCCAACCAAACTGAATGAAGAGGGACCAAGTCCATGTGAAAACAAATCAAATAGGACCCATGAGGATGGAAAAGGGGAAGATAGGGTAGGCATCCTGGGGAAGGTTACAACAATTGACTTTGTCTTGCAAACAAACTGACAGAGAAGAAGTTTCCACTTGTCCTTTAACTTTCATGCGACATCTATCTCCTGGTTCTTTTCTTACAGCTTTGATTACTTCTCCTCAGTCTTCAGTAATGACTCCTTGTCCTTTTGCTCAGAACATAAACATTGATGCCCCCTGAGTAGCATTCTCATGTAGCTTCTTTTTCCCTCTGTAGACTTCCTAAAACCATCTTAAACACCCCAATTGTTCTATCACAGAATTACCTGTAACTTCCAATTCTACATTAGTCAGTCAACTTTTGATCCAAACTCGTATTTCCAACTTCTTCTGGTAGACATCTGCCCCTGAATCACTTAAAAGAACTTTAATCCAGTGTTTCCAAACCAAGATTATCACCTTCCAGGAATACGTTCCTTCTTTTATGTCGTTAGTATTGGCTAAAGTGTATCCAAATCATGTGGGTTGTTAATGTCTTTTGGTTCTTTTTTCCCCTCTCCATCTCTAGAATTCGCACATCTAACCCTTCATTTCTATTTCTACTGCTGTGGTATAAGTTTTTATTTTCATTATCTCTCACCTAAATAATTTCAGTGAGATTCCTGATGTAATATATACACATATACATTTCTTTTAAAAAATAACTATTGGTTTTACCCTTGTTATAGGAGTAATGAAAATAAATTGTTGATATTTTAGAAAACAAAGATTAAAAATGAAAGGGAGCCCTGGCCGGTTGGCTCAGTGGTAGAACATTGGCCTGGCGTGCAGGAGTCCTGGGTTCGATTTCCAGCCAGGGCACACAGCAGAAGCAGCCATCTGCTTCTTCACCCCTCCTCCTATCCTTCCTCTCTGTCTCTCTCTTCCCCTCCTGCAGCCAAGGCTCCATTGGAGCAAAGTTGGCCCAGGCGCTGAGGATGGCTCTATGGCCTCTGCCTCAGGTGCTAGAATGGCTCTGGTTGTAACAGAGCAACGCCCCAGATGGGCAGAGCATCACCCCCTGGTGGGTATGCCGAGTGGATCCCAGTCGGGCGCATGCGGGAGTCTGTCTGACTGCCTCCCTGTTTCCAACTTCAGAAAAATACAAAAATAAAATAAATAAAAATAAAAAATGAAAAAATGAAAGGGAAAAACCACTTAAAATTCCATCACACAGTGACAACCACTAGCTATTTTGATGTTTATGCAGAAAGAGATTTTATACCACAAGCTGGTTTGTCAGGTTATATCCCCCCTGAAGCCTCCTCTGAGAGGATTTGAGCAGCAGTATTTCATTTGGGAGGTAATTCCAGAAAGCACCAAAATAGACTAGGAATATGAGCCAGGGTAAGAAAGAAAACCAAAAAGGGTGCAAGAGGAAGCAAATTATTGCCATGGGCACTGGGATTCAGTTCCACTGGAGATACGTGGGAGACCTTATTAGAACATGTTTGAGTTGTTTTGCTCAAAGAGCAATAAAGCTCAGTTATTTATCTACCAACTCATTTGTTCAACTTTGGCTGAGGGTTGCTCCTGGCCCATCTGCCCTGCTCTGTATGTGAGGCAGACACACTCCTGTAGCTTGAGAAGGCTCCTGGGTTGAGTTGCAGATGCTTTCATAAGAAGATATCAGCATGTAAAAGAGGGAGAAGCAGCAGATAATGGAAAGGGCAGGTCATGAATAGTATCTGCCAAACTCCTCTGTTTAAAATCCTTTTGTAGTTTTCCATCAATCTCAGATTTTTCCAACCTCCTTCTCTTAGCTTACAAACTTTTTCCTCTATCTATTCTTGGAGAATTATCTTCTACCAGCGAATCTCAGACAACAACACACAGACTGTGTATGGCACACCCTCTCACACCTCCACTCACTCGTTTGTGCAGTTGCTCTGATCTGGTTACCCTTCCTCATTAGGCCTAACAAACCTTTTCTCCTACAAAACTCATTTTATACTATATCTATTCCTTGATCATTTTGTAGCAGTTAGCTACCTCTATTTGCTCCTACTGTATATATATAATATTCTTTATTACAATATTCTTCTGCATTTATGAAATATGTATATATGTATGCACACACAATGCAATATATACCTGAATCCTATTAACCAATGTCACCCCAATAAATTTAATAATTAAAAAAACACCAACCATATAAGAACTTAGAAGAAAAACATAAAAATATATATGTATGCATAATTACAAAATTGATATGTCTTAAACAAACAGAAAAAGAATTGAAGAACAAAAAATGCACTGAAACTCCACTTGAAGAGATAGACATCTTTGATATTTTGGCAAATATCCTACCAGACTATTGTCTATTTCTTCATAAACACACAGATATATACAATCACATAATTTTGTATCAATAGGATCATTATCTACTACACTATTTTTGTAATCTACATTTTTTAAATTTAACAATATTTCACACCTAAATTCTAAAGCCAGTAAATGTAGATCCATACCTTTGTGTGCAATAGGTTGTATCTGTTTGATTGTAAATAGGTTCTCTAATTTATTTGTCCAAGCTTCTATTTGTAGGTCATTGAAGCTGTCTTCAACAGTTTGCTATTATAAGCAACCTTGTAATGGTTACACCCATAGGGTAAGTTTTGTTTTGTTTATTTGTCTGTTCCCTGTTGGCCTACAGCTTTCCAGGACAATGCCTTTGAGTGATTACACGTCCACCTTTTCTCATCTCAGAAGTTAGCTCTTTCTCTTTTGTTTAGTTTTGTGTCTTTTAAAACCCTTTTTCTACCAGGCAGAAGTAGACATTCACAATCCATTAATGCATATCCCTTGTCTTCTATTACCCAAATAAACTAAGGAAAGCTTCACAATACTTTAGAACAGTGGGTTTTAAACTCTTTTGACCATGACTAACATTAATAAATACATTTTTATCATGAATTAGGACATACTTTTATAAAAAAAAGTTTACAGAAGAGTACTCTTGTAGTATGCAATATATTCTGACATTTTATGTTCTATGTCATGTTAAATATACATTTTAAGTGAATATGCTATTATACTTATTTCTTTAAATCCTGATGCAGCCGTCTAAATTATTTCATGAGTCATTAATAGGTGTGTGAGACCCCATAGAGTGTGAGACACTGTGTAAGTAAGCTAGTTGTGCTACCATTCTTCTGGCTTTACAACTTCACCATAGGTACCCAACTCTGAATATTTTTTTTGCCTTAATGCCTAAGGTATTGCATTTTAAACACCCGGCTTCTTTTTCATGACTACCACTATGCAACCACTTACACATACATTCTCATTGACAAAAAAGCTTTCAGCAATGAACTTTTAAGGGGTTATACATATATGACAATTAAAATTATGGTATTACATGTATTTTCGCACACAAAAAGTGGTCCAGGCAAGGCAGAAATGAAAGCATAGGAAATAAAGACCCTACCCACGAACTGGGTACAATCTAATGGAATAAAAAGGATAAACTAAATTCAGATAGTTAGAAATCCCAGATACAGTTGTAGGAGTATGAGTTGTGCTTAACTTGGAGACTTCTGGTCAGGGTTCTGATGGCCTAGGTAAGTAAATCTTCCTCTCACCCAGCAAATAGGGCAGCCATTGCCTAGTGTAAAGCCAGTAGTCATGGCCACCATCACAGCCTCCTGGCCCGTGCAGGTTCACATTTGATTTGGACAGATGGTAATGAAACAATAGAGCCAAGAATTGGTGGGCCATTACCTTTCATCCTAGCTCGCACCTGGTGAGGGAGAAATGCACACAGTGGGAAAGCACTTCTGTTTCCATTCAGGGCTCCCAAAGCCACTGACTTATCCGAGTTTCCTAGAATCAAAAGTTTCTACCTCACCAGCCTCATTCACTTCTGTTCCCCATCTCCTTCTCTCTGAACAAACTGGCTTCTCCTTCAGCACTCCGCCATCTTGGCTGCTTATTTTCTCCTCCACGTGGCCTTTCTCTGCTCTCCTCCAGCATGGGCTCCTCTGCCCCATTTTATAGTGTAGAAATCAAAACCTTTAATCTAATATACAAACAAGGAAGTCTCTGATACAAAGTCACTTATCTGAGGCATAATAGGATTCCTCATGAGACTACACCATCACTCAACGTCAAGAGTGTGGGGATAAGCTTAGTCTTAAAACGAAGCCTTCGGCTATAACGACCCTGCCTGCTTACAGCCTGTCCCCCATACTCAATGCAAACTATAAGTGAGCAAACATATATAAATATATCATATTTATAAACTTATTTGACCAACACCTAGGTTCAGTTTTCTTTCTGTATCAAGAATCTACCTTACCTCCCTCCTACCCGTAGCGTATGAAAACTCATCTTCTACTGGTTCCTCTCTGTGAGGGACCAAGGGGCCTCCACGGGAG
Source organism: Saccopteryx bilineata (assembly GCF_036850765.1). Lineage (NCBI taxonomy): Eukaryota > Metazoa > Chordata > Mammalia > Chiroptera > Emballonuridae > Saccopteryx > Saccopteryx bilineata. Next base: position 74,755,594 of record NC_089493.1, read on the forward strand.
GACTTCTTCCCTAACGGAGTAGGTAGAGTTGTTGTGGATGGGGTTCATCTTCCCCTCTTAATTAGCAACTTCTGTGCAGTCCTTTCTCACCATAGTGTATCCACCAGAAATTACTTTTCAGAAGTGGAATTTGAAAGAGTTGTCAAAGTGAACATCACATTTCCTTTTGGGCCCTTTCCTTAAACTTCATTTTTTAATGACAGCCCTCTAAGGTAGGGGTCACTAATGAATTTACCTTGTTGTTCTATTAAATAAAAGCACCCACTATCTCACATATTATTTTTATATCTTAGGCACCCATAGGGTTCTCAAAAAAGAGCCAGAATTCAGAAATTGAGTGCAGGCAGAAGCAGTGAAACTTTGAAGAGTGAGAACCTATCCCATTATAGAAACTTTAAAAAAAAACCTTTTGTTTGTTGGGCAGATAAAATATATTATGCTCACTTTGTTAAAGATGGTGCTGCCCACGTGGAGGCCATCACCCAGGTGATATTAATGTGTGTTGGGGGTGAACTGTGGGCAGGCAGAACCCTTGTAGCCTGGGGCTTGGTTTTGGGATTAAGCCTTTCCCACTCTTTTTGATGTGGGGTGGTACAATCCTATCATGCTTCAGAAAGCGACTTTGTATTAGAGACTTCCCTATTTTGTATATTGGATTAAAGGTTTTGATTTCTACTCTATAAAATGGGGGCAGAATGGGAGCTTGCTCTCTCAGTACCTGAGATTAGCATTAGAGAGCAGAGAGCGGAGAGAGGCCACGTGGAAGAGGCCCGGAGAAGCAGCCAAGATGGCAGAGTGTTGAGTGAGAAGCCAGTTTGTGCAGAGTTTGTGCAGAGAGAAGGAAGGAGATGGGGAACAGAGGTGAATAAGTCTGGTGAGCTAGAAACCTTTGATTCTAGGAAACTCGGATAAGTCAGTAGCTTTGTGAGCACTGAATGTGAGTGGATTTTGGAGCCCAGTATGTGTTTTTACTTGCCCGCCGAGTGCAAGCTAGGATTAAAGAGGATGGCCCATCAGTTTTTGGCTCCGTTGTTTCTTTACCAACTGTCTGAATCCAATGCGAACCTGCATGGGCCAGGCAGCTATGATGGTAGCTGTGGATACTGGCTTTACATTGTTAAAAAAAAAAAAAACTATTGACTTATGCATCCTCTTGTTCTTTTCCAGTTTTAATCAGGTGCAGTGCATCATGCATAAATTGATCTTTTAATGTAATCAATTGATAACAGAGTGTCTGCCATGCTTCTCATAGTTATAGGGCATGATTTAGGTTTTATGAGGAACACAAAGGAATAAATAATGTGTTTCTGACCCTCAAGAAAATAATGGTTACATGGGAAGTGTAGGGTGCATGTGCATAGAAAGAAAATGTGTGGCAGTTAACGTTAAAGGCAAAATAAGTTATTTTAAAAATCATGTCTCCAGTGTTACTGAGACAGTAACTACTTGAGGACCACATAGAGAGCACCAAGGGACCTAGAGCAGACTGCACTATCCTCTATACAGGTTTCACGAGAATGGCCCCAACCCCCAGTCCTTACTCATATTTATTGATATCCACAAAATAGAAGCAGGGACAAGAATGAGTAAGTCAGGAAGGGGAACTTCTTTAGAGCAGACAAAAGGGCAAGGGAAGTAACTCACTTTTGAGTTATCAACCCCGCCTATTGATTAACCAGAATTGCCAATTCTATCCCTATTGTGCTGTGTTCAGCATGTTGTGTGCAGCACTTTGGTCAGTGACACCACTATGGCTTTTGCCTCAGGGCACTGAACTGTGTCCCTGTTCTATGTCCCTATTCAGATCTTCTATACTCCAGGAGCTCAAAAGCAGGTATAATAAGTAAATGTGTGCTCTATCTGAAGAGGTAAAATTTGAGGTGAATCTCAAAGGTAGGTAACAATTAAATAGTTGATGGCCTGGAGAATATATTCTGGACAGCTCAATGTAAGCAAAATAGTAAAGAAAAAAAAAAACAGTGGGGATCAGGGAGCCAAAAGTAAATCCCTCAGGCAGCATCAGGGTCCCATATCTACCCTGAAGGTCAAGTTGGAGGCTAAGTCAAGCAACCTATTTAAGGCCTAATATTGCTAGATACTTAGATTACTAAAACATAAATAAGTCCTTTGCTTTTGCAGTCTGTCATCTTGTACCCCATTTTTGATGAATTTTTTAATGCTATCTCTAAGCTTATATTGCTAAAAGCTCTCCAGACAGCAATCCATGTTCGGTTGGTTTAGCACAGAGTAGAGTCTGGAATCTACAGCTAATGAGTAATTGGAGAGCGAGCGTGAGCAGTGATTGACTGGTAGTCACGTGCAGGCTCACTTGATACTGCTTCAGGGACAGTGGTGTTGTTTTTAAATCCCTCAGCTTTCCCCTGATAAATTAGTTGCACTACTTACAACCTACAGCCAGTAGCCTAATTATAAGAATCTTTATCACTCACATGTGGAAGCAGCATAATATAAAGGAAAGCACATCCACACAGGAACTGTAACAGACCTGGAGATCCACTTCACTCCCTGTGCAAGCTTGAACAAGCCACTTACTCTCCCAGAGCCAAATAAGCTTGTAAGAATGAGACGGCACTCGAACTCCAGGTGTGCAGGCTTTATTAGAGGAGAAAGACCTGCCGGGGCACTTCTCCGAAAAGAAGGGCCCCCAAAACAGACTGAGGTAAAACTTTATAGGGTTGGGGATAGCCTCGAGTAAGGGTGTGCTGGTATGTTCAGCTTTCTGGAATACTCCTCTTTGGGGTAATTGACCAGCTTCCTGGAATTCCTTTGTCCCAGGGGCGATTGTCTGGTAATTAAGGGTGGGGTCAGGCAGCCAAGTGGAACAGCAAAAGGGCAGTTGTAATTCATATATCTATCATTTCTCAACTCAGTGGTTACATATAAAAGAAAAGAAGTTATTAATTTTATAATATACGGTGAGGGGTGACAAGGAGAAAGAGGAGAAAAAATTGGAAAATTATTGCTTTTTCTGGAGAGAACTCAAAAAAAGAACCTTGCCAAGTCAAGTCCCTCATCCAGTTAAGGAAGCTGTCAATTTCCATGCTGTGAGGTCTGAACCAAGCGATGTCTCTGAAAACCTGAGTGAGGAAGTAAAATAATTTTGCGAGGTAATAATTGTTAGTTGCTTGCTGCGAGTGCTGATTAAACCGGGTGACATGGTGATACATGGTCTCCTGGATGAGCCTCATGGTACGTGCTGGCCTGGTTCCTCTCGAATGGGAGGACATGTGGAGATTTTTAGAGACAGGGAACCTGTTGATGTAAGTTTTTAGAAGGACTGAATATGTGTGGTGTAAAGCCAGTGGCCGCGGCCACCATCACAGCAGGTTCGCATTGGATTCGAACAGTCGGTAAAGAAACAACGGAGCCAAAAACTGGTGGGCCATCATCTTTAATCCTAGTTTGCACCTGGCGGGCAAGTAAAAACACACACTGGGCTCCAAAACCCACTCACATTCAATGCTCACAAAGCTACTGACTTATCCGAGTTTTCCTAGAATCAAAGGTTTCTAGCTCACCAGACTTATTCACCTCTGTTCCCCATCTCATTCCTTCTCTTTTCACAAATTATGCACAAACTGGCTTCTCACTCAACACTCTGCCATCTTGGCTGCTTCTCCTGGCCTCCACCTCGTGGCCTCTTTCTGTTCTCCTCTCTGCTCTCCCCTCTAATGCTAATCTCAGGAACCAAAAGAGCAAGCTCCCATTCTGCCCCCATTTTATAGTGCAGAAATCAAAACCTTTAATCCAATATACAAAATAGGGAAGTCTCTAATACAAAGTCACTTATCTGGGGCATGAGGGATTATACATCAAAAAGGGTGGGAAAGGTTTAGTCCTAAAACCAAGCCCCAGGCTACTAGGACCCTGCCTGCCCACAGCCCACCCCCAACACACATTAATACTCCTGGGCGACAACAGCTTTCACGTGGGCAGCGCCATCTTTAACAAAGTGAGCATAATATATTTTATCTTCCCAACATGTGGTTTAAAATGAAGGGGGTTTGGAGAACATTCAGGAGGGAACTTCTTGGGCTGAGGGGTGGCTTCTTCCTGCTGTCATCCCTACCTATTTGATATTTCCCTCGTAAAGTTCTCCTTGGGGTATTGGGGAATAGGAGTGTAGGAGCATTTGATTGTAGGTAATCCTAGAGATTTCTCTCAACTGAGCCTGTAGAAACTTGATAAAGAAGGGGGCAAGTATTTGGAGATCAGGAATGCAGAGATAAGGAGGGTTGTACAGTGGGGGTGAAGTTCTTCCATGGTAAAGTTAAAGATATTCTTTCCTGGCAGCCCTGGAGAGAGCAGTTACCTTGAGCTAAAAGAAATGTTTCATCTCTGTTTGTAGGCTCTTCTTCAGCCAAGAAGACCCAGCAATCTTGTCCCCTTACTATGTGAAGGGTAAAAAGACTGAGAAGCATTAAGAGGTGAATGCTATTCATTCTCCTAATTCTTCAGGGATATGGGAGAGCTTTTAGGGTTAGGGAACCTGTAGGGGTTGAAAGATAGGATTTAGGAGGTTTGCCAATATAAGATTTCAGAGTTTTCTGTTTCGGAAGAGCAGGTTTCAGGGTTGGTGTGTAGGGTTAGGTAGATTTTTCCAATTTTCTGATTGATGGTTCTGTAAGGAACTAGTGAACAAATATAAGAGGCAAGGTTTAAAAGTTAGAAAAATAAATAGAATAGTGATTGGACTAATGAAAGGCAATAGTCAAAACACCCAGTTTGTGTGAAACCAGATTTCATGTTTACAAATTCGCTGGGCTTCAGAGAGAGAGAGAGAGAGAGAGAGAGAGAGAGAGTAGGAATAAGACAGGGAAATGGCCAGTTCCCCTGCTCCTAGACCTACTTCTGTAGAGATTCCTAAAGCAATAAGAAGAAGGATTAGCCTGACCTGTGGTGGCGCAGTGGATAAAGCATCAACCTGGAAACACTGAGGTTGCCGGTTCAAAACCCTGTCTTGCCTGGTCAAGGCACATATAGGAGTTGATGCTTCCTGCTCCTCCACCTTCTCTCTCTCTCTCTCACTCTCTCTCTCTCTCTCTCCTCTCCTCCTCTCTAAAATGAATAAATAAAAAAAAGTTAAAAAAAAAAAAGAAGAAGAAGGATTACCTGTACAGCTCATTTGGTCCTTAGATTGACAGGTAGTGTACTAGGAATTGAAAGAGTCTCATGGGGTGGGATTAGGTTGATATTTGGGGTGAGATAGATTAGGGTACAGGTTTTTGTCCAATAGTCAGGAGACACATATAGGTGTTGGTCCCACATGAGTAGAAAGCCCCTGATTGGTTGATACAGGATGAGAGGTGAATAGAGAATAGAAGGACAAGGGGTTGGTTTCATTTCTCTGTTTCTGAGCTCCAAATGGTCAGAGTGGAGGAAAGAGTCACCCTTAGCAGCAGTGGGAGTTGTCAGGATCACGTGTGTGGACCTGTCCATGTGAAAGTCAGTCCTTGGGTGACGTAATGCTGGAAGTGCCTCTTGGACAGTCTTTGAACATTTTGCTGAGTAACCTATAAATCATGCAAGTAATTAGGGAAAGGGTGGTTACATTTCTACACTTTGCAGTTAGAGTTTAAGTCCTAGTGACCCATGCTTCTAGCTGGAATTAGCAGCAGGTCCCAGCCTACAATAGGCATGGGCATTGAGACAAGAGGAATAAAGGAGATACTATACATTAAATAAAGCAACAAAATCAAACTGTCAATACCACAGTAGAGATCTTCGAGGGATAATTAAAACTTAAATATTCAGGCAAGGCATAGTAGATGGCCCTTGTGTTTCCAAGAAATGAGATTAGCTTATCTGCTATGTGGAAGAAATACCTTAGGCTTGTGAACTATGTCCTTGGGCCTTCAGTGGCAATTCCCAGCATGCTGGGCAAGGTCAGGTCACAGGTAACTGGAGCAGGGCTAGAAGAGACTGAACCCTCTCTCCATGGAGCAAGGGGGCAGCTTACCTTCTCATGTCCCTCTTTTCACAGCAGAGGTGTGTCCCTTGATGGGGCCAGGAAGCCTGGCAGGCTTCAGTTCAATGACCTTTTTTCCACACTTGAAGTAGGGCCCTGATAGAATCCTATGAAGCCCTTTAGGGCACTGGAACCTTTAAGAGTGTATGCCAAAAGCTGGTATTTCCTGACCTCTTTTGGACCTTATTTGCCTTTTCTGTTACTTCCTTGGTCATTATAGACCTTAAAAGCCATGCTCAGAAGATCTCACTGAGGTGCTTGACTAAGAAAGCAAAATTGGGAATTTAGTGTTTAAAGAAGCCTATTAGGCTGAGGAGAGAAAGGATTTGATATGTGGTGGTAGGTGGTTGGAGACTGTGGAGGGTCTGAGTTCAATCTAGAGTGAGACTTCAGGTGGTGGGGGTTAGGGCAATGCCCAGATAGACTATGGACTGAGAAAGAAGTTGAGCCTTAGCAGAGAAGACAGGATATCCCTTTACAGTGAGGAAGTTAAGAAGGGTGGCAGTATGTCTCCTTGAAGCAGGCAGGGAGGAGCTGTAGAGGAGTAGGTTATTTACATATTGTAAGAGAGTACTAGTTTTGAGATTGTATGCTGCTAAATCCTGAGCTAGTGCCTGCTCAAACAGGTATGGTCTGTTTTTGATCCCCTAGGGTAAGACAGTCCACATAAAGGTAAACAGAAAGTAAGAGTCAGGGTGTAGAGGAATGGTAAAGAAGGCATTCTTGAAGTCTAGGACCCTGAAATGAGTGATGTTTGAGAAAATGTGTGACAGTAATCTGTAGAGATTAGGGACTACTGGATGGAGGGGAACTATTGCCTCATTGATTACATGTAAGGCTTGTAGAAGGTAATAAGCCCCTTAAGATTTCGAACAGGAAGGATGAGGGTATTGCAGGGAGAGTCCGTGGGGATGATTAAGCCTTGATTTAAGAGGTGGGTAATTATTGGTTAAAGGCCTTAGAAACAGACACAGTTACACATTAAACAAAGACTTTACATATTATGAATTAAGGAATCTAAATGAGTGCGCTTTACTTGTTTCAATTAAAATTATACTAGAGATATTTTCTGATAAAGAGACAAGATGGATTATTTATTCATATAGCTTAATATACAATTCTGCTTTTTTAAGTTTTTTGATATGTCAGGAAGTTGCCAGCATAGAGGGGAGGAAGAGAGAAGGCATACGGATAGACAGTGTGAATAGCTGTCTGGAAAGAAGGACGGTCAGAATCTGCAGGAGGAGGGGGAGGAGGGCATAGCTGTAGCAGAAGCTGGTGGGGAGACGGAAATGGGTAAAATACAGTCGAAGCCAGTGGGGAGGCAAACACCACAGCCAGAGCCACAGCTTTTAAGGAGGGAGGAGGGTTTTTCTTTTTTTTTTTTTTTTTTTTTTTGTATTTTTCTGAAGCTGGAAACGGGAGAGACAGTCAGACAGACTCCCACATGCGCCCGACCGGGATCCACCCGGCACACCCACCAGGGGCGACGCTCTGCCCACCAGGGGGCGAAGCTCTGCTGCGACCAGAGCCACTCTAGTGCCTGGGGCAGAGGCCAAGGAGCCATCCCCAGTGCCCGGGCCATCCTTGCTCCAATGGAGCCTCGCTGCGGGAGGGGAAGAGAGAGACAGAGAGGAAGGAGGGGAGGTGAGGGGTGGAGAAGCAAATGGGCGCTTCTCCTATGTGCCCTGGCCGGGAATCGAACCTGGGTCCCCCGCACGCCAGGCCGACGCTCTACCACTGAGCCAACCAGCCAGGGCCTGGGAGGAGGGATTTAAGAACACAGTGAAGAAGGTAGGGGCCTCTGGCCAGCAGGGGTGGAGAAAGAGAGAGTTGGGAGTTCACGGAGAAGGAAAGATTAGGAACGAAGATTTCTCTGGCCAAAAATGTATGTAGAATAGAAGGCACAGAAATTAAGGACAGGAGAGAAGGGAGAAGAAAGGCCTGCACGTATGGAATCTCTGATGCCATCCCCATCCTGTGGCAAAAGTTGTGAAGATCTCTTAGGATATTGTAATGGTAGTAGAAAGCAACCTGGCTAGGTGCCTAAACTTTCAAGGAAGTCCGTAGAAGCTAGCCACTTGGAGTAGAAATCTCCCAAACTATGAACCCCAGAGAGTAGGGTGAATCCCGAAGGAGTAGAGTAGTCTCTGAGGCCGGAGATTGGGAGAGCCCATGTTCTGAGGGGAGTCTGGCTGGACGGTTTGGACTGGGAGAAGCCCACAGCAGAAGAGACTGGTGAAAGAAGGGGGCATCCCCACCTTCAGTCACAGTTACGAGAAGAGAAAATCTCTGTAGATAGAGGGTCTCAGACAGGAGGTCGTCTCCCCAAGGCTGAGATCCCAGGACGTAGGAGAGGGGCCTGGCTAGGCGTGCCTAGACTTTCGTAGAAGTCCATAAAGAAGTAGAGGCAGACCACTCGTAGACATGGGGTCTGAAGTCAAAACCATCCAACCAGGAAGGGGTGTTTTTTGTTTTTTTTTTTTCTTGTTTTTTTTTTAGAGAGGAGAGGAGAGACAGAGAGAGACAGAGAGAGAAGGGGGAGAGGAGCAGAAAAGCATCAACTCCCATATGTGCCTTGACCAGGCAAGCCCAGGGTTTCGAACCGGTGACCTCAGCATTTCTAGGTCGACGCTTTTATCCACTGCACCACCACAGGTCAGGCAGGAAGGGGTGTTTTTAGAGAGAAATTTGGAGGCCAACCAGGGAAGGGGAGGGAGAAACTCCTTACCTTTCTGGTCCGGCAGGGTTCAGGACAGGGTCAGACTGCCAGTCGCTCAACCGCGCTCACACAGCCGAACAGAAGTTCGGCCGGCAAGGGGATCGTCCAGGCAGCCAGTGCCCCATCCCAGGTTTCGGCACCAGATGTGAGATGGCACTCGAACTCCAGGTGTGCAGGCTTTATTAGAGGAGAAAGACCTGCCGGGCACTCCTCTGAAAGAAGGGCCCCCAAAACAGACTGAGGTAAAACTTTATAGGGTTGGGGATAGCCTCGAGCAAGGGTCTGCTAGTATGTTCAGCTTTCTGGAATACTCCTCTTTGGGGTGATTGACCAGCTTCCTGGAATTCCTTTGTCCCAGGGGCGATTTTCTGGTGATTAAGGGTGAGGTCAGGCAGCCAAGCGGAACAGCAAAGGGGCAGTTGTAATTCATATATCTATCAAAGCTCATCTATAAAATGTGGGTAGTGGTCACTTTCTCACAGTGACTGCTTGAATCAATTTGAGGAAAATATATACAAAATAATTTTGGAAACTGTAAATCACTGTGTAAATGTAGGCTATGCTCGTTTTTGCCTCATCCATCACTATCATGCTAGTTTGTTAAACTAATTGATGTTGTTCCAGAAATTCATCATCATCTTTTTTTTTTCATCAAGCTCTAGAGCAGTGGATCTGATCTTTATTTGGTTACAAATATAACAGAAAATACTAATAAAAATAAAAACAAAAATAATGATAGTTATTACTTATTAATGCTAACTGTATATGTGCAGGCACTATTTTAAAAGTTCCACATGTATTATATCAGTATTCCTGGTAACTCCATGAGGTAATTACTCTTTTATCTTCACTTTACAGATGGGAAACATGAGGCTCAAAGGAGTTGGGTAACTTGTCCAGTAAGTAAAAGAACTGGGATTCCAACTTAGGCATCTGGCTCTGAAGTCTATGTTCTAAACCAGGTCCTCTTCCGTAACTAAACAGAGACATACAAATTTCTGAGTTTTCCTAAAGGTCTGTGGATTGTACATTTAAAACTCCCACTTTGGAGGAAAACAATCACCTGCATTTAGCAGCCTTTAGAATATATGATTTATTTATGCATTTTTCCCCTAACACTGTAACTGTATTTCAAGAGACAGACACAATGTAGGGTTTTCTGTTCTTCACTTTTACCCACCCTCCTCTTTATTCTAATTCTATGTGGCCATCTATTAGAAAGTGTTAAAGCTAGAGATCAGAATGTTCCACGCTGTCCGACCAACCCATGAGGCTTCCCTTTTCTCCCCCGGCCAGGTATGCCCTTGCTGAGAACAGCGTGAATGTGCATAATGTTCCTCTGCCCTGTCTTTGAAAGTGCCCAGTGTTTGGATAAATGTCATCCAACTTCAGAAATGAAAGAGCCTCCTCCAGAGCTGGCAGCCCAGAGCTCTCAGAAAAAAGATTTAAACCATTTCCATAACCCACAGGGAGACCCTGACGCTGGAAGGGCTACCATGGGGTAAGTGTATAGTGTTGCTTGAAATAGCCATCACAGACAGCAATTTTCAGTTTGCGAGCACTCCTTCCCAGAATGGTCCCTCCACAAAGAAGGTGCATTAGAAGGCAGATCTGCAAAAACAAGACTGTCTACCACAAGGTCAGTGCCAGGGCCCATGAGGCTGCTTGAAGGTGCCCCTGGGACTAGAGAAGGAACTCTGAGATCTTAACTTTCATTTCATAAGTTTTTAGATTGCATGTGCTTCATTCTTATGTAGATTTTATGAAATGCGAATTATGTAGATTTTATGGAATTTAGCAGCATAGAGCTGAACACTCCTATTCCCCTGTAAAGCCGTTATGGAAAAATTACTGCACTCCACAGAATGTGGACTTTCTACCTGACAACATCTCCCCAGGTAACATTGCAAACATGTCATCTGTAAAATCGAATGACATTTGTTTTAAATGTTCTTTCTTGTTCTCGGCTTTTTACTCCATAAAAAAAATAGAGTACATTTGTTTGGAGAAAGGGATATGTCATATCTGGACTTGAGCAATTGCAAGTATGTGGGGAAGGGGAAGGGGAGATGGTAGATATACTCAGCAAGGCTGAGGATGAGAATAGCTCCCATCTTCATCAACATCTTAACATTTTCATGCAATCATATCATTTAATCCACACAACTTTATCAAGTGGATACTATTATTTTCTCATCCTGAGAAAACGAAATCACAGAAACTTTAAAGCTGGTTATTAAGAGTGTTTGAGGCCAAGCGATCTGACTTTAGCACCAGAACGTTTGCAATGTTACCCTACTCTCAAAATCAACTTACTGTTTCTTAACAAATATTTGTTAATTACTCTGAGCACATGGAATGGAGAAGGGCAGAAATGAGTCTTTATAGCTGTTGGGCAGATAAAATGTATTATGCTCACTTTGTAAAAGATAACGTTGCCCACGTGGAGGCCGTTGCCCAGGTGATATTAATGTTTGTTGGGTCAGGCAGGATTGTTGTAGCCTGGGGCTTGGTTTTGGGATTAAGCCTTTCCCACCCTTTTTGATGTGGGGCAGTACAATCCAATCATGCCTCAGAGAAGTAACTTTGTATTAGAGACTTCCCTATTTTGTACATTGGATTAGAGGTTGTGAAGCTACAATATAAAATGGGGGCAGAACGAGAGTTTGCCCTCTTGGTTCCTGAGATTATCATTAGAGCAGAGGGAGCAGAGCAGAGAGCAGAAAGAGGCCATGTGGCCAGGAGAAGCAGCCAAAATGGCGGAGTGCTGAGTGAGATGCCAGTTTGTGCAGAGTTTGTATCTGGGATAAGGAAGGAGATGAGGAACTGAGGAGAATAAGGCTGGTGAGCTAGAAACCTTTGATTCTAGGAAACTCGGATAAATCAGTAGCTTTGTGAGCACTGAATGTGAGTGGGTTTTGGAGCCCAGTGTGTGTGTTTTTACTTGCCCGCCGGGTGCAAGCTAGGATTAAAGACTATGGCCCACCAGTTTGTGGCTCCATTGTTTCTTTACCGACTGTCCGAATCCAATGCGAACCTGCATGTGAATGGCCACGATGGTGGCTCCTGGCCTTATAATAGCATGAACTTAAATGTGATGGCCTTATCTCTGTTTTGATTCCTGTTTTGTTGTTTATTTGTAGAAATAAAAAAGTAGAGGTTAAGGAATGTGCCCAAGGAATATGTCACTTGCTGGGTTAAGAAGTAATGCAGCCAGCATCTGGGGACCATCTCGGGCACTGGATACCAACAGGAACACAGAAATGGATGCTATCAGAAGGAGCCTCTTGATGTTTTCTTGCTGCCTCCCCCCTTCCTTTGTTTTGAATAGCATGTGGACATTCTCTTTGGGGAGGACTAAGATACAGGCAGCCATGACACACATCAGGCAGGATTCTGTATGTCCTTCTGTCACATCCCTTTGTTTATATTGCAACTTTAAATTTACCTCTAAACTTGGACTTGCTGGCGCAGTGGATAAAGTGTCGACCTGGAAATGCTGAGGTCGCCAGTTCAAAACCCTGGGCTTGCCTGGTCAAGGCACATATGGGAGTTGATGCTTCCAGCTCCTCCCCCCTGTCTCTCTCTCTCATCTCTCTCTCTCTCTCTCTGTCTCTCTCTGTCTCTCTCTATCCCTCTCTCTCTCCTCTCTAAAATGAATAAATAAAATAAAAAAATAGAAGAATCACATCTGAACTTGGACTTGCTTGGACTTCTTAGCTTACCTTTCCTGCCAGTTTGGTCCTCAAAATTACTAGCCCAGTTTGTCCTTTACTCACTTCCCAGCTTCCAGATGGATATCTATGCCAATGCTGCCAAATCAGACACCAGTCCAAGCCCTAAACCACTGCTCCTCCCTCACATTCCTCTCTCAGCTTCCAGGGCAGAGACAGAGAACTGTAGGGTCTGAAAGCTTCCCCTCAGAGGTTCACAGTGTAAACAGGAACTTAAAGCACATTTGTGAAACAAGAGATAACAATGGAGAGAGAGTCTGTATGCAAAGAGTATGTGTAAAGACTAAGCCAAGAGGCAGAAATTTCAATAGAATTCAGCATAAATCCAGGGTTGTTTTCTAGAAGTGCTGGTGACAGCTGAGCTTTGCTCTGCCTGACAGTATCCCAGGGCTATGCAATCTCCCCAGTGGCCAGAGTTTCAACTCTCAATGAAGATCAGTCAGCTAACTACCAATGAACAAGTGTGTATGCTTGTAGCAGGTTATTCTGAAAAAACAAACAAACAAAAAAACCCTGCAGGGAGCTTGGCACCTGGCTAAGCAGTGCTCCTTCCTGTGATCTGTGGCAGGAAGACAGCAGAGTTTGTCCAGCCGCAGATTCCATGATACAACTTTAAACTCAAACCTAGCCACGCTACCCCACCCTCCTTCCTTTTCTTACCCCACAACCATCACCCTAAAAAAGAATTTTTACTTTTGAAAGTAATCTTGCTGCACCAAAGCTTATAGTTTTAAAAGCTCCCTAAGGCTTTATTTTGAAAAGCCATGTGGACATTAGATTGACTTTCTCTTGAACACATCTTAAATCTTATTCATTTGGGAACACAAAAGAGAAAGGTTAGGAATCCTAAGGCTTCAGTTGCCAGCTGTCTCATTTCTCAGCTCGCATTTTTTTCCTCCTCTCCAACAAGAATAAGATGACTGAAATAATTTCTTTCTTTTCGGATATCATCGTAACATTTAAGTTTTCCATTACTGTCAATTTCTTGAAACTTGTCTCATTTGCATTTTCAGAACAGTTTTAATAAAACCTTTCATCAAGGATAAAAAAGCATGCATGATCTCTAAATGCAAGTAAGTTGTCACGGGATTTCATTGACATAATTTTGTCCTCTCTTGTCTTCATTTCTGCTTCCTCAGTTCCTCTATTAATACAAAGTCTCTCTGAATTGAACAGTTGAAAAGAAGTAGCCTAGATTACAAAGTAATGTGCCTTGGTCATAAAGAAGGACTGTGGGCTGTTAGATTTCACCCCATATAACTTCTAAGAACAAAGGTAGAAATGCCAAAAGCTCAATCAAAGCAAAATAAGTAACATTCTAGACTGCAGTGGTCCACAAACTTGTTAGTCAACAGAGCCAAATATCAACAGTACAACGATTGAAATTTCTTTTGAGAGCCAAAATTTTAAAACTTAAACTATATAGGTAGGTACATTGTTATTAACTTAATTAGGGTACTCCTAAACTGGCCAAAGAGCTGCATGTGGCTCACGAGCGGCTGTTTGCAGACCACTGTTCTAGAGGAAATCAACCCGTGACTCCAGGCTTTTCTGCAAGCTACACGTGTTTTTCATGTTTTTAAAAGTGGGAAGCAGAGCAGGTTAGTGAGGAAACCTGAGGAGTCTTGGGTCTCCTTATCACCAATACAACTAGCAGGTAAGAGCTCCCTGGTGTTACATACAGCACAGTGATAATGACCTAATCAAGTTTTTATTTCTCTGAACCTAAAAGCACTTTGGTAAATGCACATGGATTAGCACTAAAGAGCTAATTATCTTGTGAGTTCAGATCCTTTAAACAGAGAAAAAGAAAAATTCTCCCGGGATCAAGAGCAGCAACCTCTTTGTTAGAATTTCCTGGAAACCGGGACATGGACTTGGAAGCTGCGTCACCACACTGAGCGTGCAGCATCTCCCGGGAGCTGAGACCTTGTGAGGTAGGAAATGGGAGTGTTCTGTGCGGCAGCAGGCAGAGGGAGAGAAGGCGTGCGGGCTGAACAGCCTTCAACCCAGAAAGGCAGTGCTGGCAAACCTAGAGTTAGCTGTATGCTCCTTATCTGCTGCTGTGATATTGGCACAACTCCATCTGTTGGCAATTGTACAGTACTCACAGGATGTGGAAGGTTTTCTTTTCTTTTAAGGGAACCAGAATCTCTATTGTCAATTATTGTCCACAGAAAGAGCAAAACCCACACTGGACATCACTTATAATTTGAGAAAGGCAACTTTCTAGGTTGGGTTCTCCAAAACCGGTGAAAATAAAGTAGTGGAGGGTGCCTGGTCCTAGGCTGCCATCATTCAGAAACCCTTTATTGACAGACATAACCATTCCAAGTCGCCTGTCTTCTCTGTTAATCAACATCTTTTATTGTCCTTTGATTTTAAGTAACATTCTCTTTGAAATTTACTTATTTCACAAAAGGAATTGGTTTATCTGACATGGTTGAAAAAAATCATCTTGTAAATCTATCTTGTACATTTAAATTTCCTCCCTTATTAATCCCAACAAATATTCAGTGAGTGCCTACTGTGCTCCAGGCATTGTTCCAGGAGCTGGAGACTCGTTCATTAATAAAATGAACCAAGTCTCTGTGCTCAGGGAAGTTCCAGGTAAGGACAAAAACGAAACAAATTTTTGTTTTTGTTCAAAGGTGATAACATTACAGAGACAAAGTTTGTAAGGAGAGAGTTGGAAGGGAAGGGGCTTCACTTCAAATAGTGTGACAAAGGGCAGTCTCACTGTAACAGTGATATATGAAAAAGAAGAGAGCTGTGCAGGTGTTGTACGGGGTGGGGGTGCTGAGAATTGATCTCAGCAGAGGAAATAGTAAAAGTAAAGAAGCTGAGCAGAGTTAATGCCTGCAGCACAATACATAAGGGGCAGTGAGTAAGTATTGAGAAGCATACAGGTCACAGAATTTTATAGATCATTGCAAAGACATTGACTTTTATTTGGAGTGTGATAAGAATTTTTGGGGAGTTTTAATCAGGGGAGTGACATCAATTTCCTTAATATTCTTAGAAGATTGTTCTAGTTCTAACATTGAGACTAAACTCTTGGGAGATGAAAATAAAGCAGTGTTTTGAACAATTAAGGTAAAACATATGAAATAAAATAAATCATGAGGTGGAAGGGTTATATATGTATATATCATACATACAGAATGGGGCAAAAGTAGGTTTACTGTTGTGAGTATGCGAAACATGGAGTTTATTCTTGTACTATTATTCTTGTACTATTTTCCATGCAAACAAGTATAAATCTATGCAAATCCTTTTACCAATTAACCTTTCTGTCTCAAATTTTCCAATTTGAACCTAGGATACTTTTCATCAGAATATTCTAGTTAGGCTTTTTTTTGAAAAATGGAAAGAACCTATAACATTAAGGCTGTTTCCTCCCCCCCCCTTAGGAATTCCTTCTTTATTCTTTTTTTTTTTTACATTTTTTGTTGTTTTTTTGTTTTTTTATTAATTTTAATGGGGTGACATTAATAAATCAGGGCACATATGTTCAGAGAAAACATCTCCAGGTTATTTTGACATTTAATTATGTTGCATATCCCTCACCCAAAGTCAAATTGCCTTCTGTCACCTTCTATCTGGTTTTCTTTGTGACCCTCCCCTCCCCCCTCTCCTCCCTCTCCTCCCTGTAACCACCACACTCTTGTCCATGTCTCTTAGTCTCGTTTTTGTGTCCCACCTATGTAAGGAATCATGCAGTTCTTAGTTTTTTCTGATTTACTTATTTCACTCCGTATAATGTTATCAAGATCCATCCATGTTGTTGTAAATGATCCATTGTCATCATTTCTTATGGCTGAGTAGTATTCCATAGTATATATGTACCACATCTTCTTTATCCAGTCATCTATAGCAAATGAAAACTACAATGAGATATCACCTCACACCTGTTAGATTAGCTATTATCAACAAGACAGGTAATAGCAAGTGTTGGAGAGGCTGTGGAGAAAAAGGAACCCTCATCCATTGTTGGTGGGAATGTAAAGTAATACAACCATTATGGAAGAAAGTATGGTGGCTCCTCAAAAAACTAAAAATAGAACTACCATATAACCCAGCAATCCCTCTACTGGGTATATACCCCAAAACTCAAAAAACATTGGTACATAAAGCCCCATGTTCATTGCAGCTTTGTTCACAGTGGCCAAGGCATGGAAACAACCAAAGGCTGTTTTCTTAAGTGCATAAGAAGATAAGTGTAATGCCAGTGGCTGAAACCAGGCATGTTAACATTGGATTCTAGTAGATGGTAGAGAAACTATGGAACCAGAAAGTAATATGGGTCGTTTCTGTTTAATAGATTCTCATATCAGCAGATGAGCAAAAAGGCAGGGGAAAACTGCTTCTCATGGCAGCAGGTGAACTAACAGCAAAATAGCCCCTCACAGTGGTGTGCAAGCAATCCATAATCCTCCCTGAGGGAAAGCACGTGTAGCCTACATACCCACGTGCTCATGCACAAATCATACAAAGTATAAGTGAGCAAGCCTAACACAGCTGTTTTCCTCACATTCCACAACCCCTTTAGAGTTGCTTGCCTCATAATCCATGCAACAGGTATCTTCCACGATGGTCCTTGTGTGAGAAGTGAGGTACATTACATAACCAGAAACAGTACAGACCACAGCCACCAAATTAAAAAGGCACAAGCTATACCAAAAATGACAATAATTACAAAGGGGCCTTTCACAATGATATCTCCCAGAGTACTTTGCTTAAGGAGTTAACTGGAAGCCCACCTCTAGTATGCTACCCTACAGTAGGTGGAAGGGCCTAATAGAGTTCTGTTAGAACTTTGGCAGTAACTTAAGCCAGAACAGAGTTCCAGCCATAGTGCAGGGCTATGTTTATTGAACAAAGTGTCCTTGGTGGGTTTCAGAAACTGGGTGAAAGCAGCTTCCTAGTGCAGGAGGACCTTTACAGGTACCATGCCGCACCTTTCAGGGTCACTTATGCTGTCCACAACCCAGGAAACCATACCCTATTCTAATAGGTGATAACTGTCATTCATATGGTCTTACAGAATTCTGGAGACTTGCTGGGGGGAGAGTGCTAGTGAGTCAGTGGTAGTTATATACTGAGCTGCAGCAGGTCCTCTGGCAACTAGATATGAGGAATATTGCTTTCAACCTCAGGTTCCATGGGCCAGATGAGGAAGTATTTATGGCAGGGATGAGGTATGTCCCTCCAGCAAGGGAGCTCATGCCTCCCTCTTGTCTCAGTCCCTGTAAGAGTCCATTACATTCTCAATGATCAATCCATGATAGCCCACCTGTCTGTGCAGATAACCCAAGGTGAAAGTCCATTACAGGCAACTAGCCATACAGCTCTTTGATAATGAACCTCAGCATCTTTCCAGAGCATTTTATCCCTTGCCATAAGCTCTGTCCAAACCCTTCAGCAAGCTCACTGGGCCCAACAGGGTCAAACACATTCAAGACCTGTGCTGCCTTGACAGTTCTCTTAGCTACTGCTGCAAAAGTACCTATTATCTTGTAAGGCCAAGACCTGCTTCACATCAGAAGGGGACTAGTGAATTGCCAATTTTATATGGGGCCTCTGCCCCCCCCATGTGCACCCATCCCTGTTAGATGGATCTCCCTCAGGCTTCCCCCTATTCAAACTGGGATAACGGATCTTTGGGATCTTCCTCTCCCTCCGTTATTTCCTTTGATAGCTGCTGGGGCTGCCTGCTTCCCCAAGTTTTACAGTGGCTGGAACCTCTGTTGTGAACTTTTACACCTGCCATCCAATTTCTCTTTATCTGCCCCAGATACAATCAAATCTACCTACATCTGTGTTCTGGTACCCTTTACAGGCTTATTTCACTTGTTAGCCTGGTGGCAGCATGAGCAGCAGTCTGCACAGCCTTATGGTTCTGGGCTGCCTCCACCTCCCTTACATCTGTCACTGTCTGTGTAACAGTGTTGATGGGCTGTCCCACATAGGGGCTCAAAATAGCCACTAGTGGCCCAAAAAGGGCTGATGGGACACTACAGCAAATAAGGTCATTCATCCTTACCATAAATATTTCCACATCTGGCCCATGGGACCTCAGCTTGAAAGCAACATTCCTCTAGTCCCAGAGGACCTACTGCAGCTCACTATGTAACTGCCATTGACTCACTGCACCCCCCATTAAGTCTCCAGCATTCTGTAAGACCATATGAATGACAGTTACCGCCCATTCTAATAGGGTATGGTTTCCTGGGTTGTCACAGCAGTTCTGAAGATGCTGCCTCAAGGGGGAATACATGGTAATGGTGGCCAATTTCTCTGTCTCTGTTCTGGAGAGTTTGATGCCATCCATCCCCTATGTCCCACAACTGCAGCAACCAAGCTACCAGGGAATCAGTGGGTTTCTGCCTGAATTTAACCTCTAACTCCAACAACTCTGTCTTGGCATAATGCTGGACCACAGAGTAATCTACTACTTGCAGAAGGCATTGTGCCAGCCCCTGAGGCACTTTTTTTTTTTTATTATTAATTTTTTTAGAGAGGAGAGAAAGTAAGAGAGAGAAGGGGGAGGGAAGAGCAGGAAGCATCAACTCCCATATGTGCCTTGACCAGGCAAGTCCAGGGTTTTGAACCAGCGACCTCAGCATTTCCAGGTCGACGCTTTATCCACTGCGCCACCACAGGTCAGGCCCTGAGGCACTTTTGACTGCTGGGTTTTTACCTTTTGGATGACCACCAGCCAGGTTCTGAGTCTACCAGTAACAGTTTTAGCCAAGACCTCCTCCTCCTTCTTCAGTGACCACTTTCTCTCTTGCAGCTGCCAGCTCTTGGCCTGATGCTGAAACTCAAGCTCTTGAACTCACAGTTGTGTCTCTAACAATTGCTGGTCCAGAGCTTGGTTTTTAGGGAAAACTGGAGTTTTCAAACTTGGGTGATCTCTTGCACAGAGCTTTCAGTTCTGCTCACAGGACTGTAAAGAACACCCAGATCATGGCCCTCAACAGGGTAGCCATAGGAAACCACAAGAATGGCAACTTCTCTATTCCACCCTTCAAGGGTGCTCCATACCAATAAGATTCGAATCCTGCTCATAGCACCAGACATAATGCTGGAGACCAAGGCCAAGCAGGTTTACATTGGATTTGGGCAGATGGTAAAGGAACTGCAGAGCTGGAAAGTGGTGGACCATTCCTGTTTAATAGATTCTTGCAACGATGGACAAGCAAACAGGCAGGGGAAAACTGCTTCTTTTGGCAGCAGGTGAACAAACAGCAAAATAGCCTCTAACAGTGATGGAGAAGCAATCTCCAACCCGCCCTGAGGGTATGCACCTGTAGCCTTACATAAGCTATACAGGTATGGCTCTGCCACATGCTCATGCACTAATGATACAAAGTATAAGCAAGCAAACCTAATACAGCTGTTTTTCCTACAATAAAGCATATTTTAAGAATGCTAAATAATATTCTAATGACCTTTACAAGAAAAAGTATCTTAAAATGTTCTTGGCATTAGACATTTCCTACAAACTTAATTTGCTATAATACAAATATAGTAGTAGTGACCATACTTTTGTAGATGGGAATAATGTAGGGAAACTGGTAGTCACCATCTCATTTTAAAGATTGAGAAACAGACCCAAAGACATACAGGTAAGAAGTGGAAGAGTTGGAACTTCAGCTCATTTCTATGTCCAGCTAAAAGGCCTTTACTAATGGTTTCTGACTAAATTAAGTAAGTTGTGGCTTAGCCTATAGGAAGCACATCTTAAAGCATGTCAGAAATTTGAATTACCTTCTTCTTCCATGTTCTATACTTTCTTCAAAAAAATAATAATAGGTTGTTTAGTTGTTTATAATTACAGGGAGAGGAGTTAGAAATAGATAGGCTAAAACATGTAGAGCCCTGGCCGGTTGGCTCGGTGGTAGAGCGTCAGCCTAGCGTGCAGAGGTCCTGGGTTTGATTCCCAGCCAGGGCACACAGGAGAAGCGCCCATCTGCTTCTCCACCCCTCCCCCTCTCCTTCCTCTCTGTCTCTCTCTTCCCCTCCTGCAGCTGAGGCTCCATTGGAGCAAAGATGGCCCGGGCACTGAGGATGGCTCTGTGGCCTGTGCCTCAGGTGCTAGAATGGCTCTGGATGCAACAGAGCAATGCCCCAGAGGGGCAGAGCATCGCCCCCTGGTGGGCATGCCGGGTGGATCCCGGTCGGGCGCATGCGGGAGTCTGTCTGACTGCCTCCCCGTTTCCAGCTTCGGAAAAGTGAAAAAACAAAACAAAACAAAACAAAAAATTAAATTAAAAAAATTAAAAAAAAAAACAACGTGTAGAATTGAGAGTCAAGCAGGGAAGCCTAGAGACTAATGCCTGCCCTCATAAATTGTCCAGTCCCAGTAAAGACATACAACTCACATGCCCATTCTCACCACCTGAAGATGAACCCAGACCTGAGGCAGCAGCTGGATTTTCCCTCCCTGGTGGGTTGTTGTTAAAATGAACTGAAATAATCTTCTTCATCATAAGTTAAGAGTACTTAAGAGATGGCCAATAGCTATGCTTAAGGAACACTTGGCTGTCAGAAAAGAAATCAAACACTTAGAGACAGCTCAAACTATTGTACAAACATTTTCCCTCTAAAGATGCAGTTACCCTTCTGGGTAAAGTCAGTCAAATCTAACCTTTAAAACAAAATGACTGGCTCATTATTGTCAATTTTTAAAAGTCAATCTGTTAGAATCTAAACAGAACAATCTCTAGGATAGTCTAAAATGTATTTAAATAGAAAATAACAATTATTTTAAATAGCAATGGTAAGGCACCTGGTGGCCCTTGCCACACCTGTTGTAACCTCGTGTGAGAATCAGTCCTGAGCCTGATGGTTCACATGGGACACAAAGAATGCATGCCCACGCAGGCAGTAGCGGATTTGAAACCAGTCACTCAAATTTGACTTTGGGTGATGGGTATGCAACATAATTAATGTCAAAATTACCTGGAGATGTTTTCTCTGAACATATGTACCCTGAGTTATTAATGTCACCCCATTAAAATCAATAATTAAGAAAAAAGAAACCAGTCACTGAAGGAAACAAAGAAGCTGAAAATCTTTTAGCAGCCAGGATTTCTGAAAAGCTCTAGGAGAAAAGAACTTGTTAGGCCTGCTTTAAGAAGCCACCAGTCACTGGGGGGTATAGAAGGCAGGAGGCACCTGATGTGGAAACAAAGCTTTGAGGACATGGGGAAATAAGTTCAGATGATGTCAAGAGGTAGCAGCAGGTCCTTGGGACGTTGAGTCTCTATAAATGCTGG
The DNA here is from genome assembly GCF_036850765.1 of Saccopteryx bilineata. NCBI lineage: Eukaryota > Metazoa > Chordata > Mammalia > Chiroptera > Emballonuridae > Saccopteryx > Saccopteryx bilineata. Next base: position 74,777,326 of record NC_089493.1, read on the forward strand.
TGGAGCTGGAGGCATAGAGGTAACTCCTGCTGCTATTGCCATGGAAGACTGACCCTTCAGGGGATATTTTGCACAGTTGCACATGAAAACTATTCTAAATAGGCAAAAGCATGCTTATTTTCTGATAAAAATATCAGAATATTGATTTCTCAGTCTTCTCTTAGACCATCATTTATGTGTACAAAGTATTTTGACCATACAGACAAAAAAAAAAGAATCTCAAGGGCAAAATAGAGTTTTTACATTTTTGAGATATGTATTTTCTTACATGTTTCCTTTTTTGTGTGTGAGAGGGGGAGGGGGTTAAGCTGGAAAACTAATGAGCAGAGATGAACTGCTTTATTTCCAGGATGGAGGGGATTAAAGGGAGGAGTTCACCAGGAATGACATGGTAGTAGGGACTCTGGGTGGCCTCTGGGCACCTTCAGAAAGGGGAATTCTCAAGATACGGTGTATGTTTTGAAGTATTTTTCTAAACACCACAGGGGAAGAAGGGTAGGAGTGAGGAAAGAAACAAAAGAGAAATAAGAACCAAAATATTTTCGAGTTGATAAAAACTTTTATCAACCATCTCAGGAGATTATTCTTTCTGTATATACTTCCAATAGCAAAATTATATGTATAAATACACAAACAGAGAAGACAGATTTTTTTAAACATTAAAAATTTTGTGGATGTCAGAGAAATGGCACCATGAGAGATGCTCCTGATACGTCTCCCTGAAATTTCAACACATTCAACAACTAGAGACAGAAAAACAATCCCAGGAGCATGTGAAATACACATACATCAAACAAAGGTACGAATGGGCGAAAAGGTGGCTGAATATATAATCCACTCTGAAGGAAATAAGACAGAGAACAGAGTATTCTGCTTTCCTCACTGATCTGAGGAAGGGCCACTTTCACTTGGGAACTGAGAGGAAAGGAGGGCTGGGGGAGAGGGAAGAAGCTGGCTTGGGCAGAGACGTTCAAGCCGAGAGAGTGTGTGCCCATGGCTCAGCTTGAGATCACCAATGCAGAGCTAACAAAGGCAGCAAACCCCGGCAGAAGTGGGAGAAGGGGTTGCTTGCAAAGATTCATAGCAGAGTGACTTTTGGCTTTGTTTACTCCTGGCCTCCTGGTTGGCGAGCATGGCAGTGTGTGAGTGGTTCCTCCTGGTGCCTCAGGCATGGGCACCTGTGTTCCTGGATGGAAGGGCCGGGTCAGACACTGTCAGCAGTGGCCAAGTGCATAGGCTGTAGCCAGAGTTTCTGTATAATCCCTGACTCTTTGAACAACAGCATGTGGGAAGTGTGCAAGAGCCGGGTTCCTGTGCCTGGACCTGTCTGGGTGGGGCATCTCCTCCAGCCATACAGGCTAAAAAAACAAATTCCCGTGAAGAGAACTGCAAAAGTGGTGGGGGGAAGGGCACACAGGCAGCTTGCTGGAGCAGGCGGCTTCTGGAGAGTAGACCCACAGAACACTGAAAGGAGCCTAACCTGTAGTCTGCTCACTGCCCGGCTGGCTGGCATTGGCAGCTCTGGCTGACAAAGCCTTCTTTCCCAGGCCTGCAATTTAAGAAAACCCGGAGGAGGGAATTGATAGTCCTTAGGGCCTCTTGCTCTGCAGGCAATGGCTGGGGCAACTTCCAGCCAGGTGATACAGGTTAAAAAGCACAGTCCCATGGAACAGACTTCTGAGAGCACTGCAGAAGTTGGGCAGGCTGGGGTGTAGGCTTCTCAACAAGGGAGAAGCCTGTGGAAAGCAGGTCCATGGAGGGCTGAGGCAAATTTAACTAGACATATCCCGGGGAATGGTAGAAAAGAGCCAGTACAGAAGTCAGCTCACACCTCTGCCTGCTTAAGATGGTGGCTCTGGTAGTAGAGCTTTCATACCTAGGGCTGTGCTTTGAACGGACCTGGAGGAGGGACTTGTTGGCTTTTAGGGCCTCTTGCTCTGCAGGCAGTGACTGGGGAATCTTTCTGCCAGATGATACAGGTTATAAAGTGCAAAAATCCTGAGGAGAATAGACCCATGGAGTGCTGAGGCATACTAGACATGCCCAGAGGCTCATAGAAAGACACCTGAAGAGCACTCGGCTGCTAGCCTTGCCTGATTATGCTGGTGGCTCTGGCTGGCAAAGCCTTACCCAGAACCCTGCTTTGAGCATAGATAGAGGGGGGATTTGGCAACTCTTAAAGCCTCTTTCTCTCTAGGCAGTGACTGAGACAACTTCACAGCTGGGTCCCCAGGCTGCTGGTTCAGGAAGCAGAGATTTGGGGAGAAGCTCAAGGAAAACAGACTCTTCCACTGTCAGAACCTGCAAATACTAACAAGCCCTGCCTACCAATGGGACTGAGGCCTAGTTTATACCATCACCATAGCTACACATCAACTGAAAATCTCTGCCTAAGAGTGCCACAGGGGCAGAACCTGGGGTACAGTGCCACTGGCCAAAAAGAGAGAAAAGAAAGAAAAAGGAAGAAGATAACCTCTTAAAACCAGAAAAAATCCAGTCTTTATAACTTCTTCCATTTTTTATCTTTTTTTCTTCCAACTTGGACATTTTATCCTCATTTCATTTTATTATTCTCTTTTCATTTTGAAATTCAGTACCCATAGGTGTTACATTTTTCATTCTTTTTTTCTATGAGAGTTACATTCCAAAAACTCTCTCTTTTTTTTCTTTCTCTTTTTGTTTCTTTTTTTTCTCTTTCACTTTTTCTCTCATTTGATCCTCATTCACAAACAAATTATTTTATTCTGGATTCAAATTTTTTCTTTGTGGCATTTTATGTGATTTTTACCTCGCTTTTCACCCATTAGCATTTCCCCCAACTCTAGCTCTCTCTTCTATGTAGTTTTTGTTCCACTTAATACAACAGAATTTTCATTTTAACTGTATTTTTCTTTTTTCTCTTTTTCTTTTTTCTTCTTTTCTCTTTCACTATTTCTCTCATTTGACTGTCATTTACAAACAAATGATTTTATTCTTGATCCAAATTTTTTCCTTGTAGCATTTTGTGGGTTCTTATCTCATTTTTTGCCTCTTTGTCACTTCCCACCAACTCAGACCCTCCATTTTATGTAGTTTATGTCACAATTAGCACAATAGAATTTTTAGTTTCTTACTGTATTTTCCAAAAAAAATACTTTTTTTATATATCAACTCTTATTAATGTTATTAACAATACCACTCTCAAATGATATTAAGGAAAAAGAAATAGAATATTATGAATACGAAAGACAGGGATATAGCTCAGATAGATGAGAAAAAAATCTATCGAAAAAATTTTCAATAGCTTGGAAACCTTAGAGATAAATGACAGAAAATTTAAAATTGAAGTCCTAAAAATACATAGGGATATACAAAAAAGCACAGAAAGGCAATTTAGGGAGCTCATAAAGCAATTCAACAAACAGAAGAATACATCACTAAGGAAATTGAAACTATGAAAATGAATCAAACAGAGATGAAAAACTCAACTTATGAACTGAAAAACGAGATAATAAGCTTAGCTAATGGAACAGGTCAGATAGAGGAGAGAATTAGTGACATAGAAGACAGGCAACTAGAGGTACTACAGAGAGAAGAGGAGAGAGACACACAAATTAAAAAAAATGAGAAAGCCCTACAGGAATTGCCTGACTCCATCAAAAAGAGCAAAATAAAAATAATGGGTATATCAGAAGGACAAAAGAGAGAAAATGGAATGGAGAACATATTCAAACAAATAATAGATGAGAATTTCCAAAACCTGTGGAAAAAACTAAAGCCTCAAATTAAAGAAGCAAACAGAAAACTGAGATATCTTAACCCCAACAAACTTACTCCAAGGCACATAATAATAAAATTGGCACAAACCAGTGACAAAGAAAACATTCTCAAGGCAACCAGGGTAAAAAAGAATATAACATGTAAAGGAAGGCCCATTAGATTATCATCAGATTTCTCAGCAGACACTCTAAAAGCTAGAAGAGAATGGACCCCAATATTTAAAGTTCTGAAAGAGAGGAACTTCCAGCCAAGAATACTATACCTATCAAAGCTATCCTTCAAATACAAAGGAGAAATAAAAACATTCACAGATACAGAAAAGATGAGGGAATTTATCACAAGAAAACCCCCACTTCAGGAAATACTAAAGGTTTTTTTTTTGACCAGGTACAAAGAACAAAACAAAACAAACCCACAAGTAAAAGATCCATCAAGATCACAATAAAGACAAGACTAATCTGTGATAACAAAAACAAAAAAGGGGAGAGGACAAAGATTAACAGTAGCAAAGGAGGATGAAGTGCAGAATCACTCATGAGATAATGTACTATAATGAACATGATATGTATTCTTTCCATTACTTAATGGTAACCACCCCTGAAAAAAACCACCACAGAAGCACATGACTTGAAAAAAGAAGTAACAGAGGAAAGAAGTATGGATTACAACCAAACAAAAACAAGTGATAGAAAAACAAAAGAGAAGAACCAAAAAAGATACAAAACTAATAGAAAGCAATATATATATAAAATGGCAATAGGAAACCCTAAAGTGTCAATAATTACACTAAATGTAAATGGATTGAACTTACCAATAAAAAGACAGAGTAGCAGAATAGATTAAAAAAGAAAATCCAACTGTATGCTGTCTACAAGAAACACATCTAAGCAACAAGGATAAAAACAAGTTCAAAGTGAAAGGCTAAAAAACAATACTCCAAGCAAATAAAATCCAAAAAAAAGCAGGTGTAGCAATACTAATATCGAACAATGCTGACTACAAGGCAGCAAAGGTAATCAGAGACAAAAACGGTCATTACATAATGATAAAGGGTATACTGAATCAAGAAGACATAACAGTTCTTAATATATATGCAACAAACCAGGAGCACCAAAGTATATGACAGCTACTGACTGACTTAAAAACAAAAATTGACAAAAATACAAACATACTTGGAGCCCTCAATACACTGCTGATGGCTCTAGATCGTTCATCCAAACTGAAAATCAATAAAGAAATATTGGCCTTAAACAAAAACACTAGAACAGTTGGATATAATAGACATCTACAGAATATTTTATCCCAAAGTGCCAGAGTATATATTTTTCTTAGTGTACATGGAACATTCTCAAGAATTGACCATATGTTGGGCCACAAAAATAACAACAACAAATTCAGAAAGATGGAAGTTATACCAAGCATATTCCCTAATCATAAAAGCTTGAAACTAGAATTCAACTGCAAAAAAGAGATAAACAAACCCACAAAAATGTGGAAACTAAATAACATACTTTTAAAAAATGAGTGGGTCAAAGAAGAAATAAGCCCAGAGATCAGAAGATACATACAGACAAATGAAAATAACAATATGACATATTAGAATCTCTCAGATGCAGCAAAAGTAGTAATAAGAGGGAAGCTCATATCCCTACAGGCCTATATGAACAAACAAGAAAGAGTCAAAATAAACCACTTCACATCTTAAAACTAGAAAAAAAAAGAAAAAAGGCAACCCAAACCAGCAGAAAAAAAGGAAATAATAAAAATCAGAGCAGAAATAAATGAAAGAGAGAACAGAAAACCTATAGAAAAAATTAATAAAACAAGGAGCTGGTTCTTTGAAAAGATCAACAAAATTGACAAACAGTTGGAAAGACACACTAAGGAAAAAAGACAAAGGACTCATAAACAAAATCCAAAATGAAAGAGGAGAAATCACCATACATATCATAGATATACAAAGAATTATTGTAGAATACGATGAAGAACTATATGTGAACAAATTTAACAATCTAGAAGAAATGGATAAATTCCTAGAATACAATCTTCCTAGACTTAGTCATGAAAAGCAGAAAGCCTAAACAAACCCATAAGCAGGGAGGAAATAGAAACAACTATCAAAAACCTCCCAAAAAATAAAAGTCCAGGGCCAGACGGCTATACTAGTGAATTCTATCAAACATTCAAAGAAGAATTTGTTCCTGTTCTGCTCAAAGTCTTCCAAAAAATTGAAGAAGAAGCAATACTGCCAAACACATTTTATGAAGCCAATGTAACCTCATACCGAAATCTGGCAAGGACAACACACACACACACACACACACACACACACACACACACACACACACATGAAAACTAGAGACCAATATCTCTAATGAATACAGATGCTAAAATACTAAACAAAATACTAGCAAATTGAATACAACAACACATTAAAAAAATAATTCATCATGATCAAGTGGGATTCATCCCAGAAACACAAGGATGGTTCAACATACATAAAATGGTTAACATAATACACCATATCAACAAAACAAAGAACAAAAACCATATGATCCTATCAGTAGATGCAGAAAAGGCATTTGATAAAATGCAACACCATTTTATGTTTAAAACACTCAACAAAATGGGTATAGAAGGAAAATATCTCAACATAATAAAGGCCATTTATGATAAACCATCAGCTGACATCATATTAAATGGTATATAACTGAGGACTTTTCCTCTAAAATCAGGAACAAGACAAGGTTGTCCACTCTTTCCACTCTTATTCAACATAGTGCTGAAAGTTCTAGCCAGAGCAATAAGACAAGAGAAAGAAATAAAAGGCATTCATATTGGGAAAGAAGAAGTAAAGGTTTTACTTTTTGCAGATAATATGATCCTATATATCAAAAATCCCATAGACTCCACAAAAAGATTACTAGAAACAAACCAATACAGTAACGTTTCAGGATACAAAATTAATATACAAAAGTCCCATTGCCTTTCTATATGCCAACAATGAAACATCAAAAAGAAACTAAAAAAAAAAAATCCCCTTCATGGATGCAACAAAAAAAAATAAAATACTTAGGAATAAACATAACAAAGAATGTAAAGGACCTATATAATGAAAACTACAAAGCATTGTTAAGGAAAATCAAAAAAGATACTACAATGAAATGGAAAAATATTCCTTGTTCTTGGATAGGAAGAATAAATATAGTCAAAATGACCATATTACCCAAAACGATATACAAATTTAATGCAATTTCCATCAAAATTCTAATGTCTGTTTTTAAACAAGTGGAACAAGAGCTCATCAGATTTATATAGAACTATAAAAAACCCCAAAGAGCCAATGCAATCCTAAGGAAAAAGAACAAAGCTAGGGGCATTACAATACCTGACTTCAAATTATATTATATAGCCATGATAATCAAAACAGCATAGTATTGGCAGAAAAACAGACACTCAGACCAATGGAATGGAATAGAAAGCCCAGAAATAAAACCACATTTATATGGTCAAATAATTTTTGATAAAGGGGCCAACAACACAAAATAGAGAATAGAAAGCCTCTTCAATAAATGGTGCTGGGAAAACTGGAAAGCCACATACAAAAGAATGAAATTCGAAAACAGTTTGTCCCCCTGTACTAAAATTAATTCAAAATGGATAAAAGACCTAAATATAAAACCTGAAACAATAAATTACATAAAATAAAACATAGGCACTAAACTCATGGGCCTTGGTAATAAAGAGCACTTTATGAATTTGACTCCAAAGACAAGGGAAGTGAAGGCAAAGTTAAATGAATGGGATTACATCAGACTAAGAAGCTTTTGCATAGCAAGAGAAACTGACAACAAAACATACAGCCAACTAAATGGGAGATGTTATTTTCAAACAACAGCACAGATAAGGGTCTAATATCCAAAATATACAAAGAACTCATAAAACTCAACAACAAGCAAACAATCCAATAAAAAAATGGGAAGAGGACATGAACAGACACTTCTCCCAAGAAGAAATACAAATGGCCAACAAATATATGAAAAGATGCTCATCTTCATTAGCTATTAGAGAAATGAAAATCAAAACTACAATGAGATCCCACCTCATACCTGTTATATTGGCTATTATCAACAAGAAAGGTAATAACAAGTGTTGGAGAGGCTGTGGAGAAAAAGAACCCTCATCCACTGTTGGTGCGAATGTAAAGTAGTAGTACAACCATTATGGAAGAAAGTATGGTGGTTCCTCAAAAAATTAAAGAACTACCATATAACCCAGCAATCCCTTAACAGGGTATATACCAAACTCAAAAACACTGGTACGTAAAGACACATGCAGCTCCACGTTCATTGCAGCATTTTTCACAGTGTCCAAGAAATGGAAACAACAAAAAAACCCTTCAATAGATGATTGGATAAAGAAGATGTGGTACATATACACTATGGAATACTACTCAGCCATAGAAATGATGACATTGGATTATTTACAACAACATGGATGGACTTCAATAACATTATACTGAGTGAAATAAGTAAATCAGAAAAAACTAGTATCTATATGATTCCATACATAGGTGGGACATAAAAATGAGACTCAGGGACATGGACAAGAGTGTGGTGGGTATGAGGGGTGGAGAGGGGAAGGGAGGAGAAGGAAGGCATGGGGCGAGGGAAGGGGCACAAAGGAAAGCAGATAAAATATGATGGAAGACAATTTGACTTTGAGTGATGCGTAGGCAACATAATCAAATGTCAAAATAACCTGGAGATGTTTTCTCTGAACCTATGTACCCTGATTGATCTATGTCACCTCTTTAAAATTAATAATAAAAAAAAAGAAAAAAATTTGTCACAAATAGCTTTTAAGACAAAAAGCATATATTTTCTTTTAAATAAAAGTCACTTTTAAATTGGCAAATATATTAACAATAACACCAAATAATGATGAAGCTATAGAGCACTCTCATTTTTATTAATGAAAATGTAATGGGTATAACACTTTTAAAAGCATTTTTGTGGAGTATATCAACAACTTTGAAAACATGCATCTCTTTAGTCCAGCAATGCTACACTGGTGTTATAACTTTAAACATATAAACATTATCATTAAAAATGTGTTTATAGCAGCACTTTTAAAAAATAATGGTAAAAGAATTGGAGATACCTTAATGTCTACCTCCGAGGGAATCATTAGGCACCTCCACTAATGCTTTCAAATATTATGTGGAATAATTTTTATATAATGTTATTTTAAAAAATCATAACTTTTGATTTGACTTCTGATTCTGGTGGTATGGTGCATTAGAATTTCTCAATAACGTTCCCACCAAAAACAATAAAAATGCTATTTTTTAATTTTAAATAATTTTTAGATACCAAAAAGCAGGTGAAAAAGGCAGTCATTGCTAGGAAAGCAGGATGTAGGCCAGCATTCATTCTCATGGCATTTGCCAAATCCTGGTGACCCTGAGCTTCTGATTTAATAGTTGCTCAGGTCACCCTTTATGAGAGGCAGGAAATACAACCTAAGACTCACTTAAACAGGCAAGTCTCATGGGAGATTCCAACATTAAACTGGGAGCCTAAAGATAAAAATTTTCAACATAAAAATAAAAGAAACTCATTGTGCAGAATAAAAAACCCTAGCAAGGTGGAGGGTAAATAAATCTCCCGTGAAAACATATAACCACAAACCAGTTTTCTTACAGGTTGATGCAGAAAAACCTGAGGATGAAAGCTATAAGGTATTTGGTTTTATAGGTTGGTAGTATCTCAACTAACATCAGAAGCAAAGACAACTCCTCTTTGGAGGGCCTCAACTTCAAACCAATCCACAGATAATTACTGTAATAAAGAGCCAAGAATATGTACTTCAGTCAAGTATCACAATGTATCATGACAAATTGACAAATAGAAAAGAACCTAATAACAAACAGTGTTGAAAAAAATTCAGATGTCATCAGACTGAGTATACAAAAGGCATGTTAACATAACTAAAAAATAAAAGGCTTAAAAATATGGGCAATGAAGCCCTGGCCGGTTGGCTCAGCGGTAGAGCGTCAGCCTAGCGTGCGGAGGACCCGGGTTCGATTCCCGGCCAGGGCACACAGGAGAAGCGCCCATTTGCTTCTCCACCCCTCCGCCGCGCTTTCCTCTCTGTCTCTCTCGTCCCCTCCTGCAGCCAAGGCTCCATTGGAGCAAAGATGGCCCGGGCGCTGGGGATGGCTCTGTGGCCTCTGCCCCAGGCGCTAGAGTGGCTCTGGTCGCAACATGGCGACGCCCAGGATGGGCAGAGCATCGCCCCCTGGTGGGCAGAGCGTCGCCCCTGGTGGGCGTGCCAGGTGGATCCCGGTCGGGCGCATGCGGGAGTCTGTCTGACTGTCTCTCCCTGTTTCCAGCTTCAGAAAAATGGAAAAAAAATATATATATATGGGCAATGAAAAAAATGACCTAAATCAACACAACAGATGTGAAAAGAACTAAATACATTTTTCAGGAATAAAAGTATACAATTAAAATTTTTAATTAAATAAAAATATAATATTAAAAATTAAATACCTATGCCTTAAATAAAATACTCAGGGTATAGGTTACTGATTAGACATGACTGAGAAAAAAAATCAGCGAAATGGAATGCAGATCCAACAGAAGTACGCAGAAAGCAGTACAGTGTTAAAAGGACAAACTATGAAGGGCATAGAAGGGACCCTGAAGATAGAGAATTTCAACATATGTATGATTTGAATTTCAGAAGGAAATGATAAAGAATGTGTTAGAAGTGAATAGTTTAAGAGATAATGGCTATAAGTTTCCAGATGTTTAAAAAACAAAACAAAACTGATTCTTAGATTTAGCAAGTCCAAAAATTTCCAGGTGGTATAAATAAAAAGAAATTCTCATCTAGATATAAATTATAGTGAAACTTCAAAACATTAAAGGCAAAGAGAAGATCTGTAAAGCAGCTAGAAAAGACGTTTCTACAATGACATTATAAATTTTCTGATGGAGTGATTTTTCTACAACAATAATGAAAACCAGATAACAATGAATGATATTTTAAAATGCTGAGAAAAATACTGTCAGTTTACAGTGGACTATGTGTTGAAAGTATGTTTCAAAATAGAAAGAAAAAATAACACATCCAGAAGAAAAGAAAACAAGATATCAGTATTTACCACCAACAGATTATTATTAAAGATGGTTCTTAATAATGAGTTTCAAGTAGAATACCAAATGGAAAACCATAGATACAAAAAAATTCCTGTAAATATGTAGGTAAATCTAAACAAATGTTTACTGTATAAAATAATATCTATTTCATCTAGTTAAAAAAAGATAAACCAAATATTAGACAGTAATAGCAAGAAATTTGAGAAAAACTGATTATATGATAAGCATTCTGATGTCTTTTTAGTCACAAAGAGAGTAAAGATATTAACATTAGATCCATGTTAAAATATCTAGAATAACTACTAAAAGAATGGATGTGGAAAATATAACCTTCAAAGTCATAGAGGGAAAAACAAAAAAGAAAATAAACTTAATCATTCATGAGAAATTTAACCTAATAAAGTTAGAAATACACATGCATATATACACAAACTATGTATATATGTACATATATATTTATGTGATAAACTATTTTAGGGTATTTTTATTGAGATAAAATTGGCATAATAAGATTGTGTAAGTTTAAGGTGTACAACATATTGATAAGCTAAGTTTATATTGCAATAGAATTGTCAATGGACCATTGGCTAACACCTCTATCACATCACTAAGTACCATTTTTTTCTAGTGGCAGGAACAATTAAGATCTAGTCTCTTAGCAAGTTTAATATTTATAATAAAGTTTTATTGTTTATAACCACTGTATTATATATCATATTTCCATGACTTTTATCTACTACTTGCAAGTATGTACCCTTAAACATCTCTCCCATTCCCCTACTCTCCAACCCATGGAAACTGCAATTTCACCCTTTGTTTTATTGAGTTTTGTTTTTTATATTTCATATAGAAGGTCTATTATACAATATTGTCCTTAACTCACTTAGCATAATGTTCTCAATGTTCATTGGTGTCACATTTCTTTTTCTCATAGCCAAATAAATATTAATATATATACATTTATTTATATATTTCACTCAATTATAATATGATTTTGTATATAGCACATCTTCATTATCCATTCATCCACTGTTAGATAAAATTAGGGTTTTTTTTTCTATATCTAGGTTGTTGCAATAACATGTGAGTGCATATTTATTTTCAATAGCCTATTTTCATTTCCTTTGGATATATGTATACACAGAAGTAGGATTGCTGGATGGTATGGCTCTATTTTTACTTCCATAGTTCTGTTTTACTTTTCTGGTGAACTCCATACTGTTTTGCATAGTGGCTAAACCAGTTTACAATCACACCAACAATGCACAAGGATTCCTTTTCCTCCTCTTCCTTTCTAACACTTACCTCTTGTCTTCTGGAAGATAGCCACTCTTCAAAGTGTGAGGTATCTCATTGTAGTTTTCATTTACATTTATTTCTCTTATGATTAGTGATCTTGAGCACATTTTTATAGACATGTCAGCCATTTAAATGTCTGTTTGCAAAAATATCTATTTAGTTCCTCTACTCATTTTTCAATTGGGTTGCTTTTGATTATTATTATTTTTTGCCATTGAGTTGGGTGAGGTTTTTATTAAATTCATTTTGAATATTAATCTTTTATCTGATACATGGTTTGTAATTGTTTTCTCTCATTTCATAAATTGACTTTTCATTTTGTTGTTTATTTTGCAGTGCAGAAGTTTTTAAGTTTGTTGTAGTCCTACTTGTTGATTTTTTTCTTTTGTTATACTTTTGGTGTCATATCAAAAACATAAAATAAAAATCATTGTCTAAACCAATGCTGACAAGCTTCTTTCCTATGTTTTATTTTAGGAGTTTTATACTATCAGGTTGAGTGTTTAAGATTTTATCCATTTTGAGTTAATTTGTGTGAGAGATATAAAATAAGGTATAATTTTATTTTTATGCATGTGTTTATCTAGTTTTCCCACCACCACTTGTCTAAAGAAACTATCCTGTTCCCATTGAATGATCTTGGTTCCTTTATCTAATATTAATTTATTATATATAAAAGTGTTTCATGTGGACAAGTCCTGTCAGGGGTGAGGACAATGGAGACGCAAAGACCCGACTCCGGGGACCAGGTTCAGTGACACAGATCCACTTTATTCAGGAAGTAAGCTAGCTTATTTACACAGGTTCAGCCAATAGGATGTTACAGCATGTACTTCATAGCCAATGGCTGAAAAGATCAGGGAGCTGCGTGGCTGATGCTAAGTCACTTCCTTAAAGCAGGCGAGCTTCCTTTCTGGGTATGCCCAAGAGGCTTCAGGGAGCTGGAGTATTCTTACAGCATTGCACCAGCCACAGCTGCTAGGAATGCATTCTCCACTCCACCCACATCTCCCCCTTCTCTTTTTATTAGGCCAGTTGGACTTGATGAATAAGTAAAACGAAAACAACTATAATACCTATTATACTATATGCTAATAGATTAGCTGGATTAAACAATGAGGCAAGCTTCTGTAATGTTTGACTAGTTAGGAAATAGAACAGGGGGCTTAAACAGGGGATTCCTCCTAGGGGTCAGGATGTCATTGCCCTCCCATTGTGTTACAGAGACCTTCTAGGTGCCGTTAAACACAGTTCCATTTTGATTATAAAATATGGATGTAGGTCCATGCACACCCCCTTCCCACAAAGGTCCAAACACAGAACAGATGGCTTGCCATGGGCTGCGTACTGCATATGGTTGCAAGGCACATTACACAAATTACAACAACATGACAAATCATATAATTTCAACAATTACAAAGGTACATTTCACCAGTCTCTGAGCACTTTGCCAAAAACACAAAATGTCCTCAGCCTTCTTTCTAGCCCTGGGAAAAGCTTCCCAGGGCAGGAAGATGGCCTCCAGCAAAGCGGTCCCCCACCCCCATCAGGGTACTTCACATTGTCCAAAATTCGTAAGTCCATCCAACAAAGGAGCCAGTGCTCACTCCTGTCGTAGTCCAGGAAATCAGTCCACACATATGGGGCGTCAGCCACCCCCCTCATTCCTGCAATCCTGGCAGGCCTTACACTGTCCCAAGGAGGAGTACGTGGCAATGGCAGCATTTCCATCTCTGCTCTGGAGAGCATGATACATCCATCCCTATGTCCCAAAATGTCAGCGAACCCACCAGCAGCTTTGCAGGCACTCCCTGCCGTTCCAATGGCCACTCGGCAATGCAAGCCTGGCTTCCCCATTCATCCTCCCATCACAGCTGCCGCCCTTTACCTTCTGGAGTCTGCGAATCTCAACTCCAGCCCAATTCTCCTCATCCTCCAAAGGTGAACTGAAAACACCAGCTCACATTGCCAGGCTCAAGCCCCGGGCTGCCGCCGCCTGCGTCTGGGAGTCAGCGGTTACTATAGCACACATAAGCAAGAACAGAGCACCAGGGCCTGGGGGCCATCAGGGGCAATTCTCTGGGCCTGGCCTGCCAAAGCCTCCACATCCCCCAGGTGATGGGGCATGCACGCTAGCTGGGAGGTCTTCTTCTGGAGCGCTGAGGACCTCTTTCCCTAAGGCGTATTTGGTGTGGAGAAGGCCAGGACTGTGGCTTTGGATGGGTGAAGACTGAACCATTTAGTGGATGCCCAAGAAACCCTGTCAATCAGGTTGAGGGGGGGTTCCTGGGATCCAAATTGACTGAAAAACACAAGCATAACCTCTCCCTTGTGTTAGAAGAGGGTGTGATTCCCACCACTGTGCTGTGGCTGGGTCCTTCCAGTGTCATTTCAGAGAGAGGGGTGGGGGAGACAGAGAGTAAGAGATACAGAAAAATAGACTAGACAGACAGACAAAAAGAAAAAAGACACATGGGGGCGTATATGCTGGCCCATGGGTCTGCAGCTGGAACACGTGTTGGAGAAAATGGAGTCTGAGAGGTTGGGGTGGGGCATTGAGCCCCAGCATGGAATGCAGACTGCAGACGTAATGACTCCTGCTTTTTCCAGTGGCAGAGCTGATGGCGCAGTTAGCAATTTAGTTGGTTTCATTTCTGCGCTCTCAGCCATAATTTTGTCAAACTCAGAAGCTAAACTACTTTCTTCCTCAGTGGAGGGGGGTAAATAGGGAGGTAGGGGTTCCTCTGAAAGAGGAGTAGCCTGTAGAACCTTAGGGACTGGGGGAGGGTCCCCAGCAGGAGCACCAGTCAAGCAGGCGTGTATTGCCAATAAGGCAGAAGTGAGGCCGAGAGGGAAGGCCTGTCCCTCATGTACCTCGGCAGAACAAACACGTCGGAGAGCTCGGGCCCAAGTATCCGGGTCCCAGAGCGGCACATCCTCAATCTAGGGATTGAGAGCAGAGAGAATCTCCCAGTAAGTACAGAGATCCTTTTCACAAACTTCAACTTGCCTACTCTGCAATAGGGCGTGCAGGGCTCAAGCCTGCGGGGCTCAAGAGTGGGGGAGAAGGTTTCTCATTGCAGAGGGTCACTCACCTATCCCTTGGATGTTGGTTAGGTCCCTGCCCCACATTGGGCACCAGTTGTGGACAATTCCTGCCAGGGATGAGGACGACAGAGACGCAAAGACCCAACTCTGGGGACCAGATTCAGTGACACAGATCTACGTTATTCAGGAAGTAAGCTAGCTTATATATATGGGTTCAGCCAATAGAATGTTACAGCGTGTCCTTCATAGCCAATGGCTGAAAAGATCAGGGAGCTGCGTGGTTGGCGCTAAGTCACTTCTTTATAGCGGGTGAGCTTCCTTCCTAGGTATGCCCAGGAGGCTTCTGGGAGCTGGAGTATTCTCATAGCATTGCATCAGCCACAGCTGCTAGGAATGTGCTCTCTGCCCCACCCACAGTTTCATTCTGAGTTCTCTATTTTGTTCCACTGGCGTATGCATCTATTTTTAGGAGTAACAAACTGTTTTAATTCCTATAGCTTTGTAGTATAGTTTGAAATTAGGAAGAGTGATACCTTCGGTTCTTTTTTTAATGATTGCATTGGCTATTCAGGGTCTTTTGTAATTTCATACAATGTTTAGCACTTTTTTCTATTTCTGTAAAAACTGCCATTGGAATTTTTACAGAAATTGCATTGACTCTATACAAACTTTGTGTAGCATGGATATTTAACAATATTAACTCTTTCAATCCATAAATATGAGATGTCCTTCCATTTGTTTATTTAAAGAAGTTGAAGAAGACACAAAGACTTTGTAGTTTTCATTGTACAGAACATTCACTTTCTTTGTTAAATTTATTACTAAATAATGTTTTTGTTGCTCCATGAATAGGATAGTTTTATGTCTTTTTTACCTATTTCTTTGTTAGTATATAGAAACTCAACTAAACGCAATGATATTGAGTATTGACTTAATATCCTGCAACTTTATTGAATTCTTTGATTAGATCCAACAATTTTTTCAGTTGAGTCTTTAGGACTTTCATCTGTAAATAATAAATATTTTTTTCTGATTGGATGCCTTTTATTTCTTTGTCTTGCCTGATTGCTCTAGCTAGGACTTCTGGTACTATATTGAGTAAGATTAATGAGGTGGGCACTCTTGATCCTAGATTCCTGATCTTAGAGGAAAAGCTTTGAACTTCCATTAAGAATAATGTTAGTTGTGGGTTTGTCATATATGGCTTTTATTGTGTTGAAGTGTGTTACCTCTATAGCCAATCTGTTGAAGGTTTTTATCATGAAAAGATGTTGTATTTTGTCAAGTACTTTTTCTCCATCTGTTGAGATGATCATATGATTTTTATCTTTTATTCTATTAATGTGGTATATCACATACTGATTTGTGTATGATAAACAACCCTGTATCTCGGGCACAAATTCCACTTGGTCATGGAGTATAATCCTTCTAATAAGTTCTTGAATTATTTTCTATTATTTTGTTGTGGTTTTTTTTATCTATGTTTACCTGGAATATTGGTCCATAGTTTTCTTGTAGTGTCCTTCTCTGGCTTGCTATAATGGTAATACTGGCTTCATTGAATGAGTTTGGAAGTGTTTCCATCTCTTCAATTTTTTAGGAGAGTTTGAGAAGGATTAGTAATTAATTCTTCTGTAAATATTTTTAGAATTTGCCAGTGAAGCCATCTGGTCCTAGGGTTCACCGTGTTGGGAGGTTTCTGATTACTGACTAAGTCTCCTTACTTGTTATTATTCTGTTCAGACTTTCTGTTTCTTCTTGATTTAGTTTTGGTAGGTTGTATCATTCTAAAATATTATCCCCTTCTCATAGGTTTTCTAAAAAAGAAAATTATTGATTTTCAACAGATTTACTGTAATGTGTTTTGGAGAAGATGTTGAATTACAATAATAAAATAACTTATTAGCTTTGGGAACTTGTATTTCCAAGGGTTATAGAAGTTCTCAGCTATTATATATTTAAATAAAATATTTTCCCCTTCTGCCTCTCTTATCCTTCTGAAATATTTTTTTAAATTTTTTTATATATTCATTTCAGAGAGGAGAAAGAGAGGGGGGGAGAGAGAGAGAGAGAGAGAGAGAGAGAGAGAGAGAGAAAGGAGGAGGAGCAGAAAGCATCAACTCCCATATGTGCCTTGACCAGACAAGTGCTGGGTCTTGAACCGGTGACCTCAGCATTCCAGGTCAATGTTTTATCCACTGTGCCACCCTGGGTCAGGCTGGAATATTTCTATTTTTGTCTTTTTTATGAATACATAGCATTTACCTAACTAAAGGACATCTTGGTTGCTTCCAAGTTTTAACAATTATGAATAAAGCTGCTATAAATATCCTTGTGTAAGTTTTGTGTGAACATAGTTTTTAACTCATTTTGGTAAATACCAAGGAGCATTATTGCTGGATTGTATAGTAAGAGTATGCTTAATTTTTAAAGAAAATGCTAAACTTTCTTCCAAAGTGACTGTTCCATTTTTGTATTTCCAACAGCCATGCATAAGAGTTCCTGTTGCTCCCCATCCTGGACAGCATTTCCTGTTGTCAGAGTTCTGCATCTTGGCTATTTCAATAGGAGTGTACTGTTATCTCATTGTTGTTTTAATTTGCATTTCCCTGATGGCATATGATACAGAGCACCTTTTCACATGCATATTTGCCATCTATGTATATATTATCTTCTAAGCTATTTTAAAAGTATTTTTGTACCTAATTTTGGCTATCAAGCTCTAAGCATTTAATTGCACCCATCTATCCACAGTTTCATCCAGATAACCTAGAGGTGTCAGCCTTACACACCTGAGGATGGCACTCCTTCATTTATTAAGAGAATTTTTGAGATCCTGAAGGTTCCTCTAAGATGTAATTGGGTTCCAGATTAGCCTTTAAGACCCAGTTATATGCTATTTGTTCTATTACTAGAAAAATAATAAAAACAAGTGTAGGGGACATATCCTTAACTCATCTAGGGAGTGAGAACCACAAGTGAACAGCTGACAGGCTGGTGCAACAGGGCAAAAAATGTGGGAGATTATGGATTAGATTTCATGTTCATGGGTATGTAGGCCCTTATTAAAGCAAAAATGTCTATTTACTGAGCTACCTGCCCCTCTTCACCAGAAGGCAGAAAGCAGTAGTTTTCCTGATCATAGTTAGCCCTGAAGCACTGGCCAGATAGCTCGGTTGAATCATTACTCCACTACACCAACATTGTGGGTTCAATTCCCTGTTAGGGCAAATGCAGGAATCAACTAATGAATGCATAAATAAGTGGGATGACAAATCTATGTTTTTCTTTTATCTCTCTCTCAAAATTAATTTAAAGGTTAGCCCTGAGTAGCTGACCCCTCCCCCCACTGCCTTTCTATCCTTGACTCAGGTATTCTTGGAAGAATAGATTTTGTGCAATTTCCTGAATTTAATTGTTGTTAAGAAGGAACAAAAATACTTCCTCCAGATACATTGATAACTCGCTTTGGAGTTCAATTTTAGCCACACAGACTGAAGAGTATTAGCCATGGCTGGGTAATACCTAAAACTACTTCTAGTTAATTCTTCTACCAGACACTGGACTTTAGTACAAATATTGATCGACTTATGACCTATGCAACTTATGATCATTCGACTTTATGACCACAATCGCCAGCCACAACTGCTTTGCATCTGGCAGCGCAAGCATTGCCCAGCTGGGCGTACAACAGTGCAGACCAGCTTCTAGCAGCACTACCATCTCTGCGTGCACCATTTCAACTGTTATCGCAGACTTAGTACAGCAATTTGTGTTTTGTGTCTTGGATATTTTTCATCAAACCCCTCCCAAGATGTCTACCAAGAGGAAATTGTCTTTGCAAATATTAAACCAGTTGTATTAGTAATGCAGTGTTTTATTTAAACCAGATGAATGTAAAAATAAGAAACAAAATGGTGTAGAAATTATATAAATGGCATAAAATGAACAAAGAAAATTATCATATATAACAATAATGAAAGAAAATTACGATAAATATGACTTAAAGATTTTTATAACATCATTTCACAGTACTGTAAATATAGCCTACTCAATTTACGACCAAATCCTGTTACGACCGGTCTGTCAGAACCAATCATGGTCGTAAGTCGAGCACTAGCTGTAATAGCTAATTAACAAAACTCAGAGTTTCTATCATCTGAAACAAGGAAAATCAGTGAACTGATATAAAAATCTCTAGATGGCCAGATAAAACTTTTGATTTGATAATTTAATGGAATGTTGGACAGCTGGGTAACCTGTTTGGACAGGTTCTCAGAATAATGCACTCTGACCAATTTAACACCACCTTTATATACAACTGCACACCCAGGCAAATGCAAAGATTTTTACAGGAAAAATACACATTCTCCTCTTTGTACAGTTCAGTCAAAAAACACATGAGAATAGCTATAAAGAGAAAGGAAGTTCTTTGCCATTGTCTTTTAAATAGTTAATGACATAAATGCATCTGCCATTCTTGGATGACCCTGTGCCCAGTATGAAGCACCTTAGCCTCCTTTTACTGTTCTGCTGCCCAAGAAAGGCAGAGCTGAAAAGTCATTTGCTGTCACACATGTCACTGTATCTGAAACAGCCTGGAGCTGTCAAATGAGCAGCTCTCCATCAGAGTACTGCAGTAGGGTCACAGCTGTCTTTGCCCACTAGAGATAATTCTAGTCTCGGTCTGTAGTTTAGAATTTTTTATGTTATTTTTTTCTATTTTTGGTATAATATATACCCTTTTCAAAATGTTACATATAGTCCAAGTTTCTTTTAAATAGGAAGAAGACCAGAAGGAAAATACTTTATATTACCTTACTAATCTATCTAAGTCTCCTTGTAGTATGCAAAGCATGCCTGCCTCCTACAGATAAAGCTCTGAGCGTGAGTCACTGCAGACAGCATGAACTTTCAGTGAAGCATACAATCAAAAGGAGGAAGGGCAGTAATGCCAAAGGAAGATCAGCTATAATAATAACCTGTTATACATTTTGTGTACTCTCTACTTCTCACCATAAGCATTGTTTATAAGTTTAGTTGATTAACTAGGCAAGAGAAAAAGAATAATTTAATGGGAAGATAAATTCCTTTCTAACATCAGTATTAACAAATGTGTATGTTTACTGATATGAAGTTCATTAAAAGTCTTTCATATCCATTGTCTCTTGTACTCTAACCATCCTCTAAAATAAGTATGTTCTTTCTGCAAATAAAAATGAGGTAATGTAACTTGCCCAAAGTCATACAAAATATGTAGTTTTTGCAGCAGGCAAATTCTATCTTAAATTTGCATACTCTTGACCCAATGCTTTTTATTTTATTTTATTTTATTTTGGAGAAGTGTTATGAGTTGGTTTGAGCCAAATTGACAACAGTTGCCGGGAAACAAAATTTCAGTGGATTGAGAAAATGCGGTTTACACACTGTCTCTCTGTCCTTTAAATTCTCTCAATAATGAATGTGGATCTACCTTCTGTGAGTTTATGCAAACACTTTTATAGTATAGGGAAATATAGCATAATCAACCTGTACCAACTTAAAGCAACCGGTTTCTTAAGATTACTTTTCACTATGGAAAACAAAACTTTTCTCCTTTCTTCTTCCCTCCCTCTCTCCTTCCCCCCATCCCCCATCATTCCTTCTCCTTTTCCCCTTCACTCTTCCTAATTTTTCTTATTTGGGGAGATTGCTAATGTATTGCTTGAAGAAGACCCTGTTTCTAGCACACCTCCATTTCTTTATTTGAGAAAAAATTTGTGCTCAACCTGTTCCATTTGCTTTATGAATTTGGCCACACTTTTCTTGAACTTTGGCTTTCCAGGTTGTCAAGATTTTTACTTAACTCTTGAGCCTGCCCTCCTGCCTCTAGTCAAGGGCAGACTTTGCTTAGATTGTGGACATCTACATGATCAGTCCATAACATTGGCATCTCCACTCCCAGACCTTGGCATTCACCCCAGGCTCAATACACATAGCACTACTTGCCTGCTTCTTCATTTATTCTTTTGAATTACTTAAGTATGAACATGGCCTTTTTTTTCATTGTAAACTCCTTATGGATGATAATAAACCTGTATTTCTTTCTTCTTCTCCTTAAATACTTAGACTGATATATAAAATCTAAAGTAAAGAGTAAACACAAAATGAAGAATTCTCCTTTTGCTGGTAATAAGATTTCTCCATCTCTTTGGCCATTTTAACATCCCTCTTTCAAACTTTTCAGCTTCAGGGACCAGATGTTTAGAGAACCCTTTAGCTACAGATTGCTGCTGTTTTGTCCAGCTGTAGGGGTCCTATATTTCAGCTTACTTTTAAGCCCTACTGACAATGTATGGCCTTCTTTTTTTGTCTTTATGGCTACATACCTTAGAAAAGCTCATAGATATTGGACTGCCTTTCTGGAGTGTGGTTAGTAGCTCAGAGCTTTTGATTCTATCATGTAACTACATTAACAATTGTTTTCTAAAGAGCTTTCTCACACTTGTTCTCCTAGAAGTTTGCATGCTATTTATCTTCGAATCGCACAGCCTATGAGAGCTTCCTAGCATATGTTGCAGTTTTCTGGTGTTCTACTTCACCAAGAATTTAGTGTCATATGTAAAACATTTGCTTCTGCAGATAATTTATCAAATCGATATGTTTTAAAAAAAAATCCAGATTCCAGATAACATCAGGACTCACATTTCCCCTCTAAACTTTCCATTCTTCTCTCCCATTGACCTGGGACTTAGAAATATGGGTTAGTTCTGAACCTCAGAAAACAGTATAACAGTAACTTCAACCTACCCTAAATTTTTAAATTTTTATTGAATTTATTGGAGCAACATTAGTTAACAAAATACATATGTTTTAAGAGTACAATTTGCCTGACCAGGTGGTGTCACAGTGGATAGAACATCGGACTGGGACACAGAGGAGACCCAGGTTCAAAAACTCCAAGGTCGCCAGCTTGAGTGCAGGCTCATCTGGTTTGAGCAAGGGGTTACTCAGTCTGCTGTAGCCCCCCAGTCAAGGCACATATGAGAAAGCAATCAATGAACAACTAAGGAGCTACAATGAAGAATTGATGTTTCTCATCTCTCTCCCTTTCTGTCTGTCTATCCCTATCTGTCCCTCTCTCTCTCTTTCTCTGTCTCTGTCACAAAAAAGTACAATTCTTTAACACAGCATCTGTATATTGTATTGTGTGTTTACCACCCAAAGCCAAGTCTCCCCCTTTACCCTTTTCCACCCCTACTCACTGCCCTTTCCCTCTGGTAGTCACCATACTGTTGTCTCTAAGACAAATACCATATGATTTCATTTATGTGTGGAATCTAATGAACAAAATAACAAAAAAAATAGAAACAGACTCATAGATACAGAGAATAGACTGACAGCTGTCAGAGGGGAGGGATTTTGGGGAGCTGGATTTAAAGGGAAAAAGAATTGAGGAAAAAAAAACAATAAAAACCACTACCAACTCATAGACAAAGCCTATCCTGATTTTAAATATAAGTATAGCTTGCCTATCATTTTATTCTCAGATTGATTAGAAACAGTTTTAGTTTTGTTTTTTGTCCTGAGTAAAAATACAGAGTCCTATTGACTTAGATTTATGGAAAGTTCTTCTCAACTACTAAAGTCCAAATCTTCATGAGAGAGAATGTATCTGATAATTGTTAGTGCTATTTTTGACAGATGTTCAATATGTAATAATGATCTGCTGTTTGACTAATCCAGCCAAATCAACAGCTTTAGGCAGAATCCAAAGGCCAGTTTGGGAGTACTGCCAATATCTATTCTAAAGTTTTATATAAATCCTCAAATGAAAAAGACTGAAAGAGAAATAAATGTGATTCATTGGACTCTATTTAAAAACGGAGCACACAGCATAGCTCAAAAAAATAAAAAAATCCAAGCAGAATAAATAAATAAATAAATATATGGCCAGTCTAATAGTTTGTAGGTTCAATATTTACCAGTTTGTGTACCATCTGAGCTATTTTCTTTAATCAAACATGCACATGGCACTTTTATCCTCAAGGGACATTATCGCCATGACAACTTTATCAGACTAAACACTGAAATGCAGCTCTTGGAGTGATCTCAATTTGGGTATGGTTTAGACTATTATTTATGTTATTCTTTTATCAACATCCTTGGTGTGCCCAATAGAAATGGGAAAAAAATTTTAATGACTATTAAAATCACAATAAAAAATGTAAAAACTTTACAAAGAGAAAAGGAATAAACCATTAGGCTGAAAAATGGGCAATCAAAGGAGCTATTGCACTCGGCAGATGGAAAAGCAGCAGGTGCCCTGGTGTGATGGGACCTTGCTTCCCATCATGCATGCTCTACAATGATGCAGGCTGACAGGGAAGGGAATTAATGTGTTGGAGTAGGTACTTTCTGTCCATTAGTTGATTCCCAGTACATCCACACAGACTGCTACCCGTGGCTCTTTGATAAAATGGTTTAAATACATGACTTCAAAGCTGTATGGGGAAGGACAGCTGTGAGTGACCCTCCCTTCAATGCTTCAACTTAACAAAGTGTGAGTGACCAAGTAAATATTTCTCCACCCCAAACTGGGATTAGTGATTTCAGTCCATGTATAAATTATTTGAATACAGATGTAGTGAATACATCAAGTTGACCAAGGGCCACAGGCTCTTAGTGTGGGGGATGGAAGGGCACACTGATGACCAGAATTCTCAAGGTAACAAATTAGCTCTCAAACAAATGATTCTCAGGAAGGCTATGAGAGTACATTTCACCCCTTTGCTCTCAGAAAAGTAAATGCCAAATTATGAAGATGCAATCTGAACTGGGGGTCAGTTTAGACAGATATAGCACATTAGGCACAGAAAGTGCTAACGTTCTGCAGCTTTGTCATATATCAGGCTGATTTCTTTCTGCTTCCCTCCTTTCCTTGCTCCCTCCCTCCTCTGTTCCCTCCCTCCCTCTTTCTTTCTTTCTTTCTTTCTTTCTTTCTTTCTTTCTTTCTTTCTTTCTTTCTTTCTTTCTTTCTTCTTTCTTTCTTTCTTTCTTTCTTTCTTTCTTTCTTTCTTTCTTTCTTTCTTTCTTTCTTTCTTTCCTTCTTCCCTTTCTATCCCCTACCCTCCTCTTTCCTTTCTTATTCTTATTTTTTTCTTTCCTTTCCTTTCCCTTCCCTTCCCAAGCTTGAGTTTGTGTTCCAAATCTTTAACACAGCCACCCGCAAGGCCTCTAAAATGAGAGTGAAATAGAAGCAGAGTTTAAAATTAAATTTCAACAATTGATAAGATTATCTCTTTCCAGATCTTAGTCCAATAAACTTGAATTGCCAAATTGTTAATTAGCCTTGGATGTTAAGACAACTAGATTAAGAAATGGCAGACTGTATTTTTTTTTTCTGTCCATTTTCATGACTGAATTGGAAAACCAAGTCTGGCAATACCACCCATTATGTGGTCATCAAAGTAAGGAAATGAGTGTGGGCTGGCAATTATGTTATTATCTCAGAAATTATGTACACATCAAAGAAGCATTACCAATCTAAAAATTCAATTCAGTCCTTTCTTGTCCTCTGCTCTAAAGGACATGTTATTCAATCTCAAAATATCCTGTGTTTTTCCTGCATACTTATCACATTGGCGTTTATAAATAATTTTCATTTAGTGTCTGTCAAACCTCATTAAATTCTAAGAGACACAAGGAAAGAAACTGGAGGTGTCTTTCCTTAGTACTTAGCAAAATACAGGTCACATTGTAGAAGCTCAGTAAACACTTGTGGAGAGAACAAAAATAAAGAGAGAGAGTGGGGGGAGGAAGGTAGGAAAAAAAGGATGGAAGGAAGGAAAGAAGGAAGGAAGGAAGGAAAGAGATAATGTAGAAAGAAAAGAAGAAAGGAGGATGAAAGAATACCCAAAAGATGAGAAATAATCTTCAGCATCTTTTTATTTTATATGTCTTCCTTAGAAGCCTCTAAAAAAGCTTTAAGTTTATTGAAATGACTAAACAAACTCTACACTAAATAAAAAAGTGAGAAAAAATGAGGAGGAGGAGAATATATCTATGTTGATAATGATGGATCGATCTTATTGAATGTTGTCCAAGGACATTTGAACAGTAAGAAGACCCTTAGTCTTGAAATTTATTTCATAAAGACACAATGGAAATGGAAGTATTTCAGCAAGAATAGAGTGAATTTTACCTTATTCAGGGGCCATACCCAAAGAGCTTAAAATTATCTTTTAATGTATTGTGGTTTGTGTCCCAAGTGTTTGATAATACAGGATATTATTTAACTTGGTTCAAATCACTCTTTTATTCACATCCCTTCTTAAATCATGTCTGAGTAAGTATACTCACTATGCAGGATTATGCTAGGCAGTGATATTTTTAATGTAGGAGAAAACAGTGTATACAGTAAATTCTGTGGGAATTACGGTGACCAATGATAATAACACCTAAAGTGTGCAGCACTTAATAGTTCCAGATGATTTAATATTATTATATGCTTCTTAACAGAATTAGTTATTCTTGTTTTTTAACCTTTAACAGGATAGTGAATCTGTGAGTGAGGATTTACGAACCATGTAACATTGGTAAAGTTTCTTAACTTCTCTATTCCTTAGTGTTTTCTTCTAAAGCTATCAAAAAGGATTGATCAAAGATTAAATAGAATAATGCATGGAAAATACTATGCTCAATAAATGTTGAACATTATTAGCAGCATTATCATTATTTAGTAGCTCAGATAGCATTAACTATAATTTAAAGATCATAAAAGAAACTCAAAAAATTAAATGATTATTTCCTTTTAAGTGGTGATCCCAGAACTCTTCATTTCAAATTCTGAAACCATCAGACTCCATACGGTTGGCAGATGTGTGGTTTCCCTGGAACACTTTTATTACAGGGTCCTAGGGACAGTGACTTGGTATAAATCCAATACATCAAGCCAGTAGGATCAGGATGATAGAAGCCAGGCCTCCTGAAGAAGTTACTCAATATCAACTCCTTCCCAAAGCTTCTGAAGAACCAAACACCTTGGCTTATCTTCATTTTAGCTCTTGTCAGTTTTAAAAGTGACAAACTTCTAGAGCTCATATTGATGTGTTTGTGTGACTATTCCAGACTGCTAAAATTGACAAGTGCTGAAACCGATGAAAGTAACCAATTTGTCAATTCCAGCAAGGGAAAGCTTTGAAGGCAGATATCGACCCAGTCCATACCTTTCCTGTCTGATGGTGGAAAATTTAATTGTTCCTTCACTTTCAATTTTTTTTTTTTGTGATCCCTGGCTGTTTGGCTCAGAGGTAGAGCATCCACTGGGTATATGGGTGCCCTGGGTTCAATTCCTGGTCCGAGCACACAGGGGAAGTGACCATCGGCTTCTCCACCCATCCCCTTCCCCCTTCTCTCTCACTCTATCTCTCTTTTCCTCTCACAGACATGGCTCAATTGATGCAAGCACAGTCAGCCCCAGGCACTGAGGATGGCTCCATGGAGCCTCTGCGTCAGGTGCTAAAAATAGCTCAATTGTGAGCATGGTCCCAGATGGGGCTGCTGGGTGGATGCTGGTCTGGGCACCTGTGGGAGTCTGTCTCTCTCCTCTCCTCTCATTTGGAAAAAAAAAAAAGGGAAAAAATAGTTTTATGTTTACTCTCAGAAATTATTTTGGACTGTCCTCTAAATACAACCTGAATTGGCCTGACAATTTGAACAGATGGTCAGTTCCATCAAAATTCAATCCAGTGTCTTATCAGAATGTTGTTTTACATTGGATTGATTCAGTGGTGGGGTTCAAATAATTTTTTTTTCATTTTTATTTATTCATTTTAGAGGAGAGAGAGAAAGAGAGAGAGAGAAAGGGGGGAGGAGCAGGAAGCATCAACTCCCATATGTGCTTTGACCAGGCAGGCCCAGGGTTTTGAACCGGCGACCTCAGCATTCCAGGTCAACGCTTTATCCACTGCGCCACCACAGGTCAGGCGGGTTCAAATAATTTAACAGCTGGTTCTCTGCCCTAATGACCATTTCAAGTATAAAAAAAAGATACAACAAAATGTAGTTTATTATTTCATGCATTTAATACTTAAATAAGAGTTTTAAAATATTAATGAAAAAATATTAAATAATACCTGACAAAAAAGCAATAAAACTGTTATTTAAGATATTTCCATATCACTTCTTGATTGGCGTCCTCACTGGCAATTTTCTTCACTTTTATCCAAGCATCATCGGCTGTGTGATCTATCCTTAACCATTTTTTCACTGTAGGAGTAGAATCCCATTCCTTTACCTATGGACAGAATGAACATTACTGCGGGTGTTTAGAATACACTGTTGCACAGATGAACATTAAAAAAAAAAAAAGAGTAAGGAATGTAAATTTGTGATTTCCACATTCAGTGACCGCCCAGGTGCCCACCTGAGAGAAAACCTTGATTACAAGTGCCATTTAACAGCTGCTTTGTTGAACTCAACAAAAAATTAAGTATTGGTGCTGCCAAACCAGTGAAAACCAGCTGAATCTCACCATAGGATTGATTGATTAATTTATTCAAAATGGTTTTAAAAATTGTAAAATGTGTAATTACTCTAAACCCTGCTGCTTTTGAGTTTTTATATATCCCATGAAAACCATATTGCTTTGATTGATTTACCAGTCAAAAACTCAGTCAAATCAGCCCAGAAATCCCTACTGCATCTATCAACTATCTGATTATGACAAATTCATGACTGATTAAATCAAAATGGTTGATAGATACTTAGAATTATACTATAGGAGTTAGACATATGAGTTCTAGTCTGCTATTTTCCAGTTTTGTGACCTTGTCCAAGTTACCAGCTTTGACTCTCAGCCTTTCCCCAATAAAATGAGAAGGTTATATGATAATAATAGCATTTGCCAAAGTGCATTCTAATACTTTCTCTCATATGATATTAATAAGTCTAACAAAAAAGCTTATGATTAGATAACTTTGGAAAACATTAATATGTTTAATGACAATAAGACATACCAGAGCCTTTATCATTATACATGTTTAATAGATATGAATCTCAATCACAAATCTTGATGCACAATAAAATTATATTTTCTAGACTATATACTGCCAAACTGATGAGAATATTCTCTTCAGTCATGTTGGTTCTGAAATCTCCAGAGGCAAAAGATACAGGCGGCCCATTTTATCACTCACAAACTTTGTTTCTGGGAATGCCTATATTAGGGATTAGCAAGCTTTATCAATAAATGAAAGATAGAAAATATTTTAGGTTTTACAGACTGTGCAGACTCTGTTGTAACTACTCATCTCTGCCACTACTCATTTTTATCATTATAGTGCAAAGTAACCAGACACACTATATAATTGTAAAACATTTTTATTCTTTTCATAAACCATTTTAATTAAAAAAAAATTTTTAACTTTATTTTTTGTGACAGAGACAGAGAGAGGGACAGATAGGGACAGACAGACAGGAGGGGAAAGAGATGAGAAAAATCAATTCTGGCCCTGGCCGGTTGGCTCAGCGGTAGAGCGTCGGCCTAGCATGCGGAGGACCCGGGTTCGATTCCAGGCCAGGGCACACAGGAGAAACGCCCATTTGCTTCTCCACCCCTCCGCCGCGCCTTCCTCTCTGTCTTTCTCTTCCCCTCCTGCAGCCAAGGCTCCATTGGAGCAAAGATGGCCCAGGCGCTGGGGATGGCTCTGTGGCCTCTGCCTCAGGCGCTAGAGTGGCTCTGGTCGCAACATGGCAACGCCCAGGATGGGCAGAGCATCGCCCCCTGGTGGGCAGAGCATTGCCCCATGGTGGGTGTGCCGGGTGGATCCTGGTCGGGCGCATGCGGGAGTCTGTCTGATTGTCTCTCCCTGTTTCCAGCTTCAGAAAAAAAAAATAAAATAAAAATCAATTCTTCCTTGCAGCACCTTAGTTGTTCATTGATTGCTTTCTCATATGTGCCTTGACCAGGGGGTTACAGCAGTGCAAGTAACCCCTTGCTCAAGCCAGCGACCATGGGGTCATGTCTATGATCCCAGGCTCAAGCCAGTAACCCTTTGCCCAAGCTGGTGAGTCTGTGCTCAAGTCAGCGACCTCAGGGTTTTGAACCTGAGTCCTCTGCATCCTGGTCCAATGCTCTACCCACTTCCCCACCACCTGATCAGGCTTTTAAACAATTTTAAAATGTAAAACCTTTCCTATCTTGTGGACCATATAAAAAATAGATGGTGTACTGGGTTTGGCTTGCAAGCTGTGTGGTTTGGCATCCTCTGGTCTAAATGACCAGCTAGCCCCTTGCTGTGTCTGTGCTATGCTGGTTTATCACAATAACCTTTGCATGATTCTGTAGTCCCACCTGCCTAGCCGTTTCCTCTTGGAGTCTGAGCATCACAATATCATTCTACTCAGAGAAGAAGAGGGAGGTTCTCCTTCTTGCAAGACCTCCAGATTCCTCTAAATGTGTCCACCAACATCATCTTTCCCCACCTTAACAAGCCCCAGGAAATTCACAGAAAAATTAGTTTGGTGGGTTTTCTTAGGTGAGAGGAGGAGTGACAGACTCTCACTGTGCCTCAACTGGGTTTCACTTGACAACCCCTGTCTGGGGTCAATGCTCAAATCAACTGAGCTAACCTCAGTGTCTGAGGCTGATGCTTGGCCCAACTGAACCACTGGGTACAATAATGGAAGAGAAAGAGAAGGGGGAGAGGGAAGGGTAGAGAAGCAGATGGTCACTTTTTATGTGTGCCCTGACTTGGGATCAAACCCAGGACAACTGTACACTGGTCCAATGTTGTATCCAATGAACCAACTGACCAGGGCTATCCTTTTGCACTTTGATAGTATCTCCAAACCTCCCTCCCTTTCTGCATTATTTCTACTTCCTACTATCATAACCATTTTGGAATTAATGAAAACAGGACCTGATTAAAACATGAAGCTATAGGGAAAGATAAAAATATTTAAATCACTAAAAATACCATTCTTATCATACAGGCATTATTAATGTTTAAATGCTCTGAAACATTGTTCAAATGGTTTTGACCACGGAATGCTTTTTAAGGACATCTTAAAGGAGATTTTTCCAATGGCTGCACTTTGGGAAGCAACAGTCAGGAAGGTGTCTAGGGTCGCTTACAGACAGCAAGTATTCTCATGAAACCTAGTGCTCTGCAAGAAGAAACAATCCTAGATTAGATTGGTCTGATGTTGCTATTAATCTAGAGGCTGTATTTTATCTCCAGCATACTTTCTTCCTATTCTAATTTAACGCTTTCTCATATATAATAACTTTTGTATATTTAGAGTATTTTTTTTTAATTTTTAAATTTTATTTATTCATTTTTAGAGAGGACAGAGAGAGGGAGAGAGACAAAGAGGGAGAGAGAGGAGAGAGAGAGAGAGACAGAGAGAGGGGGGGAAGAGCTGGAAGCATCAACTCCCATATGTGCCTTGACCAGGCAAGCCCAGGGTTTCGAACCGGCGACCTCAGCATTTCCAGGTCGATGCTTTATCCACTGTGCCACCACAGGTCAGTCCTAGAGTATGTTTTTTGGTGGGGCAAATGTCAAGATGTTCATAGTTATAACTCTCCTTAACTGCCTCTTATATAACATATCAGCAATTTTCAACCGGTGTGCTACAAGAATTTTTAAAACATGCAATACCTGACTATTTAGTCAAGGGCACTGACCTCTTTACCAATAGGTTGTCAAATAGAAAAAAATAAATGACAACAGCCAATATAACAATAGTCATCGGTGTGAATGAATCAAAATTAAACCTATTATTTTTTAGATTGCTGTAGAGCCAGCAGCCACAGCCACCACTATCACAGCAGTCCGGCCCATGCAGGTTCGCATTGGATTCGGAGAGTCGGTAAAGAAACAACGGAGCCAAAAACTGGTGGGCCATAGTCTTTAATTCTAGCTTGCACCCGGCGGGCAAGTAAAAACACACACTGGGCTCCAAAACCCAATCACATTCAGTGCTCACAAAGCTACTGACTTATCCGAGTTTCCTAGAATCAAAGGTTTCTAGCTCACCAGCCTTATTCTCCTCAGTTCCCCATCTCCTTCCTTATCCCAGATACAAACTCTGCACAAACTGGCATCTCACTCAGCACTCCGCCATCTTGGCTGCTTCTCCTGGCCTCCTCCACATGGCCTCCTTCTGCTCTCTTCTCTGCTCTCTCCTCTAATGATAATCTCAGGAGCCAAGAGGTTATCTTGGTTCTGCCCCCATTTTATAGTGTAGCTTCACAACCTTTAATCCAATATACAAAATAGGGAAGTCTCTAATACAAAGTCACTTCTCTGAGGCATGATTGGATTGCACCACCCCACATCAAAAAGGGTGGGAAAGGCTTAATCCCAAAACCAAGCCCCAGGCTACAAGGATTCTGCCTGCCTTTAGCCCACCCCAACACACATTAATATCACCTGGGCGACGGCCTCCTCGTGGGCAGCGTAATCTTTAACAAAGTGAGCATAATACATTTTATCTGCCCAACAATTGCCAAAAAACAACATATTTTTGGTGTGCCATGGAATGTTAGTAATTAATCTATACATGCCATAAGATGAAAAAGGTTGAAAATCACTGTGTCATATTATAGCCAGGTTGTTGGATGATGAATGAACTGGTTTTCCCCACTCATTTGACTCCAGCCTCTTTTATAAATCAACTGCTTGATTCGTCACAATTGTTAAACCTTTATTTCTGGAGAATATCTGTCTATAGCTAGATATTTTATATAGTCAATATGGTTTCTCTATGAACTATCAATCTGTGCCCAGAAGAATGACCTTAAAATGCATGGTACCTAGACTTTTTGGATGATAAAAACAAAAGAAATCTAGAAGAAACCTCATTCTTGAAATAACGCCTTTGGTTTTTCTGACATGATACTCTCCTGTGATCACTGTTGTCTCTCCTGGCCAAGACTACACTTCAACCATCTTTGTATAAGAGCAAAACATCTGTGACTGTATAGACCTTGAGTAGGAACATAGAATAGGGACAGCGTTCAGTGCCTTGAGGCAAAAGCCACAGTGGCATCACTGACGGAAAGTATTGAATGCAGTACCATGCTGAACACAGAACAATAGGAATAGAATTAGCACTTCTGGTTAATCAATAGGTGGGATAGATATCTCAAAAGTGAGCTACTTCCCTTGCCCTTTTGTCTGCTCTAAAGAAGTTCTCCTTCCTGACTTCCTCATTCTCATCTCTGCTTCTATTTGTATCAATAAATACCTGTGAGGACTAGGGGCTGGGATCATTCTCATAAAACCTGTATAGTGGATTGTGAGCTGGTCTCCTCTAGGTCCCTCAGTGCACTTCATGTGGTCTCTGAGTAATCATTGTCTGTGTGACATGTGGCTGTCTGCCTCCTTATAAAATTCTCCAAGTTTAACAACTTCAGCTGTGAATAGCTGACTGCAAACGTTTTTGTTCTAAACTCTCTAATTTTTGATTCATATGTTCATTTATTCATTTCTTTATTTATTATTTATTCAGTGCCTACTAAGTGTCTGGTTCTATGAAAGTTATATGGTGAACAAATAAGACAGGCCCCTACCCCCATGAACTTTAATGCTTAGTGGGGGAGTTAGATATTCCACAAATACATGAACAAAAATGTAGTTTATATTATGTTATATAGTAGGCTTTGCCTAAGAGTGTCCTGGTTTTAGTATTGAAAGACCTGCATCCCAAGAAATGTCTGATTCCTGGGCAAACAGGGATGGTTGATCGCCCTACAGGTTTAAAAGCTTGGTGCCATAAAAGGGACTGGCACAAAGAATATACTTTTTATTGCATGACCTGGAAAACTTTCTGGAGAGGTGTCATTCAAACTGAGAGCTGACAGTTCAGAAAAATAAACACATATAAAACAAACAAATGAAGCCCAGCCATATGAAGAGAGGAAGGACAGGATGTCCAGACAAAAGAAAGTCTGTTTACAAAGAATGTGAGACATTCAAGGAGCTAAAAATAAAGCTATTTAATATACTTTTTATTGATTGATTTGAGAGAGAGAGAGAAAGAAAGAAATATCAGTTTGTTGTACCACTTACTTATGCATTTATTAGTTGATTCTTACATATGCCCTGACCAGGGATCAAACTCACAACCTTGGCATATTAGGACAATGCTCTAACCAACTGAGCTACATAACCAGGTCAAAAAGCTATTTTAACTAATGTTTTTAACTATATTAAACAAGTTAGATGGCAGGTTGAGATAAATTAAAGAGACAAGAATGACTCATAGTCCATAGTAAGAAGTCTGGGTCCCATTTTAGGTGCAGTAATAAACCATTGCCTAACTTAAAAAGACGACTTTCCAAATATGTATTTATTGAGATCCTAACCCAATAGTACAAAAAAATTAAAAATAGTTTTTTTCAACATGTACATTATTTATTAGATAAGACCATCCTTGTTATAACCAACTATAAAGCAGGGGATTGAGGGCTTAAAGCAGGGCAAACAGTGAAAAAGGGAAATTCAGAAGTAAAGTAAAGGCTTACCCTATTCTTTCCACCTCAGCAGATCCTCTGGTTCTTTCACCTTCAGCTTCAAGTTTTTCAACAGTCATTGGTTTTTCCACATTTGTATACAGTGTGTCTGCAAAGTCATGGTGCACTTTTGACCAGTCACAGGAAAGCAACAAAAGACAATAGAAATGTGAAATCTGCACCAAATAAAAGGAAAACCCTCCCAGTTTCTGTAGGATGATGTGGCAGCATGTGCACATGTGCAGATGATGATGTAACATCGTGTATACAGCAGAGCAGCCCACGGCCATGCCAGTTGAGATGTGGATGGTACAGAGGAAAGTTCAGTGTGTTCTGTGGCTCACTAAATTCAAATCCATGACCAAAGTGCAACGTGAATATCGGCGCGTTTATAACGAAGCGCCACCACATAGGAATAACATTACTCGGTGGGATAAGCAGTTGAAGGAAATTGGCAGTTTGGTGGAGAAACCCCGTTTTGGTAGGCCATCAGTCAGTGACGAGTCTGTAGAGGTTATATGGGATAGCTACCTAAGGAGCCCTAAAAAATCTGTGCGTGAGCCCACATCGAACTGCACTGAATAGGTATGAAACTGGGAGAGTTTTCCTTTTATTTGGTGCAGATTTCACATTTCTATCGTCTTTTGTTGCTTTCCTGTGACCGATCAAAAGTGCACCATGACTTTACGGACACACTGTACACTATTTCATATTTCCATGTGCCTGTTCTACCTGGGGCCTTACAGAGAAGTGATTGGGGTGGATGATCTCTGTGCAGTTAATTTGCAATTCTCCCCCAGATACTGCTTTTTGGTAGGATGACCTTGACCTCACCCATTGCAGCCAGGGTAATAGGAGATCCTCTTCCTGCACAACCTAAGAGGACCATGGGCCATGTTCCCCAGCGAGGGGAAAGGCACACTGACACAGGACTCAAAACATCCATTTTGCATATGCAGACATAGTATAGCTGGTCCACATGTTAATGTTTGAAACTTTGAAGAAAGTACAGTAGGAACCTACAAAAAATGCTATAGGCTTTGGTTTCTGGCCGATGTCTTATGCAAGAATGGTACATTTCATTATCTTGCATTAACAACTGTTGTAGAGAGAATGGAGTTGTTGACAGACATTTTCATTCCATAGAGTAAATACTCAATCACGATGATGGAGAGTGTGGTTGTTAACTACCATGTTGCTAGGACAGGAAAATCAAAATTATTTTTTATTGTTTGTTCCATGTCAAAAAATATTCTTATTTAAATGTCCTGAGATTGCTCTCAGTCAAATCCAAGGATCAGACTGGTCCACAAATTTGTTTTGTGTTAGTATGATAATGAGACTTCAATTGTAGACCAAAAATTATATTTATTAAAATTTGTGATTGCACATTAGAGAGTCTAGTAGTATTCAGGAGGTCTTGAAGCTATCATTTAGAGCCTCTACCTCACCTTATTCTGAACATTTTACTTCTCAGAAATGGCTAGTTAAGTGCATCTGGTTATATAAATTTGGACTCCCAACCTGAATTATTTTCAGCAGTATATGCTATGATTAATTGGCACTTCAGACATCCTTTTTTTTTTTTCCCCAGGGATTATCTGTTTCTGAGCCTCTGAGATAGAATGATACGCTCATCTCTAAAAAATACACATTTTCTATGCAGCTGTCAAAGACTAGCATCCAGCAGTGCTGGTGGGCATTTGCTCTTGACTCCCTGTCTTAATTCATTAAACAAGCTGTTTTAAAGTTAAATCTAACAGCCAGCCAAGCAATCCGTTTGTGAAGGCCACTCTCCCTGAGTCAGTTTCTTAGCCACTTTTCTTTTTTATTATTAAAGGCCAAGTTTATAATCCCTGACTGTGTTCATCACTGCTGAGTGTTGACAAGCCACAAACACTGTCACTGACAGTACTTAAAAATGCTGCTGGGTTAATGCTGACATATTGCTACATTCTGAGGGCCCGTTGATGTGTTTTCATTTATAATCTAATTGCATGTCCACTTCTAAAAGTCAGCTCCCACTGTGGAATAGATAAAAATACAATTGCCAAATGATATGTGTAATCATTCAGTGCTTTTAATCCCAAAAGGTGATATTGCAATGACATTGAGAAAATTAGATCTATTCTTCATGCAATTATATGGCAACACTTTCACTCTAATACCATTCTAATTGGGAAGGAGCATTGAAATATGAAGCTGGGTGAGATTCACTCTCTAATTATCAGCATAACTCATTCTTACAATAGGTTACCGGAAAAGACAGTTGCCAGAATGCTTTGATAGTCCCAATGTTTATTATTGTTTGCATGTCAGGTAAAGTTTGCTTTCCTCCTATAAAATTTAGCTTGCCACTGAGAGCTTACCTAGAAATAAAGATTTGGGTGAATGTCCGTAATTTATTTAGTCATTTTATATCTTTGAAAAGAAAAATTCCATGTGTATAAATGTCTCCTAATTTCCAAATGGACCCTCATTGTGAATACTTGGCCTTGTATTTTACAGGTTGATTGATGGGCTCAAATATATAATAAAAATTCAGGTTATTTTGTATACTATTAAGTTGTGTACAAATATGAACTATTGCTGTTATAATTATTGCTGCTGGTTTATTATTATTATTATTAGTTGATGTTGCTGTTGTTCTTGTTTTGTGCCAGGAACTTATTTAGTTGCCTTTGTGGACACTGCTTATAAAAATTATGGAATGTCTCTGGACTTAATTCAATTGGACCCTTACTGTACAAATCAGTGGTATCTGGATACATGTGTATTTATTAGGGATTATCCCGTATTCTGTACTCTTGGAATCATGAATTTATAGAACAAACACTACAGCTAACGTGGCATTATATCCCATCAATTATTTTATTAAATTATAAACTCTATGAAGGCAACAACTCTGCCTCTTCATAGAAGGCATTGAACAAATAGCTGCAGATTATATGAAAAGAACACCTTTATTTTACATTCCTTCATTCTTTATGAGCACATGTTTTTATGTCACTGGGCTCAGATATAATAACTGTTTCAAAATCCTTGACTATAAATTTCAACATCTGGGTTATTAGTTATCATGGTATGTCTCTATTGATTTTCCTTTTCCTTGAGAAGAGATCAACTGTTCCAGATTTTTAAACTTTAGATTGTATTCCATATATTATGAGTGATGTTTTGGAGACTCTGCGTTGTGTTATTTTCTTGCAAAGATTACTGGTTTTTTGTTGTTGTTAGTGGGCAATTTGACTTGCCTCATACTGAAAACTGTCTTGGGCAGCAACTCAAATATCAGTTCAGTTCTTTTATTGGTAGCTGTACTGCTTGCAGTATTCTCTCTGCATGTATGGTGTTGGAGTCCGAGATTTACATGGACTCTATACATAGAACATATTGCTCATTATCTCTGGCTCTTTTTTTTTTTTTACTGGAACCCCTCTGCCCCCACACTTCCATGGATTATGCTTGGTTCTTTTTATTTTATATGTAATACTGTTTAACTTCAAAAGCATTTCAGAATTCTAAACATACAAAAAAATTGCAAATCAAGTTTAGTACAGAAGGTTCTTGAAATTTCATTTGAGAAGTGGCTCTTCATTTTGCTCACAATGAAGACTTTTACAGTTTGTTCAAAAACAGCTTAAAACTACTGTACATAACTAAAAAAAGATCTAAATACTTCTCATTACAACTGACCCCCCCTTTTCACACCTAAGAATGGAAAAAGAATGCTATGTCACTATATACAAAAACAAGACAGCCTGAAGCTAAATGGATGCCCACTGCAGTGTCCATAGGTCCAGCCTTACAGAGCATGGCCCCTCCAGAACACATTGTTCCCTCAGCCCCAACACCTAGCAAGGAGCATCAAGAGCTTGTTTTGGTTGTCTTGTTCTTTTTATAAACTATAGATATGTACAGTTGATAACTCAGGATTTCCAGCCAATAACCATATAGTCAATACCAGCTTACAAAGTGGAAAATAAGATGCCAGCAATATCTTTAAATGCCTTGTCACACCAACAGCATGTTGCACAAAGTGAAGAGAAGAACATGAAAGGCTTTTCATTTTAAAAACATTTAGAAATATGTACAACTTTGATATAGTTTTAGAATGCTCAGGACACCCATGGCCACTTTATGTAAACCACTGACAATTTCTAAAGCACTTTGAGAGACTACATATGATCATGGTCCAATGTGCAATGAATCCTTATGAGGGCAAGAGACATATCCCAAATAAGCTGTATCAGTTACAGGCCCAGGCCAATGGCTCAGTGGATAGAGCATTGGCCTGGCAAACAGATACCCCAGGTTTGATTCCTAGTCAGATAACACAGGAGAAGCGACCATCTGGTTCTTTCCCTCTTCCTCTCCCACTGCCACAGCCAGTGGCCCAATTGGTTTAAGTGTGACCCCAGGCACTGAGGATGACTTGGTTGGTCCAAGCCTCTGCAGAGGCACTAAAAATAGCTAAGTACTCTAGCATTGGCCACAGATAGGGTTGCTGGGTAGATCCTGGTTGAAGTGCATGTGGGAGACTGTATCACTATCTCCCCTCCTCTAACCTAAAAATAAATATTTAAAAATATATTAAAAAAAAAATAAAGAAGAGCTATGTCAATTACAGCACTCCCCTACTCTAAGATATTCACAAGGATATAGATAATTAGTTTTTTTAATCTTCCTCTCCTCCTCCTCTTCCTCATTTTGTCTTCCTCTTCCATCCTTTTCCAGGCAACTTTGGCAGGACACGTTGTACCACCCAACTTTTCTTTGGACTTCTAGTTGGCAACATCCTTCTCATACTTCTCCTCCAACTTTGCAGCTTTATTGTTATGAGTAAGGCTGCTTTTCACTGTTACTTGTTATTCTCTATCTTTCCCACCTATTTTGCCATATCTCCAATAGATGCGAGGGTTTGTGGATCTCTTTTTTATTTTATTTTTTGAGAGAGAAAGAGAGAGAGGCAAGGAGATGGGGACATCAAGCTGTTCTTGTATGTGCCCTCAGGAATCACCTCTGTGCTTTGGGTGATGCTCCGACACACTGAGTTATCAACCAGAGCTTAATATTTTATGCATTAATTGATTTTTTTTTTTGAGAGAGAGAGAAAGGAAGGAAGGGAGAGCAAGGAGAGGGGGAAGGGAAGCATTCATTTGTTGTTCCATTCAGTTATGCATTTATTGAGTGCTTCCCTTTTTTGTCCTGACAGGGGATCAAACCCACAACCTTGTTGTTTTGGAACAACACTCTAACTGACTGAGATACCAGCCAGGGCTGTGGATTTGATCTTGAGATGGCATTTTGAACAGAACAGGAAGAATCCAGATGGCCTTTGGGAGGCATTAGGGTTCTTCTTCATGCCTCCCTTGGGTGGTTCACAATTCTTTATTAACAAATAATAGGTTACTTGATTTGCCTTTGCTATTTCATCAAGTTTAGACTCTTTCCAAGACTTTGTCTTCCATCTCTCACAGCACATCTTGAAATTTCTGCAAAATTGACAAAAATATTTGGGTTTTTCTTTTTATGTTCCTCTCTATACATCTGCACAAAGAAGGCATAAGCAGATATCTTGCCCTTTAGTGTTTTGGGATTGCAGATAGCCATCCTGACTGTATTGTTCATGAGTTTCTATGATTGGTTCTTTTTTTTTTATTTTATTTAGAAAATTAAATTTAATAGTATTGATTAATAAAAGTACATAGGTTTCAAGTAAATATCTCTTTTGCATTTGGACTGTTGGTTATGTTGTATACCCATCATCCAGAGTCAAATCACTCTCCACATCTTTGTCCCTCTTCACTCTTCTCCACCACCCTATACCCCTCCCCTCTAACTCCTTCCCCAGTATCTACTTTACTTTTATCTCCATGTCCATGAATCTCAGTTTTATATCCCACCTATGTGTGAAATCATATAGTTCTTAGTTTTTTCTGATTTACTTTACTTATTTCACTCAGCATAATGTTCTCAAGATCCATCCATGTTGTTGTAAATGGCAATATGCCATTGTTTCTTATGGCTGAGTATTACTCCATTGTATATATGTACCAAATCCTCTTTATATGATTGGTTCTTTATGCCAGACATAATGAAAGTCTCTAGGAAGGTTTTAGCTGCCTCATGTATGCTAATATCCTGCCCTGGAGCTAAAAGTAGTAAAATAAATAGGAAACTCATGCTATGTCATTTCCTTCATCCAAATATCAACATCTTTTCAGAAGCTGCCTAAATTTTGTTTACTTCTGAGAGCTTTGTATTTTTCAGAGTTTATAGCTTTTTATCTGTGGGAGGACATTTTTATATTCTATATGATGAAAATTAGATTTAAAGAGGTAGTATGATTTGTCTAAAGCCATAGGGCTGGTTTTAATGATTTAGTCATGACCATACAAACACAGTCATGCAGATATTATCTTCCTTGATTCTAATCCAGAACTTCTTTTATCCCAGATTACTGTCATTCCAGTCAATGTAGCCTACTGTAAGTGGCCCCTCCTAGTTTATGCCTATACTAGAGTAAACTTTAAAGATGCCCAAATGGGTTCAACTGCATTAAAGATATTTCCCTTTGTTATGGAAACTTATTCAAAATTTGTTGAGTTACTACAGCAGTATTTTCCAGACATCCAACCAACAATTAGTGGTTATCTAGGATGAATAAATGATGATATTAGATGATAACCCCAAGGGACAAACAAACAAGAACAACAAAAACAAAGCTTATATCAACCTCCTAATGAAAATAAATGTACTGGGCTAGAAAATTCAGATGTCTAAGAATCACTACACATTATCATAGTAATTTTACAGTCTTAATTTTTTATAGCTTGAAATGTTATATTAAAGCATCTCTCTAGGTTCCTATAGCCCAATTATTTTATTCTATTACTTCCATGAAGAGTTATTTCCATTTAGATTGCTAACATCCATTCAGATTGCATGTCTGAAAACTTAAGAGACAGAAAATCTGAAAGTTTGTGAGTCCATTGAAAGGTTTACTGAACTTTTAAGATAATAAAAAATAATGCTTTCCTTAATTTTCCTGTTTTCAAAATGATATGGGGCTGCAGTAAAGATGCAATCATAATTCCTTTTAACCTTTTATTTACTAGAAAATGAAAAAGTTCCCTGACTCTGGGATTAGCTTTTCCATGACATGAGGAGTTTAGCACCTTCAGTACTTTTCATAGAGAGATAGCTCCTTGATTCTTCTTTTTGGCTGGTTTCTTCCATTTTCTGAGTAGCTGGTCATTAAGTACATGTTAGGTACTAGATTGAAATAACTAAGAGCTATGATTCTGTGTGAGAAATTTTTTCTAAGTGTGAGGCAGAAAACCAGGGAGGCACAGACAGACTCCCACATTCTCCTCAACCAGATCCACCCAGCAAGCCCACTAAGGGGCAGTGTTCTGCCCATTGGGCATTGCTGCTCCATTGCTCAAAACAGAGGTATTTCAGTGCTCTAGGCAAGGCCATGGAGAAATCCTCAGTTCCCGGGGCCAAGTAGCTTGAACTATTTGAGCCATGGCTGCAGGAGAGGAAGAGAGAGAGAGAGAAGGGAGAGGGTGGAGAAGCAGATGGTCACCTGTCCTGTGTGCCCTGACCGGGAATCGAACCTGGAACTTCCACACACTGGGCCAATGTTCTACCTCTGAGCCAACCAGCCAGGGTCTGTGTGGGGAATTTTTGATAAAGTATTCTTAAAACAGCCCTTTGAATTAGAGGGTCCTGTCATCTCCATTTGCGGATGAAAAAAAAAAAAAAAACAACCTTAAGCTCAAGGAAGATTTGTAATCTTTCCAAAGTCCTTTGCCTGACCAGCCTCAAAACCAGGAAACAAATCTCACTTTGTCTACTGCTAAACCCATGAACCCCTTTTTCACTTGTTCCAAGGCCTCAGAAAGCTATAACCAAAATTGCTCCAAGAAGTAAAGTAACAACAACAGAAGGAGTGTTTCTATGAATCCAAAGAACAAAGATGGGCCAATGGAAGTTTATAATGTTTTTTAGACCCATATTACTCAATTGTATTCTTTTTTTTTTTTTTTTTTTTTTTTGCCATCCAAGTCTGATGCCAAGTTTTCTTCCACATCAAGGAAAAACTCATAACACAATGTGTCCTTCGGATCCTTGTTTCATAGGCATTGGTCTTCCTCCAATACCGCTTTGAGCCTTGGAGTCTATTTCCCAGAATGTTCTTATCACAGCTATGGTATCATTTTCCATTGCTTCTTTGGAAATGATAACAGACTCTTCCCCTTTTGTCTTAACCTGAGCTCAAATTCAGTTGTGTTTTTTTTTTAAGTGAGAGGAGGAGAGATAGATAGTGAGGCAGACTCCCGTATGTGCCCTACCTGGAAGGAGATCTACCTGGCAACCACATCTGGGGCCGATGTTCCAGTACCAAGTTATTTTTAGCACTTGAGGCTAAGTGCTTGGACCAATCGAGCTATCATCAGCACCCAAGGTCATGCTTGAACCAATTGAGCTGGCTGCGGGAGGGAAAGAGAAGGAAGAGAAGATAGGAGAAAGAAGCAGATGGTACCTCTCCTATGTGCCCTCACTGGGAATCGAACCCAGGATGGCCATATGCCAGGCCAACATTCTATTCATAAGCACCAGCCAGGGCCACAGTATCCTTCTGATGGCACGCACTTCCACGTGCTGGAGAAAACACCCAGCCTGACCCAGGCCTAGCCAGACCAGCCTCTGAGACTACACTCACGCATCATATCAATGCTGCCAAACTAATCTTCCTCCAAATCAGTCTGACTGTGACCTCTAGGCCTGTCTCTTTGCCAAAAAAGTTATTTGAACTATTAGATGATTTCTAAACTCACTTGTTGCTCTACCACAGTATAAATTCCTCTTATGTATAAGTATGTATCTTATTCTAGTATTCTCTAGAGTAGAGTGAGACACAAAAGCATTCTTTCTTTGTATAAAGTTCTACAGAAATAAAACACTCTTCACTCAAGGTGTCAGTTATTAAAATTGGTCACAATACAATTTGAATATAGACTATTTAATCACAGAAGTACTTTTAAGTGACTTTGTCACTCCCAATCTATCTGATTTGTTATAATTTACATCCTTTGTACTAAAAAAGAGAGGTGGTTTTTCTCTGAAGGTGTTTCCTGAGCTTTGTTAACCCATGTGAAATGTAGAATTCCTTATAAAATAAAACTCTGTTTTTTATTTACCAATGCTCAATTTTATTTGTTTTTAAGGTTACTATAGTGTCAGAATGCTCTCCCAATTTTCTTGTCTTTATCAAAGTGGCATTTTATTCAAAGAGTTATAGCTATAGGAAGATAATTTCAGAAGAATGATGTGAATCTTTTTTTAAGAGAAGTGGTACAGGGTGGGGAGACATCTAGCTGATCCTGTATGTGCCCCAACCCAGGAATCGAACCTGCAACCTTATTGCTTCAGTGTGCCTCTCTTAACCAACTGAGCCAACCAACAAGGGCTAAA
Source organism: Saccopteryx bilineata (assembly GCF_036850765.1). Lineage (NCBI taxonomy): Eukaryota > Metazoa > Chordata > Mammalia > Chiroptera > Emballonuridae > Saccopteryx > Saccopteryx bilineata. The sequence continues at coordinate 74,820,592 of NC_089493.1, forward strand.
TGATGTAAATCTTAATATCAAAGTTTTATGGCCCTGGACAGTTGGCTCAGTGGATAGAGTGTCAGCCTGGAATGCAAACATCTAGAGTTTGATCCCCAGTCAGGGCACATATGAGAAGTGACCATTTGCTTCTCTTACCCCTCCTTTCTCTCTCTCTTCTGCTCATGGCCAGTGGCTGAATGGATTTGAGCATCAGCCCCCATATGGGGGTTGCCAGGTGGATCCCACTTAGGGCATGTGCAGGAATCTGCCTCACTATCTCCCCTGCTCTGACATAAAAAAAAATTGTAGAAATTGTCCATCCTTTCTTGGGAGTCAGTTTATTTCACATTTTCATCTACCTTCAGCTAAAGATTTGGGAACTGCATTGTTGCATGGGTTAAAACTTTCTGAACTGATTCAGACATCTCAAGTAGCTAATTTTTTTTTAATTATTTTTATTTATTTATTCATTTTAGAGGAGAGAGCAAGAAAGAGAGAGAGAGAGAGAGAGCATGCAAAGGGGGGAGGAGCAGGAAACTTCAACTCCCATATGTGCCTTGACTGGGCAAGCCCAGGGTTTTGAACCGGCAACCTCAGCATTCCAGGTCGAGGCTTTATCCACTGCGCCACCACAAGTCAGGCACAAGTAGCTAATTTTTAATAATTTATTTTATACTAGTAGGGTTTTTTGAATTATATTATTGCATACGATCAGTTACAGCATAGACTAAATATCAACTAGTCAAACTGATTAGTAGCCATTTGTCTGCATGGCTGACAAATTCATTATTTTCAATAACCTGATTTACATCATTTCCCAAACAGATTCACTGGAAGTCCTCTTATATAGAATTCAATTAGTAAACTTAGTTTTTTAAAATTATTATTATTAATTTTACTGGGGTGACAACAATAAATCAGGGTACATATGTTCAAAGAAAACATGTCCAGGTTATCTTGTCAATCAATTATGTTGCATACCCATCACCCAAAGTCAGATTGTCCTCCGTCACTTTCTATCTAGTTTTCTTTGTGCCCCTCCCCCTCCCCCTTCCCTTCCCCACCTCCCCCTAACTACCACACTCTTGTCAATGTCTCTTAGTCTTGTTTTTATGTCCCACCTACATATGGAATAGTGCAGTTCTTGTTTTTTTCTGATTTACTTATTTCACTCCGTATAATGTTATCAAGATCCCACCACTTTGTTGTAAATGATCCGATGTCATCATTTCTTATGGCTGAGTAGTATTCCATAGTGCATATGTGCCACATCTTCTTTATCCAGTCCTCTATGGAAGGGTTTTTTGGTTGTTTCCATGTCTTGGCCACTGTGAACAATGCTGCAATGAACATGGGGCTGCATGTATCTTTAAGTATCAATGTTTCTGAGTTTTTGGGGTATATACCCAGTAGAGGGATTGCTGGGTCATAAGGTAGTTCTATTTTCAGTTTTTTGAGGAACCACCATACTTTCTTCCATAATGGTTGTATTACTTTACATTCCCACCAACAGTGAATGAGGGTTCCTTTTTCTTCACAGCCTCTCCAACATTTGCTATTACCTGTCTTGTTAATAATAGCTAATCTAACAGGTGTGAGGTGGTATCTCATTGCAGTATTGATTTGCATTTCTCTAATAACTAATGAAGATAAGCATCTTTTCATATATCTGTTGGCCATTTTTATTTCTTCCTGGGAGAAATGTCTGTTCATGTCCTCTTCCCATTTTTTTTATTGGATTGTTTGTTTGTTTGTTGTTGAGTTTTATGAGTTCTTTATATATTTTGGATATTAGCCCCTTATCTGAGCTGTCGTTTGAAAATATCATTTCTCATGTATTTGGCTGTCTATTTTGTTGTCAGTTTCTCCTGCTGAGCAAAAACTTCTTAGTCTGATGTAGTCCCATTCATTTATTTTTGCTTTCACTTCCCTTGCCTTTGGAGTCAAATTCATAAAATGCTCTTTAAAACCAAGGTCCATGAGTTTAGAACCTATGTCTTCTTCTATGTACTTTATTGTTTCAAGTCATATTTAGGTCTTTGATCCATTTTGAATTAATTTTAGTACAAGGGAACAAACTGTAGTCGAGTTTCATTCTTTTGCATGTGGCTTTCCAGTTTTCTCAGCACCTATTGTTGAAGAGGCTTTCTTTCCTCCATTGTGTGTTGTTGGCCCCTTTATCAAAAATTATTTGACCATATATATGTGGTTTTATTTCTGGGCTTTCTATTCTGTTCCATTGGTCTGAGTGTCTATTTTTCTGCCAATACCATGCTGTTTTGATTGTAGTGGCTCTATAATATAGTTTGAAGTTAGGTATTATAATGCCTCCAGTTTCATTCTTTTTCTTAGAATTGCTTTGGCTATTCGGGGTTTTTTATAGTTCCATATAAATCTGATGATTTTTTGTTCCATTTTTTTTAAATGTCATTGGAATTTTGATGGGAATTGCATTAAATTTGTATATTGCTTTGGGTAATATGACAATTTTGATTATATTTATTCTTCCTATCCAAGAACAAGGAATATTTTTCCATCTCATTGTATCTTTTTTGATTTCCCTTAACAGTGCTTTGTAGTTTTCATTATATAGGTCCTTTACATTCTTTGTTATGTTTATTCCTAGGTATTTTATTTTATTTTTTTGTTGCAATCGTGAAGGGGATTTTTTTTTTTTGAGTTCGTTCTCAAATGTTTCATTGTTGGCATATAGAAAGGCTCTGAACTTTTGTATATTAATTAATTTTATATCCTGCGACCTAACTGTATTGACTTATTGTTTCTAGTAGTCTTTTTGTAGATTCTTTGGGGTTTTCAATGTATAGGATCATATCATCTGCAAAAAGTGATACCTTTACTTCTTCTTTTCTGATATGGATGTCTTTTATTTCTTTGTCTTATCTGATTGCTCTGGCTAGAACCTCTAGCACCACATTAAATAAGAGTGGAGAGAGTGGACAACCCTGTCTTGTTCCTGATTTAAGGGGGAAAGCCTTCAGTTTTGTGCCATTTAATGTGATGTTAGCTGATGGTTTATTATATATGGCCTTTATCATGGTGAGATATTTTTCTTCTATACCCATTTTTTTGAGAGTCTTAAACATAATATTGTGTTGTATTTTATCAAATGCCTTTTCTGCATTTATTGATGAGATCATGTGGTTTTTGTTCTTTGTTTTGTTGATATGGTGTATTATGTTAACCGTTTTACATAGTGAACTTAGTTTTTAGGAATCATCATCTCTACTTTCTGAATTATGCATCACAAATTAAACTTTAGAGAATTGTGACACTAGTATCCAAGCTAAAATGAAGGAAAAAAATTACTATATACAAACATAAACTGGTTTGATGAATAAAAAAATAATTGAATCAGGTTTTTTAAAATTGTTCTTTCCTCCTAAACCTACCAGATGTTGATTTTATGATTGCCTGAAGGCAATATTCAGTTTTATTTTATTTGATTTTTTTACTTTTCTTAAATTATTTTTTTCTCTTACATCCTATTTCACCATTTCACCCTTGTCACCTTATCTCTCACTATTCTTTATCCACCCCTTAGCCTATTGTATTCCTATATGACTGACATAAAATCTCAATTTTTCTGAAGTTTCCCTGGCCAAAAGGCAAACCCTGCCTATGAACCCTGTCTTTTCTACTTTTTTGGTTTGCTATTTCCTGGTGGTTTGTGTACATTTGTCATGTCTTAATATTGTCCCTCTCTAATTTAGAGTGTAAACTCCTTCAGAAGGACAGTACCTCTCAGTATTCCCTACAACACAAGGTACAAAACTTTTGTTTCTGCCAGGTACTTAGAGAAATTAACGTGCATATAAGGAGAGTTAGATTGGAGTAGGAAAGGATGTTATCCTAAGTCTTCTTAATGCAACTGAAACTACCAGCCATATCAGATGCTGAACTCTAGGGTCTTAAAAAAATGAAGAGGCCTATTAATTAGCCACTGAGCAAAGGACAACTCAAAGACTCAAATAAGTATGCTCCTACTCCTCAGATGAAATCTTCTGGGAGTCCCCTTATCTTGCCCACCACATTCAACCTCCTTATTCTCACTAGTCTACTTCCTTCAAACTGTGACATCAGAAGTGGGGTCTTTCTTCACATTGGTTTATTTAATCTGAGGTACATACATATTAAGAAGGGTCAACTGTTCCAAAAAAAACAAGTTTGCAAACATTAAGAATTAAAATCCTGCTATGGTCAAGTTTTTTAGATTAGTGCATGGTTACTTTTGCTTATTTTACTCTGGTGTCCATTTCTAGATTTATAGACAAATCTAGCTTTTGCTTTTCTCATTTCCCAAGATATGATCATCTCAATTAAGACTTGGAGAAATTTTTCAAAGACCCTATCTAAAACATAGTATGTGTTTAGTATTATATACTCATTGATTTATATTCTTTTGCATATTATTTGTTATATATAAATTAAATAACCCCAATGTTAGACACTTGGAAAAACAAATAGAATGAATTCCTGACTTCAAGGAGCTCAGAGTCTCAAAAAGGGAAATATGAGTAAATAAGTAATAGCAATTCAGATTGTATTACCTTTTTCAAATGTAGAGATAAATAAAGCTTACCTCTATTTTTTTCTTTAAAGCTTTGCCAAGAAATAATTGACATAAGCCCTGCACATAGAGAGTGTACAACCTGATAAGTTTTGAAAAATGTGTATCTCCTTGAAACTATCACTACAATCAAGATGATGCATCCATATGCCCAAAGTTTCCTCTTTGTAAGCCCTTCCACCCACCCTTCCAAACCCTGCCTGAGCCCCACTGGAAACCAGTCATCTGATTTTTGCCACGATAGATTATTTTTCTTTTTCTAAAATTTTATGTAAATAAAATGATGAAGTATGTATACTCATATTTTTCACTCAACATAATTATTTTGAGATTCATCCATGTTGTAACATATGTCAGTTCATTTTTTTGTTGACATACAATATTTTATTGTATGGTTATATTTCAATTAATTATTTACTTGTTGATGGACATTTAGGTTAGTTCCAGGTTTTGGCTATTACAAATAAACCTATGAACATTTAAAAACAAGCTTTTCTATAAAAATATGCTTTTGTTTCCCTTAGATGAATACCTAGATATAGAAAGTGCAAGTCATATGATTGACTTTTTTAAAACACTACTTAACCCTTTACCAAAATGTTTGTACCAGTTTACAGTCCTAGTGTGTGAGATTTGTAGTTGTTTTAGTTGGTCAGTGTTTCTAATTTTAGCCATTCTAGTAGCAGTATCCTAGTCTCTTCCTTTAGTTTCAATTTGCATTTCTCTACTGACAGTAACTTTTTGTGTTTATTTGACCTCTGGAGATCTTCTCTGGTGAAGTGTCTGAGCAAATCTGTTGCTGATTATAAAGTACAGTTCTTGATTATCTACTTATCGAGTGGTAAGAATTCTTCATATATATATTAGATACAAATCTTTGGTTGGATACATGTTTTTCAAATGTTTTCCCAGTCTGTGACCTACTTTACATTTATTCTTTATATAATTTGAAGATTAAGTTCTTAATTTTTATGAAGGCCATTTATAGTAGTGAATATTGTATAATATTTAAGAAAGTTTAGCCAAGAATGAGAGTAACTAAGATTTTTTTTCTCCTATGCTTTCTTCTAAACTTTTATCATTTTGGCTCTTATATTTAGGTCTATGATCAATTTCAATCTTTATATATGATATTTAAGGACTTTTTGCATATAGATATTCATTTGTTTAAGCACAATTTGTTATAAAAGATTAACCTGTCCCCATTGAATTGCCTTAACAAATTTGTAAAAAATGAATTAAACATATATATGTATGTCTCTAGCCTATTCCAGTGAACTATCACGTAGCTATACACTAATACCATATTGTCTTGATCACTATAGTTTTAAATTAACTTTTAAGGCCTGACCTGTGGTGGCGCAGTGGATACAGCATTGACCTGGAATGCTGAAGTCTGTAGTTTGAAACCCTGGGCTTGCTTGGTCAAGGCACACATGGGAGTTGATGCTTCCTGCTCTTCCCCCTTCTTTCTTTCTCTCTCTCTCTCTCCTCTCGCTGTTTCTCTCTCCTCTCTAAAGTGAATAAATAAAATCTTAAAGAAAAATAAAATAAGTTTTGAAATAAGATAGTACAAGTTTCCCAAGTTTAGTCTTTTCGACCATTTTACTTTGATACATATTTTAGAAAACTGCTTGCCAATTTCTACAAAAAATCTGAGTGGATTTTGTTTGGAGTTATATTGAATGGGTAAATCAATTTATAGAAAATTATCTCAACAATATTTAGAATTCCTATCCATAAATACAGTATAGCTTTTAATTTATTTAGTTAATTAATTTCTCTCAACAGAATTTGATAGTTTGCAGTGTACACATAACTTGCACATACTTTTTCTCTTTTTTTAAATTTTATTTATTTATTTATTTATTTATTTATTTATTTATTTACAGAGACACAGAATGAGTCAGAGAGAGGGATAGACAGGGACAGACAGACAGGAATGGAGAGAGATGAGAAGCATCAATCATTAGTTTTTCATTGCACGTTGCAACACCTTAGTTGTTCATTGATTGCTTTCTCATATGTGCCTTGACCGCGGGTCTTCAGCAGACCGAGTAACCCTTTGCTGGAGCCAGCGGCCTTGGGTTCAAGCTGGTGGGCTTTTGCTCAAACCAGCCAGCAGAGCCGGTGCTCAAGCTGGCGACCTCTGGGTCTCGAACCTGGGTCCTCTGCATCCCAGTCCGATGCTCTATCCACTGCACCACCGCCTGGTCAGGCCTTTTTCTCTTTTTATTTTAATTCTATTGGGATAACTTGCACATAATTTGACAAATTTATCCTTAAATATTATATAGCTTATATGCTATTACAAACACTATTGTACTTCTATTTCAATTTCCGATTGTTTATTACCAGTATATAGAAACATATTAATTTTTGTAAATTAGTTTTGTATCCTACAAACATAGTATACTTATTTATTAATTATAGTAACATATTTATAGATTCTTTAGGATTTCCTATATGGATGATCAGACAATCTATGAATAAAGATGAATTTACAGCTTTTGTGCCACTATAGATGTCTTTTTTTTTATTTTTCTGCCTTAATGAACTATCTTGACCCTTGAGAACAGGGTTGAACAGAAATGGTGAGAACAATCATCATTGCCTTATCTTAGGGGAAAAATTTTTTTTTTCACCCATTAAGTATGATTTTAGAAGTAGGATTTTCCTTGATGCTCTTTATTAGGTTAAGGAAATTCTCTTATATTTCTACTTTTCTAAGAGGTTTCATAAGGGAGGTATTAGATTTTGTCAAACTGTTTTTCTACATCTTCTTCAGGTAATTGTATATTTTTAATCAATTAATGCCATAGAATTTTTCTAGACTTTATTTTTAGAACAGTTTTAGAATTACAAAAAAATTGGAAAGATAACACAGAATTGCTATTTGCCCCACATCCAGTTTCTCCTATTAATAATTTATATTACTGTGATACATTTATTAAAATTAATAAGTAATACAGGTACACTATTATCAAGTAAGTGCATAGTTATTTATATTTTCTTAAGTTTTTACCTAATGTCCTTTTTCTGTTCCAAGATCCTATCTGGGACATCATAGTAGATGCAGTTGTCAGGTCTCATTAGGCTTGCCATGATTGTGGCAGTAGGGTTTTCCTTGTATTGATGACAGGTATAGTTTTGAGAAGTGCCGGTGAGGTGTTTTGTAAGATGTCCCTTATTGGAATTAATTTGATTTTCTCATGATAAAACTGGATTTATGAGTTATTTAAAAAAGGAACACAATGTTAAAGTGCCATTTTTCATCACATGAATATCAAGGATATGTAATAGCAACAGATTACTGCTGTTGTTAACCTTGACCCCCTGGCTCAGAAACTATTTTTTGGTCTGTCCACTGTATAGTTATTCTTTCCCTTTTTTTCTTACTGTACTCTATGCACAGGCCACATTTAAGGAATGAACAGTTATGCTACACATCCTTGAGGAAAGGATATTTACATAAATTCTTTGAAATGCTTCTTCACAGAAAATTTGTGTTTTCTTCTATTATTTATTTATTTATTCCATAGTTACTTTTGTCAATATAGACTCATGGATTTTTATTTTATCTTTTTGGATTATAATCCAAAACTACTTTGTATTCTTGCTCAAACTGTCATGGCTTTAGCCATTAGGAACACTTTCAGTTAGAACTAACTGAAAGTTATCTCTATCTCCCTTGACATACTCTCATCACTGTGTTTGGGGAGCAGGGAGGGAGGAGTTAGAGCATTTTCTTTTATAACATAATACCTCCCACTCACCTTGCATATTTCTACCCAAACCATAAAATAAGCTTTATCTCCAAAGGAGCCTTGGCTCTTTTTGTGGGAAACAGGTATTAGTATCCAAGATCTGAGAGCTAGGGGTGCTTTTGCTTCTATTCTCAATAGAAGCAATAGAATCATTGATTCTGTTCTCTCTCAATTGACAGAGCAAGGAAATATTAGTATATATATTAAACTATCATACATATATTTATATTGTGTATAGTCTATGTATAATTTATGTTTAACTACCTCTATCAATGTTAAGCTAAACATGACTTCATAGAGATGTCTCCAATTCTAATTCATTACCACATGGATCATTCTAGTCTACTCCTCTTTCTGACTTGTTAACTCTCTCCAATAGTGAGAAACCTGATTTCCACCATCCACTATTCATTTATTTAATTTCCCAGTTCTAGGACACAAGTATAACTGTATCAGAGTCAGTAACCTGTACACCAGGGGAAACAACTTTATAAACTACACTACAGTTGCTCATGCTTAGTTCCTTTCGCTTTTAATTTTACAAATGCTGCTCATTTGAACACTATCTCAGTCAGCATCTTTCCCCCATTCCCTTCAGTTAGGTGGTTTCATATATTTGTAATAGGGTTAGATTCTCCTCTCACAGTCTACAATCCTTCTTTGGATCCCTCAATCTCCTCAATATATTTTTTAACTACATAAGGATTTACTTTTTGTGCTGTGAAGTTCTATAGATTTTGAAAAATGCAGAATGCTTTGTAACCACCATTCCTATTTATCTCTCCTCCCCCAGCCTCTATGAGATGCTGATCATTTTACTGTATGGATAGTTTTGGCTTTTTCAGAGCAAAACATAATTGGAATCACACAATATTTAGCCTGTAAGACTAGTTTCTTTCACTTAGCAATGTGCATTTAAGGTTCGTCAATGCCTTTATGATTTGATAATTCATTTTTAAAAATCATTAAATAATAATTGGTTATATGGACATATCAGTTTGTTTATCTGTTCACCCATTCAAGGACATCTTGATTGCTTCCAGTTTTTACCAAATATTAATAAAGCTACTATAGATATCTATATGAGGTTTTTGCATGAACATAAGTATTCAAGTCAACTGGATAAATACCTAACAGTGTTATTGTTGAATCACATAGGAAGAATATATTTAGTTTTGTAAGAAACTGTCAAGCTGTCCAAAGTAGCTATAACATTTGCATCTCCACTATCAGTGAATGAGAGTTCCCATTGCTCCAAATTCTCACAAGCATTTGGTATTGTCTGTTTTGTTTTATATTATTGTTTTAGGATTTTAGCCATTCTAATAGCTGTGTAGTGGTATCTCATTGTTTTAATTTGTATAATGAAGCTTGATGTTGCCCATCTTTTCATATGCTTATTTTTTATTTGTTAAAGTGTTCAGATTTTTGTCTATTTTTAAAATTTTTGTTTGTTGTTTTTATTGTGTATTTTAAGAGTTCTTTGTATACAAGTCCTTTTTCATGTATATGGTTTACAAATATTGTCTTCTAGTCTGCATCTTGACTGTTGACTCTCTTAGCAGTGACTTTTGCAGAGCAAAACTTTTTTAATTTTTATAAGGTCTAATTTATCAATTTTTTCTTGCATGGATTGTACTTCTGGTGTCATATATGAAAACTAATTGCCAAACCCAAGTTCATACAGCTTTTCATCTGTGATTTATTCTAGAAGATTTATGGTATTCCATTTATATTTAGATCTATAATCAAGCTGAGTTACTCTGTGAAAGGTATAGGTCTCTAGCTAGCAACTTCCTTTTTCTGCATACAGCTGTCCAACTATTCATCCATATGCAGAAACCCCAATTCTCTGTATTCATCTGTCTCTCCAGATTTCAGGGCGGCAGTTTGCCTTGAGACTTCAAAGATCTAATCAGTCCAAAAACACTCATTGATTATCAGTTGGGAATAATGGCTCTTCTTTTTATTCCCCCTTCTCAATACTGCTGCATGGCCTAGTAATAGTCACATCAGAACTGAGTTGGGCAGGTATTTCATACCCACTTTAATCTCCATCAGACTCCTGCCACTATTCTTTGATATGGACCATTAATCTATTTGCAATATTATTTGAATAATTAGCTAAAAATAGTGCTAAGTATTACCCTAGCACTTACCTATCCCTTCTTTTTCCTCCCTTTCCAACAAGATGATTGTCCATGAGGCTCTCTCATAAAAGAATTCTAGTGCTTTCTCCAATGATTTACATTTAAAAATGTAAAACCAGTGCCTGTAGGTTAGCCATTTATCTTGGATTTTTAAAAAATGGTGTTAAGGAGGTATAGTAATTTAGTTAATATCACCCTTACATGAGATGCTTGGGGAGCAATAAATTGAATGTAACGTTCATTGCAATAGGGTATAAGTAGACATACTTTATGTAGTGGTGTGATTAATATGTGCTTGTTTTGTGAAGACGTGGTTACTTGTTGTTTTTCTTAGTTTTCAGTAACTCAGAGAAAGGCTGAAACCTAAAGGACAGTAAGAGAGAATTTTTATTTTAAGAGTGTCTTCGAAACAAAGTACATAGATTGGTTTTACCCTTGAGTTTTATTTCATGTGATATTAATAAAGCATTAACACAGAGGTTTCAAGAAATGTTGAAAACCTATGAACTTAAAGCAACTTTTTTTTTTTAATTTTTGAAGAGGATAAGTGAAGGAGAATATAAAGAATGAGATTAAGAATGAGCAGAATTTACTTGACAGGAGCCATAAGCCCTCCAGTGGTCCCCATGCAGAGTGCAGGACACTGGCTGGATCTGCTATGGTCCATGATTCACCCAAACACAAATGCTCATCTCCTCATTTGCTTCATTTACTTGTAAATAGGCACATCTTTTGTGCTAATAAAGTTGAATTAATGATTTTAGAAGCTCCAATTTTCATTTGAGTGTAGACCCTTCTGTCCAACTTTTACTTACTCTTGACACTTTGCTTTCCAAGAAAAAACAGTATCTCATTTAATGACTTAACTATATATAACCTTTCTGCAAACAGCTACCTATTTTTGCACATATCATGCTGCTTGCAGTGCCTACCAAATACTTGTAAAAGGCTGAATTAATTGGTGACATAATTATTTTTTGTGTCCAGTTTTAAATTATTAGATTTTGGCTTTAATTTTTGCTAATATTTTCTAATGTGTGTGCATTTAAGTGCGTTTCTGTGCATGTGTGTACTCAAAGGTAAATAAGCACATAAAGAGTGTGTTAGATATCTTCTAACTGTCCCTCCAGATTCATGTTCTACTCTTCTTCAAAATGCTCCCTGTCCCAGAGAGCTGCCTGTTCGGATCACATCATCATGATCTTTTTGTGCCCCTCTAGCTTTAAATTGGGTTTGGTTATGGAGATCCTCAGCAGGAGATAGTAGATGGATTCTGGGTACTTATATGTGAACAGCTGAGAAAGAATACAGTATACATGAAGGAGAATTAGTTCTTAATGTGCTTTGGCAATAGAAGAAACCCCTTACTGGTATACTCTAAGAAGCCCAATTATGCTACCGAGTGTTGCTGCAGTATCTTCTGAAAATGGTAGAGGCAACAGCAGAGAGATTATCTACCTGAACCCTGAATGAGGATAGCTCACACAGAGGTCATCAATCAATGAACAAGCATCATCTCCCTTTTATTCTGGGTGTACCACCTTGATAAGCTGAGGCTCTCGGGTAGAAACTAATGCATATCACTTCTACCTATCCCCCTGGCCCCTTTCCCTCTGGCTATTACCATACTGTTGTCTGTGTCCAAGTGGGTTCTTTTTCTTATTTTTTGTTGAATCCCATTACCTTCTTTCAGCCATCCCCCCAACCTCTCTTGCTTCTAATAGCTGTCACACTGTTTCATGCCTCTGTTTCTATTGTGTTCATTCGATTCCACATATAAGTGAGATCATATGGTATTTGTCCTTCTCTGCCTGGTTTATTTCACTTAGCATAATAATCTCCAGGTCTATCCATGTTGTTGCAAAATGTTAAGATTTCTTTCTTTCTATGGCCAGGTATATTATTTCATTGTGTAGATGTACCACAGCTTTTTTATCCACTCATCTCCTTATGGGCACTTGGGCTGTTTCCAGATCTTGGCTATTGTAAATAATGCTGCAGTGGACATAGGAATACATATATTCTTTCAAATTAGTGTTTTGGGATTCTTAGGATATATTCCCAAAAGTGGGATCTCTTGGTCAAAAGGCAGTTCTCTTTTTAATTTTTTGAAGAAACTCCATATTGTTTTCCACAGTGGCTGCACAAGTCTGCATTCCCACCAACAGAGCATGAGGGTTCGCTTTTCTCCACATCGTCACCAGCACTTGTTGATTTATTGGTGATAGCCACTCTGACAGGTACAAGGTGGTTTTAATTTGCATCTCCCTGATGATTGGTAAGGTTGAGCATTATTCATATGTCTGTTGGCTATCTGTATGTCCTTTTTGGAGAAATGTCTATTTAGGTCCTTTTTCTATTTTTTCAATTGGGTTTTGTCTTCTTGGTGTTAAGTAGTATAATTTATTTATATATTTTGGAAATTAACCCCTTATTAGCTGTATCATTGGCAAATATGTTCTCCTATTCAATGAATCCCCTTTCCATTTTGTTGACGGTTTCTTTTCAAAAGCTTTTTAGCTTGATATAAACCCATTTGTGTATTTTTCCTTTGTCTCCTTTGCCTGAAGATATATCTGAAAAAATATTGCTGAGAAATGTCTGAAATTTTACTGCCTATGTTTTCTTTTACAATTTTTATGGCTTCAGCTCTTAAACCATTTTAAGTTAGTTGATAGTCTAGTTTCGTTTTTTGGCATGTATCTAATTTTCCAAACACCATTTACTGAACAGACTGTTATAAACTTGTTGTATGTTCTTGACTCCTTTGTCAAATATTAATTGACCATAAAGGATTGGGTTTATTTCTGTGCTTTCTATTTTGTTCCATTGATTGATATGCCCATTTTTATGCCAATACCATGCTGTTTTGATAACTATGGCCATGTAATATAATTTGATATCAGGTAGTGTGATACCTCCAACTTTGTATTGGGGTTTTTTTTATTTGTTTGTTTTCCCTGAAGATTGCTGAGGCTATTTGAAGTCTTTTGTAGTTCTATGTAAATTTTTGGAATATTTGTTCTAAATCTGTGAAATATGCCACTGGAATTTTAATAGGAATTGCACTGAATGTGTAGATTGTTTTGGGTAGTATGGATATTTTAGTGATGTTAATATTTCCTATTCATGAACATAGTATATGCTTCCACTTATTTGTATCTCCTTCAATTTCTTTCTTCAGTATCTTAAAATTTTCTGAGTACAGTTCTTTTACCTCCTTGGTAAATTTATTCCTGAGTAACTTCTTTTATTTTTGGCAATAGTAATTATTAATTTCTCTTTCTGATAGATCATTATTGGTGTATGAAAATAACACCAATTTCTGAATATTAATTTTGTCACCTGCTACTTTGCCACATTCATTTATTAGATCTAGTAGTTTTCTGGTTGCAACTTAAGGGTTTTCAATATACAACATCATGTCATCTGCAAATAATGAATTTTATTTTCTTCTTTCTAAATTTGATGTCTTTTATTTCTTCTTCTTGTCTGATTGCTGTGGTTGTGACTTCCAGTACTATGTTGAATAAGAGTGGTTAGAGCACATATCACTATCTTGTTCCTGATATTAAGGGAAATGCTTTTAGTTTTTGCTCATTGAGTATGATTGGCTTTCAGTTTGTTATATGTGGTCTTTATTATGCTGAAGTATGATTCCTCTGTTCCCACTATGCTGAGGGCTTTTTATCATAAATGGGAGCTGGATTTTATCAAACGCTTTATCTTCACTTATTGATATCTCATGAAATTTTTATCCTTCATTTTTTATGTGATATATCACATTTATTGATTTGTGAATATTATACTAACCTTGTATTCCCGGAATAAACCCCACTTGATTATGGTGTATGATGTTTTTAAAGTATTGCTGGATTCAGTTTACTAATATTTTGTTGAGGATTTTAGCATCTATGTACATTAGGTATATTGGCTTATAATTTCCTTTCTTTGTAGTGTCTTTATTAGGTTTTGGAATTAAGATAATGCTGGCCTCATTAAAAGAGCTTGGAGGTGTTCCATCCTCTTGAATTTTTTAGAATAGTTAGCAAAGATAGATGTCAGTTCTTCCTTGAATGTCAGATAAGATTTGCCTGTAAAGCCATTCAATCCAGGACTTTTGTTTGCTGAGAGTTTTTTTATTATTGTTTCAATTTCATTAATTGTAATTGGTCTATTCAGGTTTTCTGATTCTTCCTGATTCCGTTTTGGAAGATTGTATGTTTCTTGTAATTTATACATTTCTTCCAGATTTTCCAATTTGTTGTCATATAGTTATTCATGTAGTTATTTTCTTTCAATTGTTTTCATTTCTGTGGTGTCAGTTGATACTTCTCTTTCATTTGTGATTTTATATACATATTTGGGTCCTCTCTCCTTTTTTCTTGATGAGTCTGCTTAAAGATTCATCAATCTTGTTTATCATTTCTAAGAATTAATTCTTGGTTTCATGGACCTTTTGTATTTTTATTTTAGTCTCTATTTCATTTATTTCTACTCTGTCTTTATTATTTCCTTCTTTCTACTTAATCTGAGCTTTCTTGTTCTTTTTCTGTTTCTTTTAGATGCAGAGTTAAATTATTTAAAATTTCTCTTGCTTCTTGAGGTAGACTGTAATGCTATGAACATCCCTCTCAGGATTGCTTTTGCTGTGTCCTATAGATTTTGGGTTGTTACGTGTTCATTTTCATTTGTTATGAAGTAGGTTTTGATTTCTTTCTTGATCTCATTGTTAACCCATCCATTGTTCAATAACATGTCATTTAGCCTCCATTTGTTTGAATGTTTTTTTTTAGTTTTTTTTAATTGTAATTGATTTCTAGTCTCATATCGTTATAATCAGAGAATATGCTTGATATAATTATAATATTTCTGAATTTATTAAGACTTATTTCTATCCTTACATGTGGTCTATCTTTAAGAGTGTTCCACGTGCACTTGGAAAGAATGTATATTGCTTTGGGATGTAATGTTCTGTAAATATTAAATAAATCCACCCCATCCTGTGTAGCATTTAAGGTTGCTGTTACCTTGTTCATTTTTTTTGCGTGAATGATCTATCCATTGATATCAGTAGTGTGTCAAAATCCCCTACTGTGACAGTATTATTGTCAATCTCTCCCATAAAATCCACCAAGATTTTCTTTATATATTTAGATGTACCTTTGCTGGGTGCATATAGGTTTATAAGTGTTGTATCCTCTTATTGGATCAATCCCTTTAGCATTATGTAGTGACCTCTTTGTCTCTTGTTATGACCTTTGTTTTGAAGTATATTTTGTCAAATATTTGTATTGCTATACCAGTTTTTGTTGTTATTGTTCCATTTGCATGAAATACTTTTTTTATTTCTTAACTTTCAGTCTGTGTGTATCTTTTGTTTTGAGGTGAGTCTCTTGTATATATATGTCATTTTTTCTTATCTATCCAGCTACCTTATATCTTTTGATTAAAGCATTTAGTTTACATTTAAGTTTATTATTAATAGGTGCTTGTTTATTGCCATTTTATTCTTTATACTTATGTTCTTCTTTCACTCTCTCTTCTTAACCCTTTGAGTAGTGAGTTTTTTTCATACTCGCTCACCCCTGGGAGTGAGTTTCTTTTTAAATGAAATTAGTTTCAGTTTCTCTGGATGGTTATGAGGCACGAGGCTGTACATGAATGTTTGTACTACTCAAAAGGTTAAAGCAGGCCATTTAATATTTCTTGCAGTACTGTTTGGTGGTAAGAAACCCCTTTAGCCTTTTTTTTTTGTCTGGAAACTTATTTACTTCACCTTGAATTTTAAATGATAGCCTTGATGAATAAAGTGGTTTGGCTGTAGGTCTTTGCTTTTCATCACTTTGAATATTCATACCAATCCCTTCTGGCCTGAAATGTTTCTGTTGAGAAATCAGCTGACAGCCCATGGAAGCTCCTCTGTAGGTAAATACAGGGGGTCCTTGGGTTACAATACAGTAACTATGACAGTGACATAACCTGAATTTTTATGTAAGTCGAAACACACCCTAGCCTAAGTCACTTACCTATCCTAGCACAGTTGTAAAATCATAATTTAGAACATAAAAACACAACTAAGCCACAGAAAAAGGAAAAGGACATAAATATACTGTACTATAGTAAAAGAAAAATGACAAAAAATGAGGAAGTCAAAACACTCACATCTTAATTTATTAGAGTTTATTTTGGAGTTAGCATCATAAACTAAAACATCATATGTCAAGACTCATAACCTGAGGTCCCCTGTAATAGCTTTTCACTTGCTGCTTTTAAGATTTTCTTTGTCTTTAAACTTTGCCATTTTAATTATGATATGTCTTGATGTGGGTCTCTTTGGATGCATTTAATTGGACTCTACTTCCTGTACTTTTGTGACTTTTTCTTCACCATGTTAGGAAATTTTATAGCCATTATTTCTTCAAACAGATTCTCTATCCCTTGCTCACTCTCTTCTCCTTCTGGGATATGTATGATGCAGATGTTGTTACATATGATATTATCCCAAAGATCTCTTAGCCTTTCCTCATTTTAAAAAAAGTTTCTTTTTGATGTTCTGCTTTGGTGCTTACTGTTATCCTGTCCTCTAAGTCACTGATTCAATCCTCACTTCATCTAAACTGCTGTTGATTTCTTCTGGTGTATTCTTCATTTCAGATATTGTATTCTTTTTTTTTTCTTTTATTAAAGCTGGAAACGGGGAGAGACAGTCAGACAGACTCCCGCATGCGCCCAACCGGGATCTACCCGGTACGCCCACCAGGGGGCGATGCTCTGCCCCTCCGGGGCGTCGCTCTGCCACGACCAGAGCCACTCTAGTGTCTGGGGCAGAGGCCAAGGAGCCATCCCCAGCGCCCGGGCCATCCTTGCTCCAATGGAGCCTTGGTTGCGGGAGGGGAAGAGAGAGACAGAGAGGAAGGAGGGGGGGTGGAGAAGCAAATGGGCGCTTCTCCTATGTGCCCTGGCCAGGAATCGAACCCGGGTCCCCTGCACACCAGGCCGACGCTCTACCGCTGAGCCAACGGGCCAGGGCCAGATATTGTATTCTTTATTTATGACTTGTTCTTTTCAATGGTTTCTATGTTCACTTAATGCTTACTATCTTTTTGTTGAAGTACTCACTGAGATCATCCATTCTTTCCCTAAGGTTCTTGTGCATCCTTATAACCATTGTTTCAAATTTTGCATCTGGTATCTTGGTTGCCTCCATTTCATTTGATTCTTTTTCTGGATATTTCTTTTTTTCATTTGGGACATATTTGTCTTCTCATTTTATTTCTATGTATTAGGTAGACCTACTATGACTGCCAAATTTGTTATGATGGCTTTATGATTTGGTGTTTTGTTGAGCTCAATGTTGAGCTTAAAGTTGTTCCAGATCACATCTGAGCTCAGTGCTTCGGGAATGTTTCTTGTGAGTTGTATATATCCTCCTGTTGTAGTTGTGTCTTGAATGCTGTTAGCCCTTTTGTGGGTGGAATTATCCCTTCAAACAGGCTGGTTTTAAGGGGAAAACCTCAATCACCATGTATGAGTTGCTTTGCAGGGACAGCCCCAAGATAGGGTTGTTCTCAGCAGGATCTGGTACCTACCAGACTCCCCCTTTGGTTTGTACCTATTATGTAGCTAGTTGGGTCAAGCTCTGGTGTAGTCTGAAGCCCACCACTGGTTGTATTGGTTCTGGTCCCACTTGGGTTAAGTTCAGGTACAGGTTGATATCAGATGTGTTTAACCAGCTTTGGGATACCTGTCCAGAGCTACCATGCTATTCACTGCTTGCGGCTGCCTCTACTGGGCCTGGGGTTCATAGGAGGAACCAATCTGTGAATATGAGTTGGCTTCCTCCAGTTTAGAGCTGGACGCAGATCTACAAAGGGTTTAAGGAGGCCCTGGCTGGTTTGCTCAGTGATAGAGCATCAGTCCAGCGTGTGAAAGTCCCAGGTTTGATTCCTGGCCAGGGCACACAGGAGAAGTGCCCATCTGCTTCTCCATCCCTCCCCCTCTCCTTTATCTTTATTTCTTTCTTCCCCTCCCACAGCCAAGGCTCCATTGGAGCAAAGTTGGCCCAAGGGCTGAAGATGGCTCCATGGCCTCTGCCTCAGGTGCTAGAATGGCTTCAATTGCAATGGATCAATGCCCTAGATGGGCAGAGCATCACCCCCTAGTGAGCTTGCTGGTCGGACACATGTGAGAGTCTGTCTCTATGCCTTCCCACTTCTCACTTCAGAAAAATACAAATAATAATAATTTAAAATAAATAAATAAAAGGTTTAAGGCTCCATGAGATTTGCCCCCCAACTGTTAGCTACTCTGCCTCCCCCAGAGATTACCTAGTCTTCTTCTAGAGTCCTCTAAGAAAGATTATAGATTGGACCCAGGCTGGCTGAGATGTACAGACTATTCCACAGGTCACACAGGCTTGGTAGGGTGGGCTTACTAGGGTCAAAATTACAGAGTTAATAGGTCCCTTATTTGGAGGCCTGTGTGTTTAGGAACTTAATGAGGAGAAAGTGGTTCCTACTCCAGAGTCAAACCAATCAATCTCTTCCAGAGTCTCCAACTCTAACTTCCCCGAAGAAGTGCAACACAGGTTCAGGTTGGGTGTAGCCAGATATGCCCTCTATAGGAGCAAGCTCGACAGAGTGGAGCCTCTCGAGCTCTGGAGGACAAATCAAAAGATTCTCCCATTGAGGGTGCTATTGGCTAAACCCACAGGATGGGTCAAGAACACTGTCCTGATTCTAGACAATAAGCTCTGGTGAAGACACTCCAAATGTCCCAGCTCTAAGCAGCACACTCTTCCCCTTGCAAAACTGAGCTCAGCTGGGAAGAGCTACCAGGACATGGCAGGGCCGATTCAAATAGTCTCAAGTTGTAGGTATTGCCAGCAAGCCTGTCAGTACTTCTTTCCCTACCCAGGCTAGTGCAGGCTGAGCTTATAGGGGAGGTAAGAGTGCCCCCCCATGGTGTAGCCGTATAATTAAGCACCTATTTGATTCCCAGACGAAAGCATCCCTGGAAGATGCTCTGAAAGTCTCAGTTCTGCATGACGCTCAGATCCCCCACAGAGTGGCAGGGAAGATTCAGTGATGGAACAGGTGGGGCCAGGGCATGCCAGCTGTGCACTCAGGATGGGCAAGAATAGTCCTCTTTCCAAAGTTACACAGTTCAACTACTGAGGCCCTACCAAGAGCTTCTTCAGAAAAAGAGCCCCTCCCCCAAAGTTCCCTACTGGGTGCAGCCATCAGACCCCTCTGCAGGGCCTGAGCACAGCCCAGTGGTGTTGCCAGTAGCTGGAGGACTAGGCAGAGCATTCCCTAGGTTGGTGCTATAATGCTGTAACAATAGGAATTATTGACCCTGAAAAGGTGGCATCTGGGTCTCTAGCAGGCACTCTTCTCTCCCAGGTGAACTGAATTCCCATTTTTTTTTCACCCCTAGATGCTATGTGCGCTACTCCTTCCATCTCTATTACTCTGGACTGGAGATCCCTGCATGGGGTTGAGACCCCTCATTCTGGCTTCTCAGATGCTGCACTGGGTGTGGGGTCCAGCCCTTTCTACATCATTGCCCTTCTTACCAGTTTATATATGGCTTCTTCTATAAATCCTTGGTTATACTATTTTAGTTCAGCTAGGATTCAGTTGATTATTTAGGTGATTCTTCTATAATTTAGTGATAGATTCAGTTCGGCACCAGGAGCAAGTGAGTGTAGCTTCCACCTACTCTGCAGCCATTTTGGAATCCTTGGCACAAATACTTTAATTAGCTGACAGAATGTGGGATGAATTTCATTTAATCACTGTTCAAGATGATTGCATAATAAAGGATTTAATTGTTTCATTTTCTACAGTATAATGGATGGATGAAAAAAGAATGGTATCTTGAGAATTTGTTCATTTAAAGCACTGATTGCAATATTGTTCTGAAAGGTGGAATATGACATGAAGAATGTTATAGAGAAATTGTGTAGGAGTCTTCAGTCTCTGGGGATTCTTTATACCTTTGCCCTGGCTGGTTGTGAAACTGACATCTCAACATCAAACAACTCTAACTTTTCCAGCAAGAATGTAATATCATCTTAATAGGTCTTTCCACTTTTGGTTTACTTCATACAGTCTTCTTCCTTCATCCACTCTATATCCAGAATGTTCTACCAATAATGATAATCTGACTGAACTCTTCCCTATTTAAAAACCTTTTAGTGCTACAAGATAAACCACAAAATTTTTTTCATGTAAACTTTAAATGCCTTGGTTAGCTCTCCAGCCACATTCTCCTCTACTCTGTCTTGCATGTGATGCCTCAGGAGCAACTAAGTACTGGGAAGTTCCTGATAAAATCACAATTTTTCTCTCTGAATTTCTGCTATGCCACCTCATCTCCAAGGAATGTTCTTTTCTCTCTCTTCCCCAAACAATTTTTACATCCATCCTTTAAGAGAACTTGGTCATTATCTCTTTCCACCTTTTTTCTTCTCTTGTATCTGAATGAGCTATCCCTCACTGGTGCCTCCATTTGACCTTGTAGGTATTCCATCAAAGCATTTCTCCTACTTCATTAAAAAGGTCTATTTATGTATTCATTTCTCATTAGATGGTGATTTCCTTGAGAACAAGTATCATGTTTTATTCACCTTTGTGTCCCCAACCTCTAGGATAGGGCAGAACAGGTGCTCATTAAATGCTTGTTCAATGAGCGAGAAAATGAAAATACGTTTTTTTTCTATTGCTTCAACAATAGTGTAGTAAAAGTACTGTTTTACCAAATATTTAAATAGGCAGGTGTAAGTAAATCACATACTCACACCTGGATAATACATGTGGAGTCAAATACCACAAAGTGGCCCTGGCTGGTCAGTTAAAAGCATCTTCCTGAAACAAGGTTATGGCTTCAATCCCCAGTCAAGGCACACATGATGGGAAGCAACAAAATAATGCACAACTGAGTGAAACAACAAATGAATGCTACTTTTCCCATCCCCTCTTTCTTCCTTCCTCTCGCTGTCTCTCTAAAAATCAATAAATTTAAGCCCTGGCCAGATAGCTTGATTGGTCGGAACATTGTCCAGGATTACAGAGATTGTCGGTTCAGTTTCCTGGTCAGGGTACATACAGGAGCAGATCAATGTTCCTGTGTCTCCCTATCTGCCTCTCTCATAAAAAAAAAGCCACAAAGAATTAAATATCTGAGAAAGAGATTTGAACACATATACTATTCAACATAATTGCTCTTATTTAAAATTTTGCTTAATGGAGCTATCATCCAAAATGCCCCTTTACCTATATTACATTTTGGAAAACCTAGTTATTTATTTACTTACATTCCAAAAATAGGAACGTGACTTGTACATACAAATCTGACTCTGGCTTTGAGCTTCTTAAACATCATTATGCATATAAATAACCTGGTGATTTGTTAAATTGGTGATTCTGATTCTGAGGTTTTGGAATGGTATTTGAAATTTTGTAAATCTGTTAAACTTCCAGGTAATGTTGATGCTATTGGCCCCTCACCCTCACTTCGAGTGACAAGGATGGAGAGCACCTCAACTTCATCAAGAGCAATATGGCTTGCAGGGAATAGAATGTTAAAGTATTTCATTGCTGTGCACATAACTTACTAAAAGTTTCTTCTACTGTGTGTTAATATGTAAGTGGCTTTCAAGCTGATATTGTTAACCCATAATTTGATGATAAGTTTTTTTCATGATTAAGTTGCCTTCTGAGTAGTGCAAGGCTTTTTCCAATAACTCCAGAAATTTTCATTGTATTTTTTATTGTTTTATGTTACAATATTTTGCACTGTCTAATGTTTTAGTAATAAGCCCTGGTTTCTGACCTCTGAATCACAGAGTAGGTCACTCTAGACTTACAAACCATATTAATGAATTTAAACAGCAGTGGTTTGGAAAACATCCTGTAAAAATAGAAACATTTGATACAAAATGCCAAAATATAATATTCAAGATCATAAAGAAAAAGAGAACTCAACAAGATTTTTTAAAACTGAACTTTAGGAAATCTATACCAGATGCAGATTAATCAAAAGGAAAAAAGTCTAAAAGGCAAATAAAATCCATGTTTAGAAGGTTGCTGGTTTAAGAAGAAAACTCAAAGTTAAAATTGAGAGGAGAAAAGTCAATGAAAAGAATAAGAAACAAATTAGGCTAACCCT
Organism: Saccopteryx bilineata; assembly: GCF_036850765.1. Classification (NCBI taxonomy): domain Eukaryota; kingdom Metazoa; phylum Chordata; class Mammalia; order Chiroptera; family Emballonuridae; genus Saccopteryx; species Saccopteryx bilineata. The sequence goes on from NC_089493.1 coordinate 74,843,256, forward strand.
CAAATTTCATAGAGTTTAATATCAAAGAGTATAGCCTTATAATATAAAAAACTAATAATAGTGGCTGCCCATGTGCCACTGTCATCAGGCACAGAAGCCTTTCTATCTTATTTCATTTAATTCTCTCAACAACACCATGGGGTGGAACCTATTATTAAGGCTAGATGACTAGAAATAAAGAAAACTAAAATGCTATTTAACAGACTTTTAGGAAGTAAAAGGTTCAATAATATACTCTTTTTTTAACAGTCCTTTCTGATACTCTGTAATGAAAGTAAAGATTATTTAATTTTATCAACATTTATTGGTCAAGTAACAAGAAAGCACAGTTTAAGGCTATTAAATGTATTATTTTACTTTAATAACAAGCCTAGGCCCTGGCCGGTTGGCTCAGTGGTAGAGCTTCAGCCTGGCATGCTCAAGTTCTGGGTTCAATCCCCGGTCAAGGTACACATGAGAAGTTACCATCTGCTTCTCTTCCTCTCTTTCTCTACCCCTTTTTTCTCTCTTCCCCTCCTGCAGCCAGTGGCTCAACTGGTTCAAGCATTGCCCTAGGCACTGAGGGTAGCATGGTTGGTCCGAGCATCATCCCCAGGTGCTATGAATATCTTGGTTGATTGAGCATCAGCTGCAGGCAGGGGTTGCCGAGTGGGTCCAGGTTGGGGCACATGTGGGAGTCTTTCTATCTCCCCTCCTCTCACAAAAAGCAGAAAAGAAAACAAAAATAATAAGCCTATGAGTTACTGATGAGGTTTAGTAATTGAGGTTTAGTGAGGCTAAGTAACTTGTTCAAAATTATCCAACTAGTAAGAAATAGAACCAAAACTCAAAGTCCCCTTGACTTCTGGTTTGTTTCCAGTTTTGTAATATTTTTTAAAAGGCATATTCAGGTATATTCCTACAGTTGATATTGATAGATCATAGGAAATACACACATTGAACTCTGCTGTGAAATGACAATCAAAATTTCACAGAAATTAAACAATTTAGACTCATTCAAAAGTGAATCAAGTGCTGGTGAGGATGTGGAGAAAAGGGAACCCTCCTGCACTGCTGGATGGAATGCAAACTGGTGCAGCCACCATGGAAAAAAGTATGGAGATTCCTCAAAAAATTTAAAATGGAACTGCCTTTTGACCCAGCCATCCCACCTTTAGGAATATATCCCAAAACACCACATCAATCATTCAAAAAGGAGAAATGCACCCTCATATTTATGGCAGCATTGTTTACAATAGCCAAGATCTGGAAACAGCCCAAGTGTCTATCAGTGGACTAGTGAATTAAAAAGCAATGGTATATATACACAATGAAATACTATCAGGCCATGAAAAAGAGGAAATCTTACTTTTTTGCAATAAGATGGATAGACCTGGAAACTATTATGTTAAGTGAAATAAGCCAGGCAGAGAAAGAAAAATACCATATGACTTCATTCATTTGAGGAATCCAATAAACAATAGGAACTGAGGAACAGAATAGAGACAGAGGTGGAATCAAAGGGTCCAGAGGGAAAGCGAACAGAGAGAAAGGAGATGATAGGATGGGATGAGAGCAGAAAAGCAAAACCAGGTGGGAGGACGTTGTGGGGAGGAGGGCAAGGAGGATGTGGTGGGGAACATGGGAGAGTGGAGGAGGTATTCTGGGGACACTAGAATCTATGTACACCCAATAAATTAAAATAAAGTTTATAAAAAAGAAAAAGTGAATGAGAGTTCTACATTCTTTCCAATACCTGATACATTCTGACAGTTTCATTTCTGCTAATTTGTGGTAATTTTGTTTTTCCTAGTTAATAATGAGATTGATATTTTTAAATGTTTTTGGACCATTTTTGTTTTATCATCTATGAAGTTCCTGCTCATTGATTTTTCTCTTCATTTTTCTATTGGGTTTCTTTCTCTTCTTTTCTTTCTTTCTTTTTCTTAATTCACAGTGTATGAATATACTATACACCAGGGGTCCCCCAAATTTTTACACAGGGGGCCAGTTCACTGTCTCTCAGACCATTGGAGGGCTGCCACATACAGTGCTCCTCTCACTGACCACCAATGAAAGAGGTGCCCCTTCTGGAAGTGCGATGGGGCTGGATAAATGGCCTCAGGGGGCCGCATGCAGCCTGCAGGTGGTAGTTTGGGGATGCCTGCTATACACTAATTCTTTGCAATTTGTGTTGCAACTATATTCTCCAAGTTTGCAGCATATTTTTTTTCTATTCATTCCCTCTATAGTGTCTGAGTGAAGAGAAATTATTGAATACTTTTATGTGTTGTGCTTTTTGAATTAAAAAAAAAATCCTTCTCTACTATACGGTCTAACAAGTGTAAGGTTGTCTTCTAAAAGTTTTATGGTTGTTCATTTCACATTTAAGTCTTTAATCATTCTGAATTTGGTTTTTGTGTTGGTGTGAGGTTAGATATGTGACATAGAATCAGAACCCATCCTATTCCTTAATCCAAATCAGAGCTCACCCAGAGCTTTAGTGGAAAAGAGGCCTACACTTGACTTCCTACCTCAAGCATCTACCTGTCAGGAAGGGCTTTTTTGGCCAGGTTCCACAGAGCTATAGTTGCTCTGGCTGCTGGTGAAGGTTTGGCCTATATAGAAGGCTGGCTGTAAAAGACAGAATCAATATGTGATGAATGATCTACAACCAATGAGGAAAAAGAATGAGTAGAAAAGTTATTTCTTCACCCATAAATGGGACAATTGTTAAGTCTGTTTAGCACAGTCTTTCAGGGAATTCACAGTAGACTTGAGCCCTAGTTGCCACAGTAATAACCACTTATTAACATATACTTTATTGGTTTATTTTCCCCTTCACTGTTGCATTTCTCTATTCACTAACTTGCTTCCTGAGATCACCTCCAAAATAAATGCTTTTTCCCAAATTTTTGGTTCAAGTTTGGTTTTTGTTGTAACTCAAACTCTCTTAGAAAACAGATTCTTAGGATGAGATTCTAGAAAAAATTTGCTAGTCAGACAACAAAGGGTCTCTATCACTGGTCACATTCAGGTGGTAATCAACAGCATCACATTTACTCTCTCTGGTTTATTGGGAAGTACAGGTGAAAGAAAACATCAGCTCTTCCATATAGTTCCAACATTTGAAATATACTGCTCACAAAAATTAGGGGATATTTTATAGCTTCATATTTATTTTGAAATATTCTCTAAGTTTTGTGAATAGTATATGTATAATAATGGTAATCAAAATAGTGAAGTAGGCTGGGCTCTGTTAACTATCTTGGAAGCATAAAAGAAAAAAAGATTCATGTCACTCAAATATTAACTTAAGAAACATGTGAGAGGCAGAGGCCTTTATCGGATATTTAAAGAGACCCTACCTTCTAACACCAAAGGACATAATATACTTAAAATCAGAATTAATATTTAATTGTACAGATGGCAAGAATTCAGAAGGAGAAAAATCAATAGCAATGGCAAGTCTCCTATGCTAATAATAACAATAATAAAAAGAAAGAAGGGGAGACCTGAAGATGGCAGTGGAGTAGGCAGATGCACAGACACCAAGCTCATACCACTGCACTGGATTACAAACTAATTTATGAACAATCAGAGTGAAAAACCAACTCTGGACTACAAGAACAGCTCTCAAAAACCAAGGAGCAAAGAAGAAGCCACAAAAAACCTAGTAGGGAGTGCCTGAATCTCCCCTGCTTACAGGAACAAATGGGAAATGAGGCTGAGAGCCCAGAAGGGCTCTCATTCCAAGGAAAAGAGCAGAAAATACTGCTCACAGCCACTTGCCTGGTGACCAGGGAATGAGGAGTGTTGAAAGGGATGGCTTGTTTTCCAAAAAAAAAAAAGTGGGGGGAGAGAGAGACAGACAGTGAGGGGCAGAGAAATGCAGGGGACAACCTGAGAAGCTGACTCATCCAGTGCTGGAGGCGGTCATAGCTGGGGAAGGGGCTGATCCTTCCACAAAACAAAAGGCAAAGGGCTTCCAGGTCACAGATCTCCAGACATCTCTCCAGCTTCAATCAGCGCAACAAGACACAGCTGAAAACAAGAAGTGAAGAGGAGGGGCAGTAACTCAGGTCTCCATGGAGAGCTGAGATACATCCCCACCCACTGAAGCTGAGAAAACGCTCTGCTCCCAGAGAAAGTAACTGGCAGAGGAGGCCTTTAGAGTTTCAGGTTACACCCACTGCATTCCTAGATACCGTTTCAAATAAGCCCCCTGCAGAGATCAGTAAACAAGACTATCACCTGTTAAGAAAACAAACAAATCAAGACTTCAAAGCGGCCCAAATCTGAAGTGGATTACAAATAATAGCTGATGCCCACACAACAAGACCTAGAAATAACAAAATTGAAAATTGGAGGCAGATAACACCAAGCCTAGACTCAACCAGTTCTACAAAAAAAAACACCCAAACACACAGACATAATGAGAAGACAGAGAAGTGCAATCCAAATGAAACCCCAAGAGAAACCGCCAGGAAATAAACTGAGTGATATGGAAATAACCAAACTTCCGAATGCAGAGTTCAAAATAATGATTGTAAGGATGATTAAAGATCTTAGAACAACAATGGATGGTCATTACAAACACCTAAATAAAGAAATAGCAAGTATAAAAAAAGGATAGTGAAATATTAAAAGAGAAGCAGTCGGAGATGACAAATACAATATCAGAAATGAAGACCACAATGGAAGGAATTAAAAACAGGATGGATAGAGCTGAGGATCGAATCAGCGAGTTGGAGGACAAGTGGAATGAAGGCATAAAAGCAAAGAAAAAAAAAGAAAAGAGACTCAAAAAGTCTGAGGAAACTCATAGAGAGCTCTCTGATAACATGAAAAGAAATAACATCCGCATCATAGGGGTTTCTGAAGAAGAAGAGAAAGAACAAGGGATAGAGACTTTGTTCAATCATATCATAGCTGAAAACTTCCTTATTTTAATGCAAAAGAAACTCTCACAAGTTCAAGAAGCACAGAGAACTCCATTAAAGAGAAACAAAAATAACGTACACCAAGACACATCATAATTAAAATACCAAAGCTAAGTGATAAAGAGAAAATATTAAAAGTTGCTAGAATAAAGACTATCACCTACAAAGGAGCACCCATAAGGATGACATCAGACTTCTCAACAGAAACACTTGAAGCCAGAAGGGAATGGCAAGAAATATTCAAAGTAATGCAGAACAAGAACCTCCAACCAAGACTATTTTATCCAGCAAGGCTATCATTTAAAATTGAAGGAGAGGCCTGACCTGTGGTGGCGCAGTGGGATAAAGCGTCGACCTGGAACACTGAGGTCGCCGGTTCGAAACCTTGGGCTTGCCTGGTCAAGGCACATATGGGAGTTGATGCTTCCTGCTCCTCCCCCTTCTCTCTCTCTCTCTGTCTCTCTCTCTCACTCCTCTCTCTCTAAAAAAAATCAATAAATAAAATATTAAAATAAATAAATAAATAAAATAAAATTGAAGGAGAAATAAAAAGCTTCCCAGACAAAAAAAAAAAAAAAAAAATCAAGGAATTTATTACAGCCAAACCAATACTGCAGAAAATGTTAAGGGGCCTGTTGTAAACAGATCAAAGTGGTAAAAGAATATAGCAAAAGAGAAATAGAGTTCTAAAGAATAAAAAGGCAAAAAACAACTACATATCAATAATAACCTTAAATGTAAATGGATTAAATGATCCAATCAAAAGACATAGTGTAGCTGCATGGATAAGAAAACAGTACTCATACATATGCTGTCTATAGGAGGCACACCTTAAAACAAAAGATGCACATAAACTGAAGGTAAAAGGATGGAAAAAAACATTTCATGCAAATGGAAATGAAAAAAAGCTGGAGTAGCAATACTTATATCAGACAAAATGGACTTTAAAACAAAGGATATAGTAAAAGATAAAGAAAGCCACTACATAATGATAAAGGGAGTAATCCAACAGGAAGATATAACTATTATAAATATCTATGCATCTAATATAGGAGCACCTAAATATATAATGCAGACTTTGATAGATATAAAGGGTGAGATCAACAGCAATAGTATAATAGTAGGGGATTTCAATACCTCATTAACATCACTAGCTAGATCCTCAAGAAAGAAAATTAACAAAGAAACAGCAGACTTAGAGGACACACTAGATCAACTTGATTTAATAAATATCTTCAGAACCTTTCACCCTAAAGCAGCAGAATATACATTCTTGTCAAATGCTCATGGTACATTCTCTAGGATAGACCACATGATAGGGCACAAAAGTGGTTTTAAAAAATTTAAAAAGATTAAAATCATATCAAGCACTTTCTCTGATCACAATGGCATGAAACTAGAAATCAACCATAACAGAAAAACTGAAAAATTCTCAAGCACATGGAAACTAAATAGCAGGTTGTTAAATAATGAATGAATTAAGAATGAGATTAAAGAAGAAATAAAAAAAATTCCTAGAAATGAATGATAATGAGCATACAACAATTCAGAATTTATGGGACACAAAAAAAGCAGTACTGAGAGGGAAATTCATAGCACTACAGGCACACTTTAAGAAGCTAGAAAAAGCTCAAAAAAACAACTTAACCCTGCACCTAAATAAACTAGAAAAAGAACAGCAAGTAAAGCCCAAATGTAGTAGAAGAAAAGAAATAATAAAGATTAGAGAAGAAATAGATGACATAGAGGCTAAAGAAACAATACAGAGGATCAATGAAACTAGGAGCTGATTCTTTGAAAAGGAAAACAAGATCGATGAACCTTTAACTAGACTCACCAAGAAAAAAGAGAGAGGACTCAAATATATAAAATTAGAAATGAGAGTGAAGGTATAACAACTGACACAACAGAAATAGAAAATATTGTAAGAAAATACTATGAAGAACTGTATGCCAAAAAATTAGATAACCTAGATGAAATGGGCAAATTCCTTGAAACATACAATCTTCGAAAAATCAATCTGGAAGAATCAGAAAACCTAAACAGACCAATTACAACAAATGAGATTGAAACAGTTATCAAAAAACTCCCAATAAAGAAAAGTCCTGGGCCTGATGGCTTCACAAGTGAATTCTACCAAATATTTATAGAAGAACTAACTCCTATCCTTCTCAAGCTATTTCAAAAAATTCAAGAGGAAGAAAGACTTCCAAGCTCCTCTTATGAGGTGAGCATAATTCTGATTCTAAAACCAGGCAAAGACAACACAAAGAAAGAAAATTATAGGCCAATATCTCTGATGAATATAGATGCTAAAATCCTCAACAAAATATTAGCAAATCAGATCCAACAATATATGGAAAAAATCATACACCATGGTCAAGTGGATTTATTCTGAGGAGGCAAGGCTGCTAGAATATTCACAAATCAATCATTGTGATTCATCACATAAACAAAAGGAAGGAGAAAAACCATATGATAATTTCAATAGATGCAGAAAAAGCATTTGATAAAATCCATCATCTATTCATGATCAAAACTCTCAGCAAAGTAGGAATGCAGGTAACATACCTCAACATAAAAAAGTCATCTATGACAAACCCACAGCCAACATCATACTCAATGGGCAAAAATTAAAAGCAATACCCTTAAGATCAGGAACAAGGCAGGGGTGCCCCCTTTCACCACTCTTATTCAACATAGTCCTGGAAGTTCTAGCCACAGCAATCAGACAAGAAGAAGAAATAAAAGGCATTTAAGTTGGAAAAGAAGTAAATGTTTCATTATTTGCAGATGATATGATATTGTATATAGAAAACCCTAAAGTCTCAGTCCAAAAACTCCTAGACCTGATAAACGAATTCAGCAAAATGCAGGATATAAAATTACTACTCAGAAATCAGAGGCATTTTTATACACCAGCAATGAACAGTCAGAAAGAGAAATTAAGGAAACAATCCCCTTCACTATTACAACCAATAAAATAAAGTACCTAGGAGTAAATTTAACCAAGGAGACTAAAGACTTGTACTCAGAAAATTATAAAACATTGATAAAAGAAATCAAGGAAGATACAAACAAGTGGAAGCATATTCCATGCTCATGGGTAGGAAGAATAAATATCATTAAAATGTCTATATTACTTAAAGCAATTTATAAATTCAATGCAATACCAATTAAAATACCAATGACATACTTTAAAGATATAGATCATATATTCCAAAAATTTATATGGATCTAAAAAAAAACATGAATATCCTCAGCAATCTTGAAAAAGAAGAATAAAGTGGGAGGTATCACACTTTCTGATATCACGTTATACTACAAGGCCATTGTACTCAAAACAGCCTGGTACTGGCATAAGAACAGGCATATAGATCAATGGAACAGAACTGAGAACCCGAAATAAACCCACAGCTCTATGGACAACTGATATTTGACAAAGGAGATAAGGGCATACAATGGAGTAAAGACAGCCTTTTTAATAAATGGTTTGGAAAAATTGGACAGCTATCTGCAAAAAAATGAAACTAGACCACCATTCACAGAAATAAACTCAAAATGGATAAAAGACTTAAATTGTCAGCTGTGAAACCATAAGCATCTTAGAAGAAAACATAGGCAATAAGCTCTCTGACATCTCTCGCAGTGAAATATTTTTGATTTATCTCCATGTGCAAGTGAAATAAAAGACAGGATAAACAAATCAAACTAAAAAGCTTTTACACAGCCAAAGAAAATAAGAACAGAATAAAAAGACAAACTACACAATGGGAGAACGTATTTGACAATACATCTGATAAAGGGTTAATACCCAACATTTATAAAGAACTTGTAAAACTCAACACCAGGAAGACAAACAATTCAATCAAAAAATGGGCAAAAGAAATGAATAGACACTTCTCCAAACAGGACATACAGATGGCCAGTAGGCATATGAAAAAATACTCAACATCACTAATCATTAGAGAAATGAAAATTAAAACCACAATGAGATATCACCTCACACCAGTCAGAATGGCGCTCATCAACAAAACAACACAGAATAAGTGCTGGCAAGGATGTGGAGAAAAGGGAACCCTCCTGCACTGCTGGTGGGAACGCAGACTGGTGCAGCCACTGTGGAAAACAGTATAGAGATTCCTCAAAAAATTGAAAATCGAACTGTCTTTTGACCCAGCTATCCCACTTTTAGGAATATACCCTAAAAACACCATAGTACTGTTCCAAAAGGAGAAATGCACCTCCATGTTTATGGCAGCATTGTTCATAATAGTGAAGATCTGGAAACAGCCAAGTGTCCATCAGCGGATGAGTGGATTAAAAAGCTTTGGTACATATATACTATGGAATACTACTCAGCCGTATGAAATGATGACATTGGATCATTTTCAATAACATGAATGGACCTTGATAACATTATACGGAGTGAAATAAGTAAATCAGAAAAAACTAAGAACTATATGAACCCATACATAGATGGGACATAAAAATGAGACTCAGAGACATGGACAAGAATGTGATGGCAACGGGGAGTGGGGTGGGGGGGGTTAGGGAGGAAGCAAGGAATGAGAGAGAGGGGGTAGGGGAGGGGAGGGGCACGAAAAAAACCCAGATAGAAGGTGACGGAAGACAAGTTGACTTTAGGTGAGGGGTAAGCAACATAATCAAATGTCATAATAATCTGAAGATGTTTTCTCGGAACATATGTACCCTGATTTATCAATGTCACTGCATTAAAATTAATAAAATAAGATAAAAAAAGAAACAAAATTGATAAAGAAGAAATGGGACCTTGAAGTTTGGAGTGAAAATATGTGAAAACCCTGAGCTCCTAGATTGCTCTGAATCTATGTGTCAACAGAAGATGCCTCACCTCCTTGTGAGAGTGGTTCAGACATACATTGCTTAAAAAACAATGAAAAAGTAATGATTCACTAGATTCTCTTCAATACAGGACAATTAAATAAAAACCAATATGACACAATAAAATCAATATATCACCTCATTGATTATACTTAGACTATTGGACCCAGTCCTGATATTCTGCTGGAATGGGACCGTGCAGCTCAGAAAGGATGCTTCTGCAGGAACAGCTCTCCAAGTGTGGTCTACAAACCACTGGGAATCCTAGAGACCCTTTCAGGGAGTTCACCAGGTTCAGCTATTTTAATAATAATACCGAGTTTATTTTTGCATATTGTGTTTTGGAATTTCCAATGATAGTGCCAAAGCAATGGTGTATCAAATTGCTTGTGTCTTAGCCAAAAATTAAGGCAACAGCACCAAACTGTACTGATACTTTCCACTGCCAATTTTTAAAGTCAGTTTTCCTAGAGATGCTCTTGACAAAGCAGTCATTTTAATTTTGAATTATAATTAATTTTAAAAATCTTGATACTTGAGCATGTATCTTTGATAGTCTATGTGACAAAATGGGAAGCATACACAAAGCTTCTGCTGCATTCCAGAGTGTGATTATTTCATCAAGGGAGAGCACTTCTGCAATTATTTCACTTGAAAGCTGAACAAGCATCTTTAACAGAACAGCATTTTGCCTTGAAATAACAACTGACAGAAAACATTGTTGTTATTCAGCCTCGGTTCTTTGGTAGTCATTTTCACAAAAATTAACAAAGGAAGCCTGCCATTTCAAGGAAAACAATTGACAGTATTTTTTGTCAATTATAACATTTGCAGTTTTTGGTGAAAAATAGAATTATGGAAAATTTGAATATTACACCTTGAGCTTGACCACTTCCAAAAACCTATACTTTTTAATAAAACTGGTGATTTTATTAAAGAATGTGATATTGTTAACATTGTATGATGAAATGAATCAACATTTACAAGATCTTTCAACTCAGGGATCTATTTTTCTAAATGGTGAATGCATGATGCTTCAAGATCATACATGTTAAACAATTTATTTTCACTGCACAGTAGGCCAATAGATTTTAATGTACCAAAGGATGAAAATTTATGGAAATTACATCTGACCCTTTCCACTCTGGAAAAAGTAATATATCCTAATTGGAATTGATATGCATTCTGGTTAAGAGTTTATGTCCTGTTCACTAGCACAAGTATCTGAGGGACCACATAGTTTCTAACTGAATAGCATAAATTCCTATACAAGTTTGTTTCAGAAAAATAAGACCAATTTTACATCGAAGGAGACAGGACAATAACTACAGTGTCATAGGATCCACCGTTCATCATGAATGATAGGTATATCTATGATATAACACATCACTTGGAAGCCACAGACCTGATAAAATCTTAGATTGGCTCTTTTATTACTCATATAGGAGCATACTAGTTTGGAGATGACACTTTGTAAGTTTAGAATGTAGTCCTTCAAAATGCAGTATATATGATAAACCAGTGGCCATTTTATTGTGTCTCCCAAATACTTAGATTGTATGGGTCCAGAAACCATGGGATAGAAAAAAGATTAAGCTCCCTTGTCATCACTGCAAGTGACCCAGTTGGAAAATTTGTCATTTCTATAGCCACAGTTTGAGGCTCTGTTAGACTAGAGGTCCTGGTTCCCAAAGGTGTAATATTTCTACCAAGATCAGAGTAGTATTTAATTGAAATAAGACAATGACTGCCACCTGATCATTTGTGTGCTTCTTGCCAGTGGACCAACAGGTAAAAGACAAAAAAGGAGTTACTAGAGGCAGTTCCTGGGTTATAAATGAGATAGGTTCTTAGGATCGTTCTTCAGTTGAATTTGTATGTAATTTGGAATAGGTACATTTACCTATTTAATGCAACTTAGATGTTTGTCTTAAAATAGTCTTTATTTTTACCTTTTTGTGCATATAGATACTTAAACAATTTCAAATACAACTTTAACCCTTTGAGTAGAATGAACATTCATGTATGTCCTCATGCCTCCTGACCAACTAGAGTACAATCGTACGTGTACGTCTTTAAACTTTGAGCTGGAGCAGTAGGCGACAGGACGTCACTGCCCAAAGCCAGTCTCTGTAACAGCCTCAAAGGATAAGCCACAACAAAAATGCTTCGTATGTCAGCACGCTACAAGAAGGGAGCGTAAACGGAGGGACACAAGGATGATGATGTGCATTAAATGGAACAAACCACTTTGCCTGCATCCATGTTTTGAGGAATGTCATAGTTTGAAAAATTTTTTAATGAAAAGAATAAATAAAGGCCCTGGCCGGTTGGCTCAGTGGTAGAGCGTTGGCCTGGCGTGCGGGGGACCCGGGTTCGATTTCCGGCCAGGGCACATAGGAGAAGCGCCCATTTGCTTCTCCACCCCCACCCCCTCCTTCCTCTCTGTTTCTCTCTTCCCCTCCCGCAGCCAAGGCTCCATTGGAGCAAAGCTGGCCCGGGCGCTGGGGATGGCTCCTTGGCCTCTGCCCCAGGTGCTAGAATGGCTCTGGTCGCGGCAGAGTGACGCCCCGGAGGGGCAGAGCATCGCCCCCTGGTGGGCAGAGCGTCACCTCTGGTGGGCGTGTCAGGTGGAACCCGGTCGGGCGCATGTGGGAGTCTGTCTGACTGTCTCTCCCCGTTTCCAGCTTCAGAAAAATACAAAAAAAAATAAATAAAGAAAAAATAAAAATGCCTAAAAATTGTCCTAAAATATCATCATATGTGAGTACATATTTGAGATTCTGCTAATAACAATACTTTATTTACAGATGAGAGGTATGGGAGAATTGCATAACAAAAACTTTTATTTTAAATATGTGTAAGGCAACATTAAAAAAAAGGCAAATGTATGTTCTTCTTGTTTCCATAAATTGGTTATCAAACAAATATGTTTTTAAGTTAATAAAACTGTAACTGGAACTAATTTTAGTTTTTGAAAATAAAAACTCACTCCCGGAGATGACGTCAGAGTAATGGCAGGGTAGGAAGCGATACGGATAAATCTCCCCCAAAACTCAACAAGATCTTCAACCAGAAACAGAAAAACCTATACTTGGAGCCTCCAGATGCTTCGCAATACACTCAAAGGTATGGTCGAGTGAAAAATTGGCTAAATATATAACCAAACCCCGAAGGAAATAGGGAGTAAGAAAGGCTCCGCCTTCCTCACTAACCTAAACAGGGCGGCTTTCTCTGGTAACTGTGAATATAGAAACTGAGGCGTACAAAGGGGGTGAATAGATCCAGGCCGCGGCCGAACCAGGCTGTGGCACGGAGATCCAAGCCGAGGAAAAACTGATCCTGTGGCAACCCGGGCAATACAAGCTAACACTCGCGCCAAACCCAAACAAAGAAAGACTAGCGGGGCAGCCATTTTGCCCCATCTCCTGGTCGGTGCGCAGTTAGTGGGCGAGAGATTTCTTCCTAAGCCCCGGGAGTGGGTGCCCGTGTCGCCCCACGGAGAGGCAGAGTCAGAGGCCTTTCTGTGGGCCAAGGGCAGAATCTCTGAGCAGCCCCAGCACCCTGGGAGGGCCGCGCACGGGAGGGAGCGAGAACTAATTCCGGCGGTGGAAATTTTCCGTGCTGGTGGGGGTTTCACTCGGAGGGCAACGTGGCTGGCCTCATATCCTGGTCTGCGTGCGCAAATAGTGAATGAGAGATTCCTCCAAGTGCCTCGGCAGTGCGCGCCCGTGTTGTAGCACAGAGGGGCAGAGTCAGGGGCCTTTGTGTGGGCCAGGGCGGAATCTCGGGCCGCCCCAGTGCCTTGCAGGGGCCGCGCACAGGGACGGAGCGAGACTCAATTCCAACACTGCAACTTTTCCATGCGGTTGGGGGTTTCACTCAGAGCATGAGACTGCTGGCCGGATATCCTGGTCTGCGCACACAGATAGTGAATGAGAGTTTCCTCCAAGCACCCTGGAAGTGGGCGCCCACCTGTGTTACCGGACAGAGTGGCAGAGCCAGAGGTCTTTGAGTGGGCAGAAACCCCGTCTGATTATGCTAGCAGCTCTGACTGACTGAGCCTTACCCAGAGCCCTGTGCTGAGTGGAAATAGAGTGGGGAGTTGCCAGCTCTTTGAGCCTCTTACTATCCAGGCAGAGGCAGCAGCAACCCCATAGCTAGATTATCAGGCTACTAATTGAGGAAGGAAAGACTAGGAGAAAGGCTCCAGGAACACAGACTCTCTCACTGTCGGAGCCTATAAATGCTAATGAGCCTCGACTGCCAACGAGACTAAAGCACAGTACATGACATTGCCATAGAGACTTATCAACTGCAAACCTCTACCTGAGCGTGCCAAAGGGGCAGAACCCGGGGTACAGAGTCACCGACCAGGAAGAGGGAGAGAAAAGAAAAAGCAAGAAGATAACCTCTCAAAATCATGAATAATCTGCAGACTTTATAACCTATCCCATTTTATTATATTTGTTCGTTTGTTTCTCTTATCTTCATTCTTGATACTTTTTTCCTCCTCCAATTTGGCCGATTAACTCTCTGCCGGTCTTACTCTCTCCTCTCCTTGAACTACACTACCCATAAGTGTTACATCTCCCATTATCTTTTCTCTCCTCTTCCTTTCTCTCTATGAGGGTTGCACTCCAAAACCCTTAACTCTCTCTCTCTCTCTCCTTTCTTTTTTCTTCTTTTAGTGGTTCCCTCTTTTTTTCTCTCTCTCTCTTTCTTTTCTCCCTCTATATTAGTTTCTTCCTTTCTCCTTTACATCTCCTCTCATTCAAACCTCAATAACAAACAAATTATCTTATCTGGGACTCAAACTTATGTTTGTGGCATTTTGGGGGGTATTAACTTCACCTTTTTAACTCACTAGCAGTGCTCCCATCCCTGGCTCTCCATTTTATCTAGTTCTTGTTCCACTAAATACAATAGTAATTTTTTAATTTGTCCCCCCATTTTTCTGTTTTCCTCTTATTCCTCTCATCATAACTCTTAGACAAGCAACACCTAAAAGCAAATCATTTTATTCTTGACCCGAATTTTTTCCTTATTTGCTTTTTGTGGGGCCATACCCTCTTTTTTTTTTTTTTTCTTTTTTTTTATCCCCTTTATTACTTTTCCCCAATTCAGGCCCTCCATCACAGGCATTGTTTGTTATAATTCACAGTTCACCACAAGATTTTCTCAAGAAAGAGTGGAGAGGAGAGGAGAGGAAAAAAGGAGGGGGGGAATAATTTCCTTTTTTTAAAATTTTTATTTTATTTTATTTTTCTTTATTTCATTATTAATTTTTTTAAAAAAAACAACTCTTTTCGATTTTTAATTTTTTATTATTTTTTCATTTTTTTAACTTTTTATTCTTTATTAAATCTCATTAATACTATCAACAAAACCACCCTCAGATGCCATTAAGGAAGAGAAAATCGAATATCATGGATACAAAAGAAAGAGAGGTAACACAGCTAGATGAGGAAAAATCTATGGAGAAAAAATTTAATATATTGGAAACCTTGGAGCTAAATGACAGATAATTCAAGATAAAAATCCTAAAAATCCTCCAAGATATACAAGAAAACACAGAAAGGCAATTTAGGGAGCTCAGAAAACAACTCAATGAACACAAAGAATATATGTCCAAGGAAATTGAAACTATAAAAACAAATCAAACAGAGATGAAAAACTCAATTCATGAGCTGAAAAACGAAGTAACAAGCTTAGCTAATAGAACAGGTCAGATAGAAGAGAGGATTAGTGAAATAGAAGACAAGCAACTTGAGGCACAACAGAGAGAAGAAGAAAGAGACTCAAAAAATAAAAAAATGAGATAGCCCTACAAGAATTATCTGACTTCATCAAAAAGAATAACATAAGAATAATAGGTATATCAGAGGGAGAAGAGAGAGAAAATGGAATGGAGAACATACTCAAACAAATAATAGATGAGAACTTCCCAAGCCTGTGGAAAGAACTAAAGTCTCAAGTTCAAGAGGCAAACAGAACTCTGAGTTTTCTTCCCAACAAACCTACTCCAAGGCACATCATAATGAAATTGACACAAACCAACAGCAAAGAAAAAATTCTCAAGGCAGCCAGGGAAAAGAAGAATACAACATATAAAGGAAGGCCCATTAGATTATCATCAGATTTCTCAGCAGAAACTCTACAAGCTAGGAGAGAGTGGACCCCAATATTTAAAGTCCTGAAAGAGAGGAACTTTCAGCCACGAATACTATACCCATCAAAGCTATCCTTCAAATATGAAGGAGAAATAAAAACATTCACAGATACAGAAAAGATGAGGGAATTTATCATCAGAAAACCCCCACTCCAGGAATTACTAAAGGGGGTTCTCCAATCAGATACAAAGAACAAAAAAAAACAGAGCCACAAGTAAAAGCTCCAAGAAGAATACAATAAAACCAAATTTAAACTGTGACAACAACAAAAAGAAAGAGGGGGAGAAGATGGAGATTAACAGTAGCAAAGGACGATGGAGTGCAAAAGTACTCACAAAATAGTTCGCTACAATGAACAGGGTAGGGACCCTTTTCATTACTCAAAGGTAACCACCATTGAAAAAACCACCACAGAAGCACATGAGATAAAAAAGATAGCAACAGAGGAAAGATGTATGGAATACAACCAAATAAAAACAAAAGATAGAAAAACGAAAGAGAAGGATCAAACAAGACACAAAACTAACAGAAAGCAAGATATAAAATGGCAATAGGGAACTCACAAGTATCAATAATTACACTAAATGTAAATGGATTAAACTCACCAATAAAAAGGCACAGAGTAACAGAATGGATTAAAAAAGAAAATCCAACTGTATGCTGCCTACAGGAAACTCATCTAAGTAACAAGGATAAAAACAAATTCAAAGTGAAAGGCTGGAAAACAATACTCCAAGCAAATAACATCCAAAAAAAAGCAGGTGTAGCAATACTCATATCGAATAATGCTGACTATAAGACAGGAAAAGTACTCAGAGACAAAAATGGCCATTTCATAATGGCTAAGGGGACACTGAATCAAGAAGACATAACAATTCTTAATATATATGCACCAAACCAAGGAGCACCAAAATATATAAGACAGCTACTTACTGATCTTAAAACAAAAACTGACAAAAATACAATCATACTTGGAGACCTCAATACAACGCTGACGGCTCTAGATCAGTCATCCAAACAGAGAATCAACAAAGACATAGTGGCCTTAAAACACTAGAGCACCTGGATATGATAGACATCTATAGGACATTTCATCTCAAAGTGACTGAGTATACATTTTTCTCCAGTGTACATGGATCATTCTCAAGAATTGACCATATGTTGGGCCACAAAAACAACATCAGCAAATTCAGAAAAATTGAAGTTGTACCAAGCATATTTTCTGATCATAAAGCCTTGAAACTAGAATTCAACTGCAAAAAAGAGGAAAAAAATCCCACAAAAATGTGGAAACTAAACAACATACTTTTAAAAAATGAATGGGTCAAAGAAGAAATAAGTGCAGAGATCAAAAGATATATACAGACTAATGAAAATGACAATACGACATATCAGAATCTATGGGATGCAGCAAAAGCAGTGATAAGAGGGAAGTTCATATCACTTCAGGCATATATGAACAAACAAGAGAGAGCCCAAGTGAACCACTTAACTTTCCACCTTAAGGAACTAGAAAAAGAAGAACAAAGACAACCCAAAAGCAGCCGAAGAAAGGAGATAATAAAAATCAGAGCAGAAATAAATGAATTAGAGGATAGAAAAACTATAGAAAAAATTAATAGAACAAGGAGCTGGTTCTTTGAAAAGATCAACAAAATTGACAAACACTTGGCAAGACTTACCAAGGAAAAAAGAGAAAGAACTCATATAAACAAAATCAAAATGAAAGAGGAGAAATCACCACGGACACCGTAGATATACAAAGAATTATTGTAGAATACTATGAAAAACTTTATGCCACTAAATTCAACAACCTAGAAGAAATGGATAAATTCCTAGAAAAATACAACCTTCCTAGACTGAGTCAAGAAGAAGCAGAAAGCCTAAACAGACCTATCAGTAGAGAAGAAATAGAAAAAACCATTAAAAACCTCCCCAAAAATAAAAGTCCAGGCCCTGACGGCTATACCAGCGAATTTTATCAAACATTCAAAGAAGACTTGGTTCCTATTCTACTCAAAGTCTTCCAAAAAATTGAAGAAGAAGCAATACTTCCAAACACATTTTATGAGGCCAACATAACCCTCATACCAAAACCAGGCAAGGATGGCACAAAAAAAGAAAACTACAGACCAATATCTCTAATGAATACAGATGCTAAAATACTAAACAAAATACTAGCAAATCGAATACAACAACATATTAAAACAATAATACATAATGATCAAGTGGGATTCATCCCAGAATCTCAAGGATGGTTCAACATACGCAAAACGGTTAACGTAATACACCATATCAACAAAACAAAGAACAAAAACCACATGATCTCATCAATAGATGCAGAAAAGACTTTTGATAAAATACAACACAATTTTATGTTTAAGACTCTCAACAAAATGGGTATAGAAGGAAAATATCTCAACATGATAAAGGCCATATATGATAAACCATCAGCTAACATCATATTAAATGGCACTAAACTGAAGGCTTTCTCCCTTAAATCAGGAACAAGACAGGGTTGTCCATTCTCTCCACTCTTATTTAATGTGGTACTAGAGGTTCTAGCCAGAGCATTCAGACAAGACAAAGAAATAAAAGGCATCCATATCGGAAAAGAAGAAGTAAAGGTATCACTTTTTGCAGATGATATGATCCTATACATCGAAAACCCCAAAGAATCCACAAAAAGACTACTAGAAACAATAAGCCAATACAGTAAGGTCGCAGGATACTTAATTAACATACAGAAGTCAATAGCCTTTCTATATGCCAACAATGAAACAATTGAGAACGAACTCAAAAGATTAATCCCCTTCACGATTGCAACAAAAAAAATAAAATACCTAGGAATAAACATAACAAAGAAAGTAAAGGACTTATATAATGAAAACTATAAACTATTGTTAAGGGAAATCAAAAAAGATATAATAGGATGGAAGAATATTCCTTGTTCTTGGCTAGGAAGAATAAATATAATCAAGATGGCTATATTACCCAAAACAATATACAAATTTAATGCAATTCCCAGCAAACTTCCAATGACATTTTTTAAAGAAATAGAGCAAAAAATCATCCAATTTATATGGAACTATAAAAAACCCCGAATACCCAAAGCAATCCTAAAGAAAAAGAATGAAGCTGGGGGCATTACAATACCTGACTTCAAACTATATTATAGGGCTACAACAATCAAAATAGCATGGTATTGGCAGAAAAATAGACACTCAGACCAATGGAACAGAATAGAAAGTCCAGAAATAAAACCACATATATATAGTCAAATAATTTTTGATAAAGGGGCCAACAACACACAATGGAGAAAAGAAAGCCTCTTCAATAAATGGTGCTGGGAAAACTGGAAAGCCACATGTAAAAGAATGAAACTGGACTACAGTCTCTCCCCCTGTACAAAAATTAACTCAAAATGGATCAAAGATCTAAGCATAAGACCTGAAACAATTAAGTACATAGAAGAAGACATAGGTACTCAATTCATGGACCTGGGTTTTAAAGAGCATTTAATGAATTTGACTCCACAGGCAAGAGAAGTGAAGGCAAAAATTAATGAATGGGACTACATCAGACTAAGAAGTTTTTGCTCAGCAAGAGAAACTGATAACAAAATAAACAGAAAGCCAACTAAATGGGAAATGATTTTTTCAAACAACAGCTCAGATAAGGGCCTAATATCCAAAATATACAAAGAACTCATAAAACTCAACAACAAACAATCCAATAAAAAAATGGGAAGAGGATATGAATAGACACTTCTCCCAGGAAGAAATACAAATGGCCAACAGATATATGAAAAGATGCTCATCTTCTTTAGCTATTAGAGAAATGCAAATTAAAACGGCAATGAGATACCACCTCACTCCTGTTCGATTAGCTATTATTAGCAAGATAGGTAATAGCAAATGTTGGAGAGGCTGTGGAGAAAAAGGAACCCTCATACACTGTTGGTGGGAATGTAAAGTAGTACAACCATTATGGAAGAAAGTATGGTGGTTCCTCAAAAAACTGAAAATAGAACTACCTCATGACCCAGCAATCCCTCTACTGGGTATATATCCCAAAAACTCAGAAACATTGATACGTAAAGATACATGCATCCCCATGTTCATTGCAGCATTGTTCCCAGTGGCCAGGACATGGAAACAACCAAAAAGCCCGTCAATAGATGACTGGATAAAGAAGATGTGGCACATATACACTATGGAATACCACTCAGCCATAAGAAATGATGACATTGGAACATTTACAGCAAAATGGTGGGATCTTGATAACATGATACGAAGCGAAATAAGTAAATCAGAAAAAAACAGGAAGTGCATTATTCCATATGTAGGTGGGACATAAAAGTGAAACTAAGAGACATTGATAAGAGTGTGGTGGTTACGGGGGGGAGGGGGGAATGGGAGAGGGAAAGGGGGTGGGGAGGGGCACAAAGAAAACAAGATAGAAGGTGACAGAAGACAATCTGACTTTGGGTGGTGGGTATGCAACATAATTGAACGACAAGATAACCTGGACTTGTTATCTTTGAATATATGTATCCTGATTTATTGATGTCACCCCATTACAAAAATAAAATTATTAAAAAAAAAAAAAAACTCACTCCCGGGAGTCAAGGAGCATGAAAAACCTCACTACTCAAAGGGTTAAACAATCTTGGATGGTGCAGAAGATGATAGACTTGTAGAAGAGGATGGGACTGGTGTTAGAGAGTCAGGGTTTGATTCTGCTGCTGGAGTCAGTTTCTTGAAGTAGGCATGAAGGGAGGTTTATACAAAGCTTTTCTTTTTCTCATCATAAATGACCCCATAGCATCTCAGGCCTTCGCTAACTGTATGATAAATGTCTCTGTACCAGGGTCTTGCTCCTCTAACTTTGCCATTTCTGCTCCAGTGAGACAAAATGCATCAACTAACTCTTTTGTAGAAAACTTTTTTTGGTTCTGGAGTTTCTGGGTCTCTGTTTTTCTTCCCTAAATGCTATCATCTGATGCTCTAGTTCTAAAGGTCTTTATGAGTTAGTTCTTTGCCATGGGAGCCAAGTATCTCTATGATATCATTTTCACTGAGGTCCAACTGCAGTTGATTATTAAAAACCCTTATGGCACTACATTCATAAATACGAGTTATACATGAATCAGATGTTTGTAACTTAGGGACTCACTGTATACTAAAGTAATTTAGCTGGGGAACCCAAAGTGAACATTATGAGAAGCAAGGATTACTGCTTTATAGTAGGAGCAGAGAGAAATATAATCTGGAATGCTGAAGATTCTCTGGTGTACTTCTTAGTCCTTGTACTCCTGGTGATAATAGTAAGTGGGAAACTGTAGTAAAGGTGCCCGGCAAGAGCAAGGCAGCCAAAGATTCAGGCTTTGAAGAGATGAAGATCAGTTTCATTCCACTGAGCAAGCAACTTCTAAGAGTAGAAATTCTAGATGAAGGGAAGGGGATATATGAATATTAATTTCATCCTCCAGATTGACTCAATAAGAATAACTTGACTTTATATCTGTTCTAGGACTTTATTTTCTTTTTTGAGGTTGTAAATGCTGAATACTTCGAAGAATCAAAGATAGGATATAGTGAACTTAAAAGTACCTTTTTTCAAAATATTTATTATTTACTTAGAAATTAAGTTTAATGGGGTGACATTGGTCAATAAGAATACATAGGTTTCAGGTAAATATTGCTATAGCATTTGAGCTGTTGTGTTGTGTGCCTATCACCCAAATTCAAATCATTTTCTGTCACCATATATTTATCCCCCCTTATTCCCTTCCTACCTTAAAGTACCTTTTAAAATTGTCTTTTTCTATTTCTAACTTTGGTATGGAAATGTAGCTTATTTTTGCATACCAAACATATGACAACATTTGCTCTGTTCCTTCATCAGTAGATTTTAAAAGGATATAACCATGTTATTTGTACCTTAATCAAGGTCCCAGTAGGACGTAAATGACACCCTAAAATTGGGTAATAGAGGAGAAATTAACATGGTGACTGTTTGCAAAGTGGAAAACATTTAGGGAAAGCAACAATTCATGTTGCAAAAACCAGACTTAGTAATTTAGGGAGTGATTACTATCCCCAGGCCTGAAGAAGCAAATTGGGGCAGTGGTTACCTGAACCTCAAGAAGCAATGTATGGGGAGGGAAACCTGGCAGGACTCATGGCCTTCGTAAGAGGGACAAAGGGAGAGAGCCAGGGAAATACACACCTCAACCTTTCTCTCCTCTTACCCTCTAGTAGTCTTCTGGTGTCTCCTATTGGCTAAATTCAAATAAATGCCAGAAATTAAAGACATTGACACAGTTCATTCAGGTCATTCTCCTGGAGACAGAGAAGAATACACTAGGTCAGGGGTCGGGAACCCTTTTGTCTGAGAGAGCCATGAATGCCACATATTTTAAAATGTAATTCCATGAGAGCCATTCAACGACCTGTGTACGCTATGCATTATCCAATAAAAATCTGGTGTTGTCTCGGAGGACAGCTGTGATTGGCTCCAGCCACCCGCAACCATGAACATGAGCGGTAGGAAATGAATGGATTGTAATACATGAGAATGTTTTATATTTTTAACGTTATTATTTTTTTTATTAAAGATTTGTCTGCGAGCCAGATGCAGACATCAAAAGAGCCACATCTGGCTGATGAGCCATAGGTTTCCAACCACTGGACTAGGTGAAATGCAGATCCAAGGGAAAATGAAAGGTATCAAGCACAGTCTAGAAAAAGAAAACAGTTTTATTTATTCTTTTCTAATCTTTATTCTATTAGGTGTGAATTGTTAATATGCCTAATTTTTAATAGAAAAAATAGCCAAAAATATATATATTATTTTGAAATATATATATATATGTATATAATTTTCCAAATGTAATTTATTTAAATCAACATAAGGACTTCCAGGAATCATAGAAGGATTTCAATGGCAGTTAATCCAATAAATTGTCAATTTAATATTAAAACTTGGAAAGAAACTAATATAATTCATCACAATGTCCTATCACCTGGAAGATTGAAAGTTCATAGGTAGCAATCATATGGCTGTGTGATAATTAAATAATGTCACTGGAGGGGTCAAAGGGACCAGAGGAAAAGAGGACAAAGGGAAAGGGGATGATAGAATGGGATAAATCTGAAGGGAAAAGGGAAGGGTGCTATGGGGAGGGGGCAAGGGAGATGTTGAGGGGAATACGGGGAAGGGGGAATGCATTCGGGGCAATGCTAGAATCTATGTAAACACAATAAATTAAAATCAATTAAAAAAATGAGTCTACTTTTGTGAGATATTTGAAGATGTCCTCTGTGAGCCTGACCAGGTGGTGGCATAGTGGATAGAGCGTCGGACTGGGATGCGGAAGACCCAGGTTCGAGACCCTGAGGTCACCAGCTTGAGCACGGGCTCATCTGGTTTGAGCAAAAGCTCACCAGCTTGGACCCAAGGTCGCTGGCTCGAGCAAGGGGTTACTTAGTCTGCTGAAGGCCCGTGGTCTCACATATGAGAAAGCAATCAATAAACAACTAAGATGTCACAACGAAAAACTGATGATTGATGCTTCTCATTGCTTTCCCTTCTTGTCTGTCTCTATCTCTGACTCTCTGTCTCTGTAAAAAATAAATAAATAAATAATGTCTTCTGTGAAATTTTTCTCTTGTGACATCATCATTTGAAGGCTTGAAACCTACAGTCCTCATATTCTAGCACTATAAGGTGGTAAAATATTCAGTCTTCCTCCAGGATACCTAAAAGGTTAAGATTGATCTTTGGTATAGCATCACATGGTGGTCAGCCAGGATCAGGGTAAATTAATCTCTCTGTCAATGACTTGGAAAGGACTCTCAAAAATATATTCATCCAATTTATGAATATTCTTAAATTTAGATCCACTCAGGTTTTGATAGATTTCAATAGACTTTACATTGATCTTGGGGGAAAAGATTTTCAAAAAGTCTAATAAAATAGTTGTACATGGTAACTTGTCTGCTTGGATCTAAAATACACACACACACACACACACACACACACACACACACACACACATACACACCATGGAAAAATGAGGTGAAAGAGCAGAAGAAAAAGCCAAGGCCTCCTCCTATGATATCTAGAGTTAGGGTATAGTTGAAGGTGTACAGTGTGCTGCAGATGTATTTATGTGTTGATTGGCACTTTTTGTAAAGTATATGGAGAATCATGATTAAAGAGAAAAAGGCATTATTGATTATAGGGAAGGCATATGGAAATATTATCAGGAAAGTTTGTAGAAAACTTGCAGGAGAACATAAGCAAGATTTTCAGAAAGTACTGCAGGGAATAAATACAGAGAAGAGGACAGACTTGTGGACTCTGAACTTCATTTGTCTTAAATCACATTTCCACCACCTACTGCTGTTTCACCTCAGAAGGTCTGGCTCCAATCATATAATACAGTTTCCTGAGGCCTGCTGTATTTATTTCTTAAAGCTTCTGTTTTCTTATTTGTAAGATGATGATAACAATTTTATACATATCATAGCATTGTTATAAGAATAAATGGGGTAATAAGTGTAAAGAATTTAGGACATTATCAGACATTTGGAAAGAACTATGAAAGCAGAAATTCTCCTGTAAGAGGCAGGCTGTGAGGGTGGTCAGGGACAGAGGCTGAGGGACAGGTCAAGTGAGGAATCAGCTCAATAGACACTGCAGACAGTTATAAACCTGTGGCTCCAGGAAGCACTCTAAGTATGTCTCTTTGTCACATATTATGCCTAATGAGAACTGGATTAAGAGAGTTCAGTCAGGAAGATATGGGCAATATATATTTATAGGGGTGAGGAGGCACTAATAATATCACTGATAGATTTTTAGCATTTTTTAGAAGGAATAATTTGATAAACTCTTCAGGCTGAGGGACAGGGGTAAAAAGTTTCTCCCACCTACACATACAAAGGATGTGCTGAAGGAGCCCCAGATGGTAGATGGCCACTAACTTCCCATCCCATGAATGGGACTGATATGCCCAATGATACATGAAGCCATTATTTCACTATCTGGGCTGTGTCTACTTAGAGCACTATTACCCAAGATGGTAGAGAGAAGAGAGACCAGAAGTACCACATTTTCCCCCTGTTTTCTCACAAGTTCTTGGCCTCTTCTCTCAACAATGCTGTTCAAAGTTGCAAATCAAGTTTGTTTGATAAAAGTCCAAATTATTTTATTTTCTAGAATGCTTCTATATCTGGTCAGGCCCTGACCACATCATACAGTTTCTCGAGGCTGGTTGTCACTGTGTCACATTACCTAGATCTCCTGCTGCTTCTGTGCTTGTTCATGAATGGAAGGCCAGTCCAGTAAAAGGGAAGGTAGGGATGAAAATATACAAGAAGTAAATAAGAATACTAAAAATGAGCCCCCCTTAAAAGAAATTTAGTGAGAGAGGAGGAGGAAATAAATAAGTCAGTCTTTGGAAATACATATCCATATCTGGCACATACAGGTTCTTTATTTTCCTGGCAATGAAATCCTACTGGGTACTTGCTCTCTGAAGTCAGGATCCAGAGGCTGGAAGAGTGTCCTAATGGATACATTTCTATTTCAGCTCTCTAAATCAAAAAACAGTGTCATTAGACTAGAGAAGAAGTAGTGGTCCTTTGGCCACCATTTAGAATAAAAAAAATAGGATGAAATCCTTCAGGAATATGTATCTGATTGACCAAGGTAACATGATGGGAGGGAGGTAAGGCCTGGTGGGAGAGCTTTTGAAACAGAGGCTCAAAGAGTTTTTGCATTTGAGCTTTATTTGCACTTTCTGATATTAGGCACTCCTTTTGTATGGTAATTTTTGGTACATGGGAGTAAAATCAACATCCGTGCTTATTATCATCAGTTACTCAGTAAAGCAAAGACTCAGTTGTTATTAAGAATCAGTTCCAAAGGCAAACCTTCCAGTTGCTGTATTAAGAATTTTTACATTACATTATTAATAGTATTTTAAATTTTATTTTATTTATTCATTTTTAGAGAGGAGAGAGAGAGGGAGAGAGAGAGACAGAAAGGGAGAGAGAGAGAAGGGGGAGGAGCTGGGAGCATCAACTCCCATATGTGCCTTGACCAGGCAAGCCCAGGGTTTCGAACCGGCGACCTCAGCATTTCCAGGTTGACGCTTTATCCACTGCGCCACCACAGGTCAGGCTAATAATATTTTAAAGCAAGTATAGTTGATATACAATGTTACATTAGTTTCAGGTGTACAATATGGTGATTCTGCATTTATATACCTTATGATGTGATCACCACAATATGTCTAGTAACCATCTATCTCCACACAAAGTTATTATGATATTACTGACTATATTCCCTGTGCTGTACATTACATCCCTGTGTTCCCCCAAAGTAGTATGTCTACTCTTACTAGAAAACTAAAAATTCACATAAAGCTTCTGAACTTTGGCTCTCTTAGCCATAAAATTGAAATGCTGAGCTTAGAAAAGAGATTTTCAAACCTCATTTTGCAAAGTACCAAAGTTCCTTTTATGTGTCTTCATTACCACTGCATGTAGTCTCCCAGAACACTTTACCTGAGTCAGCTATGCTTATATCAATTTTCATGTTAGGATTATGATTGTACTTAATAATATGATCCCATTGCTTAAAAATAAAATTTGAAGATATTACCCTGCAATATTTCTGATGTTGCTTCCACTTTTGATGTTCTTTAAGTCTATTAATTAACCTGGGACTATAGGTATACCTCAGAGATACTGCAGGTTTGGTTCCAGACCACTAAAATAAAAAGACTATTTCAATAAAACAAGTCAAAATCTTTTTGCTGGTGGAGGGTCTTTTCTTAAATTGGAAAAAAAACGCAAGATCTATGAAGCACAATAAAGCCAAGTGTGATAAAATGAGGCATTCCTGTATTTAACCAGAGAACAGAGGCTAAGGTATGATGTGATTCATGTTATAAATGGCATGAGCAGTGTCATGAAGGGAAAGCTAATTGACCTTTTCATATCCACAGGTAGCCAACATGAAAGGTACAGGCTTAAAGAGGGATCTTTCTATCTGAATTTATGGCAAAGACTTTTGACTGTCACAATGATGAACAAATAAAGTAGGGTGGGTAATCATCAGCCTGGGAGAACTGGGAACCTTTTCTTCAGCTGTGAAGTTAATTACCTTGAGCAGTTCGTCCTGGCCCCATGATGAGAGAAGTCAATAACATGAAGAAACTGGTGGGAGACACAGAGATATCTCATGTTTGATGCAAGGATCAATAAAAACCTAACTGCTGAGGTAGCTCACTGCAGTCTGATCTTTCTGTGCAGTTCATCAAGGTTGGCTGGATGCACAGAACTTGAGTAAAATTATTCCATATGTAAAAGATGAATAGGATGTGGTTCTCCACCTTGGCTGCAAATCACAATCACCTGGGGATCTTTACAAACTGCGTGTTCCTGGGCCCCACCCCAGAACACTCAAATGGGAAACTTTGTATACAAAGTAACATGTTTGTGCCAGGAAAGCCAAAGCCTTGTACCTACAGACCAAGAGTGGATAGATAGGTTTACATAAACAAAGAGAGAGGGTGCAGCTGGGGTGGCATTAGTGTTTATAGAAAAGCAAGAAATCAGCTGGGAGACTAATAGAAAGCAACACAGAAAGCTGAGTGAGGGTGCTTGTGTGCTGGAAGGGAGAAAACACAACTAGTGTGAACTGAGTTGGTTATTGGGAAAGGTTATGGGAGAAATGGTGGAGAGTTATAGGCAAGAACATCAAAGAAAAATGACAAGATTCTTTGGTGGGATAACAAATGTCTATCGTGAAGCAGCTACTTTGTTAGAGGGCAGCAAGGGAGAGACAACAAGAATTTCAAGAGTGGAGAATGAGAGGAAAGTGGAAGGAGCCAGGCACAACATTTTACATGAGGGCGCAGGTGAAGATGGAGTAAAGGCTGAAGTCTGGCTGGCGGTGCCTGAAGCCAGCAAAGGAGTAAGAGCTGTGAAACAGGGTTCACCACAAGTGCGGGAGAACAGTCTGCCTTAAGGCAGGCCAGTGAGGAGAGGGGTTTGTGTAAGAGAGGGGACAGAGGGAAACATCTCCTGCGGAATCAAGAGCCTGCTGCCAAGAGAGTAACTAAGGAACGACACCTCCTGAGTCACCTGCATGGAGAGGTCTTACTAAGAAAAGACAGATGGTTTAAAGGTGCTGGCTGCTCTGGACTGAGAGAGGAAGGAGGTAGGTGAAAGGCTTGATTTTGATAAGTAAATAAATAATGAACAATAAATAAATAGATAGATAAATGAATGAATAAATAAATAAAGTAAAAGGCTTGAGAGGGACTTGTCCAAGCCCAGGAAAAGACCAGCATTCTCCAGCTTTTAACTTAGTTTAGAGATAAATGTTTTTCTGGTGGTACTTCGAGGAGTTCTGGCTTCTGCTATAAGCTGGTCTTGATGAATATAGAACGCCAGGAGAAAGCTAAACGCATCATGGGCTGCTGTTTTCTAGAGAATATGCTCAGTGGTGTGATCCAAATAATTTAACAACTGGCTCTCTGCTCTAATGACTGTTTTAAGTATTAAAAAAAAAAACAAATGATTTACCAAAAGGTAGTTTATTATTTCATGCATTTAATACTTAAATAAGGACAATAAAAGAGGTACACAAAACTGTGACATCTTAGGACAAGTGGTGCAGGCCACCAGCCATGAAAACTGAGTACATCCAGTACATGGCTGGAGGAAAAAAAATAAACAACCGTTAGAAATATAGCAATATTTCCCACTGAACTCTATGTACCCAACATTCAGGAAGCCCTACCCTAGAGACTTAGCCAAGAATAAGGTCAGCTAATCGTACCTCTCCCGCCCTTGTAAACGCTGCTTGCTTGCTCAGCCTAGGTAGCTACCCTATAAATAGGAGCCATTTTAGAAACTCGGGGCTACAGTGTTCCCTTGCGTGGGTTGCCTGCAGTCCCTGCACAGGTTTGCAATAAAACTTATAAAATTCACTTTGGGTTTGCTGTGGTCTGTCTCCTGGGATGTAACAAAAACTAGGTTATGTTATAAGAGTTTTAAAGTATTAATGAGAAAATATTAAATAATACCTGAAAAAAAACTGTTAAGATATTTCCATATTGTTTCTTGACTGACACTCTCACTTGCAATTTTTTTCACCTTTGGAATACGGGTGCTTAGAATACACTGTTGTACAGATGAACATTGAAAAAGAGTAAGGAATATAAATTTGTGATTTCCACATTGGGTGGCTACCCAGGTGCCCAGCTTAGAGAGAACCCTGATTACAAGTGCCATTTTAACAACCAGCTTGCCGAACTCAACAAAAAATTAGGTATCAATCAGTTCTGCTGAACCGGTGTGAACTGACTGAATCCCACCACTGAATATGCTTACCCCAGTCTTCTGAAAAAGCTTGCCTAGGATGGGCTTTCGTCATTCCTCCTAGAATTTTCTTACAATATTGGAAGTTGAGAGGTAGCTTGAACAGGTAGAAAATTATGCTGAAGTGAGAGAAAATGGTTATGTTAGGCATTATTAGCTTCACAAAAAGGCAGGAATGGGGGCAGAATTATTTTCACCTTTTCTTTAGAATACTCAGAACTGGGAACATGTCATGAGATAGATGCAGCCTTGCTTCCTCCTGGTCTTGGCCTCTCCTTTTCATTTGCCCTGACATGTACGTCCTGTTACCAATATGTCAGGGACCAGTGGTTCCTCATACTGATATCAGCCTCTCAACACACTAATAGGGACTGAGGTCTCGGGAAGCAGATTCTTTGCTGCTCTCAAGTAGACAAGCTTCAGACTATCTTCTACATCATGGAAAGTGTATCTCGTGGCGGAAGGCCAAAATGGACTGCCAAGCAGCTTTGAGGCCATTGTTTCAGCAAGTAGAAATATATACAGTTAGCCTGAGCATCATTTATACACTGTATTATGAGAATTAATGTAGTTGGGATGCTTAGAAAATACAGACTAATTAAAAGAAGTAAAAATAAGACACATTAACTCTTTGTGTCCAAGAAAAAGAGGCTGCTGGTTTCTGATTAACTGGGTAAGGGCTCCTTCGTAAGTTACACATTCTGGCCCTTCTGTGAATTTTCTTCCAGAGAAACAGTTCTTGCTAAATGAATTCATTTAAAGACTCTTGGTAACATCTTTCCCCTAAAGCTTGCACAGGAAACACATAGTTTATCTGTATTCAGGAGGTTTGATACTGTAGCTAGGGACTGGCTGACAACCTCTTTTTTTTTTTTTTGCAAGTGAGACAGAGAGACGGACAGACAGGAAGGGAGAGAGATGAGAAGCATTAATTCTTTGTTGAGGCACCTTCGTTGTTGTTCATTGATTGCTTTCTCATATGTGCCTTGACAGGGGGCGTTACAGCACAGTGAGTGACCCCTTGCTCAAGCCAGTGACCTTGGGCTCAAGCTGGTGACCATGAGGTCATATCTATGATCCCACGCTCAAGCCAGCAACCCCATGCTCAACCTTGGGGTATCGAACCTGGGTCCTCTGCATCCCAGGCGCCACCACCTGGTTAGGCTGAGCTTAATACAATGTGTGGAGAATAAGTGGAATGATTAACCAAACAGTTTAAAAGCACTGTTTATCAATATTAGAACAAAGTTCTTAATCTTAGTCTTTCAGCACCAAGGTTAGGTAATAATGTTTGTACAACTTTGTTTCCTGTAATAAATTTCTAGATGTGTAACAGTGTTTCTGTTCTCCACAAGCATCCTGTCTTCATTTTTCCATAATAGGACAAAGTAGACTGGGGCATTAGTGCTGGAAGGAGACAGGGTGTGGCCACCCAGGAGTGTGGTTTAGGGAGCTTACCTTCCTCTCCTGTCCTAGCTTGCCTTCTATAATCCTCCATGTTTTTATCAGTCCTCACTCTCCTTAGGATTCCATTAGGATAAGGAAATCCTAGCCCCAGTCCCTTCTCGAGTGCTGAGAATTATGTTTTAGGAGGCAGTCAGTGGAGTTAATGTCTCTGTCTTTCTGTATTGCTGTGGAGGAAGGTCCCAGTTGGTCCTGCTAGGTGTTTCCACTCCATGTCTTCCTACCCAATTCTGGCTTCAATAATTCATACCTAAATTGTTTAAAGGCATACATGCCACTACTGTTTATTCTGTCAACCATACAGTCTAGACTTGAATGTATCATCTTCCTAAGAATAACTTTGACTGTCCTTTGCTTAAAAACTCTTACCATGAAAGGCTCACTCTGCATGCTGCAGTGTTACTTGATGATCAAGAGGTTTACTGTTATCTAAGACCGCTGTTGGCCAGGAATGCCTCCTAAACTTGATTTAGTAGTGAATGAAAACAGAGGTTCAAAACTCACCTACTAAATATGGCTTGAACTATGATGCACAATAAATTATATGGTAAGAACCAGATTGTCTGAACTGAACTTGCAGGCTGTCCAAGAGAAAATCTACTCAAAGTATGTGTGTGTGTTTTAATGAGGTAGCACTGTATCATGCTAAGACGTAGGTAAACTTGTTACTGATTCCCTAATCACCCTCTTTGTGTCTATGTTGTGGCTTATAATGGCTCAACCTGCTCTACAAAATAGTTACAACTCTTATTATATTTCATGGGTTTTCAGTAATAAAGAGAAGTTGCTGATAATTTCTTCCCAATGAGGCTTGCTGATAGCTAATTTGTACTCTTAACCTCAGTGTTTTTTGTCCCACTACAAAGACATATGAGAAAGCACAAGTGTTATCTATTGACTTAATTTCCCATTGCTAATGGATATTCATCCAGAAACTCATTTTGATTTCTCTCTGATAATAAATGCTTGCCATTAATTCACTACTGGTCTTAGAAGGTTCTCTCTCAGTGGTAGGGATCCATATCTGTATTTCCTATGCGGCTTCTATGAAAGGGCTTATGGTTTCACATTTTTTTACTTTCTTAAGACAAAATTCAGTAATTTCATGCTGGAAAATATTCTTTTGGCCTAGAAATAGTTAAGCAGTCTGAGAGAATCCTATGCCTTAATTGAAAATGGTGCAAAAGTTTCTGAGACTTTATGCAAACTTCTTGACAAATAAGGAACTGTAGGCAAACTGCCAGTCCAACAGAACTCAATTCATATTTTTGTTCCTAGCTACTTCTTTGGCTGCTTAAATGAAATAATTACTTATTCTCTCGCCTTAACACATGAAACTTGCACTAAAGGCCTGTTTAAAAAAATTCCTAAATGGTGTTTTAACTTGCAGGATTTCATTTTCATTATTATGGAAGTATCATCAAATATCCATTTATTTAATTGGCAGTAATAATAACAAGGTTTACTTTAACTGCAGCTGTGTGCCTGCATGTATGGATGAGGACTGCCTCCAAAATGCCTTTATTCCATCCACTACTCGGTCGGAAGCCAGCTTCACTCTCTCTCTGAAGTCCAGTAACCAACCAGATATTTGGTGATAGAGAAACCACATTACTCCAGAAATAATTATATTCTGCTTTCCCTCTTACTTGACACTACCCAAGCCATCTTTAGGCAGCTTAGGAGTCTGTGTATGATTTTAAAACAAACAACAAAACACTTTGTAGTTGTACTTCCATAGTCCCCCAGGTGCTAGATGATGAACTAACATAAGAATCCAGTTCCTGATCCAAATACTCCATGAAGTTATGAATATTAATACAGGCATTTTGAATTAAAATGGAACATTTTACTTATACCCATCTTCATTCAACCTGTCAACCTGGAACATTTTCTTTAAAAAAAAAAAGCATATCTAGGCTTTCCCTTTTGCATTTTCTGCTGAGCAAGTGTCAGGCTATGCTAGGAGTTTTAGATTAGTTTTCAGATATGGTGGCAATAGGACTGCAGAGGCTCAGCAGTTCTGCTTTTACACATCCAAGAGTTCCTAGAGTCCCCGATGTATACAATCCATGCCTTCCCTGCGCTCTTAAACCGGAAAACTGATAAAACTAGAAAAGTACAGTGTGTCCATAAAGTCATGGTGCGCTTTTGACTGGTCACAGGAAAGCAACAAAAGATGATAGAAATGTGAAATCTGTACCAAATAAAAGAAAAACTCTCCCAGTTTCATACCTACTCAGTGCTTTTCGATGTGGGCTCATGCACAGATTTTTTAGAGCTCCTTAAGTAGCTATCCCGTATAGCTTCTACAGACTCATCACTGACTGGTGGCCTACCAAAACGGGGTTCCTCCACCAAACTGCCAGTTTCCTTCAACTGCTTATCCCACCGAGTAATGTTATTCCTATGTAGTGGCGCTTTGTTATAAATGCACCGATATTTACGTTGCACTTTAGTCACAGATTCGAATTTAGCGAGCCATAGAACACACTGAACTTTCCTCTCCACCATGACTTTACAGACACACTGTACATTTATTAGTTGATCATTGACTTCAGATCACAGATGTGTCAAAGTCTTGGCAACTTCTTTCCCAAAGAAGACTGGGAAGCAGATGCTCATAGCCCTTATTAAGGCCCGTATAACTTTTTGATTTCCGGCCCAGAGAAGGGGTCCTCCTGTCCAGAACCAGACATCTTAAGATGAAGACTTCTATTAAAGGTCCTGTCCTCAAATATTTCATTGGGTAAAAGACAGATTTCTCTGTCTTATCTCATTTTCCCAAATGCCACATTATTAAGAATATAGATATTCTGTATAATGAAGTAAATATCCATCTCCAAAAGACCAAAGAATATGGTGAAAAGTTATCCTTTATTGAAATTCATTTAAATATTATATATAGAATCCTATTTACATATACACATATAATCATATACACGAGCATGCAACCTGACTGTATATACACATTTACTTATGCAATCCAATTACATATATAATCAGATTTTAACAAAATCTTACATGTATATAATCAAGTCTATGTATATATAATCAAATCTTATGCATAATCAAAGTTTATATAAAATCAAAATTTACAAATGAAGTCAAATTACATATGCATATGTAGTCAAATTATATAATCAAATTTATATGTTAATATTATATATGTATATGTTAACATTTTATATATTTGTAACATTAGCTTAACCCTCTCATTTTACATTGTTCTTTTTTTTTTTTTTTAAATAATTTTATTTTTTTAATGGGGTGACATCAATAAATCAGGATACATATATTCAAAGATAACTAGTCCAGGGTATCTTGTCGTTCAATTATGTTGCATACCCATCACCCAAAGTCGGATTGTCCTCTGTCACCTTCTATCTTGTTTTCTTTGTGCCCCTCCCCCTCCCCCTTTGTACATTGTTCTTAACTCCCTTTAATATGAGGACCTCACTGACTTCATAAAATTGATTAGGCTTCTAGACCCTTCCTACCACAAAAGCCCTTACCCCATAAGTCATTAAACCTATGTGTAGATGCTGTTAAGACTAAGTACAACCATTCCTTTAATATATAAAAATTAAGAGAAAATAACCAAAACATGGGCCCACTAAGCCCACTGTAATATAGACTTGAATCAGGACTGTGTTAATCAAATAACATGCATAAGTCTCTTCTTAGAACAGTGGATCATGGTAATTTTTTATGTTTCAAGAATTTAGTGTTATTATAAAGAAAATAACTAAAAACCCTATAATATTTAAAACTTTTCTTTCTCTAATGAACTATCACCCAACCTGATAGTAAACACTTGTTGCATTTTCATGGATTTATCCTTAGAGGGACTTAGCCTCCTCTTTAATCAAGGGGCTCTGGGTAGACTTAGGTAAGAACTTAAATTCTTACTATGGTAGCTCAATTCATATTTGCCTCCTAGACCTATGCCACTTATGCTTACATGGTTATACCATCCAAAGTATTTTATCTTTACAGAGTCTGTAATTCCTTTCCTATTTCTACAAATCCATTTAAGTCACAGGTCTTATTATCATTTCATCCTGATGACTTAAGAGACACTTTACCCACCTTTACTTTGGGTAAGTTCCAAAAATAAAGTATTCTTACTATCTTAAGCTTTCACTATTACTATAAAACCCAGGAGTCTTTTCAGTGGTGTCATTTCTGGCTTACACAGAAAATAGTCACACAGATTTCAAGATTTTTGGTATTACCCTACTGATGAACCCTCCCAAGAAATATGGTTAGAATATGACTGAATACACTGTACTTAATAGGTGAACATTATTTCCATCTTCCTTTCTGTGGAATGGGATCCATTCTTTATTAGGTAAATTATAAGATTAGATCTCCTAATACATACAAGAGTTGCCTCCAGGCTATAATTAACAGAGAAATGGATAGAGATCTAAGGTGTTTGAGTCAATATATTTAATAACAAAACTTAGATGCATGTTACCATATTAATGAATTGGCATAACCAAAGTTTATTTTCTTCTTTCTGGTCAGAATCCTATCCTTTTTCATATGTGTAATCAAGGTTTCTTCCATACAACTCATGGAACTCTTCTGATGTATAAGCTATCTCTTCCTGAGTAAACCTTCAAATCTTCCCAGGACCATGATGGGACATAGTTCTTGTTTTTCTTATGTTTGGAGAATGAGTTGTGGTTGTAGAGGCAAATTCCCTAGATGAAGTCCTTCAAAGTGCTTTAAGCAGAGGAAAGTGAATTTCTTTAAATGGGGAAGAGGCTGTTATCACAAGAAAACAAAAGTTGGGTAACCTTGGAAAAACATGGTTCTCAGCCTCTTTTGTCTAATCAAATGCTCTCATGCCAAGTCTCAAGATCTCAACCCATTCCAACCAATGACCTAATGTTAACATGAGATTTGACAAAGTAATGTATCTACATTCAGTATAATTGGGTGTTAGATCTGATGTTCAACCACATTCTCCCAGTGGCTACATAAGGTCATAAATTCCTTTACAGTCTGTAGAGAAGCTTTCTGGGATTCTTTACCAGAACCTTCAGTTGAATGTTTAAGCCTGAATCCTATTATTCTTTCTTTCTTTTTTTTTTTTGTATTTTTCTGAAGTGAGAAGTGGGAAGGCAGACAGACAGACTCCCACATGTGCCCCCGACCAGGATCCACCTGGCATGCCCATCAGGGGGCGATGCTCTGCCCATCTAGGGTGTTGTTTCACTGCAACTGGAGCCAACCTCAGCGCCCAGGCCAACTTTGCTCCAAGGAGTCTTGGTTGCAGGCAGGGAAGAGAGAGACAGAGAGAAAGGAGAGGTGAAGGGTGGAGAAGCAGATGGGCACTTCTCCTGTGTGCTATGACTGGGAATTAAACCCAGGACTTCCACACACTGGGGTGATGCTCTACTGCTGAGCCAACCAGCCAGGACCCCTATTGTTCTTTAATAAGTTTTTCAACACATTCAAAGTCACCCAGTCTGTAATCTTCATACTCACCATTGCTCAATTGCAATCAAGTAGCTGTCATAATTTCCCAATTAATTTTTCTATACTGACATTCAATCACAGACAACCATCAATAATGGTCTGAGGGACTGTGATGTCACTGAATGCTATATATTGTCAAAGTCCCATTGTCTTTCTGGAAGAATATCCATGTCTCAACAAACCCAAAGTCTCAATGAAAGGCTTATTTTCTGGGGGCTATTTCTGATTAAAAAAATGTTTTATCAATAAGAATTAAGGCCATAAATATAAAGCATACCCTGAAAATATTCTGAAGAGAACTTAGTGAAAGGGCTACCTACAAATCATCTTTATATGAATAAAAAAAAGAATTTTGAGATTCTCAAGAGTAAGAAAAGATGGGGAGAAAATTATCATTATTAGGATTGTGGATGCCATATAACTGTAATGTTATCAAAGTTTAATAAGAGTTAGAGCATGAATAAATGTTTTTTCCTGCTCAGGCTGGGTTAACTTGCACCTAGTTGATGAAGTAGAAGCAATGTGGGGAAGCGAGTCAGGTTCTGAGGGCAAGTATTATCTTGCAAAGCATCTGTCTGTGAGATACTTGCATGGATTAGACATTTGTGGCTTCTTCTCTATCAAAATTCTCAGGTTTCTCTGCTTAGTTGCCCCACCCCATGTATCATGGTTTTATTTCCACCTTTGGGCCCTACCTTTAACATAAGAGAGCTGTTTTTTGTGCATCCTGTTTCTTCCAGCTCTGCCATGGTTACTAGTGAATCATGAACCTGCTTTTGGCACAGTTACCTATTATAGCAAGAGATAAACACAGCACATTCTGTGTTCATAGTTGGCTAACAAGAATATGATTTTTGGGTTTTTTCTAATCATTTTTAAATACTTCTATGTTAGTTAACAAAAACAGCAAACTCCACAATCCTTAAGAATACCCTTCTGCCATTCCAATGATAGGTTTGCTGTTGTTTCCACTTCTATCTCTACACCATCCTAATTCACCAAAGAGCTGAATCTAAGTGTAGGAATGCTTATAAGATTATAAAGTTATCACCCCAGAACATGGGGCTCCTTTTACTCTCTATCAAATGATTTAACATTTGTATCCATTCCCATGCTTCTGATTTCTAGTACCACTTCTATACCAATTGCTTTAATGTGGGTAACCCTCAAAAGTGTGGACTGAAACAAATACTTGAATACAAGTATTTTACTTGAGAGTTGATGCCACAGTGGAAAAGATTGGGAAAGGAAGAAGAAAGTGTTGAGGAAAACCCAATGCAAGAATATATTTTTAAGGTAACAAATATGACCAATAAGGTGCCCTATGCCACATAATCTTCTGAGACTCATAGAGAGAATACATCTCAGTATAGTTTGATTGTTAGAGGCTATAGTGCTGATCCACTGGCTCCTCTCATCAGTACAAAGTTCCTTCTGAGCTGTACTTGCTTGGGTACACAGCAAGATCATTGGGCATCAGGAGTCCAAGGGGGACAAAGTGGGAAGATGCATGACTTACACTTGAGATAATGTGCTCTCAGTAAGAAATGTCTGAGCTTCTTAAAACCACAGTTAAAATTAAGTAAAAAGATTCTGCACAGCAAAAGAAACTGACAACAAAACAAAAAGGCAGCCAACCAAGTGGGAGATGATATTTACAAACAGCTTGAATAAAGAATTAATATCCAAAATATATAAAGAACTCACAGAGCTCAGCAAAAAACAAGCAAACAATCCAATTAAAAAATGGGGAGAGGATATGAACAGAAATTTTTCCCATGAAGACATACAAATGGTGAACAGATATATGAAAAGATGCTCATCTTCACTAGCTATTAGAGAAATGCAAGTCAAAACTACAATGAGCTACCACCTTATACCTGTTAGATTAGCCGTTATCAACAAGACACGAAATAACAAATGTTGGAGAGGCTGTGGAGAAGAAAGAACTCTCATTCACTTCTGGTGGGAATGTAAACTGGTACAGCCATTATGGAAGAAAGTACAGTGGTTCCTCAAAAAGTTAAAAATAGAACTTACCAAAAAAAAAAATAGAACTTACCATATGACCCAGCGATCCCTCTACCAAAACCCCCAAAAATATTGGTACACAAAGACACATGCACCCCTATGTTCAACACAGCATTATTCATAGTAGCCAAGACATGGGAACAACCAACGTGTCCCTTGATAGAGGATTGAATTTAGAAGATGTGGTACATATATACAATGGAATACTATTCTGCCATAAGAAATAATGACATATTGCCATTTATTACAACATGGATGGACCTTGAAAATATTATAGTAAGTGAAATAAGTAAATCAGAAAATGCTAAGAACTATATGATTTTATGCATAGGTGGGATATAAAAAAGAAGAGCATAGATAGAGATAAAAGTGAAGTGGCTACTAAAGGGAGAGGGTTAGGATGGAGGGGAGTAAAGAGGAACAAATATAAGGTGACAGAAACTGATCTGATTTTGGGTGATGGGCACAAAACATAATCAACAGTTCAAATGCTATAGAAATGTATACCTGAAACCTGTGTACTCTTATTGATCAATGTCACTCCTTTAAATGTAATTTTACTTTTTTAATTTATTCATTTTAGAGATGGGGGAGGGAGAGAGGAGGAGATAGAAAGAGAGAGAGAGAAGAGGGGGAGGAACAGGAAACATCAACTCCCATATGTGCCTTGACCAGGCAAGCTAGAGGTTTCAAACTGGCAACCTCAGCATTCCAGGTTGACGCTTTAGCCACTGTGTCAACGCAGGTCAGGCATGTAATTTTCTAAATAAAAAAAAATTAAGTGACCAGAAAGGATATTACAGAAGCACTAGGATTGTCTGCACAGATGAATAACTAAACAGACAAGGCTATATCACAAACGTAAATGCAACGAAGGGTCCCATGTCTGTTTAAGAATCTAAAAACATTTATACTCTACCAATATAAAAAGTAATGCAATTTTAAAAGTAATAATATGGACATACAGTATTTAAAGATCTAAGATAATAGAAGACATGCATTTTGATGTCATTCAATATTTTCCAGGCATCTTTTCCCAAACAAGATGTGGGGTGATGCTTTATCAAGCTATAGGAGAACAATACTGACTCTGAATTTAAGTAGACTGTAAAAAGCTCTGACATTCCGTCACTGGCAAACAGGACAGATCAATCCCAAAGTTTCTTGTCCAAACATGATATTCCCAGAATTACTCTAGATTCTAGGCTTAGAAAGACTCTTGTCATAAATGACAGGAGATGAATGACAGGGAAGCAAGGAAAATAATTCCATTTTATTTTTTGTGAACCAATTTTGACTAAAAGAATGAATATAAAAAACATTTTTAAGTGAATGAAACTTCTTAAAAATATAACAGTCAAAAATTATTAACAAGGTTGTACTATAAACAATCTGAAATGTATACCTGTAAACTAAAGAAAAACTCTAGGGGGCTTAAAATATTGGCATTTCACAACATAATTTTAATTAAATTTAAAAATTAAATTGAAATTATAAAATTCCAAGTGAAAAAAAATAAAAATAAACTAAATATAAAATAATGATTCTAAATGAAAAAATAAGCAAAATTAATTATGTAAAATAAAAAAACCTGAATCGACTTGATTTAATTCAATTTAACCTTAACAGAACTAAACCACATAAATACTCTGAACCTCAATTAAATGAAATAAAAGAGAAGGACTTATCATGCCTAGCAGGTGCAAGAGAGGGAGTCTGCCATCTGGCATTCCAAGAGCCAGGTCCTTACATGTGGAGGGGCACATGGTGCATGCTTCATAGACCACCGGTGAAAGGCACACCTGCTCTTCCCACAAGGCTGGCAGCCATCCCACCACCACCACCACTCAAGGCAGCCCCAAATATGCAGCTATCACTATTTTTGTCCTCCTAAGAGCCTTTGGGGCAACCTCTCAGGGTTGCTAAGGAAGCAGCCACTCTGGTCTCCAGCAACACAACAGCATCTGTGCAGGACCCAAAAGGAGTCTTATTCTGCACGGTCTGAAGGGCATGAGTCAGAAGTTCTTTTATGGGGTCATTAAAGAACTCCTCAGCAAAACAGAATTTGTGGTGGGATGTTGGCACAGCCAGAAACCAAGAACGTGAGAAACACCAATGTAGCAGTGGGGAGCTTTGCTGAAAAAAGGCCAGCAAAGAGCAGGTCCAAACCCTGGCTGGTGCACCAGTGCAGGAGCACAGTGAGACAGGGCTCGTCCAGCAGCTGTGCTGTACTGGAAGAAGTGCACTGGCAGTTCTGAGACAATCAGTTCTCAACCCAGTCCAGGAGGTGCCCGTCATTCTGCATCTCAGAGACCAATAAATAAACTTGGGGCAAAGTTGGGGCTGATCTCTTTGGAGATCAATACCTTCAACCAGGAGGCATCCCCAAAAAGGGGCCAGGTTGCAATCCACATCTTTAATCCCATGACCTGGGGCAACTGGAGAAGCAGACATCTGCCTGTGAAAGTGCTTACTGAACTAGAAGCAAGGCAAGAAAGACACTGGGGGAGAATGATGACCCCTCTGCTGGATGGCACCGCAGCCTGGAATGAGCAGCACTGGCAGCTTCAGATGGAGATGCACTTAGGGCCAACCTACTGAAGGAGATGGACCAAGACTTTGATGTTCTGGTGGAGGAAGAGGTTGGGAAGTGGTAGCATGACCTGTGCTGTGCCTGGGGTTACCTACACAGCCTCTCCTTTGGCACACTCCATTAATTTATTCCAGAAAGGGGAGACTGAGATTCTCCTCAGCATAGATGAAGATGTACTATAGGAGAATGATGGTCTGGTGAATGTGAACTTGGTGGAAATGGAGCAGGCATGCCATGGAACAGCAAAGAGGAAGCCTGAATATATCTCTCTTTGGTAGAGGAAGAAAATTTATATAACTTAACACATCAAAACCCCTCTGATCATGTTCAAATGCATAAAGGAGAAGTTTGGGGGCAAGCAGTCACATTCTTCTCCTTTAGACCAAGGTGAATCTGCTACTAACTGGTAATGGAAATGACAAAAGATCCGGTCAAATTGAATTTCAGACTTATTTCCTGAGAAAGGTCACATCCTAGCTCACCTCTGAACACCTCCCTCCCATTGAGGTTACCTTTAAGAAGATAAAATGGAAAGAGAAACCTGTAAGAGAGGTAGGAGGTGGTTTTTCACAGCAATAACTTGCCGCTCCTTAGGGGCCAAAGTCTAGACATGGACTTTTATTCTAAACTGCAAGTCCAGGATGTGCATTGATTGGCCAAGGCTGAATAGGAATCAGCAAGGGAGGAGGAAAAGAAAAAATCAGTGCCTCAAGTGTCCAGTGTTATGACTCCCAAGGAAACAACATAGATATCATTGGCAAAGAAATGTGGAGCTCTGCTGTTGGGATCCCCACAGGTGCAAGAAGATATCAAAGCATAGATGATACCACAGAAAGAGCTGAAGAAGAGTCTTCAATGGGGGCAGCTGCAACAGCTATAAGAGCAGTGAGATCATCGCAGTAGTGGTGAAGATGCAAAGAAGCTGGATTTTGACCAGTAGGCTAACAGGAGAATAAAATTCCCAAGTGAAAGATTGTCATAATCTGTACATCCAATTCAGAATTCTGTCAAAACTTGGTGATAAAACACTACCTATGAGATGATCAGGAGCCACCAGAGCAGCTCATGGACTTTGAACCAGAAGAATATGAGGAACACTCAGCCAATCTTTATTCTGGGTCCAATGGGGAGGAGTACATAAGCTGGAGCACAGCCCCCCTGATGAACGGAAGCAGCAGTAGGGTACCTTTCCCTCCTTCACCATCATCCAGGATAAGTTGCCTATAATGTGTGAAGCTGGCAATCTCCCTGCTTGTGTGTCAGAACAAAGGGCTGCTAGAGAATAGGGAACAAAAGAAGGTGGCCGACTGAAGGTGTACTGTGAGCTCCTACCCTCAGCCTTGTACTGCTTCAAGGACAAGATGGTCATCAATGATGGCCAATAAAAAGAATACACTGGTTTCACTAAAAATTTCAAGAAAAATTATTGCTACAAGTTGAATATTAAGATCAAATATGTGAATAAGATGGACCAGAAGCTCACATCTGAGATTTTCTAGCTGCTGTCCCATCACTTCCATGGGAAGAGCTCAAATGGATAAAGAAGCTACAGGAGGAGATACTCCTAAAGAGGATGAGCTTCAGCAACAAGTGCCTGGGTACATGAGTTTGTTCCATAAAAAACATAAGGCCCAGAAGTTACCATGCTTCCTTTTCTGAAGTACCAGCAATAGCCTCAACACCAGCACCCTCACCAAGTGAACCAAACATCTCATGTCTGATCTCTGATCCTCATTCCGAATTTAATTAAAATTTCTTATTTTTTCCCTCTGGTTGTGGTGTACACTCCAGGATTAAACCCAGGAGGAGGGGTAAGTCAGGCAGGTTGGATCCCTAGTTGTACTGCCATCAGACAGGTTTGGCTCTGCAGCCCACCTTGAACTGTCCTACCTAAAATATGCCTCACTTTTGCTATTTGAAAAATCAAAACACCCATTCTTCATGAAATGTTTTGTGTAGATCAGATAGCCTTGTTTATTTACTCAGTAAGGCATTTGCCTAGAATTGTGAGGTAAGCAAACCCAGTGAATTCCAAATACATGTGGCTTAGAGTCTGGCAGCCGCGAGGTGAGAGCTGGCCATTAGGCCACTTCAACTGTAAAAGAGGTTGTTTTAAAATGTACTCAGAATTTGTTTTAATCAGTTATGTTAAATTACAAAGAAGTGACAATCACAAAGGGATTCTATATACTCACAGAGCCCTAGAAGCTGGAGGCATGTTACACCATGGGAAAATGGCTTAACAGGCAGCAGAGCAAGGGAGTAACCTGAAAGAGCCTTTACTGTAGTTATCCCAGGAGAGGAAGGCAAGGGAGAGTAAAAAGGGCCAGGATTGGCTAATTTGAATAATTCCAGCAAACTCGGGGGTAAAGGGCAGTTGTAGTAACTGTTACTAGAGTGATTAGAACAAGGAAATATGCTGCTCACAAATAATAGGGGATATTTAAAAATGAATATGAAGCTATAAAATATCACCTAATTTTTGTGAGCAGTATAGTAGACCAAGTATGAGTCTCAAAAAGCCCAATAAATTATATTAAACCCTTATCAGATATATGCAAATAACTTCTCCCATTCTATAGTTTGCCTTTTTATTTGTTCATTGTTGATTGCTTTTTAGTTTAATGGAATACCACTGATTTATTTTTGCTTTTGTTACCTGAGTTTTGGTTTGTATCCAAAAGTAATGTAAAGGAGGTTTCAATGTAAGGGAGGTTTCCCTATGTTTGCTCTAGGAGTTTGATAGTTACAGATCTTATGTTTAAGCCCTAAATCCATATTGGGTTGATTCTTATGTATGATGTAAGAAAAGGGTTTACTTCCATTCTGTACATGTGGAGATCCAGTTTTTCCAACACAATTTATTAAAGAAACAATTTTTTCCCCAATTTATATCTATAGCATTCTTGTCAAAAGTTAATTGGTCATATATGCATATATCTGTGCTCTC
Source organism: Saccopteryx bilineata (assembly GCF_036850765.1). Classification (NCBI taxonomy): domain Eukaryota; kingdom Metazoa; phylum Chordata; class Mammalia; order Chiroptera; family Emballonuridae; genus Saccopteryx; species Saccopteryx bilineata. The sequence goes on from NC_089493.1 coordinate 74,887,157, forward strand.
TATTCTGTTCTATTGGTCTGTGTGTTATTATCTAGTACCATACTATTATGATTCTATAGCTCCGTAATATAATTTGAAATTAAGATATGTGATGCCTCCATACAGAAATAAAACTGATTTTTATACATTGATTTTGCATGCTAGAACATTACTGAATTTTTTTATTCTAACAATTTTTTGGTGGAGTTTTTAAGCTTTTGTTTATATAAGATCAGGTCATTTTTCAAACACAAATAACTACTTTTCCATTTCCAATTTGATTGGTTTATATTTTTCTTGCCTAATTGCTTTGACTAGGGCTTCAATACTGTGTTGAATAGATACAGTAAGAATGGGAACCATTGTCTTGTTCTTGATCTTAAAGGAAAAGCTTTTAAACTTTCACCATTAACTATGATGTTAGCTATGGGCTTGTTATATGCAGACTTTATTGTTTTGAGCTAAGTTCTTACACCTTTTTGAAAATTTTTATCATGAAAGAATGTTGAACTTTTGTAAAATGGTTTTACTGCTCTACTGTTACCATAAGATTTTAATTTTTTTATATCTTAATGTGGCTACTAAATTTTTTTTTTTTTTTTTGTATTTTTCTGAAGCTGGAAACGGGGAGAGACAGTCAGACAGACTCCCACATGCGCCCAACCAGGATCCACCCGGCACGCCCACCAGGGGCGAAGTTCTGCCCACCAGGGGGCGATGCTCTGCCCCTCCTGGGGGTCGCTCTGCCGCGACCAGAGCCACTCCAGCGCCTGGGGCAGAGGCCAAGGAGCCATCCCCAGCGCCCGGGCCATCTTTGCTCCAATGGAGCCTCGCTGCGGGAGGGGAAGAGAGAGACAGAGAGGAAGGAGGGGGGGGGGTGGAGAAGCAAATGGCGCTTCTCCTATGTGCCCTGGCTGGGAATCGAACCCGGGTCCCCCGCACACCAGGCCGACGCTCTACCGCTGAGCCAACCGGCCAGGGCCTAAATTCTTTGATTTGTATATATTGAATAATTTATGCATCCCAGGGATAAAATTTAGTTGGTCAGGATATATGATCCTTTTAATGTGCTGTTGAATTTGGTTTGCTAGTATTTTGTTATGTCAGTTATGCTAATAGAAATAGGGTTATAGTCCTGTGAATTAAAAACAATTTGACTCTTTTTTTAAGTGAGAGGAGGGGAGATAGAGAGACATTCTTCCACATGCACCTAAACAGGATCCACCTGGCAACTCCTTTCTGGGGTTAATGATCAAATCAACTGAGCTATCTTCAATGCCCAGAGCCAATGCCAACTGAGCCACTGGCTGTGAGAGAGGAAGAGAAAGAAAAGCGAAAGAGGAAGGGGAAGAGAAGCAGATGGTCACTTCTCTTGTGTGCCCTGACTAGGGATCAAACCTGGGATGTCTGCACACGAGGCCAATGCTCTAAGCACTGAGAAAACCTGCCAGAGCCAACTTGACTTTAAACACACAAAAAAATCTACTTTTACTTCTCTCCCTCACCCACATTTTATGTTATTAATATCACAGTTTATATTTTTTACATTGTGTATAGTTAAAAAAAATCATTGTAAATATTTAATTTTTATACTAGAGTTGACAGTCATGGCATGTCATATTTATTTATTCACCACCATTATAGCATTCAGAGTATTCTGAATTTGACTATATTGCTACCATTAGAATGAGTTTTATACTGTCATGTTTTCTTGTTCCTAATTAGCATTGTTTTGTTTCAACTTAAGGAATTCCCTATATTATTTCTTATTAGGAATGTCTAGTGATGAGGAATTCCTTCAGCTTTTGTTTGGGAAATTTCTTATCTGTCCTCATTTCTGAAGGAGAGCTTTACCAGGTATAGTATTCTTGGTTGGCAGCCTTCTTTTTTTCCCAAGACTTTAACGACATCATTCTCTATACTCTGGCCTGCAAGATTTCTGCTGATAAATCCACAGATACATTTTATGGGAATCACTTGTATGTAACAAGTCACTTTGTCACTTTTTTTTAAGAGACAGAGGGGGGAAAAGTGATATGAGAAGCATCAACTCATAGTTGCTTCACTTTAGCTGTTTATTAATTGATTCACATACATGCCTTGCTCAAGCCAGTGCCCTTGGGATTATTTTGATGATCCCACACTCATACCAGCAACCCTATGCTCTAGCTAGAGACCTTGAGGTTTCAACCCAGGGTCCTCATCCTCCTGGGCCAATGCTCAATGCACTACACCACCACCAGTCAGGCATGGCATGTCACATTTATTTTGCTGTTTTCAAAATCCTCTCTGTAGTGGACTTTTCACAAGACCTCTTTATTTTCCATCTATTTGGGGTTCTTTAGGCTTCATGGATCCAGATGTTTATTTCCTTCCCCAGACTTAGGAAGTTTCTTGTCATTCCTTTAAATAAGCTTTCTGCCCCTTTCTCTTTCTCTGAAACTTCCAAGACCTCTATAATAAATATGGATTCATTTGTTTTTGCCCCAAAATTCTTGTAGACTTTATTCATTCTCTTAATACTTTTTTTTTGTTCCTCTGACTGGATAATTTCAAATGATATGGCTTTGGAAGAGAAAGACTTTCACCAATCAGCCTTGTTAGTGAATCTAGGAGTATCTTACACTTTTTCCTATGTATGTGCCCACTGCACTCTTTTGTACCCTCTTGGGGGGAAAGTCTTGGGAATGTGTGCCTTTTCTTGATCCTAAAACACCAGGCCAGGTACTGAGAGTTTCTTATTTATTTTTCCTAGGATATTACCCTGAAATGTTTAAGATTGTGTGCCTTGGTCCAATCCAGTATTGTTGAGACTGCTGCTGATATTCATGTGCCATTTACAGGGACTTGCAAACGCTGTCTGTAATGGCTGATAAACAGCATCTGTGGAGGTTCACACATTTCTTTTGTGGGGGAGTGCAAGGTACAAGCTATGGGGGGAGGAGATACATGGAGTTCTGCGGCATATGTCTATTTGTTGGGATTTCCACAAATAAGATTTCCTACAGGGTTTATGGCAGGGCTCTTAGTAGTGTCTGAAAGTTGATTAGTAGGATCTGTAGCTAGTTGTTGAGAACCATATACTGCCTTCTCTGAGTGCCTGCCTTTCCCCCCTCTTCCTATCTCCATATTATTTAGCCTTACCAATCCCTCAGTGTTTCAGGTGAGACAAGACTGAAGCAGGTTTTTTGGGAAGTGTCCCACAGGCTGGAGAAGCCAGGTGCTCAGTGCATTCTGACTTCCCCCTGAAGAAGAAATTGCAGGCTGAATGGGTCTTTAATAACACCGAGCTATCCACTGTGAGAGGACAGGGTAGCATAGGTTGTGAGAATGTTTTTCTTTTTTTATTTAATTTATTGTGTTCACATAGATTCTAGTGTCACCATGAATGCATCTCTCCCTCCGAAGTATTCCTCTCAACATCTCCCTTGACCCCTTCCCAATATAACCCTCCCCCCTTCCCTTCAGGCTTATCCCATCCTATCATCCCCTTTCCCTCTGTCCTCTTTTCCTCTGTTCCCTGTGATTCCTCCTCTATCTCAGTCCATCCCTCAGTTCACATTGTTTCTTGGATTCCTCAAATGAGTGAGGTCATATGATATTTTTCTTTCTCTGCCTGGCTTATTTCACTTAACATAATAGTTTCCAGGTCCATCCATGTTGTTGCAAAAAGTAATATTTCATTCTTTTTCATGGCCCCATAGTATTCCATTGTATATATGTACCATTACTTTTTAACCTACTCATTCACTGATAGACACTTGGGCTGTTTCCAGTTCTTCATGATTATGAACAATTCTGCCATAAACATGGGGGATGCATTATTTTTATTTTTTTGAGTCAGTGATATGGTGTTTTGGGGATACATACCTAAAAGTAGGATGGCTGGGTCAAAAGGCAGTTCCATTTTTAATTTTTTGAGGAATCTCCATACTGTTTTCCACAGTGACTGCACCATTCTGCATTCCCACCAGCTGTGCAGGAGAGTTCCCCTTTCTCCACATCCTCACCAGCACCTATCATGTATTGTTTTGTTAATGAGTGCCATTCTGATTGGTGTGAGGTAGTAGGTAATTGTGCTTTTAATTTCCATTTCTTTAATGATTAGTGATGTTGAACATTTCTTCATCTGTCTATTGGCCATCTGTATGTCTGCTTTGGAGAAGGGTCTATTCATTTCTTTTGCCCATTTTTTGATTGGATTGTTTGTCTTCCTGGTGTTGAGTTTTCAAGTTCTTTATAAATTTTGGTTATTAAACCCTTATCAGACATATTGTTGAATATGTTCTCCCACTGTGTTGTTTGTCTTTTTATTCTGTTCATATTGTCTTTAGCTGTACATAATCTTTTTAGTTTGATATAGTCCCATTTGTTTATCCTATCTTTTATTTCACTTGCCCATGGAGATAAATCAGCAAGTATATTGTTGCGAGAGATGTCAGTGAGCTTACTGCCTATGTTTTCTTCTAAGATGCTTATGGTTTCATGACTTACATTTAAGTCTTTTATCCATTTTGAGTTTATTTTTGTGAGTGGTGTAAGTTGGTGGTCTAGTTTCACTTCTTTGCAGGTACCTGTCCAATTTTCCCAACACAATTTGTTAAAGACTGTCTTTACTCCATTGTATGCTCTTACCACTTTTGTCAAATATCAATCATCCATAAACGTGTGGGTTTATTTCTGGGTCCTCTGTTCTGTTCCATTGATCTATATGCCTGTTCTTATACCAGTACCAAGCTGTTTTGAGTACAATGGCCTTCTAGTATAACTTGATATCAGGAAGTGTGATACCTCCCACTTTATTCTTCTTTATCAAGATTGCTGAGGCTATGCATGTTCTTTTCTGGTTCCATATAAATTTTTGGAATATGTGTTCTATATATTTGAAGTATGTCATTGGTATTTTAATTGATATTGCATTGAATTTATAAATTGCTTTGGGGAAAATAGACATTTTGATGATGTTTATTCTTTCTATCGATGAACATGGTATATAATAAAAGGAGCAATCCAAGTTGATAAATCATTTTATCAACTTCTTCCACTTGTTTATATCTTCCTTGATTTCTTTTATCAATGTTTTATAATTTTCTGGGTACAAGTCTTTAATCTCCTTGGTTAAATTTAGTCCTAGGTATTTTTTTTGTTGTTTTTGCAATAGTGAAGGGATTGTTTCCTTAATTTCTCTTTCTGATGGTTCATTGTTGTTGTATAAAAATGCTTCTGATTTCTGTGTATTAATTTTATATCTTGACACCTTGTTGAATTCATTTATCAGGACCAGTAGTTTTTTTACTGCAATTTTAGAGTTTTCTATATACAATATCATATTATCTGCAAATAATGAAACTTTTACTTTTTCTTTTCCAGTTTGGATGCCTTTTATTTCTTCTTCTTATCCCATTGCTGTGGCTATGTCTTCCAGTACTATGTTGAACAAGAGCAGTGAAAGGGGGCACCCTGCCTTGTTCCTGATCTTAAGAGGATTGCTTTTAATTTTTGCCTATTGATTGTGATGTTGGCTGTGGGTTTGTCATAGATAGCCTTTATCATGTTGAGGTATGCTCCCTGTATTCCCACTTTACTGAGTGTTTTTGTCATAAATGGGTGATGGATTTTATCAAATGTTTTTCCTGCATCAATTGAAATTATCATGTGGTTTTTCTCCTTCCTTTTGTTTATGTGATGAATCGCAATGATTGATTTACAAACATTGTACAATCCTTGTCTCCCCAGAACAAATTCCACTTGGTCATGATGTATGATTTTTTTTATGTATTGCTGGATTCAGTTTGCTAATATTTTGTTGAGGATTTTAGCATCTAAATTCATCAGGGATATTGGCCTATAATTTTATTTCATTGTGTTGTCTTTGCCTGGTTTTGGAATCAGAATTATGCTCACCTCATAAAAGGAGCTTGGAAGTCTTCCTTCCTCTTGAATTTTTTGAAATAACTTGAGAAAGATAGGAGTTAGTTCTTCTTTGAATATTTTTTAGAATTCACTTGTAAAGCCATCTGTCCCAGGGCTTTTGTTTGTTGAGAGTTTTTGATAACTGTTTTGATTTCATTTGTTGTAATTGGTCTGTTTAGGTTTACTGATTCTTCCAGATTGATTTTTAAATGATTATATGTTTCAAGAAATTTGTCCATTTCACCTGGGTTGTCTAATTTTTTGGCATACAGTTCTTCACAGTATTTTCTTACAATATCTTGTATTTCTGTTTTGTCAGTTGTTATTTTGCTACTATCATTTCTAATTTTATTTATTTGAGTCCTCTCCCTTTTTTTCCTGGTGAGTCTGGTTAAAGGTTCATCGATCTTGTTTACCCTTTCAAAGAGCCAGGTCTTGGTTTATTGATCCTCTGTATTGTTTCTTGAGCCTCTATGTCAATAATTTTGCTCTGACCTTTATTACTTCCTTCCTTCTACTACCTCTGGGTTTACTTGCTGTAATTTCTCTTGTTTTTTGTTTGTTTGTTTTTGTTTTTTTAGATGCAGGGTTGTTTATTTGAGCTTTTTCTAGTTTCTTAATGTATGCCTGTAGTGCTATGAACTTCTCTCTCAGTACTGCTTTTGCTGTGTCCCCTACATTTTGAGTTGTTGTATGCTCATTATCACTTGTTTCTAGGATTTTTTTTATTTCTTCTTTGATCTCATTGTTAACCCATTCATTATTTAATAACATGCTATTCAGTTTCCATGTGTTTGAGTATTTTTCTGTTTTTCTGTTGTGGTTGATTTCTAGTTTCATGCCATTGTGATCAGAGAAAGTGCTTGATATGATTTCAATCTTCTTAAATTTGTTGAGACCACTTTTGTGCCCTAACATGTGGGCTATCCTAGAGAATGTACCATGAGCACTTAAAAAGAATGTATATTCTGCTGCTTTAGGGTAAAAGGTTCTGAAGATATCTATTAAATCGAGTTGATCTAGTGCAGTGGTAGTCAACCTGGTCCTATCATCCACCAGTGGGCACTCCAGCTTTCATTGTGGGTAGTAATGGAACAACCAAAGTATAAATAAAAAGATAGATTTAACTATAGTAAGTTGTTTTATAAAGATTTATTCTGCCAAACTTAGCGAAAATCCGACATAAAGTATTTGGTAAGCAATTATTATTATATACTTTAACTTTCTGTAACTCTGCTTTATAAATCTTTTACTTCCCTACTTTATAAATCACCTTTACTGTGGAACTGGTGGGCGGTTAGAAAATTTTACTTCTAACAGAGATACAAAAGTGGGCGTTAGGTATAAAAAGGCTGACTACCCCTGATCTAGTGTGTCCTTTAAGTTTGCTGTTTCTTTGTTAATTTTCTTTCTTGAGGATCTATCTAGTGATGTTAGTGGTATATTGAAATCCCCTACTATTATAGTTCTGCTGTTGATCTTGCCCTTTAAATCCATCAAAGTCTGCTTTATATATTTAGGTGCTCCTATATTAGGTGTGTAGATATTTATAATGGTTATATCTTCCTGTTGGATTACTCCCTTTATCATTATGAAGTGATTTTCTTTATCTCTTACTGTAGCCTTTGTTTTAAAATCATTTTGTCTGATATACATATTGCTACTCCAGCTTTTTTTTTTTCGTTTCTATTTACATGAAATATTTTTTTTCCATCCTTTTACCTTCAGTTTACGTGTACCTTTTGTTTTGGGGTGTGTCTCTTGTAGACAGCATATGTATGGGTCTTGTTTTCTTATCCATGCAGCTACCTTATGTCTTTTAATTGGATCGTTTAAACCATTTACATTTAAAGTTATTATTGATATGTAGTTGTTTATTGCCATTTTATTCGTTAAAGCTATATTCCTTTTTTACTATATTCTCTTTCCTTTTGTTCTGTTTATAACAGGCCTCTTAACATTTCTTGCAGCATTTGTTTGGTTGTAATGAGTTCCCTGAGTTGTGTTTGTTTTTTGTTTTGTTTGCCTGGAAGCTTTTTATTTCTTCTTCAATTTTAAATGATAGCCTTGATGGATAAAAAAGCCTTGGTTGTAGGCTCTTGTTCTGCATTACTTTGAATATTTCTTGCCATTTCTTTCTGGCCTCAAGTGTTTCTGTTGTGAAGTCAGATGTCATCTTTATGGAGGCTCCTTTGTAGGTGATAGCCACTTTTTTTCTAGCAGCTTTTAATATTTTCTTTTTATTTCTTAGCTTTGGTATTTTAATTATGATGTGTCTTGGTGTAGATTTCTCTTTAATGGAGTTCTTTGTGCTTCTTTAACTTATGTGACTTTTTCCTGAATCCATATAGGGAAGTTTTATCTATAATTTCATTGAACACGGTCTCTATCCCTTGTTCTTTCTCTTCTTCTTCAGGAACCCCTATAATGCAAATGTTATTTCTCTTTAGGTTGTCAAAAAGCTCTCTTAGAGTTTCCTCAGATTTTTTAGCCTCTCTTCTTTTTGCTGCTCCATTTCCGTGTTTTCATTTATCTTGTCTTCTAAATCGCTGATTTGATCCTCTGCTTCATCCAGCCTGTTTTAATTGTTTCTAGTGTAGTCTTCATTTCTGATATTGTACTTGTCATTTCTGACTGGTTCTTTTTTATTATTTCAATGTTCTTTTTGATTCTTGTTATCTCTTTATGTGTTCATTGTGTCCATCCATTGTTATTCTAAGATCTTTCAGCATTCTGGTAATCATTATTTTAAACTCTGCATCTGGTAGTTTGCTTATTTCCTTCTCACTCAGTTAATTTTTTGGAGGTTTCTCTTGTTGATTCATTTAGATTGCACTTCTCTGTCTTCCCAATTTGTTTGTGTATACCCTCCTCATTTGGGTGTGTTGTTTGTAGAGCTGGCTAAGTCTACAGTTGGTGTTGTCTTCCTCCAATTTTCAGTTGTGTTATTTATAGGTCTTCTTGGGTTGGCATCAGCTGTTGTTTGTAATCTGCTGTCAGATTTGGCTTTTCTAGTAGAGCCACTTTGAAGTCTCAAGAATGTTTTTCTTACCCTCTTCAATGCATCTGTTCCCAGAGTTTCTGTTCCACCAGTATGCTGGAACCTCTCAACTAAACTCCTTGATTCCCATAAAGGTATTTTTGTCCATAGCTGGCTGTTAAAAATCAGTGTTTCTGTGGGGGTATGAGGGCTGGACCTTTCCATATCACCATCTTGCTGATGTCCAGAGTTTGTCTTCTTTTAATATGGCAGGAGATATATGTTTTTGTATGAATGAAGAGTTAAACTAATAATGTACATTAAAAAACTCCTTTCTATGCCTGACAGAACAATGCTTAATACTTACTGTTGAATTACTTATAGAGAGTCTTGCTTAAAGTATTTTGCTTACAAGTATTAGGAATTTCACTTGCCATGGTACATAAACATATTTGATCTTTTATCTTCCATTAGTCCTTTTCCAGGCTTTAAAACAAATTTACCACATTGCAATGTAGAAATACAGCTATGAACCATCATTTTACTTGCCTAAGTCAAGTGAGGATATCATCCTGGTATTCAAAAACTTTCCTTTCTCCTCAAAATTGCTGGATGATTCTAGCTGATAAAAACAGGTCTAACCAGAGTCACATTTGTTCATTGAAAACCTCAGTAACTGATTCATTTCTCCATGTCAAATCTCTCCCAAACAGGAAGGTAATTCCCATGATGGCATGCTCAGCAGTGTGAAAACACTGAGGTACTGCTGATTTCATCCTTGTTTTTATGTTTTTCACTTTCTTAAGCCACCTTCATTTTATCTACAGATTTCATTGTCTCTACTCATATATTCCTGTGGCATTAGAACCACTGACCAAGCGGGTAAGGAAATCTTTTAAAGGAGACACGTGGTCTTCAGCAGCACAAACAGAAATAGGCTCAAAGTCCTATGAATACTAAGCTGGCTTTCTTAGCATGAGTCTTATATCAATATATTACCGGTCTGGTTTATGGCTGATCACAAAAGACTTTTACATGAGTTAGAGGAGATAGAAATAAAACTGTTTTAATGCAGTGAAGGCCCTGTGGGAGCTAATGGCCATAATCATCAATCTTCTGGTTTATATTTTGGAAACTGCTTGGGAACCTGCAACTTTCCCACATGTGTGATATCTCTTTCTTTAGCTTCCCATGAGTGGGCAGACTCATGTGTAGTTCTGCAGAAAAAAGTGCCAGCTTCTCCTTTAGGTCACGTATTTCATCATGGTTAGAAGTGGTGGAAAATTGATGTGGTCAGTTAATCCTCACAATCCCCCACTTTGCATTTCCTTTTTGGTTTGACCAACTGACTCACTGCATTTTTAGGCCCAACACCAGTTGCAGAGACAACATCTTAGCATAGAGTTATCCAAGAGCTGCTATAATTATACAAATTCTAATCCCTTTAATGAATAGCTTCTTCTATATCATTTATAGAAACTGTGCCTCTGATCAAATCATGACAGACAATATGCCACATAAATCCCAAGACACAAGGGGCTCCATTAGGGTTGGAAGACCACACCCTTATTAAGTAGGCCTACTTCCTTCTTAAATTGGTCATTCTGATATTCTCCTAGACCTGTGATGGCAAACGTTTTTATAAAAACTGCCCACTTTTGCAGTGCTGGTCAACCTGGTCCCTTCCGCCCACTAGTGGGGGTTCTAGCTTTCATGGTGGGCCAATCGTGGCACCGTTTGGTTGCTCTGATACCACCCACCATGAAAGCTGGAATGCCCACTAGTGGGCAGGAGGGACCACGTTGACCAGCACTGCAAAAGTGGGTGGTTTTTATAAAAAGGTTCACCATCATGGTTCTAGACTGAGTTGGCTCATATAAAATAGGTGTAGAATGTACTTCCTTGCCTTGCCTGAAATTTCATGATAAGGAAGTCTTCATTTCATCAAAAATCTCAGAGGACTCCTAGATGTATACTTCTTTGATGTCAGAATTTAGAACTGAACTGTGCACTCTGCCAGAAGGAGAAACTCAAGAGCTTCCCAGAGTCTGTGTGAATAAGTGGCAGATAGTTCTCCAACTTGATAAAAGCAACTCTCACTTGCACCTCAGGTAAAGCTCTCTGGATAAACATCAAATTATATCAAACTACACTAACTCGAAAGTGGTATACCTTTATTATAATTTTACATTACAATTATCTCTTGTTTTTTATATTTTATATTTATATTATACCTTATAACTTCTCAAAAGTCAGCACCTTATAAATTGGTTTAGTGAACAGAGATAGGATGTAGGAAGGCAATTTGAGATTAAGCAAGTGACCCAAGATATAGGCTAGCAGCAGAACCATACTTGGGTTGAAGATTTTCCAATCATAATATTTACATGAGCACACTGACAACTTTAAGTACTTTAAGTATAAAAACAAATAGATGATAAAGCATAGATTATATCTCCAAATGTTTGTAATATCAAATATTGGAAGAAAGAACAATAACCTTCAGCATGTAGTACCCTAGCCAAGTAAGAACCATGAGTGAAGGTGTTGTTGCTACTGAAACTCAACCACAGAAGTAACCAAAAAGCTTCCTATGGATTTACATATAAGAAAACCTATTGTAATTTCTAGCTAGGACCCACCATCCTGGAGGATTTTGACCTTTATCACAATTCATGAAATGAATCTAATATGTGTTTGAGCTATCTCATTTGAAATAATGTAGTCAGAGATATAGATTTAAAGACAATGGTTATTAAGAAACTTAAACTTAACTATTATTTTTGGTTCTCAATGCCAGTAGACTATTCTGAATTAATTTTAATAACTCCTGCAACTGATCTATGAACCAAATATCTTAATGAAATGTCTAAATTTAATAAACTAAAACTTGTTTTTGTCAATTTCATTACTCATCTTGATAGATTGGAGCCTTTGTATCATTCATAACAGGCCTTATCCTCAAGCTTGGACCACATAAATATTTTTTTTAATAAATTTTTATTAATGGTAATGGGATGATATTAATAAATCAGGGTACATATATTCAAAGAAAACATGTCTAGGTTATTTTGTCATTAAATTATGTTGCATACCCCTCACCCAAAGTCAGATTGTCCTCCGCCACCCTCTATCTAGTTCTCTGTACCCCGCCCCCTCCCCTAACTCTCTCCCTCCCTCCCTCCCATGTCCTCCCTCCCCCCATCCCTGGTAACCACCACACTCTTGTCCATGTCTCTTAGTCTCGTTTTTATGTTCCACCAATGTATGGAATCATGTAGTTCTTGTTTTTTTCTGATTTACTTATTTCACTCCGTATAATGTTATCAAGATCCCACCATTTTGCTGTAAATGATCTGATGTCATCATTTCTTATGGCTGAGTAGTATTCCATAGTGTATATGTGCCACATCTTCTTTTGGACCACATAAATATTAAAAGATTCATCTATAGATTTAAAATGTTTCCTTTAAGAGGCCTCAGAACAATCCCCATAAAGAATACTTGTATGATATATATAGGCTATAAACAGACATGAGGACCTTCCTTCAGAACTTCCACATTTATGGTGGCCTTGTTTGCTCAGGTATTCATCTTTACAGATAAGCCTGATGCCCTTTTTCATATCCCACTTGATTTTAGCCATGGTGGGCAGTTCATGGAAACTCACATTTTTGTCCTGCAGAGAGCACATTATCTCAAGCATCCACCATGCATTTTCCCTGGGCCTTGTAATGTCAAGTAACTCTGCTGGATACCCATGTAAGTAAAACAACAAACTGCACAGTTAGCAGCCTTGTGGAAAACTTTTTGACTACTTAATGTCAGGATCTATTGCATCAATTTTCTAGCCTCAAATAGTTTTTTGATGGAATCTTTAGGCTTCTCTTTCAGATAGATAGATATATGATACATAGATAGGCAGATGATAGATAGATAGATAGATAGATAGATAGATAGACAGACAGGTAGGCAGACACTATATATATATATATATATATATATATATATATATAATAGATATATATAGATATATATGTCATCTGCAAATAATGACAGTTTTACCATTTCCTTTCCAATTTAGATTATTTTTATTTCTTTTTCTTGTCTGATTGCTGTGGCTAAGAGGGTCAATGCTATGTTGAATAAAAGTGGTAAATGTGGATGTGTCTTGTGCCTGATCTTAAGGAAAATGTACTTAGCTTTTGCACATTGAGTGTGATGCTAGCTTGAGTTTGCCATATTTGACTTTTATTGTGTTGGAGTATGTTCTCTCTGGTCCCATATTGATGAGTTTTTATTATGAATGGATGTTGGATTATGTCAAATGCTTTTTCTGCATCCATTGATATGTCAAATACTTTCTATTCTTCTTTTGTTTATTTGGTGTATTATGTTAATTGATTTGCAGATATTGAGCAAAGCTTGCATCCCAGGAATTAATTCCACTTCATCTTGGGATATGATCTTTTTTATTGTATTGCTGGATTTGGTTTGCTAATAATTTGTTGAGGATTTTTGCATTTCTGTTCATCAGGGATACTGGCCTATAATTTTCATTATATATATATATATATATATATATATATATATATATAAAATATCTTTGATTTTGGACTCACGGTAATGCTAGCATTATAAAATCTGTTTGGGGCTCTTCCCTCCTCTTCAATTTTTTGTAATTGTTTGAGAAGGATAGGTGTTCATTCTTCCTTGAAATTTAGGTAAAATTCACCTGTGAAGCCAAATGGTTCAGAACTTTTGTTTATTGGAAGTTTTTGATTACTGATTTGATTAAGTTGATAGTGATCAGTCTGTTCAGATTTTTTGTTTCTCCTAATTAGCCTTGGTACATTGTATGTTTCTAGAAAAATTATTCATTTCTTAGAGGCTGTCCAATTTATCGGCATACAATTGTTCACAGAATTTTTGTATAACTCTTTGTAGTTTTGTAGTGTCAGTTGTCATCTATCTTTCATTTCTGATTTTACTTATTTGGGCCATCTCCTTTTTTTCTTGATGTGACTGGTTAAAAGGTTTAACTATTTTTTCATAGAATCAGCTCTTGGTTTTCTTGATCTGTTCTATTGTTTTTAGACTGTACTTTATTTCTAATCTGATTTTTTATTAATTTGAATTTATTGTGTTTACATAGATTCTAGTGTCCCAATAAATATAATATACTCACACCTACCTCTGTGTCCCTATTTGTACCCTCTTTGCTCCCCTCACCCTAACTCTCTCACCACTTCCCTCTGGGATTTGCTGTCCTGTTATCTGTTTCTCTGTGTTAAGCATATATAATTTCACAAATTCCTTCCCCTTCTCTGATTCCCTCCTCATTCCCCTTCCCTCTGACAGCTGTCCCTCTGATCCCTGTGACTCCACTTCTGCCTCTATTCCAGGGGTCAGGAAAATTTTTGGCTGAGAGAGCCATGATTGCCACATATTTTAAAATGTAATTCCGTGAGAGCCATACAATGACCCGTGTATGTTATGCATTATCCAATAAAAATTTGGTGTTGTCTCAGAGGACAGCTGTGATTGGCTCCAGCCACCCACAACCATGAACATGAGTGGTAAGAAATGAATAGATTGTTATACATGAAAGTGTTTTATATTTTTAATGTTATTATTTCTTTTATTAAAGATTTGTGAGCCAGATGCAGCCATCAAAAGAACCACATCTGGCTCACAAGCCATAGGTTCCCAACCCCTGCTCTATTCCATTCCTCAGTTCACTTTGTTCATTATATTCCACAGAAAAGTGAGATCATATAATATTTGTCTTTCTCTGTCTGGCTTATTTCACCTAGCAAAATAATCTCAAGGTTCATCCATGCTGTGGCAAAGGTAAGATTTTCTTCTTTTTCATGGCAGCATAGTATTCCATTGTGTATATGTACCACAGTCTTTTAATTTACTCGTCCACTGATGGACACTTGGGCTGTTTCCAGATCTTGGTTATTGTAAACAATGCTGCAATGAACATGGGGGTGCTTATCTTCTTTTGAATCAGTGATTTAGTATCTTAGGATATATTCCTAAAAGTGAAATAGCTATGTCAAAAAGCAGCTCCATTTTTAATTTTTTGAGGAAACTCCATACTGTTCTCCACAGTGGCTGCACAAGTCTGCATTCCCACCAGCAGTGCAGGAGGGTTCCCTTCTCTCCTCACCCTCGTAAGCACTTATTGTGTGTTGATTTGTTAATAAGCACCATTCTGACAGGTGTGAGGTGGTATCTCATTGTGGTTTTCATTTTAATTTCTCTGACAATTAGTGACATTGAACATTTTTTCATATGCCTATTGGCCATCTGTATGTCCTCTTTGGAGAAGTGTCTATTCATTTCTTTTGCCCATTAATTAATTAGATTGTTTACTTTCCTGGTATTGAGTTTTAGAACTTTTTTATAAATTTTGGTTATTAACCCCTTATCAGATGTATTGGTGAAATGTTCTCTCATTATGTGGGTTGTTAGCAATCTTGAAATTGAAGAGTAAAGTAGGAGGTATCATACTTCCTGATATCAAGTTATACTACAAGGCCAGTGTAATCAAAACAGCTTGGTGCTGACATAAGAACAGGTATACAGATCAATGGAACAGAACAGAACAGAGAACTCAGAAATAAGCCCATGCCTTTATGGTCAATTGATATTTGACAAAGGTAGTAAGAGCATGCATTCTCTTTAATAAATGATGTTGTGAAAATTGGACAGGTACGTGCAAAAAAATGAAGCTAGACCACCAACTTACACCATTCACAAAAATAAACTCAAATGGAAAAAAGACTTAAATGCAAGTCATGAAATCATAAACATCTTGGAAGAAAACATAGGCAGTAAATGCTCGGATATCTCTTATAGCAATATTTTTTCGGATTTATCTCCATGGGCAAGTGAAATAAAGGACAGGGTGAACAAATGGGACTATATCAAACTAAAAAGCTTTTGCACAGCAAAAGATACCATTAAGAAAATAATCTGATTTTTATTATTTCCTTCCTTTTATGTGATTTTTGAGCTTGTTTGTCATTCTTTTTCTAGTTCATTAGTTGTAGGGTTAGATAGTTTATTTGAAATTTTCCATGTTTCAGATTAAGATCTGTTTGTGATCTAACATTATGATCTGTGCTGACAAATGTTCCATGTGCATTAGAAAAGAATATATAATCTACTACTTTGGAGTGAAATGTTCCAAAAATATCGATTAAATTCATCTGATCTATAGTGTCATTTAAGGCCACTGTTTCCTCATTGGTTTTCTGTCTGGATGATCTATCTATTGATATCATTGTACTGTTAAAGTTCCCTACTATTTTATTACTGTTGATCTTTCCCTTTATATCCTTTAATATTTGCTTTATGTTATTTAGGTGCTCCTACACTGGGTGCATAGATGCTTACAAGAATTATATCTTTTTGTTGTATGGATCACTTTATCCTTATGAAATTTCCTTCTTTGTTTCTTGTCTCAGCCTTTGCTTAAAGTCTATTGACTAATATGTTTTGATACCACAGCTTTTGTTTCCATTTGCATAAGATATCTTTGTCAATCCTTTTACTTTCAGTCTGTGTCTTTCAATCTGAGGTGAGTCTCTTGTAGGCAGCATATGCATGAGTCATTTGTTTTATCAACTCAGCTACTCTATGTCTTTTGTTTGAAGCATTTAGTCTATTTACATTTAGAGTTATTACTGATAGGTGTTCAGTCATTACCATTTTATTATTCTGACTGTTTTTATACACCTCTGTTTCTTTCTTATTCTCTTGCTCTCCTATCTTGTATCTTGATGACTTTCTCTAGTGTTATGTTTGAATTCTTTTTTTTTTTTTTTTAGATAAGAGGAGGGGAGGTAGTGAGGCAGACTCTTGCATGTGCCCTGGCAGGGGTTCACCTGGCAACACTCGAATGACGTTGATGCTCGAGTACCAAGCTATTTTTAGTGCCCAAAGCTGATGCACTTGAACTAACCAAGCTACCTTCAGCATCCAGGGCCATGCTCAAACCAATCGAGCCACTGGCTTTGTGAGGGGAAGACAAAGAGAAGAGGGAGAGGAAGGAGGAGAGAAGCAGATGGTCACTTCTCCTGTGTGTCCTGACTAGAAATCAATCCCAGGATACCCATACACCAGGCTGATGCTTTATCCACTGAGCTATTGGCTAGGGCCAGATTCCTTTCCATTTATTTATTGCATATCTCATAGATGTTTAGATTGTGGCTTTCATGTGCATTGTGTGTACCAAGCTGTGTTTGTACCAGTCTATTTTAAGTTGAAGGTCAGTTTAGTTTGAACATATTCTAAAATCACTACTATTTTTAATTACTCCCTCCATATTTATGTTTTTCTAATTTTTTGTGTGTGTTTGTTTGTATGTTCCTTTATTTATTGTTGTAGTTACACTGTCTTTCCACTTTTGTCTTTTAAACTTTGTAGTAGCTTTATAATGACTGATCTACTTACCTGTTTGCCTTTGTAATTGACAATTTTTTTCTTTCCTATATTTTCTTATTTGTATTTTGATCTTTTCTTAAGCCAGTCAGAGAAAGATAAGTACCATATGATTTCACTTATATATGGAATCTATTGAACAAAATGAACTAACAAGAATAATAGAAACAGACTCATAGATAACAGGCTGGTTGCTATTGAGGATAGGCTGAATGAGGAGGGTGGTAGGAATTGAACAAAAAAAAAAGGACAAAAAAATACTCATGAACTACAGTATGGTGATTGCCAGGGGGAGGGGAGTAGAGGAAGGTACTGGTGGATAAATAGTAATGAACAAAGAATTGACCTGTGGGGGGAGATGAACACAAAATGTGGTATACAGAGATGTGTTATAGAATTGGGCACCTGAAGCCTTTATAATTATATTACCCAGTTCACTCCAATAAATTCAATTTTTTAAAAAAGAACTACCTTTAACATTTCCTATAATACTGGTTTAATGGTGATATGCTATTTTAGTTTTCTCCTGTCTGGGAAACTCTTTTGATTCTAAATAATAGCCTTGCTGGGTAGAGCAATCATGACAGCACATCTTTGCCTTTCATCACTTTGAATATTTTGTGCCAATCCCTTCTGGCCTGCAAAGTTTCTATTGAGAAATCAGCTGACTTTATGGGCTCTTAACTAACTGCTTTCCTCATGCTACTTTTAAGATTCTTTGTCTTCAACTGTTGGCATTTTCATTATGATGTGTTTGGTATGGGCCTTTTGGGGTTCATCTTGTTTCATATTCTCTGTACTTCCTGAACTTGTGTGTCTATTTTCCTTGCCAGGCTGGTAAAGTGTTAAGTCAGATTTCTTCAAATAGGTATTCAATCCCTTGCCTTCTCTCTTCTCCTTCTGTAACCCTTATGATGCACATATTGGTAAGTTTGATGTTTTCCCTGAGACCCCTTAAATAAACTTCTTAATTTTTTTATTTCTTTTTATTGTTCAGATTGGGTGTTTTCTTCTACCTTGTCTTCCAGATCACTAATTCAGTCCTCTTCCTGACCTAATCTACTATTTATTTCCTTTATGTTATTCTGCACTTCAGTTTTTCTATATTTCTGTTTCTTTTTTATGTTTTCTATCTCTGTTTTTATGTTTCCTATATCTGTGTTGAAGTTCTCGCTGAATTAATCTATTCCTCTCCTAAGTTCACTGAACATCCTTATAATCAGTTTTAAACTCTGTATCTGGTAAATTGTTTGTCTCTTTTATTTAATTCTTTTCCTAGAGTTTTGCCCTGTCCTTTCATTTGGGACATATTTATTTATATTCTTATTTTGGCTGACTCACTGTATTTATATTTAAGTATTAGGTAGACTTGTTGCATTTCCAGGTCTTGGCACAGAGTGGCCTTATGTAGTCAGTGTCCTGTGAGGCCCAGTGGTATAGTCTACCTGGTCACCTGAGCTGAGTGCTCCAGGGATTCCCATTGTGTGGGTTATGTGTGCCCTTCTCTTGTAATTGAGCTTTGATTGATGTTGGTCCATCAATGGTATGGAATTGACCCTCTGATTGATTGGCTTTGAAGGCTAGGTATGACTACAGTGGACAAGCTCTTGTGTCAGGGATGATGCCATGGAGTGGGAGTCACTTTAGTGGGACTCTACTGCCAGCCAAGCCCACCATTCAAGTTTGTTTGTTGTGGACTTGTTTTGGTGGTGCTCTTGTGTGGTCTGAAGCCAACCACTGTGTATCTTAGTTCTAGAGTCTCTTGGGAGGGGCTCTGGTGTGGGTCAAGTTCAGCTATCTTTTGTGTCCAGGTTGGGACCATCTGGAAGTTACAAAATGATCTGTAGTTGGTTGCCTCTTGTTCTGGGCTTGAAGGCACTTTGGAGAGGCTATTTGGTGAATCATTACTGGCTGCCACTACTTCCAGGCTTATGATCCTTTGGTGAGCACCACAATGTGAGCTGAGACCAGCTGCCACTTGTATGTGGCCACTTAGTTGAGGCTAAATTCCAAACCAAGACTAGACACTGTTTATGTCAGATGTGGGGCTACTTGATAGGAGTTACAATGTAAATTGAGACCAGTCACCATTTGTACCATGCTTGTGGTAGCTTAGCAAGAGGTCCAGGACACACTGAGTCCAGCCACAGCTTATTTGTGGTTGAGGAATCTTTGAGAGATTTTAGGAGTGTCTTCCTCATAATTAGAGGCAGTTTGCTTGTGTGAACAAGTCACTGGAAGAGGATGCACTGGGCATGCTATTTGGGTAGGGCAGGGAAAACAATTTAGTCAGATTAATGGAGAGCTCTGATTTGATGTGTGCCTGTGCCAGGCTGGCTGCATGTGGGAAGGGATCAACATAATTCCATCCCCAGAGGCAGCTACCCCCACTGCTGCCTCTCCAGCTGCTGCCCTGAAGCTAGTCAACTTAGTTCCTCTCTGAATGGCTCTGGCACTTTTTGAACTGCTGCATCTGTGCTGAAGCCCAGAGTGAGTGAGATTGTGAGGGAATGAGTCTGTGTTCTTTAAGACCTGCAGCATTTAGGTCTCCAGCAGCCTTTACTCTCACTCAGATGCACTCCCTGATGGTTTTCACAGCCAGATATTATAGGCATTCCTCTTCCAGGCAATGGAGCCCTGAAAAGGGGACCCCTGTGTGGAGCCGAGACCCCTTGCTCTTAGGGAAAATTTTTACCACTGTGATATCCCTCCTGATTCTTAGTCACCACACCATGGATTGGGACATGCCTTTTCCATTTCTTCACCTTTCCTGCTAGTCTCAATGTGGCTTCTGTTTTACATTCTTAGTTACAGTACTTATGTTCATCTAGTCTTCAGGTGGTTCTCAATGATGGTTGTTTTATAAGTGCATTGTAATTTTGATGTGGCCATGGGAGTAGACAAGCACAGCACTTAAAATCTGATAATGCGCCTGACCTGTGGTGGCGCAGTGGATAAAGCGTCAACCTGGAAATGCTGAGGTTGCCGGTTCGAAACCCTGGGCTTGCCTGATCAAGGTACATATGGGAATTGATGCTTCCAGCTCCTCCCCCCTGTCTCTCTCTCCCTCTTTCTCTCTTCTCTAAAATGAATAAAAAATAAATAAAAAATTTTTTAAAATCTGATAATGCAATGCCTTCAGCATTGTTTGTTTTTCCTCAAAATTACTTTGGCTATTTTGATTTTTTTGTGGTTCCAAGTGAGTTTCAGAAATTTTTTCCCTATTTCTACAAAAAATGCTATTAGAATTTTTTACTTTGACTCAATTATATGTTATGTGATTGCCATTGTAGTGATATTTATCATATTATATAATTATTGTACAATATTATTGTCTATATTTATTATACTATGCATTATATACAGTGGTACCTTGAGATACAAATTTAATTCATTCTGTAACTGAGCTCATAAGTCAGTCAACTTGTATATCGAACTGCCAATACTGGACCTCTGTGCCAACACACCAACTAGTGGCAGCTTCACGAATCACAACTCATATCTCGGAATTTTGCTCAGATCTTGAACAAAAATACGGACCAAGTTGCAGCTCGTATCTCAAAAAAAAAAAAATCGTATGTTGGTCTGTTTGTATCTCAAGGTACCACTGTATCTAAATTATGGCTTATTTACTACTCATTACAAATATAAATATATACCTTTAAACACCATCACTCTTATCCCCACTATTTCCTGTTAGCCACCATTTTACTTTGTTTTTTACAGATTTGATTTCATTAGATTCAACATATATGTGATATCATATAGCATTTGTCTTTATCTAATTTATCTGAGTCAGCATAATGTGCTCAAGGTCTGTTCATGTTGCCTCAAATGGCTGGACACCCTCCATTCTCATGGCTGAATAATATTCCACTGTTTCTGTGTACCGAATCTTTTTTTATTTATCCCTTGCTGGGCATTTGGGCTGTTTCTAAATCTTTTCATTGTGTGCTTTTTGCATTATGTTCAAAAAATTTTAGCCAAGATTATTATCAGTGAGTTTCTTCCCTACATTTTCATTTTAGGGTTTTGTACTGGCCTTATGTTTAAGTATTTGATCTATTTTGAGTTAACTTTTATGAGTGCTGTTAGATCAAGGGCAAATTCCATTGTTCTGCCTGTGTTTCTCCAATTTAAACAGCACTAATTGTCAAAAAGACCCTCCTTTTTCCACTGGATGTTCTTGGCTACCTTGTTGAATATTAGTTGACCGTAAATGCTAGGACTTAACTCTGTGCTCCCTATGCTGTTCCATTGGTTTATGTGTCTAATTTTGTGCTGGTACCACATTGCACTATGACTTTGATCTTATAAATAGAAAAATTCCAAAGATTCTGTCAAAAAATGTCAAAATTAATCAACAATTTTAGTAAAGTGGCAGCTAAAAAATCAACATACAAAGATCAGTTGCATTTCTTTACACTAATTATGAAGCATCTGAAAAAGAAATAAAGAGAAATTTCCCATTCACAATAGCATCAAAAATAAAATGCTTAGAAATAAACAAGAAAGTGAAAGATCTGTACAATGAAAACTACATAATTTTTGCTGAAAGAAATACACAAAAGAAAGATATCCTGTGTTCATATATGAGAAGAATATTGTTAAAATATATTTGGACTACCCAAAGCCATCTACAGATTCAGTACAATTTTCCACCTATCAAAATTCCAAAGGTCTTCTCCATAGAAATTAAAGAAACACAACCTAAAATTTGTGTGGAACCACAAAAGACCTCAAACAGCAAGCAATCTTGAGAAAAAAAAGAACACATTTGGAGGTATCAAACTACCAGACTTTATACTATTGAAAGTTTTATACAGGTTGCATTGAATCTGTAGATTGATTTGGTTACCATGGACATTATAAAAAAATTACTTCAATTCATAAACACTGGGTTTATTTCCACTTATTTGTGTCTGCTTTGAATTTTTATCAGTATTTAATAGTTTTCAGTGTACAAGTTTTCCACCTTTATAGGTTAATTCCTAATTTTTTTTTATTTTTGTTACTATTGTGAATGGGATTTCATTTCCAGATAGTTTATTATTAGTGTATAGAAATACAATGGATTTTTATAGTTGATTTTGTATCTTGAAATTATGCTGAATTCATAATTATTAGTTCTGAGAGGCTCTTTATGGAGTCTGTAGGGTTTTCTACAATAGACTATGTCATTTGCAAACTGATTACTTTTTCCTCTCTAATTTGTGTGCCTTTTATTTCTTTTTATTACCTAATTTCTCAGTACTATGGTACATAAAAGTAGTGAGACAGGGCATCCTTGCTTAGTACAGATATTGGATAAAATGTGAAACAGCTTTTCAACATTGAGTAGGATGTTATCTGTGGGCTTTTCTATAAGGCCTTTATTGTGTTGAGATAAGAACAATAGAGAAGAAAATTTCTACAAGATTTGGCCAAAGTAGGTTTGTAGTTGTATAAAAAATATAATTCAAAAATAATAATATAGGAATAAACTCTTGTATTTCACATACAAACATGAGGGGTTTTTTTGCCCTACTTTGTATATCTAATTCATTGAGTTTTAATTATGAAAGATTACTTAATTTGTGAAATGCTTTTTCTATATTTTTCAAGATAATCATGTAATATTTATCTTTTATTCTGTTAATGTGGTTATTATACTTATTGATCTGAATATGTTGAAGTAGTCATACATACCAGGGATAAATATACTGAATCATGGTATGTAACCCTATTAATTTCCTATTGAATTAAGTTTACTAATATTTGGTTGAGGACTTTTGCATCTATGCTCATAAGAGAAATTGACCTGTAGTTTGTCTTGTGGTATCTATCTTTCTTGGGAATCAGGATGATGGTGGCAAGATAAAATGACTGAAAATGTTGCCTCTTCTATATTTTGGTAGAGTTTTAAAAGGATTGGCACTCTTTTAAATATTTAATAGAATTCACTAGTGAAGTCATCTGGTCCTGGAATTTTCTTTATGGGAGTTTTTGATTAATGATTCAATATCCTTATTTATTGATCTTTTGATACTTTCTGTCTTTTAAGGATTTATTTTTAGTAGGTGATATATATCTAGGGATTTATCCATTTCATCTAAGTTGTCAATTTGTTAGTATATAATTTTTATAGTAGTCCCTTATGACTTTTTCTATTTCTATGACATCATTGTAATGTCTCCTCTTCTACCTCTGAATTTATTTCACTCTTCTTTGTTTTTTCTTAGTCTTGCTAAGTTTACAAATTTTGTTTATCTTTTCAGAAAATCAATTTTTAATTTTATTGCTTTTTTTCTATTTTTCTACTCTTTGATTTATCTCTGCCCTATTATTCCCTTTCTTCTGATAATGTTAGGCTTATTCTTATACCAGTTTATTGAGGTTTAGTCTAGGTTGAGATCTTTCTTCTATTTTAATATTGAAGTTCATTTTTATAAACTTCTCTTTTAGTACTTCTTTTGCTGCATCCCATAAGTTATACTATGTGTGTTTCTGTTTATATTGGTCTCAAGATATTATTTTTCTTTTGATTTCTTCTTTGACTCAATAGTTCTTCAAAAGTGTGATTTTCATATATTTGTTAATTTTTCTGTTTTGCTTTTGTTATTAATTTATAATTACATTGTATGTAGTTTGATAAAATATCTGAAATTATTTCATTGTTCTTAAATTCAAGACTTATTTAGTGACCTAGTACATGGTCTATCCTAAGGAATGTTACAGTGAAAAGAACATGTGTTCTGCTACAGCTTGGTGAAATGTTCTGTATATATCTTTTAGGATCATTTGATCCATAGTATTGTTCAAGTAGATGTTTCTTTATTGATGTTCTGTCTGGATTATTGAAAATAATATATTGAAGTCTCCTATCATTGTTATCTACATCTGCCTTCAGATCTATCAGTGTTGCTGTATATATTTACATATATTATGGATCCATACATCTTTATAATCATTATATCTTCCTGGTGAATTGAAATTTTCATCATTGTGTAAGTACCTTCTTTGTCTTGTAAAAGTTTTAAATTTAAAGTTAATTTTGTCTTATAGAAGTAGAAATCTCTGCTCTCTTGTTTACCATCCCTTCACATTCAGACTACATGTGTCCTGAAATCTAAAGTGAGTTCTTGTAGATAGCATTTGGTTGAATATTCTTTTTTAATAAATTTACCTACTTTCTATTTTCTTATTGTTAATTTTAATTCAATTTTCTCTTTCAGGACTTTGAATATATCATCCCAGTCTTTCCTGACTTGCAAGGTTTCTCTGAAGAAATCTGCTAAGTTTTATGGGGAATAACTGTATGTGGTGAACTGTGTTTCTCTTGCTGCTTTAAAATTCTCTTTGTCTTTGAATTTTGACAGTTAAGTTATAATTCCTCTCAGTGAAGACCTCTTTTATCACTTCCCAGCCTTTTGGATAAGATCAAGTGTAGGTTCTACCTAGTGAGATCCCTTAGGCTAGATGAGTACATAATGTCCATTTTTCTCCACAGATTTGAGACACTTTTAGTCATTGTTTCTTTTTTTTTTTTTTTTTGTATTTTCCTGAAGCTGGAAATGGGGAGGCAGTCAGACAGATTCCCGCATGCGCCCAACCGGGATCCACCCAGCACGCCCACCAGGGGGCGATACTCTGTCCATCCGGGGCATCGCTCTGTCGTGACCAGAGCCACTCTAGCACCTGGGGCAGAGGCCAAGGAGCCATCCCCAGCACCTGGGCCATCTTTTGCTCCAATGGAACCTCAGCTGCAGGAGGGGAAGAGAGAGACAGAGAGGAAGGAGAGGGGGAGGGGTGGAGAAGCAGATGGGCGCTTCTCCTGTGTGCCTTGGCCAGGAATCGAACCCGGGACTTCCGCATGCCAGGCCGACGCTCTACCACTGAGCCAACCGGCCAGGGCCTCATTGTTTCTTTAAATAAAATTTCTTCTCCTTTTTGGATTCCCATAATATGTATATTATTTTACTTACTGGTATTATATAAGTTCTGTCGCCTTTCCTTATTCTTTTTCACTCCCCTATATTTTTGTTTCTCTGACTTTATATTTGCTAATGATGTATACTTGAGTTTGATGATTCTTTTTTCTGCTTGATTGTACCTTCTGTAAAAGTTCTCTGTTGATTTTGTCATCATTGTTGTTCATTCTTTATATTCTTCAGATCCAAAATTGATGTTTGGTTTTTTTTTTATAGCTTCTGTCTCTTTGTTGAATTTCTCATTTTGTTCATGTCCTTTTTCTTTAATGTAGTTGTCAATCTGTGTTTCCTTGTAACTCACTGAGCTTTTGAAGATGGTTATTTCTAATTTGTCAGGTAGTACCCAGATCCACATTTCTTTAGGGCCAGTTACTAGAGCTTTATTTTGTTCCTTTGGTGGAATCATGTTTCCCTAATTCTTCCTGAACCTTGTGTTGGTATCTGCACATTTGAATAAATAATCACCTCTCTCAGTCTCTGTAAACTGGCATCATCATGAAAGTCCTTCATGAGTCAGGTTGGACAGAAATTTTGGCAGAATGATTGGTGGAGTTCACAGATGGGCTGGCAGGCAGAGTCCATGCAAGCCTGGTGCCAGGGTCTGTGGGTGGGTAGATCAAATACAAGGGTCTGTGAGTCGACAGTTGGGTTTCAGAATACTTGTGAAGCTAGGGTTGGTGCCAGGATTCATAGACAGGTACACATTCTGCTGTGAAGTCACAGGCCAGCTGTTGAGATCCATGTGTTAATTGTTGAGAGCCCCCATCCTTTTCTATATTGGTAGCTCCTCCCACCCTTGGCTATCTAACCATACCAATTCCCTCAGTGTTCTGGATGAGGCACAACAGAAGCAGGCTTCTCAAGTAGCTTCCTAAAAGACTGAAGATGTTGGATGTTCACTTTACTCTCTATCCCATGGGAGAACTGTGGGCTGACAGGGACTTCCATGGTGCTGCGCTATTCTGGATTGGGGTACAGGTGACATTACCCATGAAACTGTTTTTAATCTTTTTAATGCATCTTTTCTAATTTCTGTGCTCTGCTTGAGTCATAATCTCTCACTTTGATTTCAGAACTCTCTCATGAAGGTATATTCATAGATGGTGGTTTAAATTGGTGTTAAAATTGTATAATGGATATGTGCAGTTCAAATCCATATTGTTGAAGGATCAAATGTATGCCCAGAAGATTGATAACATGTAGTCTAACAAATACCTGTACATGAATGGTCATGGAAGCACTATTGAGAATAGCCAAAAAGTAGAAACCACTGAAATGTCCATTAGCTGGTGAATGGATAAACAATATGGTGCATATCCATACAGTGGAATGTTATTCAGCCACATAATAAAGTGCTGATCCATGCTCTAACTTGAATGAACCTGAAAAACATTGCCCTAAATAAAAGAAGCCATATCCAAAAATCACATATTGCATGATTCCATTTATATAAAATATATGGGATGCCTCCCACCCTCCTCTGCTCCTGAGCAAAGGGAGACAGAAAGGCAGGTCAATTAGTTTGCCTGGAACACCATCCTAATACACTGTAACTCTCATTGTGCTTTGTAAAATAAATGTCCATAGTACAAAAGTGAATCCTTTCAGTCAGCTGAAGTCTGGACAGACTGGATTTGGTACCTTACGTAAACAAATTTCTTTGGTGCCCAGGTCTTATTTCCTTGATACAAAGGCTTTTCCATGGTAAGAATTCCTAAAGGGCTTGTTTCTAAATATTTATATATTACTCCAATCAAAGGCTGAATTAGTCGCCACTTTTACTTTAAAAGTCTCCATAATTTTTCCTCCAAGTACTTTGCTTATGTAGTTAATAGATGGACACCATTTGATGTATGGCCTATCAGCATCAATTTGTAGATCTGAAGCAGGCTTGGCTCATGAACAGGTAAGAAGATAGAATTAACCAAAATCACAAATGGCTTCTTTATCTGATTCTACAAAGTATGAACAGGCATTGTGAAGTTATGTTCCTATAAGTATTCTAGAAGATGAAGTATAAGTATCCTTAAATTGTATGTATGTACCACATCTTTGAAATACTACTCAGCCATAAAAAATTATGACATAATGCTATTTACGACAACATGGATGGATCTTGAGAATATTATACTGAGTGAAATAAGTAAATCAGAAAAAGCTAAGAACTGTATGTTTTCACACATAGGTGGGATATAAAACTGAGATTCATGGACATAGATAAAAGTTAAAGGGTTACCAGGAGGAAGGAGTATATGGGAGGGGGTGGAGGTAAGGGACAAATATACAGTAATGGAATATGATTTGACTATGGGTGATGGGTAGATGACATAATCAACAGTTCAAATATATACTATAGAAATGTTCACCTGAAACCTATATACTCTTGGACCCTAGCCAGTTGGCTCAGTGGTAGAGCATTGACCCAGCCTGTAGATGTGCCAGGTTTGATTTTCAGTCAGGTCACACAGGAGAAGTGACCATCTACTTTTCAACCCTTCTCCCTTCTCTCTTCTTCTCTTCCCCTCCCACAGCCATGGCTCAATTAGTTCTAGGACATTGGCCCAGCACTGAAAATGGCTCCCTGTATTCTCCACCTCAGGCACTAAAATTAGCTTGGTTGTAAGTGGCCCCAGACAGGGATTGCCAGATGGATCCCAGTTGGGGTGCATATGGGACTCTGTCTCTATCTCTCTTTCTCTCACTTGGAAAAAAAGGGAAAAAAATAATTTCAAAAAAAATTAAAACCTATGTACTCTTATTGATCAATGTCACCCTGTTTAATTTTCTGGAAAAAATAGAACACTTAAAAAAGTATCCTTAAAGCAACTTCTCTGAAAAACAAGTATTCTCATCCTATGGAAACAGAACAGAAGGGTGGTGTCTCTGCCACCTTCCCTTCTGACCCTAGCAATCTGCAAGTTTATATGCACATTATGAATAGGAGAGGCATTCTAGAAGTATACAAGCAGTACACCATCAGAGGTCTTCTCAGTGCAGTAATGCCTAAGGTCGGTTTTGGGTAAAGAGTGTTGGATAGTTTAATGGAAGCTAGAATCTAGAAGGAAGGAGATTTTTCTTAATGTTCTTAACATAGTCTGCTTCAAACTTCAAGCTTCTGAATCATTTTGGGACTGTTTAATTTACCAGTATTTGGAGGGGGTCATGCCTTTGGCCCAACATGATCTTGGCTATGTGAGAGAGGCAGCTCCCACAGGATAAGCTCATATAACACAATGGCAAAGAAACATATTAGGAACTGGGACAAACTGGTAGATGGCATTTCAATTAGGATCCTCGATGGGCTCATTCAGAAAACAAAACAACTAGGTTTCTCCATCTGCTGAAAATAACTCCAGCAAGATCCAGCTTTCTTCCGGTTGCAAAGCCAAAACTCCCAGTTTTCATCAAGAGACCTTCATAGAGAAATATATGTTTAATCTATGCCTCTCTAAATGATAGTCTTTGTATTTAAATGGTCTACTTCCTGAACCATCTGACAAGCAATGTTGATGAACTGGCATATATGATCATGTGTATATAGATGTTTGTTGAAACTGCTGCCCTCATATCACTAAAAAAACTCATACTATCTGAGGAGCAGAATGTGTATGGTTAAATTCTACTGAAGAGAGCTGGTATGCCTCTGTCATTGGGTCTCAGCCCTTAGGAACTTCACTGCATAGTATGTCTGTGCCACTTACCCTTGTATGCAGTTCCATACAACCTAATTCAATCTAACTGGAGAGCATGCCTTCACTGGTTCTGTTGTTCAGTAATAGTTTGAGTCTCTGTCCACATGGTCAGGTTAATTTTTCTCTTGGTGCCTAATTCTGTGCTTATTATCTATGCTCATATAGGGGGCTAGACTGAGATCAACCTACTAGACTTATTCTTGGAGCTAGTGGGAAGGGTTACAGATGAGGCTGATTGATTCACTGTGACTTCACATTGCAACCTCCTTAATCTAATTATTGCAATCAAGGAATTGTTAACCAAGCAAACCTTGGGACTGGAGGTTGCTTCTGCATCTGAGAGAAGGATGCTTGTGAGAGGGGCTCTCAGGGTCTTGACCATGAAGGCATGGGCTCTGGAATATCTAAAGGGAACTTGAGAAACAGCTGACACAATGGCGAAGAAAGTGCCAGTAAGTCACTGTCAACAATGATAGAATTCAGAAAAAAGATCTGTCTATGACTCTAGCTTATATACACAGTGTATAGAGACCTTGTACTGTTCCTAAAGATCTCTTATACTTACTGGTTTAGGGTCCATGTGAAGCTGATGGTGTGCTCACAAAATTTATAACCACGAGCTTGAAAGAGAAACCCAAATAGCAGTAAGCATCTAACAAAGTGACAGAAGGCAAGCAAGCTATCAGGACATTTTCTCAGCAAAGTTATGTATTGTAAAGAAAGCATGATCAAATAAATCGACTTGAAGTTTCTCAAAGAGGCATCATCAGTATTGCTGTCTTAAATAACTTTCTTCACTTGAGTTTGTACAAAAGTTGGAAACTACACAGCACTCTGGTTATAGGCACTTTACTTTCAATGTTCTTTGAAAACCTCATTACCATTTTTACCTTTTTAATCAGAGAAAATGGTATTAAAACTTTCCTTTGAGTATGCTTCACATAGTTTTAAGATAAAGAAAAAGTACTTCTAGGTTCTATTACCCTTCCTCATGATTTCTATAAGCCTGCCTGAATGGTTTCTAATATAAAGCTAACATTTGAATCCTTTGGAGAAAGCAAAGCGCTGCTTCATGCCAGTGGGAACCCTGCCTTCTCAATTCTGTATGGTTCCTTTACTGCTGCCAGGGCACTGGGAACTTAGGAGGGTCTGTTTCCATGTGCCCTGTTGGTGAATGATACACCTTTATGACCTGCCACACAAATGGTAGGAGACACTGGAATGAGGGGGAAGAATGAAGGTGGTTATCAGTTATACTACTGAGACTGTAAAAAAACCACTCTTTCACCTAGAGGTTTTGCCTCAGTGTAAGCATCATGGGCTGAGGCCTTGTACTTGTTGTTAGGCTACTGTGAAGCATCTTATTCTTTTTGTAACATGCTCCTTTGGCACTTTTTGGAGGGCCACGTGAAACAGCTAGAGAATAAGAGGGCATTAGGAATGGACATTTTCTCCTGGGGAGGGTGAAGACCTATTCTCCTAAAAGCAGAAATTATATTCCTCAAAGTCTTTCAGTGTGGTATTGAATTCCTTCTATTTAAGGGATAGCTGGTAGAAAAGTATACCAAAACCTAGGGTTTTTAACAGCCCTTTTAGAACAAAACAGTAAGGAGCTCTGGTTTGACCTCACATGTATGCCCTGGTACCTCCCATATATTTCACATGAGCTCTAATTGAAGGTCATGTTTTTCTTTCACAATACCAACATCACTAACCAAGGCTATTCTCCAGTTACCAAAGAATGATTCTTGTAGTTTCTCATGAATACCTGGGTTTGTAGCTATCCATATCCTGATGAGCTATAAAAAGAAAAATTTCTATCAGCTTTAGTAAAGGGAAATCTCACTTCAATGCATACTTATATAGAACTCTGAAAGAATCACTGTTGGACCCTTCAAGGTAGCTGTCCCTATCTAGTATGGTAAAAGAACTTCTGTTTTAGTATTTCCACACCCCACTGACCCTTTCCCTGTGCCCAGGCAGGTCTGAGAGAAAAAATAGGGGGCCAGCAGCCATTAGTGTTTTCTATAAAGCATGAATATAGGCAGACAGCAATCAAATGACTAGAGGAACAAGAATCAGGGAAGCACATAAAATTGTGGATACAACAACCCTACAGCATTTTGAGTATGGGAAAGGGTTTGGGCATAACTGCCACCTCAGATGGGGCTCCGATAGTCCTAGTAAGGCTCTCAGTCAGACCAAGGAGCCTCATATGTGAAGCAATAGCTTTATTTATGCCTATGAGAAAATACAGGTAGACTTAGATGCAGTGGAAATTGCAGATCTGCTCCCAAGGCTCCCGAATTTCTATGGAATGTAGTCACTGAAAAGTCACATTTTGGCCAGGGTGATGTGTTTTCAACTGGGCTGGACTGATACACATCCCAAGAATATCCTTTTATAGTTCTTTGTGGGCACCCAGCCCTTGGTCAAATAGCAAATAGATCTTACTATGATTTACTGGCCCTTTTCTTTGCATATACCCCTGCCTGCTGGAATGTGGCAAAGTCACCTAACTTCTGTTGGTATAAATCCAAAGCTTTGGATGTATACTTACTGGTAGTTGACTGTGAATTTCCATATATTTACTTTAAGTCCATCCCATGTACAATACATATAATCTGTAATTGGCCCTCTGTATATGGGATATACAGAGGATTTATCACAGGGTTAAGTTCTGATAGGCAAGTATGTTGGTATATCAGGGTGTGTTAATAGACCTGGAGGCCAAAAACTATGAATGGGGAAGCTTGGCTGAGTATAGAGGACCAGGCCTGGCTCCCAACACTGCAGCTGCTCCTTCCAACTCATATGGATTTCAGGACTAATTCTTCATTCCCAAAATATAATACAAGCCCATAGCCATCAGAACCTCCACAGTTAACCCCTTTACACCTCTGCTTGCTCACTGCAGCATAGTAGCCTCAGTAATTATGAACTTGACCCTTCTTTAATTTCCTACAATTAAGAACTTACTGTGTAACCACAATGCCTAGAAGAGATACAAACTAAATAGTGTCTTCCAAATTCCCTTCTGCTGAGGAAGGTAGATCAATGTTCAAACAATTATTACATAGTACTTCAGCAACTTAGGATTTACCCATTTTTTATAGGATTGTGTATGGTAGAATTTGGTATTAAAAAGAGGAACACGGAGTGACGTCACGGAAATGGCGCCGTGAGAAGCGCGTCCGACAGCTCTCCCCTAAATCACAACAAATTTATCAACTAGAAACAGAAAAATTTATCCTCGGAGCATTCCGGAGTTCCACACAAACTGAAAGCAAAAGGACTGTTATCACTTGAATCTGAGAGACGAGGGTGTGGAGGAAGCTACCACAGCGACGCTCATTCAAGCCGCCAGGGAGTGCGCCTGCGTGCTATCAATAAGACAACCCTCAGATGCCGATAAGAAAGAGGAAATCGAATATTATGGATACAAAAGAAAGAGAGGTAACACAAATAGATGTGGAAAAATCTATGGAGAAAAGACTTAACATATTGGAAGCCTTGGAGCTAAATGACAGAGAATTTAAAATAGAAATGTTAAAAATACTCAGAGATATACAAGAAAACACAGAAAGGTAATATAGGGAGATCAGAAAACAACTCAATGAACACAAAGAATATATTACCAAGGAAATTGAAACTATAAAAACAAATCAAACAGAAATGAAAAACTCAATTCACGAGCTGAAAAACGAGGTAACAAGCTTAGCTAACAGAACAGCCCAGATTGAAGATAGGATTAGTGAAATAGAAGACAAACAACTTGAGGCACAACAGAGAGAAGAAGAAAGAGACTCAAAAATAATAAAAAACGAGAAAGCCCTACAGGAATTGTCTGACTCCATCAGAAAGAATAACATAAGAATAATAGGTATATCAGAGGGAGAAGAGAAAGAAAATGGAATGGAGAATATACTCAAACAAATAATAGACGAGAACTTCCCAAGCCTGTGGAAGGAACTAAAGCCTCAAATTCAAGAAGCAAACAGAACACCAAGTTTTCTTAACCCCAACAAACCCACTCCAAGGCACATCATAATAAAGATGACACAAACCAATGACAAAGAAAAAATTCTCAAGGCAGCCAGGGAAAAGAAGAGTACAACATATAAAGGAAGGCCTATTAGATTATCATCAGATTTCTCAGCAGAAACTCTACAAGCTAGAAGAGAGTGGACCCCAATATTTAAAGCCCTGAAAGAGAGGAACTTTCAGCCAAGAATACTATACCCATCAAAGCTATCCTTCAAGTATGAAGGAGATATAAAAACATTCACAAATACAGAAAAGATGAGAGAATTTATCAACAGAAAGCCCCCACTCCAGGAAATACTAAGGGGGGTTTTCCAACCAGATTCAAAGAACAAAAGAAAACAACACCACAAGTAAAAGCTCCAACAAGAACACAATAAAACCAAACTTAAACTGTGACAACAAAGGAAAAAAAGGGGGGAGAGGATGGAGATTAACAGTAGCAAAGGACGATGAAGTGCAGAAATACTTATAAGATAGGGTACTACAATGAATATGGTAGGTACCCTTTTCATTACTTAATGGTAACCACCCTTAAAAAAACCACCACAAAAACACTTGACTTAAAAAAGGTAGCAACAGAGGAAAGAAGTATGGAACACAAACAAACAAAAACAAATGATAGAAAAACAAAAGAGAAGAATCAAACTAGATACAAAACTAACAGAAAGCAATTTATAAAATGGCAGTAGGGAACCCACAAGTATCAATAATTACACTAAATGTAAATGGATTAAACTTACCAATAAAAAGACACAGAGTAGCAGAATGGATTAAAAAAGAAAATCCAACTATATGCTGCCTACAAGAAACACATCTAAGCAACAAGGATAAAAACAAATTCAAAGTGAAAGGCTGGAAAACAATACTCCAAGCAAACAACACCCAAAAAAAAGCAGGTGTAGCAATACTCATATCTAATAATGCTGACTACAAGACAGAAAAAGTACTCAGAGACAAAAATGGTCATTCCATAATGATTAAGGGGAAGTTGAATCAAGAAGACATAACAATCCTTAATATATATGCACCAAACCAAGGAGCACCAAAATATATAAGACAGCTACTTATTGACCTTAAAACAAAAACTAACAAAAATACAATCATACTTGGAGACCTCAATACACCGCTGACGGCTCTAGATCGGTCATCCAAACAGAGAATCAATAAAGATATAGTGGCCTTAAATGAAATACTAGAACACCTGGATATGATAGACATCTACAGGACACTTCATCCCAAAGCGACAGAGTATACATTTTTCTCTAGTGTACATGGAACATTCTCAAGAATTGACCATATATTGGGCCACAAAGACAATATCAGCAAATTTAGAAAAATTGAAATTGTACCAAGCATATTTTCTGATCATAAAGCCTTGAAACTAGAATTCAACTGCAAAAAAGAGGGGGAAAAACCCACAAAAATGTGGAAACTAAACAACATACTTCTAAAAAATGAATGGGTCAAAGAAGAAATAAGTGCAGAAATCAAAAGATATATACAGACAAATGAAAATGAAAATACGACATATCAGAATCTCTGGGACGCAGCAAAAGCAGTAATAAGAGGAAAGTTCATATCACTTCAGGCTTATATGAACAAACAAGAGAGAGCCGAAGTAAACCACTTAACTTCACACCTTAAGGAACTAGAAAAAGAAGAACAAAGACAACCCAAAACCAGCCGAAGAAAGGAGATAATAAAAATCAGAGCAGAAATAAATGAAATAGAGAACAGAAAAACTATAGAAAAAATCAATAAAACAAGGAGCTGGTTCTTTGAAAAGATCAACAAAATTGACAAACCCTTAGCAAGACTCACCAAGGAAAAAAGACACAGGACTCAAATAAATAAAATCCAAAATGAAAGAGGAGAGATCACCACAGACATCATAGATATACAAAGAATTATTGTAGAATACTATGAAAAATTATATGCCACCAAATACAACAATCTAGAAGAAATGGATAAATTCCTAGAACAATACAACCTTCCTAGACTGAGTCATGAAGAAGCAGAAAGCCTAAACAGACCAATCAGCAGGGAGGAAATAGAAAAAACTATTAAAAACCTCCCCAAAAATAAAAGTCCAGGCCCAGACGGTTATACTAGTGAATTCTATCAAACATTCAAAGAAGACTTGGTTCCTATTCTACTCAAAGTCTTCCAAAAAATTGAAGAAGAAGCAATACTTCCAAACACATTTTATGAAGCCAACATAACCCTCATACCAAAACCTGGCAAGGATGGCACAAAAAAAGAAAACTACAGACCAATATCTCTAATGAATACAGATGCTAAAATACTAAACAAAATACTGGCAAACCGAATACAACAACATATTAAAAAAATAATACATCATGATCAAGTGGGATTCATCCCAGAATCTCAAGGATGGTTCAACATACGCAAAACGGTTAATGTAATACACCATATCAACAAAACAAAGAACAAAAACCACATGATCTTATCAATAGATGCAGAAAAGGCTTTTGATAAAATACAACACAATTTTATGTTTAAGACTCTCAACAAAATGGGTATAGAAGGAAAATATCTCAACATGATAAAAGCCATATATGATAAACCATCAGCCAACATCCTATTAAACGGCATAAAACTGAGGGCTTTCTATCTTAAATCAGGAACAAGACAGGGTTGTCCACTCTCTCCACTCTTATTCAACGTGGTGCTAGAAGTTCTGGCCAGAGCAATCAGACAAGACAAAGAAATAAAAGGCATCCATATCGGAAAAGAAGAAGTAAAGCTATCACTTTTTGCTGATGATATGATCCTATACATCGAAAACCCGAAGGACTCCACAAAAAGATTATTAGAAACAATAAACCAATACAGTAAGGTCGCAGGATACAAAATTAACATACAAAAGTCCATAGCCTTTCTATATGCCAACAATGAAATATTAGAAAACGAACTCAAAAAAATAATCCCCTTCACGATTGCAACAAAAAAAATAAAATACCTAGGAATAAACATAACAAAGAACGTAAAGGACCTATATAATGAAAATTACAAAGCATTGTTAAGGGAAATCGAAAAAGATACAATGAGATGGAAAAATATTCCTTGTTCCTGGATAGGAAGAATAAATATAATCAAAATGGCCATATTACCCAAAGCAATATACAAATTTAATGCAATTCCCATCAAAATCCCTATGAGATTTTTTAAAGAAATGGAACAAAAAATCATCAGATTTATATGGAACTATAAAAAACCCCGAATAGCCAAAACAATCCTAAGGAAAAAGAATGAAGCTGGGGGCATTACAATACCTGACTTTAAACTATATTATAGGGCCACGATAATCAAAACAGCATGGTATTGGCAAAAAAATAGACACTCAGACCAATGGAACAGAATAGAAAGCCCAGAAATAAAACCACATATATATGGTCAAATAATCTTTGATAAAGGGGCCAACAACACACAATGGAGAAAAGAAAGCCTCTTCAACAAATGGTGTTGGGAAAACTGGAAAGCCACATGCAAAAGAATGAAACTCGACTACAGCCTGTCCCCGTGTACTAAAATTAATTCAAAATGGATCAAAGACCTAAATATAAGACCTGAAACAATAAAGTACATAGAAGAAGACATAGGTACTAAAATCATGGACCTGGGTTTTAAAGAACATTTTATGAACTTGACTCCAATGGCAAGAGAAGTGAAGGCAAAGATAAATGAATGGGACTACATCAGAATTAAAAGTTTTTGCTCAGCAAGAGAAACTGATATCAAAATAAACAGACAGCCAACTATATGGGAACTGATATTTTCAAACGACAGCTCAGATAAGGGCCTAATATCCAAAATTTACAAAGAACTCATAAAACTCAACAACAAACAAACAAACAATCCAATAAAAAAAATGGGAAGAGGACATGAACAGACACTTCTCCCAGGAAGAGATACAAATGGCCAACAGATATATGAAAAGATTCTCAGCTTCATTAGTTATTAGAGAAATGCAAATCAAAACTACAATGAGATACCACCTCACTCCTGTTAGATTAGCTATTATCAACAAGACGGGTAATAGCAAATGTTGGAGAGGCTGTGGAGAAAAAGGAACCCTCATTCACTGTTGGTGGGACTGTAAAGTAGTACAACCATTATGGAGGAAAGTATGGTGGTTCCTCAAAAAACTGCAAATAGAACTACCTTATGACCCAGCAATCCCTCTACTGGGTATATACCCCAAAACCTCAGAAACATTGATACGTGAAGACACATGTAGCCCCATGCCCATGTTCATTGCAGCACTGTTCACAGTGGCCAAGACATGGAAACAACCAAAAAGCCCTTCAATAGAAGACTGGATAAAGAAGATGTGGCACATATACACTATGGAATACTACTCAGCCATAAGAAATGATGACATCAGATCATTTACAGCAAAATGGTGGGATCTTGATAACATTATAAGGAGTGAAATAAGCAAATCAGAAAAAAACAAGAAATACATGATTCCATACATTGGTGGAACATAAAAATGAGACTAAGAGACATGGACAAGAGTGTGGTGGTTACCAAGGGTGGGGGGGGGAGGGAGGACATGGGAAGGAGGGAGGGAGAGAGTTAGGGGGAGGGGGAGGGGCACAGAGAACTAGATAGAGGGTGACGGAGGACAATCTGACTTTGGGCGAGGGGTGTGCAACATAATTTGATGACAAAATAACCTAGACATGTTTTCTTTGAATATATGTACCCTGATTTATTAATGTCATCCCATTACCATTAATAAAAATTTATTTAAAAAAAAAAAAAAAAAAAAAAAAGAGGAACACAATACAACTAACAACAAGGTGTATTTCCTCTTTGTTTGATGAACCTTCAAGTCATTCCATAAGCAAAGATTTGTAGTTCCTAAAAATAATATTTGGGTTTGGACCCAAGGTATTTTCTACACTAGTGGTAACTGAGTCCTCTCCTCTTCTGAAGTGCTTACATCAGTTATTTATTTTCTGCCTCTTACTTTTAAACATTCTGAATTCTTTTCTCTTGACTTAGAGGTGTTAAGTTGGTATTGAACTGAATATTGCATGAGCCAACAATTATATTATTGTTATCTCCTTTTATCTTTAGAGAGGTCAATTTTAGGTGACATCTTTGGTTTTTGTCAAAATACCTAATACTCCTAATTATAAAGTCCTATTTTAGTTTTATTTCTCCCGCTGACCATCTGGGTGACTTATCTAGCTGAGGACCTCTGAGTTTCTTTCTGTTATTTCCAGTACATTATCTAAATATACAATAATCTCCGAATTTTAAGTTATGTTAGAAGTCATTAATTAGATATTGGAACATGTTGATTGCCCTTTAAATGCTATAATCAATGACCTTTATTCATCTTTTCCCTCATGATCTAAGTGACCCCTTTTGACTTCATATTTCTAAAAGTAGCTATTAGATCCCTAGAAACTATTAAGATTTGAACCTCCTAAAACTGGTAGAGTAGGTCAAAGGTGAGGCAGTAAAGACAGACCTTGCTTCTCTCTGGAGTCACTGTTCTTTGATTATTCCAACTACAAATACAATTAAGGCAAAGATTAAAACAAAGTTGGAGAGCTCCCTCCTAAGAATGAATGGGCAGATTATATATCTCCAACAGCTGATAATTAAAAAGATGACAAGAAATCTAATTAGGTTAGCTACTAATT
Organism: Saccopteryx bilineata; assembly: GCF_036850765.1. Taxonomy (NCBI): domain Eukaryota; kingdom Metazoa; phylum Chordata; class Mammalia; order Chiroptera; family Emballonuridae; genus Saccopteryx; species Saccopteryx bilineata. The sequence goes on from NC_089493.1 coordinate 74,925,879, forward strand.
TTTTGTGTGACCAAGAATATAATAGATTTAATTATGAAAAAATTTTCAGATGATATACATTGTTATGTCATTTCTTTGGAATAGTTACAAAAATCAAGTTAGTTATGTCCATACTGTATTCTAGATAAGTTCAAATATTAGAAATGCAACAAAGATATAACCAAACTGAGTTTGAAAATTGTAACAAATAAAACACAAATGTAGATACAGAGAATTGATGGTTGTCAAATGGAGGGGGTTTGAGATGGGTGAAAAAAGGTAAAGGGATAAATTACAAATTTACGGTTAGAAAAGGTCAAAGGATGTGCAGTATAGCATAGAAAATATAGTCAATAATATTATAGTAACCATATATGGTGTCAGATGGGTACTAGACTTATTGGGGTGCTCACTTTGCAAGTTATGTAATTTCTAATCACTATGTTGTACAATTGAAACTAATGTAATACTGTATGTAAACTGTAATTGAAAAATAAAAATGTTATTTTAAAAGTCCAGTAAACTTAGTATTATAAATAATATTTAACTCATTTTCTATCTTTATATTTTTTGATATTTTTACTTGATCAATTTGCTATTCATTATATACTTTCCCAGTTCATTAATGCTTAATATTCCTTTTTTTATTCTAACAACCAAACTACTGTGAAAATGAGAATAACCCATAGAGGCAACAGTTGCTACCCCAGCCCCAAAAGGAGAAAACCCACAGAATACTTTATTTTTTTTATTAATTTTAATGGGGTGACATTGATAAATCAGGGTACATGTTTTCAGAGAAAATATCTCTAGATTATTTGACATTTGATTATGTTGCATACCCCTCACCCAAAGTCAAATTGTCTTCCGTCACCTTCTGTCTGGTTTTCTTTGTGCCCCTCCCGCCCCCGTTACCATCACATTCTTGTCTGTGTCTCTGAGTCTCATTTTTATGTACCCTCTATGTATGGATTCATATAGTTCTTAGTTTTTCTGATTTACTTATTTCACTCAGTATAACAACACCGAATACTTTCAATAATTCTTTCCCTCATCCTTGCATTTGACTGCCTCTCCCCATGAGAATTTGAATGCTTTTACTTTATCTTTTCATTGTAGGTATTTTCCTCCATCCCCACCCCCACAATGTCTCAGTTTTGCTGAGTTGGTTTAGTAAATTTAATGATAGTCTATAGGAATTATCCCATTTGTCCTAATGTGGCTTTTATGCTCTGCGTTGCCAGAGATTTCAAGGTTTACAATGGACCGTTGTTTCCTTTCTGCATCTTCCCCATGTTGGTCTCTGTTTTCACCCAGTAGTGTAAAGATCTTCTCTAATATTTTCCTCAAATGTAATAAATGCTGATATCAGTAGATGGGCCTACATTCTAAAATTATATCTTTCTTTTTTTTTTCTGAGATAAAGGGACTGCAAGCCAGGGGTCCTACATGGAACAAAGATATTCTGCTATCAGTATGTGAGCTGGGAGAAAGTGATAGCGCATCTACAGTATTGCTACCTTTTTTTTTTTCTCTCTCATAATTTTTTAAAAGACTCTTATCTCCTGCAGGGGAAAAGTGGACCCAGCCAAAGAACAGATCAAGGATCTGATAGTTAGGGTTGCTGAGCTTCAAAGATGCTTGAACTCTCAGTTAAGGCAGATCTATTATATTAGAGCCCTGGTTAGGAAAAAACTAGAAATCTGACATGGCATATCTGGTGAATGTCCCTGTATATTGTGGCTCTTTGGACTTCCCTAAACACTCTGAGCCTCCAGAGCTAGTTTAACTTTCTTTTTTAGACTAGTCCACACCCTACCTCCATCCCCACTCTGTGGGATGATACTATAGAGTCCTCCCCCATACATGGTGGGCAGCAGATTCCATCAGAAACTTCCCCCAGGTGTATAGTTAGGAATAATAATAACATGGCTAGGGACATCTGATATATAGGAAAGAGACAGATTACAGGCAAATGTAAGTAGTCAGCATGTGCTGGCCAGGGAAATATCTGTAGGACTGGATTCTGAGATTCTTGATCAAGAGGACTGGAATATAAGACTAGATAAGCAATAATTTATTGACATTGGTACATATGACTTACCGCCCTTCTTCCCCTCATAGGAGATAGGGAATACTCCTCTGCTAGAGTGGCACTGAGAGGCCTAGAGAAAGTGATAATTCATGCTGGGCAAAGTTAAAATGCCTGAGTTTCCATGGCAGGTTATAGGGTGCCTCATTATATTATGGCAAGATGAATCCTGTAAAATGACTGTATATTACTGCAAACTCAGCCAAGTAGAAACCATAACTATGGCTGCAGTGCTAGAGGTAGTATCTTTGAGAGAGCAGATTAAGGGCTAAATTATATACAGTCATTGATTAGATGAATGTATTTTTTTTCTGCCTAATTCAGGAAAGAAAATTTAAAAACAGCCCTGAGAAAAACTTCATCCAAATGGATTGGAAAAGAAAATGCATTTATAAACTATGATAAATCTTCCTTGCTGTCATAATGTAGTCATAAGAGATCTGGAGCATGTGAATATATAAAGAACATCACATTGATCCATGACATTCACGAAAACATGCTGATTAGGCAGGATGTGTAAGAGGTTGCTAGTATAGTGAAGGCTTTGATAAGAACCAGGTTCTCTGAAAACAAAGAGAGAAACTCTTCCAAGATTTGGGAATCTATCATTTAAATCAAATTTTTAGAGATATAGTGATGAGGAATGTGCCTGGACATTCCCAAAGTAAAACACAAATTGCTGCATCACACACAGAGAAGGAAGTCCAATGCCTATTCAGCCTCTTTAGGTTCTGGGGACAGCCAAATCCCTCACCTGAGACACTGGTCTGACCTACAAATGAGATAACTCCAAAGATTGTTCATTTTAAGTGGGGCCAGGAGCAGAAAGGTGCTTCTGTCAAGTCCAAACAATAATGCAAGCAGCTTTAGGGCCATGACCAGGTTGCTTAGTTGGTTTGAGTATTGTCCTGATACTGCAAGGTTGCAGGTTCGATCACCAGTCAGGGCACATACAAGAACCAAGCAATAAATGCACAACTAAGTAGAACAACAAATCAATGTCTCTCTCTCAAGTCAAAAAATAAGGTCAAACAATTTTTAAAAAATGCATGCAGCTTGCCTGACCAGACGGTGGCACAGTGGATAGAGCGTCAGACTGGGATGCGGAAGGACCCAGGTTCGAGACCCTGAGGTCACCAGCTTGAGCGCGGGCTCATCTGGTGTGAGCAAAAAGCTCACCAGCTTGGATACAGGGTCGCTGACTCCAGCAAGGGGTTACTCAGTCTGCTGAAGGCCCACGGTCAGGGCACATATGAGAAAGCAATCAATGAACAACTAAGGTGTCACAACGAAAAACTGATGATTGATGCTTCTCATCTCTCTCCATTCCTGTCTGTCTGTCCCTATCTATTCCTCTCTCTGATTCTCACGCTGTCTCTGAAATAAATAAATAAATAAATATTTTTAAAAAATGCATGCAGCTTTACCTTTTCAGTGAGATGATTTAGCAGACATAATTGTGTCAATGATGAGAAATGCCTTATTGTAGAGTTCATGGAAAGCCCCTGAGGTTCTGAAGCAAGGCCATGTTATCTGCAACAGAGAATTATATGCCTCTGAGAAATAGATTCTGCTAGTGTTAGTAGGGCCTGGTAGAGATACAGTGGTTGACCTTGGACCACCAAGTGACCATTTTTCTCCTATTACAAGTAGGTTATATCTGGCCCATTAAATCACAATAGATTATTGCTGAGTTTAACCAACCCTGTAAAATAGAAATGGTGCATCTGGAATTGAGCCCAAGCAGGAGGGGTTGCTAGTACAGCTTACTTTTACCCTCTCCTTCTGAACGACACCAAGCATTGATGAGGGTCTGGAGAGAATTTTACTCTCATGCACTGCCTATAGGAAGGTGAAATTATACAGTCACTTTGGTAAACAGTTTGGCAGCTTTATTTAAAAAGGTAAACATATGCTTACTGTATAATCTAGCTATCCACACCTAAATATTCATCTAAGTTAAATAAAAGCATATGCCCAGACAAAATTTTATATTAGCTTTATTTGGGATAGCCAAAACCTGGATACAACCCAAATATACATCAACAGGTGTGTGCATAAACAAACTATGGCATATCCACACAGTGAATATTGCTTAGCAATATAAAAGAATAAACTACTGATTCAACAATATGGATGAATCTCAGTATAATCATGTGGAATAATAGAAGCCATTTTTAAGAAAGAATACAATCTGGCCCTGGCCAGTTGGCTTAGTAGATAGAGTTTGACCCAGTGTGCGGATGTCCTAGGCTCAATCCCTGGTCAGGGCACACATGAGAAGCAACCATTTGCTTCTCTTCCCCTCTTCTCTCCCCCTTTTGCAGCCAGTGGCTCAATTGGTTCAAGCATCAGCCCTGAGTGCTGAGGATAGCTCAGTTAATCCGAGCATCGGCCCCAGATGGGGGTTGCTGGGTGAACCTAGTTGGGGCACATGCAGGATTCTGTTTCAATATCTCCTCTCCTCTCCTCTCCCTTAGAAAAAAGAGTATACACTGTATAAATTTGTTCTAGAAAATGAAAACTAATATATAGTAACAGTAAAGCAGTAGAAGGAAACTTTTGGCAATAATGAATATGTTCATTATTTACCTTGTGATAATAGTTTAACAGGTATATACATATGTTAAAATTAAATTGTGCATATTAATATGTAAAGTTTATTATATAATCAACAATATACCTCAATAAAGCTGTACAAAAATTAATATACCAAAAATTCTATAACATACAAGAAGATTTTATCTGAGCTCTAGTAATGCCCCACTGACCAAGTTGAGGGAGATGACCATGCCCAGGCATTGTTCTTATGTGACTCAAAAAGAACTATAATAGATGAGTAATCAGTAATCAAACAAAGGAAATGAGGTTTGTCCCATTAACTCTGGCACACAATGCAGACAATGTCAAAAAGCCCCCTATAGTTCTCCACAAATCACTCTTATCTCCTAATGAGAATGTGCAAGAAACTGAGGGAGCAAGGGAACAACTTATAGCCCCAGGTGGTTCCCCTAACCAAAGTATTCTGGGGTTATTTCTACTGTCAGGCCCTTAGAGAGATCATCACTGGTGACTACAGCATACCCAGCACAGAACTGGCCCATTCTGTTAAGGACAGCAGGTCCAGATCTCAATCTGGTCACACTGAATTTTGTTTACCAACTTAGAAAACAATGGTAAGGTATAGTAGATGTCAATTTCTCTACAGGGAAGAAGGTTTCAGAACTCTTGAAGTTAATACCCTAGCCTTGGTCATCTTCCAGTATGCCTTTTCAACCAGGGAAGTTATATAATGGAAAGGTATACTTAACATCAGGAATAACATTCCGAAGTACTGAAAACTGATCTGAGCCAATGCAATACTGTAAATTGATACTGTTGTGTAGGACCTTGAGGTGCATCTTGCTGAGAAAGATGTACCAGAAATTTGTTTGCACCAGTTTTAGGTAACTGGACATTGATGAATGAACTGTTTGGTCATTGGGAGTTACTTCCTGAGTAACAATTTGAACTTGATATTCATAAGACAAGGACTAAGAAGGGAGAATTGCTGGCTTAACACTATTACTAATACATGGTAACTCCTAGATATTTTACATTTCAATCACCTTCCATTTTTTGGTATCTCTATTTTTAAATAAGAAAATTAAAACTTACTTTTATCACATATAAAGAAGATATTGGGAATGTGTTAAGATCAGAACCTGGGCCTAGCTTGACTTGAAGGCCTATAAGACTTTTGCTATACTGTTGGAGGAAAAAACTGCCTTCTATGCCATGTTTGAGAAGTTAATTCATTGTGTTATTACATTATAGAAGCCCATCTCCAGTATGATACTGAAATATACAAAGAGTATGGCTTAATATTCAGAGGGCCAAATGAGGTAGTAAGTTCACTGATTTTCAACTTCTTAAAAAACTTGGACCCCTTGATATTGACCATGGAGGCAAGATGAGAGGGAATATAAACAATCTCAGACGGGTCCTTGCCAAAAATAATAAATTCATGGAGTCCTGGTTTTTCTAACCTAATTGAGTAGAAGAAGCTGTCATAAGGCAGATGAACCATGTTTTAATTCCAGTGTTGGCCCTGACGGCAGTCTTGTTTATCTAAGACTATTGGCATAAGGTCAACAGTCCAGTTTAACCCTCAATACTTTTTCTATCTACTATTCCAAAGACTATGCAACATGAGGGACCTATCTGTAAAGCAATAAGCTCTGTGGCCAGCTGGAGAGACCCACTGCGCATAACAATGGATCCCATCAGTGCTTCCCACAACGTGTGTTTGCAAACTACAAGGGCTATCAATTTATATTTCTAGAGTCTATCATGACTGGACTCTGCAGGAGATCCAAGATGTTTCTGATAGCAGGTTCTGAAGCAAGGTGAACTCACCCCATAATATGTCCCTTTCCTAATGCTATGAAACAATGAAACCCAACTCAGATACACTGGTTCTTTGTTGGGGATGTAATTGTAGACATACAGATTTCCTCTTCAGGTTAGCCAAGTTGTCTGCTTAGGCATCCATAAAGTTCATCTCAAGGGCCTGATCATTCTCTGCTGAAGCTGGATATACAAGCTGCTGCATTCCATGCCTAGCTGCAAGCCACATGCCAGTGCTAAAGAAACCCAGGAAAGAGCACAATGGGAGCAGGAATATTGAAAAGATTTATAGATTGACAGAATATCTCTGCCTGATTTCTAACTAATCAATTCTTAGATACATGACAGATAAATGATCAGAGAGGAGATATTATCTGGTTGAAATATAGATATGGGAGACAGAACAGATGTTCAGGAAGATACTATAACAAGGGAACAGAAGTAATAAGCAAAGAGACATACTTCAATCTATAACAATATAAAAATTAACAGCCTGGAAGAAACACTTCCTTTTTTCTTTTGTCAACCCACCAAAAAGAATACTGTAAATGCTATTGATTAAAGAGAAAGGAATGGGAAAGTTTATGGAAAGGTTTCTTATTTCTTTTTCAGGATGAATTGAGCCTTTTCCCTAAGAGGAAAGAATCAAAGACTAAAGAAAGGAAGGAGGGGAAAGCCCTTAGCCATGAATAGAAGTTCATACAATGTGGAAGTATGGCAAAGTATCAGAGAGATGTGCAGTCTGAAGGCAGATTTCAGTAAGCATTGCTGTCTGTGGGCCATGGCTTTTCTTTTAAGGTATTTTAAGAGTAATTATAAAGGATGGAATTTCTTCTTGTTACTATTGAATCTAAAATTGTACCTCTGTAGCAGGTTGCTGTCTTAAGATTTGAGACACCTGACCAGGTGGTGGTACAGTGGATAGCATATTGGCCTGGAATGCTGAGGATCTTAGGTTTGAAACCTTGAGGTCACTAGCTTGAGTATGGGCTCATCTGACTTGAGCAAGAACTCACCAGCTTGAGTGCGGGGGACACTTTGGTTGTTTCCATGTCTTGATCACTGTGAATAACACTCGATAAACATTGAGGTGCATGTGTCTTTATGTACCAATATTTTTCAGTTTTTTTGATAAATACCCAGTAGAGGGATTGCTAGGTCATATGGTAGTTTTACTCTTAATTTTTTAAGGAACCACCATACTTTCTTCCATAATGGTTGTACTAGTTTTTATTCTCACCAGCAGTGAATGAGGGTTCCTTTTTCTCCACAGCCTCTCCAACACTTCTTAATGTCTTGTTTATAATAGCCAATTTAACATATATGAGGTGGTATCTCATTGTAGTTTTGATTTGCATTTCTTGAATAGCTAGTGAGGATGAGCATCTTTTCCTATACCTGTTGGCTATTTGTATGTCTTCTTGAGAGAATTGTCTGTTCTTGTCCTCTCCGCATTTTTTCATTGGATTATTTTACCTGTTTGTTGCTGAGCTTGTGAGTTCTTTATATATTTTAGATATTGACCCCTTATCAGAGCTGCTGTTTACAAATATCATCTCCTATTTAGTTGGCTGCCTATATATTTTGCTGTCAGTTTCTTTTGCTGTGAGAAGCTTTTTAGTTTGACATAGTCCCATTCATTTATTTTTGCCTTTAATTCCCTTGCCTTTGGGGTCAAATTTATAAATTGCTCTGCATTACCAAGGTTTATGAGTTTAATACTTAAGTATTCTTTAATGCAATTTATTGTTTCAGATCTTATATTTAGGTCTTTGATTCATTTTGAATTAATTTTTGTACTTGGAGACAAACTGTAGCCTAGTTTCATTCTTTTGCATGTGCCTTTCCAAAGATGCCAGAACCTTTTATTGAAGAGGCTTTCTTTTCCCCATTGTGTGTTTTTGGTTCCTTTGTCAAAAATGATTTGTCCATAGATATGTGATTTTATTTCTGGGCTCTCTATTCTGTTCCATTGGTCAGTATGTCTCTTTTTCTGCCAGTACCATGCTGTTTTGATTATTGTGGGTCTCTTGTATAATTTGAAGTCACATAGTGTGAAAGCTCCAGATTCATTCATTTTTCTCAGGATCCTTTTGGCTATTTGGGTTTTCTATTATTCCATACAGACCTGGTGATATTTTGTTCTATTTCTTTAAAAAATGATGTTGGGATTTTGAAGTGGATTTCATTAAACTTGTCTATTGCTTTGGGTAATATGTCCATTTTAACTATGTTGATCCTTCCAATCCATGAATATGAAATATTTTTCCACTTCATTGTGTATTTTTAAATTTCATTTAATAATGCTTTGCAGTTTTTAGTATATAGGTCCTTCACATTGTTTGTTAAGTTTATTGCTAGGTATTTTATTTTTTCTGTTGCAAGTGTAAAAGGAATTATTTTTTTCAGTTTATTTTCTAAACTTTTATTATTGGTATATAGGAAAGCAATAGACTTTTCTATATTGATTTTGTATCCTGAGACTTTATTAGTTCATTGTTTCTAATACTGTTTTGTGGAGTCTTGGTTTTCTATACAGGATCATGTCATCTGCAAAAAAGTGATACCTTGGCCCTGGCCGGTTGGCTCAGCGGTAGAGCGTCGGCCTGGCGTGCAGGGAACCCGGGTTCGATTCCCGGCCAGGGCACATAGGAGAAGCGCCCATTTGCTTCTCCACCCCCCCTCCTTCCTCTCTGTCTCTCTCTTCCCCTCCCGCAACCGAGGCTCCATTGGAGCAAAGATGGCCCGGGTGCTGGGGATGGCTCCTTGGCCTCTGCCCCAGGCACTAGAGTGGCTCTGGTCGCGGCAGAGCGACGCCCCAGAGGGGCAGAGCATCGCCCCCTGGTGGGTAGAGTGTTGCCCCTGGTGGGCGTGCTGGGTGGATCCCGGTCGGGCGCATGCGGGAGTCTGTCTGTCTCTCCCCGTTTCCAGCTTCAGAAAAATACAAAAAAAAAAAAAAGTGATACCTTTACTTTTTGTTTTTTCCAATATGGATACCTTTCATTCCTTTCTCTTGCCTGATTGCTCTGGCTAAAACTTCCAGAACTACGTTAAATAAGAGTGGAGTTAGTGGGCAGCCTTGTCCTGTTTCTGATTTTAGAGAAAAAAGCCTTCATTTTTCACTATTTAATATATTAGCTGATGATTTGTCATATATGTTCTTTATTCTGTTGAGGTACTTTTCTTCTAATTTTATTGAGTGTTTTAAACACAAAGGGATATTGTATCTTATCTAATGCCTTTTCTGCATCTATTGATATGATGGATCAGTTGATTTTGTTCTTTGTTTTGTTGATGTGTATTATGTTGATAGATTCCCATATGTTGAACTATTCTTGTGCTCCTAGAATAAAGCCCACTTGATTTTGTTTAGGGATTTTGTATTTGTATTCTTTAGAGATATTGGTCTGTGGTGTGTGTGTGTGTGTGTGTCTGTGTGTGTTGTCCTTGCCAGGTTCTGATATCAAGGTATTGTTGGCCTCATAAAATGTGATAGGGAGTATTGCTTCATCTTCTACTTTTTGGAAGACTTTGAGAAGGATTGTTTTCTATTTTTTTAGAAGACTTTGAGAAAGATAGGAATCAAATCCTTTTTAAATGTTTGGTAGAATTCACTAGTGTAGCCATCTGATCCTGGACTTTCATGTTTGGGGAGGTTTTTGATAGATATTTCTACTTCCTCCTTGCTTATAGGTCTATTTAGGTTTTTTACTTCTTTGTGACTCAGTCTAAGAAGATTGTAAAGTTGAAGAAAATTTTCCAATTCTTATAGGTTGTTGAATTTGGAGGCATATAATTTTTTATAGTATTCTGCTATGATCCTTTGTATATCTATGATGTGTGTAGTAATTCCTCCTCTTTCATTTCAAATTTTGTTTATATGAGTTCTTTCTCATTCTTCCTTAGTGAGTCTAGCCAGAGGTTTGTTGATTTTATTAATCTTTTTAAAGAACCAGCTCTTGCTTGTATTTTTTCTATAGAGATTGTTGTTGTTCTCTATTTCATTTAGTTCTGCTATAATTTTTATTATTTCCTTTCTTTTGCTGACTTTGGGTTTCCTTTGTTCTTCTTTTTTAGTTGTTTAGGAGGTAATGTTAGCTTGTTTACTTGGGATCTCTCATGTTTCTCGATATAAGTCTATAATGATATAAACTTCCCCATTATTACTGCATTTGCTGTATCTCAGAAATTTTGATATGTGATGTCATTTTCATTTGTCTGTACATATATTTTGATCTCTCCTTTTAATTCTTCTTTGACCCTTCATTTTTTTAGAAGTATATTCCTTAATTTCCACATTTTTGTGATTTTCTTTACTTCCTTTTTGCAGTTGAATGCTAATTTCAAAGCCTTATGGTCATAAAATATCCTTGGTATAATTTCAATGTTCCTGAGTTTGTTGTTGTTACTTTATGCCCCAATATATCGTCTGTCATTGAGAATGGTTTATACATACTGGAAAAGAATGTATAATCTGATATTCTGGGGTGAAATGTCCTATAAATGTCTATTACATTCATTTGCTCTAGTGTGTGGATTGAGGTCAATATTGATTTATTGATTTTTTATTTGAATGATCTATCTAGAACCATCAATGGTGTGTTGAGATCTCCAAGTATGACTGTTTTTGTCTGTTTCTATTTTTAGATCAGTTAGTAAATGTCTTATATATTTTGGTGATCCCTGACCAATGCATGTATATTAAGAAGTATTATATCTTGTTGATACAATGTCCACTTTATCATTATGAAATGTCCATCATTGTCTCTCATTACCTTTGTTGTCTTGGAATCAGCATTGAAATATATGAGTATGGCTACACCTGCTTTTCTTTCAGAATATTTGCTTGGAGACTCATTTTCTAACCTTTCACTTTGAGTCTACTTTTGTCCTTGCAGCTTAGGTGTGTCTCTTGAAGGCAGCATATATTTAGTTTTTGCTTTTTGATCCAATCTGCTACTCTGTGCCTCTTTATTGGTTAATTCAGTCCATTTTCATTTAGGATAATTATTAACACTTGACGATTTCCTGTAGCCACTTTATATTTTGTTTTCTGGATAAAAACATACCAGAATAGTTTAATCTTGAATGAAGGGAATCATAGGAATTTTTTTTTAAATTGCACAAGGTGTATACCATCTGTATTCTATAGTAGAGACAGTATATAGTCCTCAACTTAATGGTTTTTAGTGCCTACCAGGAAAAATTAAGAAGAATTACTATTTTCAAGAATGAGAATTATGAATGATATTGAAGGATGTATGGAATGCTATGGGAACACATAGAAAAGAGTTAATCGAGTGTCACATTTGCCTCCCTGGGAAGGCCTTTATTAGGTTGACACTTACTGAATGAGTGAGTGAGTTAGGGTGCTTTGTATTCATATTAGAGCATTCTTTTTTAAATTATTCAATATTTAATAATTTAGGGAAGAAACAGATTTTCTTGTGTTTTCCCCAATATAGTCTACCATTAGTAGCCTAAATATCTTAGTTCCGTGGGTTTCACAATAAATTCTAATTTCTCACTAAGACAAAACAGTCAAACTAATTGTGTTTATCTGTTAGAAAAAGAGCTCTTTTCCCAAACCCTTACCTTCACTTAGTCTCATTTTTAACATTTGCCTGCTAAATCCTGAATCAATGAGAAATGAAAAATTATTTGTCAACAACAGCTCTTATTGAAAAAGTTTAAGAGTAAAGTGAGCCATAAGACTAGGGCATTAGAAATTCTAATTTTGCAGAATAAAAATGGTGACTTTAATTTTTGTGGATTAAATAGATCTAAGTCCTTACATTTTTCAGAATTTTAGCTATTTTAGCATTCTTCTGTTGTTTCCATTAGCACTTCAACCTGAGGGTACACTTCAGCCTGAGAGTACCTTCATCTTGAGGGTAGTGAGCTTTGGCTCTGTGGCTTTCATTGTTTGTAGTTGCTGTACCAGGGGAGACTAGATTTCCTAAAAATTTTGTTGAATTCTAAGGTGGCATCCACAGTTCACCTTCTTCCTACTAACCATTTATATCTGGAAAATATATTGCTAGTTTTGACTTCAGGCTGAGCTCCCCTTTTTCTAAGTAATCATTGCTATTAATCCACAATAGCAAGGCAGTGACCAATCCTGACTGACATCTCCTCCCATTGGTTACATACTATGATATAAGAAATACACTCGATGTCATATATTCTTTTTTACTTGGCAATGTTAATACAGACTATTCCTTACTTTCATCTCTGATCATTTAAGGGAGGTTTTGCTAGAGTGGGGAAAGGGATTCACCCCTGAGCTCATCTTCCTCAAGAGCCTTAGAAGGCTAGTTTGAAATAAATGTACAAATCAGGCACAGTTTGATATATTTCTTTTCTTCTGTTTTGTACATGCCAACTGGGAACTTTTTAAAGAAGTTTGAACAAATCCAACTATTCAGCCACACAAAAGTAAAAAAGATCAGTTATCCTCTTTACCACACACAATGATGCCATTAGGGAAGTGGAGAATGCACTTCACCCCATCGACTCTCATGGCCCCAACACTGTGGGCAGCTTTCAAACATTACTACACCTCCCTTACTCTCCAAGCACACAGCCTGCTAGTGCAGTCAATTTCTGTGAGCACAATTGACCTATTTTTCTCTGCCATTCAGACTTTCTTTAAGTAGGCATACCTCTAATCCTTGGCATATGAGTTTTCTTTAAAAGTTTTTTTTTTTTAATCCAGATACTTTACAAATAGCTAGGTTAAATGTAAAATTGGGAGAATCATTTTTTTAAGCTGTCAAATGGGAAAGGAGGGGAATACATGGATGTTACTACTATGCAACCAGACACATAATGAACACCTAATGTCCTATCCGGATCTTGTGAACATTGGTCTAGTCCACTGCATCCCAAGCCTCAGATTTGGCTTATACCTCTCTTTTATCCCCTTACGTCCTATTCCACAGGATAAAAGAGTTGAATGTTTGAAAGAGAAGGTAATAACTAAACAGAAGAGAGACATCACAGTGTTCATTGCATTTATTTCTCCCCTAATTTCTGAGAACTCAATCTGTAAAATGTAGACTAGAGGTGAAGATGAGCAGGCAGGAGGTTTTTAAGAGTGTTCTTGGGATCCCCACCTGGGAAGGGGATCCTCAACTGAACAGAGGGGAAAAAAACCCGCAATTCTGTCTGGATAGAATACCTCAGGCAATCCTGTAGGAAGGTCTAAAGATCAATATATTCTTCAGAGTTGCCTACTGCTGTGACAAGAGAGCCACACTTTTATACTTCTTTTGAACACAGTCTGTCTAGGAAAAAGGCATGAGTTTAGACAAGGTTGTTCTGTGCCACTGAGAAACTCCAAAGAAGGCAGAGAGTTGAGGGCTGCCTGCCTGCAGTGCCATCAGCAACTTGGAAATCAGTCCTTTATTCCTCAGTGAGGGTCTAGGAAACACATCAGGGCAGCCATTATACTGCTCATGTATACCTGTAGAGATATTTGTTTTCAAGTTTCCAAGATTGGAACCTGTCATCCGAGACAAATGCATCATGTCCATATATAAACTGAAATGTTTGTGAATATCATTAACAAAAAAAAAAATCTCTTAATACTGACACCTTCCTAGTGGTTGCAAGGGAATCTGCAAGGGATTATCTTAGTTCGAACCTCCCTACACATACTCCCTAAAGCTAGTTTTGTGTTTCTTCCAATCTTTTCCCAAATAATCTACCTGTTTACAGTTAAGTAGTGGAGTGAGACAGAGAAAGGAGAAGTTACAATAAAGAGTACATTACTGAGTGAGCTACCATTGAGTAACTAGAGCTTCATCCTGCTTTTAGGGATCCCTGGAGAATATGCAGTTGTCCATCAAGGGGGCAGGAAAGCTGGGTGTTTATCTGCCAACTTCCGTTCCTCATTGGTTGAAGGTTATCCCAGGGGCATTTTACCCTAGCTCTTTTGGGCTGCTCTGCTCATGTATTGACCAAGTTCCTAAGACACCAGACAAAGTCCTCAGGCTGAGCAGCTCAGGTGCAAATATTGAAATGACAAGCTATCAGTAACATAAAAACTATCTACCCCTGCTCTAGGTAAACTCAGGGCTTGTGGTTATGGAGTAGAGCTTTAATAATATCTGCCATTCCAGAGTTTTAGGCTCCTCAGACTCATCCAGCCCATAATCCCCATATCAGATCTCAGAGACCTAGTCTTTAATTATCAGATTCCCAAACAGGGAGAGGATGGTCTTAGATTGCAGGAGTGAATGACAAGGGGAATGAAGCAGGAAAAGAAGAAGACTTAATATAAACCTATGACTGATTGCTCAAACCCCTGAGACTTTCCAAAAAAAAAAAAAGCCATATGAAAGTGTCTAGGGACCTTTAGGAGGAAGAAGAAAGTGGAGCTAGTGGTAAAGTATTTGACCAATGGAAATGAGCAAAGGTTTGCCTTCCAGGTACTACCTTTCTATGCATCCAAGATGAGTATGTGAGGACTCCAAGAAGGGTTCCAAAGTGGGAGGCAAGAGGTATGTGGCACAGGATAAGACTGTCAAATTGCACCTGTGTAAAGTCAGGCAAGGTCCACAGGAGCTAATTGTTGCAGAAGCAGCTGATAAAAGACCAGTGAGATTGAGGTGTGAAGTGGTGCATGAGAGGTCTTTCCAGGAAGCTGAAAAGTATAGAACTAAAATATCAGCAATACCGTGGAAGGTGAGAGGAAGATGCATTAGAATTCTTTTGATCTTTATCTTCCTCCTGATCAACACACAGTCCAAGATCAATCTTCCTCTAAGTCATCATTCATGTTAACACATAAAAATGAATACTAAAATACTAGATATCAAATCAATAAATTCCAAATGAGAAAAGAAAAAAGAGATTAGAGGATTCAATCAATCCAAGAAGTCAACAAAAGAGTTAGGGGAGAAAAATAGTAAACAAAAACCTAAAACAGTGAAATCATCAAACATAATGATTAAACATATGTTTAAAAGGCCATCTGAATGGCTCTCTAAAAAATTGGTTATCAGTTTACTGGGGTCATTAGCTTATTTTCAAAAAGAGATACACCTAGCAAATACTAAATAAAAGATTGCTAACATCAGAATAGTCATGTAAGATTGAATAGTAAAATATTAATATATGGTGTTTATCTCTCACAATGCATTTTTACTAATGCTTATATCACCTCATTATAAAGTAAAAACTAGTAGATTTTATTATAATTGTAGATTTTTCTATTTCTTCTTATATTTCTATTATAATTCTCACAAATTGATTTAAATAAATTGGTAAGTATAGAGGAGATTTGAACTATTAACATAATTATTTCAAACACATTTTTTTTTTGACAGAGACAGAGAGAAAGTCAGAGAGAGGGACAGATAGGGACAGACAGACAGAAGAGAGATGAGAAGCATCAATTCTTTGTTGTGGCACCTTAGTTGTTCATTGATAGCTTTCTCATATTGGCCTTGACTGGGAGGCTACAGCAGAGTAACCCCTTACTCAAGCCAGTGACCTTGGGCTTCAAGCCAACAACCTTTGGCTCAAGCCAGTGACCATGAGATCATGTCTATGATCCCATGCTCAAGCCAGCAACCACATTGTCAAGCTGGTGAGCTTGCCCTCAACCCAGCGACCTCAAGATTTCAAACCTGAGTCCTCCACATCCCAGTCAGATACTCTATCCACTGTGCTACCGCTTGATCAGGCTCAAACATATCTAGAAGAATCTTGCAGTTGATAAAAATAGAACATTGATAAAATTTGATTCATATATGTTGATATATGTATATTATTTATTTTTATCCAAATATATGTAAAAAAGATATTTTTGGTTTTCAGTCATTTCTAGCCCATTGTTTCTGACTGCAATGCAATTAAATAAGAAGTCAATGAAACTTTCTACAATAAATGTAAAAAAATCTTTTACTAATTTTGCCTACTCTTATGTTTCATGAACCCTCATGTGCTCATCATTTATTAATTCAGAGCCAATTTTCTTTCTTCTATACCCCACTTACTTTCCTACTTCCATATTACTTTGAAAAAAATCTAATAAATCCTCCCTTGGAACACAAACACTGAAATATTTATGAATAAAATAAGCACTCAAATGTATGGGGTGTTTAAAATTTCTGAATCTTATAATTTTTATAGTTCTCAAAGAAGTACAAATAGCCAACAAAGAAAAAGTCCATTCTATTGATTTCTGCTTTTTAAAATAAATCTTTTTTTAATTTTTTCTAATTTATTCGTTTATTTTGTTAGTATTAGATTTTTTTATTATTATTTTTCTTTTTTGGTGAGAGAGAGAGACAGAGAGAGGGATATACAGAGAAAGACAGTCAGGGTGGGAGAGAGATAGATGAGAAGCATCAATTCTTCATTGAAGCTCCTTAGTTGTTCATTGATTGCTTTCTCATATGTGCCTTGCCCGGGAGGCTAGTGCAGAGTGAGTAACCCCTTGGTCAAGCCAGCAACCTTGGGCTCAAGCAAACAACCTTGGGCTTCAAGCTAAAAACCTTTGGGCTGAAGTCAGCAATCATGGGGTCATGTCTATGATCCCACGCTCAAATCAGTAACCCAATGCTCAAGCCAGTGAGCCTGTGCTCAAGCCGGATAAGCCTGCATTCAAGCCGGCAACCTCAGGGTTTTGAACCTGGGTCCTGTGTGTCCCAGTCCGACACTCTATCCACTGCACCACTGCCTGGTCAGGCTAAAATATTTTTAAGTAACTGTTTTAATATTCCAAAGATAACTTGTTTACTTTCAAAATTAAAATTTAAATGTAACATTTATAAATTGTAAGAAGAAAACCCCTAGTAAACATTCAGGATAAAAGACAGAAAATGATTTGACTTTGGGTGATGGGCACACAACATAATCAACAGTTCAATGTTATAGAAATGTTTATCTCAAACCTATGCACTCTTATTGATCAATGTCACCCCTTTAAATTTAATTTTCTAAATTTAAGAAAACCTCTCCTTTTTAAAATAGACAACCTGCTAGCCAAATGGAAATGAAAAGGATAACACAACTGAGATTAAAATCCATCATAAGAATACAGTGAACAAGTTTGTCCTTTTCATCTATGTTTTCAAACCTATTAGCATTACTTATTTCCATGTTTTGACAATTTTATGATAAGCAGAATGCCTGAATTAACCAAGAATAGTAAAATTTAATGTAGATTTGAATATGTTCTGAACATAGCAATAAACAAGCAAGACTCCATTTTGGGTGGTAGGTAATGTGGTTTTGTTGGGGGGGGGGGCAGGGAGAGGTAGGAAGAAGGTAGGATCATGGAAAGTAGACAGTATCTCACCAAGTCCAGAGCTTTAGCAAACCTTTTCACTCAGTTTTGGTATCAAGTTTATACTAACTTCAATCTATTTAGGACAAGATCTATTTCATAAAGTGAGTAGCATTCAAAGTACACCTTCTTTTGTAGCTATCAAAGTAAACGTATAAAATATTTCTATAAACATGGGGAGAAATCTTAGGTTTAGTTACTATACATAGATAAAATAGTGCATCATAACTGGGCAAACTTTACCCCAAAGTGCAAAGACAATTAAATATCAGATAATATGTAGAAATATATTAGACTGAGATAGAAAGGGAACAACCATATTCTTATTTCAATAGGTTCAACCTTATTGGTGAGCTTGAATACTGGACTGGGGAAGGCTACTACTTTTGCACTTACTCCTTTAATCATAAATGAAGAAGAAAATATTGTCTTGGAAAAAGCCATA
Organism: Saccopteryx bilineata; assembly: GCF_036850765.1. Classification (NCBI taxonomy): domain Eukaryota; kingdom Metazoa; phylum Chordata; class Mammalia; order Chiroptera; family Emballonuridae; genus Saccopteryx; species Saccopteryx bilineata. The sequence continues at coordinate 74,944,086 of NC_089493.1, forward strand.
AAAAAAGGATGGAGTCAAGCCAGAACTAGGCCTAGTACTTTCTCCAAACCTACTCATCTAACTATCTCACCACATTTCACCTAGGAAGAAAATCTCTTCCTCCTCAATACTGCCCTCCACCATGGGACCCCTGCCACTAGTTTAAAAAAATACTGGCACAAAAGTAGTTGCTTGCTGACTGCAACCTGGGAAGTCCTTCATTAAAAGGTAAGGAGTACTTTTCCATGTCCACCAGCCACAGGAGATAATGCAGATAGTCTCCAGCTGTCAGCACCTTCAAAGTCTGTCTTAGCAGCAAATGATGCCTTGTCCAAGGTCACTTCCTTCCCCAGAGAGTCCTCACCTGGGGACCAAGTAAAGGATAAGTGTAAAGGATGGGAGTTCTATTTTGAGTTGTGATAGATGGACAATATTTACTATAAAACTCACTGCTAGGTTAGCCAAAGTTCTGTTGGGTCTACATCACATTTTTACTTCTTCCTCTATTTAATCTTATCTCCTCCCTGTCTGTTTCATATGTATTGATTCTTAATAGATATAATGAACCCAAAACATCATCTTAGTGTTAGCTTTCAGAGAACCAAACCTAAGAAAGTTGGTACTAAGAACAGTTGGGGAAAGTAAGTGATAAGATGGGGCTTTGAAGCTACAGCACTACTAGCTGGCAATGAGGATCCCATCACTGGTAGTAGAAGAAACACTAACATACCCTGGCACAAGGTGGAAGCCCAATTGTTAAAGTTGTCATCATAGCCTAGCTGAGGTTATGCTTGTTTGAAGAGGAAAGAAAAGTATAGACACATGTATGAGCAGGAATCGGGGGAGTACATGTGGGCCTGGCTTATGAGCATTTTTGTTCAGGGTGGGGTAGGATATTCCCAAGACTATAAACTCTTCACACTATCTCTGGGGTGTTAAAATTAGATAAGATATTGACTTAGGAGTACTCTCCTGAGATACATGATTTAATATCCTCACAAGCATTCCAAAAAGTGGTGTGAACTGCTACTCTGGTGATTCCTAGAAAGATGGAAAAAGAAATGACCTATGTTGGAGAGTTTGAAATGCTAGACTTTCCATGGAAGATGGTGGAGGAATGACTTAAAAGGCTTAGGGATCGACCTGGAAATGCTGAGGTCGCCAGTTTGAAACCCTGGGCTTGCTTGGTCAAGGCACATATGGGAGTTGATGCTTCCAGCTCCTCCCCCCTTCTCTTTCTCTGTCTCTTCTCTCTCTTTCTCTCTCTCTCTCTCCCTCTCCTTTCTAAAATGAATAAATAAATAAATAAATAAATAAATAAATAAATAAATAAATAAAAAATAAAAAAAGGCTTAGGGAACTGCACATTCTTCAATGACTGTTCTGTCTTCAGTTGGAAGACCTGAGAGGTGATTATGTTCCACAAGAAAGATCATTACAATACTATTTGCCAGAGGAATGGGCTATTGGGAAAGCCACCTGCACCACTAACATGTGAAATAGTAACAGCTTTATATGTCAGGGATGATATTTGGAAAGTCATGATATGATGATAGTAGGACCTAAAACAATAGAATCCAAGCCAAAGGGTCACAAATTATTATACCGAGTGGCAAGATTACAATGGCATTCAAAGGTAACTAACCCACAGAAAATCATGGAGATAGTCAGTGCACCATAGCACCTCTAGGAGCAAAATAGGTGGGCAGCCACAAAGTTGATACTATTCAACTTGTATCAACAAAGGAAATCAGTAATGGATGACAAGGAGTCTGAGGGAGAGCAAAAAGTCACACTTCATAGTACAGTTTCTAGTCCTGACCAGTTTTCAGACTCAGATCCCATTTATTGAAGAGGTGGCCAGATCTTCAGCATGAAGGATCCTATAAAGCCATAGCCACTATATATGGTAACAATTCCTGTACCAATGAGTTTAGTAGGCACATATTCAGGGAAACTATATGTAGGGAAAATAGAATTCCCAATATTTTGAGGATCGTTGAAGAAGGGGTATAAAATGATAATAAAAGTTGGAAACTCAAGATACTCTGATGACCCCTGTTGGAGCTGAGGCATGAAAGGGCCAAATAATACAAATAATAGATGAAGTTCTATCTAAAGTCCAATTTACAATGGTTCAGCTTGGTCTGGTAATTATTTCTACATTTCCAGGAAGCATGATGCAGTGTGTAGATAGTGTTGAGTTGTACACTTGAAACCTGTATAGTTTGGCAAAGCATGTCAACCCAATAAATTTTAAAATAAATTCAAAAAAATACAAAGTGTGATTGGAAGCATGCCTGACAAATAGTCCAACCCCGAAATTGTGGCCATGGCTATCCCCACTGTGAAACTTTTAATTCCACATGCTAACAAAAAGCTTCTAAAACTGTCCACTAGTGAAAACATCAGTAAATCAAAAACCATATTACCTTCAAAGATTTCAAGGATGCAAAGATGATGATTATCATTGTATCTTTGTGTAATTCACTATTTAGTTTCTACCAAAACCAGACAGATATTTGGCAACAAGTATAGACTACCAAAAGCTCAAGCAAGAAATACCTCCAATCACAGCCACTTATGCTAACTCTCAAGGATTCACTGGGGCCTTAATTTATGCTTCTTTTCTCTATAACTCCTCTCAAAGTCACAGCATGGAAAGGTCCTAGCAATCAAAGGACTAACAGTTTCACAGAGGATATACCAAGTGTCCCAATGAAATGTATGCTACAGTTGATTCATGGACACCTTGGCCTTCTTGTATCCAGAGGCTACCAAACAAAGAAATCATAGTCACAATCTTGACAGGAGACAATGACCTTGATCATGAGGATGAGACAGGAGTGCTTTTACACAGGAGATTATTCTGGGCACCTCTTGGGACTCAATTGCTCAACTGTGACTATGAATGAACAGGAACTACAACCTTAGCCTGAGCAGAGTATGATAACCAAGGGCTCAGATACCTCAGAGAAAATCCTCTGAATAGTTCAATGTTTTATAATAGTTATGCAAGAATTAAACAGATGTCTGTGATAGGAATATGGTTACTATATGTAATATATTCTAGAACCTAGAGTTGTACTGATTTCTTTTTTGCTGATTTTTAGATTGCTGAATATCTTTATTTCTCATGAAGTTAATGGTAAAAGTATAAACATGAATTTATTCATTTGTAAATTTTTTGACCTTTCAAATTGCACCACCTCAGTTAAAGCCTATAGAGTTTTATTGTTCAGAAAAAGAGTCCCTCTTAATTAGGAGGTACCACAAAAATAGCTTGTGTTCTTGCCCATTTCTGTTTCTTCTCTTTGAAGGTCTTTATAGAAAAAACTGGAAACTCAAACCATGAAATTTGTATAAGCATTGACGAGCTGTGTTTACCTTCTAAATTCGGAAGATGCCAGGGAGGACACAGAATAAGGAAGAAGGCCTCCAGTCATACATCATATATATATTTAACTCAAGCCCCCTTCTGGCTGAAGAAGCGTTACCAAAGTTCTTCCCTAGTCAAATTTTCCCCCAATTTTAATAGAAGTTTAATGGAGATGCTACTGTCTCTACTCCATATTTTATTTCAGAAACTCTCACCATTTTCTTTCATTCAAATTCCTGTCCTTGCTGTATAGATGTTCTGCACACTCCTGGGCATCCCGAAATTTGTACCTTAGACCCACTGAATATTTACATCTCCCTTTTGTACTTGAAGCACACGAATTGCGCTCTCTCTAAGTTTATTTCCCAGGCTCTTTATAAAGGTTTAATAGGTGAGGATAATATACACATTTAATGCTACTTCTAAATCATCTCCTAACAAAAGTTTTATGTCCTTGAAAATGGATTCTCAACTATTTTTCCTTGACTTCTACCTAATTTCATATATTCTCCCCATACATTTACTAGACCATTATAATACAGTAATCTTATCCTTGGTATACTGTTTTCAACTATAATAGCTTTCTTGTTTAATCGCTATCAAGAATTCAACAGAATCAGCCATTTCCAAGTTGAACAGAGTTTGATTGAACAACCCTAATGCACAATGCTGCAAAAATATTGATAGTATCTTCAGATGGTAACCTATCCAAATAATGAGCAATTCTTGTACACATGACTTATCTACAAAACTTCACCCACTTCTGCTTAAGAGTGAACTTCAGAGTGACATCAGAGAAATGGCGGCATGAGAGATTCTCCCAATCTCTCCCCTTGAAATTTCAACAAATTTAACAACTAAATACAGAAGAAAAAAAATTTTAGAAGTCCCTGAAATTTACACACACCAGACAAAGGTATGTTTGGGTGAAAAAGTGGCTGAATATATATATATATAAGACAAAGGACAGGACATTTTGCTTTCTGTGTCGATCTGAGGTAGGGCACCTTTGTTTAGAGCTGGGCAAAGAGGAGAGACTGAGCTAGTGGGGATGGAGCAGAGATAGGGTGAGCACCCAAGCAAAGGAAAGAATATGCCAGCTCTGGCTGAAATCGCGGACACAGGGCAAGCACACAGGTGGTGGGATCCACCTAAAATTACCAGCACAGAGTACTCACATGGGCCAGCACCAGCATCTTTGTGTATTCCCAGCAGCACTAACAGTTCCACTTAGCATCACCAGCACGGGGAGCGAGCAGGCCCACGAGTGGGCAGAGATGCTTTGCCTGAGATTAACAATGCTGGGCACCTGTGTGAGCACTAGCATTTTTGGGTACTCCCAGCTCCACAATCTCCAACCCTGGGCATTTTCAGGGGCACCAGCATCTTTGGGCATTACCAGCTCCATGATCTCCAGTGCTGAGCATGCACATGGACTAAGACCCTTGGCCTGAGAATGGCTGGGCTGGGCACCATAACGGCAGCTGCAACCATCTGTGTGCAGTTGTAGGAGCTAGACACACACATGGCCTGTCGTGGGCTACCAAGCAGCGCAAGTGCAAAGAGCCCATAGAGATTAAAACTGTGGCACACTGAAGCATGCCAGATAAGTCCACCGGCCCACAGAATTTTGCCTGTGTATAGAAAGAGAAACTTGGTCCTTGATCTGTGTCCTGTCCTGCCTGCTTGTGCTGGTGGCTCTGGTTCCCACTGCCTTCCCCAGAACTGTGCTTTGAGCAGCGCTGGAAGGGGGACCTGACTGTGCATAGATTTCCTTGCTACAGGACTGGAGCTGAGGCAGACCCCACAGCCAAGTCTCCAGGCTGCAAGTTCCAGTGGGAGGGATGTGCAGGGAGACACCTGGAAAACAGACTGCCATAGTAGAGCCAGATAATTGCAAAGCCCTAATAATCCCCACCTGCCTCTGCCCAAGAGCTGCACAGAGGCAAAATGAGTAGTACACTGCCACCTGCTGAAACAAAGGAGGAAGCCACCTCTCAAAACCAAAAAAAATTTAACTTATTTTAACAGTTTTTGTCATTTTTACTTCTTTTTCTTTTTTATAATTTTCCTTTTGGACTACATTATACACAGTTGTTACATTTTTTATTCCTGTTTATGGTGAGGCTTTCATTTCAGAAAACTTTACTTCTTTTTTTTTCTTTTTCTTTCTCTTTGTTTTGTATTTTATTGATTTGTCCTTTCTCTTTGTTCTCCCTTCTCATTTCCTCTCCTTTATCCTTTTTTCTTCCTCTTTTTTTCATTTTTGTGCTCTCATCTGATCACTTATCATCAAATTATTATATTTCAAAATCATATTTTTTTCTTGTAATATTTAGCTTGTTCTTTACTTTTTTCTCAATTCTGTCATCTCTCCTCAGTTCCTACACCTTGTTCTCTGTAGTTTTTGTTCCACTTATTATAGAATTTTCATTTTTTCAATTTTTATTTTATTTCTTAATTATTTCTTATTAGTGTTATTAATAATACTACCCTCTAATGCCATTAAGAAAAAAGAAATCAAATATCATGGATACAAAAGACAGAGACATAGCTCAGATAGATGATGAAAAATCTCTGGGAAAAAAATTGCAACTACATAAAACCCTGGAGATAAATGACAAAATTGAAGTCTTAAATACTCAGTAAAATACAAGAAAGCTCTAAAATGTAATTTAATAAGCAAAAAACAATTTTATGAACAAAAAGAGTACTTCAAAAAGGAAATTGAAACTCTAAAAAGAAACCAAACAGAGATGAAAAACTCAATACATGAACTGAAAAATGAAGTGACAAGCTTAGGTAACAGAACATGTCAGATTGAAGAGAGAATTAGTAACATAGAAGACAGGCAACTAGAGATACTACAGAGAGAAGAAGAGAGAGACTCACAAATTTAAAAAAATGAGAAAGCCCTACAAGAATTGTCTGACTCCATCAGAAAGAGCAATATAAGAATAATGGGTATATCAGAAGGAGAAGAGAAAAAAAATGGAGACCATATTTAAAAAATAATCGATGAGAATTTTCCAAGTCTGTGGAAAAAATTAGAACCTTGAATCCAAGAAGTAAACAGAACATCAAGTTACCTTAACCCAAACAGACCTACTCCAAGGCATATATTGTAATGTAATGATCACAAATTGATGACAAAGAAAAAGTCCTTAAGGCAGCCAGGAAAAAGAAGAATACAACATACAAAGGAAGGCCCATTAGGTTATCATCAGATTTCTTAGCAGAAAGTCTACAGGCCAAAAGAGAGTGGACTCCAATATTTCAAGTACTGAAAGAGAGGAACCTCCAGCCAAGAATCCTATATCCATCAAAATTATCCTTCAAATACAAAGAAGAAATAAAAACATTCACAGATATAGAAAAGATGAGGGAATTTATCACCAGAAAACTCCCACTTCAGGAAATACTAAAAGGGGTTATCTGATGAGATACAAAGAACAAAACAAAACAAAATTGCAAGTAAAAGCTCCAACAAGATCACAATAAAAACAAGATTAATCTGTGACAACAAAAACAAAAAAGGGGAGAGGATAAAGATTAATAGTAGCATAGGAGGATGGAGTGCAGAAGCACTCATGAGATAATGTACTATAATGAATATGATATATATTCTTTTAATTACCTAATGGTAACCACCCCTGAAAATACCACTACTGAAACACATTGCTTAAAAAAGAAGAAACAGGAAAGAAGTATGGAATACAACCAAATAAAAACAAATGACAGAAAAACAAAAGAGAAGAACCAAACAAGAAATACAGCTATTAGAAAGCATTATATAAAATGGCATAGGAAACCCTCAAGTGTCAATAATTACATTAAATGTAAATGAATTGAACTCACCAACAAAAAGACACAGAATAGCAGAATAGATCAAAAAAGAAAATCCAACTGTATGCTGCCTTCAAGAAACACATCTAAACTACAAGGATAAAAATAGACTCAAAGTGAAAGGCAGGAAAACAATTCTCCAAGCAAATAATATCCAAAGTAAAGCAGGTGTAGCCATACTCATATCTAACAATGCTGACTACAAGACAACAAAGGTAATCAGAGACAAAGATGGTCATTTCATAATGAAACAAGGGATATTAAATCAGGAAGATTTAATACTTCTTAATATATATGCACCAAACCAAGGAGCACCAAAGTATATAAGACATCTACAAACTGATCTAAAAATAAAAACCAACAAAAATACAATCATACTTGGAGACTTCAATACACCACTGATGGCTCTAGATCATTCCTCCAAACAGAAAACTGATAAAGAAATATTGGCCTTAAATGAAGCACAAGAACAATTGGATAAGATAGACATCTTTAGGACATTTCATCTCAAAACATCAGAGTATACATTTTTCTCCAGTATACATGGAACATTCTCAAGAATTGACTATATGTTGGATCACAAAACTAACATCAACAAATTCAGAAAGACTGAAATTATACCAAGCCTAGTCTCTGACCATAAAGCTTTGAAACTAGAATAAAACTGCAAAGAAAGAAGTAAACAAACTCACAAAAATGTGGAAATTAAACAACATACTTCTAAAAATGAGTGGGTCAAAGAAGAAATAAAAGCAGAGGTCTAAAGATACATACAGACAAACAAAAATGACAATATGACATATCAAAATCTCTGGGATGCAGCAAAAGCAGTAATAAGAGGGAAGTTCATATCACTACAGGCCTATATGAACAAACAAGAGAGAGCCCAAGTAAACCACTTAACATCACATCTTAAGGAACTAGAAAAAGAAGAACAAAGGCAACCCAAAACCAGCAGAAGAAAGGAAATAATAAAAATCAGAGCAGATATAAATGAAATAGAGACCAGTAAAACTATAGAAAAAAATCAATAATACAAGGAGCTGGTTCTTTGAAAAGATCAACAAAATTGACAAACCCTTGGCAAGACTCACTAAGACAAGAAGAGAAAGGACTCATATAAACAAAATCTAAAATGAAAGAGGAGTAATCATCACAGATATCATAGATATACAAAGAATTATTGTAGAATACTATGAAAAACTGTATGTGACCAAATATAACAATCTAGAAGAAATGGATACATTCCTGGAACAATACAATTTTCTAGACTGAGTCATGAAGAAGTAGATAGCCTAAACAGACCCATAAGCAGGAAGGAAATAGAAACAACTATCAAAACCTCCCAAAAATAAAAGTTCAGGGCCAGATGGCTATACTAGTGAATTCTATCAAACATTCAAAGAAGACTTGGTTCCTATTCTACTCAAAGTCTTCCAAGAAATCGAAGAAGAAGCAATACTTCCAAACCCATTTTATGAGGCCAACATAACTCTCATACCAACACCTGGCAAGGACAACACATACACACACACACACACACACACAAAATATAGACCAATATCTCTAATGAATACAGATTCAAAAATCCTAAAGAATAAACTAGCAAACCAAATAAAACAATACATTAAAAAAATAATTCACCATGATCAAGTGGGATTCATCTCAGAATCACAAGGATGGCACAACATATATAAAGCAGTTAAAGTAATACACCATATCAACAAAATAAATAACAAAAACAATATGATCCTATCAATAGATGCAGAAAAGGCCTTTTATAAAATACATCATTTATGTTTAAAAACTCAACAAAATGGGTACAGAAGGAAAATATCTCAACATAATAAAAACCATTTATAACAAACCATCAGCTAATATCATACTTAATGGCAAAATACTGAAGACTTTTCCTCTAAAATCAGGAACAAGACAAGGTTGCCCACTCTGTCCACTCCTATTCAACATAATGTTAGAATTTCTAGCCATAGCAATCAGTCTAGAGAAAGAAATAAAAGGCATTCATATTGAGAAAGAAGAAGTAAAGGTTTCACTTTTTGCAGATAATATGATCCTTTATATAGAAAATACCAAAGACTCCACAGAAAGACTATCAGAATCAATAAACCAATATAGTAAGGTTGCAGGATACAAAATTAACATACAGAAGTAAATTGCTTTCTTATATGCCAACAATAAAACTCCAGAAAATGAACTTAAAAAAATAATTCCTTTTACGGTTATAACAAAAAAAAAAAAACAACAAGGAATAAACATAAAGAATGTAAAAGAACTATATAATGAAAACTACAAAGTATTGTTTAAGGAAATTGAAAAAGACACAATGAAATGGGAAAATATTCCTTGTTCTTGGATAGGAACAATAAATATAGCATGTTCACGGTGGCCAAGACATAAAAACAACCAAAAAGCCTTCAATAGAAGATTGGATAAAAAAAATGTGGTAGATATAATCAACAGTAAGGACACCATGATAGTGTTACTATGGCAACCTTGGGAACAGACAAGATGGAAATGGAAGAGATTCTCAACACTGATAAGAGGTCAGCTGTTACTCCAATAAATCCTGTTTGATCAGTAAACCAGTAACTTCACATCTTTACCAAATTTTCAGCTAAGTGATTAGTACAGGTGAATTTTAGTTAAATTTCTTCTAAGTATCCTTCAGCTAGAATACTTTAATATTTCAAAGTTAGATGTGTATTTTTAAATTAAGGAATCAAATTTCAACCTGGTGTTATTTAGTTAGAACAGAACAGGCTAAGATGTAAGGATGCTGTAGTTTCTCTGAGAATTCACTTTTCTCTTACTTTAAGAGACTATCTGACTATTTTTAATGCTCTTTCCCTACCCTTTAAGGCAAATATCTGAATCCTATCTAATGTATGTACATGAGTGATTAAAAGCAGATAAAAGGGAACTCATTTATTTATTTCAGAATTGGTTAGTGAGTCAGAATCATCTTGAGTCTCAACATATGTTCCTTCCTGAGCTCTATTTATTCTCTCAACATTGAAATATTGTCAATTCTCAGTACCTCAAAACTTCCACCACATCATAGTCCCCGTGGACTCTTGCCTTCCCTAAACCATCAGCAATGTGCTGGGACAAACTAAATGGTACAGCTGAGGCTGCTTGTAAATCCAAATATCTAGCCAGCAATTTTTAACTGGTGTGCCACAAGAATTTTTAAAATATGCAATACCTGACTATTTCGACAGGGGCTCTGACCTCTTTTCCTTTAGATTGTCAAATTAAAAAAATGACAACAGCCAACACAATAGCCATCGTTGTGAATGAATCATAATGATAATACTAATTTTTTATAAGATTGGCAAAAAATATATATATTTTTGGTATGCTGCAGAGTTTTAGTAATTAGTTTATGTGTGCCATGAAATGACAAAGTTTGAAATTGCTGATCTAGCCCAAAAAGCATCAATTATTTGAGTGAAATTTGGCACTTGATATTTTTCTGCTCACAGAATCATATAATGTTAAACTTAAGTGGACCTGAAGTCATCTAGTCTATTTATCCTCTAAAGTCAAAAGATGGCTGTATGGCACATGTACACTAGAAATACAGACCTGGCCCTGAGAAAGATGGCAAATACTTTATCATTTCTGAATCAGATCTGAAATTCCTCAAGAAGTAGTCCTTTGTATTACCTAATGATGACTTTTGCAATCATGGCTATATCAACATGCTACAGAGCTGCAAAACAAGTTTGCTCTGACTATATCCCTGTTTGTGGCACAGAGACTGCTCACCTGCTTCTCCAGGCCAGCCTGTAGTGGCAGATTTATGGTGCTTTTAAATTCTGCCTGCTAATCCCTTGCTACTCTGCTCTTCCAAATCAAATTCAGAGACTTATCCAGCACTGTCTGAATGTGTCTCTTGATTGAGTGATGTTAGTTCAAGAAAAAACACTCAAATCAATTTAATGCAAATTCCCATTCACAGCTTGGTTGACCCATCAGGATACTGACAATAATAGATTGGAGTACTTAATTCCTAAGGCATGTGACTCATCGAAGGTTTAGTAATCAATTTCTATCACAGCGACTGCATAATTCATCTTGGCACTCTTAAACTCTGGAATACCAAGTGCTTGTTCATTTTTTTTAAGGCCTATACATTCTTTTCCAAATAGCAAAGCCATTCCCATGTCTCTGCAATCATTTCCTTATCTATATTTCCATATGCTGCCCCAGCAAGGTGTCCCACCTATGAAGGTTGTAGATCCACAAAAATAATTGGCATGTTTTGCCTCCAGTTACCGGTGCCTGGAATAGGTTACAAGCTTCTCTGGCAGACAATGGATAGAAGAAATGGAGGCTGGTCACTGCCTCCATCCACATCAGCCATTCACTCTATATAGGACAGACAGTGGGGCTTCTTTGAACCCCATTTTCTAAAGGCCCCAACCTGTTTCCATTCTAAGCACTGTAGTAAAGGGAAGTATATACAAATAGACAATTAGCACACGTCCTTTCCATTTTAAAAAAGGCATGCTATGTTTCATCCAGACTACACTCATACCTGCATTTGTGCCTCTTTCCTTTGACAAAAGCATTCTATTGAACTCTGGTTATGACCTGGGAGTTCTCTCTGGCAACCAGTTTTTGCCTCAATTCTTGAATCCCCGGGTAAGGAATTAGATAAGAAATTGTGTCAAGTAAATCTGTGGAAGAGAAGCAGTCATTGTACTAACCTTTTGTAAAAGGGCCATGTCCTTACCCATAACTTTGTTCTTGCTAAGGTAGGAAAACAGGCATGATTCTCTATGGCTTGGGGCTCCCCAAGTGCAGGAGACAAAATGTACTGCCAAGTTATTCATGGGAGCTACAGCTTCAGTCAGGATGACATGTCTGTCCCTTGCTAAGTAAATAAAAGTATTAAAGGAGTATTTATTGCTCAGAGGCATTAAATATCATGCCTTTGAGCACATGCTTCCCTCACACCCTTGGCCTTATCTCTTGTGACATAAGTCTGCAGCCTTCCATTTTATCAATGCAGAAATCAATGCCTAGAATAGCAATTAGAATAAGACAAGGATGTTAGTGATTCTTTAAGGTTCTTCTCTGTTCTGAGTCACTAGGGAAAACATAAGTTTGAAGAAGTACTTGTGGAAGTAAAAGAAATAAAAATGCTTCTCAAACTTCAGTGGACCCCATTTAACAGGCAACAATCTTATAGTCACCCACTGTTATCTTGCATTTCTATATTTAAATCAGTACCTATTTATATTTTATATGCTAAATGTTTGTATGATATACATAATAAACTAAGAACTTAGCTAAAAATAAACTCCTTCCTAATAAAACTTACTATATTAGTGCAGACTGCTATAAGAAAATACCACAGATTGAGTGGCTTATAAACTATAGAACTTTATTTCTCACAGTCTGGAGGCTGGAAGTCCAAGATTAAGGCACCAGCAGATTTAGTATCTGGTAAGGATTCACTTCCTGGTCCATAGACAGCTATCTTCTCCCTGTAGCCTCATATGCAGAAGGGATGAGGCAGTTCTGTGGGGTCATTCTAATAAGGGCATTAATTTATTTCATAGAGACTCCATCTCATGACCTAATCACTCCCAAAGCTCCCTCCACCACATACACTCACATTTTGGGAGTAGATTTTAATATTTTAAATTTTGGGAGGATATATTCAAGCTATAGCATTTGCAAGAGTAAGTATAAATTTTAGGATATTTTTGGGCCATATACTTAGTATTTAATAATAAATAAAACAGTATTCTACACATTATATAAATTTAACAAATATTGGAATGAAAACTTCTTATTCAATTAAAAAACAAAGGAAACATATAAACTGATTGTAAAACCTATTAACAATATGCTAGTTAACAGCATTAATGTAATATGATTTGGGAGGGCTTAAAAATTGATCTACTATTAACCACACTGAAAATATTTTACTTGTCAACTTGATACTTTGAAATTTGAGCATGATCAACCATTAGTTGTCATTGTTAAGAAAAAATAATTAATAATATAGTTTCTTTAATATTATATATGAGGTACATTGTATATGTATAGTACATTTAATATTGGATATGGGGAATCTCACAATTTTGTACATATATATGGACTTATGCCAATAGGTTTGAGATGAGTGTGGTATTTATGTATAAGCAGTTTCATTCTTTTGTATTTGTACAAATCCTGAGGATGTTAGTTCTTATATTAGTAAGAGAAAAATGAACATAGTCAACTACCCTTTAAAAAATCACTTAAAAGCCTATGAAGTACAGAATGTATAGACAAAATTATATTACTAAACCAACAGAGACAATAAGGTCCTGAAATTTTCCAGAGTAGAGAAATAAGTTACAAAAAAGGAATGAGATTCAGAGTGTTTTCAGAATTTTCAGAATCAACACTAGATGCCCATAGACAATAAATGATGCCTTCAAAATTCTGAGAAAAAAATTATTATTCTACCCTCACACTTGATAGTTGTTTGTATAAGCACAGAAATCCAGGTTGAAAAAGGCATTTCAAATCTATAACTAAGATAAACTTTTCATGTACCTATTCTTGGATGCTACTGGACGATGGATTCTATCAAGTCAAGGTTATAAACAATGATAACAACAGTAAAATATAAGAGATATGATTCAAGATAATGGGAGCTTAAACAATGGAAGGAAGAGAAAGTCCTTGCTCCGAAGAATAGTGAATGCCCGAGAAGAATGAATCCCAGCTGGCATTAGAGAACAAAGGCTGCAAGAGGAAGTTGTCTAGGAACAAAAGGAAACTGGTGGCTTTGTATTTTGGCATTTAGAAAATTAGATACATTGCCCTGGCAGGCGATGCAGTACATAGAGTGTCCTCCTGAGTACTGAGGTTGCCAATTTGAACCCAGAGTTACCAGCTCAATCCCCAGGGTACTGGCCTGACCCCTTGGGCACCAGTTTGAAGGTACAGGCTCCATCATGAGGGCACTGGTTCAAGCCCTGATCAGGGCATATATGAGAAGCAATCAATGGCACAACTAAATGGAACAAGTTGATGGTTTTTTTTTCTCTCTCTCTCTCTCACTCACTCTCTCTCTCACTCACTCTCTCTCCCTTTCTCTTTCTTCCTTTCTCTCTCAAAATTGGGAGTACAGGGCGAGGTTTTACACCTTGGCTATGTATAGACTTAAAAGTTAGGATCCTAATAGGAACAAGCTGGCATATCCACATGAGGTAGCCTATGAGGAATCCCTTTACTAGACATTCCTCAAAGTATGTATGTATAGGGAAATGAAAACCAAGCAATAATCCCTGGGTCTAGCAATATATGGAGACATTTAACCTTAGATCTAAGAGAAAGAGTAGTTAAAAGAACCCAGAAAAGTTAGATAAAAGAAAATTATTAGTATACATTAGACCTTAACCCATGAAAAAGTCTCCTTCAAATAGCAATGTTTCAATAATCTAGAATTGTCTACTTCTGTAAGAATCCATTCATATTAATTGGTTTTAAAAGGAGATTCAAATAATATGATAAATGGCATTCATTATCTATGAATTGAATCTATAAACCAAAGAATGAAAGACTTAGTTATAATTTATTTGTAAATCAAGCATTGACATTAACAATCTTTTCTGTAACTAAAATTAACAGATTTGTTAGAAGAGGTAAGAGGTTTGGTAAATATAGTAAATTCTTTATCTTTCCCAGCAGAAACAATAATTCCTGTCTCATTGTTTTACTTATTGTCAGCTTTAAAGTTATGATACAAACCATAGAATTAGCATTCAGTCAAGCTTGGAAAGAAGACTTGAAATTCATAATTTTAAATCATTCTGTACTGTTTGAATGGTGAACCAATGTAGGCACATGTTAAAAAACAGGCAGCGTGTGGAGATCAGTAAGGACACCATTACAGTTGTCCAGGAAAGAGATGTAGAGACAGAGCTGTGCTACTGACCAGGCCTGGGCACGGGCAGCTTCATCTGTTTGGTGTCTTCAAACACTGGTGGAGTTTGTTCATTTCTCCTAGTACCTTTGTCATCACTGTCAGAAGTCCCAGTGAATAAAAGTAGATGAAAGAAAAAATCCTGGATTTATCCTTGTTCAAAGCTGAAGTGACTAATTTGATGACTTATTTGAGTTTGAAGTGTTCAGAATATTTTAAGACTCATTCTTAGTGGGGACTCAATAAGATGAGGTTAATAATAATAATAATAATGTTGCATGTTTTTACATTTGCTATGGACTGTGAAATCCAAACAGTTATACTTATAAGGTGACTAGACACAGGGTGGATGAATAGAAACGAAGGAAGAAACCAAGTGCACAATGCAAAAAGCCAGGAAGAAAAGATGGGCAACTGGCCATCCTAATGAAGCAGCATAGCATGATGATGTGCTGGGCAAGTGCAAACCTTGTACGTGTGAGCAGACCACTTCTTTCATATAAGCTCCAACAACCCTATGAAGCCAGAGAACAGAATAGCCTCACTATTTTATTTACACACACACACATACACAAACACACACACCTCATAAATATAAGGCCCTCTGAGAGCTAAGAAGTAAAATAGTATAGGTGAATACTGCTATGGACTGAAGTGTATCCCCCTAAAACACACATGTTGAAGCCCTAGCCTCCAGTGTGATGGTATTTGGAGTTGAGAATTATGGGAAATAATTATGTTTAGATGAGGTCATGAGAGTGAGGCTCTAATGATGGCATTATTTATATATAAAAAAGGAAGAGCCACCAGTGTTCTCTAACATGTTAGAAACAAGAAGGCAGAAATCTGCAAGCCAGAAAGAGAGCTCTCATCAGAACTTGACCTTGCTGACACCCTGATCTCAGACTTTCAGCCTCCAGAACTGTCAGAAAATGATCTCTGTTGTTTAAGCCACATGGCCTGTGATACTTTATAATATAGCCTAAGTTGACTAATACAATAATCTAAAGTTTGACAACTGCCTACTCACTGCCAGCTATAGTAGAAAGCACTGGATTCCAGTACTAACAATACTGCCCTGGCAGTAGAGAATAAAATGTGACCTAAGAATGTTAATACCTGTCAACTACTCTATTACATAGGAATACTTCCTGCTAAAAATAAAACCAAGCTTGAAAGTACTTTAAGAATGCAGGTTTATCTTCCTTGCATAGTAAGAATTCTAGAGGTAGGCTCAGTGATGACATCATGGGCCCAGGCTCTTTATTCTTCATCTTTAATATGTTGGATTTTTTTTCTACAAGCTTTTCAATTTGTGATAGCCAGATGGTCTCCCTGCATCTCATTTGATTTCTAGGTAGAAAGAATGAGGGAGGAACCAAAGGCCTATCACTCCTAGGGCTTTGCTGAGGTGGCTTCCCTTTCTGAATAAAAATGACAGTATTCCCTTACAGCTCATTTGCCAAAATGGAGTTGTACTCCCTGCCCTTCTCCTCCCCTGCACTTATTAGTCTGAGTAAATATATAGCCATGAGTGGTTTAGACAAATCATGATTTATCAGCTGGGATAAGAGCCAAAGCTCATTGAGTCATAGATGGAGACCTATCTGCTCCCTAAATATGAGAATTTCCTAGGAAGCAAAATCTCATGGGTAGGGAAAAATTTTGTCTTCTGAACCTACCTTCTCAGCCTGCTGTACTTAGAATAACCTAAGGTCGGATGAGCAAATATTTCATATTTGGACAGAGTAGCTTAAATTTCTATATAGGCTCTCCCCCATTCAGTTGCCTTTTATAATTAAGCCCACCACCACCAAATGAATTTCTAATGGTAATTTGTCTTAAGTTATCTATTAATTCTTTAGTAACAACTGAGAAGGGCAATAGTGTAGCTGACAGCTAGCTGGAGGGATGTGGATTCCTGGGGTAAGCTAGGAAGGTTGGAGGCAGAAGAGTATAGGAAAGCGAGTTAGTAGAGTCATTATTGAGAAGTGCTGGAAAACCATCTTCCTTTCTTCCCTGGGAAGGAGTAGGCAGCTATTAAACCCTACCTATATTGATTTATATCCTCTACAGGGAGGGGGAGTAACAGTTACACCATACAAAGTACTTAGAACCAGTATGGCTTCAGCAAGGTCACGTGAGATTTTCAAAAAAAGAGGAAGTATGGCTATTGATATAACTGTTCAGTATGTCTACAGCTAGACCAAGAACATTATGCTGATGGTGGAGGATCTCTTTCAGAAACCTCATATGCAATATTTTTTATTATATTAAGTTGTATGTAGAGAGACACAAAGGTTTTATAATGCCGGGTAAGTGCAGTCTTGCTTTTTCATGGAGTTTCTACAATAGAACTGGTTTATTACACCCTCGAGCTACATCCCTCTCTGATATGGTACAGTAATGAGATTTTTAATACTTATTAACCTCAGTCAGGAATTTTGCAAACTGATAAAACTGAAAGAAGTCACATCTATTGCATCACAGAGACTTTATTCAATGACTCTGTGTCTAATATGTTAAGAATATAACTGTTGTCTTTTTTTTTTAAAGCTTAAAGAATGGTTTTGAGCTATTCCTCCTGATATTTTTTACACAAATTCTTCTGATCATAAAGTATTATTCTTTGCATCCAACTCAGATACAAGTCTTCAGACAAAGCCTGTTAACTGCAAAAGTGACTTTCTCAGCTGCTTTGTCACCTCTAATATTCAGTACCTAAAAACTTCCTGACCACTAGCACTGGTTCATTTGAAAGAAGGAGACAAGCTACTTTTGTTTTCATAATTCCTTGCAGTTTCAGCCCAACTGCACAAGTATAAAGATTAATGGATGGAATATTCATTTTTTGTAGCAGATATTAATAAACATGCACTCTTATAGGATACATGGGGATTTTCAGAGACCTGTTTAGAATGCTATGTGGTAAATAGTTTACACTGAAGCCGAGTTGATGATGATAAATAAAATATTTGAGGCTGAAATGAAACCTATTCTCTTTAGGGGGTGATACATAAACTTACAATGGATTTTAAAAAATAGTTGGTTTAATTGTGAATAATGACATGATAGGACTGTAATTTGGGGTAAGGGAGAGAGTCTTTAGTTTAGACCCAGACCTGTAATGAATATATTCGCACCCTCATTTTGTTCAAACATGAACATAGGCGATCAGAAAGAAAAAAAATGGAGAGGCCTGGAGCAAGGTAAGGGAATTTCTCTTAATTTGATTTGCTGTGGAGAATGCTGGCCTATTTAATACCTCCATGTGGAGTTGCTGTTTATATTTTGGTTTCTAATTAGCATAGTCATTCTGAAGTCTCTTGCTGACTTCCCCTTCCATATAAATGTAATTTGGCCTTGAGGAGGGTTATTAGAGCAGCACAAGGAGCACAAACAAAGGGAAGTGTCTGCCAAGCAGCAGGCAAGCTCAGTGCATCAGGCATGCGCCCAGGCCCACAGCCAGGCTGGTTGGTGCCCAGGCTGGAGCTAGCAGGGGAGACGACAGGACAGAGCCTGGACAATCAATCAATTACCAACCTGCTTCCCACTCTCCTCAGCTCTGCCACACCCCAGCCTGTGTTGCCTGGCTGAAGCAATTTTATAATAAAAAAGGGGTTGACATTGACGAGATGTGAAAGCTATAAAGAAAAGATTTTAAATTGACTTTGAAAGTTTCTAACCTAGGCATAGAATGGATGGTCTGTATTGAAGTAAATGCTTAGTCTCCCTCCTAAAACTCCTTGTAAAGAGTGACATTTCAATTTTCCCTGGCTTTGGGGAGCTTGATTTTTTTTTTTTTTTACAGCTCTACAACGCTGTCTTTGAGAAGCACCTTCTAGCAGTGATAATAAAGTATACTGAGTGGGGATATGGACAACATTGATAAAGAGGCACTAATCCTTATTCTGTGTGAAAAATAGTTTGAAGGAGATTCTATCCCAAAGGGGAAGGAAGAAGAATGCTAAACATGACTAGCAGTGACCTATTTTTCACCAAGCAATTGAAGCTTAAGTACATTTTGACTAAAATGTTGTTCATGGGGAAGAGCAAGGGACTTAAACTATTTGTAAAGGGCACTGAAGTTCTAAGTTTCTAATAACTAAAGAAGAGAGATAAAGGTTCTTTTGAGGAGATTGAAGGGGTCTCCGAACATGGATCTGAAGGCTCTTCTCTGATCTCTGCATTTGTAGTTGGCAAAGTGCTTTAACTGGTTTTTGCATCCTTTACCAAGTTAGGCAAAGCAGCTTTCAAGGGCTCCAAGAGCCTTGTTTATAAAGGTCAATGGGAGTACTGATGAGCATAACTTATTGCAGAAGTCTCCCCTACTGTGAAGAGCAAAATGCTCATGCTTTAAATCTGTTCTTTATCCAGAACAGTAAGAATTACAGCTCCCCCTAGAACACACTGAAAAGTCTCTGGGATCAAACTTTAAAAATGCATTTGTTGCATTCTGCATATTCTATTTAAATACATGTCTATCAACAATTTATTGTATACTGACAGTGTGGTAAGAGTTGCAAACACTTGAGCTTGATATATCCCGATCTAAGAAAAGGAGAAATCAGACAGAGAAATTAGTAAATAGATAGATAGCAGATAGATTTTTAAAAATTAAGTTTTGTAACAGGAAATTTTAGTCTGGTGAGAGTGGAGGGGAGGGGGTTACTTAAAAAACAGATAAATGGAAATATCTTTTCTGGATATTTCTAATGGCAGTAGACATATACAGTGTGTCCGTAAAGTCATGGTGCACTTTTGACCGGTCACAGGAAAGCAACAAAAGATGATAGAAATGTGAAATGTGCACCAAGTAAAAGAAAAACCCTCCCAGTTTCTGTAGGATGTTGTGGCAGCATGTGCACATGTGCAGATGATGATGTAACACTGTGTATACAGTGGAGCAGCCCACGGCCATGCCATTCGAGATGTGGACGGTACAGAGGAAAGTTCAGTGTGTTCTGTGGCTCGCTAAATTCTAATCTGTGACCAAAGTGCAACGTGAATATCGTCATGTTTATAACGAAGCGCCACCACATAGGAATAACATTTCTCAGTGGGATAAGCAGTTGAAGGAAACTGGCAGTTTGGTGGAGAAACCCTGTTCTGGAAGGCCATCAGTCAGCGATGAGTCTGTAGAGGCTATACGGGATAGCTACCTAAGGAGCCCTAAAAAATCTGTGCATGAGTCCACATCGAACTGCACTGAATAGGTATGAACTGGGAGAGTTTTCCTTTTATTTGGTGCATATTTTACATTTCTATCGTCTTTTGTTGCTTTCCTGTGACCAGTTAAAAGTGCACCATGACTTTACGGACAAACTGTATTTCACATAGAAGATAGGAACATAGCAAAAATCCTTTGTTCAAAGTGACAGTGATCATATGAATGAAGTTCTCTGCTGAGAGTTCAAAATCTCTTATTTTGACTTATTTTTTACTCTTTCTACCCTACCCAGATCCAGCAAGAGTTTGCTTAATTTCACTGCTCATCTACGCATGAGCTCAGGCAAGTTGCCTCACTGCTCTTGGCATTTGTTTCTTCATCTGTCAGAAATTGCTCAGAATGAATCTCTAAGGGGGGAGGGGGGCACATCTTCTAGGCATTTTCTTTTCTACCTGATCTGTTAAAAGTTGGAATGTCTGGCATGCGGAAGTCCCAGGTTCGATTCCCGGCCAGGGCACACAGGAGAGGCGCCCATCTGCTTCTCCACCTCTCCCCCTCTCCTTCCTCTCTCTCTCTCTCTTCCCCTCCCGCAACCGAGGCTCCATTGGAGCAAAAGATGGCCCGGGCGCTGGGGATGGCTCCTTGGCCTCTGCCCTAGGTGCTAGAGTGGCTCTGGTTGCGACAGAGCGAGGCCCCAGATGGGCAGAGCATCGCCCCCTGGTGGGCGTGCCGGGTGGATCCCGGTCAGGCGCATGCGGGAGTCTGTTTGACTACCTCCCCGTTTCCAGCTTCAGAAAAATACAAAAAAAAAAAAAAAGTTGGAATGTCTCAGGATCAGTCCTGGACTCTAATCTGTTTTCTTCTTACACAATCTTCTTAGAAGAGCTTTTCTGCAAGTTCAAATACCATCTACAGACTACATGTTGTAAGCTTTGAGATGCCTAAATATGAGTAGAATGTCAACATGGTGATTAGATAAGTAGGTCTGGCAGTCAGAGAGTTCAGGAATGTCCCAGTAGAGCCCGAGCTCTACATGGATCAGGCATCCCAGATTTGACTTCCCTGTGCAGTGGGACACTCCTGCTTAACAGCAGGGCTGACAGCCTCTCTGAGAGTACTGTGGAAGTGGCTATGAGGATTTTATTTATCAGTTCCAAGACTGACACCAGAGGAAAGACACCATCGACACACAAGTTAGTTGCACGAATCACACAGGCAGCTTATTATTCACGAATCCTTTTGGCATGCCTGGGTACAGCTTACGGGGGCCCGGTCGACATGCTTCTCTTGGCTGTCCTTGGTCACAGGTGCGTGGAGACAGTCCAGTT
This sequence comes from Saccopteryx bilineata, assembly GCF_036850765.1. NCBI lineage: Eukaryota > Metazoa > Chordata > Mammalia > Chiroptera > Emballonuridae > Saccopteryx > Saccopteryx bilineata. The sequence continues at coordinate 74,965,745 of NC_089493.1, forward strand.
TAACTTTGGAGTCTGGGCGACTTCCGCAGCAGGGAGGGTCCCTTAGCTTTAGTATCTTTTCTGACCTGCAACTTTTAACAGGTGTCAATCTACAGGATTATCACATCAAACCACCTTTTTGGGAGTTCCTAGCAGGAAGCCCTTTTTATGTTAATTTACCAAAATGTCACATCAAGCCATTTTTAAGGTGTTTCTAGGGAAGCTTCTTATTTTTGTTAACCTACAGAGTTATGACATTAAGCCATTTTTTATTTATATGTAACTTCACACACACACTAACTGGGACTGCGAGAAAGGCAGAGTCTGCCTATCATATCTGTACACACTAGATTAGTTCCTGTCCATACGTCATAGCCTTATTTCACCTGCCTTCGTGGCTTTTAATATTATATCCTAACTTATTTCTGTATATCTTCCATATTTTTCTAATTCCTATATATTTAATTACTGTAACAACATATTACTGTAACAAGGAATAAAGATAATATGTCTAAAGTAGAATTTGTGATCTGTTCTGCCAGCCCCTAGCAATTCTCAAAGTATCAATTCTCTGATAATGCATGCTTATTAGACAGTCTGGAGTAATCAGACTTGTCAAACATTGCACGAATATGTATGCCCATCAAGCTGGGTCCTTTTTATTATATTTTGTTATAATGCATTGTATAAGCAACTCAAAGTTTATATTGATATTATTAAGGTGCTAAACGTTTTTATTTTATTATAAATTTTTATTAGTTTTAATGGGGTGACATCAATAAATCAGGGTACATATAAAACATCTCCAGGTTATCTTGTCATTCAATTATGTTGCATACTCATCACCCAAAGTCAGATTGTCCTCCATCACCTTCTATTTGGGTTTTTTTGTGCCCCTCCCCCTCCCCCTCCCCCTTTCCCTCCCTCTCCTCCCCTGCCCTGTAAGCACCACACTCTTGTCCATGACTCTTAGTCTCATCTTTATGTCCCATCTATGTATGGAATCATGCAGTTCTTAGTTTTTTTCTGATTTACTTATTTCACTCTATATAATGTTATCAAGATCCATCCATTTTGCTGTAAATGATCCGATGTCATCATTTCTTATGGCTGAGTAGTATTCCATAGTGTATATGTGCCACATCTTCTTTATCCAGTCATCTATTGAAGGGCTTTTTGGTTGTTTCCATGTCCTGGCCACTGTGAACAATGCTGCAATGAACATGGGGATACATGTATCTTTACAATTCAATGTCTCTGAGTTTTGGGGTATATACCCAGTAGAGGGATTGCTGGGTCATAAGGTAGTTCCATTTTCAGTTTTTTGAGGAACAACCTTAACATGAAGATTTCAGAGGTTCGGTTTATCCAACTAAAGTCAACACTGACTCTAAACGATCTACTGCCTGGACTGCTGATGCCTGGTTAACAGCTATGGGCATAAATATGACACCATCAATCATGCAAGGCCACAAAATCAATTTTTGGATGTTGTATTAGTCTCTCAGAGCTGCTATAACAAATACCACAAAATTTGAAGCAATGGAAATGATATCATATGCCATTCTAGAGGCTAGAAGTCTGACATCAAGGTGTTTGGCAGGATCTGCTCCTTCCAAAACCTCTAGAAAGGGATCCTTCCTTGCCTGGTTCAGCGTTTGGTAGTTTCAAGTGTTCCTTGGTTTATGGCAGCATAATTCTAATCTCTGTTGTCTTCACATGGCTGTCTTCCCTCTGTGTTTATGTTCAAAATTTTTTTTTCTTATAAAAATGCCAGTCATATTGGATGAAGGGGCCACCCTACTGTAGTATAACCTCATCTTAACTAATTATATTTCCAATGACTTTATTCCCAAAGCAGGTGACATTCATAGGTTAGGGAATTAGGAATTCAACAAATCTTTTGTGGGAAACACAATTTAACCCATAGCAGATATGGTTAAAGTAGAGCTAGAGGGGCCTGACCTATGATGGTGCAGAGGACAAAGTGTCAACCTGGAATGCTGAAGTGGCCAATTTCAAAACCCTGGGTTTGCCTGTTCAAGGCACATATGAGAGTTGATGCTTCCTGCTCCCCCTCTTCTCTCTCTTTTTCTCTTTCTCTCTTGTCTCCAAAATAAATAAGTTAAAAAAGAAGTAGAGCTGGAGGTAGTTTTATCCAGTATAAAGAGAAACAGGCAAAGAATCATAAAAACTTGATCTGAGGTTTAGCTCATTAAAAGCAAAAGTAGGTTACTTTAACAAGTTAACCTCTTTTCTTCTTTCCCACTCTTTAAAATTAGGGTGTTAGGAAAGATGACCTCTAGCCATTCAGATAATTTGAATTAGATGAGATGAGACTAAATTTAACACTGAACTTGCTGAAATTATAGAATCAACCATATAGTGAACCTTGCTGGTCCTACCACTTTGTCCTTAAAAGTTTAACAAATCATTTTTATTCTTCAAATGCCAGAGTAAGGAGTAAGACTTTATATCTGACATCGACTTCCTAATTGAATCACATCAATGTCAGAGGCTCAGACCTGTACTAATTACTACTTACATCTCTTACACCCAATAAATCCTATAGCCATAGCAGAGAGGGCATTTCAAAAACATTCTTTCAGAACTGAGATCAGAATCTAACTACTCCATTCCCTCAAAATTGACTTTGATGATAGACTTTTTACAGCACAAAACTTTAGTATTCTCTCATATGGCTGGGTAGTTCATCATTACATTTGTCAAATTGAACCTAGTTAAACTCAAGACTATAAATATTGATGATTTCCATTTATCCCTCTAATGTTCCACTAGGAAACCAATTAAATTGCCCTATCACAGTTTAAACAGCAGACGGTTTACTGGATGCCCCCCCAAAACAGTAATCAGACAAACTGTAGCTTTAGAGAGTGGTCTTAGAGGATATCATTAATGTCCTAGAAGATCAGACTGATATCTATTTTCTTTAGATAATGAGAAGGGCTGGGTGAAAGTTAAAAGCAAATAAATTGATGTGATACCTGAAGATGGTCTATAAAGGCAGTGTGATGTAATGGCTAATAGCACTTTCTAATGTGCAAGACACTGTTTTATTTGCTATTACTGACAGAGACAATGTTCCTTTACCTGGCTATTAATTGGATTCAAGGTTATCTTGGAAACTTGCCATCATTTAAAATCATAATCTTTACTATCTCTGAATATTCTGATCTTTAATATGTTGAATATAAAACTCTCCACTGATTCTCATGAAATATCTGAGTCAAAGAACTTCAAGATTAAAAGAGTCAGGAGACTTACACAAGGTTGCATAGTCTGGACAAAAACTTGAATCTTCTAGTTCCACACCCATGCTCTAAAATGCAATATGTATAGACATACAGGTATACACATGCCCATTTAATTCTCATAACTCTATGTAGCTCTGTAAGAACTATATTGAATTTCATAGAATGAATATACTGTGATTTATTTAATTATTTCCCCACTGATAGGAATGTAGGTTTTCGTTTTTGTCCAGTTTATAAAGGTTTAAATAATAAATTATCTATGTATCTCTACATACATGTACTTTTCTAGAATTAATTACTTAATTAGAACTGCTAGTCTAATAAATTACATAGTTTTAATTTGAAAGATTAGCAAAATTTACTAATATGTTTTATTAAGATTTCTCTCTCATTAAAGATAAAATTGGGCTATAATTTTATGTGCTCAAATTGTCTTATTTAGGTAAAAAGGTTATACTAGACCTATTAAGTGAATTGAGAAGTTCTGCATCTTATTCTATACTCCAGGAGTATTTAAATAACAAGAACAAAAAAATTCTTCCTTGAAGGCTCCTTTTCTTTTTTTCTTTTTTACAGAGACAGAGAGAGGGATAGTTAGAGACAGACAGACAGGAATGGAGAGAGATGAGAAGCATTAATCATTAGTTTTTCGTTGCAACACCTTACTTGTTCATTGATTGCTTTCTCATATATGCCTTGACCATGGGGCTACAGCAGACCGAGTACCCTTTGCTCAAACCAGCGACCTTGGGTCCAAGCTGGTGAGCTTTGCTCAAACCAGATGAGCCCGCACTCAAGCTGGCGATCTCGGGGTCTCAAACCTGGGTCCTCTGCAACCAGTCCGATGCTCCATCTACTGCGCTACCGCCTGGTCAGGCAGTTCCTTGAAGGCTCTTTAAAACCATCTAGGACTCATGCTTTAACTAACAATAATGCTAGCAGCTATTACAGATTCTAATCTGCAATCAGACTCTGGAGACACAATAGCTTTCATCTAATACTGTGTTTACTTAGCTTTATGGAAGGATACAGCTCAGAAAATGCAGCATTTCAATCTCTCCAGAGGACCAACAGCTACCCAAGTTTATGATTTCTTTAGCCCCTTCATACACGTGAGGTGTGCATGAATGTCCTGAATGAAAGCCAAGGTGTGTGGGGTCACCTTGATATATAGAAGTCACAGCTTCTATATCCCCCAGATTTTACACCATTCTAGTCATATAAGACAAAGTCCTATATACATGCTCATGTTTCCATCAGTCCAGAGCTGTTGCTTAGATTGCGGTTCACAACACATGGGGTAACGCATAGTCCACACTGACCATAACTTTGTAGTTTTCAAGGAGAACCCAGAAGTCAGGCAGACTTGGATCAGGTGTGATGTTACCCCCATTACTCACCTGAGTGAGCCTTCCAGAGAACTTTTTAATCTTTTTTTGAATAAATTTTATCATAGAGAATTACACATTTCATCTAATTTTTAAAATTCATTGGCAAAAAGTTGGTTGGCCATAGGAATATTTCTTTACTGACATTTGAAAAGAAGCAGCTTTCAAGGTTTTATTGATCATATTCCAACCTCGGAAACTTCTGGAATGATGACATTAGAGTAATGGCAGCATGATATTCTTGATCTTTCCCCTTGAAATTTCAACAAATTGAATAATTATAACATGGCAAAGAACCCCAGCTGGGCTTGCAGGTGTACCTGAAAGATCCACACACCAATGGATTAAAGGTGGGATGAGTTGAAAAGGGGGAGTGGAAGAAAAAAATGTATTCGTGGTGGGCTCTGGAGAGGAGACAAACCTGGAGTGACTGGATTTTTTTTCCTCTGCTGGACTATGGGAAGAAGGGAAGCTCATGCTCTCTGGATTTTGTCTAAGGAGTACAGAAAAAGAAATTTGGGATCACTGGGACTCTTTCTGCTGGGAGAAGTGGTGAGATAGAGGGGCAAAAGGGAAGATAAACTAAAGTGGCCAGAGCACAAGATCATGGCCACTGTTCCTGCTGTCTGCCTGCACCTTGCACTCGGCAGAGACAGAGAAAGCTAAAGTGTAACCCCCTGTTAAAGTTAATTTTCTAAATAAAATTTAAAAATAAAAAAAGACACTTCTGGCCCTGGCCAGTTGGCTCAGTGTTAGAGCGTCGGCCTGGTGTGCGGAAGTCCCGGGTTCGATTCCTGGCCAGGGAACACAGGAGAGGCACCCATCTGCTTCTCCACCCCTCCCCCTCTCCTTCCTCTCTGTCTCTCTCTTCCCCTCCCGCAGCCAAAGCTCCATTGGAGCAAAAGATGGCCCAGGAGCTGGGGATGGCTCCTTGGCCTCTGCCCCAGGCGCTAGAGTGGCTCTGGTCACGACATAGCAATGCCCTAGATGGGCAGAGCATTGCCCCCTGGTGGGCATGCCGGGTGAATCCCGGTCGGGCACATGTGGGAGTCTGTCTGACTGCCTCCCCATTTCTAGCTTCAGAAAAGTACAAAACAAAAACAACAAGAACAAAGAAAAGACACTCTGCTTTGTCTTTATTGATCTTTACGTCAACTTTATTTGGGTTAATTTTTCTTCTACATTCTTGAATTGAATTCTTAGTTTATTTTCTCTCTGTCCTTTAATAAATAATATTTTATAAAAATTTTTATTAGTGTTATTTTAACTGCATCCTTTAAAGAATGTTCTCATTTTGTCAATTTCTGAATGTATTTAAGAAAATATTTAGGACACATTAACATAAATCACTGAATTTTCAGAAATGTTTTTGATACTTGTTAACTACTAATTTATTTTTTCAATTAAATTTATTGGGGTGACATAGGTAACATTATATAGGTTTCAGGTGTACAATTATATGTTACCTCATCTGTATATTGCATTGTGGGCCCAAAGTCAAGTCTTCTGTCACCATTTATTTGACCCCCTTTATCCTTTAGAGTCCCCCACACCCCTCTCCCTCTGGTAACCACCATACTGTTAATTTATTGCAATGGACTTAAAATATCACACTGTACTTTTTACGTGTGTGTGTGTGTGTGTGTGTGACAGAGACAGACAGAGAGAGGGACAGACAGATCAGAAGGGAGAGAGATAAGAAGCATCAATTCTTCATTGCAGCACCTTAGTTGTTCATTAATTGCTTTCTCATATGTGTCTTGATCAGGGGGCTTTAGCAAAGTGAGTGACCCCTTGCTCAAGCCAGTGACATTTGGGCTCAAGCTAGCAACCATGGGGTCATGTCTATGATCCCACACTCAAGCCAGCGACCCCGTGCTCAAGCAGGTGAGCCTGTGCTAGAGCCTGATGAGCCCACACTCAAATCGGCGACTTCAGGGTTTCAAACCTGGGTCCTCTGCATCCCAGTCCAATGCTCCATTTACTGCACCACCACCTGGTCAGGCTGTACTTTTTTTTTTAATTGTTGACTTTCTTTAATCAAATTGTATAATAAGTAGAGGTTTCTATTTGCACAAATTATTTATAGTCTTATTTTTGTTCAACTTTGATTTTCTAGTTTCTAATAGAAATGTGTTAAAAATTATAGTATAATTGGTTTTGTCAGTTTTTTATTTCTAAAAGTTTTGCCTTTGTGTACTTTGGCATGTTCTCAACATAAATATTTGACTTATGTTGGTAGGATCTGCCTCTTATCAATATTAAATTTATCTCTTAGCTTTCTTAAATATTTATATCTTTGTGATAGTATTAAAACAAAATAAAATATTTGCTTAGTATATGGTTGATAGTTGTTAATATTTTTTAAATTATTCTGTCATTTTATTTAAAAGATACTATTACATCATTTTATTCTTCTTTACATTTGAATCTACTACTTTAGGAAATCTTTTATAAAAATTATATTAACCTTTACAACCATATAATCCACAAATATTTAAATATTAAGTTTCATTATTTTCCCTTTATTACTGTTCTCGGACATTAAGAATTAAAAATATACATACTTCATGCCTGACCAGGCAGTGGAGCAGTGGATAGAATGTCGGACTGGGATGTGGAGGAACTCGAGGTCACCAGCATGAGCACGGGCTCATCAGGTTTGAGCGCGGGCTCACCAGCTTGAGTGCAGGGTAGCTGGCTTGAGTGTGGGATCATAGACAGGACCTCATGGTCACTGGTTTGAGCCTAAAGGTTGCTGGCTTGAGCAAGTTGTCACTCACTCTGTTATAGCCCCCCGATCAAGGCACATATGAGAAAGCAATCAATGAATAACTAAGGTGCCTCAATGAATGAAGAATTGGTGCTTCTCATCTCTCTCCTGGTCTATCCCTATCAGTCCCTCTCTCTGACTGACTCTCTCTCTCTGTCTCTGTCAAATATATATATTATATATTGTGTATTATATATATAATATATATACACTTTATATATTTCAGAATTTGAGAATCATGGGGTAAATAAAGTCATATCTCTGAAATGATTTACACTGTCTTTATACTTAAATAATTTGAGTATAGAATTCTAGACTCAATTATTTTCCCTAACCAATTTCCTAGGATTCTCTTTTTTAGTAACTTTTGATTGTCTTGAAAAAAATAATCAATAAATGTCTTAACCTACATCCTCTAGAAAGCAGAGCTGAGTCAGAGATTAATCTTTAGCTGATGACACCTTATAGAAGATACAAGGCTGCGCAATAAAAATGAAGAAAGAAAGAAAAGTAGGGTAAGCCAAAACATAGTGGGATAGGTTGCTGTGCTGGCCACCGCTCATAGTGTGCCTTAGGAATTATCATCTGTCTCAACAGATGTGATCCAAATTTCTCTGGAAGTTTGCATGGATAAAATGTACCTTTGACCAGATAGTCTTTGCACAAGGTTTTGTTTACCTGGTTCTCTCCTGCTTCCTTGTGGTGTAGGGTCACCCCCTGGGAATGTAGCCCTTTCAAATTCTTCCAGGCTACATCACTCTGCAGCCATAGTAAGCCAATTCTATGCTCCATAGTGTGACATTGGCTCCAGGTTCAAAAATGTAGAGATGACAGAAAGAACAAGACTCCATAGCATCCCAATCCCTCTTAATTTACTTCTAAAATAAACCCTATCCCTTCTTTTCTAGGTTGTCTCCAGATTCACAATATTATATTTTTCAAAAGTCCCCAAATCATAGACCTCCTAAGGAGTCTAATATCAGGCTTCATTGAACAGATTCCAGAATTACTATTTTAGATTCCATGGTTAGTATTTTCTATGATTACAAATTTTTACTCGTATTCTGCTTGAAGTAACCACAACCATAAGAAGTATTTATTATGTCTTCCAAGTAAATGATTCTCCATTCTGTATTTGTGGTAATGGGTTTAAGTTTCTAAGACACCAACTAAATGTGACCCTACTGAGTTTTATAATGTATTCTTAGAAAACTTAAAAACTTGGTCAAAAATTTTTGTGCTTTTGATCTCAGAGCACCCAGGACTTTTCCCAAGTTTCCCAGAAGCAGACCGTAAGCTTATGTTCATGTGACTTATTAAGAAGACGCTCCCCAGAGAAACCAGTCAGGAAGTAGAGTAGCAGGCAGGGGTAGGGAGGAAGCCAAGTCTAGGAATTGTGGTGGCTACAGGACTATGAAAACCCAAGTCTCTTGCTTCAAGTCACGCAAATGCTGAGGAATAACTGACTTAGCAAAGCCCTTTATGGGTCAAGGGAGTAAACTCCCGAGTATTTCTGACTTCCTCTGCCTGCATTCTGAGAACTAGCAGATGGCAGCTCTCTGAGTGGAGCTGCAGGCATAGGCTGTTGGAAGCAAAAACACATCAGAGCCAGGAGAGGGGCTCACAAAAACAGCAAAATGATCCAAAGAAACCTTTCATGGATCACTAACAGTTTCCACTACAGACAGCTTCCTTGCCTTCTGACGAGATATTTCATTTTTTTAAAATATTTTTATTCAGAAAATTAAATTTAACAGGGTGACATTGATCAATAAAAGTACATAGTCTTCAGATAAATATTTCTATAGTATTTGAACTGTTGATTATGTTTCCTATTTAAAGAATACACAGATCCTTGGAAAAGCAGCTGAATGCACTTTTGGGCAAAATCTAGTCTTATCTAGAACATAAGAATGGGCCTGGAACATTTAGAGACTATAGTCTGGGCAACGAGGATGCGCATTACTACTGGATTGCCCTAGCTGGTACTTTTGAGCTGACAGAAATAGGAAATAAATATTTTTAAAGAGACAATAATCTTATTTCCAATTCAAGTAATTTGTGAGACACACCATGACCTCCAAAATGGCAGAGTCCATTTAGTGCTAGATTACAACATCAAACTCCTGGTAAAACTACTTTTCCACTGCCTCTCTTTATTAGGCCATAAAACAAACAAAAAAGCTAATTAACTACCTTCTTCCCATAAGTCAATGAAATTGATCATGTCCCAAAGGTCTGGGTTCTCATATAGGCAAAGGACTTCTATTCTTCAGGATTGATTCATCCTCCCAAGGGTGACTGAGATGATTCATGTTCCTATGGTGCAATATTCACAGTTGGATTAGGATCTGAAAGATCATGAATTCTGTTGGGCCAAGAAAAAATATTCAAGATGTAGAGTTGGGTTTAAATGTACAATAGTCACAAAATCTGCATCAAAGGACAGAAGACTAATTCAACCATTCATAGTTGGTTCCCTATGATAGACATTCACATTAGGAGATCCATCATTGTCTCTGTGTCTTTCTGCCACCATCTAACTTTATCCAATAAAGACTTGCTTGGGGCTCAAAGGATCTCAGTCTGTCAGTATAACAGATTATAATCAGTATGAAGTCAAATGTTCCTTCTGATTCAGTATTGATGGAATCCTAGGGACTAGCACAGGTGGGGCCATAGAAATATAAATTAGCTTTGAAAGTTGAAGAAAATTTCATATGAGGTGTATTTGAAAGTGAATGAGATTGACTTCAGAAATGCCTCAGTTCCACTCCAAAGAAATGAGGGGTACTCTGTTCCCCTTAGCTAGTCAAAGTGGAACTCAAGCCAAAGTGGACAGAAAGCATTCTGCCTCCCTCAACTTCTCAGGAATCAGCACACTCACTCTAAACTAGCTTGTACCTTGTAAAAGATCACAATTCTAAAGACATCTGGATCCCCAGCCCTCTAAACTAGACTCAGAAGTTAAATGTCACCTTATAGACAGCTTCTCAGGGAATCCAACTTTCAATAAAGATTAGCATGTAGCAAGCCTATTACAAAGCTCTGGGGATCAATGTCTGTGTGACTGGCAAGAGGAACAGGATTGGTAGAGGCAATGCCATCTCAACAAAACATCAGCCAGAACTGTGAGGCTTTCCGAACCTGGGACAATACTTTAAAGCTTTCCTGAATTGGTGCAAGAAGTCCAAACCTTTATACCTCCACATCAAGTATATATCAGATGCAGGCCATCCCAGGAAGAGGGATGACTTTCAGGAATGTAGTTCTCTTCAACTGAAATAATTTCAATGTGGGCCAATTGCTGAAGACTCACTGTCTTTCACTCACAACACTCCTAGCAGCTACGGTAGGAAGTCTTTCATTCCCATAGGGGTATGTGGATAGTACAAGGACCTCACGACATACATCGTACTACCATGTCTCATAAACACTGTCCCATTCCCACAGCCTCTGGCCTATGGGAAGTCTTACATATAGAAATAATACAGATTAATCAGTTCTACAGATAGATTAGCATTATATGGCTGATTTGGGTTGCATTCCCAGTCCTACCTCATGCTTAGCCCATTCAATCTGAGTCCCAACTTGACAAATGCTTCCCTTAAATAAGGGAAGTAAATTATATTGATGACCAGACCAAAAAAAAAAGTTGTAGTGCTCATTCAGCTGATATCTGCTATACCCATCTTCCCTCTATCTCCTATCCTGTTCTTTTCCTGTCTTGGATTCCCTTCTAGAGCCTGTCTTGGATTCCCTTCTAGAGCCTTCCTAGTGAAAAGAAATTCACTAAACCTAGAAAATTGACAGAGAAAAGATATATCTCTCAAGGTTGCCTAATTCTTTTTATTTATTTATTTATTTATTCATTTTAGAGAGGAGAGGGAGAGAGAGAGAGAGAGAGAGAGAGAGAGAGAGAGGAGAGAGACAGAGAGAGAGAAGGGGGGAGGAGCTGGAAGCATCAACTCCCATATGTGCCTTGACCAGGCAAGCCCAGGGTTTCCAACCAGCAATCTCAGCATTTCCAGGTCGCCACTTTATCCACTGTGCCACCACAGGTCAGGCTGGTAGCCTAATTTTTAATTAGGCTATTTTTGTGAAGGAAATTCCCATTATCTTTAGCAAAACCTCAACATCAGAGTGGGCAGGAAGGGCACTATTGAATTTTACTAGTCCTGTAAAGATTCATAAAGTTTGTGGAAAATGTGGGGGTGATCCTCAGCATCTTCCCACAACCTTGCTGCCCCTCTCAGATTCACTGTTGTTGAGCTTGTTGCCCTCATGATCTCCTCGGTTCACATTTACATCTTAAGAGGACAGTTTCCAGAATCTGGGTGGGCAGTCAGATATGACCTATTGCGGGGGCAGTATCAGATGGAAAAACAGACTAAGTACTGATCTTTTCAAACCTTAATTAGGTATTCTTAAGGGATCTCAAGAAGAACAGAAACATCCATAGGCAGAGGAGCAGAGGACCAAAGAATTAAGACTGACAGTGCTTCTTTTTTTTTTATAAAAGCTATAAAAGTGGACCTTTTCAGTTTTAAGCAGTGACTTGGAGGCTGTGCATTCACAGCTCCCTCCTATTTTTCCTTTATCCAGCATTTTGAAGCATAATTACCAGGCTTTAGACACTTTTCTCACTATGAGGGAGTGGGATTGGTTCAAACTCTCATGAGATGGCAGGTGTAATCCTAGTGCAGAGTGATATGAGGCAGTGAAGGAAGGCATGTAAGCTGGGGGATGTTACGAAGCTCACAACAATTTCATTATAAAGTAGAGACCGTTGTTGAAACCCAGGGTAAAAATTTGAGACAGACCATTTGAAACAAACCACCTAGCTTCAGAATAAGAAACTAGATACAAAAAATAAAAGGGCATTTGATAAATCCCACTCATTTTCCCCCTCCAGAGGAATTTGCTGCATGGGATGATCATTACACCGTGTCTATGCATTCATTGCTTTCCAGTCACTCTGGAAAGCACACTCCACCAGCACTATGCTGCTTTGGAGTCCAGAAGAGGTGTGAGGAGTCATCGCTTTCATGGATCTAGTTAGGTTGAACCCAGATCAGTGGTCCCCAAACCCCAGGCCACAGACCGGTACCGGTCCATGGGCCATTTGGTACTGGTCCACAGAGAAAGAATAAATAACTTACATTATTTCCCTTTTATTTATATTTAAGTCTGAACGATGTTTTATTTTTAAAAATGACCAGATTCCCTCTGTTACATCCATCTAAGACTCACTCTTGACGCTTGTCTCGGCCACATGATAGCTTTCCAAATATGCCTTGACAGGGGGGCTCCAGCAGAGCAAGTGACCACTTGCTCAAGCCAGCAACCTTTGGGATTGAGCTGGCAAATATGGGGTTATGTCTATCATTCCATGCTCAAACCAGTGGCCTAGTGCTCAAGACAGTGATCCAGCACTCAAGCCAATTGAGCCCACATTCAAGCCTGTGACTGTGGGGTTTCAAACCTGGGTCCTCAATATCCCAAGCCTATACCTTATCGACTGCACCACTACCTAGTCAGGCAAGACAAAGGACTCTTATACATATAAACACTTTTTTCCTAATAACTTTATTGTAACCACATACTAAAAAGCTGCTACTGAAATACAACTTAAAATAGGAGAAACAGAGAAAAGAAATATGAAATATCACCAAACAAAAACAATCCACAGAAACACAGAAGAGAAGAACCAAACAAGACACAGAGCTACCAGAAAAAACAAACCTAAAATAGCTATGAGAAATCCTCAAGTGCCAATAATTACCCTAAATGTAAATAGACTGAACTCACCAATAAAGAGGCACAGGGTAGCAGATTAAATCAAAAAACAAAACCCAACCATATGCTGCCTTCAAGAGAGACATCTAAGCTGCAAGGACAATAGTAGACTCAAACAGAAAGGTTGGAAAATGATTTTCCAAGCAAATAATATTCAAAGCAAAGCAGGTGTAGCCATACTTATATCTGACAATGCTGACTTCAAGATAAAAAAGGTAACCAGAGATAAACATGGACATTTCATAATGATAAATGGGACACTGTATCAAGAAGACATAACACTTCCTAATATATATGCACTGAACGAGGGAGCCCAAAATATGTAAGACATATTAACTGATCTAAAAATAGAGAAGCAGACAAAAACATAATCATACTTGGAGATTTCAACACACATTTGACAGCTTTAGATAAATGATCCAAACAGAAAATCAGCAAAGAAATATCAGCCTTACATGATACATGGACCAAATAGACATCAATAGATAGTTACAGGACATTTCATCCCAAACATCAGATTATATATTTTTTTCCAGTGTGCATGGAACATTCTCAAAGATCAACCATATGTTGGGCCACAAAACAAATATCAACAAATTCAGGAAGATTGAAATTATACCAAGCATATTTTCTGAACATCAGGATTTGAAATGAAAATTTAACTGCAAAAGAGAAATAACAAAACCCAGACAAATATGGAAATTAAAAACCATGGTTCTAAAAAGTGACTGGGTGAAAAAAGAAATAAAAGCACATACCAAAAGGTATATACAGACAGATGAAAATGACACCAAATATAAAAATCTCTGGGATGCAGCAAAAGCAGTAATAACAAGGGAGTTTATATCATTACAGGCTTATATCAAGAAATAAGAGAGATCCCAATTAAACAAGCTAACATCACATCTTAAGGAACTAAAAAAAGAAGAACAAAGGCCACCCAAAGTCAGCAGAAAAAAGGAGAGTGTAAAAATGAGAGCAGAACTAAGCAAATTAGAGAACAGAAAAACTATTAAAAAATTAATACAAAAAAAGAGCTAATTCTCTGAAATGATCAATAAAATTGACAAGCCACTGGCTAGACTCACTAAGGAATAAAGAGGAAGGACTCATAAAAATAAAATCCAAAATGAAAGAGGAGAAATTACCACAGACATCATAGATATACAAAAAAAGATAGAATATTATGAAATATTATATGCCACCAAATTCAACAACCGAGAGGAAATAGATAAATTCCTAGAACTATACAATCTTCCTAGAATGAGTCACAAAGAAGTGGAAAACCTAATTAGACCTATAAGCAGGGAGGAAATAGAAAAAAGTATCAAAAACATCTTCCAAAACAAAAGTCCCTACCAGATGACTACACTAGTGAATTCTACCAAACATTCAAAGCAGATTTGATAGCTATCTTTCTCAAAGTGTTCAAAAAACTAAAAGAAGAAGCAATACTCCTCAACACATTTTTTTATGAGACCAACATATATATCCCTGATACCAAAACCTGGCAAGGACAACATAAAAATAAGAAAACTACACATCAACATCTCTAATGAATATCCTAAACAAAATACTAACAAATAAAATACAACAACACATTAAAAAAATAATACATCATGATTAAGTGGGATTCATTCCAGGAGCACAAGGATGGTTCAACATATGGAAATCAATCAACATAATATACCATATCAACAAAACAAAGAACAAAAATCATATGATCCTATCAATAGATGCAAAAAAGGCATTCAATAAGATACAAATTCCTTTATGTTTAAAACATTCAATAAAATCGGAATAAAAGGAAAGCACCTCAAAATAATAAAGGACATATATAATGAACCATCAGCTAATATCATACTAAATGGTGAATAAATGAAGCTTTTTCCTCTAAGACGGGGAACAAGACATTTTCTCACTCTCCACTTTTATTCAACATAGTTCTGGAAGTCTATGAACATATCCAGAACAATCAGGCAAGAGAAAAAACTAAAAGTCATTCATATTGGGAAAGAAGAACTAGAGTTACCACTTTTTGCAGATGACATGATCCCGTATATAGAAAACTCCAAAGACTCCACCAAAAAACAATTAGAAAAAATAAACCAATACAGTAAAGTCACAGGATACAAAATCAATATACAAAAGTCCACTGCTTTCCTATACGCCAATGATGAAACATCGGAAAATGAACTAAAAAAAAAAAAAAAAAAGAATTCCTTTTACAATTGCAACTAAAAAATAAAATACCTAGGAATAAACTTAACAAAGGATGTGAAGGATCTATCAGGGGTCCCCAAACTTTTTACACAGGGGGTCAGTTCACTGTCCCTCAGACCGTTTTGAGGGCTGCCACATACAGTGCTCCTCTCACTGACCACCAATGAAAGAGGTGCCCCTTCTGGAAGTGCGGCAGGAGCCGGATAGATGGCCTCAGGGGGCCGCATTGTGGCCCGCGGGCCATAGTTTGGGGATGCCTGAAAAACTACCAAAACTACTGAAAACTACCATTATTGAAAAAAGTGAAAAAGACACAATGAAATGAAAAAATATTTTATGTTCATGGGTTGGAAGAATCAACAGAGTTAAAATGGCCATATTACCCAAAGCAATATAATTAATTTAATGTAATCTCCATCAAAATCCCAGTGTCACTTTTTAAATAAATAGAATAAAAATTATCAAGTTTGTATAGAACCATAAAAAAAACCCAAGTAGCCAATCCTGACAAAAAAGAATGAAGCTGGGGTATCACACTACCTGACTTCAAATTATACTACAAAGCCACAATAATCAAAACAGCATTGTTTTGGCAGAAAAAACAGACATAAAGACCAATGGAACACAACTGAGAGTCCAGAAATAAAACCACATATATATGGACAATTTATCTTCAACAAAGGAGTCAAAGACACACAGTGGAGAAAAGAAAGCCTCTTCAATAAATGGTGCTGGGAAAATTGAAAAGCCCCATGCAAAAGAATGAAACTTGACTACAGTTTGTCCCCATGCACAAATATTAATTCAAAATGAATTAAAGCCCTAAATATAAGACCTGAAACAATAAATTACAAAGAAGAAAACATAGGTACTAAGCACATGGATCTTGGCTGTAGAGAACAATTTATGAATCTGACCCTAAGGGCAAGGGAAGAGAGGCAAAAATAAATCAATAGGATTATATCAAACTAAAAAGTTTTTGCACAGCAAAAGAAACTGACAGTAAAACAAATAGGCAGCCACTAAATGGGAGATGATATTTGCAAATAACAGCTCTGATGAGGAGTTAATAAAAAAAAGAAAAAAAAAAAAAAAAGGAACTCACAAACAAGCAAACAATTCAATTAAAAAAATGGGTGGAGGACCTGAACAGACACTTCTCCCAAGAGGACATAAAAATGGCCAACAGATATATAAAAAGATGCTCTCATCTTCACTAGCTATTCAAGAAATGCAAATTAAAACTACATTGAGATAACACCTCACAGTTATTAGATTGGCTATTATCAACAAGATAGGTAATAACAAGTGTTGAAGAGGCTGTGGAGAAAAAGGAACACTCTTTCCCTGCTGGTGGGAATGCAAATTAGTACAACCATTAAGAAAGGAAGTATCGTGGTTCTTTAAAAAAACAAGAATAGAATTACCATATGACCCAGCAATCCCTCTACTGGATATATGCCCTAAAAACTTGAAAACATTGGTACATAGACACATGCACCCCCACATTCATCACAGCATTATTTACAGTGCCAAGACATGGAAACAACCAAAGTGTCCCTTGCTTGATAGAGGATTGTTTAAAGAAGATTTGGTACATATATACAATGGAATACTACTCAGCCATAAGAAACAATGACATAGTGATACAATAACATGGATGGACCTTGAGAACATTATACTGAGTGAAATAAGTAAATCAATAAAAGCTAAGGACTGTACGATTTCACACTCTGATGGAATATGAAACTGAGGCTCATGAACATAGATAAAAGTGAAGTGGTTACCAGAGGAGAAGAAGGGAGGCGTGGGGAGGGTGATAGGGAGGGGGTGGGGGAAGGGAATAAAGAGTGACAATATAAGGTGATGAAAAATGATTTTACTTTGTTGATGGGTATATAATATAATTAACAGTTCAAATGCTATAGAAACATTTACCTGAAACCTATGTACTGTTATTTACCAATGTCACCTTGTTGAAATTAATTTTCTATATATAATTTTTAAACAAAGTTTTAGTGGACAACTGGATTGTTGATTGAGGATTGTTGTAGGCAATCCTCAGAGCTTGAATGGACTCCATCAGTGCCCAAAATTTGGTTTAAATGTCAAGACTGATGATACCACACATGAACCAAAAGGGTATGAAAAAGAATATTATTCACATAATGAGGCTTTCTGGAGAGAGCCAGGCAAGCCCCCAAACATGTCCAAAAATGGCTTGAGACAGGCAGAAAAGGGAGACTGACTTGGGTTACATTGGGTTAGAGAATGCAACTTGTGTAAGGGTTTCTATGCACAGGCTGGGACTTGTCTGGTTTGAATTCCCTACCAGGACCATAGGAGGGAATAGGTTGGCTATCTTATTGGCTCTTTAGACATGGGGCTATAGAGGAAAAGGAAAGGTTGAGGTTTGAAAGCTATAGTAGTCAAACATCAGAAATTGAGTTAAACTATTGATTACAACTTACCTTAATGCTCGATGACTGAAATGTTCTGTTTCTTTTTTAATTAATTTGAGCAAGAGGGAGGGAGGGAGGAAGGGAGGAAAGAAGAGTGAGAGAGAGAGAGAAACATCAACTTGTTCCACCTAGTTGTTTCCTTTAGTTATGTACTTGATTGCTTCTTATACATATCCTGACTGAGGGTCAAACCTGTGACCTTGGAGCACCATTTTAATATTTTATCCACTGAGCCACTCGGCCAGGCTGCCACATATTTTTAATTGAATTGGAACTTAAATAAGTTGTTATTGGCATTCTATGAAGATTTGTAGCCTGAAGTCAATAAAAAAATGTCTATTACTACTTATTTAAAAGGCCAGCATTGGATATTTTGGGAAGTGACATGTATTCTTTAGTGACTATCAATAATGTATACAACTTAAAAGGAAATAAGTGTCTTGATGAAGCCATGTATTGTAGCTTTAATGTATACAGGCTTATATTAACTTAACTGATATTGGGGGTATCTTTAACGCAAGAGATTCCTAGTTTTTTACCCAAAGGGGAAAATAAATAAGGAATCATTACTGCCATTGACCAGAGAGATGGCCTGACCATTGGCAATGGCCTAAGAATATGTAAAAATGTACGAATGGGGATAATTGTTGGTCAAAACATCCAGGCAAAGGTTATAGCCTGTAGATCAGCTGATGTGCTGACTTTTGAGTCTTGTTTTTTATCAGAGGTGTCTCAATTAAAAAAAAAGCCTGACCAGGCAGTGGCGCAGTAGATAGAGCATCAGACTGGGATGCGGAGAACCCAGGTTTGAGACCCCGAGGTTGCCAGCTTGGGTGCGGGCTCATCTGGTTTGAGCAAAAGCTCAACAGCTTGAGCCCAAGGTCACTTGCTCGAGTAAGGGGTTACTCAGTCTGCTGAAGGCCCATGGTCAAGGCACATATGAGAAAGCAATCAATGAACAACTAAGGTGTCACAATAAAAACCTGATGATTGATGCTTCTCATCTCTCTGTTCCTGTCTGTCTGTCCCTATCTATCCCTCTCTCTCTCTGTCTCTGTTAAAAAAAAAAAAAAAAAAAAAAAGGACAGCAATTCTCCAGTGACTTACATTCCATGTGATGGTGACACTGTCTTCTCTAAAGTGTACAGACTCTCTTTTCTATGCACTCATTTGATCCCAAGAGAACTCCACTAGTATTGAAGGGGTGATCTTCTCCAACACTGTGACATCTGGCAAGGGACTGAGAATAAGGGAGTCTCCTTCTCTTGCAGGTAAGATATGCCAGAGCACAGGTTTAGCTCTATCCTTTATGTGCTATTTTCACTTTAGCAAGAAGGCATCTGTGTCCATGCTGACCACCTGGGATGCTGTTTCCATGACCCAAGGTATAATGGGAAGCTGAGTACAGAGGGTGATGGACTCTGGGCCTGTCAGAGGCTCCCCTTACAGGAAATCCCAGCATGTGATCAGCAATTGCCACTTTAATGGTTTATAGTATGAAGCCAAGAAATATATTTTTTGTACCAGAAATCCATGGGAAACCTACAGCCATCATAGGTAGTCCAGAGAATCCAGGGGACAAAAGGGTAGGTTGCCAATGCATCTATGGTGCAGGAGTCTTTTGAGAATTACCAGTTGTGTTGCAATCTGAATAAATTTCAGAGCCTTTTGTTATATGAGGCCATAATTCTAGATGAGTCAATTTGTGAATAACACAATAAATTGGTTTAAGGAAAATTTGTAAATGAGGAATATGTTGCTTTCAGAACTCAAAAAGGCCTAGATTTCCCTGGAATATGTTGGGCTTCTTTTAAAGTTGTGGGTGCTGAGAAGGTTAATAGTTGTTTCTTGACAGTATCAGGAATGGAGGGTCTTCCGCTTGACAAATAATTACCAGGAATTTAACTGAGGTGGTGGGACTTTGCACTGTGTGGGCTAACAGACAACCTCTCCTTTTTCTTAAATTCCTCTGTGATTATCTGTATGTCTTGAATAAGTAAATCAAATAAATCCTTAGCTGAGGATGTCATCAGTGTGTTGTACATTCTATACCTGTTCTCCTGGAGAAAGTTGGATGGGGTTAAGATTTTGCCTACAAAAACTGTGTGCAGCCTGACCTGTGGTGGCACAGTGGATAAAGTGTCGACCTGGGAACGCTGAGGTCGCCGGTTCAAAACCCTGGGCTTGCCTGACCAAGGCACATAGGAGAGTTGATGCTTTCTGCTCCTCTCCCTTCTCTCTCTCTCTCTCTCTGTCTCTCTAAAAAAAAAACTGAATAAAGTTAAAAATAAAATATTAAAAAAAAAACTGTGTGCAGTGGCAAAGCTGTTGAGGTATACTCCATGGAAAGATGAGTACATGTACATTTTTGTTATTTAAAAAGTGAAAGGAGCCTGACCAGTTGGTGGCACAGTGGATAGAGTGTCAGCCTGGGACTCTGAGGACCCAGGTTTGAAACCCTGAGGTCACCAGCTTGAGCACGAGCTCATCTGGCTTGAGCGTGGGCTCACTGAATTGAGTGCAGGGCCGCCATGTTGCGTGTGGGATCATAGACATGACCCATGGTTGTTGGCTTGAGCAAGGTATCAGTGGCTTTGCTGGAGCCTCTCACTAAAGGAACATACAAGAAAGCAATCAATGAACAACTAAGGTGCCACAACTGAATTGATGCTTCTCATCTCACTCCCTGCTTGTCTCCCTCTCTCTTTCTCTTTTTTCTATTGCTAAAAAAGTAAAAAAAAAAAAAAAAAGTGAAAAGAAACTGAATCTGAGAGTCTGTTGAAATGGGCATCAAATGGAGCATATTAACCAAGTCTATGACTACAGTGTATTACCATATTTGATGGAGTTAGCAATTGGAGAATATTGGGTATAGGGACCTTAACAAGCAGGTCCCTGACATTAAGGTTATGGTAACGCACTGTGAGGTGCTATTAATTTTCCAAGTTTAAGTACTAAGCCAAATTGAACTATTAAATGGAGATGCCAGAGAGAGTGACAGCAGCATTATAGTGACATAAACCATTTCTCCTTTTTACTCCCCTTTTCATCAAGAATTAGACATCCATTTACAAACAAAAGCACCTTTGTAAGAGTTCTGGGATCTAGCTCCATGCATTAAGGACCGAGGAGATGTCTTATCTACCTATGCATCCTGTATTAGGCAGACAGAGCTCAGCACAGGCTTGTGGGGTGAGTGAAGCAGTGAACTTGCCCCATCTGCTCTTTCTGTGTCAGGTAAAAACCTAGAGATACCATGGATGAGAAATTGCAAGAGTACAGAGGGAAGATTATAGCACATCATGGGGGGGGGGTGTTCAGACAGAGAAGACAGGAAGAACTTAACTCGACTGCCAAGGCAACACTGGATAAGGCTGAAATATCAGGCAGGAACAAAATGAGTGGGGGGAAAGCAGTATGTGAATGAGTACCTGGCTATGTGAGTGGTGTTGGACACAGCTCAAGAAACCTGTTTCTTTCTCTCCTGCAGTATCCCGAGTACTAAGGAAGCACCTCTATGACTGGGAGGGGGAAGGATATAAGGAAAGAGGCAGATAAGAATATCAAAGGACATTAAAAAGACTTGCTTCTTGCTGACTGCACTCTGGAAGTACCACAACCATGTATCTCCCTTCAGGTTCACTTTTATCTATGTCTATGAGCCTCAGTTTTTTATCCACCTATGTGTGAAATCATATAGTTCTTAAATTATTCTGATTTACTTATTTCACTTAGTATAATGCCACCTATAGATTCAGTGCCATCACCATCAAAATTCCAATGGCATTTTTCACATGAATAAAAAAGCAGTCCTGAAATTTGTTTGACCCAAATAGCCAAAGCATTCATGAAAAATAACAGCAAAGCTAGAGACATCATGCTTCTTGGTTTCAAACTATACTACAAAGCTGTGGTGATTAAAACAGTATGGTGGTAGCACAAAAATAGACACAATGAAACAGAATAGAGCCTCATATCTAAAAAATAAACCCTCACATTTAAGGTCAACTAACATTTGACAAAGCTTCCAAGAAAAGTCAGTGAAAAAAGGATGGTCTCTTCAACAAATGGTAATAAGAAAATTGGATGACCATGTGCAGAAAAAATGAAATTGGACCGCTATTTTACACCATTCACAAATATTAACTTGAAATAGATTGAAGATTTAAAAATTAAGGCCTGACATTATAAAAGTCCTAGAAAAATAAAACATAGGAAAGAAACTCATTGATCTCAGTATTGACACTGATTTTTTAGATATGACACCAAAAGTAAAAATAAACAAGTTAAACTACATCAAACTTAAAAGCTTCTGCATAGCAAAATAAACAATAAAAAAGGCAATATAAGGTATGGGAGAAAAAATTTGCAAACCATACATTGAATGAGGGTTTAATATCCAAAAATATAATGAACTGATACAACTCAGTAACAAAAAAAATCCAATTTAAAAATGAACAGAACAAATGAAGACATTTTTTCAAAGAAGACAAATGACCAACAGATACATGAAAAGGTGCTACATCACTAATGATCAGGGAAATACAAATGAAAACCTCAATAAGATATAAACTCACTATATGATTCCATACATAGATGGGACATAAAAATGAGACTCAGAGACATGGACAAGAGTGTGATGGTTACGGGGGGTGGGGAGGAAGGAGAGGGAGGGGATGAAGTGAGGGGAGGGGCACAAATAAAACCAGATAGAAAGTGACGGAAGACAATTTGACTTTGGGTGAGGGGCATGCAACATAATCAAATGTCAAAATAACCTGGAGATGTTTTCTCTGAACATATGTACCCTGATTTATCAATGTCACCCCATTAAAATTAATAAAAAAAGAAAGATAATGAATAAAAATATGCAAACAGGAAAAAAAGATATAAACTCACACCTATTAGAATAGCTATTTACTCAAAAGACAAAAGATAAGTACTGGTGAGAATATGGAGAAAGGAGAACCCTTGTATACTGTTGATGGAAATATAAATTGGTACAGCCATTACAGAACATATAGAAATTCCACACTCACAAAAAAATAAAAACAGAACTACCATATAATCCAGCAGTTTTATTTCTGGGTATACAGCCAAAGAAAATCAAATCACTATCTCAAAGAGATATCTGCATTCCTGTGTTCACTGAAGCATCATTTATAATAATCAAGACTTGAAAACAACTTAAGTTCCTATTGATGGATAAGCACACACACACACACACACCATGGAATATTCAGCCATGAAAAAGAATGAAATCCTGTTCCCATGCAGATCATGGAGAAAAAAAGGCTCAAATCTGCTGTACAATGTTGTGCCTGTAGTTAACAGTGCTGTATTAAGTATTTATTTGTTAAGAAGGCAGATTTCATGTTCAGTGTTCTTACCACAATAAAAATAAACAACATAAAAAGAAGGATCAGGAAAGTGGACATTGCTGGAATGAACATATTATATGGAACCAAAAGAAAAAAAAATCAGAAAATTATGTTGCATGAGAAGATTGAAAGGGCATACCATTTACCAAAACCATCAGAATGTGCCAGTCAGGAGACATCAACCTCATTTAGAAGTTCAGCTAGGGCTGACAGTAGAAGTTGTCACAGAGCTTGTTTTATTAATAGCAATGGAGGATAAAGGGCCCCAGAGCAATAGATGCTTCTTGGCAGCACACTTAACTTCCAGAAGTCAGGGTATTTTAATTGCAACAATATGCAACCTCATAGTGATAGCCAAGGGGACTTCACCCAAAGAAGGTATGGAGATGGTAAATAGGATATAATTTCCTAGGGGAAAAATGAATGAATAGCCAATGAAGGTACTGCTTGAAAAATACTGTGTGTCCGTAAAGTCATAGTGCACTTTTGACTGATCACAGGAAAGCAACAAAAGACAATAGAAATGTGAAATCTGCACCAAATAAAAGGAAAACTCTCCCAGTTTCATACCTATTCAGTGCAGTTGGATATGGGCTCATGCACAGATTTTTAGGGCTCCTTAGGTAGCTATTCCGTATAACCTCTACAGACTCATCACTGACTGATGGCCTACCAGAATGGGATTTCTCCACCAAACTGCTGGTTTCCTTCAACTGCTTACCCCACCAAGTAAGGTCATTCCTATGTGGTAGTGCTTCATTATAAATGCACCAATATTCACGTTGCACTTTGGTCATGGATTCAAATTTGGCGAAACACAGAACACACTGAACTTTCCTCTGTACCGTCCACATCTCGATTGGCATGGCTGTAGGCTGCTCCACTGTATACACAGTGTTACATCATCATCTGCGCATGCGCACATGCTGCCACTCATTCTACAGAAACTGGGAGGGTTTTCCTTTTACTTGGTGCAGATTTAACATTTCTATCGTCTTTTGTTGCTTTCCTGTGACCAGTCAAAAGTGCACCATGACTTTACGGACACACTGTATATAATCCTAGGAGGAAAGAATTGACGATTAGGAAGATAAGACTGATCACCCCAATAGAATTTAAAATCCCTTGCCATATATCCAGAGTTATATCAGATATCAAACCAAAAATCTGATGACTGAAGTGGTGGTGACCATGTCATCAGATGAAGAACCCTAAAACATCAAAGCAAATATATACTGACATGATTCTACTTGTCTTTTCCCAAAGAGAACAATATCACTTACTCAGGTAACTTCACACTGGGTAAAATATATAGAATACTGAGACAGCTCAGACCCAGTAACTTACGGCCTTCAAAATATCTCTAATACCCAAAGTCCTAACACTGTCATGGTTCCCAGTTAGGATGGGTGCATACAAGAGACACGAAATAAGTGGAATCCTGGCCAAAACTCAGCTTATGGTAAATTCACTGAATGCATAGATCCATCTGCTAGTCACTTCTCTAGTTACCTATGACATAATTGAAATTGATATACTTGGCAGTTGAAGTAACCTTCACATTGGTCTTTGGTATTCTCACTATTATACCTGTTCCCCACAAGCAAAATGGAAGCTTCTAAAACTCTTCCAAACTCCCTGCCTGGTAGAGTAAATCAAAAACCATATTATATTTTATGGGAAGTAGGCAGTGGTAAATATTAGTGTCTAAATTTAAAATATAAAGAATGCAATGGATGTTGGTTCCTATTTTATCTCCCTTTATTTTCTTATTTATGTCTCCTGCAGACACCAAGGAACACAGATGGATCCTAGAGAATGACTATAGGCTTCTACAAATGCAACCAAATTGTTGCCCCAATCATGATGTCCATGCTGGTTGTGGTGCCACTGCAGTAACAGTTACATAAAATTCAACTACAGATCTATAAATTGGTTAGTTTCTATTCCAATTTAGAAAACCAGACACAGTATGCATTTACAACCATATACATTCACAACAGAAGCCCTGGGGTTTCTACAGCAAGGATAAGCCACCTGCAGCAAACATCTCTTGGCATGTGCCTAGAATTTTATGTGAATGAGTGCTTGACCATGGGACACTATGTGTCCGTGCATCCAGAAGTGTCCACAACAAACTGGATCCTGCCTGGACCCTCCAAGTCAGCTGTTCTCCTAGGATTCTTAGTCTAACTTTTACCAGGTAGGTGGCTTTTAACTCTGAATCCTAAAGAGTTTTCCCTTTCCTTCAGAATTCACATTGTTTTACCTTTTCCATAACAATTAACAAACCAAGGGGATCTTTTTTGCCTCACCCATATTTTTTCAGAACCCTGAACTTAATCCTTTCTGCCAGCCCTCCTGAATTTCTGTTGTGTGCTGTTGGGATCTACATGCTATTGAGTGAAATCCTCATCTGCCCTGTCACCAGAGCAATAGTGAGTGTCTTGGAAAATGACATTTTCTCAGTTGCTTTCTCAATGGTTATACTATGAGCAGTATCATCCTACTTTCTTGCCTTGGTTTAGTTAATTAGCAAATCATTAGGGTCTCTCATTAATTTGGTAATAGGAACTTTAGCTAAAACTCTTATTATACATAGCCCTATCATTTGTTCAAAATGGATCAATTTATATCTCTTCTATTTCTCATTTATACATCTCATTGATGTTAGAGGTTATTTCATAAGATAAAAATCATTTCAGTCCTCTGATACATAATCAAAAACCTTAGGACTACCTGTAGACATTTGTAAATATTTGTAAGAGTGACTAACTGCTTAAATTAGGCCAAAATTCTGAAATGTTATTCTTCTGTTTTATGCCACTGAGATCCTGAACAAGTATTTATAAACTGAAGTGGAAAAGTAGAGGTTGATGATGATGGGCCTAATAATTCTTTATTTGAAGTCAGCATCCTCCCTTGGCCAGAAATAAAGGGTTATATCCCTGAGCTTAGTAAAACTCTGAGAATAGTCTGACTTTTGGATGCCTCATAATTTTTTCAACACATAAAATCAACCCTTCCTGCTGGTTAATCCAATATTTGGGCCCATGTCTCTGAAGATGTGCTCAGGTTTGACCTGTGAAGGTGTTTTCACAGCCAAAGCTTGTGCTCCTCCTCCTGAAGTAGATTGTCCTCATCTTTCCCTTTCCATTAATTCATCATAAAATGTTTAAGGTAAGAGATTAACAGATAACTTTCTAGATTGCTACTCTTTCCTAAATTAAGCTTATATTCTCAAAATAATCAGTTTCCTCTGAAATCACTAGGAAGTCAGCATAGATGTTCTATGCACACCTTGCCAAGAATTCTCTGCAGCTAGAACATGTATTCAGTTGCATTGTTTTACAGGTCATAAGTATATTTCCAAACCAAAAATGATCCTGGTATCTATAAACATTCTTTTGTAGCAAAATTATGCAACTACCTTTGGTCCCAAACTTAATTTGTTCTAAATATATGGGCAGTAATTTTCTGTAATCATAACATATACTATACTGAGAATCAGATAACTCTAAAAAAAACCCCATCCTAAGTTGCCCTGGTTCCCTAGCTCAGACCTATCTAATTTCAGGCTCTTAACCTTTCTTCTCTTCATTTGTCTCACTCCTCCAGTAATTTTTATCTCATTCTTCCAGTGATTTTCTTAAAGTTCCAAGTGAGGAGAAGGATATCTCATGTGCTTCTGAATAAACAAAGCAGGAAAGCAGTCTTCTTTTCTTGTGGTTCCTTTTCAATTAACAACATTGATCCCTTAATTTCCCAAATTCAAAATTTTGAAGATAATCACATTTGAAAATGGCAAATAAATAGATGAGACAAAGTAGTACTGTTTTAGTCTACCTGACCTTTCCAATACGTTTCTTCAACTTTCATTCTTATTGTGCTGGATTTGTTTAGGCAGTAATCATTTGGACCATTTCAACAATTTCCAGGCTGTTCTACTAGCATCTACTCTTTATAGTCTTTCTAGCCCAGCCCCCATGTGTTCTGCCAGTGACCCTTCTAATCTTAATTCACACACATCTACATGCAAAAACAACTTTCTATTCTTGCTACAAGGAAATAAGAATTATCTCTGAGAGGTATTTGGGGGTTGATTATGTAAGGTTGATTCAGGTAAGCTATTATCCCCAATCCACCAAGTCCTAGAATGTTTGACAAAGTTGTGAACTACACTTGAAGTATTTGATAGCACAATGTTATTTAATTTTGAGAATTCACTATATATTGTTTGGTGTCTCTTGCTCACAAAGAACTTTAGGATCCACAATCTTGTATGCAACTAGTTGATTATGTGTCTGTTATTTTTGCTGACAGTTGTGCATATTGGTGCAATTAAATTTGAATCTTAGCTACAAATCCATAAGGGCATTAGACATTTGCATATAGACCCAGAGTTATTGGATCTTACTTTCTGAGCCCTTTCATGGTCTACGGCATCAGACAGTTTTATACTTGCTGAAAAAATATTTTAATAATATATTTTACCAAGCTACAAAGGAAAAACAAGTTAATTTCTGTATAATATTGCAGAAGCAATGCATTTAAAGGGAAAGAAGACATTTTAGTCACAGATGTGGGACTTTAGGTTGTGCGATTACAACCACAAGTGAAAACTCTAGAGCTTCCCAATGTGTAATTGGACCCAAAGACCAAAAAGTATCAAATAGCATTTATGAAGTCTAAGGACATGACACTGCTTACTAGGAATTATGCAGACATCCTGATAAAGTTAAAGATTCATTTATGTTTAAAAGATTGTTGATAACATATACACTGTAAAAAGGAAAGGACCAGAGGGTTCCAACATCCAGTTGTGTGATGCTCAGATAATACAGTAAAGACAATATTTTAAATGGGCATTGATGACATGGGCAAGAATATTAGGTAGAGAAAATAGAAGGAATTCTGCATGGATCAAATGGTATGAATACTATAAAAACACTTGACACTATCAAGTAAGTTGTAGGCATACTGGACCAGATCATAAGCTCCAGTACAAAAATATAAAAAGATTTCCTAAACTTACCTTTCCATTCTTATACAAGACCTTGAGCACAAGGATAACAAGTTTACTTGTTGATTACAGAAATACAATCACTGGAGGATTTGAAAAGAGAAGTAATGACCAGAACTGTATTACAGAGAAACTAGTTTGAGAATAATGGAAAAGTTCCACAGGAGGGAGTGAGAAGAACAAAGAATGAGCAGGCTTTAGAGCAGTAATAAGGGGCCATTGCTGATTTCTGATGGTCTCTGAGGCATATCTTCTCAACTTTCCAATAATAAATTTGTAAAGGCACAAAGTCTACATACAGGGGAGATCCACCAGCATGGAAGTAAATATATGCTTCAGCCCTCCCCCAAAGTCTGACCTTTGATTACAGGTTAAAGGGTCATATAACATGATTATTTAGCAGCCTACTCTTTGCCTCAAAAATCATTACCTACAAATAGAGTACTGTACTGTGCTCTCCTTGACCCTTATCAGTACATATTTCTATAAATACTCAAAAATGATAACTCCAAAAAATATAGATGAAAATATTAAAGTGTTGGAACCCAATTATAAAAATATAATCCCAGCATTTGCCACCAGCTCTGTTCTTCATCTCTCTTACCCACAGTATTTTGATAGATATATTTTTCTGTATATAAAATATCCTATACATACAATGAAGGTAGAGTGAGACACTTCTATTGCTATTGAACTGAGGTAAACACAAAAACCTGAAACACTAATATTTGGGTAGGGAGCTATGCAAGACTGCTGCCTTATGGCTATGGATCTGACAAGGAGATCTGAGTAGGGCTGATGCAATTCACACAACACATTTAAACACATCTTTACCTAAAAAAAGGTCTCATATTGATTTTCTTCTGTCTAAACAGTGAAAAGCATACTGCAAAAATAAAAAAAGAACATATCATTATAAACACAACAAGAGCAAACTTTCTAAAAATTACTTTCTATAAAACAGAATATTATTTGAGAAAAAAATGGCTTGTCATCCTCACTAAAATGCATGAAAATGTGAAAACAAAAAGTTATCAGAAATTTAGTAGGTGAGATCAGAAAAAAAGAATTGAGTTAAAAAAATGTAGTAGAATAATATAAATCTGCATTGGAAGAACTGAATAGCATTCAAACTTCAGATTATAGAAATAAGTGATGTTGAAGACACACTTAAGTTTTTCTTGAATGCAGGGAAATGAGTCACAATAGATCTCAATGAGGTGAAAGAGTCAATATTTATTTTCCCTCATTTCTATAATATGTAAATATACATATTATTTCAGAAATAATAGCAGCAGCACAATAACATAAATAAAACATTTTTTAGATTAAAACATTCATATGGGATTAAAAGTATTCTTCAATTTTAAATAAAATTAAAAGACCAATGCTTAGACATATTTTAGCAAGATTTTAAAATTACAACTGTAAGGAAGATAATATTTAGAAAAATATTATTTAAAGTAAATGCTGATCTTATCTATTTTCTTACTGTTATACTTCAACTTAAATCGGGGAATTTTTTGGTGATGGGTAGTGCATTTTTCACTAATTTGTTTCCTCTAAAAAAAATGGCATTGAGAGGTCTGAGTTTTTCTCAAAGTCATACATATATGGGATAAAGTCCAGAAGCAAGACAGTTGAACAAATAATTAGTCCTGAGAAAGTCACCCAGAGAGCAGCTTGGGAAAAATGTAGAAAATATGTGACAGAGAAATGGGAACATAAAAGAAGCCCCAGTGTATGTCTAACAGAACTTTCAGAAATGACACATGAAACAATACTTAAAAATAATGATATACACTTTCAATCTGATATTTTTTTTTAAGTGCGAGGAGGGGTGATAGAAACACAGACTCCCTCATTCACTTAAATTGGGATCCATCCACCTGGCAACCTTCATATGGGGTGGAAGCTTGAATCAACCAAGCCACTGGCTACCAGAGGGGAAGAGGGAGAGAAGGAAAAGAGGGAGGGGAGAGAAGCAGACAGTCGCTTCTCATGTGTGCCCTGACTAAGATGTTCAGATGCCAGGCCAACACAGTATCCACTGAGCCAACTGGCCAGGGCCTATTTTATCAAAGTTTTAACCAAGATCTAAATAGAATAAAAAATAAATTTGTACCTAGAAGGTATAAGCTGTATCTATGATAGTCTGTAATTTATTTTAGTCTCATTGCACTGAAGAAGATACCTCAAAATAAATAAATTACAGAAGAAAATAAAGTCATCAAAATTCTAAAGTAAATATAAAATGTATAAATTTTTAAACTAGCTAAATTTCTAATCAAAAGTAAGGGAACAATGGGCATTTTCAGATGTAAAAGTTCTAAGCTGTTTCTTTCAATGGAATCTGTGGATGATAAGCTCTATTAAATAATTGCTACAAGAAGACAAAGAATGGAATGCAAAACAAATAGTAAGCAAAAATTAAGTAAAATATTGATAAATATAACTAATATCTAAAATGTTATTATCTGAAAAGTGGAAGGAGAGGAATAAAGAGGAACAAATATACAGTGACAGAAAATGACTTGACTTTGGGTGATGGACACACAACACAATCAACAGTTCAAATGCTATAAAAATGTTTACAAGAAACCTATATACTTTTATTGATTAATGTCACCCCATTAAGTTTAATTTTTTAAATAAAATTGTATATTGAAAAGATAGAACTAAGTTTGTAAGCATTAATAGAAAAGACAGAAGGAGTGACTTTAATATCTTTGGTTGTTTCCTAAGAAGAAAACAGCAGCACATTAACACTGGGGAACAATTTTTTTTTTTCCTTTTCTGTTGCATGAGGTTTTAGAACTGTTTCTATATATTTCTGCATCGCTGATTCCCAATCTGAAATTCATTTTTTGGTACATGCTCTAGTTTTTTTGTTTTTTTGTTTTGTTTTTTTACAGAGACAGAGAGAGAGTCAGAAAGAGGGATAGATAGGGATAGACAGGAACAGAGAGAGATGAGAAGCATCAATCATTAGTTTTTCGTTGCAACACCTTAGTTGTTCATTGATTGCTTTCTCATATGTGCCTTGACCATGGGCTTTCAGCAGACCTAGTAACCAACCCCTTGCTTGAGCCAGCGACCTTGGGTCCAAGCTGGTGAGCTTTGCTCAAACCAGATAAGCCCGCGCTCAAACTGGCGACCTCGAGGTCTTGAACCTGGCTCCTCCGCATCCCAGTCTGACGCTCCATCCACTGCGCCACTGCCTAGTCAGGTGCATTCTCTAGTTTTTATGCAATATTAATTTCTTTTTGTTACAGTTAATGGCATGCATTGATTTTTAAATTGGAGTTAAAGGGCAATGACTCTTGGATTGAACATAACCACAAGGCGATTAATGTTTTACAAACATCACTTTTACATAATTGTAGTTGTATTTAAATGTAAAAATATTGTTATCTGATAAAAACACCCTCTTATTTTGTTTTAAGATTGAATCATTGCTTCTTTGAGTAGGCATAAGTGGAAAAATAGTCCTGACACCTTCTGTTATATATGTGGCTGTTACACACTTGAACGTCAAAGGTGCAATATTTTACCTGACCAGGAGGTGGCGCAATGAATAGAGCATCAAACTGGGATGCGGAGGACCCAGGTTTAAGACCCCAAGGTCACCAGCTTGAGCATGGGCTCATCTGGCTTGAGCAAAAAGCTCAACAGCTTGAACCCAAGGTCATTTGCTTGAGCAAGGGGTTACACAGTCTGCTGAAGGCCCACAGTCAAGGTACATATGAGAAAACAATCAATGAACAACTAAAATGTCGCAACAAAAAACTAATGATGCTTCTAATCTCTCTCCATTCCTGTCTGTCTGTCCCTATCTATCCCTCTCTCTGACTCACTCTCTGTCCCTGTTATAAAAAAAAGGTGCAATATATCATCATTTGTGACACGTGTATATATTGCCTATTTTCAAGTTTCCCTTGGTGATCAAGCCAAGAATTGGGCTCCTCATATTGTGTGCCATAATTGTGAGAAAATGCTTTGTGACTGGACAAAAGGAAAACACAAAGGAATGTCTTTTAGTATTCCCATGGTTTGGTGTGAACCTAAGGACCACAGCAGTGACTGTTATTTCTGTCTGATCCATACAAAGGGCATTGGCAAGAAAAAATGGCATATGATCACATATCCTATTATTCCTTCAGCAATACGCCTTATCTCACACTCTGAGACACTCCCAGTTCCAGTTTTCAATAGTTTTATTTCTTCTAAGGACAAAGAAAATGAACATGGTGATCAAGTGTATTTTGATAACATGCTTGAGGAAATGGTTATAGAATCTGAAGGGTCTTCTTCTGATGCCAAGCGGCCATTAACCCCTCAGCAGTTTATCCAACCCGAATTGAATGACTTAGCAAGAGATTTGGGTCTTTCAAAGAAAGCAGCTGAGTTATTAGCCTCCAGGCTTCAAGACAAGAATGTATTTCACCAGTCAGCTAAAGTATCCCATTTCAGGAAGCATGAACAAATTTTTGTGGACTTTTTTTCCAAAGACAAACACTTTGTTTACTGTCATGATATCTGTAGTCTTCTCAGCAAGCTAGGTGTTACCACTTACAGTCCAACAGAACGGCGGCTACTCCTTGACAGCTCTAAATGGAGTCTGAAATGTGTTCTCCTACTCAACGGTAATGTTCATGCAGCGGTTCCAATTGGTTGTTCAACTCATCTGTGAGAAGATTATAATGATATAAAATTTTTTCTTGGCTTCCTGAAGTATGAGGAGCATAATTGGATAATTTGTGTGGATTTTAAAATGGTAAATTTCCTGCTAGGACAACAGAGAGGTTTTACAAAGTATTCTTGCTTTCTGTGTTTGTGGGACAGCTGAGCTCAGGAGAAGCACTGGACACAGAAGGAGTGGCCAAAACGTGAAGCTCTGGAAGTAGGGATGCAAAATATTGTGAATGAACCTGTAGTTAATCGAGACAGGATCATTTTTCCCCCACTTCACATCAAACTTGGCTTAATGAAGCAGTTTGTTCAGGCTTTGAAAGGAGAAAGTGAATGCTTTCAACATATTATTTCTGCTTCTCCTGCCTTGTTTTTTGAGAAGATAAAAGCAGATATATTTAATGGACCTCAAATTCAAACCCTCACATGTGATGAAGAATTTACCAGGAAGATGAGTAAGGAGGAGAAAGCAGCATGGCAGTCTTTTGTGGCAGTTACAAAGAACTTCCTTGACAACAAAAAAGCAGAAAACTATGAACTTCTGGTTCAAAGGATGCTGTTGACTTCCTGCGACACTGGATGTAACATGAGCATTAAGATTCACTTCCTGAACAGTCACCTTGATAAGTTTCCTGAAATCTTGGAGCTGTTAGTGATAAGCAGACTACTGCTGGAGCATCAATTGTCCTCAACAAGTACACAAACACAAGAGCTACAAACGCAAAATTTTGCCTGAATAGAATTTAAATTGTGCGCAAATTTTATGATTAAAATAAGTGTTTTAATATGTTCTATTTCAAAAATTGTAGACAAATTCTGATGCAATCATATCTTTTAGTGTATTAGCGTATTTACTGCATTATATAAATTATTATATTTTCATAAAGATGATGCCCAAGAAGACATTCTACTTCATTATGTTAAACTAAATGTTGAAAATTTTACAATAAGATGAAAACCTAAAATCTTAGATTGCAAAACAACTGTAGCTTACAGAGAAAAACTAATGTCAGATTTGAGATCAGCATACTCAAATTAGGTAAAAACAAGTGTTTTTGTGGATACAACAAAAATTTTGTTCCCCAGTGTTATATATTGTATAACTATAGGCTTTATTATAAAATATAATTTTAAAATGACTGTTTAACA
Organism: Saccopteryx bilineata; assembly: GCF_036850765.1. Lineage (NCBI taxonomy): Eukaryota > Metazoa > Chordata > Mammalia > Chiroptera > Emballonuridae > Saccopteryx > Saccopteryx bilineata. The sequence continues at coordinate 74,999,889 of NC_089493.1, forward strand.
TTTAAATGAGTGAAAGGGAAGAAATAGAATTTTATCAAGTCAAGAGAAGGCAAGAAAGAAATGAGTAGGTAATAGAAGACAATACAAAATAAGCTCCTAGATATGTCTAAACACACCAGTAACTAACATAAAAATGAATAGATTCAACTCACTTATTAAGACTATCAGATGAAGAGCAAACAAAGCCTGACCAGGCAGTAGCACAGTGGACAGAGCATCGAACTGAGATGCAGAGGACCCAGGCTCAGAACCCTGAGGTTGCCGGCTTGAGTGCAGTCTCATCCGGAGTGCAGGGTCGCTGGCTTGAGCATAGGATCATAGACATGACCCCTAAAGGTCACTGGCTTGAAGTCCAAGGTCACTAGCTTGAGCCCAAGGTCACTGGTTTGAGCAAGGGGTCACTCACTCTGCTTTAGTCCCCCAGTCAAGGCACATATAAGAAAGCAATCAATGAAGAACTAAGGAGCCACTACGAGGAATTGATGCTTCTCATCTCTCTCACTTCCTGTCTGTCTCTATCTGACTCTCTGTCTCTGTCCAAAAAGAAGAAAGCAAACAAAACCAACATATGTTCTAAATAAGATATACCTAAAATGAATAATATATATGATATTTTAAAGTCCTTTAATTTTCCACCTAAAATATTCTCCCCCAAGGAAAGCTAGTTTAAAGATATTATCTTTTAAATTGTATTTCTTGAAAATTTTCCAGTATCTACCCCTACAACATGGAATACATAAGATGAGATATGTGTGCTGAATCTTTAGAATTATTTCTCTAGATAAGAGAAGTTTCAGGAAAAGATAAGGGAAGGAGTAGTATATTATTAACAACACTAGAAAAAAATTTGTCCACAACTTAAGGCCTTAATAGGAAAATTATCCACTTTCAAGCATCATTGTTTAAGAATAAACACAAGATTCTACAAGCTGCTAGAGTAGAAGAAAAACAAGTTACCTACTACAGGGTAAACTTTAGAGCTAGTTTATGAGCTTGTTAGTACAATTCCAAGAAATATTAAGATGCTTCCTCCTATTTTGATTTTCCAGCACTGAGTTCAGGAATACTTTTGAGTCAGGTGCTACTGTCCTGCAGAATCTGAGGAGGAGAAATGAAGATTTTGTAGACTATGGAGGATAAATGAGCCTTAAGTGGACTGTTGTGCCTTGCAGTCACATTATACATTAAACCACTCAACCTAACGTGGAGACATGCTAAGACCATATCACCTGGTCTCACTCTATGTGCCCAACCACTTCAACTTTATGTGTGGAATTCTGGACCTGGAAGGGGACAATTGTGCCTCCAAAAGTTCTAATATATCCTTCCCTCCCACAGAGAGAAATTTAGTCATTGCCTAAATTTAGGCCCCTCATGATCTGGGGATCAAAAATTGTGTTCCTTCTTTAGGGGAAGGTTCTAATCTCCCTTCTGTGTATTGCTACATCAAAATAAAGAGGGAAAGTCAATACAAGGATGTATTTACTACTGTAGGTTGCTGATGCTAAACATTGTGGAAACCTTTGAGATTATGAGTATATCTCAGAACTGCTTCCCCAAAGGATGAAAGGATTTATCCACTGACTTCCCTCCCCCATTTGCTTGAGGATTGCTCCATAAGGCATCAACTCCCCCAAACTACTGACCTGACAATGGGAAAGTTCAGTGGGTTTTCACAGGGTCCTACATGAGTGACATCAGTAGACCCAGGCAGAAAAGAGAAGACTCACAGTGCAAACTTGAGATGATGTTGGTACAAAGCAGATCAGAGACAATGTGAAATTCTTGGCCATAGACATTGTTGGAATCAAGTACCCAGTAAAGATGTGTGACTTGACACAAGAGGAGTCTGATACAGCAACCTTACTACATTCCTTAGCTCTGTGTCAACAATATTTATGTAGTCATTATATGAAGCTTTTTGGACCTACACAAAGGAGTGAAGACATTGTAATGAGTTGGCTTTTATGATACCCTGGGTTGGTACAGTGTCCTTTGTGGTTACCTACCATATGTATGTGAATTGTTCCTTTGTAAGTAACCTTCCCTTCCTTGAATTATCCTATTTTGAATGTGCCATCTGATATTTGTTGGGGCCTTGACCTAGAAAGGTAGAGCATTGTTCTGATGAAGCAAATGGAGAACATCCTTCACACACTGCATTGACCCACAACTATTCTCTATGAATAAAGTAGTAGGTGGGTCTGATTAGAGTGCAAATTCACTCATATAGCAATGCTCTTCTTTGTTGTATTCATAGCTGTTGTGACAGTACTGATCACACACACACACCTTTTTTCTGCTTATTTATTATTGAGAAGATTTCTCCTTGATAACACAGCTCACAAAGTGAGTTTTTTACTATTAAGATAAAAACCAGTTCCTGGTATTTCTTCCACATCTGCTATATATATGCTGGAATTGGTTGTTTCCAACTATAAAAGCAAATTATTTGCCAGCACACAACTGACTGTAATTGCTGGTTTTTACATTATATGCCATTGATATAAAGCAATGCCCAAAATGTCTTTTTAATAAATTACACCTATAGCTTTTCCTTTCTGTATGAGCTCTATTTGTCAAGCTCATGGGTGGTTTTACAAGCTTCTTAGCAAAAGAAGATATTATAACTTTGAGGATTCTGATGTTATAATCTTTTTCTTTACAGTAATTAATCAATTTTGTGTTATAAAGTATTATTTTATATTTTTACTGAAAAACTTTTGTTTTCCCAGAATAGTCATTGTGCTTTACTTTAAAAACCATGTAAAAGCTCAAATGAATGGGACTATCTCAAACCAAAAAGCTTCTCTACAGCAAAAGAAACTGACAACAAAACAGATAGACAGCCAACTAAATGGGAGATGATATTTGCAAACAACAGCTATGATAAGGCTTTAATATCCAAAAAATATATATAGAACTCACAAAGCTCTACAACAAACAAGAAACTATCTAATTAAAAAATAGTGAAAGGACCTGAACAGATATTTCTCCCAAAAAGACTTACTTACAAATGGTCAACAGATATATAAAAGGATGCTCATTCACTGCTGGTAGAAATGCAAATTAGTATAACCATTATAGAAGAAAGTATGGTGGTTCCTCAAAAAATTAAGAATAGACCTACCATATGACCCAGGAATTACTCTACTGAGCATCCCCAAAACTTGAAAACATTGGTACGTAAAGACAAATGCACCCCCATGTTCATTTCAGCATTATTCCAAGACATAGAAACAACCAAAGTAGCCTTATATAGAGGATTGTATAAAGAAGATGTGGTACATATATGCAATGGAATACTATTCAGCCATAAGAAATGATGATATAGTGACATTTATGACAATGTGGATGGATCTTGAGAATATTACACTGAGTAAAATAAATAAATCAGTAAAGCTAAGAACTGTATGATTTCACACATATGTGAGATATAAAACTGAGACTCATGGACATAGATAAAAGTGAAGTGGTTAGCAGGGTGAGGGTGAAGTGGGGAATGGGAAGAACAGAGTAAAGAGGGACAAATATATGGTGATGGAAAATGATTTGACTTTAAATGATGAGTATATAAAATAATCAACAGTTCAAATTCTGTAGAAACATTTACCTGAAACCTACATACTATTATTGATCAATGTTACCCTTTTAAATTTAATTTTCTAAATAAAATTAAATTTAAAAAAGCCCTGAGTTTTATGAGAATTTCATAAAACTATACTGTTGTATCCAATAAAATCAATATTTAGATTCTTCCTTTTCCTTAGTTGTTTATGGAAAACCAGCACACTAAACAAATCACTTTTTTCAGTACATATTAGTTTTTGTATTCACTGTGGTACTATACAGTATTTACAAATTCAGCATTATTTTGAGTTACAGTAATGGTTCCTATTTTATCCCTAATTTATTCACTTACATTTTTTATGAACTACTTTTACACTGCACTACCTTAAAACTGTAAACTTTAGTGAACTGCAGATATAAAAACAGTAAAAAGAAATGATTATTTTCATATTATTCTGCATAATTGTGTTCCTAAATGCAGTTCATTTTAGCACATGTGTAATTTATTGGTTATGTTAACTACACCTGTTAACAGGATGTATTTTATATAATTATTTATATGACTTTTTATAATTAATAATATTAAATATAAAATTTGTGAACTATATGAGAAAACTAATTAAAAATGTAAAGCTCCCCTGTGGACTATTTGACAGATCACCAGGATCACTGACAAAATATATCCACACCAAGAAACACTGGTCTAGATGTTAGAAATACGGTTTGGATCCTGGTTCTTCTGCTTACTAGCTGTGTGATCTTCAGCAGATTGCTATTTACATATCTTAACCTTACTTAATTGCTATGATCCCTGTTTTACAATTGAGAAACTCACTTTATTGTCTGCCACTCGATTGTTGTTTTTATTGTTTAGTTTTTATCTGTAGAGTAAAGCTCGGTACATAGTACATGTGTGAATATATGCACATGTATATGTTATGACACTACCTGATAACCTAGCCCATCCTGATCTGTAAATCACAGAAAACAACTGAAAAATCTCAATGGTTTAACATGACAAAAAAAATTGGCTAATGCTACATGTTTAATGCAAATCAACAGGTAGGATCCAATCATCATTGTCACTCTGAGAGCCAGGTTGATATATATATTCAATATTCTATAATCACTATGGCAAGATGGGAGAAATATAGAAAATCATGCCTTGGTCCATAAAACTTGTTTCTGATCCTTCCCACTTTCTCCCATGTTTCATTGGCAAAAATAAATCTTATAATGAAGACTAACGTCAACAATCACAGACGAGTACAGTTCTACTAAGTCCCAGAAATAAAGCCAGAGCATTTATAAAACTTAGGGTAAATCTGTATTTATAAATTATAAGATATATTTATACAAAGAAGTTTGTCTCAATATGTTTAAATTGATGTTTTATTTTTATAATATAGCCAACTTTTTTCATAAAGATTACACCAATAATAGCATAATCATAGTCATAAAAGTTAAAGTTATGCCACCATTAAATGAGGCTGTCATTCCCTCAAGACTTGACCAAGGTTTCCTTGAAAGCAGGGCCTGAATGTAGGACATTAGTTAGGAAATATGATTTCAGGGATTAGGTTTTTAGGACAGAAGAATGAAACAAAGAAGTGGAGAAAGGCAATACAAGGAAACATTATGTAGTTGGCTTCCACAACAGACAACTGGTGCTTATAATCACACAACTCCAAAACCATCCACTCAGTGGACAAAAGGGCTGATATTTATCCATCAAGTCCCTTCCTCCATTGCTCATATAGAAATAAGTCAGTCAGAGAAAGACAAATCCCATAAGATTTCACTTATATGTAAACTCTAAAGAACAATATAAACAGTCAAACAATATTAAAACAGACTCATGGACACAGAGAACAGATAGGTGGTTACCAAGGGAAAGGGGGCTGGGGGATTGGGGAGTTAAGGCATTGAAGGACTAAGGAAAATGCAGGGATTAAGAAGCCCAAATTAATATGTACAAAATAGTCATGGAAATATAATTAACAGCATAAACTGTAGTCAAATATTTAAATTTAAAAAATGATAATATAGCAGATACTAACTCTCCTGCCCTTCTAGGTTGTGTTTGTAAGTATATACTTCTGAGAGTACCAAACAGGTGCCCATGGGAATCCCATGTGTTGACATCCGGGATCCCAAGATAGAAAACAAGAGGTGAATTTCAGTGACATTGCACCTCCACAAAGGTGGCCTGTGTGGAACTCGTCATTTCAGTAGTGGTTGAAATAAAAGAAGTATATGAGCCTTCTTTGAATGTATGTAAATTTTGCCTGGCAATATTTTGACTATAACCTGTGAGACTTTAACTGAAATTTTGACCACTGTCTGGCTGACCATATCTCAATAAAAGTCTAGGACCTTCTTAGTTTGTGGGAGAGAAAAGAAGGGGAGTCATGTCTTGTTGCGGCAGACTCATTGAGGTGAGTAGGAGGGGAGCCTCAGAGACCTAAGACAGCTGGTGGAGCTTCTCATGGACTAAAGGATTGTCAAGAATTAAACAGTGTTTTGTCCCTCTATCCCCTCCAGGAGTATTTAAATCTCCAAATAGAAGTATAGTAAATTCTCAAAAAAAAAGACCAATGAACTGAAAACTACATATTAATGTTAAAAAATATTAAGGAAGATTTAAATAAATATACAGACATTCTATGTTCATGGATTTTAAACATGTTTCTAAGACAGCAGAATTCCTCCACTTGCAATATAGGTTTAACAAAATCTATCCCAACTTGGATATTTTTTTTGGAAATAGACAACCTGATTCTAGAATTCATATCCAAATGCAAGGAACTGGCCAAATAATCTTTAAAAAGACAAAGTTGAAGGGTTACACTTTTCAATTTCAAAACCTATGACAGTAATCAACAGTGTGGTACTGGCATAAGAATTGATGTATAAGTCAATAACACAAAATTGAAAGGCCAACAATAAAACCTTATATTTATTGTCAATAGATTTAGTTTAAGGGTGGTCAAACAATTCAATGAGGGAAATATAGTCTTTTCAACAAATGGGGTTGGAAGAGATATCCATATGCAAAAGATTGAATTTGGACTCCATCTCATAGCACACACAAAACTGAACTCAAAATGCATAAAAAGTCTAAATGTAAGAGCTAAAACCATAATATTCTTAGAAGAAAACAGTAGTAAATCTATGAGACCTTGTATTAAGCAATATTAGATAGAATACCAGGAAGTTAGATATATCATAAGCACAAACAGCAAAACTAATATATAACCTGGACTTTATCAAAATGGAAAACTTTTGGGCAGTATACAACACCATCAAGAAAGTAAAAATATAACCACACAATGAGAGAAGACATAAAAATCAAATATCAGATAAAAGAGTTGTATTCAGAATACATTTTTTAAAACTCTTAAAATTCCATTATAAATATATAAATGAGTCGATTTAGAAATAAGCAAAGGATTTGGAAAGACTTTTCTCCAAAGAAGATATAAAAATGGCCAATATATTTATGAAAAGGTGATAAACATTATTAGTTATTAGGGAAATGCAAATCAAAACCACAATGAAATACAACTTAACATGAACTAGGATGGCTAAAATAAAAAAGCTAAACAATAACAAGTGTTGATGAGGATGTAGAGAAATTGCAACTTCATTCATTGCTAGTGGTAATATAAAATGCAGCAATTTGAAAAATAGTTTGTTGGTTCCTTAAAATAATAAATATAGTTATCATATGACCCATCAATTTCATTTTCAAGTACACACCCAAGAGAAATAAAAACACATGCCCACACAAAAATGTATGCATAAATACTTATAGCAATATTATTCCTAATAGCCAAAAAGTAAAAACAACTCAAATATTCATCAACCAAAGGATGAATAACTAAAAACTATTATTTTATATATTATATATTTATACATATAAATATATAATATATACTTTAAATTGATTAATTTTATGGCATATGAATTATATCACAGTAAAAACAACTTTTAAAGAGCCCCATACATAAAAGCAGTTTAATTTTTTAATTTGACTATTTTTAATAAAAATAAACCTTCATTTAAAGAGAACATTGTATTCTATAAGCTAATTATCTAGAATGTACAGAAGGAATTGCTATAAACAACATGAAGCAAAAGGTTTATTATTAATCACCTTTGCCCTAGAAAAGTCTCTGAGGAATGCCTCTTGAGAGGGTAATCAGAGCACCCTCTGCTTGGGAAACTTGCCTTCACTAACTAATTGCATATTCCATCATTAATATACCTTAGGCCAATGACACATCTTAATCCCAAAATCAGTGGGACCAGACAGAACTACTTTTTTGTCTGAAGGGATTCTACTACATATACTGCTCATAAAAATAAGAGAATATTTGAAAATAAATATGAAGCAATAAAAAAGCATTTGATTTTATTTTATTAAACAAGAACATCAGAAAAGCAAATGACAAGTCAAAGAAAGTTGTTCAATTATGCAAATGAGATATAAAACCAACTTTTATTTCATTGGTAAAAATGCAATATACTAAAGGCTGAAAGTACTGGAGTATCTGTACATTCTCTGATCCCCTAATTTTTGTGAGCAATGTATTTTAAGCCCCATAAATCAACAGTTGAAAACAAAATCCCAACCTGATTCCCCCAAGGACTCCACCACATCTCTAAACTATGAGCTAATATGCAAGGGGTTTTGTTTTGTTTTGTTTTAAATAAAAATACATTACTTCCCTCAAAAATAGATTGGATGTAATTATACTCAACAAAGGCCTAGCACCCTAACCTTCAGGAAATTGTACTTCTGGTGGAAACTATCCACCAGATAGTGGATAGTTACAAAGAAGCACCTTTGTATTGGTTTATGTACTTTCTCACAGATACAATAATCGAGTCACAAAAGAGAATTATTATCCTCTTGTAGTTCTTCTGTAGTGTCTTGTAGTGGAAAAGACATGGTTTGCAGAGTCACAGCTGATTTTGAATCCTTGCTTTACCACTAACGTTGGGCAAGTTACCTAACTTCTCAGAGCCTCTGCCCATCATGTCTACTGTTTAATACAGGGTGGAGAACAAGGGGAGTTAACAATGAAGATATATGTGAGGCAGGGGCTGCAAAGCAGCCCAATAAGTATAATATCCTTCAAAACTCTACCCTCCCATTTCAAAAGGACAATAAACTTCTGAGTAGAAATAAGGTAGCATCTTTTCTTCTCTGCCGCCTCCACCCAACATACTCTCCCCAAAAGCACTTGGCACTCAGTAAATATTGTTCAATGAATTTTAATTCACTAGTATTCAGTGGAAAGCCCAACTCTGCAGTGTTATATCAAAGAAATATTACAATAGTGTCACTTCTGACTGAGCATTTCTAGGTTCACTTTCTGGTCCCTAGTCTTACCTCCAAGCAGACTTCTCTGAGTGCACAGATAAGCAGTGGTTCCTATTCAGAGCTCTAAGTTTTTGCCTTTTCCTTGAATTCTAACAAAAGTGCAACCCTGTGTACATTTAAATCTTCCATTTACCTTGTCTCTTTGGCTCATCTGAATATAGTTTCACAAAGCCGATTGCCAGGCCCAGAAAAGCTAATACAGTGCAATCTTTTACATCTGTTCAGATTCTGATTAACGAGAAATGTATTATCTTAAATAATTTCAAATGTTAGAGTCTAAAATTATCTTTTGCATTCCTAGTCAGATTAGCATTCTGACCCTGACACAGAAAATCTGAAGTTCTGAGTTAGGGAGCTCTAAATTATTGATAATCCCTCTGCATATACAGACTGCTGGGATTCCATGATGGTTTGGTTATAGTTGTGTAAAGACATAGTTAAATCAGAAGTCTTGGCAAATGCCTGTTTCTTTAACAAGAGAATAAGCCCTATGGCCTAGCAGAAAATTGTGTGGTATTAAAAAGTTAACCAACTGGGAGGAGTTATGAACCTGAGTGTTCCTTAATAGACCACACTTGCCAAATACATCTCAACTTGATATTTTATTTATGAATTAAGTCTAATTAGCATAACGATAAAGGAGTGTGCTTGAAAGGCATTTTGAATAAATTTGACTTTTGAATGTTATTACTACCCTCTCTCTAGTCACATCAGAATCTTTTATTCAAGAACAAAAAGTACTTAGTACTAAGTGATTTTATACTTGAACTTTTTCATCTTGTTTACACAGCTAGTATACTCTCAAGATAACCTTTAAAAAGTAAAGGGGAATGTTATCTTCTTATTGGCTTATTTCTCATTTTATGTTAAATTGTTCAATATCTATGGTAATTTTACCATGAAGAATTTGGACCATGTACTCATTATGTGCTTCTTTGCCAAGGCTGGAAATTCTTATTCAATTGCAAAAAGTGGTTGCAATACAATAATTCCTTGAGCATGTTATCAGATGGCCATTGATGTATGATAAAATATTCCAAAGCATATTATTATAGCTTGAAAGTACAATATTTTCTCTTGTTCATATATTTACAGGTTAGACGGGGATTTTTTCTGGTTTATGGTAGACTCACTAATGTGCATATGGCCATTTGTAAATTGAATAGGCACCTCTGCTAATCTTGGCTTGGTTCTCCCATTTGTTTTGGGGTCAAATGGCTATCAACGTCTCAGTCTTCTTTATATGGACTCTTCCTCCTTCCCTGCCTCCCTCCCTCCCTCTCTCTCTCTACCATCCTTCACCCTCATCCTTCTCTTGTGCTATGCTGTGAAAACAAGCCCAGGAAATTCTGATAGAAAATGAGAACAGAGCATAAAAGGCCTTATAAAGCCTAGATTCTGAATTAACATATTGTCACTTTTGTTATGACCAATGACTGGCAGACCACAAGTCAGCCCTGTTTCAAGGAATGGGGAAATTGCAATTCTTTCCATCAATAAATGGAGTTTATAACTAATATTGCAAAGAGTATGGCTATAAGGAAGAGGGAGAATCTACTTTAAGCATGATCTATACACTGGGTTTGGGCCGTAAAATACCAAGATATATAAGACAATATTATTTTGGAATATGTGAGGTCATAGATTGTGAGGAAAATAGGAACACAACTCTAATGATATACGATGCAAGTCACATTGTGTGATAAGTGATAAGAAAAATTTCTGATGAGAGGATGAGGAATCATGAGAGACTTCAAGACCAAGTTTGATGGCTATCCTCCTGTGAAGGATTGGTGAGATTTTAAGAGGCTAGAGGGAGAAAGGCAAAAAGTACAATGTAAGAAGTACATGATATATTAAGGAAATTCCAGGAAACCAAGGATGTGAAAGGTGGGAAATTGAGGAAAAATAGCATTTTACTGGAGGACTTTCAATTTAACCCCTCGCTGATCTTCCAGCATTTTCTCTTACAGAGAACAGCTGCTTTTAGATCTCCATCTTCTCAAAAAGAGAGAAATAAAATTAACACAACTAATTTTTAGAAAAAAAATTAGGACATAGCATAGATAGACATTTTCAGGGGCAGGGTTATTTTTAGTCACTAAATTATTTAACTTATTAATTTTTCTTTCAACTATTATGAACACTGACTATGAATTAAACCTTTTAATAAAATCTTAAGTTGGTCCATTCTACTTAATAGGAGTTTCTATGAGAGACACCTTTGGTGGTCTATGATCTAGCTCAGGGGTCAGGAACCTTTTTGGCTGAGAGAGCCATGAACACCACATATTTTAAAATGTAAGTTCGTGAGAGCCATACAATGACCTGTGTACATTACTCATTATCCAATAAAAATTTGGTGTTGTCCTGGAGGACAGCTGTGATTGGCTCCAGCCACCCACAGCCATGAACATGAGCAGTAGGAAATGAATGGATTGTAATACATGAGAATGTTTTATATTTTTAACGTTATTATTTTATTTTTATTAAAGATTTGTCTGTGAGCCAGATGCAACCATCAAATGAGCCACATCTGGCTCATGAGCCATAGGTTCCTGACCCCTGCTCTAGCTACTCTCTGATAGAAAATGGAATCCACAAGAAAGGGAAGGGGATGAAGAAGTTAAAAATGCCAGATCTGCATTTTTGCCAACCACCTTTCTACCCAATCTGAGCCAAATTTCACTGAGAGGTATTTACATAGGGTTTTAGAATTTTTTTTCCTAATTAAAAATAAAATAACCTAGCCCTTGCCAGGTGGGTCAGTGGATAAAGCAGCATCCTGGGGCACCAGTGGTCTCAAGCTTGATCCTTGATCAGAGCACATATGAGAAGCAATCAGTGAATACACAACTAAATGGGACAACTAAGTGGAACAATGAGTTGATGCTTCTCTCTCTCTCTCTCTCTCTCTCTCTCTCTCTCCCCCCTCTCTCTCAAATCAATGGAAATTTTTTTAAATAAAACACTCTAGAGTTTTGGGGGCTTTTGTTTGAGGGGGATGCAGTTGTCCAAATATTATTTACATGCACTATCTGGAACTATGGCAGCCATGAATGCTTATAGTCATGAAGGGAACAGTCTAAAAGCCAAGCCACAGTGCTGTCATAGGAAACAAAATATTATTATAGGCTAATAAAGGGATAAATAATGAAGGGTTGAGTGGATGATTTTAGATAGCAGTCCATAGACTTAATTTAGTTAGTATATAAAGTCCATTGTTGAGAAGCCCATGTCCTGAATTTGCCACATGGGTGAATTCCTAACTCACACTCCCCAGGACCTCACAGTCCATAAAGCATTAAAAACATTTCTTTTTAAATGACACAAAGGCCAACAGAATGTTCGGTGGCTGCTGGCTCACTTTAAGATTGCCAATCAATATTTAATTAAGCACCAATTTTATACCTATGTGTTGTACTATTGTTGCCTTTTAATCTGCTAAAAGTATGCCTTAGAACATGAGGATAGATGTTAGAGCTAAGATCAATCCCTTGATCTGTCATTTCTGAATATTCATTTATTCAACAAATATTTATTGAGCCCCCATTATGTGTCAGGCAATAGGTACTATGAATTTGGTTGTAAACAATGTAGATGTGGTTCTAACACTTCTGGAATTTGCAGACCAGCAAGGAAAATGGAATTTAAGTGAACAACTATACATGTAATGTCTATAAAGACAACTCTAAGACACTCTGGAGAACAGACTATAGAGTCAGAAAGTAATCCCTCAGGAAATAGTGTTTAAGTTTGTAGTTATTCAATTTATGATACTGCCATATGTGTAACATGGTGGACAATGCCTGACAGCATGAACAAGATTAAATAAGAGTTCATCAAAAGGCTTTAGGCAAACATTCATAATTTTTAAGTTTATTTAGTATCTATTGAAACTTCATTTCCCTTCCCTTTCAAGAATTCTTACCTGACCCCAAACACCTCACCTGCATTTCTCATACCACATTGTATAGTAGGTATTCCATAAATGTTCATTTAATAGTAACAACTTGCCTCGTTTTGAAATCTAATAAATTTAGCTTTGAGTTTCAGTTCCATTTAGACCTAGAAGCCAAATTAAAAGCACAAATAAGGATGATGTCAGAGTAATGGCAGTGTGAGAGATACTCCTGATCTCTCCCCTTGAAATTTCAACAAATTAAACAGCTATAATGCAGTGAAGAAATGCCCATTGGGCCACAGGCATGCCTAAAAGATCCATGCATCAAATGGACTAATGGTGGGATGGGCTGAAAAGAGGGACAGAAGATTAAATGAAGCCCTGACTGGTTATCTCAGTAGTAGAGTGTAAGCCCAGCATGTTGAAGTCCCAGGTATGTTTCCTGGTCAGAGGACACAGGAGAAATGCCTATCTACTTATCCACCACTTCTTTTCTCACTTCTTTCTCTCTCTTTCTCTCCCCTCCTGCAGCCATGGCCAGATTAGAGCGAGTTGGCCCCAGGCACTGAGGATGGCTCCATGGTTTCTGCCTCAGGTACAGAAAAATGGCTCTGGTTGAAACAGAGCAAGAGCCCCAGATGGGCGGATCATCACTACTTAGTGGGCTTTCTGGGTGGATCCTGGTTGGGGCATATGCAGGAGTATGTCTGTACCTCCCCTCCTTTCACTAAATTTTAAAAAAAGGAAAATAAAAAGAAAAAATGCATTCACAGTGGGTTCTGAAGATGGGACAAAATGGGAGTTACAGGGGTTTTTTCTCTGCTGAACTATGGAGAGAAGAGAAGCTCGGGCTCTCTGGATTTGGTTTGAGGGTACAAAGAGAGAAACCTAGAGCAGATGGGATCCCCTTCTGCTGGAGGAGTGGTGAGCTAGAGGGACAGAAGGGGAGAAACTAAACCAAAGTGGCCACAGTGTGTGGTCATGTTCAGTGTTCCCACAGTCTGCCTGCAGCCAGCACTCAGCAGAGACAGAGAAAACTAAAGTAAAAGCACCCAGCCTCCCAGATACCACCTCCCTCACCTCACCATACGAAGAGTGCCAGAGACAAACCTCTACAGCTAGCTCTACAGAGCCACTCTCTCCCCTGAAGAACAGAGGTACTCCGCATCTGGTCCAGTGTCGGTTGAGACGTGGAAAGGAGCACTCAGAAGTCTGAGATCACCATTGCTAGAACTGGAAAGGCAAAAAACCTAAGTAAAGCCCTCAAAACACACCCCACCCACCAACACAACAGCAGCCCTGCCTACATCACTGCAATAGCAACATCTCAGATGAGAACAAACAGCCCAGGAATTTCACGGAGTTAAAACTTGTAATACATTAACCTCAACTGGAAGAAACCACTTTAAACCAAAATTTGTTTTTCCTTTTTTATTCTTTATTTTTCCTTATTGCTTCTTATTCCTTTTCCCCTTTTTATCTTTTGAATTTCATTCCTTTTAATTTTTATATTTTTTATTCTTATTTTTATGGGTGTTTTGTTTGTTTTTGATTTATTTTTTAAACATATTTTCCTGAAAAAAAATTTTATTTTTATTTATTTATTCATTTTAGAGAAGAGAGACAGAAAGAGAGAAAAAGAGAGAAAGGAGGAAGGAGCAGGAAGCATCAACTCCCATATGTGCCTTGACTGGGCAAGCCCAGGGTTTCAAACTGGCAACCTCAGCATTTCAGGTTGATGCTTGATCCACTGTGCCACTACAGATCAGGCTGTTTTGTTTTTGATCTTTGTTTTTTGTGAGTTTTTTTTTTTACTTGTCACAATTTTTTGAATTTTTATTGTATTTTTATTATAATTTTATATTTTTAGGGATTTTTTTTTGTTAAGGTTCTTAACAATACCATTATCAATTACCAAAAAGGAAGACGAAATTAAATGCCATGGCTACACAAGGCAGAGAAGTAGTTCAGAAATAAAATAAAAAATCTCCAGAAAAAAAAAATCAGTCACATGGAAACATTGAAGTTAGACCATAGATAATTCAAAACTGAAGTTATGAAAATACTCAGTGAGATGCAAGAAAACGCCAAGAGCAAATCAATTAGTTCAGCAAGGAGACTGAAAATTTAAAAACAGAGATAAAGAACTCAATAAAAATTAAAGACTGAGGTAGTAAGTTAAGCCAATAGAACAGGCCAGATAGAGGAAATAATTAGTGACATTAAAGACAGGCAAATAGAGATGCTATAGAGAGAAGAAGAGACAGATTCACAAATTTAAAAAATGAGAGAACACTACAAGAATTGTTTGACTCCATCAAAAAGAACAATATAGAAATAATGATTATATCAGAAGAAGAAGAAGAGAGGGAAAAGGGAATGGAGAGCCTATTCAAATAAATAATTGATGAGAATTTCCCAAGCCTATATAAAGAGTTAGAGCCTTGAATCCAAGAAGCAAACAAACCTACTAGAAGGCATATTGTAATAAAATTGTCAAAATCAATGGCTAAGAAAGAATTTTCAAGGGAGCTAGAGAAAAGAAGAACATAACATATAAAGAGAAGCCCATTAGGTTATCAACAGACTTCTCAGCAGAAACTCTACAAGCCAGAAGAGAGTTGGCCCAAACATTTAAAGTACTAAAAGTGAGGAATTACCATCCAAGAATACTATATCCATCAAAATTATTCTTCAAATATAAAGGAGAAATAAAAACTTTTACAGACATATAGAAGCTGAAGGAACTTATCACCAGAAAGCTCCCACTGCAGAAAATACTCAAGGGGGTTATTTGACCAGACACGAAGAACAAAACAAATCAAAACTACAAGTAAAAGCTCCAACAAGGTCACAACAAAAACAAATATTATCTGTGACAATAATAACATAAAGAAGGAGAGGATAAAGACCTGTAGTAGTAAAGGAGGATGGAGTGCAAAAAGCACTCATAAAGCAAAGGATTCTTGTACTTAATAATTTTTCTCTTAATAACCTAATTATAACCACCCACAAAAAAGCCATATTGAAATAGACAGGTTAAAAAAAGAAGAAACAGGAGAAAGAAGTATGGAATACCACCCCAAACAAAAACTACTGACAGAAACAGAAAAGAGAAGAACCAAACAAGACTCAGAGCTACCAGAAAACAAAACATATACTTGCTATAATAAATATTCAAAGTGTCAATAATTAGCCTACATGTAAATAGACTGAATTCACCAATAATGAGGCACAGAGTAGCAGACTAGATCAAAAAGCAAAACCCAACCATATGCTGCCTTCAAGAGAAACATCTAAGCTGCAAGACAAATGTAGACTCAAAATGAAAAATTGGAAAACAATTCGCCAAGCAAATAATATCTAAGAAAAGCAGGTTCCGCCATGCTCATATCTGACAATGCTGATTTCAATACAACAAAGGTAACCAGAGAAACAATTGAACATTTCCTAATGATAAAGGGGACATTGTATCAAAAAAACATAACACTTCTTAATATCTATGCACCAAAAAAGTGAACACCAAAATATATGTTATCTACTAACTGATCTAAAAATAGAAGTAGACAAGACAATCATACTTGGAGAACTCAACACACCTTTGATTGCTTTAGATAGATCATTCAAACAGAAAATCATTGAAGAAATATCAGCCTTAAATGACACACTGGACCAAATAAACCTGATAGATATTTACAGGACATTTTATTCCAAATATCAGATTATACATTTTTTTCCAGTGTACATGGAATATTCTCAAGGATAGATCATATTGGAGCCACAAAACTAGCACCAACAAATTTAGGAAGACTGAAATAATACAAAACATACTTTCTGACCATAAGGCTTTAAAATTAGAATTCAACTGCAAAAAGAAAGAAAAGAAACCCACAAAAATGTGGAAATTAAGCAACGTACTTCTAAAAAACGACTAGATCAAAGAAGAAATAAAAGCAGAGATCAAAACATTTATATAGACAAATAAAAATGGCATATCAAAATTTCTAGGATGCAGCAAAAGTAGTAATAACAGAGAAATGTATGTCATTACAGGCTTATATCAAGAAACAAGAGAGATCCCAAGTAAACAAACCTAATATCACATCTTAAGAAACTAGGAAAAGAAGAAGAAAGTCAACCCAAAGTCATCAGAAAGAAAGGAAATAGTAAAAAGTGGACCAAACTATATGCTATAAAGGACAAAAATTTTATTAAAAAAAATAAGTACAACAAATAGCTGGAACTTTGAAAAGCTCAAAGAAATAAACAAACCACTGGCTAGACTCACTTTCAAAAAGGAAAGGAACTAATATCAACAAAATCCAAAATAGAAGAGGAGAAATTACCACAGACATCATAGATATACAAAGAATCATAGTAGAATATTATGAAAGATCATATGCCACCAAATTCAACAACCTAGAGAAAATGCATAAAATCCTAGAATATAAAAATTATCCTAGACTGAGTCACTAAAAAATGGAAAACCTAAATAGACCCATAGGAGGGAGGAAATAGAAATAACTATTTAGAAACTTCACCAAAAACAAAAGTCCAGGACCATATGGATACACTAGTGAATTCTACCAAACATTCAAACATTTAGTAGCCCTATCCTTCTCAAAGTCATCCAAAAAATAGAAGAAGAAGCAATACTCCTCAACATATTTTATGAGCCAACATAACCCTGTTACCAAAACCTGGCAAGGACAACACAAAGAAAGAAAGCAACTGACCATTATCTCTAATGAATACAGATACAAAAATTCTAAGCAAAATACTAGCAAATCAAATACAACAACATATTATAAAACTAATGCATCACGATCAAGTGATGGATTAATTCCAGGAACACAAAGATGGTTCAACATGTGGAAATCGATCAATGTAATACACCATATCAACAAAACAAAGTACAAAAATCATATGTTCCTATCAATAGATGCAGAAAAGGCATTCAATAAGATACAAGACCTCTTTGTGTTTAAAACACTCAAAAAAAGGAAAGCACCTCAATATAAATAAATGCTATATATGACAAATCATCAGCTAATATCATAGTAAATGGTGAAAAAATGAAGGTTTTTCTATAAAATCAGGAACAAGACTAGGTTAGCCACTCTCTCCACTCTTATTCAACATAGCTCTAGAAGTTTTAGTAGAGCAATCAGGCAAGGAAGAAATAAAGGGCATCCATATTGAGAAAGAATTAAAGGTATCACTTTTTGCAGATGACATGATTCTGTATATAGAAAACTTGAAAGACTTAAAAAAACTTAAAAACAATAAACTAATACAGTATAGTTGCAGGATACAAAATCAATATACAAAAGTCTAATGCTTTCCTATATGCCAATGATGAAACTTAGGAAAATGAACTAAAAAAACCCTTTCTTTTACTATTGCAAAAAAAGTTAAATACCTAGGAATAAACTTACTACAGATGAATAGAACAGAATAGAGAGCCCAGAAATAAAACCATGTATATGTAAACCAATTATCTTCAACAAAGGAACCAAACATACACAATGGGGATAAGAAAGCTTCTTCAAATGGTGCTGGGACAATTGAAAAGCCACGTGCAAAGGAATGAAATTTGACCACAGTTTGTCTCCCTACACAAAAGTTAATTCAAAAATGGATCCAAGACCTAAATATAACACCTGATACAATAAATTACATAGAAGAAACCATAGGTACTAAATTCATGGACCTTGGTTATACAGAACAATTTATGAATTTGACCCTAAAAGCAAGGGAAGTAAAGGCAAAAATAAATAAATGGGACTGTCTCAAACTAAAAAGCTTCTGCACAGCAAAAGAAACTGAAAACAAAATAAATAGGCAGTCAACTAAATGGGAAATGATATTTGTAAACAACAGCTCCAAAGAAGGGTTAATATCCAAAATATATAGAGAGAACTCACAAAGGTCAGCAACAAAGAAGCAAACAATCCAATTAAAAAATGAGGAGAGAACCTGAACAGACACAAAAGGACATGCAAATGGCCAAGAGATATATGAAAACATGCTCATCTTCACTAGCTATACAAGAAATGTAAATCAAAACTATCATGAGGTACCACCTCATACCTGTTTGATTGGCTATTATCAACAAGACAGGTAATAACAAGTATTGAAAGGCTGTGGAGAAAAAGGAACCCTCATTCACTGCTGATAGAAATGCAAATTAGCACAATCATTATGGAAGAAAGTGTGGTGGTTCCTCAAAAAATTAGAACTACCATATGATCTAGCAACTCCTCTACTGTGTATCTACCTCCAAAACTCAAAAACATTGGTACTTAAGGACACAAGCACCCCCATGTTCATCGCAGCATTATTCACAGTGGCCAAGACATGGAATCAACCAAAGTGTCCCTCAATAAATGATCTGATAAAGAAGATGTGGTACATGTATACAGTGGAATACTACTCAGCCATGAGAAATATTGACATAGTGACAACATGGATGGACCTTGGAACATTATACTGAGTGAAATAAGTAAGACAGTAAAAGCTAAGAACTGTATGATTTTACACATAAGTAGGATATAAAACTGAGACTTATAAACATAATAAATAAAAATGAAGTGGTTACCAGGCGGAGGAGGATGTGAGGGAGGGGAATGTGAAAGAGGGGGGTATAAGGTAGGAGTAGGAGCAAGGGTGTAAAGAGGGACAAATAGAAGGTGTTGGAAAATGATTTGACTTTGTCTGATGGGTACACAACATAATCACAGTTCAAATGCTATAGAAAGGTTTACCTGAAACCTAGGTACTTTTATTGATCAATGTCACTCTGTTAAATTTAATTTTCTAATTAAAATGGGGGGATGCACAAATAAGAAAGAATGTCTATTTTTCCACCCTAGTTTTCCTGAGAGCTCCAAAATTTCATCAATGTATATTTTGAAGAATGCTTAACTATGGAAAATTCATGAGAAATTTTAGTCCAAATTCCATTACAACAGGATGAATGTAGGAAAACCTATCAGTGAAGTGCTATTCAGAAGCCCACATTTTTGTCTAGAATGAAGGTTACTTTGCTTCTTGGCTCATTGAAGTTTTGTTTGAACTATTCTTAGAGGGATCAGAAGTATCCTACATTTAGCCTGAACCAGGTAGGCTTGGCTGCTTGAGGCCTTACCTTCTATCTCAGTGAGAAATGACCAGGGATTATTTAGAAGGGGCATGATGGATCAGCAAAGGCCATACGGTAAGTCATGAAGGGCCTTGGGCAGCATGTTAAGGACTTTGAGCTTTACCTTTACTAGCCTGAATTTTTAATTAAGATAGTAAAATAATTACATTTGTGTTTTAGTCAGATACTGTCTGGCACTTAAACCCTTATCTCAGGATATCCCTCTGGGCAACCTGGACTAAGGTAAAATCATTGTCCAGGGGAAGGTGATGCCAGGAAACACTGATGCAGGAGTAAGAAAACAGGGAAGGTTGTCACTGATGTTACATTATTGAGAAGGTTACAATGAAGGGCAACTAAAGTTCAAATCTGCAGGTTACCTCTAAGGAGACCCATGTAAAATGTGCCTCAGAGTTCCCCATCAGAGTAGCTATCTATCAACTCTCGCCTGACAATGATTGACAGCTGCTCCTGGGAGTATTAACTCCCCAGAACTTCCCAGAACACAAACTCAGCAGTCTCCAGAGGCCAGAGAAAGCCTCAGACAGAGTTGCAGATGCTCACTTTAACAGCCTTTGACAAGCCTGGGTAGAGTGTCAAGAGATATGACAGGGCATGGACAGCATCTGCTACAAATCCATAAGTAAGTTATAAAGCTGCTTTGCTCTAGGCAGGTAGAAAATGTGGCGACTTGGGCAAAAAGAAAAAAAAAGAAAAGAAAGTGACAGTAGAAATATGGAGGAGAGGGAGTATTTGGAAGTGAATATGAGTGAAGAGGTCTAGTTACCAAAGAAATAACAGGGATGAAGATTCTAGCACTACTCCCAGATCTCTAACTTAGGTGATAAAGTGGATAATGGTGCCATTAAGTTGTTCAGGAAATACAGTAAAAGTCATCATTCTCTTCACCAAAACCATGTTATCTCTTAGGCATACTATATTTAAGATCTGTCAGTATCTCAAGTTGGATTTCTTGGAAAGTTCACTCTGTGGTGGAGATTAACATGCAAGAGGTTAAATCAACTCTTGATAAAGAGAAAGGTAAAAAGCCAGGATTGAGCAGCAATGCAGTCTCAATGGAAGACCCAGGCAGCCCTATGGAAAGTATTGAAGGTGAAATAACCTCCAGAATTACCCCATTTGAGTGAGATGGTCAGGCATTTATACTCCAATATTGATCAATCATTGAAAATAAGCTTCAGCAGGAAATTGAGCAAGATGCCTCTATTCAGCCAGGACAATCCCTGAAGAAGGCTGACAGCTGTGAGCCCTCCCATGGCTAGAGTAAGAGGTATTTTAGTCCTAAAATATCTGGACAATACATCACAGTGTCCACCATAGGAGATATTACTATCAGCAGTGTCCAGAAGATAACCCATGCACAAATTATTGCACAGAAGAAAAATCTGGGCTGGGAATATATATGGAGATTTATTAGTTTAAAAGAGTGTTACTAAGTAAATTTGGCAGATAATATATAGAACTAACATTTCCTCATAAAACACTTTAAATATAATTACTCTATGGTAAATAATGGTAATTCTGCTCAAAAAATGTAAACAAAGTAATTATAACACAATACAGCAGGTTATAGATTATCTATTGACAATAAAATGTAGAGAAATATAACTTAATAGCTTTGTTTCAAAGGTAGATAAGTAAAACAGTAGAAATGCTATGAAGAACGTAAACAGGAGAGTGACATTAGAGAAATGGCACCGTGAGGAGGACTCCCGATACCTCTCCCCAAAATTTCAACAAATTCAACAACTAGAGACAGAAAACAACCCCAGGAGCACCTGAAATACACATACACCAAACAAAGTGTTATTAATAAAGCCACCCTCAGATGCCATTAAGGAAAAGGAAATTGAATATCATGGATACAAAAGACAGAGATGTAACACATAAACGAGAAAAAAACTATAGAAAAAAATTTTAATAGATTGTAAACTTTGGAGTTAAATGACAGACAATTTAAAATAGAAATCATAAAAATACTCAGATATACAAGAAAGCACAGAAAGGCAATTTAGGGGGCTCAAAAAACAACTCAATGAACAGAAAGAATATATTACCAATGAAATTGAAACTATGAAAACGAATCAAACAGAGATGAAAAACTCAATTCATGAACTGAAAAATGAGGTTACAAGCTTAGCTAATAGAACAGGCCAGATAGAAAAGAGAATCAGTGTCAGTGACATAAAAGACAGGCAACTAGAGGCACAACAGAGAGAAGAGGAGAGAGACTCATGAATTAAAAAAAAATGAGAAAGCCCTACAGGAATTGTCTGACTCCATCAAAAAGAGCAACATAAGAATAATAGGTATATCAGAAGGAGAAGGGAGAGCAAATGGAATGGAGAACATATTGTATTTAAACAAATAATAGATGAGAACTTCCCAAGCCTATGGAAAAAACTAAAGCCTCAAATTCAAGAAGCAAACAGAACACTGAATTATCTTAACCCCAACAAACCTACTCCAAGGCACATCATAATGAAATTGGCACAAACCAATGACAAAGAAAAAATTCTCAAGGCATCCAGAAAAAAAAAGAATACAACATATAAAGGAAGGCCTATAAGATTATTATCAAATTTCTCAGCAGAAACTTTACAAGCTAGAAGAAAGTGGACCCCAATATTTAAAGTTCTGAAAGAGAGGAACTTCCAGCCAAGAATACTATACCAATCAAAGCTATCCTTCAAATACAAAGGAGAAATAAAAACATTCACAGTTACAGAAAAGATGAGGGAATTTATCACCAGAAAACCACCACTTCAGAAAATACTAAAGGGGGTTTTCTGACCAGATACAAAGAACAAAACAAAACAAAACCACAAGTAAAAGCTCCACCAAGAACACAATAAAATCACATTTAAACTGTGACAATGAAAACATAAAAAGAGAGAGGACAGAAATTATCAGTACCAAAGGAGGATGGAGTCCAGAAGCACTCATAAGATAGTGTACTACAATGAACATGGTTGGTACCCTTTCTATTACTTAATGGTAACCACCCCTGAAAAAAACACCACAGAAGCACATGACTTGAAAAAAGAAGTAACAGGGGAAAGAAGTTTAGATTACAACCAAACAAAACTAAATGATAGAAAAACAAAAGAGAAGAATCAAACAAGATACAAAACTAACAGAAAGCAATATATAAAATGGCAATAGGAAACACTCAAGTGTCAATAATTACACTAAATGTAAATGAATTGAACTCACCATAAAAAGACACAGAGTAGCCTGACCTGTGGTGGAGCAGTGGATAAAGCATTGACCTGGAAATGCTGAGGTTGCTGGTTCGAAACCCTGGGTTTGCCTGGTCAAGGCACACATGGGAGTTGATGCTTCCAGCTCCTCCCCCCTTCTCTCTGTCTCTCCTCTCTCTCTCTCTCTCTCTCTTTCTCTCTCTCCCCCTCTGTGTGTGTCTCTCCCTCTTCTCTCTAAAATGAATAAATTAAAAAAAAAAACTCAGAGTAGCAAAATAGATTAAAAAAGAAAATCCAACTATATGCTACCTACAAGAAACACATCTAAGCTACAAAGATAAAAATAAATTCAAAGTGAAAGGCTGGAAAACAATACATCAAGCAAATAACATTTTAAAAAAAGCAGGTGTAGCAATACTCATATCTAACAATGCTGACTACAAGACAGCAAAGGTAATCAGAGAAAAAATGGTCATTTCATAATGATTAAGGCGACACTAAATCAAAAAGACATAACACTTCTTAATATATATGCACCAAGCCAAGGAGCACCAAAATATATAAGAAAGCTACTGACTGACCTAAAAACAAAAACTGACAAAAATACAATCATACTTGGAGACATCAATACACCACTAACAGCTCTAGATCATTCATCCAAACAGAAACTCAATAAAGAAATATTGGCCTTAAACAAAACACTAGAACAATTGAATGTGATAGACATCTACAGGACATTTCATCCCAAAGTGCCAGAGTATACATTTTTCTCTAGTATAAATGGAACATTCTCAAGAATTGACCATATGTTGGGCCACAAAAACAATATCATCAAATTTAGAAATATTGAAATTATACCAGGCATATTTTCTGATCATAAAGCCTTGAAACTAAAATTCAATTGCAAAAAAGAGGTAAAAAACCCCACAAAAATGTGGAAACTAAACAACATACTTTAAAAAAATGAGTGGGTCAAAGAAAAAATAAGGGTAGAGATCAAAAGATACATACAGACAAACAAAAATAACAATACGACATATCAGAGTCTCTAAGATGCAGCAAAAGCAGTAATAAGAGGGAAGTTCATATCACTACAGGCCTATATGAACAAACAAGAGAGAGCCCAAGTAAACCACTTAACTTCACATCTTAAGGAACTAGAAAAAGAAGAACAAAGGCAACCCAAAACCAGCTGAAGAAAGGAAATAATAAAAACCAGAGCAGAAATAAACGAAAGAGAACAGAAAAACTATAGAAAAAAAATTAATAAAACAAGGAGCTGGTTGGTTCTTTGAAAAGATCAACAAAATTGACAAACCCTTGGCAAGACTCACCAAGGAAAAAAGAGAAAGGACTCATATAAACAAAATCCAAAATGAAAGAGGAGAAATCACCACAGATATCATAGATATACAAGGAATTATTGTACAATACTATGAAAAACTATGTGCCATCAAATTCAACAATCTAAAAGAAATGGACACACTCATAGAACAATACAATCTTCCTAGACTGAGTCATGAAGAAGCAGAAAGCCTAAACAGACCCATAAGCAGAAAGGAAATAGAAAAACCTATTAAAAACCTCCCCAAAAATAAAAATCCAGGGCCAGATGGCTATACTAGTGAATTCTATCAAACATTTAAAGAATTGGTTCCTATGCCACTCAAAGTCTTCCAAAAAATAGAAGAAGAAGCAATACTTCCAAACACATTTTATGAGGCCAACATAACCCTCATACTGAAACCTGGCAAAGACGGTACAAAAAAGAAACTACAAACCAATATCTCTAATGACTACAGATGCTAAAATACTAAACAAAATACTAGCAAATAAAATACAATTGCATATTAAAAAAAATACATCATGATCAAGTGGGATTCATCCCAGAATCACAAGGATGGTTCAACATACATAAAACAGGTAAGGTAATACACCATATCAACAAAATAAAGAACAAAAACCATATGATTCTATCAATAGATGCAGTAAAGGCATTCGATAAAATACAACACAATTTTCTGTTTAAAACACTCAACAAAATGGGTATAGAAAGAAAATATCTCAACATAATAAAAGCCCTTTATGATAAACCATCAGCTAACATCATATTAAATGGCATAAAAACTGAGGACTTTTCCCCTTAAACTAGGAACAATACAGGGTTGTCCACTCTTTCCACTCTATTTAATGTGGTGCTGGAAGTTCTGGCCAGAGCAATCAGACAAGAGAAAGAAATAAAAGGCATTCATTTTGGAAAAGAAGTAAAGGTTTCACTTTTTGCAGATGATATGATCCTATACATCGAAAACCCCAAAGACTTCACAAAAAGATTACTAGAACCAATAAACCAATATCGTAAGGTTGCAGGATATAAAATTAACAAATAAAAGTCCATTGCCTTCCTATATGCCAAGAATAAAACATCAGAGAACTAAAAAAAAAAAAAAAAATCCCCTTCATGGTTGCAACAAAAAAAATAAAATACCTAGGAATAAACATAACAAAGAATGAAAAGGACCTTTGTAATGAAAATTACAAAGCATTGTTAAGGGAAATCAAAAAAGATACAATGAAATGGAAAAATATTTCTGGTTCTTGGAAAGGAAAAATAAATATAATCAAAATGACCATATTACCCAAAGCAATATACAAATTCAATGCAATTCCTATCAAAATTCCAATGTCATTTTTTAAAGAAATGGAAGAAAAAATCATCAGATTTATATGGAACTATAAAGAACCCTGAATAGACAAAGCAATCCGAAGGAAAAAGAACGAAGCTGGGAGCATTACAATACCTGACTTCAAATTATATTATAGAGCCATGACAATCAAAACAGCATGGTACTGGCAAGTCAGACCAATGGAACAGAATAGAAAGCCCAGAGATAAAACCATATATATATGGTCAAATACTTTTTGATAAAGGGGCCAACAACACACATTGGAAAAAAGAAAGCCTCTTCAACTAATGGTGCTGGGAAAACTGGAAAGCCACATGCAAAAGAATGAAACTCAACTATAGTTTGTCCCCTTGTACTAAAATTAATTCAAAATGGATCAGAGACTTAAATATATGACATAAAAAAAGTACATAGAAGAAAACATAGGTACTAAACTCATGGACCTTGGTTTTAAAGAGCACTTTATGAATTTGACTCCAAAGGCAAGGGAAGTGAAGGCAAAGATAAATGAATGAGACCACATCAGCTAAGAAGTTTTTGCACAGCAAGAGAAACTGACAAAAAAACAAACAGACAGCCAACTAAATGGGAAATGATATTTTCAAACAACAGCTCAGATAAGAGCCTAATATCCAAAATATACAAAGAACTCATAAAACTCAACAACAAACATGCCCTGGCCAGTTGGCTCAGTGGTAGAGCATTGGCCTGGCATGCAGGAGTCCCGGGTTCGATTCCTGGCCAGGGCACAGAGGAGAAGTGTCCATCTGCTTCTCCACCCCTTCCCCTCTCCTTCCTCTCTGTCTCTCTCTTCTCCTCCCGCAGCTAAGGCTCCATTGGAGCAAGGTTTGCTGGGCGCTGAGGATGGCTCTGTGGCCTCTACAGTGCTAGAGTGGCTCTGGTCACGACAGAGCGGCCCCCAGATGGGCAGAGCATCGTCCCCTGGTGGGCATGCTGGGTGGATCCCAGTCAGGCCCATGCGGGAGTCTGTCTGATTGCCTCCCTGTTTCTGGCTTCGGAAAAATACCAAAATAAAAAAAACTTCAACAACAAACAATCCAATAAAAAAAATGGAAAGAGGACATGAACAGACACTTCTCCCAGGAAGAAATACAAATGGCCAACAGATATATGAAAAGATGCTCATCTTCATTAGTTATTAGAGAAATACAAATAAAAAATACAATGAGATACCATCTTACACCTGTTATATTAGCTATTATCAACAAAAGAGGTAATAACAAGTGCTGGAGAAGCTGTGAAGAAAAAGGAACCCTCATCCACTGTTGGTGGGAAAGTAAAGTATTATAACTATTATGGAAGAAAGTATGGTGGTTCCTCAAAAAACTAAAAATAGAACTACCATATGACCCAGCAATCCCTCTACTGGGTATATACCCCCAAAACTCAAATACACTGGTGCGTAAAGACACATACAGCCCCGTGTTCATTGCAGCATTTTTCACAGTGGCCATGACATAGAAACAACCAAAAAGCCCTTCAATAGATGACTGGATAAAGAAGATGTGGTACATATATACTATGGAATACTACTCAGCCATAAGAAATGATGACATTGGTTTATTTACAATAACATGGATAGAACTTGATAACATTATACTGAGTAAAATAAGTAAATCAGAAAAAACTAAGAACTGTATGATTTCATACATAGGTGGGTATAAAAATGAGACTCAGAGACATGGACAAAAGTGTGGTGGTTACTGGGGGTGGGGGGGCAGGGAGGAGAGGGAGGGAGACAGGGAAGGGGAGGGGCTCAAAGAAAACCAGATAGAAGGTGACGGAATACAATCTGACTTTGTGTGATGGGTATGCAACATAATTAAATATCAAAATAACCTGGAGATGTTTTTTTTGAACATATGTACCCTGATTTATTAATGTCACCCCATTAAAATTAATAATAAAAATAAATAAATAAACAATTCCCCCAAAAAAAGAAGTTACATGGAAATATCTTAAATAAGAGTCTTATTTTATGTAAAGTGTTTATTAATATTTTTTCACTAATATTTTAAAACTCATAACAAAACTAGTTTTGTGTACCTCTTTTATTGTTCTTATTTAAGTATTAAATGCATAAAAAAGAATATAAACATATGTAGTAGGGATAAAGGTTTCTCTTGGTGTATATGAGAATCATAGCAAAGGAATTACCCATTTTTTTGTATAAATTTCATTTCGATATTAGAAAACATCTATAAATATAATTAAAGAAAATGTCTTTAATATTCATAAAAAGTATAGCAATTTGAAACAAAAATATGAACCCTTTGTCTATTAAGTGCTATATTCTACATAATGAAAAAGTAAAATAAAATACAAAATTGCTAATAAGTGTGAACAGCATTTCTCAAGGACACCCTAGCCTTTCTCTACTTGCTAGACCTAACCATGATATGTGCAAGCCTCTTAACTTTTCTATGTCTCTGTTTTCTCACCTGTAAAATGAAGTAAATGAAAATATATATTTCTCATTGGTATTTCAAAATGTTGACTGGCACATAGTAAGCTTTTTTAAAACTATTAGTATCATGGGAAGGTGGGCAGAAGTTGAGTGCTGAACTGGAAGAACACAGTGTAATTACAGGGCAGTGAAAATAGTCTGTATCACATTGTAATGATGGCTATATATTATTATACATTTGTCCAAATCCATGGAATGTAAAAGACCAAGAAGGAACCCTAAGGTGAATTATGTACTTTGGGTTACCATGATGTGTCAATACAGGTTCCTAATTTGTAACAAACATACCATACTGGTAGGGGATATTGATAATGGGCGGAGCTATACATGTATGGGGTTAGGAGTTACATAGGAAATCTCTGTACCTTTCTCTCAATTTTGCTGTGAACATATGTGTTCTTTTTTAAAAAGCTATTATTGTATATAATTACTTATTTTTATCTGGAAAGAACTGTGCAAAGCCACATGAGTACTTCTCTTCTGCCATTAGAGCTTTCCAAAAAACACTCACTCCTATGAGAGAAGCAAGTGAGTGCTAAAGTCCTCATTATAACAAAGCCAACACAGTTCCGTTCCTATGACAGTGACATAACCCAAATTTAGGTATAATTTGAAACACATCTTAGCCTAAGTCACTTACCTATCCTAACACATTTGTAAAATCATAATCTACAACATAAAAAACAACTAAGTCACAGAAAAAGGAAAAGGACATAAATATACTGTACCGTAGTAACAGAAAAAAATGACAAAAAAAATGAGTGTAAAAAAAGTATAATGCTAACAGTGTAAGCTGAAACACTAATGTCTCAATTTTTTAGAGTTTTTATGGGAGTAAGCATTGAAACTCGAGACATAGTAGGTCGAGACTGTCATGACCCAAAGATCCCATGTAAACATGCCCAAGGATTTAATTTCTAAAATGCAACATTGGATGCTGCATACTGAGCAGGCAATCCATTTCACTGAAATTATCCAGGCAAGTCACTAAACAAATTAAAAAGCAAAATAGCACATAAATAAGCCCCAGAAGTGTGGTAGGGGAAATAAGTATCCAGACTTGCTACAGCTAATTTTATAAAATGTCCAGTTTTCAACCAGAAATTATAAAATATAAAAAACCAGGAAGGTTTTACCCACATACTAGAAAAAAAAAAAAAAGAACACAACAAGAATAGTCTTTGATAGGACTCAGATCTCAGATTTAGCAAACAAAGATTTGAAAGCAACTACTATGAATATATGTTCAAGAACTAAAGGAAATAATGCTTAAAGAAGTAAAGGAATATATGATGATAATGTTTCATCATAGAGAATGTCAATAAAGATAAATATTTTTAAAATAACCAAATAAGCCCTGGCCTGTTGGCTCAGAGGTAGAGCATCAGCCCGAGGTGTGGAAGTCCCAGGTTTGATTCCTGGGCATACAGGAGAAGTACCCATCTGCTTCTCCATCTCTCCCCCTCTCACTTCTCTCTCGCTTCTCTCTCTCTCTCTCTCTCTCTCTCTCTCTCTCTCTCTCTCTCTCTCTCTCCGACCTTCCTGTAGCATGGCTCGATGAGAGCAAGTTGGCCCCAGGCACTAAAGATGGCTCCATGGCCTCTGCCTCAGGCACTAAAAAGTAGCTCCAGTTGCAATGGAGCAATGGCCCCAGATGGGCAGAGCATCGCCCCCTACTGGGCTTTTTGGGTGGATCCTGGTCAGCGTGCATGCAGGAGTTTCTATCTGCCTCCACTCCTCTCACTAAAATAAATAAAATAATCAAATAGAAATTCTTGCCCTGGCTAGTGCCTCAGTGGATAGAGAATCTGCCCACCATATAAACATCCCAGGTTCAATTCCTGCTTAGGGCACACAGGAGAAGCGACAATCTGCTTCTACACCCTCCCCCTCTCCTTCTCTTTCTTTTTACCTCCCATAGCCAGTGGCTCCTTTGCTTCCAGCATCACTCCAGGTGCTGAGGATAGCAGCCTTAGGTGTTAAAAATAGCTTGGTACTTGAGTTGAGCATTGGCTTCAGATAGGGTTGCCAGATGAATGGTTGGATCTCAGTCAGGGCACTGCAAGAGCCTACCTCACTCTCTCCCCTTTTCTCACCTAAAAAATAAATAAAATAAAAAAGAAATTCTTTAGGTGAAACACACAATAACTGAAATAAAAATTTTGCTATAGGGATCAATTGGAGATCTGAGCTGGCAGAATAAAAAGCCAGTGGACTTATTTTTCTTTTTAAGTGAGATGAGGGGAGATAATGAGAAAGGTGCCTGCATGTGCCTGACAAGAATCCACCTGGCAACCCCACATCTGGGGCCAACACTGGCTGTGAGAGAGGAAGAGAGAGAGAAGAAGGAGAAGGAGGGGGAAGAGAAACAGATGGTTGCTTCTTTTTATTATTATTATTCAGTGAGAGGAGGGGAGGTAGAGACAGACTCCCACATGCACCAAACCAAGCTCTTTTAGCATCTGAGGCAGAGGCCATGGAGCCATCCTCAGCACCTGGGGCCAACTCACTCCAGTCAAGCCATGGTTGCAGGAGGGGAAAGAGAGAGAGAGGGAGAGAGAGAGAGGGAAGCAAGAATGGGGTAGGGTGGAGAAGCAGATGGGTGCTTCTCCTGTGTGCCCTGACTGGGAATAGAACCTGGGACATCCACACACCAGGCTGACATTATACCACTGAGCCAACCAGCCAGGGCCAAAGTCAGTAACCTTTTAAGGTAGATCATTTGCAGTGTAATCCAAAGAACAGGAAAAAAAGAGAAAACAAAAATAAACAAAGCCTCAGGGAAATGTAGGATATCATTAAGTACACTAACATACAAGCAACATGAATGCCACAGGAGGGAGAAAAAAATTATCAAAAAAAAATCTATGAAATATTAGCTGTAAACTTCCCAAACTTGATTAAAAGCATTAATCTATACATGCCAAAAGCTTAAAATATTCAAGTAAGGTAAATGCAGACATTTACAGGTGGCACATCAGTGTCTAAATGCTGAAAGGCAAAGAGAAAATTTTAAGGAGCAAAAGGACATCACATTCAAAGGAACCATGGTAAGATTAATTGTTTACTTACAAGGAAAAAAATTGAAGACTAAAGGCAGTGGAATAATATTGAAAGTATTGAAAGAAAAATAAGTATCAATCAACAATACCGTATCTAGCAAAACTATTTAAAAATGCAACTGTTCCTTCTCACAACTCTTATTGAACAATGTGCTCGAAGTCCTGGCCAATGCAGTAAGAAAAGAAAACTAAATAAAGTTTAGTTAGTGTATACACTTTATTTAGTGTATACAGACTATAAAGAAATAAAACATGTTTGTGCAAGAAATGATTGTCTATGGAGAAAATTCCAAAGAATTGACCAAAAAACTCCTAAAACTAATAAGTAAATACAGCAAGCTTGAAGGATACAAGGTTAATATAAAAGTTAATTGCTTTCAAAAAACCATCAATAAACAAGTAAATTTAATATGAAAAATCACTACCATTTATATTAGCACATCCCCCAAAATAAAACATTTAGTTATAAATCTACAAAACCCTGATAGAAATAAAAGATCTAAAATAAAAATTAAAAATACCCCAAGCTTATAAATAGGAAGACTCAATATTCTTAATATGTCAGTTCTTCCGAGATTCCTTTATAGACTCAATGCAAACCCCATCAATATCCCAGTAAGTTACTTTGTATACATCAACAAACTGACTTTAAATTTTATATGGAGAGGCAAAAGACTTAGAATAGCAAACATGATAATAAAAAACAAAGTCATAGGATGAATGCTACCCAACTTCAGGACTTTTTATAAAGTTATGGTAATCAAGACAATGTATTAATGAAAGAATAAGCAAATAGATCAATGGAACATAATAGAAAGCCTAGAAATAGACCCACACAAACATAATAAACTAATCTTTGACAAATAATCAAAGGCAATCTAAAGGAGAAAGAAGTATTGAAACAACTGGACATCTACAAACAAAAACTTGAATCCAGATGATGACCTTACTCACTTGACAAATATTAGCTCAATATGCATGTTAGATTTAAATCTAGAACACAAAGCTATAAACTTTTGCAAGATAAAAAAGATATCCCAATGATCTTGGGCTTCACAATGAGTTTTTAGATAAAATACAAAAAACATAATTCATAAAAAATTATTGTTAGACTTTATTAAAATTAAAAATTTATTTTCTGTTTAACACATCACACTGTTAAGAGATTGAGAAGACAAGCCATAGACTGGGAGAAAAATTTTGCAAAACATATCTGACAATCCAACTAAAAAGTAGATAGCTCATCAAAGAAGATACACAGATAAAAATTAGAAAGTAAACATATGAAAAATCCTCAACATTATATGTAATTAGGAAATTTCATATTAAAAAAAATGATGAGATACCACTACATACCTATTAGAATGGCTAAAATCCAAAGCATTGACAACACCAAATGCTGGAGAGAGTGAAGCAACAGAAACTTTCATTTATTGCCAGTGAAACTGAAAATTGGTACTGCCACTTTGGAAGACAGTTTGGCAGTTTCTTATAATGCTAAACATCGCCTTATCATACATTCCAGCAATTGTACTACTAGGTATCTACCCAAATTAATTGAAAATCTTCACATTCAAACTTGTGCATGAATGTTTATAGCAGCTTTATTTATAATTATCAAAACTTGGAAGCAACCAAGTTGTCCCTCAATAGGTTGATGAATAAACAAACTGTGGGACATCCATGTAATATTATTCAGTGATAAAAAGAAACATAAGCTTCCAAGCTATGAAAAGACATGAAGGGGCCTTAAGTGCATATTGCTAAGTGAAAGTAACCAGGATTAAAAAGTTACATATTTCCCTTGCCAGTTGACTCAGTGGATAGAGTATTGGCTGTGATATGGACCTCTCAGGTTCAATTCCTGGTCAAGGCACACATGAGAAATGACCATCTGCCTCTCTCTCCCTCCCTCTCCTTCTTCTCCCCCTCTTTCCCTCCTGCAGCCAGTTGTTTGATTCGTTCCAGCATTGGCCCAGGTGCTGAGGATAGCTTCATTGGTCCAAGCGTGTCAGCTTCAGGCTCTAAAAATAGCTCAGTTGATTAGAGCATCAGCCCCAGACAGGGATTGCCAGTGGATCCTGGCTGGGAAACATGCAGAGGGGTTTGTCTCACTATCTCCCCTCCTCTCACTTAAAAAAATTTTAAAAGCTATATATTGTATGACTTACTAAATGACATTCTGGAAAAGGCAAAACTACAGGAAAAGTAGAAAGACGGTGGTACAGAGGATTTGTAGGGAACTAAAACTATCTCTATGTTATTGTAATGGTGTATATGTTTAATTGTATCTGTATGTTTTATTTTAATGATGGTATGTGTTTAATGACCCTTACTGTAAACCAGGGGTCCCCAAACTTTTTACATAGGGGGCCAGTTCACTGTCCCTCAGACCATTGGAGGGCCGGACTATAAAAAAAACTATGAACAAATCCCTATGCACACTGCACATATCTTATTTTAAAGTAAAAAAACAAAACGGGAACAAATATAACATTTAAAATAAAGAACAAGTAAATTTAAATCAACAAACTGACCAGTATTTCAATGGGAACTATGCTCCTCTTACTGACCACCAATGAAAGAGGTGCCCCTTCCGGAAGTGCAGTGGGGGCCGGATAAATGGCCTCAGGGGGTCGCATGTGGCCCACGGGCCGTAGTTTGGGGACCCCTGCTGTAAACCATGGACTTTAGTTCTTTAGTTAATAATGATATAGCAATACTAATTCATCAATTGCAAAAAAAATGTATAATATCAATGCAAGATATTAATGAAGGAAAATGTGAGCAGAAAAACAAGTATGTGGAACTTTTTGTACTTTCTGTTCAATTTTTTTTTTTTGTATTTTTCTAAAGCTGGAAATGGGGAGAGACAGACTCCCGCATGCGCCCGACCGGGATCCACCCGGCATGCCCACCAGTAGGCGACGCTCTGCCCACCAGGGGGCGATGCTCTGTCCCTCCAGGGCATCGCTCTGTTGTGATCAGAGCCACTCTAGCGTCTGGGGCAGAGGCCAAGGAGCCATCCCCAGCGCCTGGGCCATCTTTGCTCCAATGGAGCCTCACTGCGGGAGGCAAAGAGAGAGACAGAGAGGAAGAGGAGGGGGAGGGGTGGAGAAGCAGATGGGTGCTTCTCCTGTATGCCCTGGCTGGGAATCAAACCCGGGACTCCTGCACGCCAGGCCAACGCTCTACCACTGAGCCAACCGGCCAGGGCTTCTGTTCAATTTTTTATAAACTAAAACTGATCTAAAAGTTTTACTTTAAGGAATGTTTTAAAAATTGAAGGTACAATAAATACATTCTCAAAGACAGAATTTGTTGCCAACACACCTGTCTTATAAGAAATACAAAAGAAATCCCTTTGTTCTGAAAGGAAAAACATCAAATAAACATTTAAACATATGTTTAAATCACTGATGATTTCAAACATAGATGGGATATAAAACTGAGACTCACAGACATAGATAAAAGTGAAGTGGTTACCAGGAGGAGAAAGATGGGGGGGGGGAGTAAAGAGGGACAAATATACAGTGACGGAAAATGATTTGACTTTGGATGATGGGTATACAACATAATCAACAGTTCAAATGCTATAGAAACATTTACCTGAAAACTATGTACTCTTATTGATCAATGTCACCCTGTTAAATTTTCTAAATAAAACTTTTTTTAGGCCCTGGCCGGTTGGCTCAGCGGTAGAGCGTCTGCCTGGCGTGCGGGGGACCCGGGTTCGATTCCTGGCCGGGGCACATAGGAGAAGCGCCCATTTGCTTCTCCACCCTCCTTCCCTCCTTCCTCTCTGTCTCTCTCTTCCCCTCCTGCAGCCAAGGCTCCATTGGAGCAAAGATGGCCTGGGCGCTGGGGATGGCTTCTTGGCCTCTGCCCCAGGCGCTAGAGTGGCTCTCGTCGCGGCAGAGCGACGCCCTGGAGGGGCAGAGCATGGCCCCCTGGTGGGCAGAGCAGTGCCCCTGGTGAGCGTGCTGGGTGGATCCCTGTCGGGCGCATGCAGGAGTCTGTCTGTCTCTCCTCGTTTCCAGCTTCAGAAAAATACAAAAAAAAACAAAAAAAACTTTTTTTAAAAAAAGAAAAATTTAAATCTATACAAAGAAATAAGCACCAGAAAAAGAGTATACATAGATAAATATAACATACTGTATAAAAATCTCTCTGTCTTCCTTTCAATTGACTTAAAATATTTAAAATCACATAAAAATAATTATGAAACTGTATTGACAAATTTAGATTTCACATTGTTGACAATAATAGCACAAAGGAAAAGAATAAAACTATACTAATGCAACATTTTTATATTTAATTAGAATTTGAGATAAATGTAAATGAAAAAACAATATCATAAAATATGGGAACTAACTAAACCAGTACTTAGAGCCAAATTTATGCTACACATATCAATATTACCAAAAAAAATAAGGGGAGGAAGATTTCAAATCAATAGCCCAATCTTCTACCAGAGGAGACTAGAAAAAGAAAGCAAATTAAATATAAATCAAACAAAAGAAAGGAATAAAGATTACAGAAGAAATTACTGAATTAGTAGAATAAGAGAAAAATCAAGAATATCAAAAGTTAGCTCTTTGAAAGAATCAATAAATTGGCAAATACTTTGCTAGACTTACCAAGAATAAAAAGACTCGAATTAATAAAAATCATGAATGAAGAATGAACATGACTAAGAAATGTATACAGGCCTGACCAGGTGGTGGCACAGTGGATAGAGCGTCTGACTGGGATGCGGAAGACCCAGGTTCAAGACTCTGAGGTTACCAGCTTGAGCATGGGCTCATCTGGCTTGAGCAAAAAGTTCACCAGCTTGGACCCAAGGTCGCTGGCTTGAGCAAGGGGTTACTCAGTCTGCTGAAGGTCCGCAGTCAAGGTACATATGAGAAAGCAATCAATGATCAACTAAGGTGTCGCAAGGAAAAACTGATGATTGATGCTTCTCATCTCTCTCCATTTCTGACTGTCTGTCCCTATCTATCCCTCTCTCTGACACTCTCTTTCTGTCCTTGTAAAAAAAAAAAAGAAAGGTACAGAAATAAGAAATAATAACTCTTTGCCATTAAGCTAGTTAGATGAAATTAACAATTTCCTTTAAAAACTCAAACTATCAAAACTGACTCAAGAACCAGATACAACTTCACTGACAAATTCCACTAAATGTTTAAAGAAGAACTAACACCAATACTTGTCAAACACTTCCTCCTCAAAAAATAATAAAAAAGGGTAAACTCTTAGAAGCTCGTTTTACAAAGCCAGCACTACCCTAATACCAAAGCCAGATAAGAACACTACAGTAAATAAAACTATAGACCAATACCCCTAATTAATATAGATGTAAATATTCTCAAAAAACAGTATTAACAAACTGATTCAACAACACATTAAAATGATTATATATCATGACCAAGTGTATTTATTTGGAATACAAGGATGTTTCAACTCAACATATCAATAAATGTGACATACCACATTAATAGAACGAAAGATAGAAATCATATGATTGCCCTGGCTCAGTAGTAGAGAATGGGCCTGGCATGTGGATATCCTAGGTTCAATTCCCAGTCAGGGCACACAGGAGAAGTGCCCATCTGCTTCTCCACCCCTCCCCTCTCTCACTTCTCTCTCTCTCTCTCTGTCCTTCTTCCCCTCCTGCAGCCATGGCTTTATTGGAGTGAGTTGGCCCCGAGCACTGAGGATGGCTCTATGGCCTCTTCCTCAAGTGCTAAAAAGAGTTCAGTTGCTGAGCAACAAAGCAGCCCCAGCTGGACAGAGCATCACTCCCTAGTGGGCTTGCCGGGTGGATCCCAGTGGGGCGCATGCAGGAGTCTGTCTCTGCCTCCCTTCCTCTCACTGAATAAAAAAAAAAAAAGAAAAAAGAAATCATATGATCTAAGTAGATGCTTTAAAAGAATTTAGCAAAATACTTTTTTATAACAACCCACAACAAATTAGGTATAGAAGAAACATACCTCAATATAATAAAGGCCATTATGTGGCAAACCCACAGCTAACATTATAGTCAATGGTGAACAACTGAAATCTTTTCCTTATTGATTAGGAATAAAGCAATTGTGCCCACTCTCACCACTCTTAATCAACATAGTACTGGAAATCCTAGATAGAGCAGTTAGGGTAAGACCAAGAAATAAAAGGAATCTAAATCAAACAGGAAAAAATAACCTTCTCATTATCTTCAGATGATGATGATGATGATGATGATGATGATGATGATGAGTGTGTGTGTGAGAAAGAGAGAGAGAGAGAGAGAGAGAGAGAGAGAGAAACCCTAAAGATGCCACCAAAAATATCAGTTGGAACAAACCAACAAACATAGTAAAGTAGCAGGATATAAAATCAATACACAGCAACCACTTGTGTTTCTATGCACTAACAAGAAAACATCTAAGACAATAAAAGCTATCATATATATAATGGCATCAAAAACAATAAAATTCTATGGAATAAATTTAACCAAGGAAGTGAAATATGTACACAATGAAAACCACAAGACTCTGACAAAAAAGAATTAAGACAACATAAACAGATGGATTATATCCCATGTTTGTTGACTGGAAGAATTAATAGTTAAAATGTTTACACTACCCTAAGCCATTTATTGACTCAATACAATCCATACCAAAATGTCAATGCCAGTTTTCACAGAAATAAAATTAAAAAATCCTGAAATTTGTTGGTTTCATTTTTAGATTTTATTTATTGATTTTTAGAGAGAGGTGAGAGGAGAAAGAGGGCATTGAGAGAAAAGCAGGAGGCATCAACTTGTAGTAGTTGCTTTCTGTATTTGCCTTGACCAGGCAAGCCTGGGGATTCGACCCAGAGACCTCAGTATTCCAAGTCGATGATTTATCCGCTGAGCTACCACAGGTGAGGGCTGAAATTTGAATGGCACAACAAAAGACCCCAATTAGCCAAAGAAATCATGAGAAAGAAGAACAAAGCCACAGGAATCACACTTACTTATTTTTTAGAGAGAGAGGAAGGGAGAGAGAGACAGAAACATGGATCTATTCCTGTATGTGCTTTGATTGAGGATCAAACCTGCAACCTCTGTATATTGGGACAATGTTCTAACCAACTGAGCTATCAAGCCAGGATCAGTATCACACCCTCTGCATTCAAATTCCAAAGCTACAGTAATTTACACAGTATGGTACTGGCATAAAAATAGACTCATCAACCAATGGAAGAGAATAGAGAGCCCCCAAATAAACTCCCCATATTTATGGTCAACTCATTTTTGATAAGGGATCTAAGAACCCTAAATGGGGATAGGATAGTCTCTTCAACAAAGAATTGGGGAATCTGGTAACCACGTGCAGAAGAATAAAATTGGACTACCTATTTTACACCACTTCCAAAAATTAACTCAAAATATATTAAAGACTTAAACATAAGACCTAAGCCCTGGCTGGATAAGCTCAGTTGACTAGAGCATCATCCTGCAGTGCAGAGGTTGTCTTTCAATCCCTAGTCAGGGTACATACAGAAACAGATTGATGTTCCTGCCTCTTTCTCCCTTCCTCTGTCTCTAAAATCAATAAAATAAACATTAAAAAAAATAAGACCTAATATCATAAAAGTTCTAGGGAAAAAAACCCATAGGGAAAAAGCTCCTTGACATTAGTGTTGCCAATAATTTTTTAGATATTATACCAAAAGCACAAGCAACAAAAGCAAATTTGAACAAATGGCACTTCATCAAACTTAGAAGCTTCTGCATGGCAAAAGAAATAATTGAACAAATTAAACAAATGGAACAAATGAAAAGGCAAACTATAAAATGGGAGAAAATATTTTCAAACCATATATCTAGCAATGGGTTAACATCTAAAATATATAAAGAATTCATACAACTCAATAACATCAAAATCAGCAAATACAATTTAAATAGGCAGAGAAACTAAACAGACATTTTTCCAAAGAACACATTTAAATAGCCAACATCATTAATCACCAGGAAAATGTAAAACAACCACAATAATATACGACTTCACACCTGTTAGAATGGCTATCAACAGGAAATCAAGTAATAAGTATTGGTGAAGATGATGAAAGGAAATATTTGTACATTATTGGTGGGACTGCAAATGGTTCAACCACAATGGAAAACAATAGGATGTTCTTCAAAAAATTAAATATAGAACTACCATATTATCCAACAACTCCACTCATGGGTATATATCCAAAAATAAAAATAAAAACAGGATATTAAAGAGATATATGCACTGCCATATTTATTACAGCCAACATATGTAAATAACATAAGTGTCTGCCAACAGATGAATGAATAAAGAAGATGTGTGTGTGGTGTGTGTGTGTGTGTGTGTGTGTGTGTGTGTGTGTGTGTGTGTGTGTAGAAAATCCTGCTATTTGCAGCAACATGGATGGACCTTGCAGGCATTATGCTAAGTGAGATAAGTCAGCCAGAGAAAGACAAACACTATAGATATCACTTATCTGAGGAATCTGAAAAAAGTCAAACTTAAAAAAACAGAAAGTAGAATAGTTTTCTTCTAGTATCTAGGGGCTGGAGGTATTGAAGAGTTGTTGTTTAAGGAGACAAACTTGCAACTAGTAGATGAATAAGTCTTCAGGATCTAATGCACAACCTAGTGATTATAAATAGTAGTATCATATGATAAACTTCAAAGTTGATATGAAGCTCGATCTTAATTGTTACCACCACAAAAAGGAAAATAATAATTATGTGAAATGATAGAGGAATTAGCTAAGATTATGTGGTATTCATATGGCAATATATAAATCGATCAAATCAACAAGTTGTACACCTTTAACTTGTACAATGTTACATGTCAATTATATCTCAAAAATAAATTTAAAATAAAGTGAAAAGATAACTTACAGAATAGAAATATTATCAAATCTGATAAGGGATGTATATTTAAAATATACAAAAAAAACTCAATAAGAAAAAATTCAATATAAATATAGGAAAGGGGTGTGAGCATACATTTCTCTAAAGAATGTATTCAGATTGCCAATAGCATGTGAAAACATGTTTAACATTATTTGTCATTAGGAAAATGCAAACAAAAACTACAGTGAGATACCACTCAGACCTACCAGCATGGCTATAATAAAAAAGACTAACGTATGTTGTCAAGTATGTGAGAAATTAGAACCCTCACACATTTCTGATGGCAATGTATCATGACACAATCACTTTGGAAAACAATTTGGCAATTTCTTAAAATATTAAGCATTGAGTTACAATATGACCTACCAATTCCACTCCTAGGTACACACAGAAGAGAAATAAAAACACATCACAAAAAAACACACACAAATATTCACAACACCAGCATTTATAACAGCCAAATGTGGAAACAATCAAATGTCCATTAATGGGTGATTATTTAAATAAAATGTGGTATAACCATGTAATGGAATACTAGGCAATAAAAAGAAAGTACTGATACATGCATTATATTGATGAACTTTGATAATATTGTTAAATGAATGATGCCAATCACATATGATCACATTTTATGATTTTGCTTCAATGACATATCCAAAATAGGCAAGTCTGTACAGACAGGAAGTACAGATTAGAATTGCCTTTGGGGGGAAGACAGAGAAGAAAATAGGGAGTGACCACTAATGTATATGGGCTTCTTTTTAGGGTGATATAAAGCTCCTAAAATTGATTGTAAGATAGTTAGTTGCCTGACTGTATATATAAGAAATTGAGTGGTATAAAGTAGGTGACTTGTATGATATGTGAATTATAGCTTCATAAAGCAGTTTTTTTGAAACCTTTTTTAAAATGCACCAAAATACTAGTGTTAGATTGGGTTCTACCAGAGTTGACCCTAACTTAAAGCTTTGAGTACAAGTAGATTATTTAGAAGGTGATTCCAAGAAGCAGCAGCAGGAGGATAGGGAAGTAAAAAAGAAAATAGAAGGAAGCCTCTGTAGGGTATAATACTGAGCAAATCACCTCTAAGTGCAGTAGGGGCTCAGTCCCACTGCACACCTCTGGGAGGCTATGTAAGCATCTTGTATTAGTTTTCTATTGCTCTGTAACAAATTATGCAAACATAGCAGCTTAACACAATATACATTTATTATCCTATAGTTTCCCATGGGCCATGAGTCTGAGCACTGATTCCCTGGATCTTCTATTTAGGGTCTCACAAGACTTCAAACAAGATGTCAAATCAGCCTGCATTTCTTTCTGGAATTTGGGTCCTCTCCAAGGTCACGCAGTGATGGCAGAATTCAGTTCCTTTTGGCTACACGACTAAAGCCCTCGGCCCCTAGAGATGACCTGCAGCTCCTCACCATGCAGCCCTCTCACAGCATGGCAGCTTCCTTCTCAAGGCCAGCAGGAGAGTCTCACTACAGTCTGCTAAGATGGTGTCTTATATAACATAATCTCACAAGCATGACTATCCCGTCACATTTGCCATATATATTGAGTAGAAGCAAGTCCCAGGTTCTGCCCCTACCCATGAGAAGAGAAGGGTGCACATGATTGTGGGTTCCCAACCCAGAGCCGTCCCACACAGAGCGAGGAGATGGGGATATTTATTCATCCACCAATCCTCAGTTGTCATTGGTTGATGGGTACTCCTGGAGTCATTAACTATCTAGCATTACTGGTCTGCTTCACGGTTGGCAAACAAATGTGATCCTGCATCCAGAGGAAGCCCTGGAGCAAGGAATCCCACTGGCTAGACTGAGAACTGTCAGGGACAAGGGGGAAGTCCGCTGGGCATTAGAGCACCTGCCGCCTTGCTGAAGGGAAGAAGCCTCGCAAATTTAAAAGAAAGGTGAAGGGACAACACACAAATTCTAACATGTTAAACATTCATTTTTTAAAGGTTCTTAAAATATTAGATACAAATGAGTACGGTTAAGGCTAGAACATAAGCATAACATGTAAAAAATGTAAAAAAGACATTGTAATGTTAATTATGTTTTTATAATGTTTGAAGTTTTTATTTAATTTTTAAATGAAAGAAAGTCACAATGGAAATATGATCACACACAAAAAATTGTATAACAGATTCCCAAGCTCCAGGCCTCAGCCAGGTTTTTGGCACAAGCCATTCCTCAGAGGTGCTAAGTAAAAATCATGCTTAAAATGCCACAGGGTATCACAGAGGAAAAAGCAGAGGTCACTGAAGCCTTCAGGCTTCCCTGGACCCTGAAGAAAAGAATGGAAGTTCAATTCCATATATGCTGATTCTCAATCTGTCCCATAATGCAGGGCATCCTCTTGTTCTCTGGTGTTGCTCTTCCATCTGAGTTAGCATTCAAAAGAAGAGTAATGAACTCTAGTCTTCACCCTTTGGTGTTGAACTGTCATAGACAAACCCCCACCCCGAGATGAGTCTTAACAGAGCATTATGGCCAAGGCTGTGGTTCCTACTGTATCCTCACTGCTCTCTTCCTGCTGTACATTGGTAAAAGTTGGTATGATATAGCAGTGCACATGGGTAAAGATTAGTAGGGTTATGTCCTGGCTATTTCAATTATAAGCTACGTGATCTCAAGCAAAGCCCTTAACTGTTTTGGCAAATAATTTTTCAGCTGGAAATAAAGATACAGAATAGTACTGTCTGACAGAAGTTTCTCTGATTATGAAAAAGTTCTCTATCTGTGATGTCCAGTATGGTAACCGTTCACCACCTGGAGCTGTTGAGCAACTAGACTTGGGTAGTGTGACTAAGAAACTAAATTTTTTATTTATATTAATTGAAATTTAAATAGACACTTGTCTAATGACTACTATACTGGACAGTAACAGCTCTAGAGACACAGCATGGGTACAGAGATAATTATTTCCTTACTAATGTATAATCAAGTAGTTATTCCATTTTGTTGTTTATAGAGTTGTTACAAGGATTAAGTGAAAATATATGGAGAGGACTTCAATTAATGCCCAGCCCACAGTAAGCACACAAGGAATGTTAACTTTTCTATTAATACTCTTATGTACCTGGTGGTTAAATTTTAATTTCTAACCAATTTTTTATAGTTTGATAAGATAAACAACAGATTTATGAAACTAGTCAATTTTCTCCTTTGGTTTAATACACACAAAAATTAGGGGATCAGGGAAAGTGCAGATACTCTAGTCTTTCAGCCTTTTGTATAGTGCATTTTCATCAATTAAATAAAAGTTGGTTTTGTACCTCATTTGCATAATCAAACAACTTTCTTTGACTTGTTTGTTTTTCTGATGTTCCTGTTTAATTAAAAAAATCAAATGCTTTTTTTTCTCACTTCATATTCATTTTGAAATATCCCCTAATTTTTGTGAGCAGTATACCATATTTATCTTCATAAGGGTTTGGGAGTGTGGTAGAAAAGATCAACCACTCTGTAAAAATTTAACACATATGGCAGCATAATCCCAAATTTTCA
This sequence comes from Saccopteryx bilineata, assembly GCF_036850765.1. Classification (NCBI taxonomy): domain Eukaryota; kingdom Metazoa; phylum Chordata; class Mammalia; order Chiroptera; family Emballonuridae; genus Saccopteryx; species Saccopteryx bilineata. The sequence continues at coordinate 75,043,801 of NC_089493.1, forward strand.
GGCTGAAATTCTCTCTTCTTTTATGGAATAGTTTGTTTGTAAATGCTATTTTTTTTTAAGTTTCAGCTCCATTTCCTCTGAGCCTTAAAAGTGTCTCAACCTTGTGTTTCTGTGGCTCAGTAGTTTTACAACCACCTAAAATAGCTCATTTTACCTCTTGTTAGTGCCCTTCCAAGCAAGATGAGAGGCCTAATTACATATGCCATTAACCGAATGCAATTCCAACTAATTGACAAAAAGTATTATACAGCAGCAATTTTTGAAGAACGAAGTTGCATGCAATACAAGGTCCTACTTCTGCAGGTTGTTTCCAGGAACAAAGAATTCCAAACATTTACTGTCTTGCTATAAATTCAGCTAAGACCTGCACTTGTCATGTGGTGACCCAGGACTATTGCAGGGTTCACCACTTAACCAAAATTCATTGAGGGCCTGCTACATATGGGAAACTCTGCTAGGCATCATAAAGGAAATAAACGTGTCCAAGATATAGTCCCTGACCCTCAAAAAGTTTGCATTCTCTCTGCAATTTACAGTGCTTTGGTGACTCCCCTTTACCCCTAAGCTATCTATAGCACAGTCTATAATTGTACTCTACTCCCAGATTTCCTCCCTAGCCTGCTCTCCCCACTTTTTCCATGTGTCCTTTGTCTCAGAGTCACAAGAATACAACAGCTCTCTTCCATTGGTATGCCCTCAATGGGCCAATATCTATTACCCTCCAGCCTCATTTTGCTCTAACACACACACCATTCATTTACCACTTATTTTTAAACTCTAGCACAATTTCGTCTGTGAAAACTGCCCTAAAGCCTTTCTTTTCTTTCTGCTCACATTGCAGCTTAAGCATAACAATATGGTATTGACTGTGATAAAGATAATGGTCTGTGAATCCCTCTATCCTGAGTCATAAATTCCTTCACAACAATGACCATGTCTTCTCATTTATGTAACTCCAGTCCTAAACATAGCAGCACATTTTCAAAGTTGATTGAATAAACAAATGAAGTAAAAATGATATTTAAATATATATGTATACACACACACACACACACTTAAGTAGATTACAATGCAACATATCACAAGGTACTTTCATATTTTCAAATAAATTGCCATGGGAAATTTAGTGGGTGATATTTCATGCAACAAGATATCTCAGAAAAAAATTATTATTTTTGGTTTAGGTGACAACTGAACCATCCTTGAAGTATAAGTTAAAAATGAGAGAGATCATATAAGGTGTGGCAGGCAGGATCTAAGGATTAACTACTATGACCAATATTTATTTATTCATCCATGACCATCTAGTGCTGAGGGCTTTGAGGAATGCAGAGAAGAAAATTCATGGTTCCTGTCCTTAGGGATTTTAGAATTTAACAGAGCAGAAAAGAGTTTTTATATATTCTTATACTGAATACACCCGAGCTCAGAAGAGACTCTGAGCATTGCATTAATAAAAATAATTCTGATTCTTTCTTCAAAGAGGTCAAAGAGTTCAAAAGAAGGCACAGATAGGAGTACAGGGAAGTGGGTGACAGTATTAATCAAATAGACATACCTTCAAGACCCTGATCTGTTTGTGGGTTCTTTTGAACCAAAGTGAGATGTAGGATGCATCCACATCTACCCAGAAGTCACTGAGGGAAGAATATCAAATTGGAGGTACTTCTCACTAACCTGTAGACACAGAAGCTTCTTAATTTTTCTCTTATCCTACCCATGCCTGTTGCCTCTCTGCTTCTGGATTTAGATGAAATGTTACAGTTCAGGACATGTACCCAATCCCACTGAAAAGCTGTTGACAGACCAGTGATACTGGAGAGCTGGCTATAGGAAACAAAAGACAAGAGAAGACAGATATGAAGTCTCTTTTCTCTCCCTTATGAATTTGAGGTGTGGCTCTTTCCTGGAGGAGCCCTATATGGTGAGTAAACACAAGTGCTGAGCAATTTGTTATGTCCTTCAGTAGCCTATTGGGTAGCAACAGGCAATAGAGCAACACTTGAATTGTGTCACACCTTTCCTTGACTCACTGCCCTAGACTTGTCTCTCTCAATGTTGTAGAACTTTAATCCTTGTCCCAGGCTCTGACTTCTAGAGGCACCAGCTAAAGACATTATCTAATTCTTTGTTTCTCAAGCATAGTAATTTTTAATGTTTACTGAATGATTCAATGAGAACTTTATTTTAGAGATTGAATATAATCCAAGCTACTTGTAATTTATGAGTTTACATAAACTCTATCATTGAACCCTGGGGCAAGGACAATTTCTCAAATAATAACAGGTAATACACAATTCTTACTATGTGCAGTATTCTAAATATATTACACAGATTAACGTAATGCTCACAACCCATAAGGTCGTGTGATTGTCATTTTCCTTTTTCCAGATATCCCTTCAGCTTATTGTGGAAAAATGACTGGTAGTACATAATATGTGTCTTTCTTCATGTCATTTACCTTTTCCTGAGCCTTAGCTCCCTGCTCGTGGACTTCCAGTATCAGCACCTGACCTTACTCTGCTTTCTAGACAAGCTAGGCAGACATACACTAAAATCAGGACTCAATTTTAAAACTGCACAGTCATTTAATTTCAATAAGAAAGTTAGCTGAAACTTACCAGAAAGTTGTCCAATCAGCTTCAAGTGAACCTTCTATCCAAGGAGATTATCAATGGGCCCAGCGGAACAGAGTAATGGGAGTTTACCAGACATACACATTGATGCCTGTGGCATAATGGCATCAGCAAGAAACCACACACCAGAGACTGATTTTAAGTATAACTCACCTACCTATTCTTCTCATCCCAATATAATGAAATAGTTGTGATTCAATGAAAAACTTAGCTAAATATATTTGCCTTTTTACAAAGAACACACAAATTTTTTTTCTTTTTTCATAAAACCTAACCTTGGAAAACATGACAAAGTAAAAAGAACTTTGAGATGGGAGCTGTTTAGGTTTTCTCTTTAAGGAGAGAAGTGTTACAGTTATATTTATTCAATCAACATTTACTGTCCTAATATTGTGTGCTAGTGACTGTGCTACAGGCAGACAACACAAAGATGAGTAAAGCATTGTCTCCCACAGAGGAGGTTACAAGCTAATGGAGAAGCTATAATAAGAGACTACATGTCTGATATAAATTTGTGGAAAAATCATTTGGTAGTTGAGGATGAGAGGAAAAGATATACAAGATAAGCTATAATTTTGACAGGAATCCTAACACTTATATTATTACATAGTGTTTCAGAGAGAACCGAGAGCAGTTTGAGTTTTTTGTTTTGTTTTCATCACCATCATAGGAAATGTCATCCCCATTATATAAACTAAAATACTGTGGAAATGAGTCAGCAAACTATTAGTAAAACAGGTAAAAATAAAGCTAGAATTTAGCCTCAATATTCACTGACATTTAATTTCTAAAGGACCACTGGCTCAAAGCTTGATTTCAACGTAGCAAAAATTCTCATAAAACTGTCCCAAAAGAAGTTTCCTAGTATGGTGGGAAAGAAAATGACAAAGTATCTATTTTGTGGAGGTACCCGAAACAGTCTGGTAAAACACATGGCATTTGAGACTTAATTTGGTCATTTAAAACTTAAAACGGGGAACCAAAAATTTACTGTCTTATCTACAACTAGTAATTGGTGCTGGGAGCAGTCTTCATATGTGGTTGCTCTTATTCCAAAAGCAGCCATTTCCTGTTCTAGTCAGGCTTTCTTCCTCATCATGCTGCACAAGGAAGTGTCTGATACTGTCACTTACTGTACTTTGTGACTTTGGACTTGTCACTAGAAACCAGTAACCTCAAGCAGGAGAAGACCTGGAATATGTAGCTCACTCAGCCCCTCCATTTCATAGATGAGGAAGCAAATTTCAAACAAGCTTAAGGAAAAAAAGCTGAGAGCATCTGACCGGCTTTGTTGTTTCCTACTGAGAGACAGGGAGAAGTCCACTGGTGTGCCTCCACATAAACTTGGTTATACCATTTGCTGAAATATCTACAAAAAAAAATTAATAATAAACTAATTTAGAAGTTTGTCATTTTTTCTCTAAATGTACCTCAAGTAAAAAGAAGTAATTCATGGCCCTGCGAGATGGCTCAGTGGTAAAGCATCGGCCTGGCATGTGGAAGCCCCAGGTTCAATTCCTGGTCAGGGCACACAGGAGAAGGAAGCACCTGCTTTAGTACCCTTTCCCTCCTCTATCTCTCTCTCTCTCCCACCCCCTTCCCTACCCACAGGCATGGCTCATTCAAGCAAGTTGGCCCTGGGTACTGAGAATGACTCCATGACCTCGCCTCAGGTGCTAAAATAGCTTGGTTACTGAGCAATGGACCAACATCCCCAAATGGGCAGAGCATTGGCCCATGGGGGGCTTGCCAGTGGAATTCGGTCAGGGCATATGTGGGAGTCTGTCTCTCTTCCTCCCTGCCTCTCACTTATAAATAAATAAATAAATGAATGAATAAATAAATAAACAAATAAATAAATCTTGCCAGAGCAGGATCCAGAAGGTTCTTCTCTGAAGTCCTTTAAATAAACCCAATGTCAACAGAGATAGCAAGTATCTTTAACTGGAATGAGATTGCTGCGTTTTTTATTATCTCATTATGTACCTACATATTTTTTTACTTTTTTGATTGAATTTATTGGGGTGACATTGGTTAATAAAAGTATATAGGTTTCAGCCTGACCTGTGGTGGAGCAGTAGATCAAGTGCCGACTTGGAATGCTGAGGTCATCGGTCCAAAACCCTGGGCTTGCCTGGTCAAGGCATGTGCGGGAGTTCATGCTTCCTGCTTCTCACCCCTCTTCTCTCTCTTTCTCTCTCTCTTTCTCTCTATCTCTCTTTTTTAAACTGAATAAAGAAATAAATAAATTTTTAAAAAATTTAAAAAATTATATAGGTTTCAGATGTACAATTCTTTAACGCATCCTCTGTATATTGTGTGTTCACCACCACAAGCCGGCTCTCCTTCCATTACAGTTCATCCCTCGCATACTGTCTTCTTCCCGCACACACATATTTTATGAGTTCTATTCACCAGAGGGCATAAGAAGGAAGAGAAGGTCAGGGGGAGAACAATGAGGAATATGTTCAGGCTGAATGGAACTTGAAAGTCCAATTTTGTGGCACATCTATCAGGTGGCTACTTTTTCATTCCCTTGGCAAATTAGAGAATAGAGAACAGAAAATACAAAAGCACTCATTCCCCCAACTTTCATTTCTTTTGGACCATGTCTGGGAAATACTTTGACAATTTTTTTCAGCTAGTTAATTGTGTTCAACACATTTCAGCTTCCTTGTTAAAATCTTGAAGTAAAATCTTTATTTAAAATATTAACTTAATATATATTTGAGGAAAACCTCTAATTCTGGCTTTTTTTTTTTTTTGAATTATATTTATAGCAGCTTCCAAGACATTTGCTCAATTTTTACCACCAATTTTTCTATCTGGTTTGGACATATACCAAAGCTAATATTCCAAATCCATATCATTCCTCATCTAGCCTCTGGGAGCCAACCAATTTCCACAGTTATTTGAATGCTACTACCGTTCTCCTAGTAATTTAGGTTTGAAACCTGGGTGTCTTCCATCTATCTTTTCACATTCAGCTACCAAGTCCTGTAGCTACTACTTGATTATGTGTCTCTATTTCTTTCTAAGATTCTCACTGGGGATTCATTACCACTCACCTAGCCACCCTTTGAATTGGATTTCTAATTTGTGTCCCTAACTCACCCGCATTCTTGTCAAGTGGGTAGGCCAAATTAATTTTCCTAGAGCACAAAAGTTGTCAAGCCTGGGACAAACGTGAATCCTACAAATGACACACAGTATAGGTATAAAGAAGGTTCACTAGTAAATGAATGCATTGATACCATTTCTCACCACCCCACGGAGAGGAGTACTTGGGTATAGCAGAACACATCAGGAGTTGGGCTCCAGAGAGAAGCATTGCCCTCCCTAGTTATACTTATTTATAGAAAAGTGGAGGCAGGTAGAATAGGAATACACAGATGCTCATCTAATAATGGAATTAAAAGGCCTGGAGCTCACATGGTAAGAGGAAATAACCTTGCTGATAAAAGAAACATTCTGGTCCCAGCATTAGTCGCCTAGGTTATTGCATATGATCCTCAGTATCAACTGGAGACCTTGCCATCCCTTCTGCTAAGACATTTATTCTGTTTTTATTTTTCCATTGATTTGAGAGAGAGAGAGAGAGAGGAAAAAAAGAAGGGCGGGGTGACAAAGGAGAAAGAGAGAGAGAAAAGCATCAACTCATTGTTTCACTCAGTTGTTCCATTTAGTTGTATACTCATTAATTGCTTCTCATATGTGCCCTGACCAGGGGTCAAACCTACAACCTCTGATGCATCAGGACCATGCTTTATCCACTGAGCCATGTGGGTAAGGGCTGAGACATTTATGCTTAATCTTCCAGAGGGAACCATCCAGTAGACAAAAATAGAAATGTCTCATTTCAAATCATTCTCACAGCCCTACTCAAAACTCTTCACTGATTCCCCATTTCTTGGAAAGGGAAATAGATTCCTCTAGCACAGTAAGCAAAATAAATTTATAGGATGTTATTTCCCGCTCTTCAATAAGGCCGAGTACGACAAGCGCACAGCTAACTTCATACTCAATGGTGAAAATCTGAATTTTTTCCTCAAAGGTCAGGAACAAGAAAAAAAATAATACTTTCACAACTTTTATTCAGCATAGTGCTAGATATCCTATCCAGAGCAATTAGCAAGAAAAAAAAAGATAAGTATCCAAATCAGACAAAAAGCAATAGAACTGCCTCTATTCACAAATGGCATATTATATATTGTTTAAAAGCCTAAAGACTCCAAAGAACTATTAGAACTACTAATCAGTTTCAATAAAGTTGCAGGATAAAAAAATTAATATACAAAAGTCAGTTACACTTGTATACACCAATAACGAACTATCAGAAAGAGAAATTAAGTAAAAAAGTCCCATTTATAATTTCATCAAGAAGAAAAAAATAGCTAGAAATAAATTTAACCTAGGAGGTAAAAAGACTTGTATGCTCAAAACTATAAGAGGTCAATGATAGAAATTGAAGACATAAATAAATGAAAATATAGTCTGTACTCATGGTTGGAAGAATTAATGTTCAAATGCTCATATGACCCAAGGCATTCTACACATTCAATGCAATCCTTATCAAGATTCCAATGGCAATTTTCACAGATATAGAACAAACAATTCTAAAAGACCTTGAATAGATAAAGCAACATCAAAAAAGAAGAAACATACTCAGAGTCATTATTGCAGGAATCAAAGGAGGACAAAAAATCCCAGACAACTTGATGAAGGAAGTAGGATTTATTTAGCCAGTGGAACACCACGTGACCCCAAAAGAGGCAACCAAACATGTGCTCTCCAAAGTTAGATTTCTAACATCTTATATACCCTTTACAGAGTAGAGGTTTACATTCTAGGGGCTTGTGATTCCTTTGGCTAGAGGTACACGTCAATCACACAACTCCAGGATGGGAGGGTGAGCTTAGGTGAGGTGAAAGAATAAGCATTGGAATTTGTTTAAGAAAAGAGAAGAGTTCGAAGGGGTTTTCAGATAAGTTCTACCTTTGTTTTTTTTTTTCTCTTCAAAACTTTCTAGTGCAAAAACTTCTCCATTAGCAAAATTATGGCCCTTTACACACAGGAAGGTAATTTGCAATTTCACAGGCCACATTTAGCTGGCATTGCCCAGCCCTTATTTCAAACTATAAGCGAGTAAACATAAAAATCATATTTTACAAACTTATTTGGCCAACATTCTACCGCTTTTGCTCACTTTGCAAGCCACACCACTGGCATTCCTATGCAGGGAATGAGGTACATTATACAAACAAATTACAGTAACAGTACAAGTCATACAATTTCAACAATTACAAAGTTGCCCTTCTCTGAGCACTTTGCCTAAAATGTAAAATGTCCTTCAAGTTTCTCTCCAACAGGAAGACAAGCTTCCTCATTCAGGAGGGCTTCCTTCCTTATCATAATACTTCTTGATTTCAAACCATTTTACAAAGCTAGTAGAAGTTAGGTATGGTCATCAAAACAGTATGGTACTAGCATAAAAAACAGACTCATATCAATAGAATAGAATAAAAAGTCCAAAATAAAACCCACACATATATATGGTTGACTTATGACAAAGGAGACAAGAATATACAATGGGGAAATGATAGTTTCTTTAATAAATGATGCTGTGAAAACTGCACAACTATATGCAGAAGAATTCAACTGGGCTCCTATTTTACAGTAAACACGAGAAAAGCAACTCTAAATGGAGGTTGGGGTGGACAAGATAGGTAAAAGTGGTCAAAAGACACAATTTCTAGTTATAGCATAAGTAAGTTCTGGACATGTAGTATGGTGCATGGTAACTAAAGTTAACAATAACATGTCATATATTTGAAAGTTGCTAAGAAAATAAATCATTAAAAGTTCTAATTACAAAAATAATTGTAACTATGTGAGAGAATGAATATTAACTGAAATTATTGTATTAATCATTTTGTAATATATACTGTATTTCAACCATGTATAAGACGCTTCCATGTATAAGACACACTTTAATGTTGGAGCCTGAAATTTGAAAACAGATGTATTACATAAAGTTACTGAACTCAAGTTTTACTCATCATAAAATTCATACAACTCCTCATCACTGTCAAAACTTCCATCCATTAGCTTGTCCTCATCTGTGTCTGATGAGAATCACTGTTGTCAACAATGAGCACAAAAACAAGCATGAAAAAGTGGGAAATGCAGGTGAAAAAATCTATAACCTCTGTATAAGACACACCTGGTTTTTAGACCCCAAAATTTTCAAAAACTGGTGCATTAACTTTATTTGGTCTTAGATACATTTAACTAGTTAAAACAAAAATTTATTGTAAGATTATACATTTGTTTCAAAATCAGGATCTAAAAGGGATTAAAACCTCAGGAGCATAGGTCATTGTTGGGCAAATGAGTTTGTAAAATGTGATTTCTGAGTTTGCTCACTTTATTGTTAAAAATGGCGCTGGTCTGTGAAATTGCTAATTACCTTCCTGCCTGGGAAGGGTTATTGTTATGCTAATGTGTGCTGGAGGAGAGGTGTTTGGCACCAGAAAGTTTTAAAAGAAGAGCAGGGGGAGAGGAAGAAGGAAGCCATTTTTTGCAGATGAAGAAGGAAAGAAGCCAAGATGGCAGGGTGCTGAAGGAGAAGCCAGTTTGTGCAGAAAGGAGAAAGGAGAAGGTGTGCAGATGGGGAACCAGAGGTGACTGAGACTGGTGGGGGGTTTTGATTCTAGAAAAAACCAGAGAGGATTCTCCTGATTGTGGAACTGGAGAATACGTCAGGATTTTGGAGCCCTGTGTGTGTGCTCATAGGCCGGTACAAGAATAGAATAAAGGAATGGCTGACCATTTTTTGGCTCCACTGTTTCTTTACCATCTGCCCAAATCTAATGGGAACCTGCACTTGCCTGGCAGTGATGGCGGCCACAACTACTGAGCCTACAGTCATATAACAGTCTCATTATCCCTGCAAGAAAAAGAAGGCACTCTCAAAATGCATATGTGACTTACTTTAAAAAGGTTGAATACGGAGTTAAGAGAAACCAATAAGGCAAGATGAAGCTCCCTCCTCTTTCTCCTTTAGGCCTAGTCGTAGTAATAGAATCTGCCTGTTTGTAGACCTGGGATATATTTATTGAGACAGTAAGATCTATAGCTATAGCTGAGGGAGAAAATCACCCTATGAGATTAGGACCTTGCAACAGAAAGGCAACCACAGCACATCTGTAGCCTCAGTGGGAGGAAGCAAGAAAATAAATACTCCAACCTCTTTTCTTACATTTTGATCTCCTAATAATATCTCATGACCAAACCTACCTGGAAGCCAGAGGGTAGGGGTGTCACAATGAATCAGATAATGGAGAGTAACCTCCTGGGAAACAAAGCAGAATGAAGAAAGATAAAGAGTAGATGCAAAGAGAAAAGTCAAAATCATTGCTGCTGGCATTCTCTCTTCATACAACATATCCATAAAAATAGGGAAGCTGAGCAAAGAACCCACAAAGAAAATAAAACCAAATTGGCTTTTGAGCATCTCCATCCAGATACAGGGGTAAGATGTCCACCCTGTAGCTCCCAGCTTTCCATATTATCTAGTCGGGGAATCAGCCCTATCTCCTTGGCGGTCTCCATCTCAGCCTCAAATTCCTGAGAGAGTATGTCTGGCCAAGCTTCAGTCAGATAGTCACATCTCATTCAATCACCTGTGACTGCGGGGTGGAGGGAGAAGTAACTGCCAAATGACTCAACTCAGATACCAGTGAGACCTCCAAAGAGCTAGAATAGCACAGACATCTCCAAGCAATCTGAAAAGGAATCCTAAGGACATATTTATAGGCAACAGGCTCAACTCATGGTCATGGTCATCAACTACCACAAGTTTCTAAGGAGAAAAATGCCCTGAAAAGTAGGCCTCACCTATTCTCTGGGCCCTATCATTCAGGCAGTAAAGTATGATGACCCCCCATTAGGCACTAATGCACTGAACAGATTAGCCAATCTGAAAGGAACATTTTCATTTACCAACTGAACTCAGTGTTAAAAATGCACTTAGGTACTATTTCTGTTTATTTGCTTCAAACTCTGCCTTGGGCTCACTGAACACTGCTCAATGAAAAGACCATTTCAGAAATAGTTAAAGGCAAAATTCCAACCTCAGGAAAGGTATTGACAACTCAAAAAAAAAAAAAAAACTGAAAGGAAAAGGTATGCTGGAGCCAAAGTTCCACTGTGCAAAGGGCAAGAGACCCTTTTATCAAAGTATTGCCCCAGAATGTACTAGCAGTCAACATTATCAGAATCTAGTATCGCTTATTTTTTAGAGTTGCTTGTTGCCAAATAAATGTATGTTAAATTAAACTGAAGGAAAGCACCAGAAGCTGTTTCTTCTAACAGTTAGATCAACTCTTATTTTTGAATTATGAGGCAATCTGAATCCCCTATTTCATGTCTTCCTGAGTGGTCATTAGCATAGAAAGTGTGTGCTGCCTCTACTATGTATACAGTTTTTACTTTTAACTTTAACTTCCTTAAAATAAAATAAGGTATCCTGAAATCAACTTATGCTTTGGAGTCAGACTTGGTTTCAAATTCTGGATCTGCCATGTGTGTGAGTGACTTAGCCCAAGTCCCTCAGAAATAAGAAACTGGGGAAAGGATTAGGTGCTAACACCTTATTTGGAAAATGCAAGACCATGTTGATGAAAATGATGAAAGAAATGAGTAAAGTGTGATGTGATGCATTACCAATCTGGCTACAACTCACAAGCTATAAAAAGACAAAGAAAGTCAAGCAGGAGATGCACTTTGGTGCATGAGATTTCTTTTGAAGGGTTATGTGGACCAAAAAAAAAAAAGAAAAAGAAAAATGTTGGAATCCATGGGAGTCCAAAAGACCAGAGTAACAGGCTTTATTGAAAGGAAGAAAGGAACCCTGCCAGGCACTTCTTCTGGGGAGAAGAGCACCCATTACAGACTAGGGGCAAATTATATAGTGTTTGGGAGAGCCTGAGAAAAGTCCTGGTATGTCCGGAATGCTCCTCCTTGGGGGGTTTGCCAGCTTCTTGGAATTCCTCTGTCTCAGGGGCAATAGTCCAGGAAGGGTGAGGTCTGACAGATAAGTGGAACATCAAGAGGACAGTTTGGAATACACATATCTATCATTTCTAAACTCTGTGCTTACATATAAAAGAAAGGCAGTTATTAATTTTATAATATATGGTGAAGGGTGATGAGGAGAAAGAGGAGAAATAATTAGAAAATTATTGCTTCTTCTGGAGATAACTCAAGAAGGGAACTTTGCTAAGTCAAGTCCCCCATCCAGTTAAGGAGGTCTTCAATTTCCGTGCTGTGAGGTCTGAACCAGGTGATGTCCTCAAAATTTGAGTGAGGAAGTAAAAAATGTTGTGAGGTAATAATTGTTAGTTGTTTGCTGCAAGTGCTGATTGAACAGGGTGACATGGTGATACATGGTCTCCTGGATAAGCCTCATGAGACATGCTAGTCTGGTTGCTCTCGAATGGGAGGACATGTGGAGATTTTTAGAGACAGGGAACCTGTTGGTGTAAGTTTTTAGAAGGACCAAATATCTGTGGTTTAAAAGGAAGGGGGTTAAAACTGACAACGATCCTGCATATGTAGCAAAAGCATTTACTGTATTTTGTCAAACCTTTCGAATTATGGGTATTTCTTACAATCTTTAAAGTCAAGGTATTATTAAAGTGTACCCAGCAAATATTTTAAGGTCAATTTAAAAAAATTTAAAAGGGGGGAGTCATATCCTGGACCTCCTATGGGTCTACCATATCATGCTTTTTACTTAAAAAATTTTTAATTTCTTTTGAATGCCAAATCTTCTTCTCCTGCAAACTTCTACCTTCTTTTATTTGATCCAGCTAATAACACTCTTTTGTCTTTTTCCAAATAGCTCCAGATATACAAAAAAGGTTTATATAGGCAGATGGGAATCCTCAAACCCCTCAGCGAGATCTTCTGAAAATGGCTTTTAAGGTCCCAAGAGGCAGAAAAAGCCCAATAGAGATCAGGTGAACTACCAGCTTTTAGGATATGCCCTTAAAGGCTCCAACACCCCAAAGGGGTCTCATAGGAATCCATCTGGGTCCTGCATTAATAGTGAAAAGGAAGGTCATTGAGCTAAAGCCTGCCAGGCTTACATGCCTTTGCTGTGAAGAAAAAGGGACACTGGAAGGTAGGCTTCCCCTTGCTCCTCTAAGGGAAGGTTCAGTCTCTTCCAGCCCTTCTCCAGCCACCTATGACCTAACCTTGCCCAGAATGCTGGGGTTTGCCACTGAAGGCTGAAGGTGCCCAGGACCGTCGGCCCCATCTACGACACTGTGGACGAGCCTAGGGAACTTCTTCCAAGAAGCAGGTAACTGATCTCATTTGCACAAGGGCCGCTTAACTATGTCTTGCCTGAATAGTCAGGTTTATTATTCTTCCCTCAAAGATCTCTGTTGTGGGTGTTGATAGTCCTATTTTCTGCTGCTTTGTTTAATATATAGTGTTTCCTTTATTCCTCCTATCTCAATGCCCCACTCATATTTCAGGCTGGGAACTACTCCTAATTTAGAGCTCTCTCTCCCCCTTTTGCCAACTTCTATTGTGAATTTACCTTTGCCACCCAGCTTAGTGTATCCCAAGGTTCTCTTTACCATGCCACAGTTGCAGAGCTCCAGGGAGAAGCACCCTGGTCTCATCTCTCCAGGCAGAGGAGAACAGAGGCTCCATCTCCACACATGCTGCAGATGGCTTTTTCAGTCTACCTGAATCATTACCGCTAGAAGTAGTGGTCATTGGGACTTGGACGTGAGCTGCAAAGTATAGAATTGTGACAACAATTCCAGTGCCATGCGGACTTTTCTTGGATGTGGACTTTTTCTGGACTCTTGATTCTTGTGATAGCTCCTAATGGACTGAACTGGGGTTGGGTTGCATTAGCAGGGATTTGGGATGGTATTGGTGCCAACTTGGACTTGATGAACACATTAAGGACACTACTCTTATGGATTCTTGTTATATTGACCAAGAGTTTGCTTAAAGGCTTTTTAATCACTTAAAATATATATATATGACTGGATAAAGAAGATGTGGCACATATACACTATGGTATACTACTCAGCCATAAGAAATGATGATCATCGGATCATTTACAACAAAATGGTGGGATCTTGATAACATTATATAGAGTGAAATAAGTAAATCAGAAAAAAACAAGAACTGCATGATTCCATACATTGGTGGAATATGAAAACGAGACTAAGAGACATAAACAAGAGTGTGGTGGCTATGGGGAGGGGGAGGGAAGGAGGGAGAGGGGAAGAGGTAGGGGGGAGGGCACAAAGAAAACTAGATAGAAGGTGATAGAGGACAATCTGACTTTGGGTGATGGGTATGCAACATGATTGAATGACAAGATAACCTGGACATGTTTTCTTTGAATATATATACCCTGATTTATTGATGTCACCCCATTAAAATGAATAAAAATTTATTTATAAAAAAATAAATAAATAAAAGGAAGGGGGTTTGGAGAACATTCAGGAGGGAACTTCTCGGGCTGAGGGGCAGCTTCTTTCTGCTGTCATCCCTACCTATTTGATATTTCCCTCATGAAGTTCTCCTTGGGGTATTGGGGAATAGGAGTATAGGCGCATTTGAATGTAGGTAATCCTAGAGATTTCTCTCATCCGGGTCTGTAGGAACTTGATAAAGAAAAAGGCAAGTATTTGGAGATCAGGACTGCAGAGATAAGGAGGGTTGTATAGTGGGGGGGGGCAAAAGTTCTTCCATGGTAAAGTTATAGATATTTTTTCCTGGCAGCCCTGGAAAGAGCAGTTAGCTTGAGCTAAAAGAAATGTTTAATGTCCATTTTTAGGCTCTTCTTCAGCTAAGAAGACCCAGCAATCTTGTCCCCTTACTATGTAAAGGGTAAAATGACTGAGAAGTGTTAAGAGTGAATGTTATTCATTCTCCTAGTTTTTCAGGGATACAAGAAAGCTTTAGGGTTAGGGGACCTGTAGAGGTTGAAGGATAGGATTTAGAAAGTTTGCTGATACAGGGTTTCAGATTTTTCTATTTTGTGAGGGCAGGTTTCAGGGTTGGTGTGTAAGGTTAGGTAGATTTTTCCAATTTTCTGATTGGTGAAGGTCTGCATGTGGTTCTGTAAGAAACTAGTGAACAAACGTAAGAGGCAGGGTCTAAAAGTTAAAAAAATAAATAGGAGAGTGAGTGGACCAATGGAAGGCAATTGTTACGACACCCAGTTTGTGCGAAACTACTGACTCCATGTTTACGAATTTGCTGGGTTTCAGAGAGAGAGAGAGAGAAGGAATAAGACAAGGCAGTGTGGCTAGTCCCCCTGTCCCTAGATCTACTTTTATAGAAATTTTTAAAGCAAAAAGAAGAGAAATTACCTGTGTAGCTCGTTTGGTCCTTAGATTGACAGGTAGTGTATTAGGAACTGGAAGAGGCCCATGGGGTGGGATTACATTGATATTTGGGGTGAGATAGATTAGGGTACAGGTTTCTGTCCAACTAGTAAGGAGACACATATAGGTGTTGGTCCCAGAAAGCTCCTGATTGGGTGAGGCAGGCTGAGAGGTGAATAGAGAATAGAAGGACAAGGGGTCAGTTTTGTTTCTCTGTTTCTGAGTTCCAGATGGTCAGGGTGGAGGAAAGAGTCATCCTAATAAGTGGGGATAGTAGAGGATTGTTAGCTAGGGTGACTGATTAAACATTCTTTGAAAACCACTTTTCTGACTGTACAAATTCTTTTTTCTCTATACAAACTTCCTACAATCTGCACAAACCTTCTACAACTTCATAAACCTTCAGCTTTCATGAACTTTCTTATCCAGAAATAACTGGCCTTCATAACAACTTGCTTTTCCTTTTTCTTTCAAAAGTATTTCCATATCTTATACCTTCTATTATCAAAACCATACAATTCCTTTCTAGTCAGAACTCTTGATTTAAAAATCTTTAATCTTTAGTAATAATTAAGTTGATTTTCTTTTTACCCTAGTTTCCCTTTTCCCAAAGTTCGATTAAAAGAGTACTTAGTTTTTTCATATATTCACCATATGTAGACCAACCAGCTTCCTGTTTGTGGTTGGAGTAAGGCAAGCCATTTTTCTACTTTAGCAGCAGTGGGAGTTGTAAAAATCATGGTGTGTGGACCTGTCCATGTGAAAGTCAGTCCTTGGATGATGTAATGCTGGAAGCGCCTCTTGAACAGTCTTTGAACAGTTTGCTGAGTAACTTGTAAATCCTGCAAGTACTTAGGGAAAGGGTGTTTACATTTCTACACTTTGCAGTTAGAGTTTAAGTCCTAGTGACCACTGCTTCTAGCTGGAATTAGCTGCAGGTCCCAGCCTACAATAGGCATGGGGCATTGAGATAAGAGGAATAAAGGAGATACTATACATTAAATAAAGTAATAAAATTAGTCTGTTAATACCCACAGTAGAGATCTTTGAGGGATAAATAAAACTCAAATATTCAAGCGAGGCATAGTAGATGGCCCTTGTGTTTCCAAGAAATGAGATCAGTTTATCTGCTACTTGGAAGAAACACCTTAGGTTTGTGAACGATGTCCTTGGGCCTTCAGTGGCAATTCCCAGCACGCTGGGCAAGGTCAGGTCACAGGTAGCTGGAGCAGGGCTAGAAGAGACTGAACCCTCCCTCCATGGAGCAAGGGGGCAGCTTACCTTCTCGTGTCCCTCTTTCTATGGCAGAGGTGTGTCCCTTGATGAGGCCAGGAAGCCTGGTAGGCTTCAGTTCAATGACCTTTTTTCCACTCTTGAAGTAGGGCCCTGATAGAATACTATGAAGCCCTTTAGGGTGCTGGAGCCATTAAGAGCGTATGCCAAAAGCTGGTATTTCCTGACCTCTTTTGGGCCTTATTTGCCTTTTCTGTTACCTCCTTGGTCATTATGGATGTTAAAAGCCATGCTCAGAAGATCTCACTGAGGGGCTTGACTAAGAGAGCAAAATTGGGAATTCAGTGTTTAAAGAAACCTATTAGACTGAGGAGAAAAAGGATTTGATATGTGGTGGTAGGTGGTTGGAGACTGCGGAGGGTCTGAATTCAGTCTAGGGTGAGACTTCACGTGGTGGGGGTTAAGGAGATGCCTAGATAGACTACAGACTGAGAATAAAGTTGAGCCTTAGCAGAGAAGACACAATATCCCTTTACAGCAAGGAAGTTAAGAAGGGTGGCAGTGTGTCTCCTTGAGGCAGGCAGGGAGGAGCTGTAGGTTATTTACATATTGTAAGAGAGTACTAGTTTTGAGATTGCATGCTGCTAAATCCTGAGCTAGTGCTTGCCGAAACAGATGTGAGCTGTGTTTGATCCCCTAGGGTAAGACAGTCCATGTAAAGGCAAACAGAAAGTAAGAGTCAGGGTGTAGAGAAATGCTAAAAAAAGGCATTCTTGAGGTCTAGGACCTATAGAAATTAGGATGGAGGGGAACTATTGCCTCACTGATTAGGCATAAGGCTTGTACGAGGCAATAAGCTCCTGAAGGTTTTCGAACAGGAAGGATGGGGTATTGCAGGGAGAGTCCATGGGGATGAGTAAGCCTGGTTTAAGAGGTGGGTAATTACTGGTTTAAGGCCTTAGAAATGGACACAGTTACACATTAAACAAATACTTTACATAAAACTTATGAATTAAGGAATTTAAATGAGCGCACTTTACTTGTTTCAATTTAAATTATACTAGAAATATTTTCTGACAAACAAAGAGACAAGACAGATTACTTACTCACATAGCTTAATATACAATTCTGGTTTTTTTAAGTTTTTTGAGATGGCAGGGAGTTGCCAGCATAGAGGGGAGGAAGAGAGAAAGCAGATGGATGGACAGTGTGAGCAGCTGGATGGAAAGAAGAAGGGTCAGAATCTGCAGGAGGAGAAGAAGATTAAAGCACCACATGGTCAGAGGAGTCAAAAAAGATTTAGAACTCTGAAGAGAGGGGAGGTGGTGAGGAGGAAAGAGGCACAGTCACAGTTTGTAAGGAGAAAGGAGGGGTCGGAGAGGAGACAGACACTGCTTCCCGAGCCACAGCTTCTAAGGAAGGGGAAGGGGATAAAGACCACAGTGGAGAAGGGAGAAGCCCCTAGCCAGCAGGGGAGGAGAAAGAGAGAGTGTGGTATTGCAGGTGGATGAGAAAACAGGTTTCTGCGAAGGGAGGGGGCTTTCTGGAGGGGAGAGATTTGAATGGGAAAAATTTGCATAGGGACCAGAGAGGGGTCCCAAGAGAGGGGTGCCCTCAGGGGTCAGGCAGGAGAAGGAGAGAGTGGGAGTCTGCAGAGGAAAGATTAGGAGCAGAGGTTTTAGGTGAGGTTTCTTTGGCCAAAACAGCCTGCATGTAAAACAGAAGGCACAGAAATTAAGGACAGGAGAGAAGGGAGAAGAAAAGCCTGCACTAAGGAATTTCTGATGCCCTCCCTGTCTGGTGGTGGAAATTGTCAAGATCTCTTAGGATATTGTAATCGAATGTCCCATTTTCAGGCCAATGGGAGTCATCATCTAGTCTGTACTGAGGCCATGCCATGTTACAGAAGAAGATTACTTTCTTCAGTTTGAGGTCTGAGAGACCGAGTTTAGTGAGGTTTTTTGAGACATCCTAGAGGGGTCTGGTCAGAGGGCTTAGACTCTGAAGAGCTGTGGAGACAGGTGAGCAAGAGGGGGCGTCCCCGCCTTTTGTCACTCTTCCAAGAGGAGAGAATCTCCGTGTGGGGGAGTCGTCCCTGATAGAGGTCATCACCACCTGTCAGGGAGCTCTGAGGATGAGAAGTCCGAGAGAGTGGAGAGGTTTGGCTAGGCGCCTAGTCTTCTATGCAGTCCACTGAGACTGAAAGTCAAACCCCTCAAAATGTGAGGCATGTCAGAGAAAACCTTCCGACAGGAAGGGGTGTTTTTAGAGAGAAATTTAGAGGCTAACCGGGGAAGGGGAAGGGCGAAACTCCTTACCTTCTGGTCCAGCAGGGGTTCAGGACAGGGTTAGACTGCTGGCCAATCGACCTACAATTACACGTCCAAATAGAATCAGGGAGTAAACCCAGGACAAGCTGCCACTGCCCATTGCTTCCCTGGTTGCAAGTTTGGATGGCAAAGAGGGATTGTTCAGGCAGTTAGTACCCTGTCCAGGGTTTTGGCACCAAATGTTGGAATCCATGGGAGTCCAAAAGACCAGAGTAACAGGCTTTATTGAAAGGAAGAAAGGAACCCTGCCGGGCACTTCTCCTGGGGAGAAGAGAACAGGTTACAGACTAGGGGCAAATTATATAGTATTTGGGAGAGCCTGAAGCAAAAGTTCTGGTAAGTCCGGAATGCTCCTCCTTGGGGGTTTTGCCAGCTTCTTGGAATTCCTCTGATCAGGGGCAATAGTCCAGGAAGGGTGAGGTCTGACAGATAAGTGGAACATCAAGAGGGCAGTTTGGAATACATATATCTATCAGAAAGAAAGAGAGAAAGATGGAATCACAGACTAAACATGACAAGCTCAGGTGAGCCCTGCACGATGGCCTTGTAAACTCAGGAACCTAAAGTAACCACACAGTATGGTCTGAAATTAAAACTTGCTAACTAAAAACAGTTCATGGTGAGTAGTTATATCCTAGGGTGATATTTTTCTCTAAACAAAGATCAATGCTTACCTTAATGAGGCCTGTCCTCTTTTGCATCTTCAATAATGTACCTGATAATATGTGTTTGAAATGTAAGGGTACTTTTTTTCTTGCCCCCCTCAGAGCAGGCATCCCAACAGAGCAGGAACCAACAAACCCTCCTATTGTTGTTATTATCATGTTAATTATTATTAACTATCTTATTCCTATGTAAAAGAAGTTGCAGTATATACATTTTTACATTTTATCCAATTCCAAAGATTTTTGCCTTTTTGCTTTCTCTCACCACCCTAATCTATCACCAATCAATTTCATGTAACCCCCTGACATCTTTCCCTTTTATTCTAATGTATAAAGTAAGTGGTGAAACTGCTATTTTATGGAGCATTTTCTCAATCCGTTGAGATTTGGTTCCTAGCAATTGTCGACAGTTTGGCTCAAATAAACTCATAAAAAATTCTTACAGGTCTGGAAATTTCTTATGCTGAGAGTTACAAAGAAAAAATATATATTAGAGTAGTGGAGGGAAAGGGTAGTATTTGGGGAATTTATTCTTGTCTTTGTCCCACCTTTCATTTCCCATTGGTCAATCTTTCTCTCAAGGAAAGTTAAGTTCCCTTCACTTGTGGATTGTGTCATCTGGTAACTGGAAAATACAGCTGGATTCCGGGTTACCCACTGTTGGGCAAATAAGTTTATAAAATGTGATTTTTATGCTCAATTTGTTAAAAATGGTGCTGCCCCGTGAATGATGCTACCAGGTGATACTGCTAATTACCTTTCTGCTTGAGAAGGGGACTTGTTATGATAATATGTGCTAGAGGAAGGGTTTTCATGCCAAAAAGTTTTAAGAGAAGAAGGAGGAGGAGAAGTAGGAGGCCATTTCTGCAGAGAGGCAGCCAAGATGGCAGGGTGCTGAAGGAGAAGCCAGTTTGTGCAGAGATAAGGACATGGGGAACAAGAGGGGACTGAACTTGGTGGGGTGGGGGGCTTTGATACTAGGAGAACCCAGATGTGTCAATAGCTTTGTGAGTGCTGAATGAGTGAGTTTTGGAGTCCAGTGTATTTTTTACTCACTGGCCGGGTACGAGGCTAGAATAAAAGGTAGGGCCCACCAGTTTTCACCTCCACTGTTTCTCTACCGTCTGTCCAAATTCAATGAGAACCTGCACCTGCCTGGCAGCTGTGATGGCAGCGACTACTGGGCCTACACCCACCACTCATAATGCCAATAAAGAGAGATGAGAACCAAATAGGAATAAGGTGTGTTATCAATTTCAAATTGCAGCAACTCAAAAAGGCAGGTGACTCCTGTCCAAAAGAACAACCTTAGACCCTGGTTGATTGGCTCAGTGGTAGACTATTGGCCCAGCATGTGGATGTCCTGTGTTCAATTTCTGGTTACAGCACACAGGAGAAGCACCCATCTACTTCTCCACCCCTCTTCTCTTGCTTCTTTCTCTCTCTTTCTCTTTCACTCTTCTCCTCTCCTTCTACAGCCATGACTCGAGTGCAGTGATGATGGCTCATTGGCCTCTGCCTCAGGTGCTAAATAATGGCTTTGTTACAATGGAGCAAGGGCCTCAGATGAGCAGAGCATCGCCCCCTAGTGGACTTGCCGGATAGATCCCCATCAGGGCACATGCGGGAATCTGTCTCTGCCTCCCTTCCTCTCATTAAATAAATAAATAAGAACTACCTTAACAGTCTCCTGTTGCTGGTAGTTTTTATAGGATTCAGGGGCTGTTAGTAATAAGGGATAAAAGAAAAAAAAGGAAAGAAAAGGTCTGTGTAGTTAGTTACATAGCAATATGCAGGACATGGGGGCTCAGCTGCAGGAACATCTTCTCTGCAAGTTCTTTTGATGCAGCACAAGCCCAATCAGCTACATATGTAGGGTCCTTGATAAATCTTCAAGTCAGGAGGGGCAGGTGTCTCCCAGGAACAGCTGAGACCTGGCACCTCTGAATTGTCTGTGAAAAGACTCCCTGTTTTCTTAGGATACAAAGTAAAGATTTAAGATTGGTGAATTAAGTTTCTAATTAATTATAGGCCTTGACTTTTCACAGTAAATCCTACAGCTAGGCTTTCACAAACAACTACTGTGATTCAAACTCCCCTAATTGTCAGGTGTCTCCCCAATGTAAGCGTCTCTTGACATTCCTACAAAGGTAAACTTTTTTTTTCTTTATAGAGACAGAGAGAGAGTCAGAGTGAGGGATAGACAGGGACAGACAGACAGGAATGGAGAGATGAGAAGCATCAATCATTAGTTTTTTGTTGCATGTTGCAACACCTTAGTTGTTCATTGATTGCTTTCTCATATGTGCCTTGACCGCGGGCCTTCAGCAGATGGAGTAACCCCTTGCTCGAACCAGCGACCTTGGGTCCAAGCTGGTGAGCTTTTGCTCAAACCAGATGAGCCCGTGCTCAAGCTGGCAACCTCAGTGTCTCGAACCTGGGTCCTCTGCATCCCAGTCCAATGCTCTATCCAGTGCACCACTGCCTGGTCAGGCCAAAGGTAAACTTTTTGCTACATTTCAAAGTAAAGGCCAAGCAACCGTTAAGAAAGACTAGCAAGCAGATTAACTATTTCCTAACCCTTATATATCTCCTATTCATTACAACTGAAAAGCTACTATTACTAAAGCCAAATTCTTAACTTTTGGGCTCCCCTATCAATCTGACTCTAGTAGTCACTCAGGAGGCCAGATTTCATGTCCATGATGTATTTTATCTTATATTAGTTTTCTATTGCTGCATAACAAATGACCACAATTTAGCTTCCTAAAACCACAGTTATTATCTCACAGTTTCCGTGGATCCTGTGTTCAGGGTGTCATACAACTGAAATCAAATTGTCAGCTAGCTGCATCCTTATCTACAAGTTTGACTAGAGAAAGATCTATGTCTATGCTGCCCCCTTGGCTTATTGACAGAATGTGTTTCTCTGTGGCTGACTGAGGTCTCTGGCTTCTTCTTATCTGCTGGTGAGAGGCTCTTCTTCAGTCCTTAACCATGTCACCCTTCTCACAGTATGACAGTTTGCTCCTTGAAGGCCAACAGAAGAAGCAGCTCTATGATGCCCCACCTTCTTTTAGAGAACTCCCCTGATTAGGTCAAGCTCACACTGAGTAATTTCCCTTTTAATTAACTAGAAGCCCATGGATTAGTAACTCAAGCATGGGTATAATATTTTATCATATTCACAGGATCCGCCCAGACTCGAGAGGAAGGATTATACAGAGCATATATATTAGGGACAAAATCTTGGGGTTATCTTAGGGTTCTACCCCGCACAATCCAATTCCAAGAGGGGAAGGTGTCAAGGTCTTCCTGGGGCACAAAACAAGAGAGAGAAAGGAGGAAGTCAGGGGACATATAAAAATGTTTCTGTCCCAATTCAATTACCTTGGTCAATTTTCTTTAGTATTTTCTCCATGAGAAAAATGGGCAAACTGAAGCTAAAAACTTGTATCATTTGGTAAGAGGAAGTATTTATTACATTAAGGTATACATTAAATTTTTTTCCCTATTTCCTCTGTGCCAGGCACTAACCTATGTACTCCTATTTTGGCTAACCAGTGAGTTTTGTCTTTTAAGCCTCATTTTGCAGATGAGACCATCCACCCTGTTATAGCCTATTATCATGTAAACCTACTTAACACAGCATTTCACATAAAAGCATATTTTAAATGATGGTTATTATTTTAAAAGTTGTATACAGAGCTGTATATGATTTTTGGACTCATATTTTTATATCTGTATAAAAGTTAAGAAATATGGACTACCAAGAATCCCCATGCCACCTGACCAGTGGTTGCACAGTGGCTAGAGCATCAACCTAGAATACTAAAGTCCAAGGTTTAAAATCCTGAGGTCATGGGCTTGAGCGTGTGTTCATCCAGCTTGAGCCTGGGGTCACTGGCTTGGCTTGAGCCCCCTCCCCCCAAGGCTCATATGAGAAGCAATCAATGGACAACTAAAGTGAAGCAACTACAAGTTGATGCTTCTCATCTCTCTTCCTGTCTCCCAATCTCACTGGCTTAAAAAGAAAAAAAAGAAAGAAAAGGAACCCCCATGCCTACCCTGAAAATGAAGTAAATAAATAAATACACACACACAAAATCTTCTTTCAAATACCTAAGCAGTGATTTTCAACCTTTGTTTCTCACGCACTCATAAACTAATTACTAAAGAAAAAGGGGCCCTGACCTCTTCTTCCTTAGTAACTAATTTATTTCTGCCATGAGATGAAAATGGTTGTATTTAGTCAGGGGCACTGACCTTAGTAATTAGTGTGTGTTTGTGCCATGAAAAAAAAAGGTTGAAAATCACTGCCTAAAAGCATCTTTAGCTGTTTGGGTTACTATTTCACTCACTGATAATTTTCAGTGAAGGAAATAAACATGTAACTTCACTGAGTGCATCTGTGTGTGTTCATACATTTGAGCGTGTGGGTATGCGTGGATATACAAAATGTGTACCATCTGTAAGTGCAGACAAAGCTGTGTAAGGAAGCCTCATGCTTTCCCCTTTGATCCTACCCAAACTGCAGAACAAACTTCTTATTCAAAAAAACTAATACCATATATCTTTTTAAAATGCTAATTCAAAACTAGCGATTTATCTTCTTTTCCTTGTAATTATAGAGCTGCTGTTCTCCCTACTCATCATTCCCCGCCCTCGCGAGGGACTGTTTACCTGTTTACCTTCTCAGTGTTGCCCTGTCTTCCTTCTCCTAGCCTTTACTGTTGTTACAAAAATGAAAACAAAACAAAACACTGAAATGACCAGATTACAGGGATGAGATGGAATGCTCAATTTTACTTCTGCAATATTCCTACCAATTACTTCAATCTGGTGCCCCTTAGTCATTTTTAGGTGAATGTACCGAGTCTCCAAACAGAGTCTACATAAAATGAAACTTATGAAACTTAACTGTATCAGTCAAATTTGGCTAAAGTATGCTGTAATAACAAACAACCTATCAAAAAGAAAAAAAGAAATCTCAATTTCCTAAACCAGCAGAGGTTATTTCTCACTTACTTTGAATTTTCATCATGAGTCAACTGTGGATCCGCCCCATGCATCTGTATGTCAAGGCCCAGATGGATGAAATAGCCCCTAACTGGATTATTTCTTATATTATAAAAGAAGGAAAAGAGGATCAAGTAGGAGACCATTCACTGAGTCTGAAAACTTCTGCTCAAAAGTTTTTACTCACCGGCCATTTCACTTCATTGCAATGCACAGAACAAAGTCTGATATCAAAGGAGTGGGTGAGGGTCCTGGCCAGTTTTCTCAGTGGATAGAGCATTGACCTGCATTTGGACATCTTGGGTTCTATTTTGGGTCAGGAAACACCTGAGAAGCAACCATCTGTTTCTCTTCTCCTCCCTCTCCCCTTTCTTTGCCACCTTCCTCTCCCACAGCCCATGGCTCAATTATTGATAGTTCCAGCGTCAGCCCCAGGCACTAAGGATAGCTTGGATGGTCAGAGCCCATCAGCCTCAGGTGCTAAAAATAGATTGGTTCAGCCCTAGACAGGGATTACTAGGTGAATCCTGGTAGAGGTGCATGCAGGAGTCTGTCTCACTATCTCCCCTCCTCTCACTAAAAAGAGAGAGAGAGAGAGACATATAATCTAGCTGAGGATATTTAATCCTCCCATAGGGGGAAGTAGCAAATATTTTGAACAATGGAATCTACCATAGTAATGCATATTAATATAATAGTAAATTACTCTGCACACTCGCACTCACATTCCTTTGTATCTCAACAATGAAATGATTTCCCAAATGAAAGATTTTGAACCTCTACCAATTTTATTACATAGGATACTTTAAGTCCATTTATATTGTAATTAGGTAAACTCCTGAGTAATAATAGAAGACCACAGTCCAACAGCACAAGTCAAAACTTCAGGAGCATTAGCTGTCTAACAACTGTGTGGTGAAACCTCTCTGTCTAGCACTATTGATTTATCTTGGAACTTGCACACAGCTGGTCACTGTGTCCAGTGTGGGCCCTTCAAAGTCAGACAATTCTGCAGGCAGCTTCACGCTCTCTATGGAAAGCTTAAGCAGAGGGGAAGATTCATAAGATACTAACTACCCAGCTTACAGATACACAGTAGCCAAACACTCCTGATCCATCCACCTCTAAGGTGCTGTTTTCAATCTGGCTTCAGTCTGCTTAAGTCTACTTATAGAATTTGGTAGTCTGTCCCTTTTCCAAGACTGAGGAACCCAATATCACAGAAAGAGTAGGGATGTTTTTCAACCCTTGTGGCACTATTCTTTTCAGTGAGCCTTATAGCAGATGCTTTTGCGTGTCACTGAATCCCCCTTCAGGACTATGGTACTCATTCCTCCAGCCTCTAAGGTTATTGGTTACTGACGGCTCACAACTGTGTCCTTTGCCAAGCATTGTCTTTGACTAAAGGGAGCCACAAATACATACAAATTTTTCTTCTCAGGGAAACCCACATTTAATAACTAGCTGATATGCTCTTATAAAAGACTGGCTCTTCTACTAAACTGGGGAAATCACTGAAAGGCTAGTTTAAGAGTTTCCCATAATGTTGGCTGAAGCTAATGTTGCACCTATACAGTAATTCAGTTTCTCCCTCAACCCAATTCTGCCTTCATTCTTCCCTCAAAGGCATTGATCTAAAGAGCATGCTCAAATAAACATACTGTAGGAAATACCAATGTCTCAGAGTCTGTTTACCAGAACCTGATCTGCAACAATCGATGCTGGAAATAAATAATACCTACAAAGCAGAATCTCAGATGAAATTTGGAGTTGGATGACTCAGTGACTAGCTGGCAAAGAAGAGCCCATTATTGGTAGCAGGTAGAGTATAGATAAGCCCTGGCTTGTTGTAGTGGTACAACTGTTGAAAACTCTTATGGGTGATAAACTGGAATGCAGTATCAGCAGAAGGGAGTGCATTGCCAGGTGCAATCTACAAGGCATTTGAGAACTACAAGGGAAGTAATTGCAATAAAGATTATAAAATTGTTGGCAGTTGCTGGGTACATCCAATATATTGAAGAAATCAATAAAATGCTAAGTATCATTAATTACCATTTTAAGACAACATGTGAAAGCCAGAGGCCCTTTGGCAACATAGAAAAAAGACTTAACCACCTGCAGGCTGAGCAGAAAATCACTAGGATTGGACTCAGGTGTAAATTATAGTAAAAGAGTAGAAAGAACTCCAAAAGAGGTTAAATTTTCAACCTCAAGAAGAGTCTTCTATTGCTAAGAGAATAGATCTTAAAATTTCTCATAACAAGAGAAAAAATGAGTACCCATGTGAGGGGATGGATGTTAACTAAACTTACTGGGGTAATCATTACATAATATAGCATATACATATACCAATTATTATGTGTACATCTAAAACTAATCAATAGTACATCAATTAAATCTCAGTAAAACAAATTAAAGGTCCTCTACTTTATGCCTGGGGCTCTAATTGAGAAAGACACATATGGGGGTGTGATGCATAAAGTACACAAATCTTCAGTGTATTGCTCAAAGATATTTACATTTGTACATT
Source organism: Saccopteryx bilineata (assembly GCF_036850765.1). NCBI lineage: Eukaryota > Metazoa > Chordata > Mammalia > Chiroptera > Emballonuridae > Saccopteryx > Saccopteryx bilineata. The sequence continues at coordinate 75,070,645 of NC_089493.1, forward strand.
TTTATGTAGCTATCATTCAGATCAAAATATAAAATATTTCTGTCACCCCAGAAAGTTCTCTCATGCCTCTTTCCAGTCAACAGCAACCTACACCCATCTGCTGAAAGTAACCATTTTCTGACTTTTATTCCTATTTTAAACAGAAACCAAGTAAAAAAATGTCCCTAAGATCTGAGCTCTCCTTACCATGGTTAGGGGTGGGTTGGAAGTATGGTAGAAGACAGGACTTGGAAATAAGGACTTGGATAGGGAAGCTAGCAAAACTTTCCTCTCCTTCTAAGTCGACAGCAGCAAGAAACACAACTCAAATTCAGTTCTTTTTTTTTTTTTCATTTTTCTGAAGCTGGAAACAGGGAGAGACAGTCAGACAGACTCCCGCATACGCCCGACCGGGATCCACCCGGCATGCCCACCATGGGGCGACGCTCTGCCCACCAGGGGGCGATGCTCTGCCCATCCTGGGCGTCGCCATGTTGCGACCAGAGCCACTCTAGCGCCTGAGGCAGAGGCCACAGAGCCATCCCCAGCGCCCGGGCCATCTTTGCTCCAATGGAGCCTTGGCTGCAGGAGGGGAAGAGAGAGACAGAGAGGAAAGCGCGGCGGAGGGGTGGAGAAGCAAATGGGCGCTTCTCCTGTGTGCCCTGGCCAGGAATCGAACCTGGGTCCTCCGCACGCTAGGCGGACGCTCTACCGCTGAGCCAACCGGCCAGGGCTCAAATTCAGTTCTAATAGCACTCCTATTACATTACATTTTTATCATATTATCTCGCTATATTCTATTTTATTTCTGTCTAATATATACAAAAAGAAGTGCATCCACAATGATGAACAATTGATCGGGAAAATCCAAAAAAGATATCTGAGCACTATAAAAGAAAAGTCAACAACAGGCAAGTCTGTGGGCTAGCTGAGGACTCAAACACCACCACACACTAACTGAAATGGCCCTACTTTAAGCTCATTTTTGGAGAAATAGACTGGAGTTCATGTGGTAATCACAGCACAAAGTTTGACCTTTAAAAGTATATGGCGTAAGTTAAAACTAATGGGTTTTGTGTGTAACTCTAATCAGCCCCCAGTGTATTGGGTAAGGAGGGAGAGCAGGAAAGAAGGGGGGATTCTCATGTTTGTGAAAAATGACTGGACTTTATATTCCCACCTTAATTTGTCATTAAATGCAATCTACCTATATAATCAGGATTCTCCAGAATAGAACTAACAGAATATATACAGTAGAGAAAGAGTGTGAGAAAGAGAGAAATTGATTTTTTTAAATTAGCTCACACAATTGTAGAGGCCCAGTCAGTTCAAAATTGGCAGGGTAGGCTGGCAGGATGAAGGCCCAGAGGAGCATTGCAGTTCAAATCCAAAGGCTGTGTGCTAGCAGAAAGCTCCTGTCTTCTGCAGAAATCAACCATTTTCTATTAAGGTCTTCGGTTAATTTGATTAGGCCCACCCACATTATGGCGGACAATCGGCTTTGCTCAAAGTCTGATTTAACTGTTACTCTCACTTAAAAAAATACCTTCCCAGAAACATCTAGGTAGACCAAATAGTGGATATAGTGCTCTAGCGAGGTTGGTACACACAGTTAGCCATCACACCCCCCAAGAAAGGCATGGTCTTGGTAGAGGTGGCTCTTTACGGCAGAGGCAATCCCTCAAGGGGCTGACAGCTGAAAACAGTCTGCTGATCACATTCCCAGCAGCGGGGACAATGCACCTTCCTCCAAATGGAATCTGAGCAGTGCCACTTGGTGTTCATCCTGCCTATGAGGTTAATTATAGTCAACAATTAAATTCACAGTTGAAACGTTTAAGCAATATTATGCTTCAAAACAAAAGTTAATAGACATATATTAAGATGTAGACATGAAGGACACATACCGGTAAGCCATTTTTGTTTAAAAAAATGATTAAGTAAGAGTGTTTAAAAGATGTAAAATTATTATTTACAGATTCAGTAACCCGTCCATGCCATCTACACTACACAGAATAGTTACCATCATTCACCCACTGAGCCTCTCTCTGAGTTAGCTTATATTTCTAATTCCTTTCAGAGCTGGGTATAGTGACCTCTTAAGGTATCTGGGGTAAAGGAGGGGGAAATAGACAACTTAGAGAAACCCTGTGATTTAAACAATCATTTAATAATATTTAATATTTCCTGGAATCAACTAGCAAATATTATTTAACAAAAACTTGTCAGGATGCAGAACAGAAACAGAAATCACAGAGAGCTCAGTTTCTATCTCCTTCATTTCCTGTTTCTCTTTAGGTCCTAGGAGGCAATACAGCAACATGAGAGATTCATCAGCCCAGGAGTTGGGTGGATAAGGACTGATGAAAGTGGAAGAACGGTCACTTGGCATGTGCCCCCCATACTCCCCCCCATCTACTGGAACTGATTCCTTTAGAGGAATCACATGTCCTCCAGTCTCCACTAACAAAATCTGTGTGGAAACAATTTCTCGCTCCCCTTGCCCACCTTGATTGGCATCAGGAAGGAGCATGTGATGGAGAAAAGGCCAATGAAATATTTACTGAAGCATCTGGGAAAGAGGGAAAGACAATCATCAGTGTGGTAAAAGGTGAGATTGTTGCATCCACCTTGAGCATGAGGTGGGATGACAGAGAAGAGCCTTGTTGGCAACATTTGAATCTCTAGATAAAAGACACTTAAAGTTAGTCTTACCTCTGAATTTTTCAGTTATGTGAGTCTATGAATTTTCTTTTTTCTCCTTTTTACTTTTTATAAGATATGTTATATAGACAAAAGAGAACCTAAAATATATGTGAGGCTTAAAGAATTACAAAGCAAACACCAGTGTAACTACCTATCAGGTCAAGAAATAAAACATGGCCAGCACTCAGGAGGCACGTGTATACTTCCCCCCTCAACCTGGGGGTGGCTACTTCCCTGACTTTTGTGATAATTATTTCTCTTCTGTATTGCATAGTTTGTTCATCCTTCACCTTGATGCACATCCCAAGAGAAATAAGTTTATGTATTACATCAACAGATTCTCTTATCCTCTGGTCTCCAGTTGAATGTGACCAAAGGGAGGTACTGGTGGAAGATTAGAATGTGGAAGGAGAGGAGAAAACAGGGAATTTCTTTGTCACCCAGTTGGAAAGTGTCTGGCAGCAGCTAGGTCTCTTCATTGTTAGTAGCTCCTGCCAAGCATAGGCCTTCCCTTTGAGGTCCCTGTGCTATCATCGTTCTAGCTCAGGGGTCAGGAACCTTTTTGGCTGAGAGAGCCATAAACGTCACATATTTTAAAATGTAATTCTGTGAGAGCCATACAATGACCCGTGTACATTATGCATTATGCAATAAAAATTTGGTGTTGTCCCGGAGGACAGCTGTGATTGGCTCTAGCCACCCACAACCACGAACATGAGCAGTAGGAAATGAATGGATTGTAATACATAAGAATGTTTTATATTTTTAATGTTATTTTTTTTATTAAAGATTTGTCTGCGAGCCAGATGCAGCCTTCAAAAGAGCCACATCTGGCTCACCAGCCATAGGTTCCCAACCCCTGTTCTAGCTCTATCTGAAGGCCCCAGCTTCTGGTCTCCGAGAATACTCCCCCCTCCAACCCAAGCCCTTCCTGTATTTCTAATCTACAGCAGAGTTCACTATCCCTTTAGTTTCTCCACACTTCTGGCATCTGTGTAATCATTTCCCTGTAGTATTTAATCTCCGCTATTGAAATAGACAGATGGTTTTGGTTTTTTTCCTGACCAGATTATGAGATAAAGAGCAACAGAATATCCACAATATTAGTCAAGGGGAAAGCTTTGAATATGTCACCATCAAGCATGCTTGATAATCAGGCTGAGGAACTTTCTTTCATTTGTAGGTATGTTAAGTTTTTATCATGAATAGATCCTGAATTCTATAAAAAGTATTTTTTCTGTGTGTGTGTGTGTGTGTGTATATATATATATATGTGTGTGTGTGTGTGTGTGTGTGTGTATTATATATATATATACATATATATATATTACCTATGGGTTTTTTTCTAATTTAATCTGTAATGTGACTAGTTACATTAATATTTGTTTTCTTCCATTTGATCCCTTGCAAAAGCTGAGACTGAGTCAATTATGTACAGGTAGTTTGAGAAGTGATCTCAGAAAGGAGTTTAGGATAGAGGAGAAAAGCCTATACAAGAATGCATTATCAAGTAGGCCATCCCTGAGGGTAACTGATGCTCATCAAAATTAAATATTATGAGGAGCCTTATGAATCTGTATCTCAGAATTGTCCACTCAGGGGAGGAAAGAAGGATGCATTTACCTATAAGTCTCTCATTGGTCCCTCAATGAGACCTGTTCCCCAATGTCAAAATGGTGCCCATAACTCCCACACATTTCCATGTTGTGCATACATGAGTGCCACTAGGTACCAACAATACCTCACATAGGCATCAAATTGTCAGGCAGGAAGCAAGAGAAAGTAGCAATTGCTGAGGTGAGGTACTGTCAGGTTGTAACACAAAGGTGGTTAAAGCCTATGTGGTACTGCTATTTCTTTAAATATCACCTCTTCTTCATTCTCTTGCCTCTCCTTATGAAACTCTAATCAAATGTTAGATCTTTTCACCATGTGTAGTAAGTCTCTAATGCTTTTATCAGCATTTTTCATCTTTTTGTCTGTCTCTGTTGCACTCTGGACAATTTATTTTAACCTATTTATCCTCCAACTCACTAATGCTTTATTCACCTGAGTCTCACCTGCTATTGGGCCCAATCCACTGAGGTTTTTACTTCTTTTTTAATTAACCTCACTGAGGTGTAATTTACCAACCATTGAGTTTGTTTGTTTGTTTATGTTTGTTTTGTTTTCTTGGTTGTACTTTTTTATTTTCTGAATTTCTAGTTGGGTAATTTATAAAACTTCTTTGTGACATTTTATACTCTCCTGTTCCATCTTTAAATTTTTCAAATTTGCCTTTATATGTTTCAATTTATAATCAAAGTCTGAAAATTCTATTCTCTTTCATCTTTGTGTATCGGTTCTGCTATTTCTCTTGCAGCAGATGCTGTCAGCGCCCCACCCACATCCCTGGGCCTGTCCTGTGTCCTGGGGAAGACTCCCACAGCCAGCATCTGCACTCTGGACTCTACCCAATGGCTCTTTTCCCCAGAACCAGGACAGCTGTACAACCCATGTGTGTGGCTGTCCAGAAGTGCCAAAGAATTCACTGTAGTAACCCCACACTGAGCAACCATCAACCAATGATCCATCAACCAGAATTGTCCTTTAAAAGTGAGTTTCCTTACCTTTTAAAGGGGTTTATTCTGAGATGTGTTTTCTGTACTATTTCCTGTTTCAAAGTGAATTTAACTTCTAATCACCCACTTTGGTCTTTATTGGCTGCCTTCTATATCACTTCTCCACTTCCCAACTAGTGTCACCTGCATTTCCCAAATAACCTACATGCCCACAAATCCCTGTCTTGAATCATCTATGATGAAAAGAAAAATTAAGATATGTTTCCTGGCTTTCTTCTGTGCTTAGTTGCCCATCCACACCCTTTTTTACCTGTGAGCTTATTATTAAACTTGGAAATATTGCTTTGTTTATTTTTAAGAAATTCTTTAAGGATATTTATCCAAAGATTTGGTTTTGCTTCTGGACCACCACCATGGTACTAACTTAATCTAAAAATTCACCTGACAGTCAACCTATTCATGAAACTCTCAAGGTTTTTACCTCCCTGCTCTGCTTAGCATAAAGGTATATTTTCCTACAGGCCCTTGGCGGTAGAAATCTAGAGCATATATTTTTTTTTTAGAGAGAGGAGGGGAGGCAGAGAGACAGATGGACTTTTGCAAGTGCCCCAACTGGAATCCACTCAGCAAGCCCATTAGGGGGCGATGCTCTGCCCACCTGACCCTTGCTCTGATGCAACTGGAGCCATTTTTTTAGCACCTGAGGCAGAGGCTATAAAGCTATCCTCAGTGCCCAGGGCCAACTCTCTGCAATCAAGCATTGGCTGCAGGAGGGGAGGAGAAGAGAGAGAGAGAGAGAGAGAGAGAGAGAGAGAGAAGTGAGAAGGGGTAGGGGTAGGGGTGGAGAAGCAGAGGGGCGCCTCTCCTCTGTTCCCTGACCTGGAATAGTGCAGATTTCATTCTGAATTATCCTTACTCTGAAGGATGGCCTTTAGAGTCCCAGATTTATGGGGGAAGAGTGCCCATGTTGAAAAAATGCTGTATTTTTTTTGCTGGTTCTTATTTTGATCAAAGTTGCCCACCTCCAACCCCCTCAAAAAGGGGGAAAAAACAGGTTTGGTAAATGTTCTTTGAACAAAAGAAGATTTTATGGTCAATTTACCTCTCTGGGCTCTCACCTTTGATATTGGCCTTACAATATCTCACTATTTTAGCATATCTTCAATATTTTTGGAAAAGTTTTTATTTAACATAGCATTTTTATTTGTTTTAAAAATAAGAGTCTTGAATAGATTTATTATTTGGATAATACCTAGTTATTCATATTATTAGAAAGGAATTGTGTCCCCTTTTATTAAAAGCAAACTTAGGTTAAGTTTTTTGGCACTTGCACATGAAAAACTTTTAATAGTTAGGAGGTGGATATTGCTATGAAGCATCTACATCAAAATAATGTACTAAAATGATTGGTTAAGTGGAGAGAAATAGTATCACTGCATTTGTTTTGTCACTTGGTTGCTCCTTGAAATAAACCTTCTCAGAACTTGAGGTATGTTTTTTCTCTTGTATATTCTGTGCACATTTATGTCACCCTGTTGGCATTACTGGGCCATGTTAATTCATGGGTTCTGTCTATCCATGGAGGTGACAATGACCCTCGGGACTTCAAGATTATGGACCAAACTCTTTCATTTATTATTTAGTCAACAAATATCCATTGATCGTGTCTTGTATAGACACTAAAACACATAAAGGCAAACAAACACAACAAAATCCCAGACCTATTGTATGTCACATACAAGTAGGCAAGACAAACACATTTTTTGACACACACACACAGAGAGAGAGAGAGAGAGAGAGAGAGGGGGGAAAGGAAAGAGATGAGAAGTATCAATTCTTCATTGTGCCACCTTAGTGTTCAATGACTGCTTTCTCATATGTTCCTTGACCAGGAAACTACAGCAGAGCTAGTGACCCCTTGCTCAAGCCAGTGACCTTGGGCTTCAAGCCAGTGACCTTTGGGCTCAAGCTAGCAACCATGAGGTCATGTCTATGATCCCACTCTCAAACCAGCAACCTCATGCTCAAGCTGGTGAGCCCACGCTCAAGCCAGTGACCTTGGGGTTTTGAAACTAGGTCCTCCACATCCCAGTCCAATGCTCTGTCCAATGCACCACTGCCTGGTCAGGCAGGGAAAGCTTGTAAAGAAGCAATAATTAAAGTTGTTAAGTTCTGTGGAAACCATGTTATTATTTGGACTTTTTAAAGGAATTAAGAAGTATAGGGCAGAAGTTTTTTCCTGTTCATTCTAAATTGTTTATTTAAAAATAAATGTGAACATGAGGGACTCTAGGTTGATTAATTTGAAAATCAAGTAAATTGTTAAAATCCTGTCCATGACAGTGAACTCTGTATGGGATGCTTTCTAACCACAGGGTCAAGACCTAAATCTCAGCATCCATATCAAAGTATCACATACATTTCTCTCATACTTAATTCTTTCAAATTCTCTCTAATACCTTATCCTCAGAACTATCACTATTAAAAAGCAAACTAAGGCCATAATCACCAAATACTAAAACTATAAATTAAAAATGGCATCCCATTTGTTCATATTATCCTACTGTCTGTTATTTTAGACAGAGTATAATTGGTCATGAATTATTTGCCAGCAGAGCTTAAGAAATTGGTTCAATTGAATAACCCAAGGAACCTCTGCTTCCTCAACATGAAACACTAATATGTGGTAAACATTATTTTCTGGACGTATTTTTTTCAGTGATGTGTTTAAGATTTATGGGGTCATTTTTTGTGATTATTTCTGATGTTTCCCAACTACATTCACCATTTTCAGAACTTAAGGCATCAGGTCCAACTCACTAAATCATGTCTAGCCTTCTCATAATTCACTGTAGCAGTGCATTAACTGGACCAGAACCACTCTGTGTTGCCATCTGCAAAGCAAGGTCTGGAACATAGAAAACTTTTAGTATTGAACCAATTTAGTGCAATTTCATCTTTTATAAAAGTCACCTTGAATTTTTATCCACCAATACATCTATTTCTCCTCATTTCACTCAACTCTTTCTAATATTGTAGAAATTCAATTTTAATGAATGCATTTTAAAATAAACATTAGAAATATGACAAGTTTTTACTTTCTTCATATTAAGCCAGTTAGTTTTAAAATGTAATTTGCCTACCAAGATTTAATTCCCAACTGTGAATATTTCATTTATAAAATGCTCATATTATGTTAGACACATTGCATGTAGGGCAATTCCAAAATAAACACTATGCAATATTGTCAGACATCTAAAATTTAAACCAGCAAGGTAAGGAAACAATCTGTTCACACATCATATTATATATAATCACATTAATTTCAAATGAGTATTGATGCTCTTGACCTAAGCTTATGGTGATGTTTATCTTTGTAATATCTTTGTAATTTCTTCATTAAGGCCATATTTATATAGAGCAGTATTAGACAATAATTTGTTAGGGTGATGAAACACATTTTTTTGTAAATAATGTAAATATCTTTGTCAATTATAAAAACCATTTGCATTATGAAACTGTTCTTCACATAATTCTAAGAAACTTTTCAAAGCTAGTGTTCAGTAACATCTTACAGATAAATTTCAAAGTTTTAGTTAATGGTGGAGACCATTTGTGTGCATTGACAAAAAGTTCATGTTAGTTGTACTTTACATCACTTGAAAGAAAGGTCTATAAATCAATCATGGAGAACAAAGATATTTTACAAGGAGAAATGTAATGAATAGGCTAATCATTCTTTTTTCTGTCTTTACATTAGAAGAACAATATGAATGACCAAAATAAAGCTCCAGCAATCACCTATAACTTACTAATGTTAATCCCAAATGATATTTTTATGGGACAAAATCATACTATGTGATGTTCTGTGTGTGCTTTTATGTCTCCAGCATATCTATACAAGACACACAGAGATCAATAAATCAGACTTGAAAGTAAAAATTTAAAATCATTGCCTCTCACCTTTAGTCTCCTCTCCTAAGGCCTATTTCTCCCTATTGCCCTCTAGGTTTTCACAAAAAGACCAGAAAAATAGAAAAGGGGAATTAATTCTTGACAGAGTGCAGAACTAGGCTAAAGTAATATTGATATCTAAGGCTCTTAGATCTGTTATTAGAAAATAAATTATGTTAAATTCACCAACATAGACCCTGGCAGGTTGGCTCAGCAGTAGAGCAACAACCTGGTATGTGGAAGTCCCAACTTCTATTCCCAATCAGGGCACAGAGGAGAAGCAACCATCTGCTTCTCCACCCCTTCACCCCTTCTTTCTCTCTCTCTCTCTTCTACTCCCACAGCCATGGCTTGAATGGTTTGAGCAAGTTGGCTCTGGGTACTGAGGATAGCTCCATCTTCACCTCAGGTGCTAAAATAGCTCAGTTGCCAAGCAATAGAGCAGTGGCCCCAGATGGGCAGAGCATCGCCCTGTAGGGGGCTTGCCAGGTAGGTCCCGGTCTGGGCACATGAGGGAGTTTGTCTCTCTGCCTCCCTGTTTCTCACTTAGTTAAAAAAAATTCACCAACATAAATAAATTACTGATTATTTTAAACCTTTTTGTTATTTCATTCAGCTGTCTCTATTTCTACAACTGTGGGTGTTGTGCCTACATCTTTCACTCGACTGGTAATTAGGGCAAACTCATACATGATGTTGTATAAACCAGGGGTCAGAAAACTTTCAGAAGCATTTAGACAAGCAGCAATTGTCTCTTCTCTTCCCAAGGATGATTAAAAATGTGATTAGGAACACCTATAAGTCTGAGGCCATTAATTCTCCATCATCTTCTCTACTACATGAGGAATGAGTCAGCCTGCAGGATTCTTGCTTAAAAACACAATAATCCTACTGGAAAAGATTGCTCCTTAATTTTCATTGTTAATTATACTAAGCTCTGTTTACGACCAAAGTCAACTGTATAGTTTTATCTAAGATAAGTCTCTATAGGACCCTGTGGGAGAAGTTGTAAGGGGACAGACAATAAACATGTTCCCATTCTATATTGTAGAATTGTCTGAGTGTTGTTGTTGTTGTTTTTCAGGCATATGAATGTCAGCTGAACTGCTTCCCTAGCCCAGATATCAAGCCAAGGTCAAATGCAAGAGTCCACAGCCCTGACCACGGGGCATTCAGATCCAATCCAAGTTCCTAAGAAAAGTTACAAGGCCAGAAAACTTATCTGCAAGAATGGTGAATATGCCAAGGTTTAATGGAAAATGGGATCCGGACCTATGAAAGGACATGTAGCCACATTTCTTTCTCATCCCTAACTAGGCCTAATCACTCTTATAAAAGAGGCCTGCAAACTGAGGATGTTAAGGTATACTTTAACATCAATTCATACTTTAATGAATTGCTAGCATTTCAATGAAAGTCATTTATATTCACTTCAGTCCTTGTCTCTGTGTACTGGCTTCATAGAGATGGGTAGCACAAGCTCCAGCTTGTTCTGGTAACAAAGTGGCTGGAGAGGATGAGAACCCACAGAGACATAGCAGAAATGCTGCTTCTCTCACTTGATAACTGTATATTGATTACCTCAAAATATTCACCAGGATTAGGCTTGTTCATGCAGTAAATTAGCTGGTTTTGAATACAGCCCTAGTTTACAACTACCTGCATTTGAAAAAGTTATGAGGCAGGTAGTCATACACTTAATTCTTCCTTGAGAAGGATTATAAGAAAAGGTGTGTGTGAGAGAGTAAAAGAGGGTGTGTAAGATAGAGAGAGAGACACAGAGAGAGAGAGAGAGAGAGAGACAGAGGGAAAGAGAGATTGTTCCATTTAAGATAATCTGTTCCATTCCAGTTGGAGGGTTTATATTTCATGTTAAACTGGCTACTGAATGAATGAATGAATGAATGAATGAATGAATGAATGAATGAATGAATAGTGGGTATAAGGGAGAAGGATCATACCAGTCCGATCATTTTAAAATGTAAGTCAGATCACATCACTCATGCAGAGAAGTTGTCAAGAGAAGAGCAAGTCAGAGCTAAAAAGTAAAGAGAACATTCATAGAAGAGGCTCTGTGTAAAGTGCATTTTAATCATGGTTAACCTTATGTTCCTGGGAACAAAGTAAGAGTTTCGAGAAATGGTGATGCAAGGAAGGAGGTAATGGAATTCAAGGATGGGGAGATGAGCAGTGACATCAATCCTGAACTTCTTATGATGAACAGGGATATGGGGCATGATGAGATTTTTGTGTTTGGTCCCAAGGCAGACAGTGATGGCAAAGCTGTGAGTGTTGAGAGGACAGAAGGGTGAGATAGTCTTTTCAGGAATAGAGAGTCCTAATTCACTCCTACTGAAAAAAGTATACCTTAAAAGAGTGTAATCTTTATTAAATGTGGCCTCACTCTGGATTCCCATAAAATAGTGGTCTGCAGTATGCTGACTCCCATCTAACTCTCTTAATGGTGAACACTAAAATGTGATCTTTGAGCATAGGCAAGCACTAGACCCCTAATAAATGGTACACTGCAGGATGCTGATACTCCCAGAGTAGAAGACATCTCATCTGTTGTTGATGGTGATCTGTGGAAGTGGTACTGAAAATTCAGGAATCCTTTTGACACCTGATGGAGTAGAGGTTACCTTTAGGAACACTTTCTCATTTAAAAACAATGTCTATTTATTGATCACTCATGTGCCAGCATCTATAACATCTGTATATAATGCATTCTCATTTAATCCTCTCATTTAATTATACTATCCCCTTCAGTTTAACACTGTCTCATTTTACAGATGAGGAAATTGAGGCTCAGAGCTCTGTGCTCTGGAACACACATCTAGTAACTGGTTAGTCTGGATTTGGATGTTGATCTAAATCAGGGGTCTCAAACTCGCGGCCGTGCGGCCCGCCCACCAATTTTGTGCGGCCCGCAGACTAATCAAACTTCGTGGATTAATCTGCGGGCCAGTCTGCGGGCTGCACAAAATTGGTGGGCGGGCCGCGAGTTTGAGACCCCTGAAAATGATGCAAATTCTTGAACTCATCATTTATACCTTACCATTTCCTGCTAAGAGATCACAACATTGTTACATAATTAAGAAACAAGGAAACTATTCTTAGATGTAATATAAGTAAGCCTTCACCTAGGCAGACCTGTAGGCACCTCTGTGGGAAAATTCCAGGAAGCATTGTCTCCAGTCCAAGGTCCTTCCTTTCAAGAGACTTCAAGAATTAAAATCCTCTATGTGGGCCCTGGCCAGTTGGCTCAGTGAGTAGACCATCAGCCCAGTGTATGGATATCCTGGGTTCGATTCACACACAGTCAGGGCACACAAGAGAAGTGACCATTTGCTTCTCTTCCCCTACCTCTCCCTCTTCTCTTCCTCTTCCCCTCCCACAGCCAGTGGTTCAGTTTGTTCAAGCATTGGCCTCAGGCACTAAGGATAGCTAGGTTGACTCAAGCATTGGCCCCAGACAGGGTTTGCTGGGTAGATCCTGGCTGCGGTGCATGCGGGAGTCCATCCCACGATTTTCCTTCCTCTCACTTTGAAAAAAAATCTCCTATGTGAGGGTCTGAGGATGCCAGTCTTTTTGACCCCATGAGACAAGATCTGGGACAGAATCTCCAGCCTCTATCCATACCCTAAGAGAGATGATTCCCAGCATTGGAGAATCTTCCCATACCATGGGGGAATAAAAGGCTGACACACAGAAAACTAGGACCAGACCAGAGCAAATGAGCCCCCATGGTAGCACACAACCCACCTAACTTCTCTTCCTTTCAATGATTTAGGGAAGCATCTTGGGAATTAAGATAGCCAATGTTTTCTTTATTTTGGGCCTGACTTTGATAGCCCCTGCAATGTGCTGGTAAAAGCCAAAGAGAAAGAATTAATTCTCCCAGGGCCTCTGCCAGAGTTAGGTGATAAGAAGTACCTATTTGGTCTATTCCAGTTCTGTCAATTATAGTTGCCAAAGACCTACAACCCTCAAGGGTTATGCTCAGACAGAGGTAGACAGACAGGCAAGGTACTCAAAGACACAGCCACCAACTCCTGGCAGAAACTGTAGGAATACAAAGGCAAAAGCTCACTGATCATGATCTAATAATAGCTTCAAATGTTTTCTTATCCTGATAACTATTTGTCATGGTAAACTAGTTAGTCAGTTATAATTAAGTTATAGCTGGGTTCATTGAGTAGTTCATGATATAAAATGAAAGTAATGAGGAGGATGACGTCAGAGTAATGGCGGAGTAGGAAGCGATACCGATAAATCTCCCCCAAAACTCAACAAGATCTTCAACCAAAAACAGAAAAACCTATACTTGGAGCCTCCAGATGCTTCACAATACACCCGAAGGTATGGTCGAGTGAAAAATTGGCTAAATATATAACCAAATCCTGAAGGAAATAGGGAGTAAGAAATGCTCCGCCTTCCTCACTAACCTAAACAGGGCGGCTTTCTCTGGTAACTGTGAATATAGAAACTGAGGCGGGCAAAGGGGGTGAATACATCCAGGCCGCGCACAAAAGGCCGAACCAGGCTGTGGCACGGAGATCCTAGTGGAGGAAAAACTGTTCCTGTGGCAAGCCGGGCAATACAAGCTAACACTCGCGCCAAACCCAAACAAAGAAAGACAAGCGGGGCAGCCATTTTACCCGTTCTCCTGGTTGGTGCGCAGTTAGTGGGCGAGAGATCTCTTCCTAAGCCCCAGAAGTGGGTGTCCGTGTTGCCCCACAGAGAGGCAGGGTCAGAGGCCTTTCTGTGGGCCGAAAGCAGAATCTCTGGGCAGCCCCAGCGCCCTGGGAAAGCCGCGCACGGGAGGGAGCGAGAACTAATTCCAACGGTGGAAATTTTCCGTGCTGGTGAGGGTTTCACTCAGGGAAATGCGGCCGGCCTCATATCCTGGTGTGCGCGCGCAGATAGGTAGTGAGTGATTCCTCCGAGTGCCTCGGCAGGGCGCGCCCGTGTTATCGCACAGAGGGGCAGAGTCAGGGGCCTTTGTGTGGGCAAAAGCGGAATCTCGGGCTGCCCCAGCGCCTTGCAAAAGCTGCACACGGGGACGGAGCGAGAGCGAATTCCAGCGCTGCAAATTTCCATGCGGTTGGGGGTTTCACTCAGAGCGTGAGACTACTGGCCGGATATCCTGGTCTGCGCGCACAGATAGTGAATGAGAGTTTCCTCCAAGCACCCTGGAAGTGGGTGCCCGCCTGTGTTACTGGACACAGTGGCAGAGCCAGAGGTCTTTGAGTGGGCGGAAAGCCCGCCTGATTATGCTAGCAGCTCTGACTGACTGAGCCTTACCCAGAGCCCTGTGCTGAGTGGAAATAGAGTGGGGAGTTGCCAGCTCTTTGAACCTCTTACTATCCAGGCAGAGGCAGCAACAACCCCATAGCTGGATTATCAGGCTACTAATTGAGGAAGGAAAGACTAGGAGAAAGGCTCCAGGAACACGGACTCTCTCACTGTCGGAGCCTATGAAAGGTAACGAGCCTTGACTCCCAACGAGACTAAAGCACAATACATGACATTGCCATAGAGACTTATCAACTGCAAACCTCTACCTGAGCGTGCCAAAGGGGCAGAACCTGGGGTACAGAGTCACCGACCAGGAAGAGGGAGAGAAAAGAAAAAGCAAGAAGATAACCTCTCAAAATCAAGAATAATCTGCAGACTTTATAACCTATCCCATTTTATTATATTTGTTCGTTTGTTTCTCTTATCTTCATTCTTGATACTTTTTTTCCTCCTCCAATTTGGCCGATTAACTCTCTGCCAGTCTTACTCTCTCCTCTCCTTGAACTACACTACCCATAAGTGTTACATCTCCCATTATCTTTTTTCTCCTCTTCCTTTCTCTCTATGAGGGTTGCACTCCAAAACCCTTAACTCTCTCTTGCTCCTTTCTTTTTTCTTCTTTTACTGGTTCCCTCTTTTTTTCTCTCTCTCTCTTTCTTTTCTCCCTCTATATTAGTTTCTTCCTTTCTCCTTTACATCTCCTCTCATTCAAACCTCAATAACAAACAAATTATCTTATCTGGGACTCAAACTTATGTTTGTGGCATTTTGGGGGTTTTTTACTTCACCTTTTTAACTCACTAGCAGTGCTCACATCCCTGGCTCTCCATTTTATCTAGTTCTTGTTCCACTAAATACAATAGTATTTTTTTAATTTGTCCCCCCATTTTTCTGTTCTCTTATTCCTCTCATCATAACTCTTAGACAACACCAACACCTAAAAGCAAATCATTTTATTCTTGACCCAAATTTTTTCCTTATTTGCTTTTTGTGGGACCATACCGGCCCCGTTTTTTTTTCTTTTTTGCCACTTTATTACTTTTCCCCAATTCAGGCCCTCCATCACAGGCATTGTTTGTTATAATTCACAGTTCACCACAAGATTTTCTCAAGAAAAAGGGGAGAGGAGAGGAAAAAAGGAGGGGGGGAATAATTTCCTTTTTTAAAAAATTATTATTTTATTTTTCTTTATTTCATTATTAATTTTTTTAAAAAAAAAACAACTCTTTTTGATTTTTTATTTTTTTTAACTTTTTATTCTTTATTAAATCTCATTAATACTATCAACAAAACCACCCTCAGATGCCATTAAGGAAGAGAAAATCGAATATCATGGATACAAAAGAAAGAGAGGTAACACAGCTAGATGAGGAAAAATCTATGGAGAAAAAATTTAATATATTGGAAACCTTGGAGCTAAATGACAGAGAATTCAAGATAGAAATCCTAAAAATCCTCCGAGATATACAAGAAAACACAGAAAGGCAATTTAGGGAGCTCAGAAAACAACTCAATGAACACAAAGAATATATGTCCAAAGAAATTGAAACTATAAAAACAAATCAAACAGAGATGAAAAACTCAATTCACGAGCTGAAAAATGAAGTAACAAGCTTAGCTAATAGAACAGGTCAGATAGAAGAGAGGATTAGTGAAATAGAAGACAAGCAACTTGAGGCACAACAGAGAGAAGAAGAAAGAGACTCAAAAATTAAAAAAAATGAGATAGCCCTACAAGAATTATCTGACTCCATCAAAAAGAATAACATAAGAATAATAGATATATCAGAGGGAGAAGAGAGAGAAAATGGAATGGAGAACATACTCAAACAAATAATAGATGAGAACTTCCCAAGCCTGTGGAAAGAACTAAAGCCTCAAATTCAAGAAGCAAACAGAACACCGAGTTTTCTTAACCCCAACAAACCTACTCCAAGGCATATCATAATGAAATTGACACAAACCAACAGCAAAGAAAAAATTCTCAAGGCAGCCAGGGAAAAGAAGAATACAACATATAAAGGAAGGCCCATTAGATTATCATCAGATTTCTCAGCAGAAACTCTACAAGCTAGAAGAGAGTGGACCCCAATATTTGAAGTCCTGAAAGAGAGGAACTTTCAGCCACGAATACTATACCCATCAAAGCTATCCTTCAAATATGAAGGAGAAATAAAAACATTCACAGATACAGAAAAGATGAGGGAATTTATCATCAGAAAACCCCCACTCCAGGATTTACTAAAGGGGGTTCTCCAATCAGATACAAAGAACAAAAAAAAAACAGAGCCACAAGTAAAAGCTCCAAGAAGAACACAATAAAACCAAATTTAAACTGTGACAACAACAAAAAGAAAGAGGGGGAGAAGATGGAGATTAACAGTAGCAAAGGACGATGGAGTGCAAAAGTACTCACAAAATAGTTTGCTACAATGAACAGGGTAGGGACCCTTTTCATTACTCAAAGGTAACCACCATTGAAAAAACCACCACAGAAGCACATGAGATAAAAAAGATAGCAACAGAGGAAAGATGTATGGAATACAACCAAATAAAAACAAAAGATAGAAAAACGAAAAAGAAGGATCAAACAAGACACAAAACTAACAGAAAGCAAGACATAAAATGGCAATAGGGAACTCACAAGTATCAATAATTACACTAAATGTAAACGGATTAAACTCACCAATAAAAAGGCACAGAGTAGCAGAATGGATTAAAAAAGAAAATCCAACTATATGCTGCCTACAGGAAACTCATCTAAGTAACAAGGATAAAAACAAATTCAAAGTGAAAGGCTGGAAAACAATACTCCAAGCAAATAACATCCAAAAAAAAAGCAGGTGTAGCAATACTCATATCGGATAATGCTGACTACAAGACAGGAAAAGTACTCAGAGATAAAAATGGCCATTTCATAATGGCTAAGGGGACACTGAATCAAGAAGACATAACAATTCTTAATATATATGCACCAAACCAAGGAGCACCAAAATATATAAGACAGCTACTTATTGACCTTAAAACAAAAACTGACAAAAATACAATCATACTTGGAGACCTCAATACACCGCTGACGGCTCTAGATCGGTCATTCAAACAGAGAATCAACAAAGACATAGTGGCCTTAAACAAAACACTAGAGCACCTGGATATGATAGACATCTACAGGACATTTCATCCCAAAGTGACTGAGTATACATTTTTCTCCAGTGTACATGGATCATTCTCAAGAATTGACCATATGTTGGGCCACAAAAACAACATCAGCAAATTCAGAAAAATTGAAGTTGTACCAAGCATATTTTCTGATCATAAAGCCTTGAAACTAGAATTCAACTGCAAAAAAGAGGAAAAAAATCCCACAAAAATGTGGAAACTAAACAACATACTTTTAAAAAATGAATGGGTCAAAGAAGAAATAAGTGCAGAGATCAAAAGATTTATACAGACTAATGAAAATGACAATACGACATATCAGAATCTATGGGATGCAGCAAAAGCAGTGATAAGAGGGAAGTTCATATCACTTCAGGCATATATGAACAAACAAGAGAGAGCCCAAGTGAACCACTTAACTTCCCACCTTAAGGAACTAGAAAAAGAAGAACAAAGACAACCCAAAACCAGCCGAAGAAAGGAGATAATAAAAATCAGAACAGAAATAAATGAATTAGAGAACAGAAAAACTATAGAAAAAATTAATAGAACAAGGAGCTGGTTCTTTGAAAAGATCAATAAAATTGACAAACCCTTGGCAAGACTTACCAAGGAAAAAAGACAAAGAACTCATATAAACAAAATCCAAAATGAAAGAGGAGAAATCACCACGGACACCGTAGATATACAAAGAATTATTGTAGAATACTATGAAAAACTTTATGCCACTAAATTCAACAACCTAGAAGAAATGGATAAATTCCTAGAACAATACAAACTTCCTAGACTGAGTCAAGAAGAAGCAGAAAGCCTAAACAGACCTATCAGTAGAGAAGAAATAGAAAAAAACATTAAAAACCTCCCCAAAAATAAAAGTCCAGGCCCTGACGCCTATACCAGCGAATTTTATCAAACATTCAAAGAAGACTTGGTTCCTATTCTACTCAAAGTCTTCCAAAAAATTGAAGAAGAAGCAATACTTCCAAACACATTTTATGAGGCCAACATAACCCTCATACCAAAACCAGGCAAGGATGGCACAAAAAAAGAAAACTATAGACCAATATCTCTAATGAATACAGATGCTAAAATACTAAACAAAATACTAGCAAATCGAATACAACAACATATTAAAAAAATAATACATCATGATCAAGTGGGATTCATCCCAGAATCTCAAGGATGGTTCAACATACGTAAAACGGTTAACGTAATACACCATATCAACAAAACAAAGAACAAAAACCACATGATCTTATCAATAGATGCAGAAAAGGCTTTCGATAAAATACAACACAATTTTATGTTTAAGACTCTCAACAAAATGGGTATAGAAGGAAAATATCTCAACATGATAAAGGCCATATATGATAAACCATCAGCTAACATCATATTAAATGGCACTAAACTGAAGGCTTTCCCCCTTAAATCAGGAACAAGACAGGGTTGTCCACTCTCTCCACTCTTATTTAATGTGGTACTAGAGGTTCTAGCCACAGCAATCAGACAAGACAAAGAAATAAAAGGCATCCATATCGGAAAAGAAGAAGTAAAGGTATCACTTTTTGCAGATGATATGATCCTATACATCAAAAACCCCAAAGAATCCACAAAAAGACTACTAGAAACAATAAGCCAATACAGTAAGGTCGCAGGATACAAAATTAACATTCAGAAGTCAATAGCCTTTCTATATGCCAACAATGAAACAACTGAGAAGGAACTCAAAAGAATAATCCCCTTCACGATTGCAACAAAAAAAATAAAATACTTAGGAATAAACATAACAAAGAATGTAAAGGACTTATATAATGAAAACTATAAACCATTGTTAAGGGAAATTGAAAAAGATATAATGAGATGGAAGAATATACCTTGTTCTTGGCTAGGAAGAATAAATATAATCAAGATGGCTATATTACCCAAAGCAATATAAAAATTCAATGCAATTCCCATCAAACTTCCAATGACGTTTTTTAAAGAAATAGAGCAAAAAATCATCAGATTTATATGGAACTATAAAAAACCCCGAATAGCCAAATCAATCCTAAAGAAAAAGAATGAAGCTGGGGGCATTACAATACCTGACTTCAAACTCTATTATAGGACCACTACAATCAAAACAGCATGGTATTGGCAGAAAAATAGACACTCAGACCAATGGAACAGATTAGAAAGTCCAGAAATAAAACCACATATATATAGTCAAATAATTTTTGATAAAGGGGCCAACAACACACAATGGAGAAAAGAAAGCCTCTTCAATAAATGGTGCTGGGAAAACTGGAAAGCCACATGCAAAAGAATGAAACTGGACTACAGTTTGTCCCCCTGTACAAAAATTAACTCAAAATGGATCAAAGATCTAAACATAAGACCTGAAACAATTAAGTACATAGAAGAAGACATAGGTACTCAACTCATGGACCTGGGTTTTAAAGAGCATTTTATGAATTTGACTCCACAGGCAAGAGAAGTGAAGGCAAAAATTAATGAATGGGACTACATCAGACTAAGAAGTTTTTGCTCAGCAAGAGAAACTGATAACAAAATAAACAGAAAGCCAACTAAATGGGAAATGATTTTTTCAAACAACAGCTCAGATAAGGGCCTAATATCCAAAATATACAAAGAACTCATAAAACTCAACAACAAACAAACAATCCCATAAAAAAATGGGAAGAGGATATGAACAGACACTTCTCCCAGGAAGAAATACAAATGGCCAACAGATATATGAAAAGATGCTCATCTTCTTTAGCTATTAGAGAAATGCAAATCAAAACAGCAATGAGATACCACCTCACACCTGTTCGATTAGCTATTATTAGCAAGACAGGTAATAGCAAATGTTGGAGAGGCTGTGGAGAAAAAGGAACCCTCATACACTGTTGGTGGGAATGTAAAGTAGTACAACCATTATGGAAGAAAGTATGGTGGTTCCTCAAAAAACTGAAAATAGAACTACCTTATGACCCAGCAATCCCTCTACTGGGTATATACCCCAAAAACTCAGAAACATTGATACATAAAGACACATGCAGCCCCATGTTTATTGCAGCATTGTTCACAGTGGCCAGGACATGGAAACAACCAAAAAGCCCGTCAATAGATGACTGGATAAAGAAGATGTGGCACATTTACACTATGGAATACTACTCAGCCAAAAGAAATGATGACATAGGATCATTTATGACAACATGGATGGACCTTGATAATATTATACTAAGTGAAATAAGTAAATCAGAGAAAACTAAGAACTGTATGATTCCATACATAGGTGGGACACAAAATTGAGACTCATGGACATAAATAAGAGTGCAGTGGTTACCAATGGGAGGGGAAGGAAAGAAAGGGAGGAGGTGGGGGGAAGGAGGGGCATAAAGAAAACCAACTGAAGGGTGACAGAGGACAATCTGACTTTGGGTGATGGGTATACAACATAATCAAATGTGAAAATAATCTGGAGATGTTTTCTCTGAATCTATTTACTCTGATCAATGTCACCCTATTAAAATTAATTGTCTAAATAAAATAAAAAAATCAAAAACAAAAAACAAATTCTCTTATTTTTCAAAGCAATTCATAGGCTTACATAAATAGAAGTGTGAGAAGGAGATCAGGTATGGCTCTGCCTTTCTTTGTGTTGGTTTTTCCCTCAAGCATACCACTTCACATATTGACAAGGTGGCCCAGGGAGGGTCAGGCTTACCTGGTGCTTAGAGTCCACAGTGCCTTTTCTCTGATTGTTAAAATGGTAAAAATCGGGGAAGAGATTTGATGGTCTGTAAGGTCCCGCTGCTAGCTGGAGCCCGCGGTGCCTGCGCAGTAGCTATGCCAGAGGACAACCTGGAAGTGGGAGTGCATGTGCCGTTGCCCTCACCGTTATGTAACCTGCTGCCTTATCTATAGCTAATTCAGCCAAAGGAGGGAGTACATACGTGAACTGCCCTACACTGTATAAAAATTGGCCTTGAACAATAAAGTGCTGCTGTGGCTTTGTAATCTTTTCTCATCCACGTCAGCTAGTGTGTCTTCTTTGCCCTGGGCATCACACCTCCCAAGAGGCCCCTGGACCCTGACATGGTCCAAGCTGGGTTTGTGACTTTTCTTTAACCAATCATGTGCCCAATTTTGGGGGAGAGAATCAGCCTTATGTGAGCCATATGGACTGAGAAAGGGGTGGTGGTGATTCTCCAGTGAGATGCTGGGGTTAGAAATCTGAAAATTACAAGGATAAGAAGACGTCTTCTTCATTATCGAGGTTAATCTTCTTATTCATTCTACAAATATGTATGTAGCTGCCTCACTGGCTGCTGGGAGTCCTTCTGTGTATAAGATGGGTTCCTGACTTGGAGGAACTCAAGGTCTAAAGGAGCCTGAGTTCTCAGGAAGGGTCCTCTTAGTCACTTGCAAAGCATCCTTCTGACTTGGAAGGGAGACTGCAGCTCCTCCAGGATGCCTGTTGACACCAGGAATTCTTGCTAGCACTTGCCAACAAGCACCATTTCAGGTTCACAAGGCCTCTCAGTGGACTCGGACAGAACCGGTGATGTATTCGCCCGCGAAGGGGCAAGAAACAGCGTGCCAATACATGACATTGCCATAGAGACTTATCAACTGCAAACCTCTACCTGAGCGTGCCAAAGGGGCAGAACCTGGGGTACAGAGTCACTGACCAGGAAGAGGGAGAGAAAAGAAAAAGCAAGAAGATAACCTCTCAAAATCAAGAATAATCTGCTGACTTTATAACCTATCCCATTTTATTATATTTGTTCATTTGTTTCTCTTATCTTCATTCTTGATACTTTTTTTCCTCCTCCAATTTGGCTGATTAACTCTCTGCTGGTCTTACTCTCTCCTCTCCTTGAACTACACTACCCATAAGTGTTACATCTCCCATTATCTTTTTTCTCCTCTTCCTCTCTCTATGAGGGTTGCACTCCAAAACCCTTAACTCTCTCTCTCTCCTTTATTTTTTCTTCTTTTAGTGGTTCCTTCTTTTTTTTCTCTCTCTCTCTTTCTTTTCTCCCTCTATATTAGTTTCTTCCTTCCTAACCTCAATAACAAACAAATTATCTTATCTGGGACTCAAACTTATGTTTGTGGCATTTTGGGGGGATTTTACTTCACCTTTTTAACTCACTAGCAGTGCTCCCATCCCTGGCTCTCCATTTTATCTAGTTCTTGTTCCACTAAATACAATAGTATTTTTTTAATTTGTCCCCCCATTTTTCTGTTTCCCTCTTATTCCTCTCATCATAACTCTTAGACAACCAACACCTAAAAGTAAATCATTTTATTCTTGACCCAAATTTTTTCCTTATTTGCTTTTTGTGGGTCCATACCACCCCCCCCTTTTTTTTTTTGCCCCTTTATTACTTTTCCCCAATTCAGGCCCTCCATCACAGGCATTGTTTGTTATAATTCACAGTTCACCACAAGATTTTCTCAAGAAAAAGGGGAGAGGAGAGGAAAAAAGGAGGGGGGGAATAATTTCCTTTTTTTAAAAATTATTATTTTATTTTATTTTTATTTCATTATTAATTTTTTTAAAAAAAAACAACTCTTTTTTATTTTTTTTTTAACTTTTTATTCTTTATTAAATCTCATTAATACTATCAACAAAACCACCCTCAGATGCCATTAAGGAAGAGAAAATCGAATATCATGGATACAAAAGAAAGAGAGGTAACACAGCTAGATGAGGAAAAATCTATGGAGAAAAAAATTAATATATTGGAAACCTTGGAGCTAAATGACAGAGAATTCAAGATAGAAATCCTAAAAATCCTCCGAGATATACAAGAAAACACAGAAAGGCAATTTAGGGAGCTCAGAAAACAACTCAAAGAACACAAAGAATATATGTCCAAAGAAATTGAAATTATAAAAACAAATCAAACAGAGATGAAAAACTCAATTCATGAGCTGAAAAACGAAGTAACAAGCTTAGCTAATAGAACAGGGCAGATAGAAGAGAGGATTAGTGAAATAGAAGACAAGCAACTTGAGGCACAACAGAGAGAAGAAGAAAGAGACTCAAAAATTAAAAAAAATGAGATAGCCCTACAAGAATTATCTGACTCCATCAAAAAGAATAACATAAGAATAATAGATATATCAGAGGGAGAAGAGAGAGAAAATGGAATGGAGAACATACTCAAACAAATAATAGATGAGAACTTCCCAAGCCTGTGGAAAGAACTAAAGCCTCAAATTCAAGAAGCAAACAGAACACCGAGTTTTCTTAACCCCAACAAACCTACTCCAAGGCATATCATAATGAAATTGACACAAACCAACAGCAAAGAAAAAATTCTCAAGGCAGCCAGGGAAAAGAAGAATACAACATATAAAGGAAGGCCCATTAGATTATCATCAGATTTCTCAGCAGAAACTCTACAAGCTAGAAGAGAGTGGACCCCAATATTTGAAGTCCTGAAAGAGAGGAACTTTCAGCCACGAATACTATACCCATCAAAGCTATCCTTCAAATATGAAGGAGAAATAAAAACATTCACAGATACAGAAAAGATGAGGGAATTTATCATCAGAAAACCCCCACTCCAGGATTTACTAAAGGGGGTTCTCCAATCAGATACAAAGAACAAAAAAAAAACAGAGCCACAAGTAAAAGCTCCAAGAAGAACACAATAAAACCAAATTTAAACTGTGACAACAACAAAAAGAAAGAGGGGGAGAAGATGGAGATTAACAGTAGCAAAGGACGATGGAGTGCAAAAGTACTCACAAAATAGTTTGCTACAATGAACAGGGTAGGGACCCTTTTCATTACTCAAAGGTAACCACCATTGAAAAAACCACCACAGAAGCACATGAGATAAAAAAGATAGCAACAGAGGAAAGATGTATGGAATACAACCAAATAAAAACAAAAGATAGAAAAACGAAAAAGAAGGATCAAACAAGACACAAAACTAACAGAAAGCAAGACATAAAATGGCAATAGGGAACTCACAAGTATCAATAATTACACTAAATGTAAACGGATTAAACTCACCAATAAAAAGGCACAGAGTAGCAGAATGGATTAAAAAAGAAAATCCAACTATATGCTGCCTACAGGAAACTCATCTAAGTAACAAGGATAAAAACAAATTCAAAGTGAAAGGCTGGAAAACAATACTCCAAGCAAATAACATCCAAAAAAAAAGCAGGTGTAGCAATACTCATATCGGATAATGCTGACTACAAGACAGGAAAAGTACTCAGAGATAAAAATGGCCATTTCATAATGGCTAAGGGGACACTGAATCAAGAAGACATAACAATTCTTAATATATATGCACCAAACCAAGGAGCACCAAAATATATAAGACAGCTACTTATTGACCTTAAAACAAAAACTGACAAAAATACAATCATACTTGGAGACCTCAATACACCGCTGACGGCTCTAGATCGGTCATTCAAACAGAGAATCAACAAAGACATAGTGGCCTTAAACAAAACACTAGAGCACCTGGATATGATAGACATCTACAGGACATTTCATCCCAAAGTGACTGAGTATACATTTTTCTCCAGTGTACATGGATCATTCTCAAGAATTGACCATATGTTGGGCCACAAAAACAACATCAGCAAATTCAGAAAAATTGAAGTTGTACCAAGCATATTTTCTGATCATAAAGCCTTGAAACTAGAATTCAACTGCAAAAAAGAGGAAAAAAATCCCACAAAAATGTGGAAACTAAACAACATACTTTTAAAAAATGAATGGGTCAAAGAAGAAATAAGTGCAGAGATCAAAAGATTTATACAGACTAATGAAAATGACAATACGACATATCAGAATCTATGGGATGCAGCAAAAGCAGTGATAAGAGGGAAGTTCATATCACTTCAGGCATATATGAACAAACAAGAGAGAGCCCAAGTGAACCACTTAACTTCCCACCTTAAGGAACTAGAAAAAGAAGAACAAAGACAACCCAAAACCAGCCGAAGAAAGGAGATAATAAAAATCAGAACAGAAATAAATGAATTAGAGAACAGAAAAACTATAGAAAAAATTAATAG
This sequence comes from Saccopteryx bilineata, assembly GCF_036850765.1. Lineage (NCBI taxonomy): Eukaryota > Metazoa > Chordata > Mammalia > Chiroptera > Emballonuridae > Saccopteryx > Saccopteryx bilineata. The sequence continues at coordinate 75,096,351 of NC_089493.1, forward strand.
AACAAGGAGCTGGTTCTTTGAAAAGATCAATAAAATTGACAAACCCTTGGCAAGACTTACCAAGGAAAAAAGACAAAGAACTCATATAAACAAAATCCAAAATGAAAGAGGAGAAATCACCACGGACACCGTAGATATACAAAGAATTATTGTAGAATACTATGAAAAACTTTATGCCACTAAATTCAACAACCTAGAAGAAATGGATAAATTCCTAGAACAATACAAACTTCCTAGACTGAGTCAAGAAGAAGCAGAAAGCCTAAACAGACCTATCAGTAGAGAAGAAATAGAAAAAAACATTAAAAACCTCCCCAAAAATAAAAGTCCAGGCCCTGACGCCTATACCAGCGAATTTTATCAAACATTCAAAGAAGACTTGGTTCCTATTCTACTCAAAGTCTTCCAAAAAATTGAAGAAGAAGCAATACTTCCAAACACATTTTATGAGGCCAACATAACCCTCATACCAAAACCAGGCAAGGATGGCACAAAAAAAGAAAACTATAGACCAATATCTCTAATGAATACAGATGCTAAAATACTAAACAAAATACTAGCAAATCGAATACAACAACATATTAAAAAAATAATACATCATGATCAAGTGGGATTCATCCCAGAATCTCAAGGATGGTTCAACATACGTAAAACGGTTAACGTAATACACCATATCAACAAAACAAAGAACAAAAACCACATGATCTTATCAATAGATGCAGAAAAGGCTTTCGATAAAATACAACACAATTTTATGTTTAAGACTCTCAACAAAATGGGTATAGAAGGAAAATATCTCAACATGATAAAGGCCATATATGATAAACCATCAGCTAACATCATATTAAATGGCACTAAACTGAAGGCTTTCCCCCTTAAATCAGGAACAAGACAGGGTTGTCCACTCTCTCCACTCTTATTTAATGTGGTACTAGAGGTTCTAGCCACAGCAATCAGACAAGACAAAGAAATAAAAGGCATCCATATCGGAAAAGAAGAAGTAAAGGTATCACTTTTTGCAGATGATATGATCCTATACATCAAAAACCCCAAAGAATCCACAAAAAGACTACTAGAAACAATAAGCCAATACAGTAAGGTCGCAGGATACAAAATTAACATTCAGAAGTCAATAGCCTTTCTATATGCCAACAATGAAACAACTGAGAAGGAACTCAAAAGAATAATCCCCTTCACGATTGCAACAAAAAAAATAAAATACTTAGGAATAAACATAACAAAGAATGTAAAGGACTTATATAATGAAAACTATAAACCATTGTTAAGGGAAATTGAAAAAGATATAATGAGATGGAAGAATATACCTTGTTCTTGGCTAGGAAGAATAAATATAATCAAGATGGCTATATTACCCAAAGCAATATAAAAATTCAATGCAATTCCCATCAAACTTCCAATGACGTTTTTTAAAGAAATAGAGCAAAAAATCATCAGATTTATATGGAACTATAAAAAACCCCGAATAGCCAAATCAATCCTAAAGAAAAAGAATGAAGCTGGGGGCATTACAATACCTGACTTCAAACTCTATTATAGGACCACTACAATCAAAACAGCATGGTATTGGCAGAAAAATAGACACTCAGACCAATGGAACAGATTAGAAAGTCCAGAAATAAAACCACATATATATAGTCAAATAATTTTTGATAAAGGGGCCAACAACACACAATGGAGAAAAGAAAGCCTCTTCAATAAATGGTGCTGTGAAAACTGGAAAGCCACATGCAAAAGAATGAAACTGGACTACAGTTTGTCCCCCTGTACAAAAATTAACTCAAAATGGATCAAAGATCTAAACATAAGACCTGAACCAATTAAGTACATAGAAGAAGACATAGGTACTCAACTCATGGACCTGGGTTTTAAAGAGCATTTTATGAATTTGACTCCACAGGCAAGAGAAGTGAAGGCAAAAATTAATGAATGGGACTACATCAGACTAAGAAGTTTTTGCTCAGCAAGTGAAACTGATAACAAAATAAACAGAAAGCCAACTAAATGGGAAATGATTTTTTCAAACAACAGCTCAGATAAGGGCCTAATATCCAAAATATACAAAGAACTCATAAAACTCAACAACAAACAAACAATCCAATAAAAAATGGGAAGAGATATGAACACACACTTCTCCCAGGAAGAAATACAAATGGCCAACAGATATATGAAAAGATGCTCATCTTCTTTAGCTATTAGAGAAATGCAAATCAAAACAGCAATGAGATACCACCTCACACCTGTTCGATTAGCTATTATTAGCAAGACAGGTAATAGCAAATGTTGGAGAGGCTGTGGAGAAAAAGGAACCCTCATACACTGTTGGTGGGAATGTAAAGTAGTACAACCATTATGGAAGAAAGTATGGTGGTTCCTCAAAAAACTGAAAATAGAACTACCTTATGACCCAGCAATCCCTCTACTGGGTATATACCCCAAAAACTCAGAAACATTGATACATAAAGACACATGAAGCCCCATGTTTATTGCAGCATTGTTCACAGTGGCCAGGACATGGAAACAACCAAAAAGCCCGTCAATAGATGACTGGATAAAGAAGATGTGGCACATTTACACTATGGAATACTACTCAGTCATAAGAAATGATGACATCGGAACATTTACAGCAAAATGGTGGGATCTAGATAACATGATACGAAGCGAAATAAGTAAATCAGAAAAAACCAGGAACTGCATTATTCCATACGTAGGTGGGACATAAAAGTGAAACTAAGAGACATTGATAAGAGTGTGGTGGTTACGGGGGGGAGGGGGGAATGGGAGAGGGAAAGGGGGAGGGGGAGGGGCACAAAGAAAACAAGATAGAAGGTGACAGAGGACAATCTGACTCTGGGTGACGGGTATGCATCATAATTGAACGACAAGATACCCTGGTCTTGTTATCTTTGAATATATGTATCCTGATTTATTGATGTCACCCCATTAAAAAAATAAAATTATTTAAAAAAAAAAAAAGTAATGAGGAGTCAATTGAATAGGCAAAGACACTCATACCGAGCTAAGTAACATAGACTTTAATTCACTCACGGTTAAGAGGAGTGGCTGGCTAAGTCTAGGTCCTCACTTTGGCAGGGCCCCAAATGAACTTGCTTGGAGAGGTGGAGTGCTTTGTGGCAGCTGCCACACGATCGTGATGGCTGATGTGGAGTCTGTGTTCGAGTCTCGGGCAACTGACTTGATCTTCACCCCAGCTATTTATATCATATATGGTTTCACCACTTGTCACGTTATAGGGTAACTCACTTGGGGAAATTCCACTCATAATCATGGTTCAATACATACGTTATCTCAGGGTTACATGCTTGGGGGAATTTCCATCTTAATCACAGTCTTACATACATAGTTATCTTGGGAAGTCACACATGGGTATAGCTAATTTTATTAATACACTCATTATCAATTTTGACACTCTAAGCCTTGGCACACATTTCAAACATATAGAGTTATCTCAAAAGGGCATAAACCAGTTATACCTAAATCACTATTAGTTTCATTTTTACATTTTACATTAATTTGATTTTGTTTATTATAACACTATTCATTTGAATATTGTTTAATGTCCTTCGGGTTTTTTTCTCTGTTCCTATCTTCCCCTAACTTGCCAAGCCACACATGCCACTTGAGACATGGAAAATTTTCTGCACACAGGATGGCTCACCACTTGCCTTCTTTTCAACTTATTCTCAATGACCCTGAAGTGCTCTACATAAAAAAAAAAGAAAAAAAGCAATTGCATGCTTCAATTCTGCATGTGATGTGTTATTAAAAGGCATATGGAAATAGCATTTTTCCACTTATACTCATTCCTTAAGATTCATATCTAAAGGAAGAATTCTGGCCCAGAGATGTCATTGAAAGAATATAAAATGCTATTTAGCAAACTACTATAAAATATTTATAACATGTTGAAACTATACCAAAAAAGTGGTATTTAAAACTACCAGAGTTAAAGTGACTGCTATGAGTTGTGAGCATGATGTTTCATTTCCCCAGAGATACATTAAAAATTTTGTGTTACAAAAAAACTGCTCCAATAACTGACTGCATTGAACAAATGTTCTTCCCATTCAGTTCCCTGAGGTGACTGAGAAGTCATTATTAACTCTCCTTGAAATGTTCAGGTTACATACATGATTGCTTCCACTTAATAGGATTGCAAATCTGTCTTAAATTGCCCAAAAAGCTGCCTTTATACTTGAAGCTAATTAGACTGAAGTCCTTACTAAATTTACTGATTTCTAAATTCCCTTAATCCAGGTGATGAAGCCTTAACTGAATGCAAAATACTACACAGGTGTTTCAAAAAGTTTCATCTCTAATCGAAGAGGTATGGAACCAAGCCAAAATGTCTCCAGTTCCTACAAGCATGAGGACCTGGGGAAGCTTCGGCAGCATACAGACCTGGACTAGCATTCTGACCTAGACCTTCAGCTCAACCCAGCCCAGAGTTGGAGTTTACTATTAAGAAGATAATGCTTATTTCATAGGTTTGTGGGGGGGATAAAAGCATTTACTTTATAGAGTGCTTGACACTTAGTAATTACTCAAATGTTGATTAAATCCATTCCTTTATCCTAAAGGTCACTAATACAACACCTGAGGACCCAACCACAAGTGGGCTAGGGAGAGCCAGACGGGCTGACTGGGCCCTCATCGCCCCCTCCCAAGGAGCAGCGACTACTCAGCACTCCTGAAGAAGATGGCTGCAATGTCACTGAAACTTCTGGTATTTCCCTCATTGCAGCAAGTTTGAATTTTTATGTGAAAATACCTCAACTTTTAACTATTAATTTAAATCTTTTTTAAAACACTGTGTAGTTATTATAAAACACACCTGCTAGGACAATTTCAGCTGTATACCACAAGCTTGTAAAGCCAGTTTTTATCTTTTTTCTGTTATTTACATAATCAGGAAAAAGCCCTCCCCCCACCAAAAAAAAAAAAAAAAGACTGAAAAAAAAGTCAAGGCTAGATAATTCTATAGCAAAACTCAGAAGGGAATACATAATTGGCATGCCCTATAGACCAGAAGGTTTTAGGCAACATGGTTAAAGGGAGCTAACTTTGTTAAAATAGTTTTCACATTACAGAATTTGGACTGCATATATTGAATCATTCTAGCCTAAAGTGGCTATTTTCAAACCTGGCTGCACTCTTGATTCACTTAGGAGGCTTTTTACAAACACCAATGGCTAGTTCCTACATTCAGAAATTCTAATTTACTTGCTGTACAGTGGGACCCACGTGTGTGTTATAGTTTTTAAAAGAATCTTCCACTTTCCTACCCCTCTCCTCCACTTTCAGTGGAGATTAAGAAGCAGATATAAAGCAGTGTCTCTAAAACTGGGTGGATTTTTTTTTTTTTTGCACTTAGACTTACAGAATCAAAAACTTACAGAATCAAAAAGCCGGAGGTAGGACTGAGGACTTCACCTTGTTAATTTGCTTCCACATAATTCTGATGCAGGTGGTCCACAGAGCACTCTTAAGAATTTTGCTAATGTTTGGGTTGAAACACAATGCTTTCATCCTATTTTGTATGTTCAATATGTGCAGATTTTTTTAGTATCATGGCATAAGATGGGGTAGTAGGGAAGGGTCAGAAATGTCCTCACCAGGAAGCCTCATGGGACTGACATGGGGATTAAATCTGAAGTGGTGGCACAGTGGATAGAGCATCGGCCTAAAACTCAGAGGATCCAGGTTCAAACCCCAAGGGCACCAGCTTGAGCACAGGGTTGCTGGCTTAAGCATGGAGTCATAGACAGGACCACACGGTCACTGGCTTGAGCCCAGAGGTCACTATCTCAGCTGGAGCCCTCTGTCAAGGCACGTATAAGCAATCAATGAACAACTATGAGTCAATGCTTCTCATCTCTCTCCTTTCCTGTCTGCCTCTCTCTCTCTCTCTCTCTCTCTCTCTCTCTCTCTCTCACACACACACACACACACACACACACACACACCTGATGTAAGAGTCCCTGGACGAGGGCAGCAAAGTGGTAGCTAAGGCAAAGCAATACAGCAGAGAGTCAGGCACTTATTATTTCCGGAGGCCTTTGCCCATGCAAGTAACACTAAGAAACACAAGCATGAGAGTATATTTGCCATCAGGAAGGCGGTGGCTACTTCTGAGAAAGCCACCCAGCAGAAGGACCCTCGCTGTGGGAGGAAGGTGAAGGATGGAGGTGGGGAGAGCAGAGGCAGGGGGTGAAGGGCTGAGGATGGCAGTGGTAGCAGGTAGGGGAGCTCAAGGAGCTTAGCTATCCACAGGCATTCACAACAAGGCCTGACTGTTGGCAGGATTTTCAAAGCAGAACTCATAAGTGGGAAAGAGGCAGCACGCCACAGAGCAAATATATGCCTCGTTGTTTCCCCCTACTGTTAATAGTTTTTCACTCTTTTTCTCCTTGTTTCCCATTGTTGGGAGTCAAATACAATATTTCTGTGGGTTGGATATGTTTAGCAAAGTAAATGGACTCACTTTGTTTATAATTCACCGGCATGCCACATTTTTGCTAAACATCAAATCATTCTTAAAAGGTTTGCTTTCATGGGCCTCTCAATCAATGTGATTACCTGAACACCTATTTTTTATCAGAGTTGTGGCCTAGGTGTCACAGTGTGAGAGAGGCAATGAAGAGACACACAAATTTGTCCTGAATGCCACCCCAAACCTCCCCATCTGCCATAAACACAACTGGAAATGACAAGAGAATACAGGCCAGGAAATGAGAGGGAAGTGCAAATTCTCTCCTATATTGTACCTTCTTTATAATGCCGGTGTTCTTGGGCTACTGCCAAGGTCATTCAGGTGGCAGCAGGGATTAGCACCACATGGGTCGTGGGTCGTGGGTCAGAGGAGCCTCAGGTGACTCCCATACTGCTGAGAATCAGAAAACACTTGAAGGCATTTTCTGGAGTTGTGAATGCCTCAAACAAAAGTCATTTTCCTTACAGAAAAGTGAGGGTGGATTCTTTCTCTCAGTGAGTTGTTCTTTTCCTCGCAGGCACCAAAGTGGTGCTGCTTATGCCCTGAGATCTCTGGGCTGTTGATTTAAAGCAACTATCTGTTTTTACCTGCAACCCGCCCTTCTTCCACAAAACTACTGGTCAACAGGCAAATCTGAGTAGTAGGATCTCACCAGTGACACAGTATTGGCTACTGGGTCAATCTTTCTAATTTCTCTTCCTTTAAAACAAAGGTCCTTCCCAGGAGGCTCCCATATCACTCAAGTAATAAATTTGGGTAGGCATGTTTCCTGTTATGCTCAGATGTCTAGACACAATTTACACACAAGTAATACCTAGTATCCACACTCACAATGAAAAGTTTAAAGATGTGTAGGTATCTATCATTTACTTCTGCTGTCATGTTCATGATGAACAAGATGCACAAAATTTGCTAACTGCAAGTAATCTAGAGAGAGTTGAAGGCAGAAAATATATGACAGTAACTAGATGAACTGATTTCATATGTATACAACAGCCCAGTGGCTATTTGCTTTCTGGTTTTTAAGATGTACAGCCTCCTCAATTCCCTTGAACTGTCCCACTCCTCATATCCAGCAGGAGAGCCATTGGCTTTGTCTTTCTGCTTCTTTTATTTTTCACTTCACATATTTTTTTATTAATTTTAATGGGGTGACATTGATAAATCAGGGTACATATGTTCAGAAAAAACATCTCCAGATTATTTTGACATTTGATTATGTTGCATACCCCTCACCCAAAGTCAAATTGTCTTCTTGAAAGACTTCTTTCTTGCCTTTAACATAGTTACTGTAGTTTCCTAATAAGCTTTTGTTCTGATTCCCCACATCAGCAGTGAGACACTGTGCCCCTTTTGAAAGATATATCTTGTTTTTTGTATTTTTCTTAAATAAGAAGGTGACAGAGGACAATCTGACTTTGGGTGATGGGTATGCAACATAATTGAAAGACAAGATAACCTGGACTTGTTGATCTTTGAATATATGTATCCTGATTTATTGATGTCGCCCCATTAAAAAAAAATTATAATAGAAGCAGGGAGGCATGCTCCCAACTGGGATCCATCCTGCAAACCCACTAGGGGGTGATGCTCTGCCCAGTGTGGCTGTTGCTTCATTGCATCTGGAACCATTTTAGTGCCTGAGGAGAGGCCATAGTGCCATCCTCAGCACCAGGGCCAGCCTGCCCCAGTGGAGCCTTGGCTGCAGGAGGGGGAAAGAGAAATAGAAGAGAGAGGGGGAGGGGTGAAGAAGCAGTTGGTTGCTTTTCCTGTGTGCCCTGACCGGGAACCGAACCTGGGACATCCACACACCAGGCCTGTGCTGTACCACTGAGCCAACTAGCCGGGCTGAAAGATATCTTTTTTAAAAAACTCTTTCCAATACTTTTTCATCTCTAGTGTACATCAGAATCAACAGGGGGACTTATGAAAGCACATCGCTGGGCCCCATTCTTACAGTTTCTGATTGAGTAGGTCTGGAGTGGGACCCTAGAATTTGCATTTCTAACACAATCTCAAGTGATACTGAGGCTGCTGGCCCGGGCACCACTTTCTGAGAACCACTGCTTCAAACCAACATCCAGTTCCTTTGGATTTATGAGCTGAGGGGAGAATGGAATGTCACAATGAACTTGCTTAAGGCAGATGTTAGAATTGTGTATATTTGTTTGTCTCAGAAAGTATCTCACCTTGAGCCTGCACCTCCTGGGCATTGTCTCCAGTTCTCCTGCCACATTGTGTGTATTCTGGCTTTGGTTGTGTGTAATGCTGGTGGCCAAGGCCAGGCAGGGTCACACTGGATTCAGGAAGACTATAGAGGAACTGTGGAACCAGAAAGCCTTGGGCCATTCCCATTTATTTGAGTCTCATAATGGTGGATGAGCACACAGGCAGGGGAAACCTCTTCTCACAACTGCAGGGAACAAACAGCAAAATGGCCCCTAACAGTGGCGGCCAAGGAATCTCCAATCTGCCCTGAGTAAAACCACCCATAGCCTTACATAGGTTATGCATACATGGCTTTGCCATGTGCTCACACACAAATCATACAAAGTACAAGCAAGCAAGACTAACACAGCTGTTTTCCCAACATGGTGAGAATTAGAATAGGATGTTTCTGTAGACTTTTCAGACACCTAGTTATAATACCTCCATCTGTTGAACAGTAGCTTGAAAAATCTTTAAAACAAAGCTTTAGTGTTGTTTCCTGCTAGCTTTACAAAATATAAAGTGGAAGATTACAGAAGCAGACAGACTAGTAGCCTTAGGTTCCCTGTGCATCTGTGAGGTCAAAACGCCTAATTGCACCAACCATAATTACAGTTACCCTTGAGTTCTTCTCCTCACATATAAAGTTGAAGAGAGAGTTATTAAAAGACTATTTTAAAAACACACTATGGGCTCATTGCTGGACTTCATCAGCCCATCCTAGCAGCCATGACTTTTCAAATAAATTTTAAAACCACATTTAGTCTGCAGGCAATTATAAATAGCACTCAAAATAAACATTAAGAAAATACAAAAATGTTTACTTTCCAAGCAGTGAACATTTATGTCTTACCCTAGTTTCATTAACACAGAGTTTTAATGATGTAAGTATAATCATTAATGGGCTGGGGCTAAGACTCAATGGAGAAACAATTACTAACTGCTCTGTTGGTGAAAAAAAAAAAACCCATGTTCTAACTAACCTGTAGAATAGGCTTAATGCTGGAACTACAGGAATCTAGGCTTTCCCCACTCCCCAGTCTGGAGAAGGTAATAATTCAAAGTAAAGAAATGCATGCAAAATATGAGGTCGGCTATTTATAAAGCCTCATGTAAGTTGGAAAAGAAAAAAGGCCAGGAATATGACAGGATATCCTGCAGTTCTGTTCTATGCAGCAGCCACTCTGACAGGACAGGCTGTACAGAGGCTGTAGATGCTTTCACAAATGCCTGCTTGAGGTTTTTCAACAGATCCTTTATCTTTCAGCATCCTTTCTAAAACTTTAACTAAATCAAAGAGTAACAATTTGTTCAATACTCAACAAATGTTCACTAGCACCTTGTAATGCTAGTGGCCAAGGTCAGGCAGGTTCACATTGGATTTGGGCAGAAGGTAGAGGAACTGTGGAGCCAGAAAGCAGCAGGCCAGTCCCATTTATTAGAGTCTCTCAATGGTGGACATCAAACAGGCAGGGGGAAACGGCTTCTCCTGGCAGCAGATGAACGAACAGCAAAACAGCACCTCACAGTGGTGGGCAAGCAATTCGCAATCCATCCTGAATGAAAGCAGCCATGGCTTTATATATTCAGACGTAGCCCTGCCACATGCTCTTGCACTAATCATGCAGAGTGCAAGTGAGCAAGCTTAACACAGCTGTTTTCCCTACATTACACCCCTTTAGGGTTGCTCGCCTCACAGTCTATGTGACAGATACCTTCTGCGATGGACCCTGTGTGAGAAGTGAGGTACATTACATCACAGAAACAGTACAGACCACAGTAACCAAATAGCAAAGGCACAAACTATGCCAAAAATGACAATAATTACAATGGTGCCCTTCATAATGTCTCTCTGAGCACTCTTCTCAGGGAGTTTACTGGAGGCCCACCTCTAGTCCTCTACCCCACAGTAGGTGGGAAGACCTGTACAGTCCAGGGCCATGTCCATTGAAGAATGTTGTTGGTGCATCTCTGTAACTGGATGGGAGCAACTACATGGTACAGGAGGGGCTGCACAGGTGCCCCCTCATCAGGGTCTCTAATTACTCTCCACAGTGGCATTTCCATCCAGCAAGGGAGCTGGTTTCCCCCTCTTATCTCAGTCCCTGCTTCAAAAGTCCATTATACCTCTCAATGATCACTCCATGATTGAAAGCTCAGCTGTCTGTGCAAATCACCAAGATAAAGGTCCATTACAGGAAACTAGCTATACAGCTCTTTATTAATGTACCTCAGTGGCTTGCCATAAGCACTCTCTCCTTTGCCACAAGCCCCACCCAAACCTCTCAGCAAGCTTACAAGGCCTGGCAGGGTCAATTTTAAGGGTGTGCTGCCTTGACTGTTCACTTAGCTGCTGCTGTAAAAAGATGCCTATTATCTTATAAGGCCAACACCTGCTTCACATTACAAGGGGACTAGTAGATTACCAATTTTACATGGGGCCTCTTCCCCCCACCCATCCCTGTTAGATGAGTCCCTTGGCCTTTCCCCTATTCCAACTAGAAGAACAACAGGTCTTGGGGGTCCTCCTTTCCCACAGTTGTCTTCATCATATAATCCTGCAACCATGCTATCCAAACACCAGCCATTTTCTTGGCAGCTGCTGAGGCTGCCCACTCCTCTTGCTTTTTCAGTGACTAGAATGTTTGTTCCAGCTTAAGCTGCCACCAAAGCTCTAACAGGACTCTATTAGATTTGCCATCTAATTTATCTCTGTCTGCCCAGCCACAATCAAATCTACCTATGTCTGTGTTCAGGTAACCTTTATAGGCCTGTTTCCCTTATTAGTTGGGAAGAGGAGTACAGCATGAGCAGCAGTCCACATAGCCTTATAGTTTCATGCTGCCTCCACCTTCCCCACATCTGCCACTGTCTGTGTAACAGTGTTGATGGGATGCCCCACATAGGGGCTAATATAGCCACTAGTGACCCCAAAAAAGATTGATATGGCACTACAGAGAATAAGGTCCCTCATCCCTGCCATAAATACTTTCTCATCTGGTTCATGAGACCTCAAGTTGAAAGCAGCATTCCTCATACCCAGTTCCCAGTGGACCTGCTGCAATTCAGTATATGACTACCACTGATTCAATGCCCCTGGCAAGTCTTCAGCATTCTGCCAGACTATACAAATGGCAGCCATCACACATTCTAATAGGGCATGGTTTCCTAGGTTGTCATGGCAGTTCTGAAGACCCTGAATCAAGGAGGACTGAGTGATAATGGTAATTTCTCCATCCCTGTTCTGGAAAACATGATGCCATTCACTTCCTATGTCCCACAACGACAGCAACCAAGCTTCCAGGGATTCAGTGGGTTTCTGCCTGAATTTCTCCTCTAACTCCATCAAATCTGCCTGGCTGTAGGGCTGGACCACAAAATGCTCAACTACTTGAAAAAGAGTTGATGAGGATTGCATTAAATTTTCATATTGCTTTGGGTAGTATGACCATTTTAATTATATTGATTCTTCCAATCCATAAACATAAAATATTTTTTCATGTCATTGTGTCATTTTCAATTCCCTTCAAAATTCTTTGAAGTTTCCAGTATATCGGCCCTTCACATCCTTTGTTAAATTTATTCTTAGATACACACACATATACACACACACACACACACGTGCAATTGTAAAAGGAATTGTTTTAGATATATGAAAAGATGCTCAGCTTCATTAGTTATTAGAAAATGCAAATCAAAACTACAATGAGATACCACCTCACCCCTGTTAGATTAGCTATTATCAACAAGACTGGTAATAGCAAATGTTGGAGAGGCTGCGGAGAAAAGGGAGCTCTCATCCACTGTTGGTGGAACTGTAAAGTAGTACAGGGGGAAAGTATGGTGGTTCCTTAAAAAACTGCAAATAGAACTACCTTATGACCCAGCAATCCCTCTACTGGGTATATACCCCAAAAACTCAGAAACATTGATACGTAAAGACACATGTAGTCCCATGTTCATTGCAGCACTGTTCACAGTGGCCAAGACATGGAAACAACCAAAAAGCCCTTCAATAGAAGACTGGATAAAGAAGATGTGGCACATATACACTATGGAATACTACTTGGCCATAAGAAATGATGACATCAGATCATTTACAGCAAAATGGTGGGATCTTGATAACATTATACGGAGTGAAATAAGTAAATCAGAAAAAAACAAGAACTACACGATTCCATACATTGGTGGAACATAAAAACGAGACTAAGAGACATGGACAAGAGTGTGGTGGTTACCAGGGGTGGGGGGAGGGAGGACGCAGGAGGGAGGGAGGGAGAGAGTTAGGGGGAGGGGGAGGGGCACAGAGAAAACTAGATAGAGGGTGACGGAGGACAATCTGTCTCTGGGCGAGGGGTATGCAACATAATTTAATGACAAGATAACCTGGACATGTTTTCTTTGAATATATGTACCCTGATTTATTAATGTCATCCCATTAACATTAATAAAAATTTATTTAAAAAAAAAGGAATTGTTTTTTTATTTCATTTTCAGGTTTCATCATTGGCATATGGGAAAACAATAGACTTTTGTGTATTGATTTTGATTTCTGTGACTTTTTTTTCTTGGAGTCTTTGGGTTTTCTAAATATAAGATCATGTCATCCTGATACGGATGCCTTTTTTTTTTTACAGAGACAGAGAGTGAGTCAGAGACAGGGATAGACAGGGACAGACAGACAGGAATGGAGAGAGATGAGAAGCATCAATCATCAGTTTTTTGTTGTGACATCTTTGTTGTTCATTGATTGTTTTCTCATATGTGCCTTGACCTTAGGCCTTCAGCAGACTGAGTAACCCCTTGCTGGAGCCAGTGACCTTGGGTTCAAGCTGGTGGGCTTTTGCTCAAACCAGATGAGCCCGCGCTCAAGCTGGTGACCTCGGGGTCTCGAACCTGGGTCTTCCGCATCCCAGTCTGATGCTCTATCCACTGCGCCACTGCCTGGTCAGGCTATATGAATGCCTTTTATTTCTTTCTCTTTCCTGATCGTTCTGGCTAAACCTTTCAGAACAATGTTGAATACAAGTGGAGAGAGTGGGCAGCCTTGTCTTTTTCCTGATTTTAGAGAAAAAGCTTTCATTTTTTCACCATTTAGTATGATATTAGCTGATGGTTTATCATATATTGCCTTTATTATATTGAGGTAATTTCCTTCTGATTTTCTTGAGTGTTTTAAACATAAAGAGATGTTGTATCTTATCAATTGCACTTTCTGCATATATTAATAAGAACATATAATTTTTGTTCTTTGTTTTGTTGATGAGGCATATTATGTTGATCAATTTCCCTATGTTGAAACATCCCTGTGCTCCTGGAATAAATCCCACTTGATTGTGATGTATTATTTTCTTAATGCCTTGTTGTATTCAATTTGCTAGTATTTTATTTAAGTTTTTTGTGTCTGTATTTATTAGAGATACGGGTTGGTTGAATTTATTTTTCTGCATTGTTCTTGCCAGGTTTTGGTACCAGGGTTATGTTGGCCTCATAAAATGAGTTAGCAAGTATTGCTTCTTTTAATTTTGAAAAGCACAGGTACCAAATTTTCTTTGAATGTTTAGTAAAATTCACTAGTGTAGCCATCTTGTCCTGGACTTTTGTTTTTTGGGACGTTTTGATAGTTGTTTCCTCCCTCCTTATAGGTCTATTTAGGTTTTCTACATTTTTGTCACTCAGTCTAAGAAAATTGTATAGTTTTACGAATTTATCCGTTTCTTCTAGGTTGTTGAATTCAGTGGCATATAATCATTCATAGTATTCTACTATGATCCATTGTATATCGATGGTGTGTGTGATTATTGATATGAATTTTATTGATATGCATCCTTTTTCTTTTTTCCTTAGTGAGGCTAGCCAGGGGTTTGTCAATTTTATTGATCTTTACAAAAAAACAGCTCTTTGTTGTATTAATTTTCTCTATAGCATTTTTGTTCTATATTTCATATAGTTCTGCTCTAATTTTTACTATTGATATTTTCTTTCTTCTGCTGAATTTTTGTTGTCTGTTCTTTTTTTGTTGTTGTTCTTTAAACTGTGATCTTAGGTTGTTTATTTGGGATCTCTGTTGTTTCTTTTTTTAAAATAATTTTATTTTTAATGGGGCAACATCAATAAATCAGGATACATATATTCAAAGATAACAACTCCAGGTTCTCTTGTCGTTCACTTATGTTGCATACCCATCACCCAAAGTCAGATTGTCCTCTGTCACCTTCTATCTAGTTTTCTTTGTGCCCCTCCCCCTCCCCCTTTCTCTCTCCCTCTCTCCCCTCCCCCCGTAACCACCACACTCTTATCAATGTCTCTTAGTTTCACTTTTAAGTCCCACCTATGTATGGAATAATGCAGTTCCTGTTTTTTTATGATTTACTTATTTCACTTTGTATAATGTTATCAAGATCCCACCATTTGCTGTAAATGATCCGATGTCATCATTTCTTATGGCTGAGTAGTATTCCATAGTGTATATGTGCCACATCTTCTTTATTCAGTCATCTATTGACGGGCTTTTTGGTTGTTTCCATGTCCTGGCCACTGTGAACAATTTCTTGATTTAAACCTGGAATGATATAAACTTCTGTCTTATTACTGCTTTTACTGCAGCCCAGAAATTTTGATATATTGTATTCTCATTTTTGTTTGTCTGTATATATGTTTTGGTCTTGCTTTTATTTCTTCTTTGACTCAGTCATTTTTTAGAAGCATGCTTTTTAATTTCCACATTTTTGTGAGTTTTTTTACTTCCTTTTTTGCAGTTAAATTTTAATTTCAAAAACTTAAGGTCATAAAGTATGTTTGACATAATTTCAATCTTCCTGAATTTGTTGATGCTAGTTTTGTGGCTCAGCATATGGTCTATCCTTGAGACTGTTCCATGCATAATGGAAATGAATATATAATCTGATGTTCTGGGATGAAATGTTTTATAAATGTTTATTATATCCATTTGGTCTAGTGTGTCATTTAAGGCCAATATTTCTTTATTGATTTTCTGTTTGAATGATCTATCTAAAGTCATCAGAGGTGTGTTGAGATCTCCAAGTATGATTGATTTTGTCTGCTTCTATTTTAGATCAGTTAGGAGATGTCTTATATATTTTGGTGCTCCCTGGTTTGGTGCATATATTTGAAGAAGTGTTATGTCTTCTTTATACTATGTCCCCTCTATCATCATAAAATACTTATCTTTTCCTCTGGTTATCTTTGTTGTATTGAAGTCAATGTTGTCAGATATGAGTATGGTTACACCTGCTCTGCTTTTCTTTGGATATTATTTGCTCAGACAATCATTTTCCAAACTTTCACTTTGAGTCTACTTTTATTCTTGCAGCTTAGATGTATCTCTTGGGACAGCATATGGTTGCCTTTCACTTTTTGATCCAATATATTCCTCTTTGCTTCTTTATTGGTGAGTTCAGTTTATTTACATTTAAGGTGATTATTGACACTTGAATATTTCCTATAGCCATTTTATGTTTTGTTTTGTGGCAGCTCTGTCTTGTTTGGTTTTTCTATTTTGTATTTCTGTCTGTTGTTTTTGTTTGGTGGTATTCTATTTTTCTTTTCCATGCTTCTTTTTTATGCTGTTTATTTCAGTAGTGGCTTTTTCATGGGTGGTTACCATTAGGTTATTAAGAGAAAAGTTGTCATATGTATAAGAGTCTTTTGTCTTAAGAGTGCTTCTGCACTCCATTCTCCTTTACTACTACAGATCTTTATCCTCTCCTTTTTTATGCTATTGTTGTCACAGATTATTCTTGTTTTTACCGTGACCTTGTTGGAGCTTTTACTTATAGTTGTAATTTGTTTTGGTTTTTGTTTCTGTTCAAATAATCTCCTTGAGTATTTCCTGCAAGGGGGCATTCCTCAGTTTCTATATGTCTACAAAAGTTTTTATTTCTTCTTCATATTTGAAGGATAC
Source organism: Saccopteryx bilineata (assembly GCF_036850765.1). Lineage (NCBI taxonomy): Eukaryota > Metazoa > Chordata > Mammalia > Chiroptera > Emballonuridae > Saccopteryx > Saccopteryx bilineata. Next base: position 75,113,015 of record NC_089493.1, read on the forward strand.
CTTTGATGAATATAGTATTCTTGGCTATAATTTCTCTCTTTCAGTACTTTGAATGTTAGGGTCCACTCTCTTCTGGCTTGTAAAGTTTTGCTGAGAAGTCTGATGTAACCTAATGGGCCTTCCTTTATATGTTATATTCTTTTTTTTTCTTACCTGCCTTGAGGATTCTTTCTTTGTCATTGATTTTAGACAATTTTATTATGATATGCCTTGAAGAAAGTCTGTTTGGGTTGAGGTAACTCGGTATTCTGTTTGTTCCTTGGATTTGAGGCTCTAACTTTTTCCATAGGCTTCAGAAGTTCTCATCTATTATTTGTTTGAATAGGCTCTCCATTCCCTTCTTTCTCTCTTCTTCTTCTGATGTAATCATTATTCTTACATTGCTTTTTTGATGGAGCCAGATAATTTTTATAGAGCTCTCTCATTTTTTTAATTTGTGAATCTGTCTCCACTTCTCTCTGTAGTGTCTCTAGTTGCCTGTCTTTTATGTCACTGATTCTTTCCTCTCTCTGGCCTGCTCTATTAGCTAAACTTGCTACCTCAGTTTTCAATTCATGTATTGAGTTCTTCATCTTTGTTTTTAAATTTTCAGTCTCCTTGCTGAGCTCACTAAGTTGCCTATTGTTTTTTTCTCACATCTCATTGAGTATTTTCAAAACTTTAACTTTTAATTCTCTATTATTTAACTCCCAGGTTTCCATGTGATTGAGCTTTTTATGAAGATTTTTTATTTTCTTTCTGAACTAGGTCTCTGTCTTATGTAGCCATGGTATTCTATTTTATATTCCTTGATAACATTTGAGAGTGGTATTGTTAATAAATCTAACAAAAAAATTAAAAGACAATCAATATAAAATTTAAAAAATAATGACAACTATAATAAAAAGCACAGAAACAAAGATAGAAAACTAAAAAATAAAATAAAAAAATAGATTAAAATATAAAAATTAAAGAAAATGAAATTACAAGAGAAAAAACAATAAGAAGGAAAAAAGAAAAATAAATTTTGGTTTTGAGAGGTTGCTATTTCCTCCAAATAGGTGTCACTGTATTACAAGTTTTAGCACCTTGAAATTCCTTGGTTGTTCTCTGAGATATTGCTGTCAAAATGATGTAGGTAAGGCCGAAGTTGCATTGGTGACTGGGTCATGTTTTCGGGGCTTTTTGGCTTTGAATTTCTGGCTTTACAGTTCAAGTAATGGTGATCTCAGGCTTCCAGTAACTCCTCCCTACATCTTGACAGTCCATGGGACCTCTGTTCTTCAGGGGAGAGTGTCTCTGGAAAGCTGCCTATGGGGTTTGTTTCTGCCGCTCTCCATACCTGTGAGGTGAGAGAGGGGGTATCTGGCAGGCTGGAGTGAGGGAACTCCACTTTAGGTTTCTCTGTCTTTGCTGACTGCAGGCTATCAGCAAACCATGGGAACAGTGGCCATGACACCATGCTCTGACACTGTTTTGGTTTAGCATCTACCCCTCTGCTCCTCTATTGCACTGCTCCTCTCAGCAGAAATAGACCCAGTAACTTTGGGTTTCCCTCTGCATACCTCTCAGACAAAACCCAGACAACCCAAGCTTCCCTCATCACTGTAGTTCAGCAGAGAGAAAAAGAAGTCCAGTCACTCCAGATTTTTGTCTCCTCTTCAGAACTGACCATGAATGAGTTTTTTCTTCCACCTCCCTTTTCAACCCATCCCACCTTTAGTCCATTCAGTACATGAATATTTCAGGCATGCCTATAAGCCTAGCTGGTATCCCTTCACTACGTTATAGTTGTTCAATTTGTTGCAATTTCAAGGGGAGAGATCAGGAGTATCTCTCACTCTGACATTACTCTGACGTCATCTAGCTGTGGTATATTTATACAATGGAATACTATTCTGCTGTAAAAATGAAGGAAATCTTGCCCTTTGCAAGAACATGGATGGATCTGGAGACTATTAGGCTAAGTGAAATAAGCCAGCCAAAGAAACACAAGTACCATATGATTTCACATATTTGTGAAATCTAGTGGACAAAATAAACTAACAATCAAAATAGAAACAGACTCATAGATAGAGAGAACAGACTGCTATCAGAGATGGGGGGAGTTGGGAGCTGGGTGAAATAGATAAAGGGACTAAGCAAAAAACACAAAAAAGAAAATTCCTAGACACAAACAACAGTATGGTGATTATTAGAGGAAAAAGGGGGGGAGTGGAATAGGATAAAGAAAGGATAAATGGTATGGAAAGACTTTGGATGATGAACACACAATAAATATCCAGATGATGTATTATAGAATTGACACTTGAAACCAATTTAATTAACCAATGTCACTCCAATAAATTCAATAAAAATTAATTCACAAACAAACAAACAAAAAGAACTTGGGCAAATCTCATTCCATGCATAAAGAAAAATATGTGCAAACATCCTGAAGCTGAAAGGAGAATGGTGTATTCAAGAAACAGAACAACCATATGCTTCCCATTTTAGCTAAAAAATAAAATTGGGCCCTGGCCAGTTGGTTCAATGGATAGAGCATCAGCCCAGCATATGGACATTCCAGGTTTAATTTCAAGTCAGGAAACACAAGATAAGCACCTATCTGCTTCTCTCCCTCTCTCTCTCTCCCCCTTCTCTCTTTCCCCTCTTTCAGCCAAGTGGCTTGATTGGCCTGAACATTGGCCCTGGGCACTGAGGATAGCTCAGTTGGTCCAAGCACATCTGCTTGGGTGATTCAAGCACTGGCCCCAGACAAGGATTACTGGGTAGATCCTGGTCAAGGCATATGCAGGAGTCTGTCTCATTATTTCCCCTCCTCTGAGAAAATGAAAATAAAAATAAATAAATAAAATGAGTTATTGAAACTTTCTAAGAAGAAAAATAAATAATTTAGCTAAGTGCACATTTTGCCATTAAAGAATAATGTGTAAATCAGGTTTTATGGAAGCAGGTCCTGAGAGGGGCATAAGCAAACAGGCTAGGGCAGTAAGTAAAGAGAGCAAGAGTGTATACTCAAGCGAAGACCAGCTTCAGTCTAATCCCTGGGATATATCTAATCTAGTCTAATACTGGAGTATGAATTATACCACAGAGTTACTACTCATACCTCAAGGGAAGAGGTCAGCCTTTGTATACACTTGCTGCACTTATTAGTCAAGGTCATTTCTCAGAAAGAAACATTTGTGATAGTGGTTATCAACACTCACAGCAGCAGGGCACCAACAACACCCAATAAAGGCATTTTCATTGGCAACTGATCACCTATAACTTTTTCATTGACCAATTTATATCTCCTACTTCACCCTCCTTCAGCAACCTTTTATGTAAAAATAAATATTTTAGACTTTGTAGGCCACATATTGTCTCTGCCACAACTACTCAACTCTGCTATTAAAGCATGAAAGCAGCCATAGACAATATGTATGAATGAACCAGACTGTGTGCCATTAAAACTTCATTAACAAAAACAAGAAGCAGGCCAGATATGAAATACAGGCTACTGACTCCTGCTCCAGACCCTCTTCTCTCTTTCCTGGCTTATTTCCTTGACTATTCATCTTTGCTCTCCCTCACATGTAATCCCACTTATAATTGCATCATTGCACCTATTAATTCCCCATTGCTCTCCTTCCTACTCTTTTTCTCTTCTGAAATCCCTCTCAGTTATCTTCCTTCCCCTTTCATTCCTCTACTCATGTTCTTAAACAGTAAAACATAGTATCATTTGAATACCTCACACAGTTGCTAAGTAAAAGTCCTATTGTTCTTCCTTTCAAAAATCTCTTCTTTGTTTTACCAGCACATCTCTCTTCTAGTTCTTTGCTTACTCCTGATTGATCAGTGTATCCAAATAGCCTAAAATTATCTGGCTGGTCTTCTAGAACACAGCAAAAACACTACTCCACAACCAATCACAAATTCTGTACTTATTCCAGATGACTACAAGAATCCAGGGTTTCTGTTTATCTTTCTTTAGTTTAAGAATTTCTTTGACATAATGAATATTGGTTCAAGTTTTATCTATTGTATTTGAAACAGAAGAAAAATACTTATCTTCAACAAGTCTTGTAGCCCAATTTAATCTCCTCTCCTCCTCAAGGAGCATGTAAGGACATTGTATAATCAATATTCAGAAAAGTTATCAGTTATAGGGGGTAGTTTCCAGTAGAACAGAGATAAATTTGTTTTCCACATAGAGGAAACTTTAATCCTCCTTTTTCAAGATTGTTTCATTATTTTAGAACCCACTTATTCACATGTTTTTCCCCTGAAAACCCACTTTTTTATATGGTTCTAAATTTCTTCCCACTTGGCAGGAGGCATTCTTCTAGGAGGGGATCTCAGAGGCAAGGAGGTATAGAGATACAACAGAAACCTGATCAATAGTCTTTATAGTTCACTTTTAGTCATGACCAGTTTACCAAAGTAAGATACTGTGTAAGAGTCTGGGCCAAAGCTTTGACTACTAATAAGGTAGTTCTTTTCACTGGAGAAGACCCAGGACATACATCCCTGGGAACCAAGTGAGATGGCAGCAGTCATGGTAGGCAGCAGGGCAAAGACTTAAGAATTTAGAATACCAGGTAAATCTTCTTCTGGAATTATACCTGATGAAGGTAGGTGTATGCAGAAGAGTGTAGGATATGCAAGAGAGGCTCACTCAGAAATATCAAATTTCAAGAGCAACTTTACTTCTCACGAGTAAAACCTCAAGAAGAGAGAAAAAAATATGTGGCATTGAGAGATGTTCTCCATCACAGGTTCTAGAAGTCATCTCAGTGGACATAAGGATTCATCTCTAGGGCTATGGCATGTTCACTCCTGAAGTACAAATTATAATAGCTATTATGTATCTGATCCTACTTGGAGCAACAGGACCCAGTCTTGGTAGGCAATAAGTTTCATCTTATTTGTGGGCATACTCAGACACAGATAGAAATGTGGACATTGGGCCTGAGAGTATGAAGAAATAGCAGGAGGCGGGGCACACATTATCTCATGTTTGCCTTCCTTCTTTTCCCTGTATTCAGTGAGTATTAGAGACTAGCATTGCTCGGAATGATAAGCTATGGATTTTACTTCTAGAGTTGTTATCTGTGGGAGAGTTGTTTACTTGCCAGGAGGTAGAAGTATCTTATTTTGGATTCTCCCAGAAACAGACGCTGAGACAATGAATTGAGTAGTTTATTTCGAAAGTGATCTAAAAAATAGTTGCAAGGAAGTTGGAAATGAAATGGTAAAGGAAGACTATCAAACCAGCTACAATTGTGGACAACTGGACCTTTATTCTTCTAGAAAACTCCAGTAATCAATGTAGAAAAGGCAATTCAGAGATATACCACTTGTGATTTTTTTAATTTTATTAATTTTAATGGGGTGACATTAATAAATCAGGGTACATATGTTCAAAGAAAACATCTCCAGGTTATCTTGTCATTCAATTATGTTGCATACTCATCACCCAAAGTCAAATTGTCCTCCGTCAACTTCTATTTGGTTTTCTTTGTGCCCCTCCCCTCCCCCCCCTCACTCTCCTTCCCCCCTCTCTGTAACCACCACACTCTTCTCCATGTCTCTTAGTCTTGTTTTTATGTCCCACCTAAGTATGGAATCATGCAGTTCTTAGTTTTTTCTGATTTACTTATTTTTTTAAAAAAATAAAAAAGCTCTCAGTAAGCTAGGAATAAAAAAAATTTTTCTGAATTTTTATAAGAGTTTATTTGAGCCAAACTGATAATATCTTGTAAAAATATGCTATGAAAACAAAGAGAGTTAGGGTAAATAATCAGAGGTAGCAAGGCACCCTGGGGTGAAAATCTGGAGCAGACAAGAGTCCAGGGGCCTTTCTGACCCTGTACCAGAGACAGTGCATGCTGGAAACAGCAAAACAGCAAGATAAGATTCAGCAACAGAAATGTTTAGGCTCTCAGAACAGAGATTAGGGGTCAGCATGGCCCTTGCACTTAATCCACCCCCTGAAAACTTCTGCTCTCTACTTCTTTGAGTTATTTGTACTTGCTAACAACTATCTGAGTAAGGCTGGAGATGGGGCTTCAGTCCTTCAGTCTGCAGACCAGGACTGTTACTTCCTCTCTGCCCCTCAGAGCAGGTCATCTAGTCTCCAAGTAGTTTATTGTCTTCACGACAACATATGCTGGAGAACAAAGTTTCAAATGCTCCACAGAAAGAAATTTCTTGATAAAGGGCATCTATAATAATCATATAGCTAATATTCCTGCTAAATCATAAAAGGCTGAATACTCCTCCTAAGTTAAGAGGGTAACAGAAGTTTCCTAGCCAGGACATTAAGGTAAAAATAAGAAAAACATTAAAAATAAATAACTAAAAGAAAGAATGGGAATACAGATTGGAAAAGAAGTAAATCTCTATTTATAGATGACATGATTAATGTAGAATGTGCTTAGGAATCTACAAATAAACTACTAAAACTACTAAGTAAGCATAACAAAGTTGTGAAATAAAAGGTCAATATGTAAAATCAATTGTATTTCTATATAATAAAAAATCAACAATTAGAAATTAAAATACTATCAAAAAGGGTGAAATAAGGATAAACTTGACCAAAAAAATTGAACCTTTACACTGAAAACTACAACTATTACTTGGAGAATTTTTTAAAAATTTAAATAAATGAAGTGAAATTTTTAATCCTCATAGATGAAAAACTCAATAATGTTAAAATATTTATTCTCCCCACAGTTAATCTTAGATTCAACACAATCACAATAAAATACCAGCAGGTGTTTTTACATTTGTTAAAATACTTCAAAAATTTATGTGGAAATGCAAATGACCTAGAATAGCCATAATAATTTTGAAAAAGAAATGTTGGGACTTTCCTGATTTCAAGGTATATCATAAAACTACGGTAATCAAGAGATTGGGTTATATGTGTAGAGAAATATACCCACATATTTTTGGCTAATTGATTTATAACAAAGGTGCCAAAGCAACTCAAAGTGGAATTTTCTGTTAAAACAATGGGATAATCATATGCAAAAAAAAGAAAAAAGAACCATGACTGTTACCTTAGAACTCAGATAAATTAATATTTTCTTAAAATATTCTTTATATTGATATTACCATAAAATATACATGTAAAAAAGTAATATGATCAATAGGATCATAGATCTAATATGATCAAATAGATCATAAACATAAAATTATAACACTTCTAGAAGAAACCATAGGAAAAAAAGTAAGTTTTATGTCTTAGGTTAGCAAAGATTTTTTTAGATAAGACACAGAACAACAATCCATCAAAAAAAAACATTGATAAATTTGACTTCATAAAAAATTAAAACCTTTTATTCTTCTAAAGATACTGTTGCCAAAATGAAAAGAAAGACCATAGACTGAGATAAAAAGTATCTCATAAAGGACTTGTATATAGAACACACGTCAGGAGATTATAGCTACCTGTTTTTGTCAATCAAGTTTTACTACCTGTGGTTTCTTTCAAGCTAAAATGTCAGAGTTAGTTCATTGCAAGCCAGACCTCAGGCCCACAAGCATAACATATTTACAATCTGGCCATTTAGGAAAATGTTTGCCAAGACCTGGTAGAGAATATTTAAAGAACTCTTACAACAAAATAGTTAGAAGACAAATAATACAATTTTTAAATGGGTAAAAGATTTGCATAGGCATTCCACCAAAGAGCACATATGAATAGCAAATAGAGTTTTAGTAGTGCTAGATGAATAAACTCTAGAGGTCTACAGTACAACAGAGTGCCTATATATTGATAGTTAACAATACGATATTGTGCACTTCAAAATTTAAAAAGGTAGATCTTATATTAAGTGTTCTTATTACAAAAAACTGAAACAAAGGGACACAAGGAAAGTCTGGTAAGTGTTGGATATATATATTACCTTGATTGGGATAATGGTATCATAGATATTTGCATATGTTCAAATTTATTGAATTTTATACATTAAATATATGCAGTTTTTATATATTCCTTATGCCACAGTAAAGCTGTTAAAATGCCACAAAAAAAAAAAAAGCACATAAAAGGCCCTGGCCAGTTGGCTCAGCAGTAGAGCGTTGGCCTGGCATGCAGGGGACCCGGGTTCGATTCCCGGCCAGGGCACATAGGAGAAGCACCCATTTGCTTCTCCACCTCCCCCTCCTTCCTCTCTGTCTCTCTCTTACCCTCCCGCAGCCAAGGCTCCATTGGAGCAAAGATGGCCCGGGCGCTGGGGATGTCTCCTTGGCCTCTGCCCCAGGCGCTAGAGTGGCTCTGGTCGTGGAAGAGCGATGCCCCGGAGGGGCAGAGCATCGTCCCCTGGTGGGCGTACCGGGTGGATCCCGGTCGGCCCATGCGGGAGTCTGTCTGTCTCTCCCTGTTTCCAGCTTCAGAAAAATACAAAAAAAACAAAAACAAAAAAAGCACATAAAATATGCCAAATACAATTAATAATTAGGAAAATGCAAATTAAAATTATAATGAAATATCACTACACACAAGCAGATTGGACAAGATCAAAAAGACCGACAAAATTCAGGGCTAGTGAGGAGATGGTGCAGCTGAAACTCTCATTCTGTGCTAGTGAGAATGCAAAATATTATAATCACCTGGGAAAATAGTTTCACAGTTTTGTTTGAAGTTAAACAGACATCATCTCACCCAACAATTTCACTCCTATCTATGTAAGAGAAAATATTCATACAAATATGTGCATACTAGCCAGAATCTGGAAACGACCCAAATGTCCATCAACAGGTAAACAGAAAAATTTAATATACCCTTATGAGGATGGAATATAGGAATAAAGAGGAAAGAACTACTGATACATAGAACAACCTTGAAGAATCTCTGAAGCACAATGTTAAATTATTGAAGCCAGAGTTTAAAACTATGTACAGTATAATCTATTTATATAAAATATTAGAAAAGGCAAAACTGTACTGACAGAAAGCTAATCAGGGTTGCTAAGGGCCAAGGAAGGAATTAACTGCAAAGAGACACAAAATAACTTTGGGGAATGATAGAAATATCATTATTGTGGTAATGGTTACACAATTATACACATTTGCCAAAACTCATCAAATACATCCTGTAATAGGTGAATTTTTTGTAAAACTGATTTTTAAACATTAAATAAAGACAGCAACAAACATGCAGCCTTTGCATATTGCTAGCACAACTTTATTTGTTTTGCTATACACCAGATTCTTGACTCTAAGAAAGTTTTGACAATATTAATAAGCATAACTTGATATGAAAAAAATAAAGAGGTGATTTCTTGACCTACTACAGTAGTTACCAAACACACTGCTCACAAAAATTAGGAGATCAAGGAACGTGCAGATACTTCAGTACTTTCAGCCTTTTGTATATTTCCCCAATGAAATAAAAGTTGGTTGTGCATCTCATTTGCATAATCAAACAAATTTCTTTGACTTGTTTGCTTTTCTTTTTGTATTTTTCTGAAGCTGGAAATGGGGAGAGACAGTCAGACAGACTCCCGCATGCGCCCGACCGGATCCACCCGGCACGCCCACCGGGGGGAGGGGGCATCACTGTGCCGCGACCAGAGCCACTCTAGCGCCTGGGGCAGAGGCCAAGGAGCCATCCCCAGCGCCCGGGCCATCTTTGCTCCAATGGAGCCTTGGCTGCGGGAGGGGAAGAGAGAGACAGAGAGGAAGGAGAGGGGGAGGGGTGGAGAAGCAAATGGGTGCTTCTCCTATGTGCCCTGGCCGGGAATCGAACCCGGGTCCCCCGCACGCCAGGCCGACGCTCCACCGCTGAGCCAACCGGCCTTGTTTGCTTTTCTAATGTTCTTGTTTAATTTAAAAAATTCAAATGCTTCTTTTTTATCACTTTTTATTCATTTTGAAATATCCCCTAATTTTTGTGAGAAGTATAGATCTGCATCAGAATTCCTTGGGGATATTGTATAAATACAGCCCTCCAGGACCCCCCCCCCCCCCCCCCCAGAAATTCTGATTTAAAGCCAGGTATGGCAGACAGACCTCTGTGGTCTAATGAGCTCTCCAGGTGATTATGATGCATGGCAAAATTTGAAAACCTAGTGTGTGGGCTGATCTTGGAGTAAACTTAATTGATGTCATGTTCTTTCTGTTTCAGAGATTTCTGAGAGCATCAGAAATATCACAAAAGATTTTGAAGCAATAAATTGCCAATTAAATTGACTATCACTCCAAAAGAAAGCTCAAGGCTTGTCAAAGTTTTTTCCCAAAGGTGCAAATCTGATATGCCATCGATCTCCTCCCTGACCTCAAAATCTAAGATTTTGAGACTCGGCTTTCTCATTGGCATTTGATGGGATCAACCTATGTCATAGAGTTTTTGTCAGAATCAAGTGAGATAATTCATATAAACTGCTTTAGACAAGGCCTGGAACTTAGTACGTACAATGAAATCTGAAAATTTTAGATAACCTTAACTAGTTATTTGTTCCCAATCTCTATAGCAGGCTTACCTTGGTCATTTATTATTAATTTTATAATCATAAGACACTTTTTTTTTATTGTTTGGATCTCACTTATACCACTTTAGCTGTTCTCATCAATTTCATCTCTTAGCATTATTATTATTTATTATATTTATTATTGTACTTATTACTATGACCTTAGTGATTTTGATATCAGTAAATTATCCTCTTCCTACTGCCTGCATTTACCACTGCCAATATTTTTAGGCACTGAAAATAATTTTCTCCTGGGTATCCAGACAGATGTCTATTTGCCTATTAAAATGGAACCTTTAAATAGCCATTGTTTACTTTTAACAACCAAAAAAAAAAAACTTCAGATAATTCTACAAATGTAAGTAAAAGATGATTTTAAAACTTAGAGTAGGGCCATATGACAAAAAATTAAACTGATAATAAAAGAATGACATTCAACCCTCTTCAAGTCTGTTATTAAATGACCTAAAATCAACCCAGAGGGTACTTCTAGACATGTTTTCTCACTTGTTTTCTGGTCTCTGCACCCAGGGCTTGGCAGGGGAAGTGATTAGAGTTTGTGTTGTTGATAAGGTAAATGGAGGTGATTCTAGTGGATAGTGAGAGCAGGTGGTGAATGGCAGGGAGTCATCAAGGTTTCCCCTCTTTTTCTCCACTGCCATCCCCAGAGCTGTTCTTCCAGGCGGTCAGCATCAACTACTAGCATTTTTCCAGGTAAGGATCAAGCAGAGCATTGTGGTCAATCCTGAGATTCTGTGTGCTCCCTATTGTGGAGCGCACAGAATTGCATTTTTTTACAATGCAGTAATTGATGTTTGAGAAAGTGCTCAACAGTCTCTAAGATAGAAAGATATGCTTCTTTTCTGGGTGAGGTGACTGAGGCTCAGAGGGGTCATGCCATGGCAGAGATGACCCAAATGTTGTTGTGACTTAAACCAGATTTCATGGCTCCAAATTTCATGGATTTTTTCCCTCTCCTGTGATATCTTTCCAAATGGGGGTGGGGGTGTGGGGGGGATGACTATGTTAGCTTGTCTCAATTAACAGCTTACAGGTGAGTCAAAATCTTAACCTTCCATAGCTCTCAAGATGGCTGGGTGGGAACTGTGGGTCAGGATGGCCTGGTTGGTCCACTTTCAGCAGCAGACAGCCTCTGGCCTTAACCCCAGTGTGTTATGTGAGCATGATGTGGAACATGTCAGTGGCACTGATACATGCTGTCTGCTGTTGCCATATTAATTATGTGTCTGCTTCTATACTCCAAAGGAGTGGCAATCATACCTTGAACTACTGAGACTTAAAAACTACAAAATCTCTTCTCCCTTTGCCTGTAAGTATGGGCATTGATGAAATCAGAAGCCTTGTGGGGGCTTCCAACTCAAGCCGAAAAGATTAATAAACCAGAGAGGTCACAGAAAGACAGAATTTGCACATTATTAATCCCTTGTGTGTTCTTCCCAAGAATTCCCATAGCACCCTATATTTCAGCATATTACATAAACTATCACACTTAATTACAATGTTCTATTTTCTTGTTGATTTCCCCCACTAGACTATAATCCAGGGGTCCTCAAACTTTTTACACAGGGGGCCAGTTCACTGTCCCTCAGACCATTGGGAGGGCCGCCACATACAGTGCTCCTCTCACTGACCACCAATGAAAGAGGTGCCCCTTCCGGAAGTGCGGTGGGGGCAGATAAATGGCCTCAGAGAGCTGCATGCGGCCCGCAGGCCATAGTTTGGGGACGCCTGCTAATCTTTTTAAAAGCAGAGGATCATTCACTATTTTACTCTAATTATCCAGCACAGTGTTTAAACCACGATAGTAGCCTCTTAAAAAAAACTCTCTATGTCTACTCTTGCCTTCCAATAACCTTTCTTTGAGTTTGAGTAAAGCTTTAAAAATGGATAAAATAAGGTCATGTGATCCCCCTCATTTAAAACCCTCAAAAGATTAGGAATGTTCTGCATTTTGAATTGGCAGGGATCATATGACCAACGGCCTTTGTCAAAATGTATAAAACTGTATAAATTCACAGCCTAAATGGGGTAAATTTTACTGTATATAAATTGTACCTCAATAAACCTGACTTTAAAATTAAAAAATAAAAATTTCCAATAGCTTCCCATTGTACTTAAGATAAAATCCACACATGTTACCATGGCTGATATGAATCAAGATCCCACAGGAAATAGGTGGCACATTCAAACTAAGGGAAAGTTGTAAATACTTTGTTGGACTCTCTCAAAAGTGCAGGTAGGCTGTCATGAAGCTTCAGCTAGAGTAGAGTCCCCAGACCTAGTAAACACGGGACAAGTCAGCATCCCAGGCCTGAAAGAAAGGCCACTGTGACCCCATTACCTACAAACAGAAGGGCTGTGTGGAGCTGAGACTTAGTGGTTAAATACCCAGGGCCCTCTTTTCTCCCATCTGCTGGGACTTCTCATTGGCTGGACCCAAACAAGAGGCAGAGAGCAAAGGAAAGCCACCCTCCAGGGCACAGAACAGGGTGAAGAGTGGACTTAGAGGAGCTAACGGGAACTTTCCACTGAACAGTGGTAAATGATCCACCTTATCAGTATAAGTATAATTATCAGTATAACTTCATCTCCACCTCCTTACAGAAGGCACCCTTCCCTGTACCCTGTGACCCATCAGACTGGCCTTTTGTTTCCACCTCACCACCTTTACAGTTACTTATTTCTGTGCCTCAAGTTCTCTCCCCCTAGATTTTGCAAAGTAGTCTCTTGAAATTCAAACCACCCTCCCAATCAAAAGTACAGCCCATCCTCATGTCTCCTTTAGTGCTCATCATCTCTGAAATCTTCTCATTTATTTATTTGCTTACACATTATTGTCTCTCTGTCCGACGCCTAAAACAGTTCCTGGCAAAGAGTAAGTGCTTAAGTATTTGAAAGAAGGAAAGAACAGTGGGCAGTGATTCCTCTGCCTTGTGCCCTGAGTTTCCATTCAGCCCTGGTCAGATGGGTACAGAGGCGTGGGGGGGGGGGCTGAGATTGGAGAGGGAACATGACGTGGCAGGGTGGTTGGGAGACCTAGGTAAGTGGAGCACTCCATACAGCATGGGGAAATCAAAGCTAGAACAGATAGACAGAGCCAGGGTGCCCTGAGATCCATGGGGAAAATGTGCTTTTTAGCTTCTTCAGTATCAGCATAAACCATTTTCTACACATGAGAAAGCAGCAGAGCTACGGTCAGCAATAAGGTCTAAACAGCAGACCAGCATGGGTCAATCATGGGCACTCAATAAATATTTGATTACTATTCTGATTTACGGAAGCTCAAAAAGGAAAGAGACGTCTTCCTTTCTAAAGGATAAAAATAAGAGATTGTGTGGGGGAAAAAAATAGTCTCTGATTTCTTAGTGTGGTAAATAGAGAGCTATATAGCAAGTTAAAGGCCTTTTGGCCAAGTTGATTTAAAATTAATATCTCTACTTGCTGGAAAGTATTGTTCTTAGTTTATTATTATGCCTTATGTCTTAAAAAAAACTATTAATTGAGGAAATTATTTTACAACTAGAAAAAAATGTACTTGTCAATAAGAATTCCTCCAAACAGGGCCTGCTTATTTCTTCTTATTGTTTAGCTGTTGTTCTCCTCTATTGTTTCGTAGGTAAGAACTATTACAAATTTTTTTCTAGCATTTACACAATTGTGTTCAGCGCAGCTAAATTTTATATACAATAGTTTTCCTCTTTTGCTACAGAGAAAATCTCATGAATTTCAAAAATGTGAACATTTTGAATTAGAATTGAGGTTTCCACAAACCATTTTCTGTGTATGATGGGGATTCTTCTCTGTGTAGTTTAGAAGACAGCAACACTGATACGCTGAGTTTTTCTTATTTACCACCTTTTCATTGGTGATGGACCATCTGGGTATTCAGTGTTTAGTTATGTGTGTCTAAACTCTTTGAGGAAGATCATTTATTTGTCAGACTGCAAATATCTAGAGAGCTACAAACTATTTTCTTTCAACAAGCAATTGTCAGGCTTCTTCTGGCTTGGAACATTGCCAGCCCAAGTCCTATTGGGTAGTACACATGGTCAAACACAAAATGGCATAACAGACTCTAAACATGACTTGGATCTCAAATTTAGCCCCAATCACCAGAGTCCATAGGTGAATTTGTGGGGCAAGATGGCTGGAACTCAATGTCCTAATTATTTTTTTTACTGCAGTATGTTTCCTTCTCATGAGGATATGGAAGAAGGAAGATAGTGTTACATGCCCCGAACACATACAGAAAAAAATATATATACATATTATATTTTTTGAATATTAAGATTAATTTATTGGGGTGACACTAGTTAACAAAATTATACAGGTTCCAGGTACCCGGTTCTACAGTATATCTCTATACACCATACTGTGTGTTCACCCCCTGAAGTAAAGTCTTTGTCCATCACTGTTTATCCCTCTATACCCTCCTCTACCACTCACCCCCAACGCAATCACCATACTGTTGTCTGTGTCCACGAGTTTTTCCTTTTTCTTTTTGTCCCTTTTTGCTCAATCCCTCTGCCCCCTTCACCCAGCGCCACCTCCCCCAGCTGGTAGTCTGCTTTCTAGCTATGAGTCTGTCTCTATTTTGCATGTTAGCTCATTTTGTTTAAATTAAAATCATATGGTATTTTTTATTTTGGAGGTCAGGAATTCCCATGATCTGTAGGCTGAAAGCTGGAGAACTGGAGAAGGGGAAGGTGGTTGTAAAGCCAGAAGCCAAGGCCAGGGCCACTATCACAGCAGCCCCCTGGCCCATGCAGGTTCGCATTGGATTCGGACAGTCGGTAAAGAAACAACGGAGCCAAAAACTGGTGGGCCATTATATTTAATCCTAGCTTGCACTCGGCAGGCAAGTAAAAATACACACTGGGCTCCAAAACCCACTCACATTTAGTGCTCACAAAGCTACTGACTTATCCGAGTTTCCTAGAATCAAAGGTTTCTAGCTCACCAGCCTTATTCTCCTCAGTTCCCCATCTCCTTCCTTATCCCAGATACAAATTCTACACAAACTGGCATCTCACTCAGCACTCCGCCATCTTGGCTGCTTTTCCTGGCCTCCTCCACGTGGCCTCCTCCCGCTGCTGGCTCTACTCTCTCCTCTGCTGAAAATCTTAGGAACCAAGAGCCAAACTCTCATTCCGTCCCCATTTTATAGTGTAGAAATCCAAACCCTTAATCCAATATACAAAACAGGGAAGTCTCTAATACAAAGTCACCCTCTGAGGCATGATTGGATTGTACCACCCCACATCAAAAAGGGTGGGAAAGGCTTAATCCCAAAACCAAGCCCCAGGCTACAAGGATTCTCAACACACATTAATATCACCTGGGCAATGGCCTCTTTAACAAAGTGAGCATAATACATTTTATCTGCCCAACAGGGGTACTGATAAAAATCCTGGTTCAAGTCAGAAAGCCGAAGAAGTACCAGAAGCACTGATGTCCAAGGGTAGGAGAAGATGGTGTCCCAGCTCAAAAGCACACAGCAAGTTCACCTTTCCTCCACGTTTTTGATCTCTTCAGGCCTCAGCAGACTGGATGAGTGAGGTGATTTTCTGGATTCACTGGCATTGGTGAGATGATTTTCTTTACTCGGTTACTGATTCCAATGCTAATCTCTTCCAGAACACCCTTGCAGACATACCCAGAAAGTGTTATCAGCTACCTGGGTGTCACTAAACCCAGTCAGGTTGACACATAAAATTAACTATTATATACCACCATAGCTCCACCACCACCATGAAATTCCCATTTCATATATTCCCTAGGGGTTTAGTCATTCATTTGCACAACAAATACTGGTCTTCAGAATCTACTCTGTGGCAGGTGCTACCAATGCTGATGATATAGCAGTGAACAAGACATTCCCTTTCTTAAGAAACTTGCTGGCCAGTGGGGGTGACAGGCAAATAGGCATCATAATAAAAAGAGACACATGGGGACCTTCCTCCCAACTTGTTTGGAGAATGCTGAGGGGAGCTAATATAAGAAGTGGTGTCTAAGAAGATACTGAAGAGGCTAAGAGAGAATAGCAGGGACATAGTAGGCATCAGGAGGAGTTCTCAGAAACAGCAGGGCAAAGGTTTGGGAGCATAGCAGACACCAGTGAGTCCGGGCTAGGGAGAGGTGAGAGACTGAGTGAGGCTGAAGAGCTCATCCTGGCTTATACTAGATAGGGCCTCTACAAGCCACAGAAAGGATTTGGGTAGTGTGGAGTAGTGGTTAGGGGGGCAGGATCTGGCATTTCATGCTTGCACCTGAATCAGGGCTACAACATAGAACCAAGAATTTATTTGTGCCATAAAGACATGGTGGGAAGCTACTGAGCCATAGAGAATGTCAAGTACAATGTCAGGCATATAAAAAGTACCTGGTAAAAGGCAGCTCTTGTTATCATTGTTATTTCCATCTGAGGATCCTGGGGGTCACAGAGACATTCCAAAAAGGCAAATAACCTGATCCATTTACCCTTTAGAAAGGCTGCTCAAGGGTCAGTGTGGCAAACACATATACAAAAGACAGGCTGAAGGCAGGTGGAATGAACAAAGAAGCTGCTGGGCAGAAAACAACCCCCTCCTGCATTCTTCATGGCACATAGTAGATATTTAAGAGGAGGGTAAACCATAGCTATTAAAGGGTAAATAGTTTATGTGAGAAACACGTAAAGATATTGTCTGTGGTAAATACTTGCATGTATTATTAATACATATTAGAGATTAATTCTGAAATAGGGGGAGGGGGGAATCAAAGCGAGAGAGTCTGGCACACAAGAAACCATAGTAAGGGTTGAGGGCAGTCAAATGCACAAGAAGACCTTATATGTTTGGGAAGAGAACTCTTGGAAGTCAGGTGGGGATACAGGCAGACAGGGTGATGAGAGGTACCCTAAAAATAAGTTCTGCTTAGTTGACAGTTTTGCCCAGAAATGGTACTCCTGGGGTTATATGTTGTCAAAATGTAACCCATGTCCTCTCTCCTGCTGCTCTCCCAGTTTCTCACACTGATGTGAGAAATGGTTTTCTGACTGCCTTAAGCTTCCATTCTCTTTGTAGGATGCATTCTCCAGAAGCAGACCTTGATGAGGAGTTTAGAGTCAACACCTTTGAATGGGCTGCTCTCCCTGGCTACAGTGTGCTATCTTAATGCTACTCCCGAGGCTAATCGCCAGGAGGGGAGTGGCACATGCTGCCTTTCCAGGAGAAGGCCTCTGCTCTGTCTCCCAGCATGGAGACAGTGGGAGAATGGTAGTTCCCACTAGAGAATGTTTGAAGGAGTTGAGGGAGACAAAATCTTCAAGGACATCCACACAGATGTCTCCATCCATTGTGTTAGTACCATATTTTCCTAACCTGGGCCCTGACCTCAGCATAAGATGCCCTCCTTGTTTGTGCCTTTAGTTTTTCTTAAAATTCAACCACTTTATCTTCTAAATCCTGGACTTAGTCCTTGGATTTTTCAGTCCTTCCCTGATAGAAGATGGGACCCAAGCTACACTTTACACTTTTACTTGCCCTCAGGTAGTAATTATCTTTGTTGTATCCACGGCATTTAGCCATAGCCATCCAATTCTACTGTCCTTAGGGCTGCTATTTCCTCCATAGATCCTGAACACCTGACACATGACACTCACCTTCACATTCCCCTTCACCAGCACATCATCCTGATTTATCACTGACAAAAGTTTCCATCATTGCATTTGCTTCACCTTCTACCAGTGATGGGGTTCTCAGTGCCAGCCAGGACCAGAAAACCTTCTCCAATGCCAATCTCACTGCCAGCTTTCTCAAACAGGCACCAACCGCCACAGGTTTTATTCTCCAGAAGCAGATATCTAGATAAGACTGCGGGATGCAGAATATTTGTTGAGTCAACCCCTATGAAAGGAAGGGTGCAGAAGCAGGAAGTAGTTAACCTGCAATGCAGACTCAACAAAGTCTCCAGGAAGCTGGCAGGAAGGTTAGGAACACATGTCGCCGATCTGAGCGACCTGGTAGACTAACACAACCAAGATTTGTCCCTCCATATCACCCAATAACTAAATACAGGCTGTCTCAGGTAGGGTAGCAACCTGACTGAGCAGCTCTCAGTAGCTGAGGCAGATCTCAGAGCAGCTGACAGCTGGAAGCCTTCGAACTGACCCTACTCCCCATAGCCTCACAGTTGAGCAGATGTCCTTCTCTAAAGGGTGACACAAATCTGTGTCTACCATACTTCTCCTTCCTATCTTCTGAGGATAGTTTTTGAAGGCTTATTTTGTCCCAGGTTATCTTAACTCTGGGATCTTTTTTCAATCCATTCTCATAGGACTCAAGGAACTAAGACACACATTCACATACTCACACACACAAGCACACACACTATCGCAGAATACTCCACAGTATAGAACCGAAATTGCATGTTGTAAAAAGAATGCACATTTTGTCCTATGGAAGTTATCTTTCATGACTATGCAAGGAAGGAAAGGTCTAGAAGAGACTTTTTCCACTCCTTTGATTATAAAGGTTGATTCAGTTGATCTGACTAGCTAGAAAGATGCTAGTTCCATGCTTCATAGCTCCTCAGGCCTCCCTCCTAATAATACAAGTTTGATCAAAAAGGTGACCTTCACTGAGAGAGGAAATAGTCCTCAGTGAAATTCATCAGGATGATCAAACCAGCTAACATTCAGAACTTGGTCTTTGGCCATAACAGATTTAAATAACATAGAGAGCAGGAGTGGGAACAATTAGAGTGTGACCTTGATCTGATCCTCACTTAATTTTTTTCTAGCCTCTAGAGTCAGTACCAAGTGGTCTAGCTCTCAATTAACTCTTATCTAGTATACTGCAACATAGTCCTGATGGTTTTTACTGAAATCTCTAGACAGCTACAGGATTCTCTGCTGTGTGTGTACCCCCCTCCCACACTCTACTGCCATCTCTACCCTACCTTCTCTTTTACATAGTAGCTACTAAGATTAGTTATATAAAAGAGTATTTTTTTGCATTTTTCTGAAGCTGGAAACAGGGAGAGACAGTCAGACAGACTCCCGCATGCGCCCGACCAGGATACACCCGGCATGCCCACCATGGGGCGACGCTCTGCCCACCAGGGGGCGATGCTCTGCCCATCCTGGGCGTCGCCATGTTGCGACCAGAGCCACTCTAGCGCCTGGGGCAGAGGCCACAGAGCCATCCCCAGCGCCCGGGGCCATCTTTGCTCCAATGGAGCCTTGGCTGTGGGAGGGGAAGAGAAAGACAGAGAGGAAGGCACGGCGGAGGGGTGGAGAAGCAAATGGGCACTTCTCCTGTGTGCCCTGGCCGGGAATCGAACCCGGGTCCTCCGCACGCTAGGCCGACGCTCTACCGCAGAGCCAACCGGCCAGGGCCTATTTTGTTCTATTCTTAATTATAAAATACACATGCAAGTTTTTATTGTTTTTTAAAAAAAATCAATAAAGTCACTTTCTATTTACATGTCTTGTAACTCACTGCCCCAACCATCATTTCATTTTGTGCTAGTAACACTTAAAAAAATTTCCCCACAGTGACATAAATTGTCAACATTGATAAATCATATTTAATCTTGTTCACCTGTTCCCTCTCAAGAAGTATTTCTCTACCCAGATCATTCTTCTATAAAACAAAGTCCAGAACAGATGACTCATATACCTTTATTAGAAAGAAAAGAGAATAAAGAAGAAAGGATAGAGAATCAGCTACTGCTTTATTTAAAGAGAAATTATCTGGCATCAGAATAGCTTTATTAAAATCACTGCTCAATTAGGCTTAGAGAGAGAGGCATGGCCCCCCATGTGGTACCTGAGCAGGGGACCTGTAATGAGCCTTCCAAGAGGGGGCTGGGGAAGAAAATATCCTATTCTTTTTCCTCCTATTGGCATTCTTAAGAGATTTCCTTATTTTACTTATCTCTGGAAAAAATTCAACCATGGAGTTGGTTCAGGAGAGTCACAGAAGGAAACATACATTGTGCCCTAATCCTGGAAGTCTCACACCACCCAGAGCAACATAAAATACAGGCAACAAGGTCATGTTGGACACAGATCCAAATGAGCAAGAATCTGGAGTCAGAGCAAAGATAGAGGGAGATTATTTTCTCCTGTTCCTTGATCTACTACTGCTCACAAAAATTAGGGGATGAGGGAACATGCAGATACTCCAGTACTTTCAGCCTTTTGTATAGTGCATTTCCCCCAATGAAATAAAAATTGGTTTTGCATCCATTTGCATAATTGAACATTCTTTGACTTGTCATTTGCTTTTCTGATGTTCTTGTTTAATAAAAAAAATCAAATGCTTCTTTTTTATCACTTCATATTTATTTTGAAATATCCCCTAATTTTTGTGAGCAGTATTGTTCTGTTTTAAAATATTCAGTAGCAAGACTCACAGCCGAGTGTCCCTTGCCAACTAAGCCACAACTCTCTCGTATATGGTCTTCCAGGAATTGATTCTAATCTGCTCAGTGATGCTTAGATCTACATAACAAAAATAAAACTAATGTGGGCGCCATGGAAACTTCAGGGAACAACTGCAGGTGCAAAGTGGCCTAGCAGAAAGCTCTGAGACCACAAGCAAGATTTCAGAACTGCTTTTTTCTTCTTTAACTGTAAAAATAAATAGGCCTCTAACTCCATGCACTAACATGGTTTGTGGAGTAATATTTACACCTGTGGAGAGACTGGAGGTGGCAGCTGAGAGAATCAAAGACTTTCTCACTGACTCTAACTTACTTTCCATTATGCAGGCCAGAGACTGCAGGGGGCACATTTTACTGAAGCTGTGTAAATACTCCCAGGAAAGGGGCAACATTAAAGGCTTTAGTTAAAATGGGTAAGTGCCTGTTGTTGGCTGTCTTGAGCTCCTCTCTTTCAGAGGAAACTGCCATGCCGTAGGAGAAACACTGGCCTTGGGCCCTGCAGCCCTGGATCGCCTTGGACGAGTCACCTACACTCAGCGCTTCTCCCCTTACATGAGATGAAAGTGGCAGCACTGTAGGCAGACACTGTGGGGAGGATCAAATGGAAAGGTACATGGAAGCATTTCAAAAGGTGTAGGATTAGGAATCATATAGAAATTGACGTTCCTTGTTTAGGTAGTACAAGTGTTGGTAGAATGTGGAGAATAGTTTTCAGAGGCTACTTCAATGTCTAATCCCCAGAGCTGGTATCTTGAAGATAAATGGCACTACACCAATATGCTTGCTTTTCCTCTTTACTTCTTTTCCACTTTTTTCATTTCTCTCCTTCTATTCTGAAATTCCAAACCCTTTCTAAGTGCCCCATGTTTTCTTTCTGGTCCTACATGTCATTAGTTAATACTGTGGTATTTGGGCCAATTACATGATGTTCTAATCATGATTGGCCTGAGCTGGCTTTAAGAAGCTGTCCCCTGTTGGATTCCACAGTAAGAGGACTCCAGGATGGGGATTAGTGGACAGGAGATGTGTTAGTGAGTACACTTGGGGAAAGGAAGGGGAAAATGCCAGATTGGGTGACAGGAGAAGTTTAGCAGCAATATAGTTTCAGTAAAGGCCTCTTTCAACCATAGAGAGAGTTCTAAATCCTTAGGGGCGAGAGGGGCAAGCTTTCATATCACTGCAAAGAACAATCATTCAATGCCGGCAACCCTGGGAAGGGGCCCCAGCCAAGGCAACAGGAAGCTGACAGCTGAAGTCTTTCTTCCATCAGCACTCGCAGCAAAAATAAGGCCTTCATTTCTGATAAAGGATCTGAGCAGTACATCTCAGCACTCTTCCTCAGGAGCCATTGAGCCACTATGGTTATATCCACCACGTACTAAGGGACTGATTGTGACCCTTTGTTCTTCTGTGTAAAGAGACCTATTACCATACTATTGCATCAAACACAGCATTTAAAGCAAGACGCTCAGTCTAAGGGCCCAGGAAAGATCAAGAAGAGGTAAATCCAGGAGATTTTCGATATCTGGAGCATGAAGAAATTTGAGGAACCAGGAGACAAAGTCAGGAGGATGAACTAGGCCTCAGGAACCAAGATGGGCAAGAAGGCAGGTTCAGGTATAAGGACAGTAGGAAGTCCCAGAGACACTACTAGTAAGGTCACTTAGGCAGAGGCAACTTCTATCTTCAGCGTTAGTAATCATGGGAATGCCAGGCTCCCCCACCTCATCTCCTCCAAACAGAAGAATAATGTTTTTTTGGTGGTGTTGCAAACAGGTAAGGAACATGTAGTGATATATAATAAGCAACAGATATCCATTGAACAAATCCTTCTCATAAATTTGGTTGACCACCCTTGGATAACATGCTTCCCCTTCATGGAAATATTAAAACTGAATTAGCCGTTGTGATTTTCCTCCCCAGCCTTGGAGTCCACAAAGTTGAGGATTAATTTCAGAGTTGATCTTGAACAGATATCTTGTCACAGAAACCAGACCAGGCAGAATTTTCCTTCTCTCTTTTCTCTGTCCCTTTCATCCTTATTTCTCACCTTTCCATTCCAAACTCATTTTTTTTAGAGGTAGAAGAAATGAGAAGGAAAAATGGGCTCAGGAAATACTTATAGCAAAAGAAGGGCACTTGGAGCTTGGTGGCGAGGGAGGTGGTTACATACCTTGAGAGACCAAAGAGGAAATAGAGGTTCAAGCATGCTCTGGAGAGATGAGAGAGAGAGAGAGACAGAGAGACAGAGAGAGACAGAGAGAGACAGAGAGAGGGAAAGAGAGAGAGTGCCCTGAGGAAAGAAGAGGGTGGGGAAAGGCGCTGGCATGCTACATAGAGAGAGCCACTCAAACTCAATTTTTTATTTGTAATGTAACATTTTTATTTTAACTAATTCAATCTATTAGTAAGCAAGCATGACATAATTTATAACTAGTGGCCTATTTCCTGATCCTAGTGACAACTCTGGGTGGGGAATATAAATTGTATTTACTTGCAACGGTGCATAACCATGAGCTTAGAATTTCCAGTTAAAGATCGGAATTCAGGGTGTATTTGCTCTTCTCCCTTCCCTGAAAGCCATACCTATAAAAAGAATAAAAACTAAAGAAAATTTCACCTAAAATAAAAAATAGAAAATGGCTACAGCCCCCAATTACAGAAAGTAAAAGACATTCTCAAAAGATAGCAAAATTAAGACCTAAACTAGAGGTAATAAAGACCATTCATACTTCCTTGAGTCTTGATAAAAAAAAAAGATACATTTCTCTACTTGGAATAGATAGCTCTATTTGGAAGGATGAGTATGAGGACATGCCTAGGCTGTGTGGATACCATGCTGGGGGGCTGTTACACACTGAAAAACAGAGAGAGAATGAGGATTAAGAAGTATTGTTTTTATCTTCATTTTCTCCAGTTAGGACTCCTGGGCTGAAACCAGTCAGAGGTGAGGCAAGGTTGAAGACAGATCATAAATATCAAACATTCCACCTGCTTACTACACCCCACTAAGCAAGAGAAATAAGTACAAAATTACCAAGTGAAAAACCTATGAGCCAAGGAGCTATGCTGTGAATTGACATGGACCTCCTGGCTGGTGTTCTGCTTACCTGAAGAAGTGAAGAAGGGGCAGATTACCCCAAAATCTGAGGGATTATGACAGCCTAGATGCTATTAAATATCAAAAGGCAAAAGAAATAAAAGAGGCAAAACAAAGATGAAAATACACATTACATTACAAAAAATGAAAAACTATTAAAAGCAGCAAAGATGAAAATGGATACAGCTGAAATTCAGTGACATGAACTTTTTGAGACAACTAGGCAGTGAAATGGGAAGAAAAGGACAGGGTGAGAGGCTAAGAAGAAGCTCAGAGACGTGGAAGATGGAAGCAGATACCTAATGCACACACATAATTGACATTTCTCAATAACTAAATGAAACAAATAAAACAAAAACAAAAAATTAATATAATAAAACTTAGCAGAGAAAAAAGAAAACTAAATCTGCAGTGGCAAAGATAACCCTGAGTCTGAAAAAAATCGCAAAAAAAAATTAACACTATTCTCAAAGAAAAAATAGTCACAAGAGGATATGGAGAATCAAATTAGAATGCATATGCTGAACAGGAACAATGTCACTCCCAAGGGGACAAAAACTGGTTGTTGAGAGGGTGTGACAAAAACCTTAAATATTATAAAAGTCTGTAGCCCTCCTAAGGGCTGTAGTACATAACAAATACAGAATATATCTGTGGTACTCAAGGCTCTTTGAGAGTGGGTGCAATAATGAGAATAGAACACGTTCTGTATATAATATATGTTACATACACATATGTAAACACAATAATAATGAAAATAGAAACACTGGGTTAGCATAACATAGCCACAAAATACTCAATGCAAGAACAGTATAGTTAAGAGTCCCAGGGAGAAATAACCATGCCTCTGATTATTTCAGACCAACCAATTATCAGTCATGAATATAGTCATTACCCATGCATTTGCAACCATGCAAATAGTCAGAATATAGCAACTACAAGTCCTCATCGGAAAACCTGGTTGAGAATAAACACCAGCCAGCCAAAAGATGAGCCAAAATAGAGAGGCAGAAATGAGGAAAGCTATGATATTTAAAGACTGATAGTGAACACTGAAGCCACTAGAAGTTTATAACAAGTACTCTAAGTGTTGTAAACTTTAACACTGTGAAAATGAGTGTTATTGCAAGACAGTGATATTGGGGTGGTGTAAGGATGAAACAAGGGCAGGAATTTCCCCTGTATTTCATAGCAAGGTGTTAATAGATCTAGCTTTAAAAAATATATATATACTTACAGTCATAAAGGTAGCTACTAAAGGAACTAAATACCAGATTATAAATCTATCAAAATATAAATAAAACAGCAACTACACCAAAATAAAAAGATAAACCATATGGCAAAAAAGTGAAATACAACAGAAGCATTAGAAAGAGAAAATGTAAGATGACAGGATTAAAACATGTCATATATGTGTTATATATGTATGCTAAATAATGAATGTTTTAGAGCAGGAGTAGTCAACCTTTTTATATCTACCACCCACTTTTGTATCTCTGT
This sequence comes from Saccopteryx bilineata, assembly GCF_036850765.1. Taxonomy (NCBI): domain Eukaryota; kingdom Metazoa; phylum Chordata; class Mammalia; order Chiroptera; family Emballonuridae; genus Saccopteryx; species Saccopteryx bilineata. The sequence continues at coordinate 75,138,515 of NC_089493.1, forward strand.
TAGTAGTAAAATTTTCTAACTGCCCACGGGTTCCACAGTAATGGTGATTTATAAAGTAGGGAAGTAACTTTACTTTATAAAATTTGTAAAGCAGAGTTACAGCAAGTTAAAGTATATAATAATAATTACTTACCAAGTACTTTATGTCGGATTTTCGCTGTTTGGCAGAATAAATCTTTATAAAAACAACTTACTATAGTTAAATCTATCTTTTTATTTATACTTTGGTTGCTCCGCTACCGCCCACCATGAAAGCTGGAACGCCCACTAGTGGGCGGTAGGAACCAGATTGACTACCACTGTTTTAGAGATTCTCAAATTAGATTTAATTAACAAAAACTAACTATATGCATTATATTACTCAGTCATTTAATATTAAAATGATTGATATGTGATTCTGATTTTTCCTTTTTTCACTTACTTGTCATTCTTTGAGAGACAGACTTCAAGGCAAAAAGCATAAAACAAGACAAAAAGTGGTTTGTCATTATAAAAACATTCAATGTACAATGAAGATATAACTACAGTTATATTTTACATTCCAATTATTGTAACATACGAACACATAACGCTTAAAATGCAGGAAAATTAAGGCAACTTCTCCAAAAAAGAGAAGGATTTAAATTTATCTTTCTCAGCCCCAAATTAGTCAAATATTCAAAATGAAAGAGGGTATAAAGAATCTGGAATCTAACCTATTAGATAAACATTTTTATAAAGCCAACACTGAAAACAGAAACATACCTGTTTTCAAATATTTGTGAAAACAGTAATAAAACTTGATCACATATTAAGTACCAAAAACACACCAAAAAAGTAATAATAGTAACAATCATGCTCTCAGATGACATAACAATAAAGTAGAAATTAGTAACTTAATAAAACCAAAAACCTGAAATGTTATAACTCATTTTTTGACAATTCTGGTCATGATTTCTTTATTGATTCCTAAGCTGCAGAATATCGAGCAAATAATAATTTTAAAAACAGTACATCCATAAAATCCAATGTAAACAGCTAAAGCTGTACACAGGAGTAAATCTGAAATTCTACACACTGACATCACTAAATAAGAATCCAACTCAATAATTTTCAAAGAATAAAACCTAAGGGAAGCAAAAGAAACAAAGTGTTTAAGATAAAAAGCATAAATTGATACATTATAAAACAGAAGGAGCGAAGAACAATTAATCAATAAAACCAAAGAATGATTCTAGAGGAAAAAGTAATAGAGATATATAAGCAGTTAGCAGAAGCAAAAAAAAATAAAAAGGAGTAAGCACAAACAAATAATTAACAACGAGACTACAGAGAGAAAGAAACTTCATATAACTAAGATTTTAAAAAGAATTATTTGTACTTTGTAAAAACTCTATAAAATAATATTGAACTCTTAGATGAAATGGATAGTTTCTAAGTTATAACTTATCAAAACTGATAGCATTCTTAATTTCTCTCATGATTACAGGTTTGTTTCTCTTCTTTCTCTTCTGGGTTCAAAGAACAACTACTCCCCACATCCTCACCTCACCTCCCAAGAAAGCTGGGTTAAAAATGTATTTTTTTTTTCAAATCTTTAAGGAACAAAGAATGTGATACTATTTGCACCCATTTAAAGAGTGGAAAAGAAATAATGTATTTTCTTGTGAATTCACATCAATGTAAAAATCTCTAATGTAATATTAATAAATATATTAACAAACAGAATCCAACAGAAAATTAGAAATAAAAAAAGGTACCATGACTAAGTAGGGTTCATTAAGAAGTGAAAGTATGATCTCAGAGTAATTGAAGGCCATGGCCTTCCATCTATCTGCCTTACCACTTTTTCCCTGGACCACTCTCATAACTGATCCCCTACCCTCTAGGTTCATTCCTCCTTGCTGACTCTCCATCATCCCACCACAGCTGATCCTCTCTATTGTTGACAGTGAGCCTTCTAATACACAAATCTATACTTTTTGTTTCCCTAGTTATACACACCAGCATATAGATTCTCCACCGCCTTCAGAATAAAGTTCAATCCCCGGATTTTGGCATGTGAGGGAGTCACTTCCCACCTCTCTAGCTGTGTTTTCAGCCTGCACACAGGGTTGATTTGCTAGCTATTACTACAAAATCCTGGGCGATAGTCCACTCTTTTTCTTTCTTGCCTCGATGCTTCCCCATATGCTATTTCCTCTGTCTAGAACAGTTTTCTTCCTCCTCTTGGCCTCTTTTCAGATTATTCTGGCATCACCTCCTCCAGGAAGAATTCTCCCACTAGGCTGAGTTGGTTTACTTGTCCATTCTTCTACAAGTGCCTTGTTCAGGCCTCAGTGGGACTCCCCACAATGCACTGGAATGGTTAGTTTGTGTGGCAGTCTCCCACTCTACACCTTAACCTCCTTGAAAATAAAGTTTTCTTTTATCTCTTGCACTGAGTATATGCCTAGACTATAGCAGACATTAAATAAATGCTGAAGGGATGGGTACCTCCCAGTCTAGTAAAAAAAAAAAGAATTCCAAATAGAGAAAGTCATTGCAAGTAATTAAATCATCTAGAAATGGGATTATTTAAGGGTCTCTGCTTCAAACTACTCTGTGTGACTTCTGTCCATAAGAGAGTCTTTTCAGGATTATCACCATTTGAGGAATAGATGATTATCTTAGAGGATGGTGTGTTCTCATGAGGCATCTTCCTATGCTTGCGAGGATTCAAGACTCAGAATTTCATAGTTTGAAGGTGCCATGCTGAAGACTAAATGACGCATCTAAAAATTCAGTTTGGAACAAGCACAGATTCATTTTGCCATCACCACATAGGCAGCACATCTGTACATAAGGTTCCTGATTTGCCATTCTATAAGTAAGAGCTTCCCACATGGAAAATCACATTATTTTACATTGCAGATTGTATCTTCAACACAGGGAAGAAACGATTGTCCCTACACCTCTGCCAACTGGAAGCTGCTCCACTGTTTCTCAGTAAGGTTTCATTTGCATTTCTGGACACTAGATTCTTAGATATTCATGTTTTAACAGCAGCTCCAGTTATCTCTCTCCTCCATATAATTTATTTCCCCCTGCAGTTTTATTTAAAGTCTACTTCCAAACTTTTTGGCAGAAAAGCACTCATTTTACAGATGAAGAACATGAGGCCAGACAGATGAGTTGAATTTGCTCACACAGCTAGTTATTCAAATCCAGAACTATAATACAAACACTAAAGTCCTAGATATAATGTTCTTTGTTTGGGTGGAATGATACTGTACTTATTTCAACCTTACTGCAATGATCTGTTACAGAACAAAAGTCTACGTGCTCATTGCCTAAGTAAGTCTCTTGATACAGTATTAGCCATTATTTTATTTAATTATCTGGCATAAGAACGGGTATATTTTCTAAAGTATTACTCAAAGACAAGATTTTAAAACCTCATTTTAAAAACTAACCAGAAAATACACACACTCATATGAGGTTACCAGACACACGGTTCATGCAACTTGGATTTCTACTCTAATCAAATCCACTGTCAATAAATCACACACACACAAAAAAAAAATTAAAATGCAAAGGAGAATGAGAAAAGTTAACTTCAGGGTCCACCAATATGTTCATTTCAGCACCATCTGTGCATCTGTTACATGATTAGACTCTATGTTGGGCAATATTTAAATAATTGGGCAGCCCTACCATAAAGACCATATGTTTACAAGTGAGTAAGAATTGTCAATACAAGAGCCATCAACCGCTATGCAAAAGAATCTACTGGGAAACAAATCTTCTATAAAAGGTTTGGTTTTTCCTAGACTGAAGTAAGATTTTAGATTTTTGAATGATTGCTTTCTTGGTGGTTTGGGAGATGTTTGTGGAGGGTGGTAAAGAGGCAAGCTGAAAATGTTGGAAAGGGGTTTTTTTCTAAGACCTTATAAATAAGAAATACATTGGACTACAGTGAAGTTATCACATGTAATCACAAACCAAGTCACCCTCACATTTCCCTTGGTGGAGATGTGAGTTATTCTTTCAGACCTCATAGAACCACCCTGCAAAGTTTCATACAGCTATGCAGTAGAAGATGGCACTAGAGGAAGTATATTATAGTGAATCTCGTGTATAGTTTCAGTGTTTACCACTAGTTAAGTGCCAGACCATGCCTTTATGTATTCTTTTTTCCTTTTTCTTCTTTCTCCAAGTGTGGGGAGGGGAGATAGAGAAACAGACTCCCGCATGCACCCAGACTGGGATCCACCGGCAACCCCTGTCTGGGGCCAATGCTCTGCCCATCTGGGGCCATGCTCACAACCAAGCAGATGGTCACTTATCCTGTGTTCCCTGACCAGGAATCCCACCCAGAATATCCACACACCTGGAAGATGTTCTACTACTGAGCCAACTGGCCAGGGCTGTCTTTTGTGTATTAAAAACATGGTAAAATCTTTTCTACTCTATGCTTTTCAATACTCACTACAATATTATCTCTTGCCAGATTGTATCTTACCAAAAAGACAGTTATTTTCTATCCTTTTATATGAAAATTACTATACTCTTTGTAATCATATGTTTCTGTATTTGTTTTCCCCCACCAGACAGAGATCCACCATCTAGTGCACATATTACTATCTAACTGAGAGAGAAGGAGGGGAAGGGAGGAGGGAGGAGGGTTAGAAGTATAGTACCAATTAAGTCATCAGAATGAGAGCAATGTGGAAAACACAGAAAAAAGTATAAACTCAATGAATTGTAAGATTACTGCCAGCAGGCACTGGCTGGTTGGCTCAGCAGTAGAGCATCATCAGCCCAGCATGTGGAAGTCCCAATTTGATTCCTAGTTAAGGCACACAGGAGAAACGACCATCTAATTCTCCACCACTCTACCCCTTCCCTCTCTCTTTCTCTTCCCCTTCCACAGCCATGGCTCTAATGGTTCAAGCAAAGTTGGCCCTGGGAGCTGTGAATGGCTCCATGGCCTCACCTCAGGCACTAAAAGAGGTTGGTTACTGAGCAACAGAACAGCAGCCCCAGACAGACAGAGCATCACCTGGTAGCTGGTTTGCCAGGTGGATCCCAGTTGGAGCGTATGTGGGACTCTGTCTCTGCCTCCCTGCCTCTCACTTAATAAATAAAAGTAAATTTAAAAAATTTATTAAAAGATGACTACATTTAGCATACAAACTATGGAACCTCAGTTTTAATGAGAGAAAACTGAGACTGGCATCAAGATGCACAATATATCTCCAAATTTTTCTCTGTATATACATATAGTGAATTACAGACCATTTTCATTTCAGAATATAAGCCCAAAAAAAGATTTGTTCAGATAAATTTCCCTTGGTCTAAGATCTTTGAGTTAGTGTCACAATGGGATTCCTAATCCGAACTAGAATGCTCTCTTATTTCTTCCATCTGAAGTAATTCACTAATTATGCATCATTTACTCAAACAGCTTAAACAATGAGGAACTATTTATCTAACGGGTACAGAAATAGAGTGGGTTCCAGGTACCCATAGTCAGTAATTCAGTGATGTCATCGAAGACCCAGATTCTTTCTGTCTCTCTAGTCTGCCTTCCTAAATATAACTTCCTCCTAATTCTGACTCACTTTAGGTGGTTTACTTGGGCTCTCTCTTGTTTGTTCATATAGGCCTGAAGTGATATGAACTTCCCTTTTATTACTGCTTTTGCTGCATCCCAGAGATTCTGATATGTTGTATTGTTATTTTCATTTGTCTGTATGTATTTTTTGATCTCTGTGCTTATTTCTTCTTTGACCCACTCATTTTTTAAAAGTATGTGTTTAGTTCCCACATTTTTGTGGGGTTTTTTACCTCCTTTTTGCAGTTAATGTAATACACCATACCAACAAAACAAAGAACAAAAACCACATGATCTGACTCACTTTAGGGTTTCAAGACAGCATTGATTACTATCTTGTGTGTTTGCTTGTTATTATTGGTTACGGGAAGCAAGGAAGGAATATAATAACTCTCTTAGAATTTGGCAAACTTATATACCTTATGCTCACTCCTGGTCCTTTGAAGCTAGATATGGGGTGGATACTCCAATGGATCCAGAGTGCAGTTATTCACCTACAAAGTTAGGTAATAGATTTAGCTTGACCAGTAAGTGTCTGTGTCACAGTAACAGTTTAATTCAATGCACAAGCAGCCAGAAATCCAAGCTGCCCTAACTTAAATATATACTTCCACCTCTGCCCCATAATTCCTCAATATTTCCTCCAAACTTCCAAAATGATATAGCATCTGGGATGAAAAAGAAATTGGCATTAGTGTACCTATTTGACCACAATTTCTGCTCCTGGTTGGTAAGGTGCCTTTGTTCAACATTTTTTTGTTGTTGTTCCTTTGTTTCTAGCAAATAAAGCAGACCCCACTGAATCCAGTTTTGGGGGTTTATATAAATCATTGTTACACATTAGAATAAAAATGCCTGCATACCACCAGCAAATCAATTAAATTAGGCTTCCTGAGGGTAGTACCCAGGCATACTTATTTATTTAGACAATTAATTTATTTAGACAATTAATTTTAAAGGGGTGACATTGATCAATTAGAGTACATAGATTCAGAGAAAACATCTCTAGATCATTTTGACATTTGATTTGTTGTATATGCATCACCCCAAATCAAATTTTTTTCTGTCACATTCTATTTGGTTTTCTTTGTGCCCTTCCCTTCCCCCTACTGCCTGCCTCTCCTCCCTTCTCCTCCCCCTGGTAACCACCACACACTTGTTCATGTCCATGAGTCTCAATTTTGTGTTCCACCTATGTATGGAATCATAGCGTTCTTAGTTTTTTCTGATTTACTTATTTCATTCAGTATAATGTTATCAAGGTCCATCCATGTTGTAGTAAATGATCCGATGTCATTATTTCTTATGGCTGAGTAGTATTCCATAGTATATATGTACCACCTCTTCTTTATCCAATAATTTATTGAAGGGATTTTTGGTTGTTTCCATAACTTGGTCACTATGAGCAGTGCTGCAATGAACATGGGGCTGCATGTGTCTTTACATACCAGTGTTTTTGAGTTTTGGGGGTATTGACCCAGCAGAGGGATTGCTGGGTCATATGGTAGTTCTATTCTTAATTTTTTGAGTATTTACCATACTTTCTTCCATAATGGTTGTACTACTTTACCTTCCCACCAACAGTGAATGAGAGTTCCTTTTTCTCCACAGCCTCTCCAACACTTGTTATTACCTATCTTGTTGATAATAGCTAATTTAACAAGCATGAGGTGGTTGATATCTTGCTGTAGTTTTGATTTGCATTTCTATAATAGCTAGTAAAGATGAGCATCTTTTCAAATATCTGTTGACCATTTGTATTTTTTCTTGGGATAAGTGTCTGTTCATGTTCTCTTCCCATGTTTTTATTGGATTGTTTGCTTGTTTGTTGTTGAGTTTTGTGAGTTCTTTGTATATTTTGGATATTAGGCTGTTATCTGTGCTGTTGTTTGAAAATATCATCTCCCATTTAGTTGGCTGTTTGTTTTGTTGTCAGTTTCTTTTGCTGTGCTAAAACTTCTTCATCTGATGTAGTCCCATTCATTTATCTTTGCTTTCACTTCCCTTGCCTTTGGAGTCAAATGCATAAAATGCTTTTTATGGCCAAGGCCCATGAGTTTAGTACCTATGTTTTCTTCTATATAATTTATTGTTTCAGGTCTTATATTTACATCTTTGATCCACTTTGAATTAATTTTGGTACAAGGGGACAAACTGTAGTCAAGTTTCATTCTTTTGCATATGGCTCTCCAATTTTCCCAGTACCATTTATTGAAGAGGCTTTCTTTTCTCTATTTTGTGCTTTTGGCTCCTTTATCAAAGGTGATTTGACCATATATATGTGGGTTTATTGCTAGGCTCTCTATTCTGTACCATTGGTCTGAGTGTCTATTTTTCTGCCAATACCATGCTGTTTTGATTATAGTGGCTCTTTAATATAATTTGAAGTCAGATATTGAAATGCCCTCAACTTCATTCTTGTACCTTAGGATTACTTTGGCTATTCGGGGTTTTTTATAGTTCCATATAAACCTGATAATTTTTTGTCCATTTCTTTAAAAAATGACATTGGAATTTTAATGGGAATTGCATTAAATTTGTATATTGCTTTGGGTAATATGATCATTTTGACTATATTCATTCTTCCTTTCCAAGAACAGGGAATATTTTTCCATTTCATTGCATCTTTTTTGATTCCTCTTAACAATGCTTTGCAGTTTTTATTATATAGGTCCTTTACATTCTTTGTTATGTTTATTCCTAGGTATTTTATTTTTTCTTTGTTGCAATCATAAGGGATTTTTTTTAGTTTTTTTTCTGATGTTTTATTATTGGCATATAGGAAGGCAATAGGCTTCTGTATATTAATTTTGTTTCCTGTGACTTTACTGTATTGGTTTATTGTTTCTAATAGTCTTTCTGTGGAGTCTTTGGGGTTTTCAATGTACAGATCGTATCATCTGTAAAAAGCGAAACCGTTACCTCTTTCCCAATATGAATGCCTTTTATTTCTTTCTCTTGTCTGTGTGATTGCTCTGGCTAGAACTTTCAGCACTACATTGAATAAGAGTGGAGTGAGTGGGCAACCGTGTCTTGTTCCTGATTTTAGAGAAAAAGCCTTCAGTTTTATGCCATTTAATATGATGTTAACTGATGGTTTTTCACAAATGGCCTTTATTCTGTTGAGATATTTTTCTTCTATACCCATTTTGTTGAGTGTTTTAAACATAAAATGATGTTGTATTTTATCGAATGCCTTTTCTGCATCTATTGATAGGATCATATAGTTTTTGTTCTTTGTTTTGTTGATATGGTGTATTACATTAACTGTTTTACATATGTTGAATCATCCTTGTGATTCCTTATGTTGAATTCATCACTTAATCATGATGAATTATTTTTTCAATGTGTTGTTGTATTTGATTTGCTAGTATTTTGTTTAGGATTTTAGCATCTGTATTCATTAGAGATATTGGTCTGTATTTTTCTTTTTTTGTGTTGTCCTGGCCAGGTTTTGGTATGAGGGCTATGTTGGCCTCATAAAATGTGTTTGGAAATATTGCTTCTTCTTCAATTTTTTGGAAGACTTTGAGCAAAATAGGAACCAAGTCTTCTTTGAATGTTTGATAGAATTCACTAGTATAGCTGTCTAGCCCTGGACTTTTATTTTTGGGAGGATTTGATAGTTGTTTTTATTTCCTTCTTGCTTATGGTCTGTTTAGGCTATCTACTTCTGTATGACTCAGTCTAGAGATTGTATTGTTCTAGGAATGTATCCATTTCTTCTAGGTTGTTAAATTTGGTGGCATATAATTTTTCATAGTATTCTACAATAATTCTTTTTATATCTATAATATCTGTGGTGATTTCTCCTCTTTCACTTTGGATTTTCTTTATATGAGCCCTTTCTCTTTTTTTTTAGTGAGTCTTGCCAAGGGCTTGTCAATTTTGTTGATCTTTTCAAAGAACCAGCTCCTTGTTTTATTAATTTTTTTTCTATAGTTTTTCTGCACTTACTTCATTTATATCTACTCTGATTTTTATTATTTCCTTTCTTCTGCTGGTTTTGAGTTGCCTTTGTTCTTTTTCCTAGTTCCTTAAGATGTGATGTTAAGTTGTTTACTTGGGCTCTCTCTTGTTTGTTCATATAGGCCTATAGTGATATAAACTTCCCTCTTATTACTGCTTTTGCTGCATCCCAGAAATTTTGATATGTCATATTGTCATTTTTGTTTGTCTGTATGTATCTTTTGATCTCTGTACTTATTTCTTCTTTGACCCACTCATTTTTTAAAAGTATATTGCTTAATTTCCACATTTTTGTGGGTTTGTTTACTTCTTTTTTGCAGTTGAATTCTAGTTTCAAAGCTTTATGGTCAGAGATTATGCTTGATATAATTTCAATCATTCTGAATTTGTTGATATTAGTTTTGTGTCCCAACATATGCTCAATTCTTGAGAACATTCCATGTACACTGGAGAAAAATGTATACTCTGGAGTTTTGAGATGAAAAATCCTGTAGATGTTTATCATATCCAATTGTTCTAGTGTTTCATTTAAGACCCATATTTTTTTATTAATTTTTTGTTTGGATAAATGATATAAAGCCATCAGCAGTGTATTGACATCTCCAAATATGATTATGTTTTTGTTGGTTTTTATTTTTAGATCAGTTAGTAGATGTCTTATATACTTTGGTGCTCCTTGGTTTGGTGTGCATATATATTAAGAAGTGTTATGTCTTTTTGATTCAATGTCCCTTTTATCATTATGTCAAATGATCATCTTTGTCTCTGATTACCTTTGCTGCCTTGTAGTCAGCACTGTTAGATATAAGTACGGCTACACTTGGCCCTGGCTGGTTGGCTCGGCGGTAGAGCGTCGGCCTGGCATGCGGGGGACCCAGGTTCGATTCCCGGCCAGGGCACATAGGAGAAGCACCCATTTGCTTCTCCACCACCCCCCCCTCCTTCCTCTCTGTCTCTCTCTTCCCCTCCCGCAGCCAAGGCTCCTTTGGAGCAAAGATGGCCCGGGCGCTGGGGATGGCTCCTTGGCCTCTGCCCCAGGCACTAGAGTGGCTCTGGTTGCGGCAGAGCGACACCCCGGAGGGGCAGAGCATCACCCCCTAGTGGGCAGAGCATCGCCCCTGGTGGGCATGCCGGGTGGATCCCGGTCGGGCACATGCGGGAGTCTGTCTGACTGTCTCTCCCCATTTCCAGCTTCAGAAAACACACACACACACACACACACACACACACAAAAAAAAAAAAAGTATGGCTACACCTGCTTTTCTTTGGATTTTATTTGCTTGAACCAACCTTTCACTTTGAATTTTTTTATCCTTGTAGCTTAGATGTGTTTCTTGAAGGCATCATACAGTTGGATTTTCTTTTTTGATCCATTCTGCTACTCTGCATCTTTTTATTGGTCAGTTGAATCCATTTACATTTAGTGTAATTATTGCCATTTGAGGGTTTCCTATTGCCATTTTATATATTGCTTTCTGATAGCTCTGTATCTTGTTTGGTTCTTCTTTTTTGTTTTTCTGTCATTTCTTTTTGTTTGGTTATATTCTGTACTTCCTTCCTCAGTTTCTTCTTTTTTTAAGGCATTTGTTTCTGTAGTGGTTTTGTCAGGGGTGGTTACCAATGAGTAATAGAAAGGACACATATCATACTCATTGTAGTACATTATCTCATGAGTGCTTCTGCACTCCATTCTTCTTTGCTACTGTTAATCTTTATCCTCTCCCCTTTTTTGTTTTTGTTGTCACAGATTAATCCTGTTTTTATTGTGATCTTGATGGAGCTTTTACTTGTGGTTTTGTTTTGTTTTGTTCTTTGTCAGATAACTGGTCAGTTAACCCCCTTTAGTATTTTTTGAAGTGGAGGTTTTCTGGTGATAAATTTCCTCATATTTTCTATATCTGTGAATGTTTTTATTTCCCCTTCATATTTGAAGGATAGCTTGCTTTGATGGATATAGTATTCTTGGTAGGAAGTTCCTCTCCTTCAGTATTTTAAATATTGGGGTCCACTCTCTTCTGGCTTGTAGAGTTTCTGCTAAGAAATCTGATGATAACTTAATGGGCCTTCCTTTATATGTTGTATTTTTCTTTTCCCTGGCTGGCTTGAGGATTTTTTCTTTGTCATTGGTTTGTGATAATTTTATTACAGTGTGTCTTGGAATAGGTCTGTTTGGGTTAAAGTAACTCAGTGTTATGTTTGCTTCTTGGATTCAAGGCTCTAATTCTTTCCACAGGCTTGGAAAGTTCTCATCTATTATTTGTTTGAATATGTTCTCCAGTCCATTTTCTCTCTCTTCTCCTTCTGATATACCCATTATTTTTATGTTGCTCTTTCTGATGGAGTCAGACAATTCCTGTAGAGCTTTCTCATTATTTTAATTTGTGAGTCTCTCTCCTCTTCTCTCTGTAGTGTCTCTAATTGCCTGTCTTCTATGTCACTAATTCTCTCCTCTATCTGATCTGTTCTATTAGCTAAGCTGTTATCTCATTTTTCAGTTCATGTATTGAGTTTTTCATCTTTGTTTGATTCTTTTTCATAGTTTTAATTTCCTTGGTGATGTATTCTCTTTGTCCATTGAATTGTTTATTGAGCTCTCTAAATTGCCTTTCTGTGCTTTCTTGTATTTCCCTGAGTATTCGTAGGACTTCAATTTTTAATTCTCTGTCATTTAACTCCAAGGTTTCTAAGGAATTGAAATTTTTTTCTAGAGATTTTTTCATCATCTATATGAACTACATCTGTCTTTTGTATCCATATTTTTTTTTCTTAATGGCATTTGAGAATGATATTGTTAATAACACTAATAAAAGATGATTAAAAAATAAAATTTGAAAAAATACAGTGAAAATATGAAAATTCTATTATGATATGTGGAGCAAAAGCTGCATAAATGGGGAGCCAGAGCTGGGGAAAATGTCAAAAAGTTAAAAAATAAATTAAAAAACACACAAAATGCCACAACGAAAAATATAAATCCAGAATACAATAATTTGTTTATAAATGATAATTAAATGAGAGAAAAAGTAAAAGAGAGAAAAGAAGAAAAAAATGGTTAAGATTTTTGAAATATAACCCTCATAAAAAAACAAGAATGAAAAATGTAACACCTATGGACAATGAAGTTCAAAGTAAAAAGGAAAGAATAAGATGGAAAGAAGATTAAATGACCAAAGTGGAAAAAAAAGATAAAAATAACAAGAAAAAAATGAGAAAAAGTTATAAAAAAATGTAACTATTTCCTAGTTTTGAAAGGTAGCTTCTTCTTTTTTTTCTTTTTCTTTTTGGCAGATGGTGCTGTACTAAAGGTTTTGACCCTGTGGCACTCTTGAGTAGAGATTTGCTGATGTGTTGCTGTGGCAATGATGTAAACTGGGCTTCAGTGCCGGGGTCCAGCCCCGGGGGGGATCCAGGGGTCCCACAGGAGGAGACGGTGTCAGCGAAAATGGAGTGAGAGAGCTGAATTCTTTATTCTCTTTATTCTCTGGTTAGCATTTACTGCCAGGCATCTCCCCCAATGGCTGGTCTAACATTATTTTTTATGCACACATACTAAGTTACAATCACATGGTATTTTGAATACATCATTGTTTTAGTTTCACTATGGTTACATATTTTTAGATAACAGTTAATTCATATCTATAAGCTACAAGTCAGGTGGTAAGTTATTCAAAGTACAGTTATACAATAGTAATAATAATATTGGTACAAACTTCTAAAAGATTAGTACTAATTAATAACTCTATTTTACTCTTGTTGTGAGTCAAGGGCACAGAAAGAGATAGCAGACGAAATCATCAAGTACTAGCAGAGGACCACCGCTTGCTCAGGCAAATAGCCTTGAGTTCATGTAGTGTCCTAATTCTTTTCTCACAAGACTACAAAAGGCTTGCTATTAAGAAACTGACATAGTATAAAGAGTAATTTTTACTTAAAGATACATAGAGTGCACCTGCAAGATAGCTAGTAGCAACATAATATCAGAAGGCATTAGTTGCTACTGCTGCTATGAATCCCACCACATACCTCTCCTATTCTTGGAAAATACAAAAATCTCATGAGAATGTTTTACTGAGAAAAGCCCAGCAACTGTCTTCAGTGACAAAACAAGTCTTTTAACAAAACATTTTTTACTAGCCAGCTGCACTCCTATCCAAGGCCATGCAACAGGCCACTCCACTACACTTTACCTAAGATTCTAATGTCTAGTTAAACTTTATTCATTACTATATTCATACACTAGTTAATTTCTAACTTTATTCTTTCTAACATGATTAATAAGAAGTTCTCCTACAAACTTAACCCTTTATGAGGGATATCATGGCCAGCCTCTTATGTTTATGAGCCCAGTTCAAGGGGCTTACAGGCTTTTCTGTGCAACTTACACCTTCTGTCTCATTTCCAAAGAAATTACTACAAATCTACAGGGAAAGTATGGTACTATTATCCCTGTGCCATAAATAATAGCACACACCCAGAAAAGGGGGAAATATAAGGCCAGATTAATTCAAAAGATTAAAGGGGGAAGTATCGTGCCTTTCCTTTGCGGTGACTTTGTCAACCCGCAGCTGTTGGTCTTACTGTGGTGACTCTATCTTCTTTTGCTGTGACTTTGTCAACCAGCAGTTGTGGATCTTCTCCTGCTGTGACCTAGTTAGCCAGCATTAGTGGATTGGCTCCCAACACTTCAGTCCCATTGGTGGGCTGTGCTTGTTAGGGTTTGCAGGCTCCGACAATGGGAGAGTCCGTCAGTTTTCCAAGTGCCTCTCTCCTCATCTCTCCCTCCTGAGCCAGCAGCCTGGGGACTCAGCTGTGAAGTTGCCCCAGCCACTGCTTGCAGAGCAAGTGACTCTAAGAGCTGCCAAGTCCTTCCTCCAGCACTGCTCAAAGCACAGTTCTGGGTAAGGCTGTGCCAACAAGAGCTGCCAGCAAAAGCAGGCAGGGCAGGGAGGCTATTGCTCATCAAGCACCTTTCTAAGGGCCCCAGGTATGTCTAGTTCACCTCAGTGCTCCATGGGTCTAATCTCCACAGGCTTTCTCCCTTGTTCCCTGTTTGGAAGCCTGCAGCCCAGCCCCCATGACTTCCACAGTGCACTCGGAGGTGTGCTCTGCAGGAATGCGCTTTGTGACCTGTATTGGCTTGCAGAGACGCCTTACCCGGACAAGTCCAGACCTAGGGATCCCGGACCTTGTGCACTTCTCATGCTGTTGGTGGGGGAGCTGGGACCACACAAAAACTCTGGCTACAGCCCACACAGACGTCTACTGCTGACAATCTTCAGCCTAGCCCCTCTACCCGCTAATAGGTATTACCATGCCAGATGCGCCAGGTAGAGCCACTCACACACAGCCTGCGATTGCAGACTGGGAGCACACAAAGCCAAGGCTGCTCTGGCACTGGCCTCCATGGGCAACCTGCTTTGGCCACCTCCATCAGAGTTTGCCACCCACACTAGCCCCACGTCCACAATCTCAGGCCAAGCCACACACTCTCTCCTCTGCTTGATCATCCCCCCTAGCCCTGCTTCTTCCCACTGCCCCAAATTCTCCATTTCTCTTGGTTCCAGGTGAAAGCGGCCCTTCCTCAGATCAGTGAGGAAAGTGGAATACTGTATGCCGTTCTCCATCTTATTTCCTTCAGAGTGGATTATATATTTATCCACCTTTTTGCCCAAACGTACCTTTGTCTGCTGTGTGTATTTCAGATGCTCCTGAGATTGTTTCTCTGTCTCTAGTTGTTGAATTTGTTGAAATTTCAGGGGGAGATATCAGGAGCACCCCTCACGGTGCCATTTCTCTGACATCACTCCACATTTATTGGCATTGGTAGTTTTTAAAGCTTCCCAGGTGATTTTAATATACAACCAAGGCTGAGAACCAGTAGTGTATTAAACATGTTGATTAGACAAATTTCTCAGTTAATATCCTTGAGTTGTCTAGTTATGGCCCAAGATTTTGAATTCAGTTTCTTTGCAATTTTCCCAGATGACTTAATGCATAATTCATTTAAATAAAACATCATCTGTGGTATAACAACTACCATCTTAGATAAGGATGCTGTGTCAGCTTCCTCTTAGGAAATGCTGCTCAATCAGTGGATAAATGTTTGAACCAAAATATTATATAGGCATGAGGGTTTTTGTATTGCTTTCTGTCTATTTCTGGAGATAATGTATAACATACATTGGCAACATTTTACTTTTATATTGTAATGGGATCTCCATAGGCTTATGTTGAAATTGGTTTTTTGCTGTAATCTCACATTTTAACAGCCTCTATAGACATGCTCAGAAACTGACTCAAAATTGTTGTGAAGAATATTTGGCATCATAATTTACTTTTTTAAATTATACAAATGCTTCTCCTCCCCCCTCCCAAATCAACCATGGGAGATACTGAAGTACCATTATACCTACAATGGAAGTAAATACTTGACATATTTGATAGTTATTTTGCAAAAGCTAGAAACTGTTTTTCCTCCCAAGTGCAGTCTTCAGTCATCCTCAGGTTTTTAATAGAATGTTAACACTTATTTCAAATGATACGAGAAAGTGACTTTATTATTTTTATTCACATAAATGTTAGACTGAAATTAATACCATAAGCACCAGAACTATTCAAAGCCCCTAGAGCAGTGGATGGCAAACCGCAGCTCGTGAGCCACATGCAGCTCTTTGGCCCCTTCAGTGTGGCTCAAAGGCCATCTTAGGAGTACCCTAATCAAGTTAATAACAATGAATCTACCTATATAGTTTAAATTTAAAAGATTTGGCTCTCAAAAGAAATTTCAATGGTTGTACTGTTGATATTTGGCTCTGTTGACTAATGAGTTTGCCGACCACTGCCCTAGCACATGCAGTTGGTGACCCCTTATTGTTACACTTGTCCCATCCAGACTGCCTTCCCAATAAATCAAACCACTCTTTTTCTTAAGTCTCCTCACCAACCACCCCTAAAGTGACAGGACTAAACCTACCTCCTCTGTGGTGAAATTAGCCTATCAGTTGCCTCAGAGCCCACTAGATTCAGAAGGGAAGAGGCCACCTGCTCCTGCTGGGCATCAGCCCATCTGCACAGCCTCCCTGGGCAGCCGAGTCTCATTTCTTGGTCCCACAGCATCTTTGGGACTCTTCAGAGTTTCCAAGTGAGAAGCACCATTTATTAGCTCTAGTTTATTTAAACAATGTTACCTCTGTTGATCTCTATTTCTTAATTGGTAAAATGCAAATATTGCCTCTCAGTGTCCTCGGGAGGATTAAATGAGATCAGCTATGAGTTGTGTTCAACCAGCACAGTGATGGTGCATAGTGAAGTCTCAGATTCCAGCAGCTGTAAGACACCATTGCTACTGCTAGTTGTCACCACCAGAGTGACTAGGTCATGTCTTACACAGCTCTGTTTTTCTTACACCTAACTTCTCTTTTCTATCTCATTTCTGCCACCTTGCTTCAGGCCCTTACCATATCCTACCTATACTAACATCTCAACAGCGTCCAGAATGTCCCCTTTCCAGCCTCCAGCTGCTTGCCTGTCCTCTCCAGCAAGGAGGAACAAGTTTACTAAGTTTATCTTCTTGTTTACTTTACCATGTCACTCAAATATCCACAACATGACCCCTCTCACCTCTCCAAATCAACTCTCTTTATCAAAAATTGTTCTCCTGACTCTTTGACATGATCTTTCAAAGCCCCATTCATTCCCCAGTTCCTGTGAGAACTTCACTAAGAACCTCACCTTGAAGTGAGAGAAGATAGATACAGACTAACATTAAATAATTCTGGTTCCTAAATAAATCCCCCTTTTTTAGTATAACTCTTACTACACCTTCAGAACGAGAGCTACGCACAGCACATTTTGGGAAAGTCTGTTTTAGGGAAATGATAGGACTAAATCACAAGAGCCTAGTATGCTCCTTCCCAATGTCCCCATGTGCTAAAGAACAAAAGGCCAGCAGCTTGGGTCAGGAGAATATGGACAAGCCTGATGCAAGACTTCTATCATGAGCTAAGTTTCCAGGAGTCTGAACTTCCCTCAATAATCTCTGAGTAAAAGGCTCTGAAATGATGACTCCAGTGAGGCCATCAAGTCATGTATGGCAATGACATCCAGCATCTGATGCTGCTTCTCACCTTCTTCAATAACACAAGAAGGGCATGGGCTTCCTCAGAAAGGAGAATTTCACTCTCCAAATCCCTTCTCCCACTGCTTTCTCAGCATGAACTTTGCTTGTTGCTTGGATTTGAAGTGATTCGGTACTTGCTGATCCAGGGTACGTCAAACATTGTTCCACTCCATTAAGCAAAAAAAAAAAAAAGAAGAAGAAGAAGAAGGCTTTGCTAGCTGGTGCAAGTGCTGGTTCAAAAGCTCATAAAAACACATTCCTTTGCCTCTTCTTTCTCTATCAAAACACACAGCTCTGTAAGCAGCTCTGTGGGCTTGTGCTCACAAAGGTGATTTTTGCTGCTCATCATTAGCAGTCTGAGCCTTGTAGCGCTAAGCACCTATTCTCCTTGGCTCAGTTCTCAGTCTAAGGGTACTGAGACCATATAACTGCAGTCACTGCTTCATGGTACAGTATGATAGGGGGACCTCGTAATTCATCATTCAGGCCAGAATACTTTTGAAAGTGAAAGACAGAGCTATGAACAATTATATTACCATTTGTACAAGGGCTGTGGTTCACAGAAAATGGTAGGGGGCACAAGTCCCTCTCCTGTGTCTCCAGAGCTAAAGATAACAGAGCCCTCTGCTACCACCAACTAGCAGAAGAGAAGGAGCCCCTGTTCCTACCACCAACCACCATGCAGGCCTTTTCTGCTACTCCAATATTTAAAATGAAAGTCGCCTGCAATACCGACTGTTCAATACTGTTCCTCGGAAGGAAGGGAAGCTGGATTTTGAGATTTGATTCCATCTTTGCCCATCTTATTAATTCAAAGAAAAAATTAGTTTTTTTTTTAATTAAAACATACAATCAACTACTATTCAAATTAATGATTCTGAAAACATAGGAACAGAGTAAAGAGGGACAAATATACGATGATGGAAAATGATTTGACTTTGGGTGATGGGTATACAACATTACCTATTTTCACCTGAAACCAATGTACTCTTATTGATCAATGTTATCCTGTTAAATTTAATTTCCTAAATAAAATTTTAAAAAATAATTCTGTAAACATAGTTTGATTTGTCATAAATATACAAAAAGAAACATCTAAGTTCACAATACTTAAGACATAAGGAGGAAATTCCAGTAACAGTAACAACTGAAAAAAATAGAAAAATTTAATAGGCTGCATTATATAAGAAAATATACTAAAATATATAAATGACTTAAATGGCAACATTCAGCATTATTATAAATAGGATGATAAACTAGTATAAAATAATAGGTCTTTCCAAATTAATTTAAACATTAAATGAAGTACCCATGAAAAGTCCAACAGAATTAGGAGATAGAGGAATTGCCAAAGAGGTTCTAAAGTTAATCTATTGGTGTATTTTTTTTTTAACTAATTGAGTGTTTATTTTTTAAAAAATGTAACTCTGCCTTGCTTTTTTTTTTCTGGTTTTCTTTGTGCCCCACCCCTTCCCCCCCTCACCCTCCCCGGGACACAACCACCCTGTTGTCCATGTCTCTGACTCTCATTTTTATGTCCCAGCTATGTATGGAATCATATAGTTCTTACTTTTTTCTGATTTACTTATTTCACTCAGTATAATATTATCATGGTACATCCAAGTTGTTGAAAATGATCTGATATAATCATTTCTTATGGCTCAGTAGTATTCCATAGTATATATGTACCAAAGCTTTTTAATCCCCTTGTCCACTGATGAACACTTGGGCTGTTTCCAGATCTTCACTATTGTGAACAATGTTGCCATAAACATGGGGGTGCATTTCTTCTTTTGAAACACTGCTATGGTGTTCTTGGGATATATTACTAAAAGTGGGATAGCTGGGCAAAAGGCAGTTCAATTTTTAATTTTTTGAGGAATCTCCATACTGTTTTGCACAGTGGCTGTACCAGTCTGCATTCTCACCAGCAGTGCCGGAGGGTTCCCCTTTCTCCATATCCTTGTCAGCACTTATTATGTGTTGTTTTGTTGATGAGCACCATTCTGACTGGTGTGAGGTGATATCTCATTGTGGTTTTAATTTGCATTTCTCTAATGATTGAGCATTTTTTCATCTGTCTATTGGCCATCTGTATGTCCATTTTGGAGAAGTGTCTATTTATTTCTTTTGCCTATTTTGTGATTGGATTTTTTGTCTTCCTGGTGTTGAGTTTTACAAGTTCTTTATAAATTTTGGTTATTAACCCTTATCAGACGTATTGTCGAATATGTTCTCCCATTGTGTAGTTTGTCTTTTTATTCTGTTCTTAATGTCTTTAGCTGTGCAAAAGCTTTTTAGTTTGATATAGTTCCATTTGTTTATCCTGTCTTTTATTTCACTTACCCATGGAGATAAATCGGCAAATATATTGTTGTGAGAGATGTCAGAGGGCTTACTACCTATGTTTTCTTCTAAGATGCTTATGGTTTCACGCCTTACATTTAAGTCTTTTATCCATTTTGAGTTTATTTTTGTGAATGGTGTAAGTTGGTGGTCTAGTTTCATTTTTTTGCAGGTAGATGTACAATTTTCCTAACACCTCTTGTTAAAAAGGCTGTCTTTACTCCATTGTATGCTCTTACCTCCTTTGTCAAATATCAGTTGTCCATAGAGCTGTGGGTTTATTTCCGGGTTCTCTGTTCTGTTCCATTGATCTATATGCCTTTTCTTATGCCAGTACCAGGTTGTTCTGAGTACAATGGCCTTGTAGTATAACTTGATATCAGGAAGTGTTATACCTCACACTTTATTCTTCCTTTTCAAGATTGCTGAGGCTATTCGTGTTCTTTTTTGGTTCCATATAAATTTTTGAAATATGTGTTCTATATCTTTGAAGTTTGTCATTGGTAGTTAATTGGTATTGCATTGAATTTATAAATTGCTTTGGGTAATATAGACATTTTAACAATGTTTATTCTTCCTAACCATGCATACGGTATATGCTTCCACTTGTTTGTATCTTCCTTGATTTCTTTTATCAATGTTTTATAATTTCCCAAGTAGAAGTCTTTAATCTCCTTAGTTAAATTTACTGCTAGGTACTTTATTTTTTTGGTTGCATTAGTGAAGGAGATTGTTTCCTTAATTTTTCTTTCTGACAGTTCATTGTTGCTGTATAAAAATACCTCTGATTTCTGAGTATTAATTTTATATCCTGCCACTTTGTTGAATTCATTTATCAGGTCCAGTAGTTTTTTGACTTGAGACTTTAGGGTTTTCTATATACACTATCATATCATCTGCAAATAATGCAAGTTTTACTTCTTTTTTTCCAATTTGGATGCTTTTTATTTCTTCTTCTTGTCTGATTGCTGTGGCTAGGACTTCCAGAACTATGTTGAATAAGAGTGGTGAAAGGGGGCACCCCTGCCTTGTTCCTGATCTTAAGGGGATTGCTTTTAATTTTTTCCCATTGAGTATGATGTTGGCTGTGGGTTTGTCATAGATGGCCTTTATCATGTTGAGGTATGTTCACTGTTTTTCCACTTTGCTAAGAGTTTTGATCAGGAACGGGTGCTGGATTTTATCAAATGCTTTTTCTGCATCTATTGAAATGATCATGTGGTTTTTCTCCTTCCTTTTGTTTATGTGATGAATCACATTGATTGATTTGCAAATATTGTACCAGCCCTTCCTCCCCAGAATAAATCCCACTTGATCAGGGTGTATGATTTTTTTCATATATTGCTGGATCTTATTTGCTAATATTTTGTTGAGGATTTTAGCATCTAAATTTATCAGGGATATTGGCCTATAATTTTCTTTCTTTTTTGTTATCTTTGCCTGGTTTTGGAATCAGAATTATTCTCGCCTCATAAAAGGAGCTTGGCAGTCTTCCTTCCTCTTGAATTTTTTGAAATAGCTTGAGAAGAACAGGAGTTAGTTCTTCCTTGAATATTTGGTAGAATTCACTTGTGAAGCCATCAGGCCCAGGACTTTTCTTTGTTGGGAGTTTTTTGATAACTGTTTTGATCTCATTTGTTGTGTCGGTCTGTTTAGGTTTTCTGATTCTTTTTTTTTTTTTTTTTTACAGAGACAGAGAGAGAGATAGATAGGGACAGACAGGAATGGAGAGAGATGAGAAGCATCAATCATCAGTTTTTTGTTGTGACATCTTAGTTGTTCATTGATTGTTTTCTCATATGTGCCTTGACCTTAGGCCTTCAGCAGACTGAGTAACCCCTTGCTCGAGCCAGCGACCTTGGGTCCAAGCTGGTGAGCATTTTGCTCAAGCCATATGAGTCCGTGCTCAAGCTGGCGACCTTGGGGTCTCAAACCTGCGTCCTCTACATCCCAGTCCAACATTCTATGTATTGTGCCACTGCCTGGTTTTCTGACTCTTCCAGATTAATTTTTGGAAGATTATATGTTTCAAGGATTTGTCCATTTCATCTAGATTGTCTATTTTTTTGGAATACAGTTCTTCATACTATTTTCTTACAATATTTTGTATTTCTATTGTGTCAGTTGTTATTTCTCCACTCTCATTTCTAATTCTATTTCTGCATCCTCTCTCTTTTTTTTCTTGGTGAGTCTGGTTAAAGGTTCATTAATTTTGTTTACCTTTCAAAGAACCAGCTCCTGGTTTCATTGATCCTCTGTATTATTTCTTTAGCCTCTATGTCATTTATTTTTGCTCTGAGCTTTATTATTTCCTTCCTTCTACTACCTCTAGGTTTTACTTGCTGTTCTTTTTCTAGTTCTTTTACATGCAGGGTCAAGTTGTTAATTTAAGCTTTTTCTAGCTTCTTAAGGTATGCCTGTAATGCTATGAACTTCCCTCTTAGGACTGCTTTTGATGTGTCCCATAAATTTTGAGGTGATGTATGCTCATTATCATTTGTTTCTAGGAATTTTTTTATTTCTTTTTTGATCTCATTGTTAACCATTTGTTATTTAATAACATGCTATTTAGTTTCCAAGTGTTTGAGAATTTTTCACCTTTTCTGCTGTGGTTGATTTCTAGTTTCATGACATTGTGATCAGAGAAAATTCTTGATATGATTTCAATTTTCTTAAATTTGTTGAGACTGCTTTTGTATTCTAACATGTGGTCTATCCTAGAGAATGTACCTAGAGCATTTGAAAAGAATGTATATTCTGCTGCTTTAGGGTGGAAGGTTCTGAATATATCTATTAAATCGAGTTGATCTAGTGTGTCCTTTAAGTCTGCTGTTTCTTTGTTAATTTTATTTCTTGAGGATCTATCTAGTGATGTTAGTGGGGTATTGAAATCCCCTACTATTATAACATTGCTGTGCATCTCGCCCTTTATATCCATCAAAGTATGCTTTATATATTTAGATGCTCCTATTATATATTAGGTGTGTAGATATTTATCATGGTTATATCTTCCTGTTGGATTGCTCCCTTTATGATTATGTAGTGGCCTTCTTTATCTCTTACTATAGCCTTTGTTTTAAAGTTCATTTTGTCTGATATAAGTATTTCTACCCCAGCTTTTTTTTTATTTCCATTTGCATGAAATATTTTTTTCATCCTTTTACCTTCAGTCTATGTGCATCTTTTGTTTTACGATGTGTTTTTTATAGATAGCATATGTATTGGCACTGTTTTCTTATCTCTATGCAGCTACCCTATGTCTTTTGATCAGATCATTTAATCCATTTACATTTAAGGTTATTTTTGATATGTAGTTGTTTATTGCCATTTTATTCTTTAAAACTGTATTCCTCTTTTGCTATATTCTTTTTCCCCTTTGAGCTGTTTAGAACAGACCCCTTAGCATTTCTTGCAGCATTGGTTTGGTTGTAGTGAATTCCTTGGGTTTGTTTGTTTTTTGTTTTGTTTTGTTTTGTTTTATCTGGGAAGCTTTTTATTTCTCCTTCAATTTTAAATGATAGCCTTTCTGGATAAAATAGTCTTGGTTGTAGGTTCTTGTTCTGCATTACTTTAAATATTTCTTGCCATTCCCTTCTGGCCTCAATTGTTTCTGTTCAGAAGTTGGATGTCATCCTTATGGGGGCTCCTTTGTAGGGAATAGCCTTTTTTTCTCTAGCAGCTTTTAATATTTTCTTTTTATCACTTAGCTTTGGTATTTTAATTATGATATGTCTTGGTGTATATTTCTTTGGGTTTTCTTTAGTGGAGTTCTCTGTGCTTCTTGAACTTATGAGACATTTTCCTGAATTAATTTAGGAAAGCTTTCAGCTATGATATGACTGAACAAAGTCTCTATCCCTTGTTCCTATTCTTCTTCTTCAGAAACCTCTATGATGTGGATGTTATTTCTCTTCATGTTGTCACAGAGCTCTCTTAGAGTTTCCTCAGACTTTTTGAGTCTCTTTTGTATTTTCTGCTCTGCTTCTGTGCCTTCATTTATCACGTCCTCTAACTCGCTGATTCAATCCTAAGCTTCATCCATCCTGTTTTTAATTCCTTCCATTGTGGCCTTTATTTTTGACATTGAATTTGTCATTTCTGACTGATTCATTTTTATTATTTCAATGTCTTTTTTTATATTTTTTATGTCTTTATTTAGGTGTTTGTAATGACCATCTATTGTTGTTCTAAGATCTTTGAGCATCCTAACAATCATTTTAAACTCTGCATCTGGTAATTTGTCTGACTCATTCAGTTGCTTTTCTGGGGATTTCTCTTGAATCATTTGTGTTGCATTTCTCTGCCTTCCCATTTTGTCTGTGTATAAGAAGGTTTTGGCCTCCAACTAAGTGGAACAGTAAATAAATGCTTTTCTCCACCACTCCCCCTCTTTCTCCTTCTCTGTCTCTCTAAAATCAATCAATAAATAATAATTTTTTTAAAAGAACA
The DNA here is from genome assembly GCF_036850765.1 of Saccopteryx bilineata. NCBI lineage: Eukaryota > Metazoa > Chordata > Mammalia > Chiroptera > Emballonuridae > Saccopteryx > Saccopteryx bilineata. The sequence continues at coordinate 75,162,976 of NC_089493.1, forward strand.
ATAGAAGAATCACAAAGGAAAAAAACAGATTTGGTTATATAAACCTCCTATACTTCTAGAAGTCAAACATCATAAGCATAATTAAAAGGCAAGATCTGGGGCATATTTGTTACTAATGAATAAAAGAGGATAATTGGTTGTATTTTGTTATTTATCATAACAACACTACTGAACAAGCAACCAAAGCTTCAAAAGAATACAATAATTATTTCTGGTTCACAGACTGATGTTAACTAGGTAGTTCTACCAACCATGATTGGGCTTACTGTCTTGTCTGGGGTCAGCTAATAACAACTGCTTACAATGGCTTCTGCTCTTTCCACATATCTCTCATTCTCCAGGAAGCCAGTCTAAACATGTGCTCACGACGATGGTGGAGGTACAGGAGAGAAAGCTAAAAAGTATAAAGGTGGTGGGGCATGGGCTCAAAGGTGTCACACAATCACTTCTGCCTCATTCTATGGACCAAAGCAAGTCACATGGGTGAGGGAAGACTATGCTTTTAAAGGAGGAACTCCAAAGTAACAGGACAAAGGGCACAACAGAGATAAGGAAAGTTAAAAATTTGGGATCATCAATGCAATCAACCTTCCACAACATCATTAATCAATCAAGAAAACCTTATGCTAATTAATAAATAAGCAAAAGACTCAGGTAATCAAAAGAAAAAAGAAGATACACAAAGGGAAAATAAAAATGAAATCTAAATTAATTAGAATAAAATGTAATTTTTAAAATATATATGAAAATACGGTGTCAAATGTAATGTTTCAAAAGTACAATATAATTTTCAAAATAAGAAAACATATTATTTCTTAGTCTATTTTCTAATTTGATGCTATCCAAGGAATAGAAATTGGATACACATGTGGAGCTGAAACAGACACACATTAATACAACTTTTCTAGTGGAACATGGGGCATTATGTATCAAAAGTGTTTTTACCATTACCTCAAATTTAGAGGAGATAAATATACCTAAAATATAGAACACAGGAAAAACAGACCATTATGAAACCCTCATAGCAGTACCAGTGTATACTATTTATTTGAGTCTGAGAGGAGAAAGAAGAAATGGAGATAGGAAGGCAGATGACTAAGGTAAAAGTCTGAAAGGATGATGCCCCAGATGCAGGCTTACCCTGAGGAAAGAAGAGCACTTCTCTTCTTTGGTAGCATATACTTTGGTTCTTACCCAGATTCGTCTTTCCTTTTTATCCTTTGTAACTGTGTTGTTCAGGAAATCTACTTCATTTCCTGAAATTGTGAAAAATGTAACCCAATCTGCACATAGAATTTTTATGGCAGTGATTACCGATCATGATATGGGCACATAACTTAGAATGGGCCAATCACATCAAAGGGAAGAACCTATTTTCTATGCTTGGGAGAAAGAGTTTTCTTTTTTCTGATGATTGTGAATAGGAAAGTATGTACTCTTATCACCATTGGTGATAATTTTATAACCACAGGGGAAATACCCCTAGGAGGTCACAGAGCACAGAAATGAAAAGAATCTAGGTTATTAATGCTACCATTGGGCCTCTGATCACCATGCCTGGAGCCTGCTTTGTCTCTGGTCTCCCAGTTATGTAAGATATGTCTCCCTAATTGTTTAAGTCTGCTAGAGTCTAGGTTTTTTTATCTGTGGCCAGAGGCATCTTAACCAATACACCTCCTGCCAATACACACACCTACTATTATAAGTATCTTCTTTCAAAACATGTGCAGCCTTTGGAACTGAAATTTCTTTACAGACTTAATAGCATGATACAGAAAAATATCAATCAGTACCACTGGCCACTTCTGCTTCTTGAGGAATACACAATGTCAGACATGCCTGCCCCAGCTCCCTTCCAGCCAGGTACTAGAACAGCATTTCTTTCACCCTGGAGAGTATGAGATAAATGGAGTGGCAGTGGTGGTGGCCTGCCTTCTTTCTATAGACCTATTTGTAACTACAGACACAAGTCAGAATCTAGATCAAGTCTGTTATATCAGACCAAAAGGGCCTGGCTGTATGCAATATCTCCAACCACATTCCTGATTTAAGACAAGTCTGTTTTGTGCTTTGTGTTTCTAATCTATGAGAACACTACTTGCCTCTCTATTAAAGATGGTTATAGTCCCAACATTTTCTTATCTGAAAACCAAAATACTGAAGATGTGCTACAGTAAATGTCTTTTATAAAGATGTGAGTTGCAATTTTATTCTCCAAATCACAATTTTTAAAGCTCTATTACAGTGATTATGACCTTTCATTTGAAACTTTCTTGAGATTTTTTAAAACCTTATTTATATGATTAGAAATAAAAAGAGTATTTTCAACATACTTTTAATAGGACATAAGGGTCCAATAAAACAAATGTTCTATGGATATGAGAAAGTTCAAATTATTGGTGTTTTTTCAAGATTTTTTATTAAGATTATATTGAGTTTTAGCATAGAGTTGGAAGCTATTCCTATAGTACAAATGCAAAACCTCATCAATTTTGACTGCAAGAGAATGCAAATTCTGTCCTTCCAAGTACCTTGATGAATAATTAATATCATGTTCAATGATCTGGCTGCAAGCACCAATCAGCTAGCCAAAATAAATTGGATTTGTATTGAAGAAGTAGTTCCACATGCTCATCACAAAGATTACTGTTTCTTTTAGGGAAAGCTTATAATAGTGTGAAATGAAGCACTATTGGAATACCTCACTGCTATCTGCATGAATAATTATTCCTTTTTAAAACTACTCTGTCAAAGCACTGGCTGATCTTAAGACTTAAAAGATTATTTGTAAAAAGAGAATTGCTCAATAACAACAAAATTTAAATTAATGTTTCTGGAATAGGTATACATCTTTTCCTTCTCTTTTGAACCCATTTTCCCAATGCTTTAGATCCATAAGAAACCCTTCCCAGCAATGTGGTAGTAGTCAAAGACCCATCCCAGTTCACTTGAAATCACGCTGTTTGGTGGAAAGAAAACTGTAAGAATGCTAAGATAGGCGATTCAGCCTATGAGTTTAGAAGAGTAGATTGTCACTATATTTCAATCTGAAGGGCATATATACTGCTTACAAAAATTAGGGGATATTTCAAAATTAATATAATGCAATAAAATATCCCCTAATTTTTGTAAGAAGTAAAATCAAAATCAGAAAAAAATATATAAAGGCCATTAAACTGAATCATCCATCTGATTTTTAAATTCTCACTGCAAAAATACACACACACACACACACACACACATATCAGCAACTAGACATTTTTGTCAGAAGCAAACTTGGGAGACACAAAAGACCACAAGGAATATCTTTTTTTATGAATAGAGTGGCAGGTACATGGTGGTAATAATAATAAAACCATTGAATAAGCAAAGCAATTTGGAAGTGAGAGAGAGGTGGTTTGGGTTTTATACATAAAGATAGAGATATGTCAATAAACATAAAGATAAATCATATTTGATCTAAATATATGATTTTAAAGTCTAGTTAATAGGAAGTTATAGGTTCAAAATGCTCTTGAAAAAATATATCCTACTATAGACTATTTGCACTGTAACAATTTCTATAATTAACTAAATAGATAATAATGATGCTAAGCTAATAATTTTTAATTAAAACATTCTGTTATAAATTATCATAAATATTATCAAGTTATCATAGTTTAAAAAGAAAGCAATTAATCATGAAGCAATGTGCCTGGGATTTTCCCAAGATTGCCTTATCTCTCTATAACGACACACAATAGTTTTGCTATGCTGTCAGTTGCTGAGCACCATTTGTTAAATTAATACTACTCAGTAAGCTGATGAGGGCACATATTTTAGTGTATGAATACTAACACTTAATAACCCTTAATTCAGACACCATCTGTGGTCAACAAAAATAAAATCCAATGACATTGTGTTCTCTGCATAGATACCATGCAAAGAAAGGAACTGAATTGTGAATCTATTTTTGAACCATGAGGAAGATCTTTATGGACTAGCAATGAACCACAGAATATAGTTTGAGCACTGCCGTAAAGATAACCTATTTCTTAGTGGTTTTAAATTTAAACATAGAACTCCCCATGGACATGCTATCTTCCATTTATTTCTTTTTATCTATAAATCTTAAGGTCTAACTTTCACAGCCTCAGACTGAGCAACACTAATCCAAGCTTCTTCCACATGGCAGCCTTTTAATTAAATATGGCTGCTTTTGTCTCTCTAAGTCTTCTCTCCTGCAAGCTAAACATTCCTATGTCCTTGGGCACAGCTTAGAATCCTATCACATCCTGGTCACTCTCTGCTGAAGGAAAGTCATGTGCTGAGTTTGAATAACTGGAAAAGAGAAGAAGAGCAGGAAGAAAATACTTAGCAGAAAAAATGGCACAACCAAAGAGAAAAAGGCCCTGAAAATCTCAGGGTAAAGTAGAGTGGGGGAGTAGGTGGGGGGGGGCAGGGGGTAAGAGAGACAGTGAGCAGGCCAGCTTGCCAGAAATAAAGAAGGTGGTGCTGGCAAGCTAGAAAGGAATTAGTATACTGTCCAGCTGAAGAGTTTGGATTTTACTCTGTGTTGGGAAGAAGCCAAGAAAGCTTTCAAGTACAGAAATAAAATGTTTGAAGTAGTATTTTAAGAACATTAAATCTGACAGCAACATAAGGCTAGCCAAGAGGTAAGACATTGAGTTAGACGACAACAAAGCATTACAGATTATGGACTTGGACTCTGGAGCCAAACTGCCTGACATGAAATTCCTACTCTGGCACTTACTGTGTGAATATAGGCAAGTAAGTCAACCACTCCAGGCCCATTTCCACATCTTTAAAGTGGGCACAGAAACATTACTACTTTAGTAGATAGGATATTATCAGCAGAAAAAGGACTCCTTCATCTATGAGATATTTTTACAAACTTATATAACCACAAAAAAACCCAAAGTATAAACACAAGACATTAAAAAAAAAAACTGGAAAAAACATCATAGAAAACCACCAAACTAAAATGACAGAAATACAAGGGAAAAGAAACAATGAAGTTATAGAGCAACCAAGTAACAAAAGATAAAATGGCAGTAGTAAACCCTCATATATCAATAATCATTCTAAATGTAAATTAATTACATTTACTAATCCAAAGGCACAGAGTAGCTGTATAGTTTTAAAAATAAGACCAATTATATGCTTTCTTCAGTAGACTCATCCCACCCTAAATACACAGGCTCAAAGTGAATGGAGTGAAAGATCATGCTCCAAGCAAATGGTAGCCAAAAGAAATCAAGTGTAGCCAGGCTTATATTGGGTAAAATACATATCAAGCTAAAGATGGAATCAAGATACAAAGATGGATATTGTATAATGATAAAAGGGACAATCCATCAAAAAGACAGGTTATTAATAAATATGCACCCAATATAGGAGCACAACAATACCATATTTCTCCATGCATAAGATGCTCCCATATATAAGATGCACCTTAATTTTGGGGTCTGAAATTTGAAAAAATATATATATTATATAAAGTTATTTAACTCAAGTTTTATTCATCATAAAGATCCAAGAACAAACATATAATGAAGAGAGGAGAATCTCTTCAATAAATGATATTGGGAAAACTAGACAATACATGCCAAAGGACAAAACTGAACTATCATACACCATCCATAAAAATTAATTTAAAATGGATTAAAGACTTGAATGTAGGACATGAAACCATCAAATACATAGAAGAAAACATAGGCACTAAGCTCCTTGACATTGGTCTTAGTGATGTTTTTGTGGATTTGACTCTAATGGAAATAAAAACAAAAGTAAACAAATGAGATTACATCAAATTAAAAAGCCTCTTTTCAACAAAAGAAACCACCAACAAAATGAAAACTTACCAAATGGAAAAGATATTTGCAAATCATACATCAGATAAGGGGTTAATATACAAAATATATAAAAAAGCTCATACAACAACAAACAACCCAATTAAAAAATAAGTAGAAAATCTGAATAGGCATCTTTCCAAAGAAGATATACAAATGGTCAAAAGGCACATGACTAAATGTTCAACATCCTTAATTATTAGGAAAACACAAATCAAAATTACAATGAGACATCACTTTATTTTTGTGAACATGGCTATTAGCAGAAAAACAAAAAATAACAAGTATTAGGGCATGGCAAAAAAGAAACCTTTATACACTGTTGGAGGGATTATAAATTGGCACAGCCACTATGGTAAATAGTATGGAAATTTTTCAAAAAAATTAAATTAAAAATAGAACTCATACATGGTCCAGCTTTTCCACTTCTGAGTATTTACCCAGACTATAAAAATGCTAATTAAATATATATATGAGCTTCATGTTCATAGCAGCATTATTTATAATATCTAAGATATAGCCTGACCTGTGGTGGCACAGTGGATAAAGCATTGACCTGAAATGCTAAGGTCACCAGTTTGAAACCTTGAGCTTGCCTGGTCAAGGCACATACAGGAGCAACTAGTATGAGTTGATACTTTCTGTTTCTCCCCCCTCTTTCTCTCAACATAGATCTAAAATGAACAATATGCAAAATATAGAAACAACCTAAACCTAAGTGTCTATAGACAGATGAATGGATTTAAAACTGTGATATATATACATATCTATAACTAAGCCATAAAAAATGAAATTTTGCTATTTGAAACAACATGGATAGAACTTAAGGGTTTTATGCTAACTGAAGTAAGTCACAGAAAGACAAATATTGTATGATTTTACTCATGGAATTAAAAAAAAATGCAGTCGCTTGACCAAGTGGTGGTGCAGTGAGTGGATAGAGTGTTAGCCTGGGATGCTGATGACCCAGGTTTGAAACCCCGATGATGCTGGCTTAAGGGCAGGCTCGCCAGCTTGAGCACAAGAGTTGCCGTCTTGAGCATGGAATCATAGACATGACCACATGGTCACTGGCTTGAAGCCCAAGGTCACTGGCTTGAGCAAGAGGTGACTAGTTTAGCCGGATCCCTCCAGTCAAGGCACATATGAGAAAGCAATCAATGAATAACTAAGGTGCCACAACTATGAGTTGATGCTTCTCATCTCTTTTCCTTTCTATCTGTCTGTCTCTGTCTGTTTCTCTCTGTCTCTGAAAAAAAAAATTCAGACCTTAGACTGGTGGTTACCAGAGGGGAAGGGGAGTAGAGAGAGAGCAAAATGGGTAAAGGGGGTAAATTATATGATGAAAAATGGAAACTAGATCTTTGGTGGTGAGAGTTGGAATTATAATATACACCTGAAACTTATATAATGTTCTAAACCAATGTTACTTCAATTAAAAAATACATATTGGCCCTGGCCGGTTGGCTCAGCAGTAGAGCGTCGGCCTGGCGTGCGGGGGACCCGGGTTCGATTCCCGGCCAGGGCACATAGGAGAAGCACCCATTTGCTTCTCCACCCCCCCCCCTCCTTCCTCTCTGTCTCTCTCTTCCCCTCCCACAGCCAAGACTCCATTGGAGCAAAGATGGCCTGGGCGCTGGGGATGGCTCCTTGGCCTCTGCCCCAGGCGCTAGAGTGGCTCTGCTCACAGCAGAGTGACGCCCTGGAGGGGCAGAGCATTGCCCCCTGGTGGGCAGAGCATCGCCCCTGGTGGGAGTGCCGGGTGGATCCCGGTCAGGTGCATGCAGGAGTCTGTCTGACTGTCTCTCCCCATTTCCAGCTTCAGAAAAATACAAAAAAAAAAAAAAAAAGAAAGAAAGAAAGAAAAAAAAAATACATATTAGCTTTTTCACAATGGGTTTGCTGCCAGAACACAAATGTCATGAAAAACACCATTATATCAAAACCAAAATGGAAAAAGAAAAGACTCATATCAACATCATTGTTATTAAACACGTAGATTTCAGCAAGTCTACCACTACTGGCCATCTGATCTACAAATGTAATGGGATCAACAAAAGAATCATCAAAAAATTTGAGAAGAAGGCTGCTGAGATGGGGAAGGGCTTCTTCAAGTATGCCTAAGTCTTGGATGAATTGAAAGCTCACCAGGAGCGTGATATCACCATTGATGGCTCCCTGTGAAAATGTGAGACTGAATGTTATATGACCATCATTGATGCCTCAGGACATAGAGACTTTATCAAAAACATGCTTACAGGAACATCTCAGGCTGACGGTGTAGTCCCGATTATTGCTGCTAATGTTGGTGGATTTGAAGCAGCTTATCTCCAAGAATAGGCAGACCTGTAAGCACGCCCTTCTGACTTACACACTGGTTGTGAAACGATTGCTGGTGTTAACAGAATGAATTCCACTGAGTTCCCTACAGCATGAAGAGATATGAGAAAAATTTTTTAAAAAGTCAGCACCTTACCTTTTGCAACAGCATGAATGGACCTTGAGATTATTATGCTAAGTGAAATAAGTCAATTAGAGAAAGACAAATACCATATGATATTACTTATATGTGCAATCTAATTAACACAATAAACTGATGAACAAAATAGAAACAGAAGCATGGGCACATGGAATAGACTGACAGCTGTCAGAGGCGAAAGGGGAGAGGGAACTAGATGAAAAAGGTGAAGGGATTAGCCGAAAAGCATATATACATAACACATGGCCACAGAGAACAGTGTGGCAATAGACAGAGGAAAAGGGAGTGAAGGCAAGGTGGAGATGGGCAAGGGGGTGAGGAATGGGGATGGAAACAGACACTCTTTGGAGCAGAGGGAGCAGCAGTGTGCAGATGGCGTTTCATTGAATTGTACACTTGAAACCTGTATGGCTTTGTGAACCATTGTCATCCTAATAAATCCAATTAATAAAAAGAAAAAAATTGGTTACAACCCTGACACAGTAGCATTTGTGCCAAGTAGCACTTGTGCTGGAGCCAAGTGCTAACATACCTCAGTTCAAGGGGTGGAAAATCACCCATAATAATGACAATGCCAGTGAAACCAGACTGCTTGAAGCTCTGGACTGCATCCTGCCACCAATTTATCTAAGTGGCAAGCCCCTGCATCTGCCCCTCCAGGAAGTCTACAAAATTGGTGGTATTGGTACTGTCCTTGTGGATCAAGTGAAGACATGTTCTCAAACCAGGCATGGTGATCACCTTTGCTCCAGTCAAAGTAATAACTGAAGTCTTTTGAAATGCTCCATGAAGCTTTGAGTGAATGAGGCTCTTCGGACAATGTGGACTTCAATGTCAAGAACATGTCTTTTAAAAATGTTCATCATGGCAATGTGGCTGGTGACAGCAAAAATGATCCACCAATGAAAGCAGCTGGCTTCAAAGCTCAGGTGATTATTCTGAACCATTCAAGCCAAATTAGTGCCAGATATGCACCTGTGCTGGATTATCACCCAGCTCACAGTGCTTGCAAATTTGCTGAGCTGAAGGAGAAGATTGATCATCATTCTGGGAAAAAGTTGGAAGATGGCCCAGATTTTTGAAATCTGGTGATGCTGTCATCATCGATATGGTTCCTGGCAAGCCCATGTGTGTTAAGAGCTTCTGACTATCCTCTTCTGAGCCATTTTGCTGTTTGTAACATGAGACAGACAGTTGCTGTGAGTGTCATCAAAGCAGTGGGCAAGAAGGCAGCTGGAGCTGACAAAGACACCAAGGCTGTCCAAATGCTCAGTAGGCTAAATGAGTATTATCCCCAATACCTGCCACACTAGTCTTAATCAGTAGTGGGAAAATGGTCTCAAAGCTATTTATCTCAATGGACCATTAAAGTTTAATAGCAAAAGACTGGTTAGAGATTACAATGCATTATAAAAACCTTCAGAAGGAATAGAGAGTGTTTTGTGGACCATTTGTTTTTCTTTGGGGGGGTGGCACTTTTTAAAATCAGTACTTTTTAATGGAAACAACTTAACCAAAAAAATCTGTCACAGAATTTTTAGACCTATTAAAACAAAATTTAATGAGAGAAAAAAATATTACCTTCTTCTGAGGTTGGTTGTAAGGATTAAAAAAGTTAACACGTGCAAAACATTTGATATGTACCACATAGTAAGCACTTAATAAATGTTAGTTTGTGCTATTATCATTTTTAGTAACATTAGTAGGCAACATTGGGTATAGTATAAGACCTTGAACTTGAATTATGGTAAAAAGAATAAAAAGGAAAGGGTATATTTGAGATTTGCTGCAAATAAGATTTCTTACTTTCTGCTAGCCTCTTTTTGTTGGTCAATGACATGAGTTTTGGTCCAAGTATACATGAGAATAAATTAAATTTCTGTAAATAAGTCTAAACAGTATTATTAATTTTAGATACATTAGAGAAAGGGTCATATCTATGTGACCCTTTGGGATAGAATATGAAATTAGTATTTGAGACAAATGTTTAGACAAATACTAATTTCATATACTATCCCAAGTCTCCTATACAACTCTGGAAACTGTTTTCAGATTCTAAAGTCTTTCTCAAGTCAAAGAGGAAAAATCCTAAACTTATAAACACAAAGACTGATACATTTTGGTGTTCTTTCATTTAAAATGTAAAAATTTTCTGGGTTTTGGGTTCTAGAACTTCACCATCAGTCTCCATTAATTATATAATTTAACTTTCAATGAGACCTGTAGAAATTAGGGTTTAAATTATTTCAACTAATTTATTAACATGCTACCTATATTTTCTCTCTCATTGTAGGGAAAACAGTGTGTTTAAGCTTGCTTACTGGTTCCCCGTCTATAAGCACTTTCCACAATTAGTGTGAGCATGTGGCAGAAAGCCACATGTGTGTCTCTATGAAAAGCCATGGGTGCTTTCCCTCAGTGATTTTCCTAGATCACTCTCCCACCACCACAAGGTATGGTTCCCTGGTTCCCTCAGCCGCCACAACGAGGGGTGGTGTTTTTGATCCCTTGCCCTCCACTGCAGAAACCAGTTTTCCTTTGCTTATTCACTTGCCTGTCTCTGTGAGCCTCCAGTGAATGGGAATGGCCAACACTTTTCAGCTTCACAGTTCCTCCACCATCTGCCCAAATTCAATGTGAACTTGCCTGGCCTCAACCACTGGTATTAAATCTGGTGCTCTGAGCAGCATTTGGATCAGATTGGTATGGAGTCACCAACACATTTGAAGAGTGGAATAAAGGAGTGATCGTTGTTCTTAAGCATATGGTTTCCTGTGGCTATCCTGTTGGGGGGGGGGGGGGCATGGGCCGAGTACGTTTTACAGCCCTGAGAGAAGAAACTGAAAGCTCTTTGTGAGAGACTGCATGAGTTTGAGAGCTCTGGTGGAGCTGGACACTGAGTGCCAACAGCAGCAGGAGCTGGAATAGTTCATGGAGAAGAAATTGCAGGTCTGAGAGATCCAGTTTGCACTAGAAGCTGAATGCTGGTAGTGTCAATTGTCAGAGAAACAGCTGTGGGTACAAGAGCTCCAGTTTCAGCTTCAGGCCAAAAGCCAGCAGCCATAAGAGCCAAAGCTGTCGCTGAAGAAAGAGCTGCATTTGTGCCAGTAGAGTGACTCTGAGTAGGTAGTAGTAATCGTCTCCGACTCCTCTGAGGGGGTGGGAGATTGGGCTGAACCTGTCACCAAACCCAGAGCCCTATCAGTGATCACCCAGAAGGTAAAACCCAGCAGCCAAAAGTACTGCAGGGGCAGACACAACCCCTCTGCAAATAGTTGAGTGAGCACTCTGTGGTCCAGCCCTACACCTAGACAGAGTTAATGGAGTTAGGGGAGAAATTCAGGCAGAAACCCACTGAGTCTTTGGTAGCTTGGTTGCTATGGTTGTGGTACATAGGGGTGAATGGCATCATGCTCTCCAGAACAGAGATGGAGACATTAGCTGCCATTAGCCCACATTCCTCCTCGAGGCAGCATCTTCAGAACTGGCATGACAACCCAGAAAATCATACCTTATTAGAATGGGTGAAGGCTACCATCTGTAAGGTCTGGCAGAATGCTGGAGACTTGCCAGAAGCTGTGAGTTACTGGCAGTCATATACTGGGTTGCAGCTGGTCCTCCAAAAACTAGGTATGAGGAATGCTTCTTTTAACCTGATGTCCCGTGGGCCAGATGAGAAAGTATTACAGCAGGGATGAGGGACCCTATTCTCTGTAGCACCCTGTCAACCCTTTTTGGGTCACTAGTGGCTATCTTGATCACCTTTGTGAGGCAGCCTATCAACACTGTTACACAGATGCTGGCAGATTTGGAGGAGGTAGAAGCAACATGGCACCATAAAGGTGTACGGGCTACCATCCATGCAGCATACCCTACCCTCAACTAACAAGAGAAATGGGCTTATAAAGGTTACCCAAACACAAATATGGGTAGATTTTATTGTGACCATGGTAGATAAGGAGAAATCAGATGGCATATCCAATGAAGTTTTTTGGAACTTTGGTGGCAGCTTAAACCAGAACAGAGGTCCCAGTCACTGAAATGAACAACCCCAGCAGCTACCAATAAAAGGGTTGGTGCTCATGTTGCATGGCTGCAAGATTACATGGCAGAGGCAGCTGAGGGAGAAGAGGATCCCCAAGACCTGTTGTTCCAGTTGAATAAGGGAAGGCCAAGAAACCTAACAGAAACAGGTGGGGGAATGGAGACCCCATGTGGGGTTGGCAATCCACTAGTCCCCTTCTAATGTGCAGCAGGTGTTGGCTTTAGCAGGCACAAAGGTGCTTTTGTAACAACTAAAAGACCTGTCAAGGCAGTACAGGCCTTGAATGACCCCACCAGGCCCTGTGAGCTTAACATCTGTATAACCTCTGCAGGGTTTCGATGGGGCTTGTAGCAATGGACAAAGTGCTTACAGCAACCTATTGGGTTTTGATCCCAATTGTGGGAAGATGCTAAAGTCCATTACTAATCAGTGGAGAAACAGTTGGCAGCTATATATGCTGCCCTCCTAGCCACTGAGAGCGTTAGGACCACAACTCCAGTTACAGTCAAGACAATGTACCCCATTGCAGGATGGGTAAGAGATTGGGCAATGAAACCACATAGTGATACAGCCCAAACCTCCACCCTGGCCAAGTGGGGTACCTACTTGCAACAACACTGTGCTTTTAGCACCAGCATATTGAGAATAGAACTGTAGGAAGGCTTAGATCCAGTCACCTACACAACCCTAAAGTCAGGTGCAACTGGGGCTCAAGCAGAACCTGAAGTCAGTCCCTACAGGAGGGGTGGACACCCATCCTTGAGGATACCTGGTATACTGATGGTTCTAGCAGGGACCAACTTGCCAGGTGGATGACCATAGCCTTCCATCTGACCACTGAGAATATTTGGATGGATACAGGTATAGGCCATAGCATCCAATGGAAAGAGTTAAGAGCCTCACAGCTAGCTGCCTATAATAAACCTTCACCTCTTGTGATTTTCACTGACAGCTGGGCTGTCTACTGTGGACTGATCCTTTGGATAGCTATTTGGCACATTAGCCAGATGGTAATGCACCATCTGCTATGGTGTTAGGCCATGTGGCAGGATTTATGGGAAAAAGGATACCAGAAGCAGGTGACAGTATATCATGTCATTGTTCATGCCCCTCTAGCTCATCCTCAGAATGATGAGGCAGACACCTTGGCATGAGTGCGATGGTTGGAGATTGTACTCACAGGTGATGTGGTGCAGTGACTCCACTGGTGTCTGCTCCACACAAGACAGAAAACTATGTGGGCTATGATTAGGGCATGGAACTTACCTGTGTTCTATGCAGAGGTACTTGCAGCTTGCAATCAATGTACAGTGTGTTTCAAGGAGCACCCTTGGTGACAACTGGCATCATCTGGGCAGACTCAGTGAGGTCACTGACATGGTGGCAGATAGATGTCACTGGACCCTTACCAAAATTGGACAAGTACCAGCATGCAGTCACCTATGTAGATACTGCCACAAGTCTGCTTGCTCCTTACCCTACCTGTAACCCAGACCAGAGGACAGTCATACAGGCTTTAGACTGACCATTTTCTGCCTACTGGTGGCCACTGGTTCTTAAAAGTGACAGTGGTATCCATTTCACTGGTTCTATGGTAAAGCAATGGGCTCAAGACCTGAGGGGGGGACTGGAAGTACCATGTCCCCTACCACCCACAGGCCACTGGTATCATTGAGCAGTATAATGGACTCTTAAAGCAAGGGTCGAGACAAGAGGAAGCTCCCTTGCTGGATGGGTGTGCTACTTGAGGACGGTACTCCGGCCAGGGTGGGGTGCAGCACTGGTGGAGGCCCTCCTGCACCAGGATGCTGTTCCCATCCAGTTGTAGATACACACCAAGGATACTTTACTCAAGCTGGGCTTTGTGTGGCAGGGCAATGTACTCCTGCCTGCCCCAACAGCACTCCTTAAAGGCCAATGGCTTCAATGAACATGCTTGTGGACTGTACAGGCTCCCCACCAACGATGGGTGGCCTTGTTGGCACCATGGGGTAGGGAGCTACATGGTGGGCCTCCAGTTAACTCCCTGGACAAATGCCACCTAATTGCTTAAGATATAATTGTATTATCCCTTGAAAGCTCAGGGAGACAGCATTATGAAGAGCACCTTTGTAATTTCCCTATGGCCTACACTGAATTCAACCATTTTGTTGCATATAGAACCAGAAGATCCTGGTGTACAAGCCAATAAGGTTTGGCACACCCACTTGGGGTGGCCTCTGGTACCTACTACTATGCGGTCTGCAGACAAAACTTGGCCTGTATTCTACCAAAAGGAAGGATGTGCCTCTCTTGGTGCTGCTGACAATTCTCTCTCTTTTTGCCCACAGCTTACTGGACATTGTAAGCCAGGCCTTGCATGCCCTGGCAGAGGAGACCCAGGAGGTAGAATGCTAACTGGGGGACCCCCCTCCAAAAATGGTGGGCATCTTTAGCATCACGCTGGCGCACCATCTTTCTTGTCATTTTCAGTATAGCTTGTGCTTTTATAATTCTGTTGTTTGTAGTTGCTACTGTTTCTGTGTAATATGGATGTAATGTACCTTACTCTTCACACAAGGGCCATCACAGAAGATACCTGTCATGTAGATTGTGAGGTGAGCAATCCTAAAGGGGTGGAATGTGGGGAAAACAGCTGCTGTTAGGCTTGCTGGCTGGTTTCCTGGCTGCCTGCCCTTTGCACAATTAGTGCATGAGCACGTGGTAGAAAGTTGTGTGGGTCTCTCAGTGAAGACCTATGGGTGCTTTTCCCAGATTGCTCTTTCACCACCATGAGGTGTGGTTTCCTAATTCCCTCAGCCATCACTGTGAGGGGCCATGTTCCTGATCCCTTGCCCTCCACTGCAAAAAGCAGTTTTCTTTTGCTTATTTGCTCACCTGTCTCTGTGAGCCTCCAATAAATGGGAATGGTCCAATGTTTTCTGGCTCCACAGTTCCTCTACCATCTGCCTGTATCCAGTGTGAACCTGTCTGGCCTTGACCACTGGCATTACACTCATAAAACAAAAATATTACCTTAATAAAAACTTTCAGCCTGACCTGTGGTGACTGACGCAGTGGATAAAGCGTTGACCTGGAACGCTGAGGTCACTGATTCAAAACCCTGCACTTGTCTGGTCAAGGCACATATGGGAGTTGATGCTTCCTGCTCCTCCCTCCCCCGCCCTCTCTCACTCACTCTCTCTCCTCTCTAAAATGAATAAATAAAAAATAAAAATAAAAAAAAAACTTTTACAACTGGCTTGTGTGCCCTTATTATCCACATTCTCATTTCTTTTACTGTTAGAAATAATTGTTAAGTTTATGCAGCCTAAAAATTAAAAGGAGAGTTCCAGACGAATTCATTGTATCCAACTCTTATAATGTTAAACCTTCTCTACCCTTTACATTCAAGAACCAAAATTGCATTAGGAGGAATAGAGTTAAGTTGATATTTATTAGTTGGTGATGTCACATAGGTGGAGAAATTTCAGAAGAGGATCCGTTGAACTTACCATTTAGAACCATCAGAAAAGAATGGCCTCAGAGCAGTTCCAGGCAAAAGGAGAAGTTGTGTGTTGACTTAGGGAAAGCATCTAATAAGAATACCAGTCCTCTTATTATGTAAAGGGGGTTAAAAATGTTTATTTATACACATTTGTAATATTTTAGTGTTATGTGTTATCAGCATACTGCAGATGTTTTATTATACTAGTGACTGATATTTGTTTTAAAAAATAATGAACACTTTAAACTACTATTTAACTTGAAAATGCTGAGGAAGAGTTGCTCCCTAGGTAGTCTTCCTACATTTAAACTCATATTTTAGATTCAAATGTTAGCTACATTTTCATATACAACTGTTTCTACCCTGAACCATGCTCAGTTCCTTTCTACATTTATATATATATGCATGCTCACCCCTATGCTCATTATACACTATGGACTTTACTTACAGTGAATCAACAGAAGATGGGCACAAGTAACACCTAATAGATGCCTTTCATCAGTGAAAAAGACTTATGCAAGACTTGCAACTCCTCCAACTGTTCTCTCTTGCTGTCTTGCAGGTCCTGCCTTTAACAAGGAATAACAATAAGGCTTCTGCAAATGAGGATCCAGAGGCTCAAAACAGGTCAATGACATCAAAACTTGCCTTAAAACAAGGGTATTTAGGTGGTCTCTAGAGGTGACTTCAACTGCTAAGACCAAGATTCTCTGACTCTATCCATGATTTTTCAGACCATTTCTGAGGTTTTTAACACCCAGTGATATTTCAGAAAGTCCATGTTGTCTAAGTGAAATCTGGGTACTCTACTCGGTACTTGGCCAAGTTCACCCCTCTATGACCTAGAGTCTAAAGATGAATCCAGGCTCATCAGTAAAATAAAGACAATAATAAAATCTCATTCATAAGAATGCTGGCAGTGCTAAATGAGATCATCTATACAAAGTGCATAGCACAGTACTTGGCCTATAAGAAGTACTCATTATTATATTAACAAGAGACGGCTACATTTCTCCCCAGCTTGATCTCAATGACTATTCACTGCAACAAAGCAGCTGCCACATCAAATTATTCCAGTAGAGCTGCAGCAGCCCTTCCTTTTAGGTAGCAGGGACAGAAAATACACCTTACTAACTGCACATCCCACCTGAGGGAAATTAATTGAGTCTTCTCAATTAAAAAAAGTTAAGAATTCATATTGTATTATACATGTGCCTTGAAAATCTGGAAAGTAAAGCAGAAAACAGAAAGAATTAGAGTTAAAGACCTCCTGTCACAGACCTCCAGACAGTCAAGAAGAGGGCTCCTCTTACACGCCAGGTCACTCCAGGACAAGGACTAGTGCTGATGGGAAATTTAAATCAATGGGTGCCATCACTGTCAAACTGCTACTTGATATTTTTTTTAAATAAATTCCACTAGAGAAGTCCCCACATTTTGGAAAAGGGAAAATATCAAGACCAGATTTGAAAGGAGAAAAGAAGAATGACCCTGAAAATGATAGATATGTCAGCTCAATGTCACAGACCCTGGGTGATACTGGAACAGATCATCAAGTGATTGATTCATAATCACTCAGAAAATTAAAAGCTAACAAGTGCAATCAAATGGCTTTGGGAGCTACAAATCATACCATGTAAATTTTAACAGAGGGGTGGGTTAGCTAAACAAGGGCAGCAAGGATGAACGAGCCAGATAAGTCTCTCTTGAGCTCACAGCAACTTCAGAATCTCAACCTCAAGAGATTTTCAGAGGAACTAGGAGAGCTTGATCTGGATTACAGAGCTCTCAGGTGGTTTATTTGTCCTTAACTCAAGGTGACTTACTTGGGTTATTATTTCCAGAAATAGGCCTGGAGCCTATTTCCATCCTTTACTGACATAGCTGAACATGAGAATAAGAGTAACAGTAGATACATTGCTCATACTTATTTTATAATCTTCCTCTTTCCTCACTTTAACAGCACTACAAAGTAGTTATTTTCTTCACTTGTAAATGGGAAAACATTAATCTGTGAGGGTCAGATCTGAGTTCTCCAAGGACATATGGCTGGTAAGTGGTAGAGCTATGGCTCCCACTCAAGTCTGTGTCTCCAGAATTTGGGTCAATATAAATTGTCAAAACCACAATTTATAACAGGTAATCCCAAAAGCTCTTTCCCTGGAAATGGGAATCAAAATAATCCACTTATTTGTCTCATATCTCACGCTACAGAAATTTGGTTAAGATGACAGTCAAGGACAATCTTCAAGAGGGGAGACATTTAAAGAAGAAATATTCGGTCTATGGAAGGGAGAATATTAGCAGGCACTCAGCCCTAACTTCCCAATGATTGCAGAAGAAGGGAAGGGTGGGATGCAGGAAAGCTTGCATCAGTTTGTGGGTAAATGCATGTCAAAAGTATGACTTTCTGGTCCTTCACTGACTGTCCAAATGGCTACCTTATCTTCCTCAACAGCAGGACACACACATATCACACAACACACACATATCACATAGAGTTTTGAAATATGAGACAATTTTCCCTATTTGCTATACACTATGGATGGTCCTGATAGAGGAGCATCAGTTAATTTAAAGAAAGACAAGCATAAATGTAAAAAAATGTTTCTAGAATACTAACATTAGAAGACATTTTACAGATCTAGTCCTACCGTTTCATTTTACAGGTCGAGATTCTAAGATCTAAAAAGGTTAAGTCACTGCTTGCCCAAGATCACACAACTTGATTTTACTCAGGACAGGACAAGAACCTAGTACTCAGGATCTGATATCTCAGTGCTTTTCTACCACACCTAAGGGACAAAAAAGTGACTCTGGAGTAAGTGAGTAGTAAGTGAATGAATGAACCACATATTGATGGTTCAAAATCTTTTGTTCTCTCTCTCTCTCAGACACATACACACACCACAAATAAGAACAAAATAGTTACTAGTAATAAAGTTACTAAAAATGAACAGTTGCTAGTAAGCCTAGCAGATATTAATCAACCATAGCAGGAGATTTTGAATATGTCAGCCCTACAGTGCTTTGAAAAAAAATATATAGTAACAGATTCCAGGGATCCCAGAGTATTAAAAAAAGAAGTATGATGACCAAGGACCCAGATATAATTTTTCTTTATAAAGTAAAACTCTTCTTAGAAGATTGTGTTGTTTGTTCCCAAACTTTAAAAAAAGGTGATTGAATTGAAGAAAATTCTGAATAGAGGGGGGTAAATGATTAACCTTTTCACATGCAATCTAATTTTCTTCCTATTAAATGAATCAAGGCTAGAAAAGAGATGGTTTGAGTACCTGATGAAATTTGGTGCCAAAAGTGAACTGAATGAGAGGGGTAAGATTTGAGATGTTGAAACAAGATTTAAATTATTCCTAACAGAAAAATGTCTTGACCATTCAGACAACTTATGGAGGAGTCCTGGAATCATTTTCTACCTGGAAATGCTTGTAGCTGCTTAAAAGAGACACAAGCAGGCAGTGCTGAGTGAGGAGAGAAGCAGAGGGGAGGGGTGCCGGCGAGCAGTGGCCCGGGCATCTGAGGACACAGAGTCAGAGGAGCTCCCTGGCAGGAGGATGGTGTCTGATGGGGCAACTGACTCCTTGGGAGGCCTATGGGCAGTTGACACTGATGATGCCTAGTGAAAGCTTTAAGGAACTGGGCCAAATGGCTTGGGTTTTGAGGAAGAGACAGGAAAGAAAGAACAGAGAAAGTGTTTAGTCTACAGTCCAAGAATTTTGAAGGCGGACTGAGAAACAAGATACTCTCTAGGCCCTCTCATCTCTTATTCCTCCTCCTCAACAGAAAGACCATGGGCTTTAGGGACTCGGCAGGTAACATCCAAAGAACACACAAAATAGGCACCCTTTGCATCCTACTAAAAATGTATAAGAGGGAGGGAACCAAAAATTCAGTGTTCGTGTGACAGACTCAAAGCCTAGTCCTCTTGCACTTGTTCTCTCATTCCATTCCTCCTGCAATCCGGGCAGTGTCATCTGCCTCTTTACCTTTTTTTTTTTTTTTTTTTAAATACATTTATTAACCAATGTTAACACATTAAGTGAATCTATATATTGCTAGTCAGAGCAGCTTACAAAATGCCAGAATGCATCATAGAACTGGACAGCCACAATGAATAATTACAATGTGCATAGTGGCTAAGCTCAACATCTTGATATAGCTTTATGATTTGCAGAAAAATTTTAATGATTCCTAAAACAATCAATTGTAATTTTACCTAAAACTTTTATAAAACCAGGCCACAATCTCTTTTTTTTTAATTTTTTTTTTTTTTTTACACACAGTTTCACGCTGTAGTAACTTGGAAATGTGCAACCGTGTCAACGGAGACGAAAAAGCCAAACACGAATCTTACGTTCATGCAGCTATCAGTAAGTAGTACACACTCTGGAATGGTTTTACACCGAAAGTATTTCCACAATAACTTGCGCTCATAGGGGTGGATCGAAGTTTTAAAACTTGAAAAACGATCAAGAGAAGATAAGTGTTCTTGGTTATAAGATCAAGAGAAGATAAGTATTCTTGGTTATAATGTTTCAACCAGACCACGGCACTGTGGCAACACTGACTAATCACGGAGCAACATGGAGGGACTGAGATGCCAAGTCACTGCAAAGTCCAGGCAGGGTGATGGGCCGGGGCTACAGGGCAGTTCTTATAGGCCGTTAGGCACCGCTGGGCAGCAGCTTGTCGATGAACTTGTGTTGCCACCATCTGCAGCAGCATCGGGACTGGGTGGATTATTTCACAGGAGACTTAGTTACATTTTCATCTTTAGAGTGACCCTGACAAACCTAGAGAAAACTTTTTAAAAGGTTTTTCTCCTGATTCTTTCACTTCCATTGTGTGTAATTGCTTTAATAAATATTCAAAGGTCTAAATAAATATTTACAAATAATTTCTCTAACCTTAAAAAGTAACTAAATGATAAATGGGAATTTGACTTGGTCTAAGATCAATCTTTGAAAAAAACATAAATTGTGAGCTTTTTCTTAAAAAAAAGTAATTTAAGTTTTTCTGGCTGTATTTTATATATCTATGTATAAAAAATCATAATTGATGCTCAAATAGTATGCCCCTTGACTGAAGTCAAAAACCTAGGGAATGCCGGAGCTGAAATTTGAACCCATATCTGTCTGACTGCAGATTGTTTTATTCACTGAGATAATAAGCCAGGTATGTTTTTAAGGCCCTGAATCCTAGGCCAATGTTTAGTATTAAAGGATATGTTTCTGTGTCGGTTTTCTTTTTCTTTTTTTCCATTTGAGGCCCAAGAAAAATTAGGTAGCAAAGGAAAGATTATGTTGGAAGATGAGATACAAGGCTTTTTGATATAGAAGGAACTTCTTGAAAGTATTCAAAATTTTAAAGTTAGCTCCTTTGGGTGTTCTTTTTAATATGCATGTCACAGTTGATAGGTGTCAGCAGGAAGGAATCATATAATACTTATGGAAGATATTTGAAGAAGATAATTGCCCCAGCTGACATGTGTGACTGCTCTTTCATTATCATGTCAAGAGGACAGTTCTGCTTATAAATTGTTTGCTGCGAAAATAAAATAGGAAGCACTTGCTTAAAGTTTATTACAGCCTTTTAGAGTAACATAATTATAATTATAAAGTATTCTTCCTTGGTGTGAACATTTTATTTCGTCTTCAGAAGGGTTTCTTTAAGATCAGAAAAGAAAATGTTATTTTGGTAAAAGATGTTAAGCATAAAAGTTCCATTCACGGAAACTTGACTTGAACGTTCAATCACCCATTCCCTGGATGACATAAGTATAGAGGGCCTGCTGAGCACTCTTACACAGATTCAGAGTATCCTAGCATGTTGCCTTGCTGCAGTTCCCCAGGATATCAAGGCCCCAAACTAATCATCAGGACCACCATCAATCTGCAGTATAATTTAAAGTGAAAAAGGAATGGAATTTATTAGTCAGGACCAAGACTGCTTTAACTCCTCAGCAAAACAAGCCAAGCCAGAAAGTGGCTTTTACACTTGCTAAAATAAAAGACTCCTGGAATGGGTAACCTCCAAAATCAATCATTAGCTTCTTACTGTGAGTTGACTTCAGATTGCATGTGGTATTCATAGTTTCAGAAACTAGAAGAGGCTTAAAGAGCATCATACCCAATGCTTTATATTATATATGAAGTAACTAATATGGACAAGGCTACATGCTTTGTCTTGGGTGATAGATGTTAGAGCCAGGAAGCAGACCTAGAACTCCTAACTCCAGGTCAATAATCTTTCACTTAAAAAAGTACGCATGAATCACTGAATACCTGAGAGAAAACAAAGAGAAAAACAAAAATCAAGCAAAATGTATCTTTGGTGCTCCTCAACTTTTTGTTCTGCTCCCTGTGATGAATGAACTGACAAGACAGAGAATCATGTGGGAAATTTCTATGGAACAAGCATCATGTACAAGTGCTGTCCATTACATTTTATTGGTCAGAACACAGCCACATGACCTCAAGCAACTACCATAGAAGAGTCATTTAGTTATGTGCCCAGGAGGTGAAGGAAATTGATTTGGGTAGCTAGATAGCAGTCTCATTCAAATGTCCTAGTTCCTTGGCTTCCACGACACTTTTATTTTCTTGTTCTTAAATTCAGAAACCACTGGCTAAAGAAAAAGCTGGGTCCTCAGCCCTGGCCGGTTGGCTCAGCAGTAGAGCGTCGGCCTGGCGTGCGGGGGACCCTAGTTCGATTCCCAGCCAGGGCACATAGGAGAAGCGCCCATTTGCTTCTCCACCCCCAACCCCTCCTTCCTCTCTGTCTCTCTCTCTTCCCCTCCCGCAGCCAAGGCTCCATTGGGGCAAAGATGGCCCGGGCACTGGGGATGGCTCCTTGGCCTCTGCCCCAGGCGCTGGAGTGGCTCTGGTCGCGGCAGAGCCACGCCCCAGAGGGGCGGAGCATCGCCCCTGGTGGGCGTGCCGGGTGGATCCCAGTCGGCGCATGCAGGAGTCTGTCTGTCTCTCCCAGTTTCCAGCTTCAGAAAAAAAAAGAAGAGAAAAAAAAAAAAAAAGAAAAAGCTAGGTCCTCTTGAGAAGAACCATGTAACCCACCACAAATTTATACGATGAAATCTTCCCAAATTTTAATCCCAAAATATCTGAAGTCATTTACCAGAATAACTATACACCAGGAAAAGGAATGTTCAAAATGCTCAAAATTTTGAGGATTATGGAATACCAGATATGAACTACCACTAATAATAAGAGACCCTAAATGCCATAATTCTTCTCTGGTTTAAAAAATGCTTATGGAGTCCAGATGATAAATTGAGCGTTATACCAACACCATTTTAAAGATGGTCCAATAGGGTGGCAAACCTGTCCTATGGTTATTCCTTAGTTCCCAAGCACATAATTGGACAGATACACTTAGCTCCTTAAAAATCCCCACATTTGTTGTCTAATTTATGGAATAAGAGCCATTATGATAGGAAAGACCAAGTAGAAGCCACTGAAACTGCCCCAGCCTGACTGAAACAATAAATTGTAAACAATATTGTATCCCAAGAGGAATTTCAAAGATTAGCAGTACCCTCCATCATATCCCATTAGTGTTTTGATGCCTGAGAAAACGTGATGAAATGTGGCAGTTTTCAGTAGGCTACCATAAGCTTAAACAGGTGGCGGGCTCAAGTGCAGATGCTATTTCCAGATGTGGCATCTCTATTGAAATAAAACAAAATGGCCTCAGGCACTTTCTCTGCAGCTATTGTAATTTAACCATCCTTCAGAGGACCTAGCTAATTCTCTTATTCTTCATCAAAATATAATTCACAGAGACCTTGATCATTTTGACATTACACAGAATATATTACCATCCCTTTATATTGATGACATCATACTAATTGTAAATACTACAGATGTCCTAAAAAGATACATTATGCTGGAAGGTACAAGAAAAACCCTATGAAGATATAGGAACCTGCCTCATCAGTGGGGTTTTGATTACCACAGTGGTCTGGGGCATGTCATTACATCCCTTCTAAGTAAAAGACACATTGTTTCAACACATCTGCTACACTAAGCATTTGATTATCTCATATTTTGGAGGTAGTATATTTCAAACTTTAAAATATCAGTAGTACATCAGGACTGACCCGTGTGTCAGATGACTTAGGAAACTGACAACTTTGAGTGCGATACAGAATGTGGTGCAAGTTTTTTACCACTCAGGTTGTATGATGCTGAAAAGCCAATATTGCAAAAGATGTCCATAGCAGGATATATGGATATGTAAAATTCTTGGCAAGTCCAAACAGGAGTGGTATAGTACAGAGCTCTGGTAGTCCAGAGCATGGCCAAGCCTTCTGCAGCAGAGGACTACTTAATATTTGAAAAGTAGCTTCTGGTGCGCAAACTGAGCCTTAGTAGAGATAACATAATTAAATTATTTGCATGATTAAATTATTTGATGGTATAATTACATTATTTGATGGCATAATTAAATTACTTGAACAGGACCTAGATTCCATGTCTTCAACCTCTATTACACCTTCAGCTCATGACAAACTCCTTCCCTATGACAAAATAAGGGAGAAGAAAAAATAATCATGCTTGGTTCACAGATGAATTAGGGTAATATGTTGGTGCTGACAAAAAGTATCCCCCTCAGGAGTGGCCCTAAAGGAGAGGGGGAAAAGCAAATTATCCAAATGGGTAGATCTATAATCAGTACATTTGATGGTTCAATTTGTATGGAGAAAAGGCCGGAAGGAAAACTAGCCATGGTCTCCTGAGTAGTAGCAAATGGCTTGGCCAGTTAAAATCCTGGAAGTAACAAGAGTCAAAGACTATGGACAAGGAATTCTGAGAAAGAGGCATGTGGTAGGCTTATGGCAGTGGACACTTCATGTATCTTGTTAATGCTCATCAGTGAGCATTCATCACAGAGGAGACCCTCAACAACCAGGAGGAATAACTTACCCCAAGCGTGTTAGCCTGCTTCTCACCTTGGCCATCCCAGTGTTTGCACAATGAGCCCATAAATCAAATACTCATGATGACAGGAATACAGACTATGTAAGAGTTTAATAGTATGGGCTCTCTCACCAAGACTGGCCTAGACTCTGCCAGTATTAGCCTTTGATTCTTCCAGGAGAATAACCAACCACTTGGTGGAAGGCTGATTACATCAGACCCCTTACCCTCTGGAAAGAGCAATAGATCGCCTTTATTGGAATGGACACATTCTCCAGGTATGAGTTGATGGTCCTTATTCTCAGTCCCCTCCAACCTCATCATCTAAGGGCTTACAGAATATCTAACCTAATGACATGGAACCCCAAACAACTTTGCCTCAAATTGAGGTACTCACCTTACAGCAAAGGAAGCTGTATAATGATTGGCAGTGATTGGCATATGACAATGATCTGACCATAAACTTTATCTCCCAGTAGCAGCCAATCTAATAAAATGGTGGAATGTCTGTTAAAAGGCTCAGCGAGGTGGATCAATGATACACTATTGAAATTCTTCTTCAGGAATAAATGATGTATTCTCCCAGGTGTTGGGACGGTGGACAACAGATAAAACTGTGCTTTCAGCCCTTTTTAGGAATTGTCCCCACTAAAGAGATCCACTCACCGCAGGGCATGACTCCTTCCCAGGGCTGCTATAACTGACAGAGATATAAAGACTCAGCCTACTGAGCCTCCTTACCCTAACTCGGAAGAATTATGAAAGGCCTTTCCATATCCCTTGAGGAAGATGAGCTCTTTGCTAGAACTGCACCACCACTTCTCTCTCCACCCATCCTGGTTCCTTTGCATTATTTCCCTTCCACAGAGTGATCCCAAAGCACAGCCTAGTAAAACCTCCTACATACTAATCTTTTTGTCAGAATCAGCTTCTCTGGGAACCCAATGTGAAACACTAAAATAAAACACGAGTTGGGGAATAACACCTTGAGAAGTTGTATACAACTTTCTCTTTTCTAGCTATCAGAGATACATGAGAATATACAGGGATATACATGAGAATATACACATGTATTTATGGTGACCTGTCTCTTAACAGCTAGAATACACGAGTTTGAGAATCAAGTGGTGAAAAGAGCAGCCCTTCTATCCATCCCAAGAACCCACTGAGGAATTTTACTTCTTAGTCCCGTAATCTTAGCTACTAATGGATTAAAAATCCTAGTTGAGGGGAAAGGGTAGGAAGTACTTCTGTGGAGGTGCACAGTAAAGATTCTACTGAACTTGAAGCTGTGACTACCACCTGATCAATTTCCTCTTCCTGTTAGTAGACTAGCAGACAACAAAAAGAGTTACTGACATGGAAAGGGAATTACATGAAGAGCCAAGGTTGCCCCTAACCAAGGGAAACAGGGAAGAGTATGCCTGGAATCCAGGGGAAGCCCTGGAGTACTTCCTTATGTTTACATACCCAATTATATCAGTATAAAGAGGCAACCACAGCCAAATGATGGCAAAGAAATGAAGGATTTAGACATTTAGGGGCTAAAGGGCTGCATCCTCCCATAGGCCAGCCAGCCCAGACCAGCAGAAGGGTTGACTGAGTAGAAAGGGTAGATTTAAATAGGAACTAAGGCTTCAGGAAAGTTTCAGTAATGGGAACTATACCTATTTCACTAACTCTCTTGCCTTGGGTCACTCAGAGATTGCAGCTAGCCAGATCAATGAAAGGGATTTTGTGACTGATTAGACCTGTAATTTCTCTCTCAGGAAAGAATGAAATGAATAGTGTTCTCACCAAAAAAGAAAATGAAAGAAAAGAAAAATTGTTCCTTTTATCCCTTGAATAATATGGGAGCTGGATCTCACAGAGGGCTCAATCTGTGATACAAGGGGGGACAAGAGCACCACCCCTGTTCTCAAACCTTAGCCTGTGTCTTCCAGTTCTGCGTCCTTTCTCATTCAGTTTAAACAGTTGCATCTTGACAGTGCATGCCCTCTACCTGTGCCTACCCTCTCTGCTTTCTTCTTTGGGATTACCTGTTAAAGCTTGGGCAGGGCTCTAGTTGGTGCCTAGAAACAAATACACAATCAGAAAATTCAGGAAAGTTAACACTCTTGACAATGAGAGACAAGGGTCAGTAGATACATTCTTTTATATCTCCTGTTTCCCATGCAGGAACATTTCTGAGACACAATTTCTATAACTTCTTGAAGATGGGATTCCCCTGGTCTGAGCAATTACAATACTTACACTGGTGGCCAGTTGGATAGCATCTTCATGTGGGTTCTCCCTCCCTACTGGCATTATCTACCTTAGCCCCTCACTCCTGCCACCTGAGATTACATTTTCTAATAAAATGTTAGCATAGAAGCCTTCTGTCTAAACTTTTTTTTTTCTTGGGAACTAAGAAAGGCTAAGACTGTTATTATTGTTCTTGTTATTGTTGCTATTGTTACCACCTCATATATTTCTTTAAAGGATTATAACTATTAACTCATTTAAAATGCTTAGAAACAATGCCTAAACATTAGCTATCATCATCAACTTTACCATTACCATTATGACTATCTCCCTAACCACATTTCCTGCCCTAGCCTCTGCTCCCCTCAAATATATATTCTATAAAAGTTGAACTTGTCTATAAAAATTAGAGGATATGTTCCAAGGTGCTCCTGAGTGGGGGGTTTGGGGGAGAGAACATACTAGGAGTGGCAGCAGGGAACCATGATGAGGTAGTTTTTCTTCAGACCATTCTAGACTTTGCTAAATATCCTTCCCTTCAGAACTCATACAACACTGTCCAAACCAAGCAAGGTTCCTTTTGATTTTATGGTAGTCTATAATATTTAATTTATTTATACACACATGCATGTACACACACTCACAAATGCTTTTTTCCTATATAGACTAAAGGACCTACTTGAATACCCCACCCCCCTGAGGGTCCTAATTCAGGCTGAGCAGATTCTGGTGTTTGATAAAAGTTTGTTGCTAGACTGCTGGGCAGGTTGGAATTGGTTTCTTCTCAGTGTTCCCTCGTGGCACCTCTACTAGGCTGTTTCCATTGTTCATCTCCCCTGTCTAGATTCACTGCAAAGCAT
The DNA here is from genome assembly GCF_036850765.1 of Saccopteryx bilineata. Lineage (NCBI taxonomy): Eukaryota > Metazoa > Chordata > Mammalia > Chiroptera > Emballonuridae > Saccopteryx > Saccopteryx bilineata. Next base: position 75,190,900 of record NC_089493.1, read on the forward strand.
CCACTTGTCTTTAATATTTCTTTCCAACAGTTCTATGGCTGCTTCTTCTCTCATAAGACTTTTCTTAGGCAGAGAACTCTACTTTTTTTTGGAAAGAGTACAGAAGAGCCCCAAGAGCTGTCTTCATGGAACACTCTGTTACACCCTACAGGCTGGCCTCTCTGGCCACCTGGGCATCCTTCCTTCATCATAAACCCCTGCTTTGCATGCCATGGAAGAATGTGTGTGGTTGTGTGGGATCCAGGGAGAGAGTAAGTCAAAGTTGAGAAAAATGGATTATATCCCCTCCCTGCATATACAATCCCAAACTTACTGTGATCCAGACCCAGCTCTCAGCTGAGTGTAGGAAATTTACAAGTAAATGATGTAGGGTAGGAGGAAGGTTCTTCTACATTACCTTCATGTCTTTCTGTAATCATTTTTCCTTGTCATTTTTAATGGTGTTCAGGGCATACACTGTCTGCCTCTGGGACTGACTCTTCTTGCTCTTGCTATTTTAATTTTCTCTCACCATTTTCGGAATTAAATGCACTCTATTTTTATTCCAGACTTGCCTTCCTCCCCTCTCAACAGATTGCTTGGAATAGAATCTGTCAAGTGGGAACAGAATCTGCTTTCCACAACCTCAGTATTGCTAAGCTTTTCATCTTTGTCAACCAGAGGGGATGGCAGCTGCTAATGGGGCTTCCTTTGCATATATCAAACTCCAGGCAGGATGAGACCCACAGGGCTCAGCATGAGCTGCAGAGCTCTTTGCCAAGTTCATTACCTTTGTCTCTCATTTCTTACTCTTAGATAAATTTTTCACCTAGGAGGGTCTTATCCTTGAGGACCTATAAAAAAATAATCACTCATGGGTTTCTTTGAACATCAGATGTTTTAGTCTTTGGGGGGGGGAATTAAAGACCTTCAGGTCTATTGCTCTAAAAAATGGTAATTTTCAGAAATACTGTTCTGATATTTTGAAAATAGATACAATGAAAGTTGTACCATGAAGGATTAAAGGCACATTTTAGCTCTACCTAGCATGCCTACCCTTTTGTACCTAAGGACAATCACTACAGTGTCACTTGTAAATGAATGGTAGTAAATTCTGGACCAACTGGGACTCTAAATATACCAAAAAATTTGGAGCCCATAAACCTTTTTAGAAGAAAGAAGAAAATCACAAAGAATCATATATTCACTTAGACCAGCGGTTCTCAACCTGTGGGTCGCGACCCCGGTGGGGTCGCCTAAAGCCATCGGAAAATACATAATGCATATCAGGTGTTTACATTCCGAATCATAACTGTAGCAAAATTACAGTTATGAAGTAGCCACCAAAATTGTTTATTGGTTTGGGGTCACTGCAACATGAGGAACTGTATTGCGGGGTCACAGCATTAGAAAGGTTGAGAACCACTGACTTAGACTGTCTCTACACACATCAAACACCAGTTTATCTACAGCTTTTACTCTCCCTCCAGTCTCTTATAGTACTGTTCTAGGTAGGTTTATTTGGTTATATGAACTAGAAATGCAGTAAAATTACTCCAAGTAATACTTGGCTCATTGAAAGAATATACAAGCACAGGAATCTCAGGACTAGCAAAATCCAGACTTCAATGCTGGTGATTATGGGTCCATGGGAATTTGAGAGAAGAATTTCATGGAGCATCATTAGAGCATACAAAGTAATCTGCAATCAACATCACTTAGCAACTTTCTATGTGTCCATATCTTTCCTTCAACTGGCTTCCTCCCCTTCCACTCTCCATTTCTCTTTCCCCAGTGTTAATACCTTTACTGACTTAGAATGTGTTCCCACATATGCTTCCATTTCACAAGGGGAGAAGGAAGGAAAGACCATGAGACTCAGCTCTCAATTGGCAATGTTCAGTTTCTCACTATTTCCTGGTGCAAACTCCCAAAAGAGTGTGATCCAGTTTCTTTGATTTGTTTTTGTTTTATTGCTTATACAAGGCCATATTCTTGGTAGCTGGCTAGCTATAGAGTGGCTGCCTTGGGATCACATGAGCACCTCTGATCCAATCAACAGTCACACCACACACAGACTATCATTGCTCTGAGCAGACCATGAACCTAGTTGGAATCAGGGTGTGGCTGACTCAAGCCTTTACATTTCTTCTGATAGATCTTAGCACTTAATCATGGACAATGTTATATTGTTTGCTAATTTTTTCATATAATCAAATCTCTTGTTCTGAGCTAGTACAAAAGCTACTTGGAGGCAGAGGACATTTTTTTAGAGTTCTGTGCTCTCCATTATACCTAGCACAGGGATATGCACAGTAAGCACTCAATTAATATTAATTTACTGACTGCCTGAGGAACCTAGTTAAAACAACAAACAAAAACAGTTTATCCTTGGGACAATGTACATACAACCAAATCTCCAGAAACCCCTGTATCTTCTAATTCTGTATTATAATCTTACTACTTACTATGTCTACTTGGACACCAATGTACCCTACCAAGATTAAAAGCTGTGTGTGATCATTCATTTCCCAAACAATAAGGCACTAGAAGACTCTGAAAAGAAGAACTCATAGGCTGTTTTATTACTTGAGGAAAGAAGAGTCAATATAGGTTGAATAGGAGTCCATGTGTAACTTGGACTTGAACAAATTACTTTAATATTTTTAGGCATTCTGGTTCTTTGTAGTTTTGCTGACATTTAGCCTTCCCATGAGTACCAATTACCTAATGTTTCCTCAAGGTCTGAAAGGAGCTACAGAAGTAATGTATACATAAAACAGTAGAGCTCTTTTCTCTTTCTTTTTGTTTAAGAAGCCCCTAGATACAGAAGGATGATGTTGACTTATTCCACCTCAGAATGACTAAACTCATGAAATAATAAAGTTGGGGAAAAAAATCTGGTAGTTCATTATATTTTAAAACTGAGGCAAGATAGTGTAGCAGTGAAGAACATGGGTTTAGGATTTAGTCAAGACTGGATTCAAGCCCAGAGCTACTACTTACTAGTGGTCGTAAGCAATTAATTAAAATCCTTTAAACCAGGGAATTCTCTTCTAGAAAGTGAGAATTGAATAAATAGTAATAGCAATTACTTAATCAGGTGCCTGGATCATAGGAAGCATTCTGTAAATGTTAAGTTGATTTTAATTATGTAGTCTACTTTTCTTAATTTACAAATGAGGAAATTAAGGCCAGAAAGGTAAAGTGAAGTAGCTAAGGTAATACTTCTGCATACTAACAAAGATAGTTCTTGAACACTAAACAGTTAAATAGTTGAATAGTCTTTCCTTTAAAATAAACAAGATCCTATCAATAGATGCAGAGAAGGCATTAGATAAAACACAACAGGCCCTGGCCAGTTGGCTCAGTGGTAGAGCGTCGGCCTGGCGTGCAGAAGTCCCGGGTTCGATTCCCGGCCAGGGCACATAGGAGAAGCGTCCATCTGCTTCTCCACCCCTCCCCCTCTCCTTCCTCTCTGTCTCTCTCTTCCCCTCCCGCAGCCAAGGCTCCACTGGAGCAAAGATGGCCCAGGCACTGGGGATGGCTCTGTGGCCTCTGCCTCAGACGCTAGAGTGGCTCTGGTCGCAACATAGTGACGCCCCGGATGGGCAGAGCATCGCCCCCTGGTGGGCAGAGCGTCGCCCCCTGGTGGGCGTGCCGGGTGGATCCCGGTCGGGTGCATGCGGGAGTCTGTCTGACTGTCTCTCCCCGTTTCCAGCTTAAGAAAAAAAAAAAGATAAAACACAACATCCTTTTATGTTTAAAACACTCAATAAAATAAGTATATAAGGAAAAGACCTCAACATAATAAAGGACATATATGACAAACCATCAGCTAATATCATACTCAATGGTGGAAAAACTGAAAGCTTTTTCTCTAAAATCAGGAACAAGAAAAGGCTGCCCACTCTCTCCATTCCTAATCAACACAGTACTGGAAGTTCTAGCCAGAACAATCAGACAAGAGAAAGAAATAAAAGGCATTCATATTGGGAAAGAAGAAGTAAAGGTATCATTTTTTACAGATGACATAATCCTGTATATAGAAAACCCCAAAACTCCACCAAAAAACTATTAGAAACAATAAACCAATAAAGTCGCAGGATACAAAATCAACATACAAAAGTTTATTGCTTTCCTATACACCAATGATGAAACTTCAGAAAATGAACTAAAAAGAGAAAATCCCTTTTTTAAGTTGCAACAAAAATAAAATAAAATAAAATAAAATACCCAGGAATAAACTTAACAAAGGATGTAAAGGATCTGTATACTGAAAACTACAAAGCATTATAAAAAGAATTGAAAAAGACACAATGAAATGAAAAAATATTCCACATTCATAGATAGAAGAATCAACATAGTTAAAATGGACATATTACCCAAAGCAATATACAAATTTAATGCAATCCCCATCAAAGTACCAATGTCATTTTTTAAAGAAATTGAACAAAAAAATCACCATATTTGTATGAAACCATAAAAAAATCCCAAATAGTGAATGCAATCCTGAGGAAAAAGAATGAAGTTGGAGATATTATAATACTTGACTTCAAATTATACAATACAGCCATGATAATCAAAACAGCATGGTATTGCTTGCCTGGTCAAGGCACATATGGGAGTTGATGCTTCCTGCTCCTCTCCACTTCTCTCTCTCTCTTACTCTTTCTCCTCTTCCTCTAAAAATGAATAAATAAAATCTAAAAACAAACAAAAAAACAGCATGGTATTGGCAGAAAAATAGACACACAGACCAATGGAACAGAATCAAGAGTCCCGAAATAAAACCACATATATATGAACAAATAATCTTTGACAAAGAGGCCAAAAACACACAATGAAAAAAAGAAAGCCTCGTCAATAAATGGTGCTGGGAAAATTGGAAATCCACGTGCAAAAGTGTGAAACTTGATTACAGTTTGTCCCTTTACACAAAAGTTAATTCAAAATGGATCAAAGACCTAAATATAAGATCTGAAGCAAAAAATTACATAGAAGAAAACATAGGTACAAAATTCATGGACCTTGCCCATAGAGAATAATTTATGAATTTGACCCCAAAGTCAAGGTAAGTAAAGGCAAAAATAAATGAATAGGACTACATCAAACTAAAAAGCTTCTGCAGAGCAAAAGAAACTGACAACAAAATAAATAGGTAGCTAACTAAATGGGAGATGATATTTGCAAACAACAGCTCCGATATGGAGTTAATATCCAAAATATAGAGAGAGAACTCACAAAGCTCCACAACAAACAAGACACAACCCAATTAAAAAATGGGGAGAGGACCTGAATATACACCTCTCCCAAGAAGACATACAAATGGCCAACAGATATATAAAAAGATACTTGCTAATCTTTACTAGCTATTCGAGAAATACAAATTAAAATTACAATGAGATAACACCTTACACCTGTTAGATTAGCTATTGTCAACAAGACAGGTAACAACAAGTGTTGGAGAGGCTGTGGAGAAAAAGGAACTCTCATTCACTGCTGGTGGGAATGCAAATTAGTACAACCATTATGGAAGAAAGTATGGTGGTTCCTCAAATAATTAATAGAATTACCATATGACCCAGCAATCCCTCTCTACTGGATATATACCCAAAAAACTCAAAAACATTGATATGTAAAGACACATTATCCCCCCTCCCTGTTTTTCAAAGCTTTATTCACACTGGCCAAGACATGGAAACAACCAAAGTGTCCCTTGATAGAGGATTAGATAAAGAAGATGTAGTACATGTATACAATGGAATACTACTCAGCCATAAAAATTGATGACATATAGTCATTTACAACAACATGAATGGACCTTGAGAACATTATACTGAGTGAAATAAGTAAATTAGAAAAAGCTTATAACTATGATTTCACACATTGGTGGAATATAAAACTGAGGCTCTTGGACATAGATAAAAGTGAAATGGTTATCAGAGAAAGGGGGATGTGGAGAGGGTGATGGGGGAGGCACTGAGGGAAGGGAATAAAGAGGGACAAATATAAGGTGATGGAAAATGATTTGACTTTGGTGATGGGTAAAGAACATAATCAACTGCTCAAATGCTATAGAAATGTTTACTTGAAACCTATGTACTCTTGCTGATCAATGTCACACTGTTAAATTTAATTTTCTAAAAAAATAAAATAAAAGCTCTTTCCTTGATCCACGTTAGAGGCAAAAAATAGAAGCTCCAAACAAGATAAGTAAACTACAAGTATTAAGTGTTTTCTTTCTCCCGTACACTGTCCAGATACAAAGTGGCAAATAAAAATGTGAATAAATGGTAGTTCTGGCTTTGAAGTACCTATAACTGATTTGAAGAGACAAGAGATAATCCCAATTAACTAATAAAACATTTTCTAACCAAATGCTAGATATGTGAAACAGTTTCAAGGGTTTTCTAAGAATGAAGAGGTGAGATATATCACTTCCCTGGAGCAGTCAGTGAAAGCTTTGTGATAACACTGGGTCTTAAGATGGGGCAATACACTAAGGATGCATTATAGAATTATACACTTGAAGCCTATATAATTTTATTATCCAATGTCACCCAATAAACTTAACTAATAAAATAAAATAAATTTTTAAACGAGAGGAAATGATAGGGTTTTAATTGGGCAGTGGAGAGCGAAAGAAAGAGATTGTGCATAGTTACTAGAGAGGGCACCACCAAAGTCTTTATTTTTCATCTAATTCAGGGATTTCACAAGAAAGTAGTTTTATACCAGTAAAATCTTACTTACACAAGAGATTTTGAGATATAAAATTTTACTTCTTTCAAAGATTATACTTTAAGTCCTTTTCCATTACTTTTGGTACATTAAACATCCTCATAAGTGAATGCAAAATGTAAATAATTCAAGGACAAAAGGTATATATGTAAATGTAGCACTCTACTGATACCAGCGCCATGTTGTACTACATTGTATTAAAACATTTTCTTTTAACCATTAACTTCTCTTATTATTATTATTATCATTAAATTTAATGCAGTGACATTGATAAATCAGGGTACATATGTTGAGAGAAAACATCTCCAGATTATTTTGACATTTGATTACGCTGCATACCTGTCACCCAAAGTCAAATTGTCTTCTGCCACCTTCTATCTGGTTTTCTTTGTTCCCCTCCCCCCAACGCCTCTCTCTAGTTTCTCGCCCCACCCCCCACCCCCCCATCCCCTGTTTCCATCACATTCTTGTCCGTGCCTCTGAGTCTCATTTTTATGTCCCATCTATGCATGGATTTATATAGTTCTTAGTTTTTTCTGATTTACTTATTTCACTCAGTATAATGTTATCAAGGTCCATCCATGTTATTGTAAATGATCCGATGTCATCATTTTGTATGGCTGAGTAGTATTCCATAGTATATATGTACCATGGCTTTTTAATCCACTCGTCCTCTGACGGACACTTGGGTTGTTTCCAGATCTTCACTATTGTGAATAATGCTGCCACAAATATGGGGGTGCATTTCTCCTTTTGGAGCAGTTCTATGGTGTTCTTGGGGTATATTCCTAAAAGTGGGATAGCTAGGTCAAAAGGCAGTTTGATTTTTAATTTTTTGAGGAATCTCCATACTGTTTTCCACAGAGGCTGCACCAGTCTGCATTCCCACCAGCAGTGCAGGAGGGTTCCCTTTTCTCCACATCCTCGCCAGCACTTATTCTGTGTTGTTTTGTTGATGAGCGCCATTCTGACTGGTGTGAGATAATATCTCATTGTGGTTTTAATTAGTATTTCTCTAATAATTAGTGATGTTGAGCATTTTTTCATCTGCCTATTGGCCATCTGTATGTCCTCTTTGGAGAAGTGTCTATTCATTTCTTTTTCCCATTTTTTGATTGGATTGTTTGTGTTCCTGGTGTTGAGATTTACAAGTTCTTTATAAATTTTGATTATTAACCCCTTATCAGATGTATTGTCAAATATATTCTCCCATTGTGTAGTCTGTCTTTTTATTCTGTTCTTATTGTCTTTAGCTGTGCAAAAGCTTTTTAGTTTGATATAGTCCCATTTGTTTATCCTGTCTTTTATTTCACTTCCCTGTGGAGATAAATCAGCAAATATATCACTGCAAGAGAGGACAGAGAGCTTACTGCCTATGTTTTCTTCTAAGAAGCTTATGGTTTCACGCCTTACATTTAAGTCTTTTATCCATTTTGAGTTTATTTTTGTGAATGGTGTAAGTTGGTGGTCTAGTTTCATTTTTTGGCAGGTAGATGTCCAATTTTCCCAACACCATTTATTAAAGAGGCTGTCTTTACTCCATTGTATTTCCTTACCTCCTTTGTCAAATATCAGTTGTCCATAGAGCTGTGGGTTTATTTCTGCATTCTCTGTTCTGTTCCATTGACCTATATGCCTGTTCTTATGCCAGTACCAGGCTGTTTTGAGTACAATGGCCTTGTAGTATAACTTGATATCCGGAAGTGTGATACCTCCCACTTTATTCTTCTTTTTTAAAATTGCTGAGGCTATTCGTGTTCTCTTTTGGTTCCATATATATTTTTGGAATATGTGATCTATATCTTTGAAGTATGTCATTGGTATTTTAACTGGTATTGCATTGAATTTATAAATTGCTTTGGGTAATATAGACATTTTAATTATGTATATTCTTCTGTATTGTTTCTTTAGCCTCTATGTCATTTATTTCTGCTCTGATCTTTATTATTTCCTTCCTTCTACTACATTTGGGCTTTACTTGCTGTTCTTTTTATAGTTCTTTTAGATGCAGGGTTAAGTTGTTTATTTGAGCTTTTTCTAGTTTCTTGAAGTGTGCCTGTAGTGCTATGAACTTCCCTCTCTGGACTGCTTTTGTTGTGTCCCATTAATTTTGAGTTGTTGTATGCTCATTGTCATTTGTTTCTAGGAATTTTTTTTCTTCTTTGATCTCATTCTTAATCCATTCATTATTTAACATCCTGCTATTTAGTTTCCATGTGTTTGAGAGTTTTTGAGCTTTTCTGTTTTGGTTCATTTCTAGTTTCATGCCATTGTGATCAGAGAAAGTGCTTGATATGATTTCAATCTTCTTAAATTTGTTGAGACCACTTTTGTGCCCTAACATGTGGTCTATCCTAGAGAATGTACCATGAGCACTTGAAAAGAATGTACATGCTGCTGCTTTAGAGTGAAAGGTTCTGAAGATGTCTATTAAATCGAGTTGATCTAGTGTGTCCTTTAAGTCTGCTGTTTCTTTGTTAATTTTCTTTCTTGAGGATCTATCTAGCGATGTTAGTGGGGTATTGAAACCCCCTACTATTATAGTATTGCTGTTGATCTTGCCCTTTATATCCATCAAAGTCTGCTTTATATATTTAGGTGGTCCTATATTAGGTGCACAGATATTTATAACGGTTATATCTTCCTTTTGGATTGCTCCCTTTATCATTATGTAGTGGCCTTCTTTATCCTTACTATATCCTTTGTTTTAAAGTCCATTTTGTCTTATATAAGTATTGCTACCCCAGCTTTTTTTTTTTTTCATTTCCATTTGCATGAAATGCTTTTTTCCATTTTTTTACCTTCAGTCTATGTGCATTTTTTGTTTCAAGGTGTGTCTCTTGTAGACAGCATATGTACGGGTCCTGTTTTCTTATCCATGCAGCTACCCTATGTCTTTTGATTGGATCATTTAATTCATTTACACTTAAGGTTATTATTGATATGTAGTTGTTTATTGCCATTTTATTCTTTAAAGCTGTATTCCTCTTTTGCTATATTCTTTTCCCACTTTGATCTCTTTACAACAGGCCCCTTAACATTTCCTGCAGCATTAGTTTGGTTGTAATGAATTCCTTAAGTTTTTTTTGTTTTGTTTTTTTGGTCTGGGAAGCTTTTTATTTCTCTTTCAATTTTAATTGATAGCCTTGCTGGATAAAGTAGTCTTGGTTGTAGGTTCTTGTTCTGCATTACTTTGAATATTGCTTGCCATTCCCTTCTGACCTCAAGTGTTTCTGTTGAAAAGTCTGATGTCATCCTTATGGGGGCTCCTTTGTAGGTAATAGCATTTTTTTCTCTAGCAGCTTTTAATATTTTCTCTTTATCACTTAGCTTTGGTATTTTAATTATGACATGTCTTGGTGTAGGTTTCTTTGGGTTTCTCTTAATGGAGTTCTCTGTGCTTCTTGAACTTGTGAGAATTTCTCCTGCATTAATTTAGGGAAGTTTTCAGCTATGATATGATTGAACAAAGTCTCTATCCCTTGTTCTTTCTCTTCTTTTTCAGGAACCCTTATGATGTGGATGTTATTTCTCTTCATGTTGTCACAGAGCTCTCTAAGAGTTTCCTCAGACTTTTTGAGTCTCTTTTCTTTTTTCTTCTCTGCTTTCTTGTCTTCATTCAACTTTTCCTCCAACTCGCTGATTCCATCCTCAGCTCTATCCATCCTGTTTTTAATTCCTTCCATTGTGGTCTTCATTTCTGATATTGTATTTGTCATCTCTGACTGATTCTTTTTTAATATTTCAATATCCTTTTTTATACTTGATATTTCTTTATTGAGGTGTTCATAATGACCATCCATTGTTGTTCTAAGATCCCTAAGCATCCTTACAATCATTATTTTGAACTCCGCATCCAGAAGTTTGATTATTTCCATATCACTCAGTTCATCTCCTGAAAGTTTCTCTTGTGGTTTCATTTGGATTGCACTTCTTTGTCTTTGCATTATGTCTGTGTTTTGTTTGTAGAGCTAGTTGAGTCTATGCTTGGTGTTGTCTGCCTCCAGTTTTCAATTGTGTTATTTCTAGGTCTTCTTGCCTTGGCATCAGCTATTATTTGTAATCCACTTTCGGATTTGGGCTGCTTTGAAGTCTTGATTTGTTTATTTTTTTAACAGGTGATAGTCTTGTTTACTGATCTCAGCGGGGGCTTCCTTGAAACTGTATCCAGGAATGTGGTGGGTGTAACCTGAGATTCTGAAGGCCTCTTCTACCAGATAATCTGTCTGGGGGCAGGGTGTTTTCTCAGCTTCAGTAGGGGGAGGTGTATCTCAGATCTCCATGGAGACCTGAGTTACTGACCCTCCTCCCCACTTCTTGTTTTCAGCTGTGTCTTGTTGCACTGATTGGAACTGGAGAGATGTCTAGAGATCTGTGATCCCGAAGCACTTTTATCTTGTGTTATGTGGAAGGATCAGTCACTCCCCCAGCTATGGCCACCTCCAGCTTTGAATGAGTCAGCTTTTTATGTCGTCCTCTGTATTCCTCTGCCCCTCACCATGTGTCCCTCTCTCTCTCTTTTCCTCTTGGAATACAAGCCGGTCCTTTCAACACGCTTTGCTCCCTGGTCGCCAGGCAAGTGGCTGTGAGCAGTATTTTCTGCTCTTTTTCCTGGAGTAAGAGCCCCTCTGGGCTCTCAGCCTCCCCCCCCCCCCGGTTCCTGTTAGCAGGGGAGATTCAGGCACTTCCTACCAGGTTTGTTGTGGCTTCTTTTTTGCTGCTTGGTTTTTGAGAGCTGTTCTTGTAGTCCAAAGTTGGTTTTTCATGCTGATTGTTTCTAAATTGATTTGTATTCCAGTTTGGTGGTGAGAGCTGGGAGTCTGTGTGTCTGCCTATTCCACTGCCATCTTCCCCCCCCCACACACACACACTTAATTATTTTTAAAAGTTGGTTAATATAGCTTGACCTGTAGTGGTGCAGTGGATCAAGTATTGACCTTGAATGCTGAGGTCACCAGTTTGAAACCCTGGGCTTGCCTGGTCAAGGCATATATCTTAACCATTTATTTCTTGAATAAGCCTCCCCCTTTCAAATAAGTCATTATAAAAATACTTTTCAATTTGTCTTCTTAATTGGTTCCTGGACCCATGTATTCTTTCTCTATGTGATAGAATCTGTACAAAAGGATCTAAAACTATGTGTGTACTACATTCTGGAGGATAATGCCACATGCTCAGAGTGCTGCCTCTGAGCTGTGTCAGCTACACCTTCAGCAGACTGTCCCAACACCCTACAAGGCCACTGCTTCTGAGTAGTACAATGTGTTAAACAGCATAAGTGTGTGATAAGGAAAGAGCTGCCAATGGGTACCATGGGGCTCTGAGCTACTTACTCATGTAGGTTGTGTACCCCTGGTTCTGTTTGTTCAAGAGCCTCCAATTCACAATAGAATGCAGCTAGGTACATCTGATTTTTTGACTTGATGATTTCAACAAGCCCCTATATAGCCAATGAAAGGTTCTGAACACATGGTTGCTAAGTCCCCTCATGAGCAGGTATTCATTCTGTCTTTCTAAGGTACTATTAGGATGTCAAGAGCTGTTTTTCAAAAGGTGCTAGGTCCTTGCTCCAGGAACTCAGGGGTTCTTTATTTTTATTCTCACACTGACAGGGTTTGTCAGCTCAAATAACCTAAGCAATAGGTTACTTGTGCTGCAGCCTGGACATGCTGTAATGCATTTCTTGCATTGGGGCCCATTCAGAGATGGCAGTCTTTCATGTCACAAAATAAATACATGGGCCCAAGAACTATTTCTGAATTTGGGATATGATACCTTTCAAACCCCATTGTGATCAACAAGTTAAGTTCTATCATAGCTTCTCTTACTATGAAGCATGATATGCAAAGAAGAGCCAACACTGCTATTCCTAATGATACTGGTGCACATTTTACAGGAGCCTTTCTGGTGGCCTTGGTAAGAACTGTGTCTCCTTTACTTCTTCCATGGAACATAATCCTCTGGTGGCTCTTGTAATATAATACAATATATTTCACATAATATTTGCACTCTAGCATTCCTACTTCCCTGAGACATATTTTTCCTTCCTCTAGTATCTACAATGACAAGTCCAGCATTTCTACGTTACTCATTGTGGGCCATCATTGTTTTTCTTGCTTTTAGAAATCACCCTCACAGTGAGTTTGCACTAGGTCCTGGAGTTTTTGCCAGAATAGTAAATAATTTATCCTAAGAAAGTATGTACAAGCCAGTAAATTCTTCCTTACCCAATCTTATGTTCGGACCCCTCAAGAACCCTCAAAATCCAGTTCCATGGGTACTCCCCTAACTCCTGTCAATACAAGCTGAATAGATTTTGTAACTCCTTTTCACGGCAACAAGAACTGCTCAGAGACAAGACATGCTCCAAGGAGCTGAGGAGAGGCAACCATCCCGGTCCATAGACCAAAGGACTGAAACCTCATCCCCAGTCTTACTCAGATATTTATTAGCCAGTACAAATAACTCAAGGAAGCAGACAGAAGAACTTTTTAGGAGGGTGAAGTAAAGGCCAAACAACATGCTGACTTTTAATCTCCATTCTGGGAGCCTAAACAATTCTGTTTTGCTGAATCTTATCCTGCTGTTTTGCTGTTTCCAGCACGGGGTCAGAGAACGCCTGGACTCTCATCTGCTCAAGGCTTTCACCCTAAGGTGCCTTTCTGCCTTCTATTGTTTACCTAATTTTACCAGTCTTCACAGCATATTCCTACAACTCCTCTAGAGTATAATATTCCTACAACTCCTCTAGAGTATAATACCATTCCTCCCTTATCAGACCCAGGACATTCCCAACCGTGATATGCTACAGCATAACCCTGGTTATAGGCCTAGCAGCCAAGAGAAGAATTGGGGCCATATCTTAATTGGAGTGGGAAGAAAGTTTGTTGTTTGCAGGAAAATGGCCTACAATGGCTTCTCACATAAAAGGAGTGTGTATTAACTCTTAGTAGGGAGAGGAACCGTCTCTGCAAGCTTTGAGAATTCAAAGGCATTTGGAGAACCAACATCTGAAAGATAGGCAACAAACTTTCCCCATCCCATGTGTCAAGATGGGGACAATTTTTTCAACCAGAAACCTGACTTTGGCATAACAGACCTGCCTCAGCTGCATAATCAGTTGTCTTTGAAACTCAGGACTCTATTTATTCCTGAGTTTGGTCTTTGTCTTCTCTTTCAATGTTAAAGACCTCTTTTCAAACTACCAAATGGACTTATCAACTCCTTAGTTATCAAATTTTAACTGTCTTCAGCTTTTTACTATCCCTTCAATGAATATCAGTGCAACTCAACAACCAGCCAATTCCATTTTCCTTGGATGAATTCTTTCCCCTGTACTTTTCAAATACCTAAGTCATTGCACTAAAACATTATCTCAATTCACCAGACAAAGTACTTGCAATCTTAGGCCAGAGACTATCAGTGTACTCACATACTACCTGGGGGAGAGATGTCGTGACAACCTGGTAGAAAGAGATCTAGACAAAACCTCATCTTACCCCCTGTTTTCTTTGAGCAATCCTCAAACCACTGTGTCAGTTGGGCTCTCTGGGAAGCAGGAAGAGTTAAGAATGTAGATTGGAGTGTAATACCTGTAAAAAGAAAAGAAAGAAAGAAATATTGGGCAGGGGGAGATGGCAGAATATAATGCATACTGGACAAAGTCTCTGCCCACCCAGTGAGAATCTCTGAAGCAAAGATTGCCCATTAGGGCCTGACCAAGTGGTGGCACAGTGTGGCCTGGGATGCAGAGGACCCAGGTTTAAATCCGAAGTTTACCAGCGTGAGCACTGGGTTACTGGCTTGAGTATGGAATCACAGACATGACCCCATGGTTGCTGGCTTGAGCCCAAAAGTCACTGGCTTGAAGCCCAAAGTTGCTGACTTGAATCCAAGGTCACTGGCTTGAGTAAGGGGTCACTGGCTCAGCTGGAGCCCCCCAATCAAGGCACATATGAGAAAGCAATCAATGAACAACTAAAATGCTACAACAAAGAAATGATGCTTCTAATCTCTCTCTCTTTCTGGTTCTCTGTCCCTATCTGTTTCCACTCTCTTAAAAAAAAAAAAAAAAAAAAAAAAAAAAAGACTGCCCATTAGGGGAGTCCCAGCTCAACAGCTGAAATGAACCTGAGAAAGTAAACATCAGGAATCTGCCAGTGAACCACAATCCTTACAACTGAGCAACAAGTCCTTTCTTGAAGAAGGATCTGAGCTATGCATATCTGTGTCTGCCACTATGATAGATAAAATAATAAGGTTTTACCCTATATTGATATAATTGAGGCCAAATCACTCCTAGAGGGCATTTAGACAAGTTCTATACGGCTTAATGAGGCCCTCAACCTTCTCTCATTGACAAAAGCCTCTAAGTTCTTCTGAGTTCTTTCCTGGTACGTACCTAAAAATATTCTTTGACATTTCATGTCAAAGGAGATTAGGAATAACCTCAGAGAGAGTGGCAAGTTTAAACAGTACCCTCACCTTTAACTCTACCCTACTTACTAACTAGCTTGTTGTAAAGAAGTCAAAGGGATTACAGTTGAGTCAACCAAAAACCTTAGTCATAGCCACAAGTTCTCCAACAGACTGTGAGTGTCAAACAGCTCCCCAGTTGGAATCTTTCAATTTAAACTACATTAGTCAGGTAGAAAATAATAATGCCTACTCTCTGACTTTATGATGTTTGCAGAATTTCTGAGCATGGATAGAACATTATTCAATGCTCAGACCAAGTAGAAAAGACATTCCCATTACAAATCTCTGCTTGAGAACTACTGCTCAGTGGAGTAGCCCCTCAAAAGTTGAAAACAGTATCATTTTCCAGAGCCATCCCATACGTTGACATTTTAGAGATGCTTTGGACATTCTCAAAAAGAGTGAATCTCTAGCCCTGTGAACTCAAGTCTCCCTTCTTTAAAGGAGAATTCTTATGAATTTAAGAATGTGTCCACCTAGATAAAAATAATATTTAATTATAATTAAGTTAAATGCTAATGTTTCCAAAGAATGATCTGGTTCAGAAACTTGGAGATATGCTTCCCAGAAAGTGAATAGAGTCGTGGGGATCCTTAGTGAAAAGAGAGGTAAAAAAGCTGGATGGAAAAAAAATAATAAAGAATAGGGTTTTAGATGCTCCATAGCCTCATATAGCAACAAAGGCTAAGGAACAGATGAGGAGAATCAGGACTTGGCTAAATAAAATGCCATCTGGCCCT
The DNA here is from genome assembly GCF_036850765.1 of Saccopteryx bilineata. Lineage (NCBI taxonomy): Eukaryota > Metazoa > Chordata > Mammalia > Chiroptera > Emballonuridae > Saccopteryx > Saccopteryx bilineata. The sequence continues at coordinate 75,206,841 of NC_089493.1, forward strand.
GGCCAAAAGCAAAGTGGATAGTGCATCATCGTGGAGCACCAAGATAGCCGGCTCAAGCTCTGGATTGCTGGTTTGACCCTGAAGGCACCAGCTCAACCCTGCAGTCACTAACTTGAACCCAGGTCAGGGCACATATGAGAAGCAATCAATGGCACATCTAAGTTGAACAACGATTTGATACTTCTCTCTCTCTCTCTTTCTCTCCTTCTCTCTCCCCTTTTTTCCCCCTTCCTCTCTCACAAAAATAAAAATAAAATAAAATAAGTGAGATGCCATCTGAGCTGAGGGAGAAAGACAATGAGACACTGACCATGGACATTCATTGAGTAATACCTCAGAATTCTGGGGTCACCAGTTGGGCTAATGATTCAAGGGACCAGGAGAAAGCCAGTATTTCCTAAGGTAAAGTGAAATGAGTAGCCACTTCCCACATTCCCAAAGATCATGGAAAATGAGCTCACTAGGGTCCTGGGGATAGGAGTAAGGTCAACTATCAAGAAAAGTCAGTGATCTCAAGGTCGGAGCAGAAGCAGCAGCTCTAGAATCACCATATAATTTGTGGGGCTTGGTGAAAAAGTATAATGTAGGACCCCTTGTTGAAATATTATTAAGAATTTCAAGATGTGACAAATGAGCATTAAGCTAAGTGCAGTCCCCTTCAGCAAAAGCCTTCCTACAACTGTACAGTTTGCAAACTCATAAATCTACCACTGAAGAAACTGATTGTATTTGTTATTTTTGGCTGGAGGAGGAGAATTAGGCCTTACTGTTAAAGGAAGGAACATAAAGGATATCATAGACATGTCTTAAGACTTCCACAATTGCCCTCTGGTTTGAAATTATTTGTATTTATCCCACATGCAAATGGACTCACCTCGCGGTACCTCTCAAAAGTCTCACCATTTTTGTCATCAATCCAAAATCTAGGACACTGACATCTAAATCAACAGGGAGCATGACCAAAGCTGTTTACTTGCTGCTGCATAACAAATTTCCCTCAAATTTGGTAAGTCAAAATAATAAACATTTCCTGTCTTAGTGGGCAAGAATTCAGGAACAGCTTAACTAGGTTGTCTGGCTCAGAAACTCTCATGAGGCTGAAGTCATCTGAAGGCTTGACTGTGGCTGAGCAATCCACTTCCAAATGACTCCTTCACATGACTATTAGCAGGAGGCTTCAATTGCTAGATGCATAGGCTTTTCCTTTGGTCTGCTTTGAGTGGAAAAACGGCTTTCCCCAATGTGGATGATCCAAGAAAGAGAACAAGATCAAGTCAGTGCCTTTTCTGTACTGACTTCAGATTTCACACACCAACACTTCTGCCATATTCTGTTTGTTAGAAGCAAGTCACTAAATCCAAATGCTACTCAAGGGAAGAATAACCAAGCTCCACACCTGGAAGTAAGGGAGACATATCAAAGAATTTTGCAGCCAATTTAAACTACCATACTGACCAATTTAGTACTTACATGGAGCATTCTATTACTCCAGAATACTTCTTATAAGAATATTCCTAGTGGCCCTGGTAGGTTTGCTCAGTGGATAAAGCATTGGCCTAGCATATGGATGTCCTGGGTTTGATTCCCAGTCAGGGTACATAAGAGAAGTGATTATCTGCTTCTTTCCCCCCTCTCTCCCCCCCTTTCTTCCCCTTCTCTTCCTCTTCCTCTCCTTGAGCCAGTGTTTTAATTAGTTCAGGCTTCAGTGCCAGGTGCTGAAAACAAAATTGGTTTGTCTGAGCATGTCAGCCTCAGGCACTAAAAATAGTTCAGTTAATTCAAGCATCAGCCCAAGATGGGGGTTGCTGGGGGGATTCCAACTGAGGTGCATGTGGGACTGTGTCTTACTATCTCCCATCCTCTCTTTTAAAAAAAGGAATATTCTTAGTCATATAAAGGCAATAGTAGATAAAACACCGCCAAATCACCAAAAATTGGTGATAAATAAAGAGCAGCACAATAAATCAAGAAATCTATGGGGAAATCTAGATACCAAGGACAGAAAACCCTAAGGAAGTGATTAGGTAAGGGTTAAAAAAAATGATGAGATACAAAAGTGATATAATTTTAAGGCAACATCGGTCAAAATATTTGGATATTATTTTTCTAATGGAGATTATAAAACACCAAGAGCCTTTATAATATAGTGAAAAGAACATTAAATTTAACATCAGGAATCTTGAGTTATAGTTTTGGCTTTGTAATATTCTACTTTTGTGATACTTGACAAAGCATTTTGTCACTTTGAGAGAGAGAATGAGTATGATTGATTGTATGAGATATCAGCCCTAATTTTTTCACAGGATGTTCTAAGGAGCAAACAATATGTAGTAAGAGATGTAGCTGTATATCTACAAGAAATTAGAGATCTCAAAATATCTTTCTAGACATGTAGAAAAAAATACCTGTACTCAGGGTTTGCAGTGACTAAATGTTTGTGTCTTCTCAAATTCATATGTTGAAACTAATCCAATGTAATGCATTCTGAAGGTGGGGGCCTTTGGAAAGTAATTAGGTCATAAGGGTGGAGGTCTCATGAATGGAATTAGTGCCCTTATAAGAAGAGGCCAAGAAAACCTAAACAGACCAATTACAACAAATAGATTGAAACAGTTATCAAAAAACTCCAAAAAAAAAAGTCCTGGGCCTGATAGCTTCATAAGTGAATTCTACCAAATATTCAAAGAAGAACTAACTCCTAGCCTTCTCAAGCTATTTCAAAAAATTCAAGAGGAAGGAAGACTTCCAAGCTCCTTTTATGAGGCGAGTATAATTCTGATCCCAAAACCAGGCAAAGACAAAATAAAAAAAGAAAATTATAGGCCAATACCCCTGATGAATTTAGATGCTAAAATCCTCAACAAAATATTAGCAAACCGGATCCAGCAATATATGAAAAAAAATGATACACCATGATCAAGTGGAATTTATTCTTGGGAGGCAAGGCTGGTACAATATTCACAAATCAATCAATGTGATTCATCATGTAAACAAAAGGAAGGAGAAAAACCACATGATCATTTCAATAGATGCAGAAAAAGCATTTGATAAAATCCAACACCCATTCATGATCAAAACTCTCAACAAAGTGGGAATACAGGGAACATACCTCAACATGATAAAGGCCATCTATGACAAACCCACAGCTAACATCATACTCAATGGGCAAAAATAAAAAGCAATTCCTTTAAGGTCAGGAACAAGGCAGGGGTGCCCCCTTTCACCACTCTTATTCAACATAATTCTGGAAGTCCTAGCCACAGCAATCAGACAAGAAAAAGAAAGTAAAGGCATCCAAATTAGAAAAGAAGAAGTAAAACTTGCATTATTTACAGATAATATGATATTGTATATAGAAAACACTAAAGTCTCAGTCAAAAAACTACTGGACCTGATAAATAAATTTAGCAAGGTGGCAGGATATAAAATTAATACTCAGAAATCAGAGGCATTTTTATACACTAACAGTGAACTGTCAGAAAGAGAAATTAAGGAAGCAATCCCCTTCACCATTGCAACCAAAAAAATAAAGTACCTAGGAATAAATTTAACCAGGGAGATTAAAGATTTGTACTCAGAAAATTATAAAACATTGATAAAAGAAATCAGGGAAGATACAAACAAGTGGAAGCATATACCATGCTCATGGTTAGGAAGAATAAACATCATTAAAATGTCTATATTACCCAAAGCAATTTATAAATTCAATGCAATACCAATTAAAATACCGATGACTTACTTCAAAAGATATAGAACACATATTCCAAAAATTTACATGGAACCAAAAGAGAACACGAATAGCCTCAGCAATCTTGAAAAGGAAGAATAAAGTGGGAGGTATCACACTTTCGGATATCAAGGAATACTACAAGGCCATTGTACTCAAAACAGCATCAGAACAGTCATATAGATCAATGGAACAGAACTGAGAACCCAGAAATAAACCCACACTTTTATGGACAACTGGTATTTGACAAAGGACGTAAGAGCATACATTGGAGTAAAGACAGCCTCTTCAACAAATGGTGCTGGGAAAATTGGACAGCTACCTACAAAAAAAATGAAACTAGACCACCAACTTATACCACTCACAAAAATAAACTCAAAATGGATAAAAGACTTAAATGTAAGCCATGAAACCATAAGCATCTTAGAAGAAAACATAGGCAGTAAGCTCTCTGACATCTCTCACAGCAATATATTTGCTGATTTATCTCCACAGGGAAGTGAAATAAAAGACAGGATAAATAAATGGGACTATATCAAACTAAAAAGCTTTTGCACAGCTAAAGACAATAAGAACAGAATAAAAAAACAAACTACACAATGGGACAATATATTTGACAATATGTCTAATAAGGGGTTCATAACCAAAATTTATAAAGAACTTGTAAAACTCAACACCAGGAAGACAAACAACCCAATCCAAAAATGGGCAAAAGAGATGAATAGACACTTCTCCAAAGAGGACATACAGATGGCCAATAGGCATATGAAAAAATGCTCAACATCACTATTCATTAGAGAAATGCAAATTAAAACCACAATGAGATATCACCTCACACCAGTCAGAATGGCGCTCATCAACAAAACAACACAAAATAAGTGCTGGTGAAGTTGTGGAGAAAAGGGAACCCTCCTGCACTGCTGGTGGGAATGCAGACTGGTGCAGCCACTGTGGAAAACAATATGGAGATTCCTCAAAAAATTAAAAATCGAACTACCTTTTGACCCAGCTATCCCACTTTTAGGAATATATCCCAAGAACACCATAGCACTGTTTGAAAGGAAGAAATGCACCCCCATGTTTATGGCAGCATTGTTCACAATAGTGAAGATCTGGAAAAAAACCAAGTGTCCGTCAGTGGATGAGTGGATTAAAAAGCTTTGGTACATATATACTATGGAATACTACTCAGCCATAAGAAATGATGACATCAGGCCCTGGCCGGTTGGCTCAGTGGTAGAGTGTCGGCATGGTGGGCGGGAGTGCCGGGTTGTATTCCCGGCCAGGGCACACAGGAGAGGCGCCCATCTGCTTCTCCAACCCTCCCCTTCTCCTACCTCTCTGTCTCTCTCTTCCCCTCCCGCAGGCAATGCTCCATTGGAGCAGAGTTTGCCCGGGTGCTGAGGATTGCTCTGTGGCCTCTGCCTCAGGCGCTAGAATGGCTCTGATTGCGGCAGAGTGACGCCCCAGACGGGCAGAGCATCGCCCCCTGGTGGGCATTCCGGGTGGATTTCAGTCGTGCACATGCGGGAGTCTGTCTGACTGCCTCCCCATTTCCAACTTCGGAAAAATACAAAAAAAAAAAAAGAAATGATGACATCGGATCATTTACAACATGATTAGACCTTGATAACATTATACTGAGTGAAATAAGTAAATCAGAAAAAACTAAGAACTATATGATTCCCATAGGTGGAACATAAAAATGAGATTCAGAGACATGGACAATAGTGTGGGGGTTACAGGGTGGGGGAGGAGAGGAAGGGGGTTGGGGGAGGAGAGGGTCACAAAGAAAACCAGTTAGAAGGTAACAGAAGACAATTGGACTTTGGGTGATGGGAAGCATAATCAAATGTCAAAATAACCTAGAGATGGCCCTGGCCAGTTGGCTCAGCGGTAGAGCATCAGCCTGGCGTGCGGGGGACCCGGGTTCAATTCCCAGCCAGGGCACATAGGAGAAGCGCCCATTTGCTTCTCCATCCCCCCCCCTCCTTCCTCTCTGTCTCTCTCTTCCCCTCCCACAGCCAAGGCTCCATTGGAGCAAAGATGGCCCGGGCACTGGGGATGGCTCCTTGGCCTCTGCCCCAGGCACTAGAGTGGCTCTGGTCGCGGCAGAGCGACCCCCGGAGGGGCAGAGCATCGCCCCCTGGTGGGCAGAGCGTAGCCCCTGGTGGGCGTGCCGGGTGGATCCTGGTCGGGCGCATGCGGGAGTCTGTCTGGCTGTCTCTCCCCATTTCCAGCTTCAAAAAAATACAATAAATAACTAAATAACCTAGAGATTTTTTTCTGAACATATGTACTCTGATTTATCAATGTCACCCCATTAAAATTAATTTTAAAAAAAGAAGAGGCCAAAGAGCTAGCTAGCCCTCTGCTATATGAGGAGTCAATAAGACTGCCGTCTGCAACCTGGAAAAGAGCTCTTATCAAAACCTGACCATGTTGGCACCTAGATATCAGACTTGCAGCCCCCAGAACTATGAGGAATAAATTTCTGTTTTTTTAAGCCACTTGACCTATGGTAATTTGTTTTAGCAGTCCAAATGGATTGAGACAAGGATTAAGACTTTTCAAGCAATCAGGAAAAAATACCTGTCAGTTGACACTTTCAGCAGAGCATTGAAGACAAGGTTTTCAATCAATCCCATGGCTTCACTACTATAAAGAGACTTAATCTTCTTTGTCAGTTTCACCTTTAAAAATCCTGGGGTCATAATCAAATGTCAAAATAATCTGGAGATGTTTTCTCTGAATATATGTACCCTGATTTATCAATGTCACTGCATTAAAATTAATAAAAATAAGATTTAAAAAATCCTGGGGTCAGACCTAGAACATTAAATCTTGGAATCCTTGAATTGTATCCCAACATCTGGAGCTAATAACTGAGACCAGGTAGGCACAAATGCTGTGATTTATTTACTCTTTTTTTTTTTTTTTTTTTTTTTTTTTTTTGCCTTTTTCTGAAGCTGGAAACAGGGAGAGACAGTCAGACAGACTCCCGCATGCGCCCGACCAGGATCCACCCGGCACGCCCACCAGGGGGCGACGCTCTGCCCACCAGGGGGCGATACAAATGCTGTGATTTAAGCAGTACCTGTCCTAGATTGTTTGGGGCCCAGGATACTGTTACATGTAAGGACATGCTAACCCCCCACAGGTGAAATAGAATATAAGAATGGAGAAATGCAAATGTCTAAGAGAAAGAACTACCTGTCTGTGAAGAAGAGAGAAGGAACTCTGGGAAAATAAAAGTTATATTTTCAGAAAAAAAATAACAAAAGCTCAGACAAAGTGAAAAGCTGAGATCATTAAAGGGAACTGAAAATATAATGTCAGTGCAACCCATGCCCTAGTTTTATAAAGTTAAAAAAAAAAGTGCAGAAAGTGTATGCTATACCTTCTAGATTTGACCACAAAAAAGCCAAAGCCCTACCAAAATGAGTTATGTCAAGTGAGAAGCATTTAGGGTAGGGAAAAAGGACACCAAGCCCTGAAAAGGGGGCCACAGGCGGCAGGAATGCCATGAGCTAGCCAGGGAAGACAGGCATTTAAGGGCTGTCAGGGTGACTCTAGATAAGATTGAAGGTAGCTGGAAATAAAGACAATAGAGACTTTGCTAGTTTTGCTGTGAGTCAGAACAAAAATATAACACTGATTTATGCTTTCATTATATTGCCTAGGCTGTTGTTGCTTGGGAAACCATTGACTACTGAATAATAATGCCAAATAGCTAAACAAATTAAAGGATCAATTTTAGAAGTGATAGAAAACATCAATTGAACGGAAGCAAAAGGTAAAATGAGAGAGATACTAAAAACTCACAGACCCTGACAATAGTATGGTGATTGCTGGGGTGCAGTGCAGGAGGGAAAATGCAAAAAGGGGATGGTGGAGGGGGGAGGAGAAATAGATGGTGATGGACTTAAAGTTGATTTGGGAAGAGGGCGTAAACACACAATACAGTGTACAGAAGATGTGTTGTAGAATTGTGCATTTGAAATTTGTATAATTTTAACCAGTCACCCCAACAAATTTAAGAGACATAGACAAGAGTGTGGTGGTTATGGGGGAGAAGAGGAGGAGAGGGAGGGAGAGGGGGAGGTGAGGGGCACAAAAAAACAGATAGAAGGTGACAGAGGACAATTTGACTTCGGGTAACGGGTATGCAACATAATTGAATGACAAGATAGCCTGGAGATGTTTTTTTGAACATATGTACCCTGATTTATTAATGTCACCCCATTAAAATTAATAAAAATTTATAAAATTTTTTAATTAAAAAATAAATAAAAAAAAGAAAGGCAGAAGGCAACCAACATTTATAGAGCAGCTGTTATTTCAAGCTCTGAACTAGAAAATTTATATTAGGTCTCATTTTATCTTCATAAAGCCTTTATGAGAGGGTTGAGTTTTTGTCTATTTGGTTATTGCTATATCCCCAGAACTTAAAATATTTCTTGCAACTTAGAAAGCATTCAATAAAGCCTGACCAGGCAGTGGCACAGTGGATAGCATCAGACTAGGATGTGGAGGACCCAGGTTCAGAACCTCAAGGTCACAGGCTTGAGAGCAGGCTCATTTGGCTTAAGTGTGGGCTCACCAGCTTGAGTACAAGGTTGCTGACTTGAGCCCAAACGTCACTGGCTTAAAGCCCAAGCTCACTGATTTGAGCCCAAAGTCATTGGCTTGAGCTAGCAGTCACTTGCTCTGCTATAGCCTCCTGGTAAGGCACATATGAAAAAGAAGTCAATGAATAATTAAGGTGCCAAAAAAAAGAATTAATGCTTCTCATCTCTATCCTTTCCTATCTGTCTGTACCTCTCTCTGACTCTCTCTCTATCTCTGTCACACACACAAAAAAGCATTCAATAAATATTTGCAACACACACACAAAAAAATCCCCTCAATAAATAAAATTGCCTCCATTTCTCAGATGGTAAAATGGAGACCCCAAGTAATTAAATTGCTGAAAGTGAGGATTCCAAGATGGGGATGAAGTAGATGAATGTTCCAACTGCCACCTCCCGGGACCAAATTGGATTACAACTTAATGTAAGGACAATCATCTTGAAAAACCAAGTTTGGACTAAACAAAGTGGAGTTTATAACCAAGGATCACAGAAGCCACACTGAGACTGGTAGGAAGGGCAGAGATGTAGAAAGGGCTGCCCCACTCCCAGGAGCAAGTGGTATCAGAGGGTCTGGAGGGACTCTCATTGTGAGAAGATTTTCCCTGAGAGGGGAGGGTCCCAAGCCCCAGTCCAGGTGCCCAGCCTAGAGCACCAGAGCCTAAAAGAGGCACCCACACAGTATTTGGTGGTGAAAAGTGCCAAGCTTTCTCTCTGTGAGAAAGAGACAGAGCTCTAGGAGATACAAGCTACATCTTAAAGGGCCAGTGCAGAAAATCTCATTCAGAGCCACTTACCTGAGGTTCTGGTGGAGAGAGGATTGAGAGGACTAGAGTTGTGTGAGGAAAGTATGAAGTTGGTGGCCTAGGGAGAGACACCGTGGGGGATGGCCACTGGAACCCCTATACAGAATTATTCTCCAATACTGCAGTCATCATCTTTCTTGGGTGGAGCAGTCCCCTCTGAACAGCATCAGTCTGGGGAAAAGCCACTACGCCACCTTTGAGAGTCTCTCCTGCGCCATTCTATGGAGACTGGGCTGTTCTGAGAAGCCAGGAAGCAGGGAGTGCATCAGTGACTCAGTTTTCTGGTGTTGAGCCTGGAGCTTTCCCTGCATGCTCCTGAGTCTATGACTGGTGCTTCTGCCTCACAGAAGACTCAGTAGAAACTGTCCAGACTGCAGGCAGGTCTCATCTCTGGGTGTCAGAGGCCACACCAACCAGACTCCTGGAGGCCACACCCTACTGAGGTATGTAAAAAAAAAGCCTGAACAGACTGACACCTAGGGCTGAGCCACACCCACCACCCTTCTTAATCCCTGAATTGACGCAGGCTCTAGACTCTACCAGGGGTTTTTCAGTGGCCAAGTCCAATAAGCAGTCAGTGAACAGAGGCTTTAGGAGGCAAATTCAGGGAACCTTGGCCTTTTGTCAAACTTCCTCCAGGCCCAGGGTAGATAAAGCCAGCCTAGGTGTGTGGCTTGGTATTTCCATGTGCACCTGGGCCCAGCAGAGGCAGCCACAAACTCGGGATTGCTTGTAGCTCCAAGAAGGTTGCTGAGGGCCAGTCATGAGCAGTGTCCCCCACTCGTCTGTACTGGATTATGTCCAGGAAAGCCCAGGGCCAGCATATACAGAGGCCATCTGCAGAGAATATCAGTTCATCACTTAAATACCCTTGCTAGCGGTGTGTCCTAAAGAAGGGTTCCTCACACTCTGCCCAGCTGAGGTGAGTTTCGCTTTCTGTGATCAGCATCTGCACAGCGGCTCATGTGCATTGGACAGGGTGGACCTTCACAGTCAGCAAGCCTGAGTGCTGGATATCCTGCCCTGCTAGCTAGGTTCCACAGGGGAAAGGGAGAGAGACTTTCAGCACAAATATTTAAAGTGTGGGTCCCTGTAAGCCTATTGTTGGGCCTCGTCAAGGGGTTTAGCCACTTTCTGGGGGGGGAGGCACAGTCAGCCTCAGGAGAGGACTCTCAGTCTTCTTCCCTGTGATCAGTGGCTCCCTAGTTGGAAGGACTTCTGCAGAGGTAACTGTCAGCCCCACTCAGTCTGAACCTGCTGCTCACCTTGCTGGGGAGAAATAAAATTTGAGTATCTAGCAGTGGCTGAGGAATTAGTCTCTGGAGTAGGAGTCATTTTCACTGTATTGAGCTTCTGACCAAGAGACCCCTGAAGTAGGGATTCCACTAACTTTGTATTCCCAACTTCAGCTGCCCTAACCCATCAAGCTTGCAATCTATAGAGGGGTTGGTTGGATGAGGCCAGGCTGAGCCCACATTATAGTCTTTCTACAGAAGATTCTGTGGGAATACCAGGCAGCTGCAAGAGGAAATGTAATAGCTGAAAAGTGGAGGCAAATCTTACGGAGCTTGGGGCTTTTATAGAGCTGCTGTCATCTCTAAGCAAGAGGAAACTGATCTGATCCTTATACACAGAATGGCCCCTCCCACACTACCCAGGAACAGGAAATGCAGGCACAAACAGCAAAAAGAACAGTAGCTCCAGACAGGGGACCCACCACAGGTTACAAATAATGGCTGACACCAACTTTAGAAGATATGAAACCAATACAAACAGTAGTGAGTGACAGTACCAACATAAGACTCAGGAGCTACACAAGCAGCATGCCCAAAGGAGGAGTCCAGCAGGCACCAGAAACTGGAGAATAAATATGCCCAACAAAACAGACACTGCACAGCATCTAATACACATGATCAAGGTTGACACTTAGGAGGCAGAATTCCTGGACGTTGGCCCTGGAGGCTGGGCCTGAAGTCAGCCAGGCTGGGGGGATAACCACACTCACAAAAGGACCAACTGCATTCAATTCTCACATACAACAGGAGAGAAAATACTACCCCCATGAAGCATTCCTAGAGCAAGGACCTCAGGTGGTCTGGAGGTAAGTACCACCAAGCCTATCTTTTTCAAAGATACCACAACAAATTTCAAAGTCAGACAGCACTACCTAATACACAGACAAAATGGGAAGACAAAGAAATATGACCCAAATGAATCCCCAGAAAATGAACTAAATAAAATGGAAAGAACCAAACTACCAGACACAGAGTTTAAAATAATGATTTTTAGGATGCTCAACAATCTTAGAGAAACAATGTATGGTCACAGTGAGAACTTAAACAAAGAGATAACAAGCATCAAAAAGGACATTGAAATTATAAAAAAATAACCATTCAGAAAAGACAAATACAATATCAAAAATAAAGACTGCACTAAAAGGAATCAAGAGTAGGCTAGATGAAGTAGAGAACTGAATCAGTGATTTAGAGCAGTGATTTTCAACCTTTGTTTCTCATGCACTCATAAACTAATTACTAAAGAAAAAGGGGCCCTGACCTCTTCTCCCTTAGTAACTAATTTATTTGTGCCATGAGATGAAAATGGTTGTATTTAGTCAGGGGCACTGACCTTAGTAATTAGTGTGTGTTTATGCCATGGAAAAAAAAAAGGTTGAAAATCACTGGTTTAGAGGACAAGATAAACATAAGCACAGAAGCAGAGCAACAACAACAAAGAAAGAGACTCAAAAAGGTTGAGGAAACTCTAAGAGACCTTTGTGACAACATGAAGAGAAATAACATCTGCATCATAGGGTTTCTGAAGAAAATGAACAAGGGATAAAAAGTTTGCTTGAAAAAATCATAGCAGAAAATTTCCCTAAATTGATGAATAAAAAAGCCACACAAAGGCTAGAAGCACAGAGTCCCATTAAAGATGAACTCAAGGAAGCCTATGACAAGACACATCACAATTAAAGTCCCAAAGGTAAGAAACAAAGGAAGAATACTAAAAGCTGAAAGAAAAAAGCAGTTAATTACCTACAGAGGAGCCCCCATAAGGATGACATCTGACTTCTCAACAGAAACACTTGAGGCCAGAAAGGATTGGCAAGAAATATTCAAAGTGATGCAAAACAAGAACCTACAACCAAGACTACTTTATTCAGCAAGGCTATCATTTAAAATTGAAAAAGAAATAAAAAGCTTCCCAGACCCCCCTCAAAAAAACTCAAGTAGTTTATTACAATCAAACTAGTACTGAAAAAAATGTTGAAGGGTCTGTTATAAAAGAGTAAGGGGGGGGGAAGAAAACTCAAGAGAAAGAGAATAGTAGGTTTAAAGAATAAAGTGGTAATAAATAAGTACATATCAATAATAACCTTACATGTAAATGGATTAAATGCTCCAATCAAAAGACATAAGGTAGCTGTATGGAAAGAAAACAGGACCCATATATATGCTGTCTACAAGAGACACACCTCAGAACAAAAGATACATATAGACTGGAAGTGAAGGGATGGAAAAAAGTATTTCATGCAAATGGAAATGAAAAAAAGTTAGGGTATCCATACTTATATTTGACAAAATAGCCTTAAAACAAAGGCTATAGTAAGGGATAAAAAAAGGTAACTACATAATGATAAAGGGAGCAACCCAACAGGAAGATATAACCATTGTAAATATTTATGTGCTAATATATAAGCACCTAAATATATAAAGCAGATTTTAGTGGACATAAAGGGCAAGATCAACAGCAATACTATAATACTAAGGGATTTTATTACCCCACTAACATCAATAGATAGATCCTCCAAACAGAAAATTATGAAGAAACACAGACCTTAAATGACATGCTAGATCAACTGGATTTAATTGATTATCTTCAGAACCTTCACCCCAAAGCAGCAGAATATACATTTTTTTCAAGTGCTCATGGTACATTATCTAGGATAGATCACATGTTAGGACACAAAGCAAGTCTTGATAAATGTAAGAAGATTGAAATCATATCAAGCACCTTCTTTGATCATAATGGCATGAAACTAGAAATCAACCACAATAGAAAAACTGATAAACATACAAACACTTGGAGGCCAAATAGCATGTTATTAAATAACAAATGAGTTAACAATGAGATCAAAGAAGACATAAAAAAATTTCCTTGAAACAAATGAAACTGAGCATACAACAACCCAAAATCTATGGGACACAGCAAAAGCAGTCCTGAGAGGGAAGTTCATATCATTACAGAAATACCTTAAGCAGCAAGAAAAAGCTCAAATAAACAACCTAACCTTGCACCAAAAAGAACTAAAATAAGAACAAAAAATAAAGTCCAGAGGAAGTAGAAGGAAGGAAATAATAAAGATCAGATTGGAAATAAATGACATAGAGGCTAAAAATACAATACAAAAAAATCAGTAAAACCAAGAGCTTGTTCTTTGAAAAGCTAAACAAAATTGACAAACCTTTAACCAGATTCATCAAGACAAAAAGAGAAAGGACCCAAATAAGTAAAATAAGAAATGAAAGTGGAGTAGTAACAACTGACACCACAGAAATACAAAGGATTGTAAGAAAATACTATGAAGACCTATATATCAAAAATTTGGACAACCTTGGTGAAATGGATAAATTTCATTTTATCCATTTCATAGATATGGATACATACAATCTTCCAAAACTCAATCTGGAAGAATCAGAAAACTTTTACAGCCCAATTACAACAAATGCATTTGAAACATTTATCAAAATCTCCCAGCAAACAAAAGTTCTGGACCAAATGACTTCACAAGTGAATTTTACCAAACATTCGAGGAAGAACTAACACCATTCAGCTAAACCAGCTCTGTGCTGACCATGACTTTTCCAGGACAGTTTTCACTTCAAATGTCTGGTTGTCCCCAAAAATCATAAAACTATACTAGAAATTCCATTATTTCCACATTTAAATGATGCCTTCTTATACCCAGAAATAGCATTAAAATCTTCTTGCCATAATTTTCATCCCAATTTTTATTTAAAAATAGACAATTCATCCAGTGCCAAAGGATCCAGGCCTTGCATAACCAAAAAAAAAAAAAAAGAAAATCAACCTGGATGCCATGGCTTTCTCCTTCCAAACATGACAAAAATTGTTAGTGGACAAAGCTCCTTGCTATTGAAGCTTCATTCTACTTTAGCATCCTCAAGGCAACAGAATCTAGGCTAAAAGTCACTATCAGTCAAACATACATTTGTTCTAAGTTTTGTAAACTTCTTTATGCCAAGATTTCACTGTCTAATAGTTTAATGTAGTGCCCATAAGTTCTCTCTCCCCTATGCATCTCTATTCTAAGACACAGCTCTCTATTTTAAATCTCATTCTGCACAGTAAATTCATTTTAAAAGAAGGCACCTGTGTTGATAGTTCCTTTACCCAAGGAATGTATCCCTAACCGCAGAATTTCGGAAACTCAAGCAGATGAGTAAACAGAGCTCGGGGTCCTCCTGCAGCTCAAATAGAATCACATGGGAGCCCCTGACTCCACCTGTGCCAAAGACAAGCTCAGTGCATAAGTCAAACTTTCGTTCAGACTAAGACCTTGTATGCCTTAAAAAAATAAAGTTACTAAGTCATGAATCTACCTCTTATTCGTAATAAAATACCAAAAATACAAGCTCTCTACATTCACCAGAAGTACCTGAGTTCTCGCTGGTGGCCAGGAAGGCTCAAGGAAGAGTAGAAATGATTATTCTTACTCCCTACGTCTCATCACATAATCGGAAATGTGTGCAAACATAAATCATGCCCATAAAAGGATGATTTGCTGATGTATCTGTTATCAAAGGGCTGGTTCAGAAAATGTTTGGTGTCTGGGGATTATTATTTTTTTTTAATAAATTTTTATTAATGGTAATGGGATGACATTAATAAATCAGGGTAAATATATTCAAAGAAAACATGTCTAGGTTATTTTGTCATCAAATTATGTTGCAAACCCCTCGCCCAAAGTCAGATTGTCCTCCGTCACCCTCTATCTAGTTCTCTGTGCCCCTCCCCCTCCCCCTAACTCTCTCCCTCCCTCCCTCCCATGTCCTCCCTCCCCCCCCCACCCTTGGTAACCACCACACTCTTGTCCATGTCTCTTAGTCTCATTTTTATGTTCCACCAATGTATGGAATCATGTAGTTCTTGTTTTTTTCTAATTTGCTTATTTCACTCCTTATAATGTTATCAAGATCCCACCATTTTGCTGTAAATGATCTGATGTCATCATTTCTTATGGCTGAGTAGTATTCCATAGTGTATATGTGCCACATCTTCTTTATCCAGTCTTCTATTGAAGGGCTTTTTGGTTGTTTCCATGTCTTGGCCACTGTGAACAGTGCTGCAATGAACATGGGGCTACATGTGTCTTCACGTATCAATGTTTCTGAGGTTTTGGGGTATATACCCAGTAGAGGGATTGCTGGGTCATAAGGTAGTTCTATTTGCAGTTTTTTGAGGAAGCACCATACTTTCCTCCATAATGGTTGTACTACTTTACAGTCCCACCAACAGTGAATGAGGGTTCCTTTTTCTCCACAGCCTCTCCAACATTTGCTATTACCCATCTTGTTGATAATAGCTAATCTAACAGGAGTGAGGTGGTATCTCATTGTAGTTTTGATTTGCATTTCTCTAATAACTAATTAAGCTGAGCATCTTTTCATATATCTGTTGGCCATTTGTATCTCTTCCTGGGAGAAGTGTCTGTTCATGTCCTCTTCCCATTTTTTTATTGGATTGCTTGTTTGTTTGTTGTTGAGTTTTATGAGTTCTTTGTAAATTTTGGATATTAGGCCCTTATCTGAGCTGTCGTTTGAAAATATCAGTTCCCATATAGTTGGCTGTCTGTTTATTTTGATATCAGTTTCTCTTGCTGAGCAAAAACTTTTAATTCTGATGTAGTCCCATTCATTTATCTTTGCCTTCACTTCTCTTGCCATTGGAGTCAAGTTCATAAAATGTTCTTTAAAACCCAGGTCCATGATTTTAGTACCTATGTCTTCTTCTATGTACTTTATTGTTTCAGGTCTTATATTTAGGTCTTTGATCCATTTTGAATTAATTTTAGTACACGGGGACAGGCTGTAGTCGAGTTTCATTCTTTTGCATGTGGCTTTCCAGTTTTCCCAACACCATTTGTTGAAGAGGCTTTCTTTTCTCCATTGTGTGTTGTTGGCCCCTTTATCAAAGATTATTTGACCATATATATGTGGTTTTATTTCTGGGCTTTCTATTCTGTTCCATTGGTCTGAGTGTCTATTTTTTTGCCAATACCATACTGTTTTGATTATCGTGGCCCTATAATATAGTTTAAAGTCAGGTATTGTAATGCCCCCAGCTTCATTCTTTTTCCTTAGGATTGTTTTGGCTATTCGGGGTTTTTTATAGTTCCATATAAATCTGATGATTTTTTGTTCCATTTCTTTAAAAAATCTCATAGGGATTTTCATGGGAATTGCATTAAATTTGTATATTGCTTTGGGTAATATGGCCATTTTGATTATATTTATTCTTCCTATCCAAGAACAAGGAATATTTTTCCATCTCATTGTATCTTTTTCGATTTCCCTTAACAATGCTTTGTAATTTTCATTATATAGGTCCTTTACGTTCTTTGTTATGTTTATTCCTAGGTATTTTATTTTTTTTGTTGCAATCGTGAAGGGAATTATTTTTTTGAGTTCGTTTTCTAATATTTCATTGTTGGCATATAGAAAGGCTATGGACTTTTGTATGTTAATTTTGTATCCTGCGACCTTACTGTATTGGTTTATTGTTTCTAATAATCTTTTTGTGGAGTCCTTCGGGTTTTCGATGTATAGGATCATATCATCAGCAAAAAGTGATAGCTTTACTTCTTCTTTTCCGATATGGATGCCTTTTATTTCTTTGTCTTGTCTGATTGCTCTGGCCAGAACTTCTAGCACCACGTTGAATAAGAGTGGAGAGAGTGGACAACCCTGTCTTGTTCCTGATTTAAGGTAGAAAGTCCTCAGTTTTATGCCGTTTAATAAGATGTTGGCTGATGGTTTATCATATATGGCCTTTATCATGTTGAGATATTTTCCTTCTATACCCATTTTGTTGAGAGTCTTAAACATAAAATTGTGTTGTATTTTATCAAAAGCCTTTTCTGCATCTATCGATAAGATCATGTGGTTTTTGTTCTTTGTTTTGTTGATATGGTGTATTACGTTAACCGTTTTGCGTATGTTGAACCATCCTTGAGATTCTGGGATGAATCCCACTTGATCATGATGTATTATTTTTTTAATATGTTGTTGTATTCGGTTTGCCAGTATTTTGTTTAGTATTTTAGCATCTGTATTCATTAGAGATATAGGTCTGTAGTTTTCTTTCTTTGTGCCATCCTTGCCAGGTTTTGGTGTGAGGGTTATGTTGGCCTCATAAAATGTGTTTGGAAGTATTGCTTCTTCTTCAATTTTTTGGAAGACTTTGAGTAGAATAGGAACCAAGTCTTCTTTGAATGTTTGATAGAATTCACTAGTATAACCGACTGGGCCTGGACTTTTATTTTTGAGGAGATTTTTAATAGTTTTTTCTATTTCCTCCCTGCTGATTGGTCTGTTTAGGCTTTCTGCTTCTTCATGACTCAGTCTAGGAAGGTTGTATTGTTCTAGGAATTTATCCATTTCTTCTAGATTGTTGTATTTGGTGGCATATAATTTTTCATAGTATTCTACAATAATTCTTTGTATATCTATGATGTCTGTGGTGATCTCTCCTCTTTCATTTTGGATTTTATTTATTTGAGTCCTGTGTCTTTTTTCCTTGGTGAGTCTTGCCAAGGGTTTGTCAATTTTGTTGATCTTTTCAAAGAACCAGCTCCTTGTTTTATTGATTTTTTCTATAGTTTTTCTGTTCTCTATTTCATTTATTTCTGCTCTGATTTTTATTATCTCCTTTCTTCGGCTGGTTTTGGGTTGTCTTTGTTCTTCTTTTTCTAGTTCCTTAAAGTGTGAAGTTAAGTGGTTTACTTCGGCTCTCTCTTGTTTGTTCATATAGGCCTGAAGTGATATGAACTTTCCTCTTATTACTGCTTTTGCTGCATCCCAGAGATTCTGATATGTCGTATTTTCATTTTCATTTGTCTGTATATATCTTTTGATTTCTGCGCTTATTTCTTCTTTGACCCATTCATTTTTTAGAAGTATGTTGTTTAGTTTCCACATTTTTGTGGGTTTTTCCCCCTCTTTTTTGCAGTTGAATTCTAGTTTCAAGGCTTTATGATCAGAAAATATGCTTGGTACAATTTCAATTTTTCTAAATTTGCTGATATTGTCTTTGTGGCCCAACATATGGTCAATTCTTGAGAATGTTCCATGTACACTAGAGAAAAATGTATACTCTGTCGCTTTGGGATGAAGTGTCCTGTAGATGTCTATCATATCCAGGTGTTCTAGTATTTCGTTTAAGGCCACTATATCTTTATTGATTCTCTGTTTGGATGACCGATCTAGAGCCGTCAGCGGTGTATTGAGGTCTCCAAGTATGATTGTATTTTTGTTAGTTTTTGTTTTAAGGTCAATAAGTAGCTGTCTTATATATTTTGGTGCTCCTTGATTTGGTGCATATATATTAAGGATTGTTATGTCTTCTTGATTCAACTTCCCCTTAATCATTATGAAATGACCATTTTTGTCTCTGAGTACTTTTTCTGTCTTGTAGTCAGCATTATTAGATATGAGTATTGCTACGCCTGCTTTTTTTTGGGTGTTGTTTGCTTGGAGTATTGTTTTCCAGCCTTTCACTTTGAATTTGTTTTTATCCTTGTTGCTTAGATGTGTTTCTTGTAGGCAGCATATAGTTGGATTTTCTTTTTTAATCCATTCTGCTACTCTGTGTCTTTTTATTGGTAAGTTTAATCCATTTACATTTAGTGTAATTATTGACACTTGTGGGTTCCCTACTGCCATTTTATAAATTGCTTTCTGTTAGTTTTGTATCTAGTTTGATTCTTCTTTTTTGTTTTTCTATCATTTGTTTTTGTTTGTTTGTGTTCCATACTTCTTTCCTCTGTTGCTACCTTTTTTAAGTCAAGTGTTTTTGTGGTGGTTTTTTTAAGGGTGGTTACCATTAAGTAATGAAAAGGGTACCTACCATATTCATTGTAGTACCCTATCTTATAAGTATTTCTGCACTTCATCATCCTTTGCTACTGTTAATCTCCATCCTCTCCCCCCTTTTTTTCCTTTGTTGTCACAGTTTAAGTTTGGTTTTATTGTGTTCTTGGTGGAGTTGTTACTTGTGGTGTTGTTTTCTTTTGTTCTTTGAATCTGGTTGGAAAACCCCCTTTAGTATTTCCTGGAGTGGGGGCTTTCTGTTGATAAATTCTCTCATCTTTTCTGTATTTGTGAATGTTTTTATATCTCCTTCATACTTGAAGGATAGCTTTGATGGGTATAGTATTCTTGGCTGAAAGTTCCTCTCTTTCAGGGCTTTAAATATTGGGGTCCACTCTCTTCTAGCTTGTAGAGTTTCTGCTGAGAAATCTGATGATAATCTAATAGGACTTCCTTTATATGTTGTACTCTTCTTTTCCCTGGCTGCCTTGAGAATTTTTTCTTTGTCATTGGTTTGTGTCATCTTTATTATGATGTGCCTTGGAGTGGGTTTGTTGGGGTTAAGAAAACTTGGTGTTCTGTTTGCTTCTTGAATTTGAGGCTTTAGTTCCTTCCACAGGCTTGGGAAGTTCTCATCTATTATTTGTTTGAGTATATTCTCCATTCCATTTTCTTTCTCTTCTCCCTCTGATATACCTATTATTCTTATGTTATTCTTTCTGATGGAGTCAGACAATTCCTGTAGGGCTTTCTTGTTTTTTATTATTTTTGAGTCTCTTTCTTCTTCTCTCTGTTGTGCCTCAAGTTGTTTGTCTTCTATTTCACTAATCCTATCTTCAATCTGGGCTGTTCTATTAGCTAAGCTTGTTACCTCATTTTTCAGCTCATGAATTGAGTTTTTCATTTCTGTTTGATTTGTTTTTATAGTTTCAATTTCCTTGGTAATATATTCTTTGTGTTCATTGAGTTGTTTTCTGATCTCCCTATATTGCCTTTCTGTGTTTTCTTGTATATCTCTGAGTATTTTTAAGATTTCTATTTTAAATTCTCTGTCATTTAGCTCCAAGGCTTCCAATATGTTAAGTCTTTTCTCCATAGATTTTTTCCACATCTATTTGTGTTACCTCTCTTTCTTTTATATCCATAATATTCGATTTCCTCTTTTTTATCGGCATCTGAGGGTGGTCTTATTGATAGCACTAATTAGAATTAATAAAGAGTAAAAAGAAAAAAAAAAGGGTAAAACTCCCCACAAAGAAAAACAGTAATAATTTATTATTTTTCCCTTTTCTTCTCTCTTCTCTTTCCCTCCTCTCCCCTCCTCAGGGAAATATCGTGCCTATAATGGAGGGCCTGATTTGGGGTGAAGAGTTCAAGAGGCCAAAAAAAGGGAGTAGGGACCTACTAAATGCAAAAAAAAAAAAAAGGAAGAAAATCTTAGACAAGCATAAGATGATTATCTTGTAAGTGATGGTCAACTAAGAGATATAATGAGAGGGATAAGAGGGAATCAGAAAAAAGGACCAAAAAAGAATAATAAAGAAGAAAAAATAAAAATAATAAGTAAAAATCTGTTGTATTAAGTGGAGCGAAGACTAAATGCAATGGAGACCTTCGGTTGGGAGGACCCAAAATGCCACAAAAATACACAAACAAGAGAAAAAAAAATAAAAACAAAAGCAAAAAAGAGAAATAAAGCCAAAAAAAAGCCTTGAGTCCCAAATTAACTAATTTGTTCGTGATTGAGGATTATGTGGGAGGAAAGTAAAATGAGAAAAGAAAAAACGAATAGAAAGGAAAAAATAAGAAAAAGAGAAAAACGAAGGAAGAAATAAAATAGGAGGAGAAAAAAACAAAATAAAGCAAGACAAAAACAAAAACAAAAAAAAAAACAAAAGAGGAGAGAGTGAGAGTTAAGTGTTTTGGAGTATAACCTTAAAGGAGGGTGAGGATGAAGAAGAAAAATAAAATGCAACACTCATGGGTAGTGTAGTTCAAGAAAGGGGAAGCATAAGATGGGCAGAGAATAGAAGGACCGAGGTGGAGGAAATAAAGGCAAAAAGATAGAAGAAACAAACAACAACAACAACAACAACAACAACAACAAAAATAGTGGATCAAGTTGTAAAGTCTGTGGGTTTTTCTTGATTTTGAGAGGTTAACTTCTTCCTTTTTCTTTTCTCTCCCTCTTCCTAGTCGGTGACTCTGTACCCCAGGCTCTGCCCCTGTGTCACTCTTAGGTAGGGATTTGCAGTTGATGGGATTCTATGGCAATGTCATATAATTGGCTTTAGTCTTGCTGGAAGTAAAGGCTTGTTGGCGTTTGCAGGGTCCAACGATGAGAGAGTTTGCTTTCCTGGATTCTCTCTCCTAGTCCCCCCTTTCTGAATTAGCAGCCTGGTGATCCAGCTATAAGGCTGCAACTGCTTCTGCCTGGGGAGTAAGAGGCTCAAAGAGCTGGGAAATCCCCACTCTATCCCCACTCAGTGCAAGGCTTTGGGAAAGGCTCTGACAGTCAGGGCCTCCAGTGTAATCAGGCGGGGGTGGGAGTCAATTGTTGTCAAGGTGACTGTTCAGTGCCTATCATTTAGTTGGACCTCTCAACCCAGGCTTTCCACGCTTTGTAGCCTGTTTTTGCAGGGAAGAAGAGGCACTAGTCTCTGCTTACGACTAGTGTAGTATAGACCTTATTATCTGCCAAGTCCTTCTTGTTAGCGTTTATCCCTGAATATGGAGGCTCTATCAATCAGAAGTTGCCCCTGCCCCTTTAGCGAGAGGCACTAAAAAATATCACACCTCTTGTCTTGGATCGCTGAACTGAGAGAGATCTTATCAATTAGAACCGAGGGTGCGCAGATTTTATGGGTTAAACTAATTTCAGTGATTGGGTCGCAGCTGTGCTTCCGAAGGTATTTTAGGCTGCCTGCTCGCGCCCCTCCCCCAACGCTTGATAGCTTGAATGGCTGGGTGAGGTGCCCCACCCACGGAGAGAATCTCCCAAGCCTCTCCCGCTCGCCCCGCCGCTGGCAGCTGGACCGCACCAGGCGCAGGATAATGGAGCCCCCTGGGTGTGCGGGCCAGCAGGGCGCCCTGGGCACGTGGAATGCCCAAGGCACGCGCGTGAATGGGGCGCTCCGGGCACCGGTGGCCGGCGACCCCCACTCGCAGTGTGCGGGCCGCTGGGAACGTCAACGGTGCTCAACCGGACCGGGCGCGCACGCGGCGGCTCGTGGCGGCTGCTCACGGTGGCGGTTCGCGGCGGCCGCTCGCGGAGGCTGGTGGCGGCTCACGTCGGCCTCTCCCGGCGGCTCGCGGTTCCCAAGTATATGGGCTGACTCACCGCAGGCGCACTCCTTCGCGGCTTGAATGAGCGTCGCTGCTGCGGTAGCTCCTTCCACACCCTCGTCTCTCAGATTCAAGTGATAACAGTCCTTTTGCTTTCAGTTTGTGTGGAACTCCGGAATGCTCCGAGGATAAATTTTTCTGTTTCTAGTTGATAAATTTGTTGTGATTTAGGGGAGAGCTGTCGGACGCGCTTCTCACGGCACCATTTCCGTGACGTCACCCCCCTGGGGATTATTTTAAGGATGAAAATTAGCATTCATGTATCACCGCCACAAGTTGTGCTGTATTAGCAATGCTGTTTAATTTTTGAATTTATAATGTCACATTTTATAAGTTCACATAAATATGGAAAACAGACTCAACATTGGCTGAACTGTCTGAAGACAGTTGTCAGGGATAATAATAGTAACCTGAAACTTTTGGAGCAATTGTTATAATTTTCCATATCAGTCCCAATTTCAAATATTAAATTACAGGCTATATAGAGGGTACCCTAGCTCCTTACTAAATTTATAAAGTGAATGATTTTTGGAATTTGAATTAAAAGGTTAGTGGACTATTTTCTTTTGAACGCAGAAGAAAAGACAGGTTGGCTGCCAATTCAATGACTAAAAATCATAACGGCAATATATTCATAAGCGTTTTCATTTTCAAGCTAAAACCATCACAATGAGATTACAAAAATGAAAGCCAAGTCTTTTTTGTGCTTTGATTCTCAAGTTGGAGATACTTGCAGGATTGGGATTTGCAAAGATCTTAGGATTTGGCCCTTATATAGTTTAAGGATATACTATAATAAACCTTAGAAAGAACCTAAACATCCACCAATCAGATGATAGTAAAAGAATATTGCCATCATCTGCACAAAGAAAAACATGAAGCCGTTACAGTTGTCTTAGAAGAATTTGTAATTAAATAGAAAAATATATAGAAGCACACACACAAACATTTTGACAGAGGTTATTCACCATGGAGAAAATCTAAAAGTTTAGAGTGGAAAAGAACTTATTATTATTACACTATCTCAATTTTTTAAATTATTATTATTTTTTATTTTTTTATTATTGTTTTGAGAGAGAAAGGGGAAGGGATATAGAGGAGAGAAAGAGAGAGAGAAAGAAACATCAATCTGTTGTTCCATTTATTTATGCATTCATTGGGTGATTCTTGTATGTGCCCTGACTGGGGGTCAAATCTGCAACTGTGGTGTATGTGGACAATGCTCAGCTACCTGGGTAGAACTACTACCTGAATTTTTTGTTATAAGACTTACATACTTAATTGGAAAAGTAACTGTGCGTGCAGTATAATTACACAAATCAATACAATTACCTCGTATTTTCTTCTCCATACTTTTCTATATTTTCCAAATATTCTTTTAAAAATATGTATTAATTTTTAAAAAGAAGAAATAGACATTTTTAAATATGTCACGATAATCTATTAAAAACTCATATTGAAAAAAGTAAAAAACACTGGGCACAGCCTGTGGGGTTTCCCTCACTGTAGAGTATGAGACTCTGGCTCTCCAGAATCTGGGAGGAAGACTCTCTTAGCAGGCACAAACCATAATCTTAAATACCAGGAAGAGGTTTAAATAACACCGTCATACAAGTAGCACTTTGCACCAAGAGTTGCTAACATACTCAAATCCCAATTTACATGGAAGCTACTCCTTCTTTTTATTAAATGTCTAGGAATTGCATAGCTAAAAAAAGTCAAAAATATTCATTATGAAAAATTAAGAGATAGGAGCCTGAGACTAAGATGGACTTACTTTTTCCTTTAAAAAGATAAACACAAATACCAAAATATCAACAATAAAGGTTTTATATTACTGAAGCATCTATAAACTAGTTTAAAAAAGTAGTTGATGACTAAATTATATTGGATTCTCCAGATCTTCCTTACAAAAGAGAAGAAGGTAATCCTCAATAGTGACAGAGAAAGACATTCAGGAACATTGTTAAGAAGAGAAAACAAATTATAAAACTCTATGTGTAGCATGATATGACACTGAAAATATATATGAGTAGGTGGATAGGTGGGTGGGTTAGTGAACAAGCAAACAGAGACAAAAGGAAAGAAAGGAGTGAGGAAAAGAGGGAACAAAATAGGAGGAAGAGAGGGAAGAAAAATATTCACCAGCTTCTAAGATTGTTTTTTCTGAGTGGCAGAACTACAATTACCTTTTAGTATCTTCTTTTTGTTCCTTGACACTTCTGATTTTTCTATAATAAACATGATGACTTTTTTAGTGTTTAAGTTAAATTGATGCTGGTAAAGAAATTGACCTGGGAACTGAATTCACTTACCTTTAACTTGTCCACCCTTCAAAACCCAGTCTGAACGAAAACAATATAATCTCAAGTCAGGATTACTAAAGTCCATGCAGCCTAGCTATAGTAGAACTAGAACTTCAATCTAGGTTTGTGAATCTTAATGAAATTTGGTCCAAAGTCTTGGGCTAAGGGTTTCAAATGTTTCCATTTCAGCAAGACAAGAAAGCCTTCTATGTCCCAAGGAATCTTCACATATTAAGTCTCAGAACTAATGGCTTCCATAAGTTAAGAAAATTTATAAGCTAAGTACAAAGATTAATTTCTTCTCTCTGTAAAGAAAGAATGTTGGGTCTGTTTTTTGCTTATTGGTTCTTTGTATGCCTTATGAACAACTAAATTGAAAAACTTCCCCAGGAACTAAGAGTTAGGAAGAGGGGATCCTTGATTGAAACACTTCTGTGGAGTAAACAAAATTGGGGGTATTACTGACTGTCCTAAACTTACATTTTTGCAAAATAAATGTATGTTCTGTTTCCATAGAGCCCAGGTCACTGGTTTGCAGAACAATCTGGTAGTTTCATCAGTAAGTGATTACTACATGGATAGTTTGCTGGAAACAATATCTAACGTTCTGATTACTCACTGTCAAAAATTCCTTGTAATCAGATCAGTGAAACACTGTTATCTAAGAGCAGACCCCACAGAGTCCCCCACACTGTTATCTGAACACTCCTGTATGTTCAGAAGGAGGTTTAACCTGTTCTGTTTGAAGACAGGAATGCAAGTTTTTCAAACTGCTTCAGCTGTTTCTACTAAAAATGCCATCCTCACACCCATTTCCTCCCACCATCAAACCCAACAATCCAACTAAACAATACTGAAGTGGGGTCTCATAAGCTGTGCAGTCAGGCTGACATAGACATGTTGGACTAGTTGAGCAGGCAACACAGCCAGGAAACAAAAATGTATCCTTCATGCTGAAAAACAATGGTGACCAAGAGAATGGTTGGAGAAAAAAAATATATAGTTAAGTAATTAGAAGTTGTTCAGAAAGGCTGCTTCCCGTGTAGCTGCAGATTCTCTATGTGAATCTCAATTGAAACAAGAAGCATTTCAGAACTTGGAACTTGACTGAAAATGTTTCCAAACCTTTCAGGGGAGCCAGATAAGGACAAAGTCCAAGGACAGGGTAGGACCATCATTCAGAATTCAGATTTGTATCCTAAACTCTACACTTAGCTTCTGTACCCACTTGATCCATACTTGTCTCAGGGCACAGCTTGTCCTCTCATCACATCACTATGAATGTCCACCTGTTCGTTCATTCATTCCACCCCATGGCCACAGTTCAGGAGGCTTTGTTGTACTTTAGAAGCTTGACTTGAGACTTTATTGTTCTTGTTGAGACTTGCTCTTGGAGAGTGGACAGATTGAAGGGAAGTGCATTCAGTTCCCAGGGAGAGGTCACAGAAAATAGCCTCTCAGAAGAACCTCACCCAGTAAATTATCATGGCCCTAGGAAGCCGAGGCCAGTGAACCAGCCATCCTCTGTAGATGGTGATTCCAGATAGGTCCACTCACCGCGTCACTTATTTGCTCCAGAGAAAGGTTTGGGAGTTCTTTGTTATAGAGTAGGGAATACCTTACCAAAAATAACATCAACCTGACCCAGTGATCCCAATTTTCAGATTGCAGTAGCACCAGCTTTGTCCATCAGATGTGTAGCTTAGGTACCTCAGAAAGTACCAATAATAATAATAGTAATTATAGTAGCAGATAGTTTGACATAATATTTCTCAGGTTTTGTTTTAAGCGTTATCATACATTACCCTCTTTGAGCCTCAGTTCTACATGAAAAATGGGGCTGATAATAGTACCTGCCACCTTGAGTTGTTATAAAGATTAATAAAATGAGTCATGAAATGTGACCACTGTCACGAGGCCTGTGCTTTTAACCATTTGTGTTAACCAAGTTTCTAGCTTCTGTAAACTTGATGCTCTAACATCTGCCCCACATTCATGTTAGAAATGCCTTGTTCTGGACAACACAACAATATGTTTGAGTCACCTTACCTTGCTTCCTGCCTCCCTTGTCACCTGACACACCCCTCCTTGGGAGAAGTGTTCCTTCCAGGAGCACGTTTTTTCAAATACAAACCAACCAATCCAGAGTCCACATCCCCAACCACCCCCTCTATCAAGCCCTCACACACTGAGCCACTATCCACTTGCCCTAATTACCCCACAGCCAGGTGCCAGACAATTGGAGACAGAACCTATGCCCCAGAGGCACTGAAATTATTTAAACTAGCAATGAAAAGCCTGCTCACCCTGTTTCACCTGTTCCTTCCAAGGAAGCCACAGTAAAAGCTCTTACCCTCAGTTTCCTTTTCTTCCCCTACATCCTGACTAACCCCTGTGCTCCCCTATGTGGCTCCTTATGGTGTGGAATGCCCTTCCTCTTGGGAATTATGAGTATTAAACTATCTTTTCCATGTCAATCATCTCCTGATCTGTTGGTCTTACTATACCTCAAATGTTATGTTAATACACTTATTCTAAAACACCATTATGCTATATCCAGCAAACAAGTCCCTGTGAATCACTGTTTCTTACTATTATGGGATGGAATTTCAAAGAATTAACCTGTATACAAGGAGAGACTTAGGACATTTTCCTAAATGGGATTTCTGATCCTTGGTTATATCTTGCAATGATGTTTCCTTTTCACAGGAGCAATTGAGACCTTTGTCCCTTAGCATGGCACTGCCAAGGTGGCTATACATCTTCAAAATCTATAGAAATGTAAAATATGCAATAATATATATGTAATATATTCGCTTTAAGAAAAAATTATCAAAACCTGGAAAATAAATATATTTGGACTAGAAATTCTGTTCATTTGATATTTACAAGGAAAAGTAGAAATATCTATAAATATAGAATGAAAACTTATTCTTATATAAGGCAAAATAAAGTAATAATTGGATGTATGTCAGACCTAAGAAAGGTAAACAGGGTCAGAATATTCCTGCATCTTTGCTTGAATAACTGTCCTACTATCCCCACAAAAGCGTAGGTCCCCAAAATACAGTATGCTACAGACTAATCCCAGTGTGAACACCGATAGATAAGCCAGCTTGAAATCCAAGAAGTTTTCTAAATTCAGAGGAAAGAGTGGTACAAGGCATTATCTGACAGAGTAGATAATATCCAAAGATAATCTGACGTGTTGATAGAAAACAGAAGATGAATAAAATACTTTGGTTACTCTCTGACTCTGGTTGCCCCAAAATATCCTTCTTGTAATCGAAAGAATTGGTCCAGTCAAGCCTGAAGAAAAGGAAAAGTGTCCTCGTGGTGACAACATACGCGTGGAACCCTGGTGCAGATGAGATGTGACCAAATTTTAAAATCATAGCATCACTTCAAGGCAATTTGCTAAAATGAAACATTGAGATCCCACCATATCAAACTTGCTTCCTCTTTTAAATAAATTGTATTCATGAGAAAATGCTTTATTTGCATCTAAAGCATAAACATCAGATGCCAGGTTTACCTCAATTCAGATATGCATTTTAAAGTTGTAAACATATGGTTACAATTTCTAGGAAGCTGTTTAGGAAATTTTTATGGATTAACTCCTTAACCCTGACATCCCAACCAGGTTCAAAGATTTCTGAAACTGCTGCAAAGCTCTTTACTTCCTAAAGGCTCATTTATAAGTGGAATTGGCTTTGGAAGTGTTTATTTGCTCTTTGGGTCTGTCTATAATTACTTTCTCAGCTGAAGTGGCGGGAAGGAGGGAGATCTAGGCTGAGAAAAGAGATGATAAAAGCCTGCATAAATAAATAACAGTGTCCTTTTGGGAATTTGTTTTATCTCTCTGGTCTTGAAATTTCCTTCTTTTCCCCCAACTATAATTGAAAATGTCGAAGTCCTGCCATGGACATTAAAAGAAACATCACTGATTTTTGTTATATGAGTGTCACAGTGTGGAACTTCAGACAGCCACTAACTAAAGGGCCATGTCCAGTGAGGAGATGGGGAATAGTGATAAGTTTTGTCTCCATGGTTATGTAGACACACTTGAGAAAGCCATTTTCACTTTACCTGGAGAATACGAGACACAGCTTTACATCCTTCCATTATGTGTACGAATAAGTTCAAGGTAAGGGACTTGAAAGTAAAATTGCTATTCTGAGGGTTCCTGAGCTGATGTATGAAACATGTACTATATAATGTGCTATGAGCTTCTTGCTGGCTAAGATTTGTGTGTAATCCAAAGACTCTCTGTGCTGGGCAGTCTGGGTCTGGAAGGGATCTAAAATGAGGTTTGGGTAAAAGTCCACCAAACTTGATATCAGTGAAGACTGCTGGGACCATGGTAGTTCTCCCTTCTTTCTCATGTTTCCTTTTTCTGATGGACATGTTCTGCTGACACAGAGCATATCTCATTTCTGTGACTCCATTTGCCTGCCCACTGGACTGTGTCTACTTACAATGAGCAGAAATCCCATAAGGACTCCAGAACAGTAAGTGCTCAGGCAGGGATCACTTGGCAGAAACCTCTAGTAAGAAAGATACTGCATCAAAATGTGGCCACCGCTCATAACGATGACATAGCACTTTTCTTTCCTTCAGCTATGATGCTTATAAAGGCATGATTAATATTTTTAAATGAGGCAGATATATATACACACACATATATTAATAGGGAACATTTTAAAATATGTTTTTAAATTAAAAAGCAGGGTTCTGACTATGAGTATAATATTTTACTGTTTTTTAAAGCAAGAGGTTACTTGTACATATATACTTCTTGTGTAGACCCCCTCTGGATGTATGAAGATAAATGATAATGAGGTTAAACCAGGAAAAGAGAACTGGGACTCTCATGGTCACAGATGGGAAGGAAGCTTACTTTTCATGTTGTTCTATAGAAATTTTGCACATATACTAATATGCCAGAAATTAATAAAATGTAAATAGAACAGTTCTCAGAATCATATTATCTCCCCCCAAAAAATAATCTGCAGACAAAAAAAAAAGTAATTTCAGAAAAAATCAAATTTCTTTGCATTTCTTGAATGCCACAAAGCAGCCTCTCTGCTCCACTTCCCTTCACACCATAGTTCTAGAACTTTTCTCCACTTTTCTCTTCAAACTCCTTACAAACCCAACCAGGCCTTGACTCCTGCCCATCCTGTGCTTTCTCTTTTCTTCAGATTCTGTATAATAAATACCCCGAAAGCTGACAATCTATGCAAATCCCCAAGGCAGGGAGGGGAAAAAATGGTAAGACCAATCCATAAACCTCTTTAGTGGGTCAGAGAAGGGGATGGTTGAAACGCAGCTAAATTAATTTTTCATCCCACTTCATAGTATTTATTGACTGATCAATAGATTTGAGGACTGGAGCACTAGAAAGCTATGGTCAGGACACCCAAGTTAACCTGATTCATGGGGACTGGCCTGGCTGATTGTGAGTGAATCTAATAAAGAACCAGGAGAGCCTTGTGTTTATAACCCAGCCCTTCAATGTATATAACACAGAAATGTTATACTGTGGTACCTTGAGATACAAACAGACCAACATACGAATTCTTTTAAGATACGAGCTGTGACACGGTCCGTATTTTTGTTCGAGATCCAAGTGAAATTCCGAGATACAAGTCGTGATTCCAGAAACTGCTGCTAGTTGGCACATTGGCACATGGGTCCAGTATCAGCAGTTTGATATACAAGTTGACTGACTTACAAACTCGGTTACAGAACAAATTAAATTCGTATCTCAAGGTACCATTGTATATAGATGGTGAGAAATGTGTGTGTGTGTGTATGTGTGTGTGTGTGCGCATGTGTGTGCAAGCACGTGCCCTCCCACTGGGGTCACTAAGGTCTTGGGAAGTTGGGTTGAGATAGAGTATGCTCCTGCTCTGTGTGGTCCCTCCCTTTAGCCAAGTTCTGTATCCTTTATTAACTAAACTGAGACCTGAATCTTACTTTAGAATGTGTGCAGATATGTGTGTGTGCCAATGTGAAGCCCACCTTAAACAGTGAACATAATTACAGAAGGAAAATGACCATGATTTTAAAAAGGTCAAGGCAAAGTTCTGTAATATCCATTCAATCTCAGTTAGCATAGGAGGACTCCACTTATCTGGTCCCAGTGACATTCTCCCTGCTGCAGACCAGGCTGCCTCCTGCAATTAAAACTCAATGCAGTGGAACATTAAGATCATATATAAATAATTAATGTTCCTGGTTCTGATCTCCTGCTCACAAGATAATATTAAGTTTATAACTGATTTCCCATATAATGAGCTACGGTGATAAAAAGAAGTTAGCCAAAGGATATGTTGTCTAGTTTTCTCTACTATTCTGTTTCTCATTGCAACTTCATTCATTGGCATTTTGGGTTTAGATGCCAGTCTCTGTAAGCTTAGTTCATGTGAGTTGCCCCTGAGAAATTTTTCTGCTTAAGTGAGCTGGAAAAAGAAAATTTCTCAATCCAAAAGGCTAGACCCTAGACTGTAGTGAAGTTTCACTTTGAGAGGCCTCTCAGCACATAGCCTGTAAGTCATCTTAAAACTTACCATTTGCAAGCAGTGTATTTTTATAACCATAAATAAGGAGCTCACTTTAGAGAGTTTAAGAGATACAGAAAAGTTTAAGAAAGATAAAAACTACTCATTCTACCAAGTATAGATAACCACTATTAAATAATGGAAATATTTTCTCCTAGCTTTTATTCTGTATATGTATCTATAAACATATACAAAATTTTAATGATACTTGAAATAGCTTTGTAACCCATTAATTTTCCAAACATAATAATATTCTGTGCATTTCTCATGTCATTAAATATATTTTGAAACTTATCTTTATTCAATCTCTTTTTGTATATTTAATTCCAATATTTGGTTAAAATAAAACTTGCTCTGAACATTTCATCTTTGTATATAAATCTTTACTCACTTCTTTGAATAGTTTCAGGTGATAAATTACTGGAAGAAAAATAAGAACTCAAAAAGCATGACCACCTTTGGTGCTTTGATTTATATTGTCAGATTTTATACCCAAAAACATGGTGAACCGGTTTTCACTAAATTCAGCAATTTTCCTTCTGGTGCCAGACTGACAGTTTTTCTAATCTTTCACCAATATTAGATGAAAATTTATCATTTTTAATTTTTTACTAATTTGAAAGGCAAAACTTTATATATGCTTTCTATTTTCTTTTATACTTTATGTGAATATTTCATCAAATTTTTGTTGCCACTGTAGTTCTTGTTTTGGGACTTTTGCTTGTTTTTGCACTTTGTACATCTTTACACAGTGATTTTTAAAATTATTTTTAATAGTAATCCATGTTTCATATTAAATTTTCTATCCAATTTATCTCATGTAGATTAGTTATACTTATGGGATATTTTTGACAGAATTTTTCAAATTTCACTTTAGTCTAGAGATCTTCATCAGCACCAACCTATCCACATCTCCTTTAGAGTGAGTCAGCAGTCCATGGCTCCTGCCGCTGACACTCATACTTTGTATCAAGTAACTTCTTTTTTGGTCACACGGGTAGATGAGAAGTATGCATTCAACCCAAGAACAACTTCTCCATAGGATGACCGACAGTCTATGCCTATAATGCAGCCTGACATAATAGCAGAGATGTGGTTATTACTGGAAACTAAATTTCTTTTTTAATTTTGTTTTATTGATTTTACAGAGAGGAAAAGGAGAGAAGGGCAAGAATGAAGGAGAGGGAGAAAGATGGAGAGGGAGAGTGGGGGAAAGAGTAAGAGAGAGGAAAAGAGGGGAGGAAGAAAGGAAGGGAGAGAGGAACAATAATTGTTGTTCCACTTATTTATGCATTCACTGGTTGACTCCTGTATGTGCCCTGACCAGAGCTGAAACCCACAACCTTAACTTACTGAGACAATGATCTAAGTTACTGAGCTACCTGGCCAGGGCTAAATTTCTATTTCTCATAGATAACAGCAGGGCAGAATCAGAAAGGAATTTATTCTGTAGAAAGAGTTGTCAAGCTGAAGGAATAAGCAAGCAGAAGGGAGACCGGATCAGAATTGAAATAAAAAGAGGAAGCCAGTGAGTAGGGAGAGGCCAAAGGACAGGTGGGTGTGAGATCCAAGACAGTGCTGCCGTGAAAGAAATGCTGCAAACCCTACCCCGAAATAGAAACCAAAGCCAGTTCCTTTATCTGCTTTGATCCCTTGAAATTTTACATCTCCAAGACAAAGCCTCATGTAGGCATAAATAAGACTCTGTGACTTGATTTTCAGAGAGTTTTTCCCCCTTGCATCCAAAGCAATCATTCTAGAACGGCATTTCCCAACCAGTGGTGATTTTCCCCACTAGGGAACATTTGGCAACATCTGGAAACATTTGTTCCATTTTTCTGGTTTGTCATGACTGGAGGGGCATTACTAGCATCTAATGAGTAGAGGCCAGGGATGCTGCTAAACATGCTACAATTCTCAGCCTCCCACAACTAAGAATTATCTAGCCCAGAATATAAACAAGTGAAGTTAAGAAACCCTATTCTAGAACAAGTTAGATTTTATTTTTTATGGTTTCCCTTTGCATTTATGCTTAGGAAGTCCTTCCCTATTCTGTGATAAGACAAATATTGTCCTATAGTTTATTCTATTTCTATGATTTTTTGTGTGTGACAGAGACAGAAAGAGGGACAGACAGGGACAGAGAGATAGAAAAGGAGAGAGATGAGAAGCATCAATTCTTCATTGTGGCACCTTAGTTGTTCATTTACTGCTTTCTCATATGTGCCTTGATGGGGGGCTTACAGCAGACTGAGTGACCCCTTGCTCAAGTCAGAGATCTTGGGCTCAAGCTGGTGAGCCTTGCTCAAACCAGATGAGCCCACGCTCAAGCCAGCGACCTCAGAGTTTCAAACCTGGGTCCTCGGTGTCCCAGTCTGATGCTTTATCCACTGCACCATCGCCTGATCAGGCTATTTCTATGATTTTATTTTTATAATTTTTCTTATAAATTTCTAGTAACAAAATAAGCCATATTAATGATGAGATTAGGAAACAGACTAAACTTACACAACAGGTCACAATGTCTTCATGCCTGTGATTAGTATATATAACTGTCGTGAATCAGCACAACTAGTAATTCCAGGTCCTGAGTGGGAACAATGCAGCATTAAGAAAATACGCTTAAAGAATAAAAGGATGGGTTTGGGAGGGCTCTGCAAAGCTGCTGGCAAGAACAGAGCGCACTCAAAAACTACTTCCTCAGCCCTGGCCGGTTTGCTCAGTGGTAGAGCATCGGCCTGGTGTGCAGGAGTCCCGGTTTTGATTCCCGGCCAGGGCACACAGAAGTTCCCATCTGCTTCTCCACCCCCCCCCCCTCTCCTTCCTCTCTGACTCTCTCTTCCCCTCCCGCAGCCAAGACTCCATTGGAGCAAAGTTGGCCCGGGTGCTGGGGATGGCTCTATGGCCTCTACCTCAGGCACTAGAATGGCTCTGGTTGCAACAGAGCAATGCCCTGGATGGGCAGAGCATCACCCCCTGGTGGGCATGCCGGGTGAATCCTGGTCGGGCTCATGCGGGAGTCTGTCTGACTGCCTCCCTGTTTCCAACTTCAGAAAAATACAAAAACAAAACAAAACTATTTCCTCATTTATTTCTAGGGCAAAGTGGGCCATTAGCAAATCAATGAGATCTCTGATCATATCTCCAAGGCAACCCAAGAATTTTACCAAGTGCAGAAAACCCCACCATATATAACATCTTAACTTCATACAAAATAAAGGATAGAAGAAACTTGCCTCCAGTCTTTCCAGGGCACTTGGGGGTAGAATGAGTATAAACAATCCAGCACCACAGCTTAACAGCCTTTAGTAACTTCATAGAACAAGTGAGGTGGGGGGTTGGGCAGACTGTCAGCTTACAGCCAGTTCCCCACACCTCTGTCCTCCAAAACTCTAAACTGCAAAAACCCTGTTGGCTTTTCAGTCCCCAACATGTACCAGAAGAGAATGGGGCAAAGATTCTCATAACTTTCTTTAGTCCAGTCTCCTGTGAAGGTGAATTGGATAGTGTGAAAATCTGTATTTCCTCAGTCAAGAGGAAAATGCTAATAAATTCCCTCAGCAATTATACTGAAAATATAGAGTCCACTTACTACAAAGTTGATGACATATACAGGATGTTCAAAATTTCCA
Organism: Saccopteryx bilineata; assembly: GCF_036850765.1. Classification (NCBI taxonomy): domain Eukaryota; kingdom Metazoa; phylum Chordata; class Mammalia; order Chiroptera; family Emballonuridae; genus Saccopteryx; species Saccopteryx bilineata. Next base: position 75,241,969 of record NC_089493.1, read on the forward strand.
GGATGGAGAAGGCTTATAAGATGGAACTTACAGAACTGGTGTTAGTAACTGGTCATCAGTCTCTTACTCACTGGAGTTTTCAGAAGTTTGGGGGGTAGCATGAGATGGTGAAATGGGGTGAATACTGTGAAAGATTATGCCATGAAGAGTAAAATGTAACTGACAAAAATCTGCTTGAAAGTTTATACCATTGAACTGATCTTCAGACATCACATCACCTCCTTCCTTCTTTTTGTCAACACTCTGGGGTCTGTAAAGTTTCCTAGGAGAGGTTGATGATTGCTGTACTCATATTATAATATCCCATATTCATAGTAAGTAACAAGCATGATTAGGAAAAATAGATGGAATGAGCTTTCAAATGCAAAATATGCCCCTTGATTTAGAATTCCTTGTCCCTGGGGAAGGGTTTTCATCTAGCAATTTAGTTGTCTTTCTATAAACTTGTGATAGCTCAAAACAAACAGCATTTTCATGTTAGCCTTGCTCCTAGAGAACTTATATTCTCCTCTCTACATCTACCTTGGGCCACAGATTAATTCAGTCCACCCTTTAGTCACCTGGGAAGTACAAAGAAATAGGCATTTTTCTGCCCAGTTATTCCAGATTGTACCCCTACTGCAACGTACACTGCAACCCCATTAGTTCCCTGAAATTTCAAATAGCAGCATTTTGCAGGTCTGTACTTGCTGACAAATTATCACCATGACCCCTGCCCTTTAGTTTGCACTCTCGCATTTGATCTTTCTTGCATGCATTCCTTACTTGGACATCAATGCTTTTAAGCATAAGCACATCACGTTCCCAGGACCTATGAGCCTAATTAATATACATAAAATTGGATGTATGCAAAACATCCACAAGCAGAAACACGGGAAAAGATTAATAATAACTAATATACAGAATATGAGGTTTTTCATTAAAAACACTAAAGATCAATGTAATAATTGGAAAATGTGGAAAGGAAGAATTAAAAAATCTCTTGGACCAACCTATAAAACAAATTATGCTGATTCCAAAATAAACACCCTCCCCCCCAAAAAAAATTAGGATAAGTGTTCATCAGCAAACAGTCACAGTTTAATGAGATTACTTATTAAGAGCAATTCTTACATTTTCACTTGTGTAACACTATCACATAGACCAAAGGTTGGCAAACACTTTTTGAAAAGGACAAGATAATAAATATTTTAGCCTTTGCAGGTTATAAGATTTCTTTTCCAACTACTGAGCTCTGTCACAGCACACACACACACACACACAAAAGCCATTAACAATATGTAAATTAATGAGTCTGTATGTGTTCTAATAGCTTTATTTATAGACATTGGCATTTGAATTTTATATAATTTTAACATATGTGGTATAGAAAACAAAAAGCAATAGTGACATTGTCACAAAAGAGATAAAGCAGAAAATAAAATCTAATAAATAAGTACCTAATAATATAAATATATAAGGGTGAGTCTCATAAAATTAATGGAAGCATAGTTTCCATCAAAAAGAATTGCATAACAAATGAGAACCTAGTTTAATCTGGGCCAAATTTGTCCTATTATACAACTGATCAATCATAGAAGAACATGAAGCCCATGGTTCCCCAGACCTCACCCAAAAATGAGTTCCATTACTAATTTTCTCTCATTCTTGTCCTCCCACAATGTTAAGCCAAACTTATAAGAGTCTCAATATTTAATGCAATCTTTCTTAATGAGTTTTCTGGGATTCTCATTCAAATAAATTTTCAGTATGTCCAACCCACCAGCTCTTTAGACATGGGATGCTAGAATCCTGACACTGGAAACAATAGATTAAAAAAGCAAAGTCCTGAAATTGGTGGCAGAACTGAGGTTCAAACTTAGTCTACTGAATCCAGTTAGCTTGGAATTTGGGTCTAATTGTTATATTTCTTTGTTCCATGAACCAATAGAGAGAACTTAGAGCGTATACAGCTCATCAGTTTTTAATCTCTTCTTTAGCAAAGAAATCTTTAAAATGGAGTTTAACATGTTATAAGAAAATGTAAAAGTGGAACAGCATAGCAGCTCTGTTGGAAAGGGATCAAAGCACCAGGACCCCTGCCCATTCTGCCTCCCCAAGAGATCTATGGTCACCCCCACCCAACCCTAGGCTTTTAGGGAATAGAGTCTTGTGGACAAGGCCTGCCAGGGGTGAGGACAACGGAGACTCAAAGACCCAACTCTGGGGACCAGGTTCAGTGACACAGATCCACTTTATTCAGGAAGTAAGCTAACTTATATACATAGGTTCAGCCAATAGGTGTTACAGTGTGTCCTTCATAGCCAATGGCTGAAAAGATCAGGGAGCTGCATGGTTAGCACTGAGTCACTTCCTTATAGTGGGCAAGCTCCCTTCCTGGGTATGCCCAGGAGGGATCTAGGAGCTGGAGTATTCTCACAGCATTGTATCAGCCAGAGCTGCTAGGAATGTGCTCTGTGCTCCACCCACATCTCCCCCTTTTCTTTTAATTAAGGTCAATTAGACTTGATGAATGACAGCTTGCTGTTGTTGTAGCTTCTGAATGCTAAGCATTATGCAACGGAACTCTAGTAGAACTAAAATAACTATAATACCTATTATACTATATGCTAATAGATTAACTGGATTAAACAATGAGGCAAGCTTCTGTAATGTTTGACTAGTTAGGAAATAGAATGGGGGTCTTAAACAGGAGATTCCTCCTAGGGGTCGTGATGTCATGTTCCTCTAATTGTGTTACAGAGACCTTCTAGGTACCATTAAACACAGTTCCATTTTGATTGTAATAAATGGATGTAGGTCCATGCACGCCCCCTTCCCACAAAGGTCCTAGCATCCAAACACAAAACGGATGGCTTGCCCCAGGCTGTGTACTGCATATAGTTGTGTTCCATCTCTCAGCCTCCGATGCCAAACTCTAAGGTTAATGGTCTGCACATCCTGGCCAGAGGCAATGTGGCAATCTTTCCAGGGAATTCCTTCTCTCGGTAGTGTTCTTAGATGTTCGTCTTACAGGAACGGGCGAAGAGGTGAACCTGGGAAGGCAAGGTTAGTGGGGCAGGCCCAGCTTTTGGTAGCTAGGGGGAGGCCAAGTACTGAGCCTTGGTTGGTAGTACCATTTTGAGCTAAGTCCCCCTAGTATGATTTCAAAGGAGGACCCACCCCTCCAAGGGGATGGTGTTAGTAAACTTAAGTAGCATTGAGTCACTGAGGTTACCCCATAGAGTGCCATTCCATTATTAAAATTCCTAGCCACTACTGTCACAAGGGAGGCTAAAGGAGCAGTTACTGGAACATACTGCTAAAAACTGTGGGCTATTAACTTCTTTTTGTTGTTGTTGTTGTTCTTGTTTTATATATAATTTTATATTTTTAATGGGGTGACATCAATAAATCAGGATACATATATTTAAAGAAAACATGTCCAGGTTATCTTGTCATTCAATTATGTTGCATACCCATCACCCAAAGTCAGATTGTCCTCTGTCACCTTCTATCTAGTTTTCTTTGTGCCCCTCCCCCTCCCCCTTACCCTCTCCCTCTCTCCCCTCCCAGCGTAACCACCACACTCTTATCAATGTCTCTTAGTCTCACTTTTATGTCCCACATACATATGTAATAATACAGTTCCTGGTTTTTTCTGATTTACTTATTTCACTTCATATAATGTTATCAAGATCCCACCATTTTGCTGTAAATGATTCGATGTCATCATTTCTTATGGCTGAGTAGTATTCCATAGTGTATATGTGCCAAATCTTCTTTATCCGGTCATCTATTGAGGAGCTTTTTGGTTGTTTCCATGTCCTGGCCACTGTGAACAATGCTGCAATGAACATGGGGCTGCATGTATCTTTACGTACCAATGTTTCTGAGTTTTGGGGGTATATACCAAGTAGAGGGATTGCTGGGTCATAAGGTAATTCTATTTTCAGTTATTTGAGGAACCACTATACTTTCTTCCATAATGGTTGTACTACTTTACATTCCCACCAACAGTGAATGAGAGTTCCTTTTTCTCCACAGCCTCTCCAACATTTGCTATTACCTGTCTTGTTAAAAATAGCTTAATCTAACAGGTGTGAGGTGCTATCTCATTGCCGTTTTGATTTGCATTTCTCTAATAACTAAAGAAGATGAGCATCTTTTCATATAGCTGTTGGCCATTTGTATTTCTTCCTGGGAGAAGTGTCTGTTCATGTCCTCTTCCCATTTTTTTATTGGATTGTTTGTTTGTTTGTTGTTGAGTTTTATGAGTCCTTTGTATATTTTGGATATTAGGCCCTTATCTGAGCAGTTGTTTGAAAATATAATTTCCCATTTAGTTGGCTGTCTGTTTATTTTGTTATCAGTTTCTCTTGCTGAGCATAAACTTCTTAGTCTGATGTAGTCCCATTCATTAATTTTTGCCTTCACTTCTCTTGCCTGTGGAGTCAAATTCATAAAATGCTCTTTAAAACCCAGGTCCATGAGTTTAGTACCTATGTCTTCTTCTATGCACTTAATTGTTTCAGGTCTTATGTTTGATCTTTGATCCATTTTGAGTTAATTTTAGTACAGGGGGACAAACTGTAGTCCAGTTTCATTCTTTTGCATGTGGCTTTCCAGTTTTCCCAGCACCATTTGTTGAAGAGGCTTTCTTTTCTCCATTGTATGTTGTTGGCCCCTTTATCAAAAATTACTTGACTATATATATGTGGTTTTATTTCTGGGCTTTCTATTCTGTTCCATTGGTCTGAGTGTCTATTTTTCTGCCAATACCATGCTGTTTTGATTGTCGTGGCCCTATAATATAGTTTGAAGTCAGGTATTGTAATGGCCCGAGCTTCATTCTTTTTCTTTAGGATTGCTTCAGCTATTCGGGGGTTTTTATAGTTCCATATAAATCTGATGATTTTTTGCTCCATTTCTTTAAAAAATGTCATTGGAATTTTGATGGGAATTGCATTAAATTTGTATATTGCTTTGGGTAATATGGCCATCTTGATTATATTTATTCTTCCTAACCAAGAACAAGGAATATTCTTCCATCTCATTATATCTTTTTTTATTTCCCTTAACAATGGTTTATAGTTTTCATTATATAAGTTCTTTACATTCTTTGTTATGTTTATTCCTAGGTATTTTTTTGTTGTTGTTGCAATCGTGAAGGGGATTATTCTTTTGAGTTCATTCTCAAATGTTTCATTGTTGGCATATAGAAAGGCTATTGACTTCTGTATCTAAATTTTGTATCCTGCAACCTTACTGTATTGGCTTATTGTTTCTAGTAGTCTTTTTGTGGATTCTTTGGGGTTTTCGATGTATAGAATCATATCATCTGCAAAAAGTGATACCTTTACTTCTTCTTTACCGATATGGATGCCTTTTGTTTCTTTGTCTTGTCTGATTGCTCTGGCTAGAACTTCTAGTACCACATTACATAAGAGTGGAGAGAGCCCTGGCCGGTTGGCTCAGCGGTAGAGCGTCGGCCTAGCGTGCGGAGGACCCGGGTTCGATTCTCGGCCAGGGCACACAGGAGAAGTGCCCATTTGCTTCTCCACCCCTCCGCCGCGCTTTCCTCTCTGTCTCTCTCTTCCCCTCCCACAGCCAAGGCTCCATTGGAGCAAAGATGGCCCGGGCACTGGGGATGGCTCTGTGGCCTCTGACCCAGGCGCTAGAGTGGCTCTGGTCGCAACATGGCGACGCCCAGGATGGGCAGAGCATCGCCCCCTGGTGGGCAGAGCGTCGCCCCTGGTGGGCGTGCCGGGTGGATCCCGGTAGGGCGCATGCGGGAGTCTGTCTGACTGTCTCTCCCTGTTTCCAGCTTCAGAAAAATGAAAAAAAAAAAAAAAAAAAAGAGTGGAGAGAGTGGACAACCCTGTCTTATTCCTGATTTAAGGGAGAAAGCCTTAAGTTTTGTGCCATTTAATATAATGTTGGCTGATGGTTTATCATATATAGCCTTTATCATGTTGAGATATTTTCCTTCCATACCCATTTTGTTGAGAGTCTTAAACATAAAATTGTGTTGTATTTTATTGAAAGCCTTTTCTGTGTCTATTGATAAGATCATGTTGTTTTTGTTCTTTGTTTTGTTGATATGGTGTATTACGTTAACTGTTTTATGTATGTTGAATGATTCTTGATATTCTGGGATGAATCCCACTTTATCATGATGTATTATTTTTTTAATATGTTGTTGTATTCGATTTGTAGTATTTGTTTAGTATTTTAGCATCTGTATTCACTAGAGATATTGGTCTGTAGTTTTCTTTTTTTGTGCCATCCTTGCCTGGTTTTGGTATGAGGGTTATGTTGGCCTCATAAAATATGTTTGGAAGTATTGCTTCTTCTTCAATTTTTTGGAAGACTTTGAGTAGAATAGGAACCAAGTCTTCTTTGAATGTTTGATAAATTTCGCCGGTATACCCATCTAGGCCTGGACTTTTAATTTGGGGTATGTTTTTAATGGGTTTTTTTATTTCTTCTCTACTAATAGGTCTGTTTAAGCTTTCTGCTTCTTCTTGACTCAGTCTAGGAAGGTTGTATTGTTCTAGGAATTTATCCATTTCTTCTAGGTTGTTGAATTTAGTGGCATAAAGTTTTTCATAGTATTCTACAATAATTCTTTGTATATCTACGGTGTCTGTGGTGATTTCTCCTCTTTCATTTTGGATTTTGTTTCTATGAGTTCTTTCTCTTTTTTCCCTGGTAAGTCTTGCCAAGGGTTTGTCAATCTTGTTGATCTTTTCAAAGAACCAGCTCCTTGTTCTATTAATTTTTTCTATAGTTTTTCTGTTCTCTATTTCATTTATTTCTGCTCTGATTTTTATTATCTCCTTTCTTCGGCTGGTTTTGGGTTTTCTTTGTTCTTCATTTTCTAGTTCCTTAAGGTATGAGGTTAAGTGGTTCACTTGGGCTCTCTCTTGTTTGTTCATATATGCCTGAAGTGATATGAACTTCCTTCTTATCACTGCTTTTGCTGCATCCCACAGATTCTGATATGTTGTATTGTCATTTTCATTTGTCTGTATATATCTTTTAATCTCTGCACTTATTTCTTATTTGACCCATTTTTAAAAGTGTGTTGTTTAGTTTCCACATTTTTGTGAGATTTTTTTTCTCTTTTTTGCAGTTGAATTCTAGTTTCAAGGCTTTATGATCAGAAAATATGCTTGGTACAAGTTCGATTTTTCTGAATTTGCTGATGTTGTTTTTGTGGCCCAACATATGGTCAATTCTTGAGAATGATCCATGTACACTGGAGAAAAATGTATACTCTGTCTCTTTGGGATGAAATGTCCTATAGATGTCTATCATATCCAGGTGCTCTAGTGTTTTGTTTAAGGCCAATATATTTTTGTTGATTCTCTGTTTGGATGACCGATCTAGAGCCGTCAGCGGTGTATTGAGGTCTCCAAGTATGATTGTATTTTTGTCAGTTTTTGTTTTAAGGTCAATAAGTAGCTGTCTTATATATTTTTGTGCTCCTTGGTTTGGTGCATATATATTAAGAATTGTTATGTCTTCTTGATTCAAGGTCCCCTTAGCCATTATGAAATGGCCATTTTTGTCTCTGAGTGCTGTCTTGTAGTCAGCATTATCAGATATGAGTATTGCTATGCCTGCTTTTTTTTGGATGTTATTTGCTTGGAGTATTGTTTTCCAACCTTTCACTTTGAATTTGTTTTTATCCTTGTTACTTAGATGAATTTCTTGTAGGCAGCATACAATTGGATTTTCTTCTTTAATCCATTCTGCTACTCTATGCCTTTTTATTGGTGAGTTTAATCCGTTTACATTTAGTGTAATTATTGACACTTGTGAGTTCCCTATTGCCATTTTATATCTTGCTTTCTGTTAGTTTTGTGTCTTGTTTGATCCTTCTCTTTCATTTTTCTATCTTTTGTTTTTATTTGGTTGTATTCCATACATCTTTCCTCTGTTGCTATCTTTTTTAAATCATGTGCTACTGTGGTGGTTTTTTCAATGATGGTTACCATTAAGTAATGAAAAGTGTTCCTACCCTGTTCATTGTAGTGCACTATTTTGTGAGTACCTTTGCACTCCATCGTCCTTTGCTACTGTTAATCTCCATCCTCTCCTCTCCCTTTTTGTTGTTGTCACAGTTTAAATTTGGTTTTATTGTGTTCTTCTTGGAGTTTTTACTTGTGGCTTTCTTTTTTTTGTTGTTCTTTGTATCTGATTGGAGAACCCCCTTTAGTAATTCCTGGAGTGGGGGTTTTCTGATGATAAATTACCTCATCTTTCCTGTATCTGTGAATGTTTTTATTTCTCCTTCATATTTGAAAGATAGCTTTGATGGGCATAGTATTCATGACTGAAAGTTCCTCTCTTTCAGGACTTTAAATATTGGGGTCCACTCTCTTCTAGCTTGTAGAGTTTCTGTTGAGAAATCTGATGATAATATAATGGGCCTTCCTTTATATGTTGTATTCTTCTTTTCCCTGGCTGCCTTGAGAATTTTTTCTTTGCCATTGGTTTGTGCCAATTTCATTATGATGTGCCTTGGAGTAGGTTTGTTGGGGTTAAGAAAACTTGGAGTTCTGTTTGCTTCTTGATTTTGAGGCTTAAGTTCTTTCCACAGGCTTGGGAAGTTCTCATCTATTATTTGTTTGAATATGTTCTCCATTCCATTTTCTCTCTCTTCTCCCTCTGATATACCTATTATTCTTATATTATTCTTTTTGATGGAGTCAGAAAATTCCTGTAGGGCTATCTCATTTTTTTTTTAATTTTTGAGTCTCTTTCTTCTTCTCTCTGTTGTGCCTCAAGTTGCTTGTCTTCTATTTCACTAATCCTCTCTTCTATCTGGCCTGTTCTATTAGCTAAGCTTGTTACCTTGTTTTTCAGCTCATGAATTGAGTTTTTCATCTCTGTTTGATTTGTTTTCATAGTTTCAATTTCCTTGGAAATATATTCTTTGTGTTCGTTGAGTTGTTTTCTGAGCTCCCTAAATTGCCTTTCTGTGTTTTCTTGTATATCTCTGAGTACTTTTAGGATTTCTATTTTCAATTCTCTGTCATTTAACTCCAAGGTTTCCAATATATTAAATTTTTTCTCCATAGATTTTTTCTCATCTCTCTGTGTTACCTCTCTTTCTTTTGTATCCATGATATTCAATTTTCTCTTCTTTAATGGCATCTGAGGGTGATTTTGTTGATAGTATTGATATTTAATAGAGAATAAAAAGTTTAAAAAATAAAAATAAAAAATAGAATTTTTTTTTTTAATTTAAAAAGGAATTTATTCCCTTCCCTCCTTTTTTCCTTGCCTCTCCTCTCCCCTCTTTCTTGAGAAAATATTGTGGTGAACTGTGAATTATATTGTACTAAATAGAACAAACAATACCTATAATAGAGGGCCTGAATTGGGGAGAAGTAAGAAAGGGGCAAAAAAAGGGGGGTATGGACCCACAAAAAGCAAATAAGGAAAAAATTAGGGTAAAGAATAAAATTATTTGCTTTTAGGTGTTGGTTGACTAAGAGATATGATGAGAGGAATAAGAGGAAAACAGGAAAATGGGGGGGGAATTAAAAAATTACTATTGTATTTAGTGGGACAAGAACTAGATAAAATGGAGAGACAGGGATGGGAGCACTGCTAGTGAGTTAAAAAAGTGAAGTTAAAACCCCCCAAAATGCCACAAACGTAAGTTTGAGTCCCAGATAAGATAATTTGTTCGTTATTGAGGATTGAATGAGCGGAGACGTAAAGGAGAAAGGAAGAAACTAATATAGAGGGAGAAAAGAAAGTGAGAAAAGAAAGAGGGAACCACTAAAAGAAGAAAAAAGAGGAGAGAGAGAGAGAGAGTTAAGGGTTTTGGAGTACAACCCTCATAGAGAGAAAGGAAGAGGAAAGAAAAGATAATGGGAGATGCAACACTTATGGATAGTGTAGTTCAAGGAGAGGAGAGAGCAAGACCGGCAGAGAATTAAACAACCAAGTTGGAGGAGGGAAAAAAAATCAAGAATGAAGATAAGAGAAAGAAACGAACAAATATAATAAAATGGGATAGGTTATAAAGTCTGCGGATTATTCTTGATTTTGAGAGGTTATCTTCTTGCTTTTTCTTTTTTCTCCCTCTTCCTGGTCGGTGACTCTGTACCCCGGGTTCTGCCCCTTTGGCACGCTCAGGTAGAGTTTTGCAGTTGATGTCTCTATGGTGATGTCATGTATTGGGCTTCAGTCTCATTGGCAGTCAAGGCTCATTAGCATTTGTAGGCTCTGACAGTGAGAGAGTCTGTGTTCCTGGAGCCTCTCTCCTACTCTTTCCTTCCTCAATTAGTAGTCTGATAATCCAGCTATGGGGTTGCTGCTGCCTCTGCCTGGATATTAAGAGGCTCAAAGAGCTGGCAACTCCCCACTGTATTCCCACTCAGCACAGGGTTCTGGGTAAGGCTCAGTCAGTCAGAGCTGCTAGCATAATCAGGCGGGGCTTCCACCCACACAAAGACCTCTGGTTCTGCCACTCTGTCCGGTAACACGGACGGGCAGGTGCCCACTCCTAGGATGTTCGGAGGAATCTCTCGCTCACTATCTGCACGCGCAGACCAGGATATCAGGCTGGCAGTCTCACCCTCTGAGTGAAACCCCCGCCCGCACGGAAAAGCTCCAGCATTAGAACTAGCTCTCGCTCCCTCCCCGTGTGCGGCTTTTTTAGAGTGCCCAAGATTCCGCTTTCAGCCCACACAAAGGCCCCTGACTCTGCTCTCTGTGGGGTAACATGGGCACCCACTCCTGAGGTGCTCAGAGGAATCTCTTGCCCACTTTTCTTGCACACTGACCAGGATGTCAGGCCGGCTGCCTCACACTTTGCGTGAAACCCCTGCCCGCATGGAAAAGTTCCAGCATTAGAATTGGCTCGCGCTCCCTCCCTGTACGCGTCTTTTTCAGGGTGCTGGGGCAGCCTGGAGATTCTGCTTTCAGCCCACACAAAGGCCTCTGACTCTGCCTCTCTGTGGGATAACACAGGTGCCCACTCCCGGGGTTTTCAAAGGAATCTCTCGCCCACTATCTGCACGCACCGACTAGGAGATCGGGGCAAATGGCTGCCAACTTGTCTTTCTTTATCTGGGTTTGGCGCGAGTGTTAGCTTGTATTGCCTGGGTTGCCACAAGCACAGTTTTTCCTCGGCTTGGATCTCCGTGCCAAAGCCTGGTTTGACCGTTTGTGCCGCGGCCTGGATCTATTCGCCCCCTTTGCCCGCCTCAGTTTTTATACTCTCAGTTCCCAGTGAAAGCAGCCCTATTTAGGTTAGTGAGAAAGGTGGAGCATTTCTTACTCCCTATTTCCTTCGGGGTTTGATTATATATTTAGCCAATTTTCATTCGACCATACCTTCAGGTGTATTGCGGAACATCTGGAGGCTCCAAGGATAAATTTTTCTGTTTTGGTTGAAGATCTTGTTGAGTTTTGGGGGAGGTTTGTCAGTATCACTTCCTATCGCGCCATTACTCTGACGTCATCACAAACAAATCTTGGGGCTATTAACTTCAACAGGCATAATTATGCCAGGGTGGGGAACAGCCACCCAGACGTGAGGATCTCCTTGTTCCTGGGAGTTCACTGTGATAATGGCACACATGAGCAGAAACAGAGTGAGGACCTCCTCCAGGAGGCTGTTCAAGGCCGAGGCTAGCCATCTCCTGAACCAGAGGGTGTACAGGTGTTGGAGGTGTCGTAAGGGGTCATCTTGGGACACCAGGAGTGGCCATACATTCCTTCCTGGGATCCAAATTGGATGCAGGCTATTTTCTGGAAAAACACAAGCATAACCTCTTCCTTGTGTTAGAAGGGGGTGTAGTCCCTGCCACTGAGCTGTGGCTGGGTCCTTCCAGTGTACTAATGGCAATGGGGTCAGTTGGCTACAAAGGCCTTCCTAAGGAGTTAACCAGGAGTTACTCCTTCAGAATCAAAAGTTAAATAATTGAGAGTGAATACAGCACTGAGGAGCACTTCTCTGGGTGAGGCCCAGAGTGCCAGTTGTGGCCAGTTGGGTGCCAGTTGTGGACAAGGCCTGCCGGGAATGAGGACAACAGTGATGCAAAGACCGGACTCCGGGGACCAGGTTCAGTGACGCAGATCCACTTTATTCAGGAAGTAACCTAGCTTATATACATGGGTTCAGTCAATAGGATGTTACAGCATGTCCTTCATAGCCAATGGCTGAAAAGATCAGGGATCTGCATGGTTGGCGCTGAGATACTTCCTTATAGCGGGTGAGCTTCCTTCCTGGGTATGCCCAGGAGGCTTCTGGGAGCTGGAGTATTCTCACAGCATTGCATCAGCCACAGCTGCTAGGAATGCACTCTGTGCTCCACCCACATAGTCTGAAAACCACTGATCATATGCAGTCCTCCCATTTTACAAATGAGGAAGCTACTGAGAACATAAAAAGTGCTCCTGCCAGCAGCCAGACCATGCTGTTCCCAACCGAACATAAACAAAAATAAACAGTGCACAGGCACAATCATACTGCTGCTGTGTTTGGAACAAGACAGAGACAAAACCATTCTGCCACCTCAACAATGACAAAATCTCACCTCTTCTAACACAAGAGACTGCTGTTTTTACTTCCAATTACAACTCCTCACCTAGCTTAAACCCACCAGTCTCTTTGATAAAATGTATTAAGATACCCAGACACGTAATTGCTGCTGTTTCTTAACATTATCCAATCTAGAGCAGATACTAATCCCTGATCCCTCCTTGGAATTATCCAACATAAACCCGATTCCTGTAAGAGTGTAAAGCCAGTACCCACGGCCACTACTACAGCCACCTGGCCCATGCAGGTTCACATTGGATTCGGACAGTCGGTAAAGAAACAATGGAGCCAAAAACTGATGGGCCATTATCTTTAATCCTAGCTTGCACCCTGCGGGCAAGTAAAAACACACACTGGGTTCCAAAACCCACTCACATTCAGTGCGCACAAAGCTACTGACTTATCCGAGTTTCCTAGAATCAAAGATTTCTAGCTCACCAGACTTATTCACCTCTGTTCCCCATCTCCTTCCTTCTCCCTGCACAAACTCTGCACAAACTGGCTTCTCACTCAACTCTCCACCATCTTGGCTGCTTCTCCTGGCCTACTCCACATGGCCTCTTTCTGCTCTCCTCTCTGCTCTCTCCTCTAATATTAATCTCAGGAACCAAGAGAGCAAGATTCTGTTCTGCCCCCATTTTATAGTGTAGAAATCCAGACCTTTAATCCAATATACAAAATAGGGAAGTCTCTAATACAAAGTAACTTTCTGAGGCATGATAGAATTATACCACCTCACATTAAAAAGGGTGGGAAAGGCTTAATCCCAAAACCAAGCCCCAGGCTACAAGGATTCTGCCTGCCCACAGCCCACAGAGACACACATTATTATCACCTGGGCAACGGCCTCCACATGGACAGCGCCATCTTTAACAAAGTGAGCATAATATATTTTATCTGCCCAACAAAGAGGGTCTTCCCATGATTCCTCGCCAGTGCCTTCTCCTTGCTGCAGTGAGCTCAGTAACCTAACTTCTTGTTTTCATTCCAGGTGTGTCCCTGGTAGTCAGTGGCTTCAATCCTACATTATTAGCATTTTAAGCAACATCCTCAAGAAAAACAGAAGCACCAATCACTGGTAAGAGAACAGATAGCTGAGGTCCTACAGTGGTAAATAAACATGTTAGAAACAAATAGAAATTATTAAATAAACCCAAAGTTACAGATATCTGCACATTCAGCAATGATGGCATGGGCAACATGAGCTACATTTGATGAAAACTCATGGGCCATTGTTCGACAGTGACTCAGAGGTTGAAAAAAGAACCACTGCCAGCTCTGTCTGAAATGCACCACTCATGACATCTGACCCGGCACGCAGTGTGGGTGAAATACCTGTAAACATCAGCCAGGCACCCAGAAAAGTCTGTCATTGTTTAACCCACATTCACTTCACAGAAATTCAAAGATCTGTAGATCATAGATTTCTACAAACAAAGCATACTATGATAAGCATCATTCTGGGTGGGACAGTAGCACAAAGCATACTTGGAATGGTCAACACTGACCCACCACAGACAGGAAGTCATAGCAACTTCCATTCTGGTCCTGAAATGGCCTAATTTCCTTGCACACATTGTGAATTCAGTAAACATGTCTTGGATTGGATTTCATGGAGCAGAATCCCCCCTAAAGTAACCCTTTTGGGTCTGAGTTTGGAGCCAAGGGACAGAGGGTGCTCAAGGGACCAGGAGCTAGAAGAAATGCGGGGCCGTAGGCAGATGATACATGCTTTATTGGGTAGCAGCAGCAGCCAGATGCAGTACAGTGGTGGTGGCTTGATGCAGTGTGCAGGAGTTTTATTGTAAATCACACAAAAGTGTCACCAAGCCATGATTACAGAGAGGTTACATATGTGAGGGTTACATAAGGTGGGTACACATGCATACTGTCCCTGCCTGTTTTCCTTAGTCATGCATGGCCAGATGTGACATAGCAGACCTGTCCACATTGACTCCATCTTGTGCTAGCTGCTCACCAATTCTTGGGAGACCAGCTTCTCCACACTCCACCCCTTAAAAAGTCTTCACTTTGGAGGGTACATAGGCCCAGAGTGCTGCTCCTGGAGCCCATAGGCCACAACAACAGTATATGGAGCAGCAGCCTACTACTAGCAGGCTGGCCACAAAAGACAGAGAAACTGTGGTCCACCTCCAGGTGGATGTTAGGTTGTTTCTCCACATCTGAAGAGGACTGTGGGAGGGCCTGTATACTTTGCACCTCAATATCTATTTCTTTCAGAGCTTGGGTTACATGTCTTTGATTATCTGGTATATACATACAACACTTTACATGGAGGATAGTACATGTACCTCCTTGGGCAGCTGTCAACAGATCTAAGGCCATCCTATTTTATAATACCACCATATGTAACTGAGTAGTTTCATTCATTATCAGAGTTAAGACCGGTCAGGTTTGATTCAAAGCCCAGGCCATGTGATCAGCTAAGGCCAACACTTGTAACTCTGTTTTAATAGTCCCCCCCACCCCCACCACCGCTCCAGGGAAAATGACAGCTAAAAGATAAAACCACTAAGCAGTACAGTTCTTTCTATGCCAGCAGTGGTACACCATGTCCCAATTGTGTGGGATTTCTGGCAAGGCCTTAAGGACATGCTCTGCAATACAGGGTCTTACTCAAGTACACTCCCCAGTCCAACTGGTGGGGAGATATGGCAACCCCTATCCCCCGCAAACCCACATGTAGCCTGGAGGTACCATGTCCACTGGGTGATGCGGTGTGTTTTCCACCATTCCACCAGTGGCCAGGCTTTGTTACAAGGGTGATATTAGCACACAGCTCTTTGGGAATCTAACCAGCCAGGTAGTGTCCTGCCTCCCATTGCTGCTCTATGCAATGGGGAGCTTTTGCAGAGTTCTACTTGCTCTTTCAGAAGCCAGCCTCACCCATTACAGAATGTGGTGGTCATGCCTTAGCAATGTTTCAATGATGTTCCACATCCCAGGCGACTTGTTGGATAGGTCTTGAGCAGCTAGCCAGGACCAGTTGTCTGTGGTCACCAGTTGTATGCTCCACAGGAATCCACCAGCAGCATGTGTAGGCATTTCAGTGCACATCTAGCAATGAGACACATTGTACACTTGAACATAGGTGTGCTCCCAAGGCAAGATGCTGTTGGCCTAAATTATCTCAGCCAGAAAGACAATAAGAAAACAGACACTATTATAGGCAGTTCACGCCCCTCAGGCAAGATGCAAGCCACTTTCTCATCATGAGATAAGACAGTAGTGGGCAGTTGGGTACGTCCTGGTCAGTGATACCATCCCAGTTCCCCTTTAGGGATTCCTATTGTGGAAGCAGGGAACAAAACTGGCATATGGGTGACAGGCCAAACAGCCACAGAACAGGTGCCCTTCAATAAGTTACCATTCTTGTGCTGTGGGGCAGAATCTATCAATATCAGAGGCCAAGTGACAAGAGTGGGGGAGACTTGTAAATGATACTCTAGCCTTGTCCCCTAGAGAGTTACTAAGCAATCCAGGGAACATCAGCTTCAATGGCTATCCCTCCTTCTTCCAGAGGTGGGGGGCTGGCAGGAGCAGGGCACCCACTGGGCCATTCCTTGGTTTTAACAAGTCATCCTCAGTACTTACTTTCAGATGCAGATTTTGGGGTCACCCCTGTAGTATCCTGTCTACCAGGGACAACCCTGTACATCTATCTGGGCTACTCACTGAGGAGGCACACAGTGGAATCTAAGCTCTGGGCCCACCCCTTCAAGCTGGGGAGATCACACCCCAATTGTAACTTTTCCTCTAACAATCCAGTTTACCATTTAATCATTCCTGCTGCTTGGAGCCTACAGGGGACGTGGAGCTGTCGAGTCCCATTCATCTCCTCAGCTCAGGCTTGTACCAAGCACCCATCCTAAGTGGGTTCCTTGGTCACTAGTGATGCTTAAGGGACATCCATACAGGGCACACAGGTACTCCAAAGCCCATATAGTTGTCTCCTATGTGGGTTTCTTTGTGGGATATGCAAGCAGGAGGCCAGTGGCTGTGTCCATAGCCATCGAGGAAAAAACACGGCCTTCATCTGCAGGCAGAGGTTCTATAAAATCTACCTGCCAATGTTGCAAAGGTGCTACCCTATAGGCTACCTGCCCACTCTTGGGCTGCCACTCAAACCTCTTGGGGTGCATCCGTGCACAGGCCGGGCATTGTCATGCCACTTGCAGCACATGCACAGAGGCCACCTCGATTTCCCAATAGTGGACTATGTGCAACATGGTCCTGGGAGCAACATGCCCCAGGCGCAGATGCAACCACAGGGCAGAGTCCGTTATGAGGAAGGGGAGGCTACATACCTGTGCCAGGGCATTGGCTTCATCATTTCCTGGGTTTAGAAGGGGATGATACCCACTCAAGTGGTAAATAAACACCTGTTTTGTAGGCCCAGAGCCCGCCTGTCACATAACCTGTCCTCAGACTGGGCAGTGCCCCACAAGCCACTTCTGTTGCTCTTATTGTGGGAGCCACAGTGAAAGACCCCAGTACACAGCCCAGCTCTCCATACCAATATGTAGGGGTCAACTTTCCTTAGTGAGAACTATCCATACTGCCTAAAGTTCAGCCCTCTGACTGCTTTGCCCTGTCCCTGATTTGAGTTACATTTCATCTATGTCCAAGCAGACATCCACTGTAGTCCAGCTGCTAAGATTCCCTTGGCTAGACCCATCTGTATACCAGGCATCTGGCGGTAAGGGAGGGGTCCATTCATGATAGGGACTGGGGGTGACATCAACCCCCTGCACAGCATCTGGCAACTCTGTAAAGGTAATGGGGCCCAACATTTGTTGTAGTTCCTGGGTCAGAGAGCTAGTACTTAGTACAGCTCTTTGTTCCAGATAGGCAGAATAGGGGTTTATGCTACGCCTGACTTGGGAGCAGACACCCATGAGCGCACCCATCTAGCTATGGGGTAGGCAGGGTGGACTTGCACCTGCCCCTGCAAGGTAATGGATTCACAGGCCTGCAAGGCCACATAGACCGCTACTAGCTGTTTCTCCACCGAGGAGTAGCGAGTCTTAGCACCTTTCCATAATTGGGACCAGAAGGCTATCAGGGTGTATCATTGCCCAGTCTTCTGCCATAGGTCCCATCCAAACCTGTCAGGGGTTACAGTAACATCTAACTGGAAAGGCTTATTGGAATAGACCACTTGTAGGGCCTGTGCCTGGGCCACTGCCCACTTGGCATCCTTAAAGGCCCGCTATGCCTCTGAAGTCCAATCCCAGACTGTCCCTTTCTGAAACAGTTGTTACAGAGGGTGAATGCATAGTCTGGGCTAGATGGGGAATGAACACACGCCAGTACCACAAGAGACCTACAAAGATTTGTAACTGTTTGACTGTCTGGGGTCAGGGATATGTTTGGACCTTATCTATTACCATTTCAGGGATTACTTTGGTCTTACCTGACCAGACAACTTCCAAGAACTTTGACAGATAAACCAGGTCTTCGCACTTTGCTGACATTGATGGCCCAGCCCCATGTTTCTAGGGCAGCTTTCAAACTCTTTGCTGCTGTCTTTAGATATATAAGAGGATTAGAGGTTAGCATTATATCATCACTATAATAAAAGAGGACTACCACAGATGGCTTGGCTCATGAGGCCAGATCTTTGGCCACCAAACCACAGCAAATGGTCAGGCTGTGCAAATAGCCTTGTGTCAAGACAACAAAAGTCCATTGATGCCCTTTCCACCTGAAAGCAAACTGTTCCTGGCTTTCTGGAGTGATGTCAATAGAGAAAAAAGTGTTGGCCAAATCCACTACATAGTGGTAGCATCCCAAAGGAAGAGTCAACCGGTCCATAAATCCAGCACCTGTGGAAAGGCTGTATGAAGTGGGGGAGTCCCCTTGTTCAATTCCCAGTAGTCAACTGTCATGCACTAGGTCCCATCAGGCTTCTTCAGTGGTCACATTAGGAAATTAAAGGGGCTATGTATGTGCCACACTAACCCAACGTTCTCTATTTAGAGGATAGTCTCCTATCTCCTCATGTCCCCCAGGCAAACGATATTGATGCACTTTTGCTATTTGCCTAGGGGTGGGGAGCACCACAGCCTTGTGATGTGGGCAGACTCTTAGGAATGGCTTTATGCTCACACCCACAAGTGGAACTCTCCTTGCATAGTGGCAATAGTAATCCCTGTCAAAACATCCATCCCCAAAATATATTCCAGTATAGAGGAAACATACACTGTGTATGCTTGCAGTGGCAAATACCCAATGCCCCAAATGGGCATGGCTTGTTACACTCAAACTGTCTACCCACCATAACCATTAATGTGTGCTATGAGTTCCCAAAACCTCTCTGGGTTCCCATACAACAGACTACAGTCTGTACTAGTGTCCACCAAAGCCATGACATGCTGAAGATTCCAGGGGGACCAGTAAATAGTTAATTCAATATGTGGCCTCCAGTCTTCTAGAGACCGCCCTAGCCAGGTGTCTCAGCCTAACCCCTAGTCAAGGAGGGCAAAATCCTCCCCAGGGGTGCTCAGAAAGTCTTGGAGCCTTATAGGGCATACAGAAGCCTTTTGGGCTCCACACTTGGTGGCCTCTGGAAATTCTGCTCCCTTGGCAACTGTCACCACAAGGCCAACAGGACATGATTAGGCTGTCTTTGTCTACCCCCCTGCTAATAAATCAATCCACATTTGCAGATGGGAGACTTTCTGGGGCCCCTCCCCACTAGGGCTCAACTGAGCTACCTTTGTTTCCTGGTTCTTCCACATGGCACATGCCATTCTACAACCCTGTCATTTGATTTCCACATCACCCAAGCCCATCATGGCCATTGTTACCTTATGTGTGCATTGATCCATATATGACATGAGGATGGACACCAGAGACTCAAACACCACAGGTGGCGTGGAAGCCAGGATCAAGTCCTTCATGCAGGTAATAAAATGCTCATCATTTGACCCCTGGGTATTCAAATTAAACATTGCCTGGTGCACACCCATCTCACGGATCACCTGCATCAAGTCAGTGTAGGTGGTTCACTGAGTCACTCCCTTGGGGAATTCTCTGTCATCATGCCAAACCAGAGGGGCTGGGATCATCAGCTAGTCCATCAGCAAATGATAACCCTGGGTGCCTCCCAAGCTCCAGCTGATCAGCAGTCGCTGTCTCAAGGATAGATGTATGGTGATGGAGGCCAGCTTCTCCATTTCATCTACTGACAACTGCAGATTGTCTACTCCTTCGTCCCATAAGTGAAGGAATCAAGCTGGGATGGGCTCCCCCAGATGCTGCTGGCTCTTCTTCCTGAGCTCCTACAGCTTGGTGGAAATGTAAGTAGTATACTTAGTAAATTCTCTCACCACCAGGGGTGCCCTGTGGACTACAACCCCGGGCTAGAGGCTAGTCATACTCCAGCCTCCACCTCACCACCGAGCATGCATGCCTTTATGTTTGGGGATAGAACTTTCCTCCCCACCCTGTTCCCAAGCTCTCCAGTGTTCCCAGAGTCCAGGTTCTCCCCTGGACAAGCAAGCTCTCACTTGAGAGCTCCTACTCAGGCTTCCAGCTGTTCCTCCTCAAGCCGTAAATTTCCCACAAGCCAGGGTGCTTTCATGCTGCCCCCTCAAGGCCATGAGGAACAGCCAGCCATCTCTGCCAGCTGCAACCCAAGACTTCTCAAGAATCATATCTTCAAGGATTCTCAGAGTCTTCTCCAAAGCCTGTGGGCTCCCATCTCCCTCCCCCTACTCCTCAGGAAGGCTCCAAGATGTATATTAGGACTGCAGCCACAGAGCACTACAACACAATCTGAGGTCACAAGTCCTTTGGTGAGGTGGTAGGGACACTTACCCTATCCTGCCAACTACACCATGTTGGGTTCGAGTTCAGAGACAAGAGACAGAGATGTGCGATGGGCCAAGTGGGAGGGGCCAGGCAAAAACTGGAAGAAGACGCATGGAGCCATAGACAGATGATACATACCTAACTGGGCCACAGTACGCTGATAATGTTGGTTCGTAGTGCGCAGGAGTTTTAGAGTAAAATCACACAAAAGTGGCACCAAGCCGTGATTATAGAGAAGTTACATAAGTGAAGGTTACATAAGGTGGGTGCGCATGTATACTGTCCCTCCCCGTGTCCCTTAGTCATGCATGGTGACGGATCTGACGTAGCAAACCTGTCCAGACTGACTCCACGTTGTGAAGGCTGTTTACCAATTCTGGGAAGACCAGCTTCCCCACAAACCCCAACAGAGCTGAAACCAGCCTTGGATTCTGCATGCAGTGTCTGTGGCTTAAGAAGGCAGGTTTTTCCCTGTCCTACTTTGCCAAGGATACTGCTATTCACAAACAGCAAGATTTATAGTCATCCCTAGCCATATTGTGGTTCACCTTTTGCTGTCTCACTGTATCATGGATTTTTAAGTTGTATATATCTAATTTTGTATCATAAATTTTTTGCTATATCACAAGATTTTGTAGTATATAGGTATTGTTATATATTTATTATTTTAATTATCTTTGCTATAAAATAAGCATTTTCTAGACTAAAAATTTTGAAAAAATATAAAAAAATATTAATTAAACATTTTTTATAAATAAATTTTTATTAATTTTAATGGGGTGACATCAATAAATAAGGGTACATATATTCAAAGAAAACATGTCCAGGTTATCTTGTCATTCAATTATGTTGCATACCCATCACCCAAAGTCAGATTGTCCTCCGTCACCTTCTATATAGTTTTCTTTGTGCCCCTCTCGCTCCCCCCTCCCCTCTCCCTTCTTTCCTCCCCCCCCCATAACCACCACACTCTTGTCCATGTCTCTTAGTCTCGTTTTTATGTCCCACCAATGTATGGAATCATGCAGTTCTTGTTTTTTTCTGATTTACTTATTTCACTCTGTATAATGTTATCAAGATCCCACCATTTTGTTGTAAATGATCCGATGTCATCATTTCTTATGGCTGAGTAGTATTCCATAGTGTATATGTGCCAAATCTTCTTTATCCAGTCATATTTTTTTTACAGTGATTAAAGCCTTTAAGCAAACTCTTGGCCAATACAACAAGAATCCATAAAAGAGTAGTGTCCTTAACATGTTCACCAAGTCCAAGTTGGCACCAACACCTTTCCAACTCCCTGCGAATGCAACCCAACCCCAGTTCAGTCCATTAGGAGCTATCCCAAGGAGCAGGAGTCCAGAAAAAGTCCATATCCAGGAAAAGTCTGCATGGCACCAGAATTGTTGTCACAATTCTATACTTTGCAGCTCACGTCCAAGTCCCAATGTCTGCTGCTTCTAGCTGGTAATGATTCAGTTAGACTAGAAAAGCCATCTGCAGCATGTGTGGAGATGGAGCCTCTGTTCTCCTCTGCCTGAAGAGATGAGACCAGGGTGCTTTTCCCTGGAGCTCTGCGACTGTGGCGTGGTAAAGAGAACCTTGGGATACATCATGGATTTTTAAATTGTATATATCTAATTTTGTATCATGAATTTTTTGCTATATCACAGGATTTTGTAGTTTATAGGTATTGTTATATATTTATTATTTTAATTATCTTTGCTATAAAATAAGCATCTAGCCTAAAAATTTTGAAAAAATATATAAAAATATTAATTAAAACATTTTTTAAAATATTAAATCATCATCTTCATTATTCAACTTGTAGTATGTTCACTGGTGAGTACCCATATACAATTTTATATGTTGTTAAAATTACAGAGGTTTAAGAGTATAAAAAGTGTATAAGAGCATGGGAAGTGTTTATAAGAATGTGAGAAAGGTTTATAAGAGTGTAAGGAGGGTTTATAAAACCTTAAAATATATATAAATAATAAAATAAATATAAGGTTGCTACTTCGTGGATTTTCGCCTATCGCAGGGGGTTCTGGAAACTAACCCCCGCAATAGACATGGGACTACTATATTTTAAATCTTTGCCTCTTCATGAATGAGTAATAACATGGGTTGAAGATATGAGAGAGAGAGAGAGCCTAAAGGCAGAGACTATATTTGGGAAACACTGAAAGTAAAGAAATGGCTCACGTCCCAGGCCAGGCCCAGGACCTCATGGTGTGTCTGTAGCCACCACCTCTCAGATCCTCAACTATATAGTTCCCTTATTTGTTGCCTTACTTGTTCACTGGGAGGCTGGATGCATGACCCCAGTGATGTCTCTTCTAGTCCAACAGTCTAACTTCATACCTCCAAACACCAAATGTACTTCTTGAAACTAAATTCCCTAAACAAAGCTGCCTTCTTGAGTCCTGTTTAGGCATCACCAGTTTCCAGCCCTTGTGTTATTACTGTTCTTCCCAGGATGCCATTTGCTGGCAGTATCTGTTCATCCACAGGTCAAGATCAGCACTAACACCATCTCCTCTCTGACTTTCTCTGACTACCTTCTCCCAAATACACACCACAGAAAAATAAATTCCTCTCTTAGTTTATCAAAATACTTTACACATTCATTGGATTAGACTTACATGTGTTTTGGCACCTCCATTTCTGTCAAGGAGATAACAAAAAGCATCTCTTTTTTTTGAGTAGACTATCATATTCATTTTTAATCTCCAGATATACAGAAAGGAATTTTGTAAACATTCTATGTGTTAGAACAAATTGCTTTGACATGACAATGAACCTCATCCTCCCCTTCAAGGAAACAGAAAGTGACTGCACACAAAGATGTTCATATACTGCTATTTCAACCCTCAGGTTTGGTGCTTTTGTACATGGCAGAGAAAGTCATGGGTTTCCCAGCTGGCCATTCCATCCCAGCAAGAAAACCTAAAATCAACTTCCAAATGCCACAAAATGCAGGTCTGGCTTCCCAGGCCCTTCAAAGGTTGTTCAGTCTAAAATATGTAGGATAGCTTTCACACAGTAAGACTCTCCTCTAGTTGTAGAGGCCCTGAATAGGTTAACATAGAATATAGACACAGTTCAGTGCCCTGAGCCAAAAACCACAGTGGCATTGCTGACAACCATACTGAATATAGTATGAGCTGAACACAAGATGAATAGGTTAACAAATATTGTTGACAGACACATTGTTAACCCCTGAACTCAATATGTTCTTAACCCTCTGACTAACTCCCTGAAAACTTTCTTCTTTCACTTTGTTGGTGTTGTTAGTTTCTGCTAATAAATATCCGAGCAAGACTGTGGTTGGGGCTGCCATCTGGATCCTCTGCAAGAGGTCAGGATGGTAGCCTCCCCTAGGTCCCTCAGTGCACCTCATCTGGTCTCCAAGTAATCATTGTCTTCATGACATCTAGATACCTCTGATATAAATTCATTTCAAACAGCCAAAACTATTCAATGAGTTTTCACCTCCTCTGCCACCTTCATACCAATACATGCTTCCCAGAACAGGAAGCCTTTATACTTTGCCTACTAGTTAAATCCCAGCAAAGTCTGGCTCCTACAGCTTCATGTAGAGCAAAGGAGGGTCTGTTTCCCAAAGAGGCAGTACACCTTGAACTGTAGTGATGAGATAGGACATGCTAGCCACCTGTCCCTGATAACCACCCTCCCCTACCTCACCCTGTCAAGTGTCTGTGAAACTGCTCAAATGATATTAAAGGCATGTATTCCCAAACTGTAACTAGACACAGCCATGTGGGGCTAGACTACTCTCATGGGGTTACATCTGCAACCACACAGCCTATGTCAGTGGTTCTCAAAATTTTTGTAGTTGAGGCACATTTAAAATCTTACAAATAATTATAGGCGCACTATATGAAAATTTCTGAGAAATATGTTATAATAATTAAGTCAAATATTAAAGAAAAAATATATAAAGTTCAAGCGTGCTTTTATGGTAATTAAACAAAATAAATATGACAAAATTAAATGTATTCTGGCACTAAAAAACATTTTTATGTTACATTTTTTGAGTTATGCTCTTTAGAATTTGTAAAAAAGAGGGGTTAAAAAATTAAAAAAATGACAAAAATGTTATCTTTTTATCCATATAGACACATTCATAGTAAGATTTAGTAAATTCGGCAGGTCCCAGCACAAATGTGTTAAGTTTTTTCATTCTTATGTTTATGAGAAACATGAGCCTGATGTATCCTAGTGATTTCTTCAATGTTTGGGCATATATTTGAAAGGCAAACTCTCATTTTCTCATCAATATTTGAAGAATTCCTCTCTTTTTACTCTTAATTGTGCTGAGTGCAGAAAACCCTCACTATACATATCATCTTAACTTGACACCAAACAAAGGATAGAAGAAACTTGCCTCCAGGCTTTCCGGGGAACATGGGGGGTAATTTAAACAATCCAGCACCACAGTTTAACAGCCTTTTGCACCCTAATCAGGTAAATGAGGTGGGGGTTGGGCTGACTGTCAGATTACAGCCAATTCCTCACACTCTGTCCCCCAAAAATCTAAACTCCAAAAACTTTGTTGGTTTTTTGGTCCCCAACAGGCACATATTTCTCTGGAATACCATAGGGCACACCTGGAAATCTTCTAGGGCACACCAGTGCACCCTAGCACACACTTTGAGAACCACTGGCTTATGTTCATGAATTGGAGCTGATTTTTCAAGCTGAAGCACAGCAAATAAGTCATCCTATTAATTTACCTAAGGCATATGTTAGAGGCTCAATGAATGTTCTCCAGAAAATATATTTTTTTAAACTTCTATCAAAGTACTTAAAATTTAGTGATATAGTTTAACTTTTTATCTATCTATCACACCAGAGCGAGAACTCCAGAAGGGCAGAGCATCAATTCACACTATAAACATGTATGTTTGAATTCCAAGTGGCTGGCTCAGTTCCCAGCATATCACAGGGGCTCAACAAGTCAGTGGCTGTGTCTGTGCACCTGTTCTCAGCCTTCCAGCAGACGGTGCAGAAGACAGAGGGCTCTGTCCCTGCACATGAAGAGCTTATTGAGATACAGTGAATTCCCAGAGTTCTATACTTATTATTTTTAAAGCCCTACACAGACCAGACATTCAAAAAATAATTTAAGTAAAAGATTATCTGCTCAAAAACAAGCTATTAAGTATCAAGTGACACTGTCCATCTGGCACACTAATAAAGCCACTGTAATAGCACCAACAATCATCAAGACTCATTGTCTTGAGAATGGCCTGATTGTCAATCCAGGAGATACCTCACTTCATAAACTTCTTGGCTTCAAGGGACCATCCTCTGCTGCTTTTTTCCCCTTGGCTTCTGTGACAACATTCCCTCCAGTTTTCTCCTTACCCCTCTGACTATTTCTTCAAGCTGTAAGTAGCACTTCTCTATTCCTTTTAACTTCAAATGATTGATTTCTTATATGAGGTTCTCTACTTTTTTTTGATTCTTTGCCCTCTCCCTGGAAGAATTCCTATAAATCCAAATACATGTTATTTGATTACTATTTTATGTATTAACAATTCTCAAGTTCACATTTTTAAGCCAGTTCATTCTTCTGAGCTTTGAGATCCAACTATACCCTAGATATCTATGCTAGTTCATCTTAAAGGCAACTTAAAAGCCTTGCTCATATTTTCCCCCTTAATCCTTTTCTTTACTCCCATGCCAAGACTGTTCATTCACCTGAATTCCATGTTTTTATCTTGGTGAACTGTCCACCATCTTCCACACTACCACACCAAAAAGCTCAGAATCATTCTCGCTCGTCATCTTCCTTCATAAAATTAGTCACCAACTATGTACGTCTCAATTTCTCTCTTCCTTTCCATCCTTCCTGACACTCACATTGGTTTGTTTCTTATAGGAAATAGTCCCCAGGGCATTCTTCTAGCTTTCATTCTCCTCCACCTTCACACAGTCAGGAACATCTGCTGAAAGACAGAACTCCCTAAAATGCAGATCGAATTACATCATTCTCCACTTAAACAATCTTTTCAGCCATCAGCCTGCACTGCCCCACTGTCCCTGAGATAAAGTACAAACTCCCAAGCCTGGCATAGGTGGCTCATTCTCAGCTCCTGCAGCAGCCCAGCACCGTACTCCACCCATGCTGACTTGCAACTCCCCCCACCATGGTCACTGTACAAACTGTGCCCTTTGACTCTTCTCTGCCTAACTGAATTTCTGCATTCTCCAAGCAAGCAGTTCAAGCATTACCTTCAGAAGGCTTTCTCTGTCCTCATCCTTTCTCCTAGCTGAGGCCCATCTTCTGTTATCCATTCTACACAAAGGGGTTCCACTCTGTGTGAGACTATTCAGAGTCTCAACTCTAGCTGCATGCTAAACTTCACCCAAGCACCTGAATGCCCAGAACACAACCACGCTGATTCTGATTTAAGTGATTAAATCAGTGATTGATTGCTCTAGGAATCATGATTCTTGTGTGTCTTCAGCTTTGTGCTTCTTGACCATGATTATAAGTCTCAATTACCTGGGGACCTTTTTAAAATGAAGATTCTGATTCAGAAGGTCTGGCTGGAGTCTGAGATTCTGCTTTGTTAATAAGCTACCAGGTGATGTCAATGCTTCTGGTCTGTAGTTGCTCTTGGACTAGCAAGTAGCTAAGTAAATTCTAACATTGGCTGTCCCATCTGAAGGTAAGAAAGCTGTAAATAGCCAGAGCAACTATAAAAATATACCCCCACTAAGGAAAACAGAGGTTGCTAAAGCTCCTGACACATAACTTGGTTTCAGAAAAATGTATGTGTGTCTATGATAACAACAAAATCATAGTTGGTAGAAGGTATTGTCATCTAAGAGTATAAAGCCCAGAGAGGGAAAGTAACTTGCCCAACATAACAGAGCATACACGGCAACACTAAGATCCAAACTCAGGACACTTGATTCTTCAGTTGGTATATTCAGTGGTAGAATTCAGCCAGTTCGTACTGGTTCAGCAGAACCGATACCTAATTTTTTGTTGAGTTCAGTAAAACAATTGTTAAAATGGCACTTGTAATCAGAGTTCTCTCTAAGATGGGTGCCTGGGCAGCCACCCAATGTGAAATCACAAATTACATTCTTTACTCTTTTTTAATATTCATCTGAGCAAGAGCATATACTAAGTGCCCATAGTAATGTTCACTCCATGCATAGGTGAAAAAAAAATGGCAAGGAGGACACCAATCAAGAAACAATATGGCAGATAATATGATTCTATACATCGAAAACCCCAGACTCCATAAAAAAAAATGTTAGAAACAATAAACCAATACAATAAGGTCACAGAATACAAAATTAATATACAGAAGTCTATTGCCTTCCTATATATATGCCAACAATGAAACATCAGAAAATGAACTTAAAAAACTAATTCCCTTCATGGTTGCAATAAAAAAAAAATATATCTAGGAATAAACACAGCAAAGAATGTAAAGGACCTATATAATGAAAACTACAAAGCATTGTTAAGGGAAATCAAAAAAATACAATAAGATGGAAAAATATTCCCTGTTCTTGGAAAGGAAGAATAGTCAAAATGACCATATTACTTAAAGTGATATATAAATTTAATGCAATTCCCATCAAAATAACAATGTCATTTTTTAAAGAAATGTAACAAAAAATCATCACGTTTATATGAAACTATAAAAAAACCCAAATACCCAAAGTAATCCTAAGGGGAAAAAAAAACAAAAAAACAAAGCTGGGGCATTACAATACCTGACTTCAAATTATATTATAGAGGCACGATAATCAAAACAACACAGTATTGGCAGAAAAATAGACACTCAGACCAATGGAACAGAATAGAAAGTCCAGAAATAAAACCACATATATATGGTCAAATAATCTTTGATAAAGGGGCCAACAACACACAATGGAGAAAAGAAAGCCTCTTCAATAAATGGTGCTGGGAAATCTGGAAAGCCACATGCAAAAGAATGAAACTCGACTACAGTTTGTCCCTTTGTACAAAAATTAATTCAAAATGGATCCTGAAACAA
Source organism: Saccopteryx bilineata (assembly GCF_036850765.1). Taxonomy (NCBI): domain Eukaryota; kingdom Metazoa; phylum Chordata; class Mammalia; order Chiroptera; family Emballonuridae; genus Saccopteryx; species Saccopteryx bilineata. The sequence continues at coordinate 75,270,418 of NC_089493.1, forward strand.
TAAATTACATAGAAAAAAACATAGGTACTAAACTCATGAACCTTGACCATAAAGAGCACTTTATGAATTTAACTCCAAAGGCAAGGGAAGTAAAGACAAAAATAAATGAATGGGATCACATCAGATTAAGAAGCTTTTGCACAGCAAAAGAAACTGACAACAAAACAGACAGCCAATTAAATGGGAGATATTTTCAAACAACAGCACAGATAAGGGCCTAATATCCAAAATATATGAAGAACTCATAAAACTCAACAACAAACAAGCAAACAATACAATAAAAAAATGGGAAGAGCACATGCACAGACATTTCTCCCAGGAAGAAATACAAATGGCCAACAGATATATAAAAAGATGCTCATCTTCATTAGCTATTAGAGAAATGCAAATCAAAACTACAATGAGATAAGACCTCACACCTGTTAGATTGGCTATTATCAACAAGACAGGTAATAACAAGTGTTGGAGAGGCTGTGGAGAAAAAGGAACCCTCATCCACTGTTGGTGGGAATGTAAAGTAGTACAACCATTATGGAAGAAAGTATGGTGGTTCCTCAAAAAATTAAAAATAGAACTACCATATGACCTACCAATCCCTCTGCTGGGTATATATGCCCAAAACTCAAAAACATTAGTACTTAAAGACACATGCAGCCCCATGTTCATTGCAGCATTGTTCACAGTGGCCAAGACATGGAAACAACCAAAGTGTCCTTCAATAGACGATTAGATAAAGAAGATGTAGTACATACATACTATGGAATACTACTCAGCCATAAGAAATTATGACATAGGATCATTTACAACAACATGGATGGACCTTGATAACATTATACTGAGTGAAATAAGTAAATCAGAAAAAACTAAGAACTATGTTATTCCATATGTAGATGGGACACAAAAATGAGACTCGTGGACATGGACAAGAGTGTGGTGGTTACCTGGGGGAGGGGAAGGGAGGAGAGGGAAGGTGTGGGGGAGGGGAGGGGCACAAAGAAAACCAAATAGAAGGTGACGGAAGAAAATTTGACCTTGGGTGATGGGTATACAACATAATCAAATGTCCAAATGACCTGAAGATGTTTTCTCTGAATCTATGTACACTAATTAATCAATGTCACCCTGTTAAAATTGTCTAAATAAAAAAATTTTTAAAAGAAACAATATGGAAATACCATAAATAACAGTTTTATTGTTTTTGTCAGGTATTATTTAATATTTTTTCATTATTATTTTGAAACTCATAATCTAGTTTTGTGTACCTCTTTTATGTTCTTATTTAAGTATTAAATGCATGAAATAATAAACTACCTTTAGGTATATCATTTTTTTTATTCTTAAAATGGTCATTAGGTCAGAGAACCTGTTGTTAAATTATCTGAATCCCACCATTGGGTATACTGTTCAGTATATTCGGTACCTGAGAGAGATGTCAAAGATTCTACCTCACTAGGAAAGTAGCAATCAAGAGGCACTCAATCAAGAGCAGCAAGACTCACCAAGCCCTGTGATAACCGAAATGGCTGGAGCAGCTTCTTCAAAAGATTCCAGCCAAATGTTGCTGGTAGAAAGACAATGAGGAAACTGGTCATTCAGTCTCAGGTTGATAAATGTGTGCTGGTTCCCTAAATGAACTTCACCTTGCCCCCAGGATGACAGATGACATCGAAAAATGTGCACTGTGGAGACCTGAACTATTCTGATGTCTTTAAGCACTTTGAAGGCAGCAGGGGTGCCCTATTCCTCTAATTCCCCCAGCACCAGCCCCCAGGACAATGCTTGATACATTGAATTCACTGGATTATCTGTTAAAGCCTAACTAGAGAAAGTCTTGGGCTTTCTTTACATATTAGTTTATGCTGTAGCCTGACTCCTTCCTGTAGGGTGAGATGATAACAGCCTGTTCCTAGGCTGCCCACTGTAGAGATTTTCTCAAATTTCTGGGGGAAAGCTGGATCTAGTAGAAGTATGATATAGGACCTGAGTCCCCAGGCCCTTCACACATGTACATCTAAGATACACGGATTATAGGCATAACCACAGAAGTATTTGTACTTACTAAAGAATCAGGCAGAAGTCAACTGCCTTTATTAAGTTGTGGGAAAAGGAGAGAGGAACTGGAGTGGGTGATGCCACTGGTTCCCCAAACAGCAGAACTGTTTGACAAATAAAAGGGAATGACTAAATGATAAGTCACATTGCCTAATAAAGGTCAAATGCATGGGCTTTGGTGTCAGACACACCAGAGTTTGAGTGTTATCTCTACAACTCACTCATCATTTCAGTCAAATAACCTTACTAATTCTCAGCTTCCTCATCTGTAAAATGAAGAAAATAAGTAACTTCCTATGAGAACTGTTGTAAGGATTAAATGGGATAATTGTGTTAAGTATTTAACACAGTGTCTAGTATACTGTAGATGTTAAGTAATAATAGTTCAGCAATGGCACCAATGGAGAAAGACTTCAATGTCGGTTTTGGCTGCATGACTAATCCTAGAAACAATGGTTGTGGCTATCATCTCCATATCAGATTTATATTTCTTGGTAGAGTATGCAAGGACTGGAAAAAAATATCTTATTCTGTTTTTTTCCCCCTTTTTAAAAAATGAGATTTATTTTCTTATTCTAATTGTCTTGATCATATTCTGCTTTTCCTCCATTATTGGGCATGAAAGTGGGTAGGTGATAAATTTACTAAGTAGGTGAGGGATGACAATTTTTTTTTCATTTCCTAACAGTACCAATTGATTGGGGGTGGCTGTCCAGATCACTGTATTAAGAAGGACATCAATGCTAAATCCAAGTTTAGTGAAAAAGAGAGTTATGATTGATTAGTAGAATCTTCAATGAGTGCTGTCCATGCCTCTTTTTAACTCTTTGATGGCAGAATGGTGAATGATAACAGCCAGACAGGATCACAATGGAACCAGGGGAATGGACAGCAATAGACTACAGAGGAAGAGACCAATGAACACTCTTACACTGACCCTGAGACATCTTTTGTTATAGTTGCTGTGTGTCTGTGCCAATTGAACCTCTCCATCCTTCCCCACTGGCTCCTTGCCTGAAGGCTGGACTGTATGCCATATATAAATAGGGCCATGTGCCCTCTGGCCTGGTTTGTTTAGCCAATGGAGATTCACCAACAGGAGATATGAGCGAGGAGACAGTGAGAGCAAGGTCATTATTTCCCTGGATCTCTCCCTGCAGAGTGGCTTCAGCCTGGCTATATCCCTTAATTAGAAGTAATTGATCCTCTCTAAGCATTTGACTCTGTGACTCTCTCTTCTTCCAGGTTCCAAAAACCATCCTTCTTTCCCATCCCTTTGGAACAACACCACAGGCTCTGGAAAACTGCACTATCTTTGGTGGTTCTCCTCACCCACACTTTAAAAAAATAATCCCTTAATAATTGAGCCTCATCCAATGCTTTACCACTGAGCCAACTGGCCAGGGCCTAGGAATGACCTTGTTGATCAAGCTACCCAAAAGAAAATTATATGGAGCAACCATGACAGACCAAGCAAATCAGTTTCATACTATTCATCACCAGAACGCTGTAGCCCGGTGCAAATAGTTTCAACTATCTCGGGAAGCAGCACGGCAGATTCGGAAATCCTGTCCAAGGGGTCCTATACTGCCCCTTCATTTGGAATTAACCCGGTCCTACCAGGACAACTTTGGCAGATGGATGTTACTCATATACCTTCATTTGGCAAACAGTCGTATGTACACATTACAGTGGATACATATTCTGGATCTATAGTAACCTCTGTCAGAACAGGAGAGGCTGCTAAGCATGCTATAGCTCATTGTCTGTATGCATTGTTCTATTATTGGATTTCCTAAACTGGCTAAAATAAAAATGCTCCTGCATATGGAGCAAAAGCATTTACTGTATTTTGTCATGCTTACAATCTTTAAAGTTAAGGTATTATTAAAGTGTACTCAGCAAACATTTTAATGTCAATTAAAAAAAAATTCAAGAGGAGGTAGTCATATCCTGGAACTCCTATGGGTCTACCATATTATGTTTTATACTTAAAAAAAAAATTACATTTCTTTGGAATGCTGATGAACAGGAGACACCAAATCTTTTTTGCCTGCAAACTACTACCTTCTTTATTAGATCCAGCTAATAACACTGTTTTGACTTTTTCCAAATAGCTCCAGATATATGGAAAAGATTTATATAGGCGGATGGGGATCCTCAAACCCCTCAGCGAGATCTTCTGAGAATGGCTTTTAAGATACCTAGAGGCAGAAAAAGCCCAATAGAGATCAGGGGAACTACCAGCTTTTAGGATACACCCTTAAAGGCTCCAACGCCCCAAAGGGGTCTCATAGGATGCCATCTGGATCCTGCTTCAATAGTGGAAAGGAAGGTCATTGAGCTAAAGCCTGCCAGGCTTACATGCCTCTGCTGTGAGGAAAGAGGGACACTGGAAGGTAGGCTTCCCCCTCGCTCCTCTAAGGGAGGGTTCAGTCTCTTCCAGCCCTGCTCCAGCCACCTCTGACCTAACCTTGCCCAGAAAGCTGGGGTTTGCCACTGAAGGCTGAAGGTGCCCAAGGCCGTCGGTCCCATCTACGACACTGTGGACGAGCCTAGGGCATTTCTTCCAAGAAGCAGGTAAACTGATCTCATTTGCACAAGGGCCTCTTAATTACGTTTTGCCTGAATAGTCAGATGTTTTTATTCTTCCCTCAAAGATGTCTGTTGTGGGTGTTGATAGTCCTATTTGCTGCTGCTTTGCTTAATATATAGTGTTTCCTTTATCCCTCCTACCTCAATGCCTCACTCATATTTCAGGCTGGGACCTACTCCTAATTTAGAGCTCTCTTTCCCCCTTTTGCCAACTTTTTTATGAATCTACCTTTGCCACCCAGCTTAGTGTATCCCAAGGTTCTCTTTACCATGCCACAGTCGCAGAGCTCCAGGGAAAAGCAACCTGGTCTCATCTCTCCAGGCAGAGGAGAACAGAAGCTCCATATCCACGCATGCTGCAAATGGCTTTTCCAGTCTACCTGAACCATTCCCAGCTAGAAGCAGTGGTCATTGGGACTTGGACATGAGCTGCAAAGTATAGAATGGTGACAACAATTCCAGTGCCATGTGGACTTTTCCTGGATGTTGACTTTTCCTGGACTCCTACTCCCTGTGACAGCCCTAACAGACTGAACTGTGGTTGGGTTGCATTTTTTAGGGATTTGGCATGGTGATGGGGCCAACTTGGACTCGGTGAACATGTTAAGGACACTGCTCTTTTATGGTTTCTTGCTGTATTGGCCAAGAGTTTTCTTAAAGGCTTTTAATCACTGTAAAAAAAAAAAATAGAAGACTGGATAAAGAAGATGGGACACATATACACCATGGTATATTATTCAGCCAGAGAGATGATGACATCGGATCACTTACAGCAGAATGGTGGAATCTTGAAAACATTATGCGGAGTGAAATAAGTGAATCAGAAAAAAAACAAGAACTGCAGGATTCCATACATTGGTGGGAAATAAAAGCGAGACTAAGAGACATGGACAGGAGTGGGGTGGTTAAGGGGGGTGGGGGGGGGAAGGAGGAAGAGGCAGAGGGGGAGGGGAGGGTTATAGGGAAAACTGGATAGAGGGTGACGGAGGATGATCTCTCTTTGGGTGATGGGTATGCAACAGAACTAAATGACAAGATAACCTGGAAATGTTTTCTTTGAATATATGTACCCTGATTTATTGATGTCACCCCATTAAAATAAAAATTTATTTATAATAAAAAAAAAACAAAATAAAAAATAATAATAATAATTGAGCCTCATCAATCTATATTATTTTGAAAGAATCACCTATTACCTGTGGGAACCCTGACTGATATATTAGGCCTTTTTTTGCCTATATGTTGGAAGTGAAGACATGCATGTGGTAGAACATGCTAGGGCATGTTTGCACATCCAGGAAGAAGGGTGCAGGTATGGTGATCAGAGATGAGATAGACTAGAGATAACAATACAGATGTCCACCATTCCTACTTCTCCATCTATCTTAAACTATCAACTGTGCTCTAGGCTTTTCTCTCCCAGGAGTGTTTACTGAATGAGCAATATTAATCTTTAATTTGACCTAGTGAAACAAGATGTCCTGGACTATTCTATTTCCCTTACTAGGAAATTAAAACTCAAAGACGTGTCACCTAGACATTGATAAGACAGGGGTACAGACAGCAGAGGGTGGTTAAGTCATCAGCAGAGAACAATGTGGTTCTGTCCTTCCAATAGCCTGCCTTTTTCCACCAAGCCTGCCCTTCCTGCAGCCATGTCCTACAATTCTTCCTAGGTTTCTTTATTTGTGTAAACAAATGCATGACTACTCTTTATTTAAATAAAGAAAGAAAAAAATACATCCCTGCTCCCCACCCCTTCAGTGATATTCAAAGAACCCACATTTCATGATTAGCAGTGCAGATAAAATCAGGAGAGAAGAAATGAACCTGCACATGCAACTTTACCCTCAAAGTAATAGAGCATATCCTTGAGTGTCTCATCCAATGATCTTGTGAATCATGCACTAGTCAATCACACCTGAAAACCCCCGACTAAACTAATGTGATCCCACTCTTTGGTAAAGGAACACCTTTCAGAACAATTAGGCCTGCTCCCAGTGTCCAGCAGCCAGAGATAGGGCTTCCAGGACAAGCACAGGACAGGTAAAAAAAAAAAAAAAAACTATAGCTCTATCTCCTACAGAAAAGGTGAGAAAGCAACCAAAGAAAAAAGGTAAAGCAGGATGCTTCAGAGAAGGGAAGCTGTGAGACAGCAATCAAAACACTATTTAGGGGAACAAAAGGAGGGAAATGAGGGCCAAGGAGGGCTGCAGGCCTCTGCCCCTCGAGCAAGGAGAACAGCAAAGCTCACCCAATTCTATTTCAGTATAACTCTTTTTAAGCTCCTCCAACACTTTAATTCACTATCTTCAATAGCCTTTTCATCTCTCAAGGTCCATATCAAATAGCTTCTCTTCTGTGGAGGCTTTCCTGACCTCAAGCCTTCCCACTCCCAGTCAAAATTAACTGTTTCTTTCTCTACTCTTCCTTCATGCATACTAAGCCTCTCTCTGGCCCTTTTTATTTGTAAGATATGAACCAAGAGCTTTGTGAGCTTACTGATGGCAGGGATCTATCTTCACAATTTCTGAATAAAAATAGTCTCTGGATCATAGAAGAGTGTTATATGTTCACTGAGTTTGACAATGACAGACTTTTGCTATCAATTGGAATTTGAACAGCCTCCCTCCCCACACGGCATACTCACCTTTTTTTCAGTTAAGTTGTTGTGGAAAAGTAAAGGAATCTTCAATGCACATAGAGATGACTTTCAACCTGTCTTCACCTGGGTTCCCACTAAAAGTTGAACCTGAGACATGAACTTCTTGGGAACAGAAGTGGGGTAGGGGCATGGGAAAAATGAAGTAGGGAAGGAGAAAAATAGATGTCTTATCAAGCTGGCCTCTTGGGCAACTGGAGTTCTATCACTAGGGATACTATCAAAAGTCATATATAAAGTACTTCAGAATTGTCCCCTAAGGGGAAGAAAATAGGAGAACTTATTCACTGTTAGGCAAAATGGTTTCTGGCGCTTGACATGACAAATTCCATCTTAAGAACTAAGTTTCTCTCAGTGACTGCCAGTTCACCCCAGAAGGAGCAGGTTTTATCACCTGAAAGAAATGTTTTTACATAGATAAGAAGGCCCATTAAGTTGTCTACTGCTTTGGAACATATAGTTCTTTTTTTTAATTGATTTTAACTTATTGTGTTTACATAGATTCTAGTGTTGCCCCGAGTGCATCCCCCTCCCCCGTATTCCCCTCAATATCTCCCTTAATAAGCACACGTCACTTGGCTACAAGCCACCTATATTCCTGGAGGCTACATATATCAAGTCCCCATCTGCTTTCAGGTGCGGAGCCCCATAGTCTTGCTGCCATTCAGGACTCTGTTTCTATGCATAAATTCCCCTAATAAACTCTTTGTTTAATCTGGAGTGGTCAGCCTCTTTCTTCAGTTTCTCAACCTGTTCTCCTTTAGAGGTTGGCTCCAGTACACCTCAGGAAATTTTCCAAATGTCCATATGCTCCCATTATCCATTGGTCAAGGGTTGCCTATGGGATTTTACCTTCCTCATACTTTTAGGTGGGTGGCAATGTCAGAATGAGCAAATTGTGCAGCTGTCCATGTGATGGTAGCAAAGATGCCCCAGAAGAGAAAGCAGGTAACAAACAGTACAGTTGAGGTGAGGTGGGGTCAAGTACACCTGAGCACAACTGGTTGCCACAGCAACTACTAGAGTAGAAAGGTGAGCTAAGAGGAGGGGAAGCAGGGCACAAGAAATGTCAGATACATACAACTGATGGTAATTTCTATTGGCCCTCTGTGATTTTTATGTATCTTAGAGAGTAAGTCTCACTAATCCTAGCATGAATCATTGTTAAAATTGTTAGCAAAAAGAAAGTGGGTATGCAACATAATTGAACGACAAGATAACCTGGACATGTTATCTTTGAATATATGTATCCTGATTTAGTGATGTTGCCCCATTAAAAAAATAAAATTATTAAAAAAAAAAAAAAGAAAGTGTTGGACAGTATAACCAGAATTTTCTCAAGCTTCTCCAGGCTGTGGATACAGATTCATAATTAATACCCAAATTTCAATGGCTCAAACACTCTAGCTTCTAAGTAGTTCCAGCTTCTAGCTCCAGTCCCAGAACTTCCTGCACACTTCTCTTAGCAATATCTCTGAACTCCCTGAGGGTGCCCCACATATATTTAGAAATCAATCTGTCATCTGTGGTCACCATGTGGCACCTATCATGTTCTTCCTCTGCTGCTCTAGACCCCCTTTTGTATGTCCTTCTGCTGGCAGCTCCTGCATGTACCTCTGTTGCCCATGCCCACCATGAGATGGCACTGAGAGTGCCATCCCAAAGCCACCAAACTCTCAGAATGCCAAGGTGACACATTTCTTTTCATTTTCCTTGTGCCAGAGCCATGCTGTGGCTCATTCCAAAATGGGCAGGTGCTTCTTTCTCCCAGGACACACTTTGAACCAGGAAAATACAAACAATGCTGCTTCAGACCCAGTGACTCAGTCACTGACAACAGCCTCCTCAACTTCAGCTCTTGTGCAAGAAATGACCCGCTGCTCTCCCGTGTCCCCTTTCTCCCCACACTCCACCACCACCCCCAACACTCCACACAAAATGGCCTCCTTCCTGCTTCAGCCAATATATGCCCTCGTGCATATAAACTTTAAAAATCCAGCAGCTTGCAGCCCATATCAGCAGTACCATGGACGTGGCCAGGCAGGTCTGAACTCCAACAGTGCCCACAGCCTTGGCACAGGCCATATCCTCACCATCACAGCAACTATTTGAGATCCTCTATATGCAGGTGATTCTATGCATTGAGGCTCAGAACTGAAAGGATGCACACAATTTGCTACCAAAACCTGTCAAAAGTTTTGTGGGGTTGTTTTTGCTACTGCTACAAAGTGAAATTCACCAGATGTCCTAAATACAAGGGGACTTCAAGTTACAACACAGTTCCGTTCCTACGACAGTAGGAACCAAACCTGAATTTTGGTATAAGTTGAAACATACCCTAGCCTAAGTCACTTTCCTATCCTAACACAGTTGTAAAATCATAATCTAGAACATAAAAACACAACTAAGCTGCAGAAAAAGGAAAAGGATATAAATATACTGTACTGTATACTGTACTATAGTAACAGAAAAAAAAAAGACAAAAAAAAGAGTGTAAAAAAATCCTTACCTCTATTCCTGTGGTTGGCTTGCACACTGGAAGGGGCATTGCAAGGTGGGAGAGAGTAACGTATTAGGAGGAGGCAGCTGGAGAGGCAGGAGAACCTACAGAAAGTGCTGGAGATACTGGGTCAAGTGAATCAGGATTCCCTAAGGAACATGTAGGAGAATCTGGAGCAAGTTGGCCCCAGGCACTGAGGATGGCTCCATGGCCTCTGCCTCAGATGCTGAGAAGAGCTCAGTTGCTGAGCAATGGAGCAACACCCCAGATGGGCAGAGCATCACCCCCTAGTGGACTTGCCGGCTGGATCCTGGTTGTGATGCATGCAGGAGTCTATCTCTGCCTCCCCTACTCTCACTGAATTAAAAAAATAAATAAAAAGAATTGTTCCAGGCTAGTCTGGAAGGTTGATGACTTCTAACCAAACTACATTTGTCCACATAGTCTATATTTATGATGCTAATGGCCTAATCCGAAACACTCACATCTCCATTTTTTAAAGTTTTTATGGGAGTGAGCATCATAAACTCAAAACGTCTTATGTCAAGACTGTTGTAACCTGAGGACCCCCTGTACCTGGAAAATACAAATTTTAAAACATTACTATTTTTTTTTCCAAAGACCAAAAGCTGGGGAACACAGACTACTCTAAATTACAGCAGTTAAAAAGCATTTCCAGCCTGACCTGTGGTGGCGCAGTGGATAAAGCGTCGACCTGGAAATGCTGAGGTCACCGGTTCGAAACCCTGGGCTTGCCTGGTCAAGGCACATATGGGAGTTGATGCTTCCAGCTCCTCCCCCCTTCTTTCTCTCTCTCTCTCTCTCTCTCTCTCTCTCTCTCTCTCTCTCTCTCTCTCTGTCTTTCCCTCTCCTCTCTAAAATGAATTTAAAAAAATCAATAAATAAAAAAAAAATTTTAAAAAAAAAGCATTTCCATTTACTAAGTGAAATAAATAAATCAGAAAAAGCTAAGAAGTATATCATCTCATACAGAGGTGGGATATAAAACTGAGACTCATGGACACAGATAAAAGTGAAGTGGAGGGGAACAAAGAGGGACAAATATACGGTAACAGACAATGATTTGACTTTGAGTGATGGGCACACAAAGCAATCAACAGTTCAAATGCTATAGAGATGTTCACTGAAACCTATGTTTTTATTGATCAGTGTCACTCCATTAAATTTAATTTCCAAATTAAAAAAAATTTCCTTCATAGTACACCATGACAAAAGTCACAGCCTATCTTTTCCCTTTTAGAGCAAAGTTGGAGTGTTTATTCAATTGTTATCATTCCTGATCAAATGACTTGAAGCTCTTTGCAGAAAACCAGCAGTTTATGAGAACATTGGGCAGAGAAACAGGACAGGAATAGGAGAAATGAGAAAGATATTTCATACTCCATGAAAATGTAAAATAGCATTTCATGTTTATCTCCTCCAGCATACTATCCTCACGACTGCAGCATTGGTCATAGAGACAAGCTCCATTTCTGAACTGAACAGACCAAATTAAGCAAGTATGTGCATAGGTTCCAAAAAGATACTTCAGGAAATATGGTCTAAAGGTTATTCAGAGCTAAGGGAGACTATGCACAATGTAGTCTTGTCACATCAGCAAGTTATCTGGGGTTTAGACCAGCCACCTCAGCATCAGCTGTGAGTCAGTTAGAAATAGAGTCACAGCTCCAACAAAGACCACTATATTGTAAATTTACTAGATACAAGGTAATTCACATGTATGTTAAAATTCACATGTTAAATGCTCAGTTGACCAGTCTTCACCCTTTAAAGGTATTGGGAGAGCCCAAGAAGAACTGAGAACAAAAAAATAATTCTGAAAACAGTGACATCTTGCCCTTTCTCTCTTACTTCTCCCACTAAGAAAGAAGTTTCCCAAAGTATAAAAGAGCATATTTTGTACACTAAAGAAAAGAAAAGAAGAAATCAGACACATATCTGTTTATATTTATAGGAAGCATAAGACAGATAAGACAGAAAACAAGTCTGGTTACTTATAAGGTATGAGGGAAGAGAACAGGGTAGAAATACAAGAGAAAGTGATACCTCTATAAGTGTACCTTTTGGTATAGTTTTGATTTACAGAAGCCTGTTAATATTCTTCACATTCAAAAAGTTAAATGAAATCAACAATGATGAGAAAAAGAAAAAAAAACCCTAAAACCTAAAAGCAAACTAAAATAAAATTCCATTTAAAGTGGAATTCACATGTAAAGAGAAAACAATAGCAACACCAAGGAACAGTCATCCAAGTCATTTATAAGCATAGTATTTTGACTGTATACCCCCAGTACTGGGTAACATTGAGGCAGAAGAAGATGCATACAGCCAATGAAATAGAACAGAGAACCCAGAAAAAAACCCACACCTTTATGGTCAATTGATATTTGACAAAGGAGGCAAGAGTATACAATGGAGTAAAGATGGTCTCTTAAATAAATGGTGGAAAAATTGGATGGGGACATGCAAAAAAATGAAGCTAGACTACCAACTTACACCATTCACAAAAACAAACTCAAAAGTGATATGAAAGTCATGAAACCATAAAAATCTTGAAAGAAAACACAGGCAGTAAAGTCTTCGATATCTCTTGCAGCAATATTTTTGCCCACTTATCTCCACAGGCAAGTGAAATAAAAAACAAAATAAACAAATGGGACTATATCAAACTAAAAAGCTTTTGCACAGCAAAAGACACCATGAACAAAATTAAAAGACAACCCACTCAATGGGAGAACATACTCGCTGATATGTCTGATAAGGGGTTAATAACCAAAATTTATAAAGAACTTCTAAAACTCAATGCCAGGAAGGTAAATAATCCAATTGAAAAATGGGCAAAGGACCTGAATAGACATTTCTCCAAAGATGACATACAGATGGCCAATAGGCATATGAAAACATGTTCAATGTCATTAATCATCAGAGAAATACAAATTAAAACCTCAATGAGATACCACCTCACAGCTGTCAGAATGGCGCTCATTAACAAACAACACATAATAAATACTGACAAGGGTATGGAAAAAAGGGGAACCCTCCTGCACTGCAGGTGGGAATGCAGACTTGTGAAGCCACTGTGGGAAACAGTATGGCATCTCCTCAAAAAATTAAAAATAGCCTGACCAGGCAGTGGCGCAGTGGATAGAGCGTCAGACTGGGATGCAGAGAACCCAGGTTCAAGACCCCAAGGTCACCAGCTTGAGTGCAGGCTCATCTGGTTTGAACAAAAGCTCACTAGCTTGGACCCAAGCTTGCTGGCTCGAGCAAGGGGTTACTCCATCTGCTGAAGGCCCGCAGTCAAAGCACATATGAGAAAGCAATCAATGAACAACTAAGGTATTGCAACGCACAATGAAAAACTAATGATTGATGCTTCTCATCTCTTCGTTCCTATCTGTCTGTTCCAGTCTATCCCTCTCTCTGACTCTGTCTCTGTAAAAAAAAAAAAAATTAAAAATAAAACTGCCTTTTTACCCAACTATACCACTTTTAGGAATATATTCTAAGAATCCCAAAACACTGATTTAAAAGAAGATATGCACCCCCATGTTTACTGCAGCATGGTTTACAAAGCCAAGATCTGGAAACAGTCCAAGTGTCCAACAGTGGATGAGTGGACTAAAAAGCTGTGGTACATATACACAATGGAATACTACTCAGCCGTAAAAAAGAATGAAATCTTACCTTCTGCGATGGCATGGATAGACCTGGAGACTATTATGCTAAGTGAAATAAGCCAGGCAGAGAGACAGACAAATATCATATGATCTCACTTATATGTGGAATCTAATGAAGATGGTGAACTGAGGAATGGAATAGAGGCAGAGGTGCAGTCATGGGGAGCAGAGGGACAGCTGTCAGAGGAAGGGAAGAGGGGATAAAATCAGAGAAGGTAAAGGGATTAGTGAAATTAATTATACATAACACATAAACAGATAACAGGACAGAAAATCCCAGAGCGAAGAGGAGAAAGAAGTCAGGGAGAGGGAGGCTAAGGGGGTGTAATGAGGAGCATGAAGTTGAGGGGTAAGGGTGTTATATTAGGTGGGGTACTTGAATCTATGTTAATACAATAAACTAAAATTTTTAATAAAAAAATTAAGGGAAAAAAAAAGAACTAAAGCAAATAAATACCAAGCCAAGCCTAAAAGAAAGGAATATTTCCATCAGCCAGAAATGAAGAAGAAACCTCAAACCAAAGTGGTTAGCTTGTGAGCAAGAGATCAGGTTTAACATTCACAAAGAAGCAGGAAGCTTAGTCTCAGAAAGCACAAACTAAGAGAATAGGAGTTGAACCCTCTCTCCACCCACAGAGCCAGGACTCCTGAAGGGCTACTCCTCAGTAAAGTGAGACTAGATAAGAGCTCCACTCATCAACTTAGAAAACATATAAGAAAGCTAGTCTGTATCCTGTATATGGGTAAAAGTCTCCCATTAGAGATCGCAAGCCCAAGGCCTATTCCATACATATATGTGGGGTTGGAATTCATACAACCCACATGGTGTGTGAATCTCCAGCCAAGAAATCAATATAAAATACATTCCATATAAGTGAAGCCCCTGGGGCTTCCAGCAAAAGCAAACACAAAACCAACTTGAAACAAGCCCTCTGAACCCCAAAACATGCAGAACATTCTAAAACTCACAAGCACACATATAAATAAACAAATTCTGGCTGAAAACGAGCTCATGATAAAAATTTACAAAATGCAGGAGAAAAGGAGTCACCGCAAGTAAGAGTAAGCAGTCATTGCCAACAGGAAGATCTGCGCGGTCAATAGTATAATGACCTAAGAGAGAATATTAAATAATTACGTTTCAAATGATAAAATAAAAGGACTTGAGACCCTAAGGATAAAAAAAAGACACAATGCAGAAAGAACAGGCAGATCTGAAACTGAACTTCTAGAAATGAAAATGTAAAATTTAACAGATGATAACGCAGATTAGAGATGGCTGATAAGAACATAGGTGTGAGGGAATTGTCCAAAATGCAGCAAGAGATAGAGATGGAAAATGTGAGAGAGATGTTAAGAGATGATAAGATTTAAAATACATCTATTGGAATTCCAGAAGGAGAGAAATTAAAGAATGAAGCAGAAGCAAACATCAAAATATAATGGCTGAGTAATTGTGAGAATTGATGAAAGAAATGGGTAAGTCAAGGTCTAGGCAGAAAACAGACAGCGTTCTCAGACTAGGTAATTGACAAAAGATTAATAAAGTGACTATTTACAAAGGTGATAATGGGGTTCAGGGAAATTAATAAGGGATAGAGAAACACCTGGGGCTAGTAAGATCAAGGAGTCTGAAAGGACAAGGAGTGGGAGAAGTTAGTGAAAGTCAGAGAAAGAGCTACAAAGGTGGTTGCCCAGAACAGGAGCTGTGCCTTCAGTGGAGGAATGCAGCCAACCCCCGGGAATTAGTAGGGAGAGAGCCTCAGGATAAACACAGTCAGTCACTCTACTCAACCCTTGCAGTTTCCTCTACAGCCTCTTCACTGATGGAAAACTCTACTGGAAGCTCAAGGGCAAGGAGAGATGCTATCCACCCGTTAGCCTTACCAGTGCAGGGCTTTCAAGTGAAGGAGTAGTAACAACTCCCCACTGCAGTCCCAGGTACTTGATCAGTTTTTCTAAACCCTGCGCCACCTTGGTAAATAGTTCTAGGCAGTGAAAGAGGCAGTCCAGAAGCTGACAGCCGTCACTAATATAAGAGAGAGAGTGAGAGAGAGACAGAGTATGTTATAAGTGGAGATGTTGGAGGGGAGAAAAAGACAGAGAGACAGACTAAAATATACAAAATGATGCCATTTTAGTGATTTGGGTTGTTGTTGTTTTGATTTTACTGACTACATTTTCTAATTCTTCTACAGTGAACATGCAGTACAATGATGCAAAAGATCAATTTTTTAATAACACTAAGTCTATAAAAAATATAGATTCTTAAATCAATTCATTCCCCACTAGACTGACATCATCCCTAACCCAGACACCCTACCTGATATCAGAGGTGGAGACACAAACCATAATAATGTTGCTGGATTAAAAAAAAAAAAAAAAGGAAGATAAAAGAGGGAGGATTAAAACCAAGTATTGAACAATGGTTTCTAAGTAGTGAACTTTCATAGATGGGGTTATGCAGGGTGTGGCAAAGTAGGTTTACAGTTGCGCATACACGAAACGAGAGTCTATCCTTGTATTATTATTTATTAATTATTGTATTATTCTCTAAATGAACAACTGTAAACCAACTTTTGCCCAACCCTGTATGTAGTCTTGGTTAAGCTCAGTAAAACATAATCTCCAAAACAGAGCATGTCCAGGTTGAAAGCTAATATCCAGGCCTCTGAAAGGCAACAAGAAGTTCTATGAAACCTAAGTTGTATCTTAGGTTTTATATATATATGAATAAATTTTGTATTTCAGGAGACAATGATATTGTATATTTATCTAGAATGCTTCAAGAAAGAGAAAGCTGAGCCTTTTCCTTGGCCAAAATCAAAGTGTGAAGTTATATGTATGCATGCTTGCTAAATATTTTATTAATCTAGCTAATAGAGCTGTTTAGCTCATCATTGTTTGAAACTCAAATATTCAGGTGCTGAGGTTTGGGTGGAAATCTGGCTTTTAGTGGACTAGCAGACAGGTGCTCATTTCATCTACTCTGAATGTTGCTCCTACCTGGAAGGGGACACATCTGTGTCTGACTGCAGTATAGTAAACAGGCTGGATTCAGGAGCAAGAGTGCCATCTGCTGCAATGCCATTCAAATCTAACAGTGCACTGTGTGCTTTTCCCTGAAGGCTTCCCACTTGATTGTTCTAGCTCAGACTGGCTTGTGAGACTTAACAAGATTTCAGCTGGAGGTTGGAGGAAAAGGAACCTATGGCCAAAGATCAACACTTAACTATATTAAAAACCCCAAGTCTTTGAGGAGAACTATTTGTAATGAACATTGTAATACTCTTAGGCAAGGATAATGATTGATGAAAGTCATTTTACTAGGCAGTCAGACACAACTGTCAATTTCTTAGAGTTTATATGAAAAATGGCATCATCAGCCCAATTTTCTGATGAGCAGTAGAGAGGATATAAAAACCAGTAGAGCCAGCTAAAGCCTTTTGGTCCTTAACAGGAGTTGCTACTTCCTGATACCCCTACCAACACTGCTGGATATAATACCCAAGTCCTATTTTCATCTTTTATCTGAGATGGAAACTCATGATCAGGTGAAGGAGAAAGGAGCAGGCATTGCAACTACAACTATGGTGATCCTATATTCTGCAAAAGCTCAAGTACTGCTTAAACTCAGAGAGCAGGCAAGCAATGGGCCTTGGTAGGTCAAGCAGGATCACTGAAGGTTCCACCAGTTGTTGACAGAATGCTCACAAAGGAGCAGCAGTCAGTCTCCTATAAGATTAAATATAAATGTAGCTGTCTTTGAGCTGCCACTCAAATCATGATTGGCATGCAAATGCTCCTTCCACCTCTAAAATTTTATGGCAACTTATACCCCCACTAAACTATCCAAACTTGAGTCCCCTGCAATCCAATTGAAACAACAATGAGATATAACCTCACACCTGTTAGGATGCCTATGAAAGAGAAAGAAAGAAGAAAGAAAGAAAGAAAGAAAGAAAGAAAGAAAGAAAGAAAGAAAGAAAGAAAGAAAGAAGGAAGGAAGGAAGGAAGGAAGGAAGGAAGGAAGGAAGGAAGGAAGGAAGGAAGGAAGGAAGGAAGGAAGGAAGGAAGGAAGGAAGGAAAGAAAGAAAAGAGGGAGGGAGGGAGAGAGGGAGGGAGGGAGGGAGGGAGGAAAGACATGGAATAACAAATGCTGGCAAGAATGTGGAGAAAGGGAAACCTTGTGCACTGTTGGGGGAATGTAAATTTGTACAGCCACTGTGGAAAACAATATAGTTTCCTGAAAAAGTAGGGTCCCAGATCCATTAGTTCAGTCAGTTAGAGTGTCATCCCAAAACAGGGTGCAGGTTCAATCCCCAGTCAGTACATATATGGAAATCTACCAATGAATGCACAACTAAGAAGAACAACACATGAACTCTTCTCTCTCTGTGTCTCTTTCCCTCCATCCATCCCCCTTTCTCTCTCTGTCTAAAATCAATAAATAAAAATAAAAACAGAACTACCATATGATCTAGCATATCTGAAGGAAATGAAATCACTATATCAAAGAGATACCTTCACTCCCATGTTCATTACAGCACTGTTCACAATAGCCAAGATATGAAAACAACCTAAGTATCCATTGATGGATGAGTGGGTTTTTAAAATGTGATATATATACACAGTAAAATATCATTCAGTCTTTTGTGTCTATGTGTGTTGGCTGTTACCATTTTTTTAATTTGACAATCTAAGGGAAAAGCGATCAGTACCCCTAACTAAATAGTTAGGTATTGCCTACTTTTTTAATTAAATTTTTAATTTATTGTATTAACATGGATTCAAGTATCCCAGTCAGTATAACACTCTCAACATCCCACAACATGCCCCCCATTACACTTCTTTTGCTCACTCTCTCCCCCACCCTCTGGGATTTGCTGTCCTGTTATCTGTATCTATGTGTTATGTATATGTAATCTCACTAATCACTTCACCTTCTCTGATCCCATCCCCTCATCCCTCTTCCCTCTGACAGCTGTCCCTCTGTTCCCTGTGACCCTACCTCTGCTTCCAGTCTGTTCCTCAGTTTACTTTGTTCATTAGATACCTCATATAAGTGAGATGGATTATACCACATATAATATTTGTCTTGCTCTGCCTGGCTTATTTCACTTAGCATAATAATCTCCAGGTCTATCCATGGTGCTTTAAAAGCTAAGACTTCCTTTCTTTTCATGGCCCCATAGTATTCCATTGTATATATGTAGTACAGCTTTTTTTTTTCACTCATCCACTTTGGACACTTGGGTTATTTCCAGATCTTGGCTATTGTAAACAATGCTGCAATAAACATGGGGGTACATATCTTTTGAATCAATGTTTTGGGATACTTAGGATATATTTCTAAAAGTGGGATAGATGGATCAAAAGGCAATTCCATTTTTATTTCCCTTAGGAAAAGTCATACTGTTTTCCACAGTGGCTGCACAAGTCTGCATTCCCACCAGCAGTGCAGGAGGATTCCCTTTTCTCCACACCTTTGCCAGCACTTGTTTTGTGTTGATTTGTTAATGAGCATCATACTGACAGGTGTGAGGTGGTATCTCATTGTGGTTTTAATTTGCATTTCTCTGATGATTAGTGACATTAAACAATTTTAATTTGCATTTTCTCTGATGATTATGCATATTGGCCACCTGTATGTCTTCTTTGGAGAGGTGTCTATTCAGGTCCTTTGCCCATTTATTTTTAATTTTTTTGTTAATTTTAATTTATTGTGTTAACATGAATTCAAGTGTCTCACTCGATATAACTCCCTCATTCCCACCCCCTTGTCTCTCATTGCCCCCACCTCCCCTTCCCTTTGGGATTTGTTGTCCTGTTATCTATATCTATGTGTTATGTATATATAATTTCACTAATCTCTTCACCTTCTCTGATCCCATCCCTTCACCCCCCCTTCCCTCTGACAGCTATCCCTTTGCTCCCTGTGACCCTGCCTCTGCCTCTATTCCATTCCTCAGTTTACTTTGTTCATTAGATTCCACCTATAAATGAGATCATATATTTGTCTTTCTCTGCCTGGTTTATTTCACTTAGCATAATAATATCTAAGTCTAGCCATGCCATTGCAAAAGGTAAGATTTCCTTCTTTTTCATGGCCACATAGTATTCCATTGTATATATGTACCACAGCTTCTTAATCCACTCATCCACTTATGAACACTTGGGCTGTTTCCAGATCCTGGCTATTGTAAACAATGCAGCAATAAACACGGGAGTGCATTTCTTCTTTTGATTCAATAATTTGGGATTCTTAGAATATATTCCTAAAAGTGGGATAGTTGGATCAAAAGGCAGTTCCATTTTTAATTGTTTGAGAAAACTCCATACTGTTTTTTCACAGTGGCTGCAAAAGTCTGCATTCCCACCTGCAGTGCAGGAGGGTTCCCTTTTCTCCACACCCTCATCAGCACTTACTGTGTGTTGATTTGTTAATGAGCGCCATTCTGACAGGTGTGAGATGGTATCTTATTGTGGTTTTAATTTGCATTTCTCTGATGATTAATGACATTGAACATTTTTTTATATGCCTATTGGCCATCTGTATGTCCTCCTTGGAGAAGTATCTATTCAGGTCCTTTGCCCATTTTTTAATTGAATTGTTTACTTTCCTGGCGTTGAGTTTTAGAAGTTCTTTATAAATTTTGGTTATTAACCCCTTATCAGACATATCAGCAAATATGTTCTCCCATTGAGTGAGTTGTCTTTTAATTTTGTTCATGGTGTCTTTTGCTGTGCAAAAGCTTTTTAATTTGATATAGTCCCATTTATTTATTTTGTCCTTTATTTCACTTGCCTGGGGAGATATGTGGAAAAAATATTGCTACAAAAGATATCAGAGAGTTTACTGCCTATGTTTTCTTCTAAGATTTTATGGTTTCACGACTTACATATACATCTTTTATTCATTTTAAGTTTGTTTTTGTGAATGGTAATAGTTAGTAGTCCACTTTCATTTTTTTTGCATGTAACTGTCCAATTTTCCCAATACCATTATTAAAGAGACTGTCTTTATTCCATTGTATATTGTTGCCTCCTTTGTCAAATATCAACTGACCATAAACACGAGTTTATTTCTGAGTTCTCTGTTCTGTTCCATTGATATGTATGCCTGTTATTATCCCAGAACCAAACTGTTTTCATTACAATGACTTTTTAATATAACTTGATATCAGGAAGTGTGATACTTCCCACTTTGTTCTTCATTTTCAAAATTGCTGAGATTATTTGGGGGTTCTTTTTTTTTTTTTTGATTCCATATAAATTGTTGGAATATTTGTTCTAGATCTGTGAAGTATGCTATTGGCATTTTAACAAAAATTGTATTGAATCTATAGATGACTTTGGGTAGTATGGACATTTTAATGACATTAATTCCTCCTATTCATGAACATAGTATATGCTTCCACTTGTTTGTATCATCCTCGATTTCTTTTTTCAATATCTTATAATTTTCCAAGTATAAGTCTTTTACCTCCTTGGTTAAATTTATTCCTAGGTACTTAATTCTTTTGTTGCAATAGTGAAGAGAATTGTTTACTTAATTTCTCTTTCTGACAGTTTATTGTTTGTGATTAAAAAGCCACTAATTTCTGAAATTTAATTTTGTATCCTACCACCTTGTCAAATTTATTTATGAGGTCTAGTAGTTTTTTGACTGAGACTTTAGGGTTTTCTATATACAGTATCATGTCATCAACAAATAATGACAGTTTTATTTATACTTTTCCAAGTTGGATATCTTTTATTTCTTCTTTTTGTTTGATTGCTGTGGCTAGGACTTCCAGAATTATGTTGAATAAGAGTGTTGAAAGGGGGTACCCCTGTATTGTTCCTGATTTTAATTTTTGCCCATTGAGAATAATTCTGGCTGTCAGTGTGTCATATATGGCCTTTATTGTTTTGAGATTTGTTCCCTGCATTTCTACTTTGCTGAGAGTTTTGGTGATAAATGGTGCTGGATTTTATCAAATGCTTTTTCTGCATCTCTTGATATGATCATGTGATTACTTTCCTTCATTTTGTTTATGTGATGAATCATGTTTATTGATTTGTGAATAATTGTATCTGCCTTGCCTCCCCAGAATAAATCCCACTTGATCATGATGTATGATCTTTTTAATGTATTACTGGATCCAGTTTGCTAACATTTTGTTGAGAATTTTAGCATCTGTGTTCATCAGGCATATTGGCCTATAGTTTTTCTTCTTTGTACTGTCTTTACCTGGTTTTGAAATGAGAATAATGCTTGCCTCATAAAATAAGCTTGGAAGCCTTCCCTTCTCTTGATTTTTTTGGAATAGCTTGAGAAAGGTAGGTGTTAGTTCTTCTTTAAACGTTCATAAAATTCACCTGTGAAGCCATTTGGTCCTGAACATTTTTTTTTCTGGAAGTTTTTTAATAACTTTCAATATCATTTGTTGTAATCCATCTGCTTAGGTTTTTGATTCTTCCAGATTCAGTTTTGACAGATTGTACATTTCTAGGAATGTATCTATTGTATATCTATTGTATCTATTGCCTCAGTTATCCAATTTTTGGCATATAGATCTATTGTATATTCTTACAATACTTTGTATTTCTGTGACATTGGTTGTTACTTCTCCACTTGCATTTCTAATTTTATTTATTTGGGTCCTCTCTCTTTTTTCTTTCTTTTTTTAAGTGAGAGGTGGGGAAGCAGAGAGACAGATTCCCACATGTGCCCTGACTGGGATCCATCTGGCAGGCCCCTTACTGGGCAAAGTTCTACCGATCTGGGGCCACTGCTCCATTGCTCAGCAACCGAGCTATTTTAGTGCCTGAGACAAGGCCATGGAACCATCCTCAGCACCCAGGGCCAACTTGCTGAAAACATTCAAGTAATGGCTGTGGGAGGAGGAGGGGGGGGAGAGAGAGAGAGAGAGAGAGAGAGAAAGAGAGAGAGAAAGAGAGAGAGAAAGAGAGAAAAGGGAGGAGGGGTGGAGAAGCAGATAGTCACTTCTCTTGTGAGCCCTCACTGGGAATCAAACCTGGAACTTCCACATACTGGGCCAACGTTCTATCAATGAGCCAACAGTCCAGGGCCTCTTTTTGTCTTGATGAGTCTCATTAAAGGTTTGTCAATCTTGTTTACTTTTTCACAGAACCAGCTCTTGGTTTCATTAACCTTTTGTATTTTTTTAGCCTCTATGTCATTTATTTCCATGCTATTCTTTATTATTACCTTTCTTCCACTTCCTCTGAGCTTTATTTGTTTTCTTTTTCTAGTTCTTTTAGGTGTAGGGTTAGGTTGCTTATTTGAGCTCTTTCTTGCTTCTTAAGGTATTCCAGTAATGATATGAATTTCCCTCTCAGAACTGTTTTTGCTGTGTCCTATAGATTTGGTGATGTATGTTCATTTTCATTTGTTTCAAAAAAAATGTTTTATTTCCTCCTTCATCTCATTGATAACCCTTTCATTATTTAGCCTCCATGTGTTTGAATGTTTTTCAGTTTTTCTATTGTAGTTGATTTCCTGTTTCATGCCATTGTGATCAGAGAAGATGCTTGATATGGTTTCAATATTCTTAAATTTATTGAGACTTATTTTATGTCCTACCTAACATGTGGTATAGCCTAGAAAATGTACCATAAGCATTTGAAAAGACTATATATTCTGTTGCTTTGGGGTGAAATGTTCTGAAAATATCTATTAAGTACTGTTGCTCTAGTGTTTAATTTAAGTCCACTGTTTCTTTGTTGGTTTTCTGCCTGGAGGATTTATCCATTGATGTGAATGGGGTATTAAAATCTCCTTATACTGCCCTGGCCAGTTGGCTCAGTGGTAAAGCATCGGCCTGGCATGCAGAAGTCCCAGGTTCGATTCCCAGCCAGGGCACACAGGAGAAGCACCCATCTGCTTCTCCACCCCTCCCCCTCTCCTTCCTCTCTGTCTCTCTCTTCCCCTCCTGCAGCCAAGGCTCCATTGGAGCAAAGATAGCCCGGGCACTGGGGATGGCTCCTTGGCCTCTGTCCCAGGTGCTAGAGTGGCTCTGGTTGCAATAAAGCGACGCCCCGGAGGGGCAGAGTATCGCCCCCTGGTGGGTAGAGCATCGCCCCCTGGTGGGCAGAGCGATGCCCCTGGTGGGCGTGCCGGGTGGATCCTGGTCGGGCGCATGCGGGAGTCTGTCTGACTGTCTCTCCCCATTTCCAGCTTCAGAAAAAAAAAATCTTCTTATACTTATTATACTATTACTGTCAATCTTGCCCCTTATGTCCATCAAAGTCTGTTTTATCTATTTAGATGCTCCTATGTTGGGGGCATAAATATTTACAGTGGTTATATCCTCTTCTTAGATTGCTCCTTTTATCATTATATAGTGATCTTCTCTGTCCCATACTGTAGTCTTTGTTTTTTTGTTTGTTTGTTTGTTTTTGTGACAGAGATAGAGAGAAAAACAAAGAGAGGGATAGATAGGGGCAGACAGACAGACAGGAAGGGAGAGAGATAAGAAGCATCAATTTTTTGTTGTGGCACGTTAGTTGTTCACTGATTGCTTTCTCATATGTGCCTCGACTGGGGGGATAGAGCAGACCAAGTGACCCCTTGCTCGAGCCAGTGACCTTGGGCTCAAGCTAGCGAGCCTTGCTTAAACCAGAGGAGCCTGCACTCAAGCAGGCGACCTTGGGGTTTTGAACCCGTGTACTCCGCATCCCAGTCCAACACTCTATCCACTGCACCACTCTATCCATTGTGCCACCACCTAGTCAGGCTGTAGCCTTTGTTTTAAAGGAAATTTTGTCAGATATAAGTATTGCTACTCTAGCTTATTTTTTTATTTTCATTTTTTTTCCATCCCTCCACTTTCAATCTATGTGCATCTTTTGTTCTGAAGTAGGTCTCTTGTAGACAGCATATATATGGGTCTTGTTTTCTTATCCATACAGGTACCCTATGTCTTTTTTTTCTATTTTTGTGACAGAGACAGAGTCAGAGAGAGAGAGAGATACATAGGGACAGATAAGCAGGAATGGAGAGAAATGGGAAGCATCAATTCTTCTTTGCAGCTCCTTTTAGTTGTTCATTGACTGCTTTCTCATATATGCCTTGACTATGGGGCTTCAGCAGAGCAACTAACTCCTTGCTCAAGCCAGTGACCTTGGGCTCAAGCCAGCAACCATGGGGTCATTTCTATGATCTCACACTCAAGCCAGTGACCCTGTGCTCAAGTTGGTGAGCCTGCACTCAAGCCAGCAACCTTGGGGTTTCAAACCTGGGTTCTCTGTGTCCCAGTCCAATGTTCCCAGCCCATTGTTCCACTGCCTGGTCAGGCACCCTATGTCTTTTGATTGGAACATTTACTCTATATTTCAGTTTATTATTGATATATACTTATTTACTGCCATTTTATTCTTTAAACCTACAATCCTCTTTCTCTCAATTTCTTTTTTCCTTTGCTCTTTCTATAGCAGGTCCTTTAACATTTCTTGTACTACTGGTTTGGTTGTAATGAATGCCATGAGCCTTTTTTTTTTTTTTTTTTGTCTGAGAAGCTCTTTATTTCTTCTTCAATTTAAAATGATAGCTTTACTGGATAGAGTAGTCTTGGTTCTCATTTTGCATCATTTTAAATACTTCTTGCCAAACCCTTCTGGCCTCAAGTGTTTCTGTTAAGAAATCAGATGTCATCCTTATGGGAGCTCCTCTGTGGGTAATTTACTGTTTTTCTCTTGCAGCTTTTAGTATTCTTTCTTTGTCTCTTAACTTTGGCATTTTAATTATAATGTGTCTTGGTGTGGGCCTCCTTGCATTCATCTTTATGGGACTCTCTGTGCTTCTTAAACTTGTGTGACTTTTTCCTTCATCAATTTAGGGAAATTTTCAGCTATGATTTCTTCAAATGAGTTCTCTATCCCTTGTTCATTCTTTTCCATTTGCATGTAACCCCTATAATGCAGACATTGTTTCTTTTCATGTTGTCACAGAGGTCTCTTAGATTTTCCTTAGAGTCTTTTTGAGTCTCTTTTATTTTTTTCTCCTCTGCTTCTTTTTTTTTTTTTCTTTCAGCCAAAAGTTTTTTTTTTATTGATATAAAATCTCCATACATAAGAGGACTTTAGATTAGTATCATCCCAGAAGAATTCACTGTTAAACTACTGCTCACCTTTTAGTTTCTTTTTTGACCATTAACTGTTCCTTTGTCTTGTAGTAGTTTCACAATTTACTATTCTTTGTACAATTAGCATTAAAGCTTCTCAACAACAACTACTTTTATTTTCATTTGTTTTATTAGAACACCCTTGTATGTATGAGATGTCCACATTAATCAATTCCTGTTGCTAATCTGTTTTTACTTCAGGGTCCCCAAACCCTACTTAGAAGGATAGAAGGCCAAATTACTTTTCTTACCCTACACACTCAAATTTAAATGCTCTAAATAGCAAGATAGAAAAAAGTAAATATAAGAGTGAATAAGCAGTATCTACAACTAACTGAGAGCAGAGGTCCTGGCAACAAAACCTTCAAATTAAAATAATAATATTAATAAGCACTGTAATAACCAATCAAAACAAAACAGGGAATTGATTTAGCCCATGAACCACCTAAACATTAGTGTTAGTTAGTTCTTGCATCAAATTATTTGTTTTTTTACCTTTCTCTTTCTTTTTTTTTTTTTATAATAAATTTTTATTAATGGTAATGGGATGACATTAATAAATCAGGGTACATATATTCAAAGAAAACATGTCTAGGTTATTTTGTCATTAAATTATGTTGCAAACCCCTCGCCCAAAGTCAGATTGTCCTCCGTCACCCTCTATCTAGTTCTCTGTGCCCCTCCCCCTCCCCCTAACTCTCTCCCTCCCTCCCTCCCATGTCCTCCCTCCCCCCCCCACCCTTGGTAACCACCACACTCTTGTCCATGTCTCTTAGTCTCATTTTTATGTTCCACCAATATATGGAATCATGTAGTTCTTGTTTTTTCCTGATTTGCTTATTTCACTCCTTATAATGTTATCAAGATCCCACCATTTTGCTGTAAATGATCTGATGTCATCATTTCTTATGGCTGAGTAGTATTCCATAGTGTATATGTGCCACATCTTCTTTATCCAGTCTTCTATTGAAGGGCTTTTTGGTTGTTTCCATGTCTTGGCCACTGTGAACAGTGCTGCAATGAACATGGGGCTACATGTGTCTTCACGTATCAATGTTTCTGAGGTTTTGGGGTATATACCCAGTAGAGGGATTGCTGGGTCATAAGGTAGTTCTATTTTCAGTTTTTTGAGGAACCACCATACTTTCCTCCATAATGGTTGTACTACTTTACATTCCCACCAACAGTGAATGAGGGTTCCTTTTTCTCCACAGCCTCTCCAACATTTGCTATTACCCGTCTTGTTGATAATAGCTAATCTAACAGGAGTGAGGTGGTATCTCATTGTAGTTTTGATTTGCATTTCTCTAATAACTAATGAAGCTGAGCATCTTTTCATATATCTGTTGGCCATTTGTATCTCTTCCTGGGAGAAGTGTCTGTTCATGTCCTCTTCCCATTTTTTTATTGGATTGCTTGTTTGTTTGTTGTTGAGTTTTATGAGTTCTTTGTAAATTTTGGATATTAGGCCCTTATCTGAGCTGTTGTTTGAAAATATCAGTTCCCATATAGTTGGCTGTCTGTTTATTTTGATATCAGTTTCTCTTGCTGAGCAAAAACTTTTAA
Source organism: Saccopteryx bilineata (assembly GCF_036850765.1). Classification (NCBI taxonomy): domain Eukaryota; kingdom Metazoa; phylum Chordata; class Mammalia; order Chiroptera; family Emballonuridae; genus Saccopteryx; species Saccopteryx bilineata. Next base: position 75,297,625 of record NC_089493.1, read on the forward strand.
TTCTGATGTAGTCCCATTCATTTATCTTTGCCTTCACTTCTCTTGCCATTGGAGTCAAGTTCATAAAATGTTCTTTAAAACCCAGGTCCATGATTTTAGTACCTATGTCTTCTTCTATGTACTTTATTGTTTCAGGTCTTATATTTAGGTCTTTGATCCATTTTGAATTAATTTTAGTACACGGGGACAGGCTGTAGTCGAGTTTCATTCTTTTGCATGTGGCTTTCCAGTTTTCCCAACACCATTTGTTGAAGAGGCTTTCTTTTCTCCATTGTGTGTTGTTGGCCCCTTTATCAAAGATTATTTGACCATATATATGTGGTTTTATTTCTGGGCTTTCTATTCTGTTCCATTGGTCTGAGTGTCTATTTTTTTGCGAATACCATGCTGTTTTGATTATCGTGGCCCTATAATATAGTTTAAAGTCAGGTATTGTAATGCCCCCAGCTTCATTCTTTTTCCTTAGGATTGTTTTGGCTATTCGGGGTTTTTTATAGTTCCATATAAATCTGATGATTTTTTGTTCCATTTCTTTAAAAAATCTCATAGGGATTTTGATAGGAATTGCATTAAATTTGTATATTGCTTTGGGTAATATGGCCATTTTGATAATATTTATTCTTCCTATCCAAGAACAAGGAATATTTTTCCATCTCATTGTATCTTTTTCGATTTCCCTTAACAATGCTTTGTAATTTTCATTATATAGGTCCTTTACGTTCTTTGTTATGTTTATTCCTAAGTATTTTATTTTTTTTTGTTGCAATCATGAAGGGGATTATTTTTTTGAGTTCGTTTTCTAATATTTCATTGTTGGCACATAGAAAGGCTATGGACTTTTGTATGTTAATTTTGTATCCTGCAACCTTACTGTATTGGTTTATTGTTTCTAATAATCTTTTTGTGGAGTCCTTCGGGTTTTCGATGTATAGGATCATATCATCAGCAAAAAGTGATAGCTTTACTTCTTCTTTTCCGATATGGATGCCTTTTATTTCTTTGTCTTGTCTGATTGCTCTGGCCAGAACTTCTAGCACCACGTTAAATAAAAGTGGAGAGAGTGGACAACCCTGTCTTGTTCCTGATTTAAGGTAGAAAGTCCTCAGTTTTATGCTGTTTAATAGGATGTTGGCTGATGGTTTATCATATATGGCCTTTATCATGTTGAGATATTTTCCTTCTATACCCATTTTGTTGAGAGTCTTAAACATAAAATTGTGTTGTATTTTATCAAAAGCCTTTTCTGCATCTATTGATAAGATCATGTGGTTTTTGTTCTTTGTTTTGTTGATATGGTGTATTATGTTAACCGTTTTGCGTATGTTGAACCATCCTTGAGATTCTTGGATGAATCCCACTTGATCATGATGTATTATTTTTTTAATATGTTGTTGTATTCGGTTTGCCAGTATTTTGTTTAGTATTTTAGCATCTGTATTCATTAGAGATATTGGTCTGTAGTTTTCTTTCTTTGTGCCATCCTTGCCAGGTTTTGGTATGAGGGTTATGTTGGCCTCATAAAATGTGTTTGGAAGTATTGCTTCTTCTTCAATTTTTTGGAAGACTTTGAGTAGAATAGGAACCAAGTCTTCTTTGAATGTTTGATAGAATTCACTAGTATAACCGTCTGGGCCTGGACTTTTATTTTTGGGGAGATTTTTAATAGTTTTTTCTATTTCCTCCCTGCTGATTGGTCTGTTTAGGCTTTCTGCTTCTTCATGACTCAGTCTAGGAAGGTTGTATTGTTCTAGGAATTTATCCATTTCTTCTAGATTGTTGTATTTGGTGGCATATAATTTTTCATAGTATTCTACAATAATTCTTTGTATATCTATGATGTCTGTGGTGATCTCTCCTCTTTCATTTTGGATTTTATTTATTTGAGTCCTGTGTCTTTTTTCCTTGGTGAGTCTTGCCAAGGGTTTGTCAATTTTGTTGATCTTTTCAAAGAACCAGCTCCTTGTTTTATTGATTTTTTCCATAGTTTTTCTGTTCTCTATTTCATTTATTTCTGCTCTGATTTTTATTATCTCCTTTCTTCGGCTGGTTTTGGGTTGTCTTTGTTCTTCTTTTTCTAGTTCCTTAAGGTGTGAAGTTAAGTGGTTTACTTCGGCTCTCTCTTGTTTGTTCATATAGGCCTGAAGTGATATGAACTTTCCTCTTATTACTGCTTTTGCTGCATCCCAGAGATTCTGATATGTCGTATTTTCATTTTCATTTGTCTGTATATATCTTTTGATTTCTGCGCTTATTTCTTCTTTGACCCATTCATTTTTTAGAAGTATGTTGTTTAGTTTCCACATTTTTGTGGGTTTTTCCCCCTCTTTTTTGCAGTTGAATTCTAGTTTCAAGGCTTTATGATCAGAAAATATGCTTGGTACAATTTCAATTTTTCTAAATTTGCTGATATTGTCTTTGTGGCCCAACATATGGTCAATTCTTGAGAATGTTCCATGTACACTAGAAAAAAATGTATACTCTGTCGCTTTGGGATGAAGTGTCCTGTAGATGTCTATCATATCCAGGTGTTCTAGTATTTCGTTTAAGGCCACTATATCTTTATTGATTCTCTGTTTGGATGACCGATCTAGAGCCGTCAGCGGTGTATTGAGGTCTCCAAGTATGATTGTATTTTTGTTAGTTTTTGTTTTAAGGTCAATAAGTAGCTGTCTTATATATTTTGGTGCTCCTTGGTTTGGTGCATATATATTAAGGATTGTTATGTCTTCTTGATTCAACTTCCCCTTAATCATTATGAAATGACCATTTTTGTCTCTGAGTACTTTTTCTGTCTTGTAGTCAGCATTATTAGATATGAGTATTGCTACGCCTGCTTTTTTTTGGGTGTTGTTTGCTTGGAGTATTGTTTTCCAGCCTTTCACTTTGAATTTGTTTTTATCCTTGTTGCTTAGATGTGTTTCTTGTAGGCAGCATATAGTTGGATTTTCTTTTTTGATCCATTCTGCTACTCTGTGTCTTTTTATTGGTAAGTTTAATCCATTTACATTTAGTGTAATTATTGACACTTGTGGGTTCCCTACTGCCATTTTATAAATTGCTTTCTGTTAGTTTTGTATCTAGTTTGATTCTTCTCTTTTGTTTTTCTATCATTTGTTTTTGTTTGTTTGTGTTCCATACTTCTTTTCTCTGTTGCTACCTTTTTTAAGTCAAGTGTTTTTGTGGTGGTTTTTTTAAGGGTGGTTACCATTACGTAATGGAAAGGGTACCTACCATATTCATTGTAGTACCCTATCTTATAAGTATTTCTGCACTTCATCATCCTTTGCTACTGTTAATCTCCATCCTCTCCCCCCTTTTTTTCCTTTGTTGTCACAGTTTAAGTTTGGTTTTATTGTGTTCTTGGTGGAGCTGTTACTTGTGGTGTTGTTTTCTTTTGTTCTTTGAATCTGGTTGGAAAACCCCCTTTAATATTTCCTGGAGTGGGGGCTTTCTGTTGATAAATTCTCTCATCTTTTCTGTATTTGTGAATGTTTTTATATCTCCTTCATACTTGAAGGATAGCTTTGATGGGTATAGTATTCTTGGCTGAAAGTTCCTCTCTTTCAGGGCTTTAAATATTGGGGTCCACTCTCTTCTAGCTTGTAGAGTTTCTGCTGAGAAATCTGATGATAATCTAATAGGCCTTCCTTTATATGTTGTACTCTTCTTTTCCCTGGCTGCCTTGAGAATTTTTTCTTTGTCATTGGTTTGTGTTATCTTCATTATGATGTGCCTTGGAGTGGGTTTGTTGGGGTTAAGAAAACTTGGTGTTCTGTTTGCTTCTTGAATTTGAGGCTTTAGTTCCTTCCACAGGCTTGGGAAGTTCTCGTCTGTTATTTGTTTGAGTATATTCTCCATTCCATTTTCTTTCTCTTCTCCCTCTGATATACCTATTATTCTTATGTTATTCTTTCTGATGGAGTCAGACAATTCCTGTAGGGCTTTCTCGTTTTTTATTATTTTTGAGTCTCTTTCTTCTTCTCTCTGTTGTGCCTCAAGTTGTTTGTCTTCTATTTCACTAATCCTATCTTCAATCTGGGCTGTTCTGTTAGCTAAGCTTGTTACCTCGTTTTTCAGCTCGTGAATTGAGTTTTTCATTTCTGTTTGATTTGTTTTTATAGTTTCAATTTCCTTGGTAATATATTCTTTGTGTTCATTGAGTTGTTTTCTGATCTCCCTATATTGCCTTTCTGTGTTTTCTTGTATATCTCTGAGTATTTTTAAGATTTCTATTTTAAATTCTCTGTCATTTAGCTCCAAGGCTTCCAATATGTTAAGTCTTTTCTCCATAGATTTTTCCACATCTATTTGTGTTACCTCTCTTTCTTTTGTATCCATAATATTCTATTTCCTCTTTCTTATCGGCATCTGAGGGTGGTCTTATTGATAGCACTAATTAGAATTAATAAAGAGTAAAAAGTAAAAAAAAAAAAAAAAAAAAGGTAAAACACCCCACAAAAAAAACAGTAATAATTTATTATTTCCCCCTTTTTTTCTCTCTTCTCTTTCCCTCCTCTCCCCTCCTCAGGGAAATATCGTGCCTATAATGATGGAGGGCCTGATTTGGGGTGAAGAGTTCAAGGGGCAAAAAAAAGGGAGTAGGGACCTACTAAATGCAAAAAAAAAAAAAAAAAGGAAGAAAATCTTAGACAAGCATAAGATGATTTGCTTGTATGTGATGAACAACTAAGAGATATAATGAGAGGGATAAGAGGGAACCAGAAAAAAGGACCAAAAAAGAATAATAAAGAAGAAAAAATAAAAATAATAAGTAAAAATCTGTTGTATTAAGTGGAGCGAAGACTAAATACAATGGAGACCTTGGGTTGGGAGGACCCAAAATGCCACAAAAATAAACAAACAAGAAAAAAAAATAAAAACAAAAGCAAAAAAGAGAAATAAAGCCAAAAAAAAAGCCTTGAGTCCCAAATTAACTAATTTGTTCGTGATTGAGGATTATATGGGAGGAAAGTAAAATGAGAAAAGAAAAAAATGAATAGAAAGGAAAAAATAAGAAAAAGAGAAAAACGAAGGAAGAAATAAAATAGGAAGAGAAAAAAACAAAATAAAGCAAGACAAAAAAAAAAAAAAAGAGGAGGGAGTGAGAGTTAAGCGTTTTGGAGTATAACCTTAAAGGAGGGTGAGGATGAAGAAGAGAAATAAAATGCAACACTCATGGGTAGTGTAGTTCAAGAAAGGGGAAGCATAAGATGGGCAGAGAATAGAAGGGCCGAGGTGGAGGAAATAAAGGCAAAAAGATAGAAGAAACAAACAACAAAAAAAAAAAATTAGTGGATCAAGTTGTAAAGTCTGTGGATTTTTCTTGATTTTGAGAGGTTAACTTCTTCCTTTTTCTTTTCACTCCCTCTTCCTGGTCGGTGACTCTGTACCCCAGGCTCTGCCCCTGTGTCACACTTAGGTAGGGATTTGCAGTTGATGGGATTCTATGGCAATGTCATATAATTGGCTTTAGTCTTGCTGGAGGTCAAGGCTTGTTGGCGTTTGCAGGGTCCAACGATGAGAGAGTTTGCTTTCCTGGATTCTCTCTCCTAGTCCCCCCTTTCTGAATTAGCAGCCTGGTGATCCAGCTATAAGGCTGCAACTGCTTCTGCCTGGGGAGTAAGAGGCTCAAAGAGCTGGGAAATCCCCACTCTATCCCCACTCAGTGCAAGGCTTTGGGAAAGGCTCTGACAGTCAGGGCCTCCAGTGTAATCAGGTGGGGGTGGGAGTCAATTGTTGTCAAGGTGACTGTTCAGCGCCTATCATTTAGTTGGACCTCTCAACCCAGGCTTTCCACACTTTGTAGCCTGTTTTTGCAGGGAAGAAGAGGCACTAGTCTCTGCTTGCGACTAGTGTAGTATAGACCTTATTATCTGCCAAGTCCTTCTTGTTAGCGTTTATCCCTGAATATGGAGGCTCTATCAATCAGAAGTTGCCCCCGCTCCTTTAGCGAGAGGCACTAAAAAATATCACGCCTCTTGTCTTGGATCGCTGAACTGAGAGAGATCTTATCAATTAGAACCGAGGGTGCGCAGATTTCATGGGTTAAGCTAATTTCAGTGATTGGGTCGCAGCTGTGCTTCCGAAGGTATTTTAGGCTGCCTGCGCATGCCCCTCCCCCAATGCTTGATTGTTAGCTTGAATGGCTGGGTGAGGTGCCCCGCCCACGGAGAGAATCTCCCAAGCCTCTCCCGCTCGCCCTGCCGCTGGCGGCTGGACCGCACCAGGCGCAGGATAATGGAGCACTCTGGGTGTGCGGGCCAGCAGGGCGCCCTGGGCGCATGGAATGCCCAAGGCACGCGCGCGAATGGGGCGCTCCGGGCACCGGTGGCTGGCGACCCCCACTCGCAGTGTGCGGGCCGCTGGGAACGTCAGCGGTGCTCAACCGGACCGGGCGCGCGCGCGGCTGCTCGCGGTGGCTCGCGGCAGCGGCTCGCTGCGGCCGCCGGTGGTGGCGGCGGCGGAGGCTCGTGGCGGCTCGCCGGTGGCGCTTGCGGTGGCAGCTTGCGGTGGCGGCTCGCTGCGGCGGCTCACGGTTCCCAAATATGGGCTGACTCACCACAGGCGCACTTCCTCGCCGTTTGAAAGAACGTCCCTGTGGTAGATTCCTCCACACCCTCGTCTCTCAGATTCAAGTGATAACAGTCCTTTCGCTATCAGTTTGTGTGGAACTCCGGAATGCTCCGAGGATAAATTTTTCTGTTTCTAGTTGATAAATTTGTTGTGATTTAGGGGAGAGCTGTCGGACGCGCTGCTCACGGCGCCATTTTCGTGACGTCACTCTCTGCTCTGCTTCTATACTTATGTTTATCTTGTCCTCTAAATTGCTTATTTGATCCTCTATTTCATCCAACCTGTTGTTAATTCCTTCTGGCACAGTCTTTATTTCTGATATTGTATTTGTCATTTCTGACTGGTTCTTTTTTATTATTGCAATATCCTTTTTGATGCTTGCTATCTTTTCAAGTTCTCATTGTGATCATCCTAATAACCATTATTTTAAACTCTGTGTCTGATAGTTTGGTTATTTCCATTTCATTTAGTTATTTGTCTGGGGATATCTCTTGTTGATTCATTTGGGTCATATTTCTTTTTCTGTCCATTTTGTCTGTGTATTAGGTAGCTCTACTCTGACTGAAATTTATTGTGGTGACTTTATGAGGAAGACGGGCTCAGTGGTACTGACCTCCAGGCTACCTGAGTTCCTTGCTCTAGGAATGCTTCTTGAGGGTTATATTTGCCCTCCTGTTGTATGAGTATTAAATGAAGTTGGCCTATTTGTGGGTTCAGTTATCACTTCAGGCTGGCTGGTTTTAAGGGTCTACCTTGATCATATGTATATATTAGACACTGTGCAGTGTCTGTCCTGTTGGATGTATTTATTCTCCACAGTGTCTGGTGCCTGCTAGACTCCTCCTTTGGTTATGCTGCTTGTGTTGCTAGCTAAGGCTAGTGTTGGTGCCATCTGCCACCCACTACTTGTTGTGTTGGTTCTGGGTCTTTTTGAATTGATGTCAACAGTTCTTTGTAATTCACCATGGGCTACCTGTCTGGAGCTACTGCTCTGTTCACTGTCTGCATTTCCTGGGCCTGGGTAGTGTGGAAGGGGTCAACCCTTGTATAAGAATCAGCTTCCTCCTGCTTAGAAATGCTTTTAGCAGCTCTGTAAAATCCCCAAGCTCCATAAGATTTGCCTCCACTTTTTAGCTGCTCTACCTCCTCTTGCAGCTGCATGGTCTTCCCATGGAATCTTCTGTAGAAAGACTGTAGTGTGGGTTCAGACTGGCCTCACCCCCACCAACTTCTCTACAGCTTGCAAGCTTGTTGAGTTAGGAAATTTGAGGTTAGGAATACAAAGTTAGTGGGACCTCCTACTTCAGGATCAGATGTCCAGCATGGAGATATGGCCCCTACTCAAAACCTAATCCTTCAGACACTGCAGGATACTCCCATTCTATTTCTCCCCACTGAGGTTAGCATCTGCTTCAGATTGAGTGAAGCCTACAGTCTCCTCTGCAGAAATTATTCCAGCTGGGGAACCCCTGGTTTTAGGGATGAAGTAGTGAGAGTCCCCTCGGGTTGCCTGTGCCCCCCCAGAAGGTGGCTAAGCCCCTCAACCAGACCCAACTATAGGCTCCAAGGGAACCACACCTTGAATGTTCGTGCTCCAAGCCTCTCTTCCTTCCCCCTGTGGAACTTAGACCAGTAAGGCAGGATATCCAGGGCCTGGGCCAGCCTACTGAGAAGCTCCACCCTGTCCAATGTGCATGATCTGCTATGCCAGTGCTGACTACAGAAAGTAGAACTTGTCTCAGCTGGGCCCCATTTCAATGAGCCTTCTCTTAGGACACACCACCAGGAAGGGTCATTAGATCCAGAACCAATGCTCTCTGCAGTTGGCATTAGACATGCCAGCCTTGGGCCTCCCTGGAGGGAACCTGGTACAGACCGGTGGGAGACACTGCCCGTGACTGGCCCTCAGCAACCTTCTTGGAGCTACAAGCAATCCAGAGTTTTTGGATGCCTCTGCTGGGCCTGGGTGCACATGGAAATATCAAGCTGCACATCTAGGCTGGCTTTTACCCACACTGGGTCTGGGGGAAGGTCAGCAAAAGCCCACGGTTCCCTGTGACCCTGCCTCCTGTAGCCTATGTCTGCTGGCTGCTTGTTGGGATCCACCACTGGACAAAATAAAAAAATTCTGGAGCCTGGGGCATTTCAAGGATTAGGAAGTGTGGTGGGTATAGTTCCCACCCCTCAGCCCCAGGTGTTAGTCTGTCCAGACTTTTTGCACAGACCTCAGTAGGGAGTGGCCATTAGGATTCTGGTGGGTGTTGCCTCTGAAACCCAGAGATGTGGTCTGCCCACAGTCCGGACAATTTCTACTGAGTCTCCCATGAGGCAAAAGCACTCATCATGGGCTCTGGAGAGTGGACGAGGGTGGAGAGGGAAGGGAGAACTGCCATGGGACAGCATACCTCTGATGTTTTACTCAATCTCTCCTCCCTGCACAAGCCACCCATAAGAGTGTATTCTCTACTTGTGTCTCCCTTTCCTTGCCAGCTACTATTTTATACATACAGTGAAATCTGGATTCAGCCTTCACCACATCACTGAACCCCAAATGTATGTGCATATATCACAGACTGCCTGGAGTAAAGTGAAAACTCAATAATAAACTCTGGCCAATCTTCCCCCCACTTGGTAAACCAGACAGAACTTTCCAGTTCTTCCATTACTCAACTTTCTCCACCAGTGATGCCTTCTTATCTGAGCTTGTTACCACTGGCTTGCAGGTTACTTCTCTCTCCTGGAGTTTTTCCTGCCTCTGACTACTCCTATGTCTCCTTTTTAGGATCCTACCCACCCATGCCTTAAATTAGGACCACTTGTAGTCTTCATCTCTTGGCTGTATACACTTGATGGGTGACTCTACCAACTCTCATAAAAGCTACTACTATCTATATGATCATAAATGTGATATGGTACAGTGATGGCTAAATGATCTATACTTGAATCCCAGAGCTCTACCATTTTCATTAATTTGAAAAAAAAAATAATGAGTTCCCACTATGTGCCAGTTTAAAATCCTTTCTACTAGACATGTCTATCAGAATGACCCACAAGCATGTCCAAGACTGAAAGTATTTTCCTAAACACACACACGTACACACACATATACATTATTCCTCCTTCTCTAATTCCCATTTAAGTAAATGACAACACCTGTCTACCAAGTCAGAAACTACCAAGTGAGAAACTTTATAATAATCTTAAAATTGCTTTTCACCCAAACCCAAATTTAAGTAGCTACAATGGCCTGTGGATTCTATCTCCTAAATTCTCTATAAACACTCTCTCTTCTCCAGACCCCTGGCCCGGCTTCAGCTCAGGCTTCATCCTTTCTCATCTGAATTACTGTAACAGAAACTTCACTGTTCTCCAGTTTTAGTCTCGATTCCTGTCAAGCCATTCTCCACACTGGCCTTTCTAAACATAATCTAATAAGAGCACTTCTCTGTCTAAAACAAATCATTGTATCTCACTGCCCCAGGTTAAAATCTAAACCCATTAAAGTGCCAATGATCTGGCTCCCACCTGCCTGTCCAGTATTACATCTCAACACCAACTCTCCTACCTGTGTTTAGTGCCTGTGGTCTCCCATGCTCTCTAATGAGTCCATGACTCTGTACACGTTGTACCTCTACCCAGATCCTCTTCATCCTTTTACTTGTCCATCCAGGTTTGCTCACATTTCCAGACTCAGATAAACTGTCATCACCTCCAGAATATTTTTCTGCCCTTCCTTCAGTATGAATGAGGTACTGCTTTTTTGGGAATCCCAAAGCACTCTGTATTTCCCGTTTATCATACCTTTGTAATTATTTATTTACATGTTCATATTCTCTACATTTTCAGCTACATTGTAAGCTCCCAAGGCTGGTGATTTTTGATATTCAGCATCAACAGTACCTATCACAGTGCCTGAAACATAGTAGGTATTCAGTAAGTATATAAATACATATTTGTAGAGTGAAAGAATTACAAAGTTTCCCCAGATCTCACCAGCTATGGAAACTATGAAGTCATATTAAAAATACTAAATCAAAGGCCATTGAATCTAGTCCGTACCTTTTCATGTTAAATCTTAGACTCTAAAACTTCTGCAAACAGACACACACACACACACACACACACACACGCATGCACGCACACACACACACACAGAGTGAAACATGCTCAGGAAATTGTTTACACATGACTCGCTCAGCCTGCAGGAGCTCCCTGTCCACCTGACCTCAGCATGATCTCCACAGGTCACTGATGCTCCTTTCTGACACCTCCTCTGATGCCCTCAGTCCTCATGATGGTAGTCCTTGGCAAAGGAGAAGAGGAGAAAGTAAGCAGAGAAAAACTACCTCCACTGTTAAAGTGCCCCAAAACACACTATTTATCCTTATTTTATTAATAAGGATAAAATATCTTTTTACCACTAATTTGCACATCATGCACTTTGTGGGGCCCCAGGTATGACATAAATTAGAAGGATGAACACTGAGCTAACTCAGTCACTTTTCCTTTCTGAGAATTACAATATCTTCCCTTTTTTTTAAGTGAGAATAGAGGAGAGAGTGAGACAAGCACCCACATGTGCTCTGACCAGAATCCACCCAGCAACCCCATCTAGAGCTAATGCTAGAATCAACCAAGCCATTTTCAGTGCCGGAGGCCAACACTTGGACCAATTGAGCTATTCTTAGTGCTGGGTACAGGCATGGGAGGGGAAGAGAGAGAAAAGGGAAAGGGGGAGGGAAAGAGAGGCATATGGTCAATTTTCCTGTGTTACCCAACCAGGGATCAAACTTGGGATATCCACATACTGGGAAAATGCTCTATCCACTGAGCAAACTGGCCAGGGCCAAATTACAGCATCTTTTACAAAGAAAGTTCACCTGCCTGGCTCCTTTCTCCTTCTGTCCTGCCCTAGTAGTTCACTGAGTGTGTTTGATTCTTGTCTATGCTAAACAGGGACTACTGTCCTTACCACCCCAAGTACCAGACACCGTGTATGGCACTGGATACAAATGGTCAATAAGGCAGACATGCTGCCATGAATGCAACAGAGCAGAGAGGCAAAAGGTGGAGGCACTGGAGCTAAATCACTTGAGTTCACATCCTGGTTCTACCACTTTCTAGCCTGTGGGACCTTCAACAAGATGTTTTCACCTCTCTATGCTTACTTTATAGAGTTGTTATGATGAACAAGTTAATTCATGTTAAACCTCACTGCCTGGCACATAGCAAGTACCCTATAAAAGTCATCTACTATTATGATATGATAGTCTAGTTGGAGATAAGCAAAATGAACAGACAAGCCAGATAATTAGAATTTATAATAAGTGCTAAGAAGGAAATAAATAGGGAAGCCTCATACAGAATAACAGGAGCCATGAGAGTGAATATTTTAGACAGGCCCAGGGAAGACTCCCCAAGGAGGTTATTTAAGCTGAGACCTGAAGGTTGAGAAGAAACCAGCAACACAAATAGCTAAAAGAAAAAAATTCCTGGGCGGGGGAAAGAAGGAACAGCAGTGCAGCGTCCCTGAGACAGAAAGAAGTTTGGTGAATCCTAATACTCAGCGAGGATTTGGTGAGCTGAGCAGCCTGAGCCAGGCACAGAATGGCCTGGAAGGAGGGGGGCAGATCAGATTGCGGGGCTGATGGGCTGCAGTCAAAAATTTCAATTTCATTCTATGTTAAATGGAAAGCCATTGGAGAATTTGAAAGGAGAGAGTAACATTATCTAATCTATAGGTTTTAAGATTAGTCTGACTAATGGCTTGAAAGGTAAGCAAGAATAGAAACAGGAAGATAATTAGGAGACATAGCAGTCCTCTAGGATAGAGATGATGGTGGCTAGCCCTGGGGGTGGCTGTGGAGATCTAATGAATCAATGGTAGAATGTTATCTACAGAGAAATGCAATGGTCTCTGCAACAGGGCAGGCTAGTTAAAGCATTTAAAGTTAAGGGAAGGTGAATTAACCTCCCTGCTATAACCTGAAAGGGAGAGGCCTTTATTGGTAAATATGGTTTTCCATAGAAGACATTCCATCACTATCATCTACAACATAAAGTAATGATTTCCTAAGAGCCATATGGCTCTGGGGCTGGTAGAAATTACTTTTTATTCCAGGATAGATGCAGATGCCCTCTTTTTTTTCTGATACATGTGCCTGCAACCACTGTTTCTTTTAGGTCATCAAAATTACTTTTATAAACCTTCTAAATAATAAAAAACAAACAAAATAGGTAGTAGCTATAATAATCATGAGAAAAGCAATTGACATGTTTCAAGTCATTTTTGAAGCAACAGACTTATATTTGATAGGTTTTGTATGTTTTGTAGTACTTTGTGGGCCCTTCTGTAGTAGATATATACAGCATATTTATGAATATTTTATAAAAATTATAATATAATTGTACTTTAAATTATTAAACTGATTTTATAGTATTTTCTTTTTTAAATATTGGCGACCATATACATATTTTTATGTTATATTCTCAGTCAAGAATGTAGCCCCAAAAAGGGAAATTAAATTTCCTTCATGAGGGTTTTTAGAAACCCACTCTGGCAAAAGAGAGCCTGCCTGTGTTCTCTATTTACTTTTTCCTAGCTCAGAGTCACACATAGCAGAGGTTTTTTAAATCATCATTTATTGATGAACGCTTGGGCTGCTTCCAAACCTTGGCTGTTGTAAACAATGCTGCAATGAACATAGAGGTGCAAATACTTTTAATACTTTTTCAAATTAGTGTTTTGAGCTTCTTCAGATATCTTTTCATAATAGAATTGGTGGGTCCTAAGGCAGTTCCATTTTAATACTTTGAGGTACCTTCCCATTGCTTTCCACCGTGGCTGCACTGATCTGCATTCCCATCAACAGTACATGAGGATTCTGTTAGGTAAATAGAGGCAGTTCACTCCCATTCTAGAGCTAGAAATCAGTGTGACTGCTGGCCAATCACTGAACCCTGCAGTAAAAATCTGTTCATCAAGCACTTGAAGTCAGGCCAATTAAGACAGTTACTGAGGCATGCTGGGCCAGGAACTGAAAACTAGAGAGTTAACCAAAATCCCACCTGCTGAAAATTCCCCATTCTCTACCTTTCAGTCTAAAGGAAAGTGCCTTTTCTCTCTGCTCAGGGATGACATGGATTAGTCTACCTCAGCCCGCTTACACCCGGATGTTTTTAATAAACTTTTCCTTTTTTTTTTTTTTTTTTTTTGCAAGAGAGACAGAGAGAGGGACAGACAAACAAACAAGAAGAGAGAGATGAGAAGCATCAGTTCTTTGTTGCGGCACCTTCATTGTTCATTGATTGCTTTCTCATATCCCCTACTCTTGACCAGGGGGGTTACAGTCAAACCAGCAACTTTGGGCTTAAGCCAGGGACCTTGGGCTTCAAGCTAGTGAGCTGTGTGCAGGCATGGAGTTATGTCTATGATCCCACACTCAAGCCAGTGACCCTACACTCAGGCTGGTGAGCCTGCACTCAAGCCACATGAGCCCATATGCAAGCCAGCAATCTCAGGGATTCAAACCTGGGTCCTCAGCATCCCAGGCTGATGCTCTATTTACTGTGCTACTGCCAGTCAGGCTAAACTTTTACTTTTAATATATTTTGGCTTCATGTTCTTCATGTGGCTCTGTGGTTTCCACCTTTCATCTAGTGCTGAAACCCAGAAAGAGGGTTAGCCTCTCAGCTTTTCTGTATAGGATAAGTCAATCCAGCCAGAGTCACTCTGCGTCTGACCTAGTCAGGGGTTTATACCGACCTGCCAATTGCCAAGGGAGACTGAAAGTAGGCATTCCCCCCTTCCCCTGTAGCCCAATCTTGTTGAATCGGATACCGGGACCAACCATCTTCCTGTTTTGCTTCTCTGCCTCCACACCAGCTACTTCATAATCTTGGGTGAGTGTCCCCGACAGCCTACAGATGAGAAGTTTCCAAACCCTCCATTCCCTTGTCCAGAATGAGTCCATTATAAATTCAACACTGGTCAGGAGGAGTTTCCAAGCATTTGCCAGGCACTTGCTTCCAGACCACGTCATTCTCTGGGGACACCTAGAGGCAGCTGGCCGCCACTTCTGTGGTCTCGAGTCTGCAAGGATGCCTGTCTTCTCAGTCCCACTCCACCATCCAGGACAGCCCCTTCTTGTTTGAAGACTGCCATTTAGCCACTCACCCACCACCTCATGGGGAACTCTCAGTCCACCATCCCCAAGAAGACCCCTTTAAGTTGTCTCCTAAAAATCTCCAAATGTTTAGCCTTACACCAGATTACAGGCCAAAGCACCTCATACTTTATTGCAATACTGTTTGGCCTCAATATAAACTGGACAACTCAACCCAAAGGCCTGAAAATGATACTTTTGACTTTAATATCCTGACAGATATAGACAATTTCTGTTGGAAAAATGGTAAATGGTCAGAGATCTCCTATATATCCAGGCCTTCTTTGCACTCAAATCACGACCCTGTCTCTGACTCCTGCTTTCCTTCCCAAATTTTCCTAGTACTTAACATAAATTTCATCTCCTAATCAGCACCTGACATCAACACCAGGCACAAGCTGCAAAAGCTGGAAGATGGCCCTCAAACTCTCCAATGAGATCTTTTAAACCTGGCCTTCAAGGTCTTTAATAACAGGGACAAAAAAAGCCCAAAGCAAAAACTAGCTCAATTTCAAATGCTAACTGCTGCCCGCAAGGGCCCATAGACCCAACCCCAGAGCACTAAGGGCAGTCTGAAGAGCAAAAATCACCCTATTAACACCCCACTAGGTATTTGCTTTAAGTGCAGCAATGAAGGTCACTGGGCCAGCAAGTGCCCTAATCTGGGCCAGCTCCCAAAGCCTTACCCTCTTTGTGGTGGGCCCCATGGGAAGTCAGAATGTGATTGGACCTCTCAAGGTAAGACCCCATCCCTTCCTAGGCTGGCTGGTCCCTCCTTTCTGGAGCTAATAGGCCTGGTCACTGAAGACTGAAGGTACCTAAGGATGGATGCCCCCGACAATCATCACATCTTCTGAGCCTCAGGTAACCTCGATGGTGGCAGGTAGGTCAATCTCTTTCCTTGTAGATACGAGGGCAACCTACTCTGCCTTACCAGAGTACAAAGGTCTCCTCCAACAGTCCGAGGTCTCTGTTGTGAGGATTGATGACCAAATTTCCCAGCCCATGATCTACCATACTCCTATAACGCATGCTAGGGTCCCCCACTTTCACACACACCTTTTTACTTCTCCCCTCCTGTCCCACCCTGTGACTGGGCCGAGATATTCTCTCAAAATTAAATACCACCCTTACTTTCCATAACCTCCATAATCTTCTTAACCCCACCCCATCAATTCAACTCAGACTTCCCTTCAACTTCTCTGACAAAGTTCAGAAAACCTTTCACCTACCCTCTTTCCTGCCTTTCTTGTAACTCCCTGTCTGGGACACCAAAACTCCCTCAGTAACTCAACAACATACCCTATGTGATCAAATTAAAAGACCCTCCACATCCCGAAAAATCACCCCAAACCACATATCCCTTATTTCTTTGTTACCAATACCTGAAACCAAACAGAACCTTCTTTTCTTCCTTGAGCTAGTGGGTAATTTCTGACTCTAGATTCCAAACTCTGCCATACTAGCCAAAGACCTGTACCGGCAGCTAAGGAAAACTTATCAGAACCATTATATCCCACAATTTCATATTTTTACCAGCTTTTACATTGTTCTTATTAAGGATTCTACTAAAAATAAAATAAGTTAATAATTTAAAGTAGGGAAAAGATCTCCCCCCACTTTTCCAGACAGTAATACTCAGAAAAAAAAGGGGGGGTGGAAACCAGGTCATTTAAATATCTTAAAGCCTTCTCCTAGGGACCTGGGAACTTTTATAATCCTGAGAACAATGGCAAAATTAACACCTCTCCAGATTCTGTGGACTCTGTGTGGCCTGTGAAAGTAGGAAGGGTCATGCCAGGACCTCAGTGTAAAGGGGGGGGGGAGAGAAGAGCATTTTTAAAATCCAAGCAGC
This sequence comes from Saccopteryx bilineata, assembly GCF_036850765.1. Lineage (NCBI taxonomy): Eukaryota > Metazoa > Chordata > Mammalia > Chiroptera > Emballonuridae > Saccopteryx > Saccopteryx bilineata. The sequence goes on from NC_089493.1 coordinate 75,314,218, forward strand.
TCAGTAGCCCATTCTCTTCTTTATCTTCAGGCATCCTAGAAGGCTGCCAAGGACAAATAAGGAGTCTTGCCTTCTCTGTAATTATTAATAATACTGTAAAATATAAAGTTAATCCAAATGTTTTTTTAACTAGATGGTCTGAAAAAGCATTTGATATTACTACTAGTTTAAATTTAATTAATGTCTTTTGAAGTTCTTAACAGAAAATATGTTTGTTTTGCCTGGTTTTATAGAAGGTTCCTGTTATCTCTGTTATGTCTTTTAAAAATATAAATGCATTTGCCAATGAAAGAACCTGTTTTCTGAGGCTCATAGAAATGTGTTCATAAGAGTACCAATCTGGGCCCTGGCCGGTTGGCTCAGCGGTAGAGCGTCGGCCTAGCGTGCGGAGGACCTGGGTTCGATTCCCAGCCAGGGCGCACAGGAGAAGCGCTCATTTGCTTCTCCACCGCTCCGCAGCACCTTCCTCTCTGTCTCTCTCTTCCCCTCCCGCAGCCAAGGCTCCATTGGAGCAAAGATGGCCCGGGTGCTGGGGATGGCTCCGTGGCCTCTGCCTCAGGTGCTAGAGTGGCTCTGGTCGCAACATGGCGACGCCCAGGATGGGCAGAGCATCACCCCCTGGTGGGCAGAGCGTCGCCCTTGGTGGGCGTGCCGGGTGGGTCCCGGTCGGGCGCATGCGGGAGTCTGTCTGACTGTCTCTCCCTGTTTCCAGCTTCAGAAAAATGCAAAAAAAAAAAAAAAAAAGAGTACCAATCTACAACTGCTCATTACTCACAGTCCTCACTGAAAGTGAAGGCTTTTAGAAATTGAGAATTCTAATTAATTGGGAAAAAATTGTATGGTTTTAATAATAAAAGGTATAAGGTATGAAAGTACTTTCGAAAGGAAAAGAAAGAAAGGAAGTTGTTCTGAAAGCTGGTTATTTCTGAATAGTAAAGAAGGTTTGAGTAAGTTACAGAAGGTTTGTTCAGAGGGAAGAAAGAAAAAAGAGAAGAAACTGAGAAAATGAACAAAGGAAAAAGACAGGAAGGACTTCAGAAGAATGCTTGTCCTGAAAGAAAAATAGAAAATACATAAATCCAATAAAAATCTGCTCTCTTTGTAAGATACAAAACCAGTTTCTAAGGCTTTGACTAAAATGTCATGTCTAAAAAAGAACATGCCTAGACTCTGGATGTCACCAGAAAGGTTTTAAAAATTGAGATTGACTTTAAAACTGATAAAAGCCAATGAAGAAACAGCCTGGTACCTTGCTCATGGTTCACAGCATTTCCAGGTAAGGGACAGGGTTGCTTTCCTAGGAGATGGAAAAGAAGGAACCTCGGGCATACTTTAGGGCCTCCAGAGCTTGAGGAATGCACCCAAATTTAGAGGTAGTGCAGGCAAAGCCTGATGGCAACTGTGTAACTTGGGAATTTTTAATGTGTGTGCCCTAAGGGTCTGATTGAAACTCAATCTGAAAATGCCTTATAAAGTTGCAGCAAAGCCAATTAAAAAGCCAATATGATCATTGCTATTCTTATTTTGTTTATGCAAATTACCAAGTTAAGTTAAAACATATTATTCAATACTTTAGACTACCTGGCTCTCTGTAATCTGATAATGGCCCCACCTTTATCAGCCAAATTACTCAACAGGTGTCCTAAACTCTAGGAATAAAGTGGTTTTTCCACATCTCTTATCAGGCCCAATCCTCTGGAAAGGTGGAGAAAAATAAATTCAATCCTTAAATCCCAACAATCCGAGTTCTCTCAAGAAATCAAACAGTCCTGGACTGTAACCCTTCCCTTAGCCCTCATGAGGATCTGAGCCACACCCAGAGTATCAACCTTTTATAGCCCCTTTGAACTAATGTATGATCAGACATTCTTTTTTTTATTTTTCTGAAGTGAGAAGCAGGGAGACAGAGAGACAGATCCCGCATGCACCCAACCGAGATCCACCCGGCATGCCCACCAGGGGGCGATGCTCTGCCCATCTGGTCCATTGCTTCATTGCAACCCGAGCCATTCTAGGGCCTCAGGCAGAGGCCATGGAGCCATGGAGCCATCCTCAGTACCCAGGGCAACTTTGCTCCAATGGAGCCTTGGCTGCAGGAGGGGAACAGAGAGAGATAAAGAGAAAGGAGAGGTGAAAAGGGAGAGAAGCAGATGGGCGCTTCTCCTGTGTGCCCTGGTCAGGAATCAAACCCGGGACTTCCACACGCCGGGCCAACACTCTACTGCTGAGCTAGCCAGCCAGAGCAGTCAGACATTCCTACTAGGACCACTACCCTCCAACCCTAGTGTCCCAGAAGAATAACTTCCAGCTTTAATAGCCACTAGGACCCTCCTCAGAGAGGCTGCCAACCAAACTTTACACCAGTGCAAATCTAGTCATCTAACCCCAGAACCCCAAGACAGCTTCAGGGGGGAAAAAGTACTCATAAATCTTCACACACAAAAAGACAACCTGAAACCTAAATGGGAAGGACCCTGCACAGTAATCCTAAATACTTCATGGCAGTAAAGGTGCAGGGTCTGCCCCACTGGATACATTGAGCCAAGGTTAAATGGTTCCCAAAACTGAAATAACCAGACAAACATGGCAGTGTCAATTAGCCTCTCCCACATCTCTTCATTTTTCCCAGGTCCCTGAGGGAACTGTCCTTTGTGGCTTGCCACACAAATCCCCAGGACTCAGCCCAGAAAGTTGATAAGTACCCATCAGCCTCACTATGCTTCTAAACGTCCTAAACAGTCTTCTCACTATCATACTCCTCCCCCTTTTAACTGCAGCCTCTCAAACTCCATGGTTAACAACACCATCTACAGAACAACTTGAGCTATTAGCCAACAAACTTTAGCAATCATAGCCAACGGCTGTGTCACCAACAGCCTAAGCCAGGAAAAGCTCCTTCCTAATAGGTACTCCCACAAACCTCAAACATTCTACAGTCCCCACTGTACAGGGCTGCTTCAACCACTGAAAACGTCATACTTTTCATTTCCCTCTCGACTCCAGCATCCCACTGCTTACGTCTTCCCTAAGATCTCCTAAACACAAATCTCGTTAACCTCTCTTCCTTGAAAACTGACTGACGTTCCCCATGTAACACATACATAATTCCCCAAAATTCTCAGTGTCAGTGTCTACTACCAAAGGAACTCACACAGCAGTAATTCAGTTTACTACCCAGACTGATAGATACACAGGGAGTCCTTTTCACTCCCACCTGCACCTCTGGACAAATATTAACTGTGCCCAATGGCACCAATTACTGCAACCTGTACCCTCGCCCACCTAAAATTACTGACACGACCACTTCCTGCTATGGGGGCCAAACCTTACAACAAGAACCCTGGAATTTCCTTGGTTCCTGTAATCTCATCCATTACCCAGGCTGTGCCACCAATCAGACGCTTCCTCTGGTCTGGTTTAATCATTTCTCTCTTAATCTTAACACTAATCTTTCCTCAATAAACACAAACATGCTTTGCCTTTCCCCAGGCCTAATGTTCCCGGGCACTATACTACCAGACCCCAAAAGTACACACCAGGGCATCACTGCCCAATGCTTACCTCCACAAACTAATAACAGATTATGGGTGGTTGGATGTTACTCTAGCTGATACATCAATCCACGCCTTCATACCCTCTTCTCAGACCTCCCCATTTCAGTGGGAAAGAGGGGCCATAGGAGTCATTTTAGCAGTAATCACAGCCACCACTGCAGTTGCTGGCCTAGCAGGGGTGGGATCACCAATAATGCTTTTACGGCTAGAAATATTACTGCAAATATGGCCAACATTGGGGCAGGGCACGGGGGGAAACTTCCAACTCCTCTTCCGCTCCCTCAATTCCCTTGCTTGCATGGTAACTGACAACCAAATAGCATTAGACTACCGCTTAGCCAAAGAAGGGGGAGTCTGTATGATTGTTAATACTTCTTGCTTTTATATCAAATCTACGAGGCAAATTGAGGAGCAAACTCAGAGAATTCTAGAAAATGCCACCTGGCTCAGAGAATTTAGCCAAAAAGGACTTGAACACTCCATTTGGTCAGCCATACAGGACGCCTTGCCCAAGCTAACCTGGCTACAACCTTTCATAGGGCCATTAATAACCTTACTTTTCATACTAATTTTTGGCCCCTGTCCTTTCAGAATCTTGGCATGCTTCATTCAAGACTGGGTTCAGGTCCTCACTAACAAATCCATAGGCCAATTATTCCTCCTTCAGGCCAGCAGTCACCCCTGACTTAGATTACAACAGGCATAACTATTTTTTTTTTATTTAGAAAATTAAATTTAACAGGTGTCCACATTGTCCCTCCCCAGCCTGAAGCAGCCTAACAGAAACACCATCCCCTTTCTATATCAATAACAAAAAGACAGGAATGTAAGGTAAATAAAGGGACTTCATTCCCATTCTATACCTAAAAATTAGTTTGACTTCTGGCCAATTATTGGACCCTGGGAGAGAAATCTGTTTATCAATCACTTGAAGAGAGGTCAATTAAGACAGTTACTGAGGCATGCTGGGCCAGGAATTAAAAACTAGGGACTTAACTGAAAACCTACCTGCTGATAAACTCCCTATTCCCCATCTCTCAGTATAAAAGAAAGTGCCTTTTCTCTGCTCAGGGCTGACATGGATTAGTCAGCTTCAGACTGCTCTTACCTGGGTGTTTTTAATAAACTTTTACTTTTAATACATTTTGGCTTCATGTTCTTCACATGGCTCTGCAATTTCCACCTTTCAGGTTCCCTTTTCTCTACATCCTCACCAATACTTGTTTCTTGATTTATTGATGATAGACATTCTGACAGATGTGAGGTAATATCTTTCTGTATTTTTAATTTGCATTGCTCTGATGATTAGAGACATTGAACATCTTTTCATATTTCTAATGGCCTTCCGTATGTTCCCTCTGGAAATGTGCTTATTCAGGTCCTTTGCCCATTTTCTAATTGAATGGTTTGAGAGTGTTTCGGTATTATATAAGTTCTTTATAAATTTTGGATATAAACCCTCTATCAGATGTATCACTGGTGAATATGTTATTCCATTCAGTGGTTGTCTTTTCATTTTGTTGATGGTTCCCTTTGCTGTGCAAAATAATTTAGTTTGATGTAATCCTGATGAGTGGATAAAAAAGCTGTGGTACATTTACAAATAGAATACTACTCAGCCATAAAAAAGAAGGAAGTCATACCTTTTTAATTGATTTTAATTTATTGTGTTTACATAGATTCCAGTGTCCCCCCAAATGCATCCCCCTCCCCCATGTTTCCCTCAACATCCCATTTGCTCCCTTCCCCCAACACCATCCCCCTTCCCTCCAAGATTTGCTTTTCTGCTCTCTATAATGCTGTGTTATGTGTATATAATTTCACCAATTTCTTTCCCTTCTCTGATTCCATCCTATCATTCCCTTTCCCTCTGTCTGCTTTCCTTCTAGTCCCTTTGATCCCACCTCTGTCTCTATTCCGTTCCTCAGTTCATATTGTTCATTGGATTCCTCAAATGAGTGAGGTCATATAATATTTTTCTTTCTCTACCTGGCTTATTTCACTTAACATAATAGTTTCCAGGTCCATCGCTGCTGTCACAAAAGGTAAGATTTTCATTTTTTACATGGCCCATTGTGTATACATACCACAGCATTTCAATCCACTTGGCTACTGATGTACACTTGGGCTGTTTCCAGATCTTGGCTATTGTGAACAATGCTGCCATAAACATGGGGGTGCATTTCTTATTTTGAATCAGTGATGTGGTATTCTTGGGATATATTCCTAAAAGTGGGAAGGCTGAGTCAAAGGCAGTTCCATTTTCATTTTTTTGAGGAATCTTCATACTGTTTTTTACAGTGGCTGCACCAGTCTGAATTCTCATCAGCAATACAAGAGGGTTCCCTTTTCTCCACACCCTCACCAGCACTTATTATGTGTTGTTTGGTTAATGAGCACCATTCTGACTGATGTGAGGTGACATCTCATTGTGGTTTTAATTAGTATTTCTCTAATGATTAGTGATGTTGAACATTTTTTCATATTGGCCATTGTATGTCCTCTGTGGAGAAGTGTCTATTCATTTCTTTTGCCCATTTTTTGATTATCTTCCTGGTATTGAGTTTTAGAAGTTCTTTATAAATTTTGGTTATTAACCCCTTATCAGACATATTGTCGAATATGTTCTTCCATTGTGTGGTTTGTCTTTTTATTTTGTACATATTGTCTTTAGCTGTGCAAAAGCTTTTTAGTTTGATATAGTGCCATTTGTTTATCCTGTCCTTTATTTCACTTGCCTATGGAGATAAATCCACAAATATATTGCTCTAAGAGATATCGGAAAGCTTACTGCCTATGTCTTCTTCTAAGATGCTTATGGTTTCATGACTTATATTTAAGTCTTTTATCCATTTTGAGTTTATTCTTGTGAGTGGTGTAAGTTGGTCTTCTAGTTTCATTTGTTGCAGGTAGCTGTCCAATTTTCCCAACACCATCTGTTAAACAGACTGTCTTTACTCCATTTGTATGCTCTTACCTCCTTTGTCAAATATCAATTGTCCATAAAGGTGTGGGTTTATTTCTGGGTTCTCTGTTCTGTTCCATTGATCTATATGCCCGTTCTTATGGCAGTACCAAGCTGTCTTGAATACAATGATCTTGTAGTATAACTTGTTATCAGGAAGTGTGATACCACACGCTTTATTCTTCTTTTTCAAGATTGCTGAGGCTATTTGTGTTCTTTTTTGGTTCTATATAAATTTTTGGAATGTTTGTTCTATATCTTTGAAGTATGTCATTGGTATTTTAATTGGTATTGCACTAAATTTATAAATTGCTTTGGATAATATAGACATTTCAATGATGTTTATTCTTCCTATCCATGAACACGGTATATGCTTCCACTTGTTTATATCTTTCTTGGTTTCTTTCATCAATGTTTTATAATTTTCTGAGTACAAGTCGTTAACTTCTTTGGTTAAATTTATTCCTAGGTACTTTATTTTTGTTGTTGTTGTTGTTGTTGCAATAGTGAAGGGGTTGGTTTTCTTAATTTCTCTTTCAGACAGTTCATTGTTGGTGTATAAAAATGCCTCTAATTTCTGAATATTCATTTTATATCCTGCCACCTTGATGAATTCATTTAAAAGGTCCAGTAGTTTTTTGACTGAGACTTTAGGGTTTTCTATGTACAGTATTGTATCATCAGCAAATAATGATAATTTTACTTCTGCTTTTCCAATTTGAATGCCTTTTATTTCTTCTTCTTGTCTGATTGCTGTGGCTAGGACTTTCAGAATAAGAGTGGTGAAAGAGGGCACCCCTGCCTTGTTCCTAATCTTAAGGAAATTGCTTTTAATTTTTGCCCATGGAGTATGATGTTGGCTGTGGGTTTCTCATAGATGGCCTTTATCATGTTGAGGTATGTTCCCTGTATTCCCACTTTGCTGAGAGTTTTGATCATGAATGGGTGCTGGATTTTATCAACTGCTTTTTCTGCATCCATTGAAATTATCATGTGGTTTTCTCCTTCCTTTTGTTTATGTGATGAATCACATTGATTGATTTGTGAATATTGCCTTGCCTCCCCAGAATAAATCCCACTTGATCATGATGTATGATTTTTTTCATGTATTGCTGGATCTAATTTCTAATATTTTGTTGAGAATTTTTTTTTCATTTTTCTGAAGCTGGAAACAGGAAGAGACAGTCAGACAGACTCCCGCATGCGCCCGACCGGGATCCACCCAGCACGCCCACCAGGGGCGACGCTCTGCCCACCAGGGGACGATTCTCTGCCCATCCTGGGCATCGCCATGTTGTGACCAGAGCCGCTCTAGCACCTGGGGCAGAGGCCACAGAGCCATCCCCAGCACCCGGGCCATCTTTGCTCCAATGGAGTCTTGGCTGCGGGAGGGGAAGAGAGAGACAGAGAGGGAAAGCGCGGCAGAGGGGTGGAGAAGCAAATGGGCGCTTCTCCTGTGTGCCCTGGCTGGGAATCGAACCCAGGTCCTCTGCACGCTAGGCTATTTTGTTGAGAATTTTTGTATTGTCTTTGCCTAATTTTGGAATCAGAATTATGCTTGCCTCATAAAAGGAGATTGGAAGTCTTCTCTCCTCTTGAATTTTTTGAAATAGCTTGAGAAGGATAGGAGTTAGTTCTTCTTTGAATATTTGGTAGAATTCGCCTGTGAAGCCATCTGGCCCAGGGTTTTTGTCTGTTGGAAGTTTTTTAGAAACTGTTTCGATCTCATTTGTTGTAATCCATCTGTTTAGGTTTTCTGATTCTTCCAGATTGATTTTTGAAAGATTATATGTTTCAAGAAATTTGTCCATTTCACCTAGGTTGTCTAATTTTGAGCATATAGTTTATAGTATTTTCTTACAATACTTTGTATTTCTGTGATATCAGTTGTTACTTCTCCACTCTCATTTCTAATTTTATTTATTTGAGTTTTCTCTCTTTTTTCTTGGTCAGTCTGGTTAAAGGTTCATCAATTTTGTTTACCTTTTCAAAGAACCAGCTCTTAGTTTCATTGACCCTCTGTATTGTTTTTTAGCCTCTATGTCATTTAGAAGTTGTACCTTTTTGTGATGACATGGATAGATCTGGAGATTATTATGCTAAGTGAAATAAGACAGTCAGAAAAATACAAGTTCTATATGGTTTCACTATTTAGTGAAATCTAATGAACAAAATAAACTAACAAACAAAATAGAAACAGACTCATAGAGAACAGACTGACAGTTGTTAGAGGGGGAGGAGATTATGGGGCTGGGTAAAAAATGTGAAAAAATTAAGAAAAGTAAAAACTTCCTTGACAAAGACATAGACAACAGCATGATGATTACCAGAGGATAAGGGGTATGGGAGAAGTTAGAAGAGGTTTAGGTTGGATAGATAGTGATGGAAGGAGACTTGACTTGGGGTGATGAACACAAAACAACATAAAGATGCGGTATTATAAAATTATACACCTGAAATCTTTGTAATTTTATTATCCAATGTCACCCTAATAAATTCAATTTTAAAAAAATAAACTAAAATAGAGAAGAGAGTTTAATTCCACTCCAAACAACTTGGTTTAGGAATATAATTTTTTGTGTAAGCTGAGTTTAGGATATAATTAAACTGCAGAGATTCAAATGTGCTATGATGATGATTGAGGTGTAACATACTAACAATAAAGGATGGAAATCTTAAGTGAGGAATTTATAATTATATAAACACCTATGTGACCACCACCTGGATCAAGATATAAAACAATTTTAGCACACAGAAAGTTCTGTTATTTTCCTTCTCAGTTACTACCCTTCCCACATACACAGAAACACATACACTACTACCACCATCACCACTATCACCACCACCGCCACTATCACCATCACCACCATCACTGTTGCTACCACCACCACCAATAATCATGGTATTCAAACACCATAAAATTAATTTTTCTGTTTTTAAACTTTATAAAAATAAAATCATGCAGAATATAAAAAAATAATAATAAAATCATAGTTTAGTATCTTATTTCTTCTGCTCCCAAATAATTGAAACTTTCTCTCTCATAATTTCTTTTGTCATTAAAAAAGTAGGTTCCCCCCCCCCTCCTTCCTCTCTGTCTCTCTTCCCCTCCCGCAGCCAAGGCTCCATTGGAGCAAAGATGGCCCGGGCGCTGGGGATGGCTCCTTGGCCTCTGCCCCAGGCGCTAGAGTGGCTCTGGTCGCGGCAGAGTGGCGCCCCGGAGGGGCAGAGCATCGCCCCCTGGTGGGCAGAGCTTTGCCCCTGGTGGGCGTGCCGGGTGGATCCCAGTCGGGCGCTTGCAGGAGTCTGTCTGACTGTCTCTCCCCGTTTCCAGCTTCAGAAAAATAAAAAAATAAATAAATAAAAAAATTAAAAAAAAGTAGGTCCCATCTAGGAATAGTATTACAAAAACATCTCAAGTACAAGAAAAATAATCAAATCAAATAAACATGTACTCATCAAATAACTAAATATTTGAACTCCCTTTACATATTTCACTTCCGAACTCCAGTATTTCATCCCTACTAAAAATAAAGTACATTTAAAGTTGGCTGCCTAAGGAAGTAAATATATTATTAAATAGAGTGGTAGAGAAATATAATCTGAGAGAAATAATTTTAAAAAATCATTTCATTCAAACTTAAGAACTACTGGCTTCCTGTCCACTTCTCTTAGGCTAGCTTTCAAGATACAAACTCAAGAGAATTCACATTGTTGAATGTACAGTGGTCCCTTGTCTACCGTAGGGGTTAGGTTCCAGAACCCCCCACGATAGGCAAAAATCCGTAAAGTAGCAACCTTATATTTATTTTATTATTTAAATATATTTTAAGGCTTTATAAACCCTCCCCACACTCTTATAAACACTTCCTATGCTCTTAAACACTTTCTACACTTTTAGACCTACGTAAACACAGTGCTCTGGTTGGTTGCCTCCCATCCATCAGCCAATAGAGTGCCATGTACAATCTCATGTGGGCAAACTAGCTCAAGTGGAAGCAGCTGTAGGTGTGTTTTCCATACATGTGAGTCTTTGTCTACTCATCTGTATGCTACATATTTTATTTTGATTTAATATTCTTTTAATATGCTTTAATTAATATTTTACATTATTTTATATTGTTTTTAATGTTTTAGGCTAAAAAATGCTCATTTTACCACAAAAATAATTAAAATAATAAATATAGTGGTCCCTCGCTTATTGTGGTGGTTAGGTTCCAGAACCCCCCATAATAGGTGAAAATTTGCAAAGTAGCGACCTTATATTTATTTTATTATTTATATATTTTTAAGGCTTTATTTTTATTTAATATTTCTTAATATGTTTTAATTAATATTTTTATATTTTTTAGGCTAAAAAATGCTTATTTTACCACAAAAATAATTAAAATAATAAATATATAAAAATATCTATATACCAAAAAATTCCGCAATTGCCGCAGACCAGCGCGGTTAGCAATTATCCAGGTCCTCAATGAGAATGATGCAGAATGAAGAAATAAACTCAGAGAGAAAAAAAGGATGGGATTGGGAGGTCTCTTTGCAATGCAAGTAGCTAGCTTGCAAGAGCCACTGGTCTTCTTTATTATACAGTGTGTCTGTAAAGTCATGGTACACTTTTGATGGGTCACAGGAGAGCAACAAAAGATGATAGAAATGTGAAATCTGCACCAAATAAAAGGAAAACCCTCCCAGTTTCTGTAGGATGATGTGGCAGCATTTGCACATGCACAGATGATGACGTAACACCGTGTATATAGCGGAGCAGCCCAGGGCCATGCCAGTCGAGATGTGGATGGGTACAGAGGAAAGTTCTGTGGCTCACTAAATTCGAATTCGTGACCAAAGTGCAATGTGAATATCGGTGCGTTTATAACAAAGCGCCACCACATAGGAATAACATTACTCAGTGGAATAAGCAGTTGAAGGAAACCAGCAGTTTGGTGGAGAAACCCCATTCTGGTATGCCATCAGTCAGTGATGAGTCTGTAGAGGCTATACGGGATAGCTACCTAAGGAACCCTAAAAAATCTGTGTGTGAGTCCACATCGAACTGCACTGAATAGGTATGAAACTGGGAGAGTTTTCCTTTTATTTGGTGCAGATTTCACATTTCTATCATCTTTTGTTGCTTTCCTATGACTGGTCAAAAGTGCGCCATGACTTAACGGACACACTGTATAGTGCAGAGCCATATGCAAATAAGGAAGTCTCCAATACAAAGTCACATTTCCAAAGCATCCGAAGAGTTCTCCCAAGTGCAGAAAACTCTCCACCCTGCATAACTGAAATCAACCAACATCAGAACAAACAAAGGATGAGAAGAAGGGCATGTAAATTGCCTTTAGCAACTTAAGCAAGCAAGTGAAGAGGGGGGATGAGATGAGCACTATGGAGGTGTTGGGGAAGAACTTAGCCTTTGGCTAAGTCTTAAACTGCAAGGCTTTGCCAGTTTGCAGTCTCCCACATGCAATATAGCAAAAAATCCACGATACAAATATATATATATATACAATTTAAAAATCCATGACACAGTGAGACCACGAAAGGTGAACCGTGATATGGCGAGGGATGACTTTATAAACATAGGGAACACTAAGCTAACATGAAAGCTAATGACTGTCATAGGAAGGTCATATTTTTTACCATCCATAGAACAGGCAAATTCAGCAAACAGGATGAATGGCACAATGCAAAGAACTAGCAGAGCCAGCGCAGGGAAATAGGACAGAGTTTGTGAGAATTCAAGTCAGTCTTCATTTGTCCAATGTACGGATGAAGACTAGCAGGTGGGAAGCCAGCCAGGGACTCAAGGTTAAAATGTAGACTTTGAGTTAAATATCATGCAAACAATAATTCACAAGTACTTGGCTGTTTAAAAATGAACTAGAAGTTTCTCAAATCCATTACTGAGCTAGGAATTCTATATACTGTTTGTAAATATATGAATAGGGGACAGGGTGAGTGAAGGGAGACTGTATGTCTTCAAAATGACCATCATTCCCATGGAGAGGATGATCTGCTTCTTGGCTGGTTTAATGTTGTAGGATCCATTTCATCCATTTTGTCAATACCCAAAATGGTAGGCCTGATTGTCAAAGACATTGAATCCTAGGTATAGATTGGAAACTAGCCAAAAGTATGGGGAAATGATCAAATCTAAATGAAAGCAGATTCAAAATGGCTATTTTTAAATGAAGGGAAGGCCAAGGGGAAAAAATCAGATTAGGGAAGGAGAGAAGGAGTGTAAAGAAATATGGCACTTTGATAATCCTGACAATCTTAAGATCTCAAAGCTCTCAACAACTATTAATTCATGAAGTCTCTCTCACTTCTGTAAGGTGGAATACAAAAAAGAAAAGGAAAAAAAGAGAAAATCCTGACAGAATAACAGGATGCTCTCCCCACAAAATGACTGAAGAAAGATCCAGTTAGTCTTTCTGTTTTTGCCACTGTGCCCTTACAATCTATTCTCAACATAGAATCTAGGTAATTCTATTAAGTACAAGTCAGATTGTGCACCTCATCTTCTCTGAGGCTTCCAGTGACTTCTGGCCTCATTCAGAGTAATTGCCAAATCATGCAGGGCCCCATGTGATGTTAAATGGTGAGGAGCAGGGCAAATGCCCATGGGACATTTTCCTCTTTTCTGCTCCCAACATCTGTGATTCCTTCCAGGTTGGGGTAAATCCTCCTATGGTATGGTTCTTAGTAGGAAGCAGGGCCTACAGCAGTAGATGAGAGACTATTCCCTAACCATCAAAGCAATCACATGACCCAGACTAAGCCAATCCAGTCTATGTTTTTGTATCACTCCCTCAAGATTCAAAGATAGACACTATCTGTAATAATAAAATCAAGAATGTGGTGGCTGTCATGTTGTATATGGTGGCTGAAGTACCTCCAAGAGCAAGTTGTCCATCTCTAGTGGTGCCCACAGGAGAATCCCAATTAGACCATTCCTGTGCATGACTTTGGTAGCATTCTTGCCTGCTAAGCTTTCTTTGACTCCTGCCCACTTTTTAACCCAGTTCTACAGCCCTTCCTTTGATTCTGAGAGTTAGTACAACCTTCCAATAAGTTCCTTTTCTGATTAGATTAGACAGAGTCATTTTCTGTTGTTTACAACCAAAAATCATGACCAAGAAGATGAACTTTGTTGCACATTGATGAAACTTTAAATATGAAAAGGAAAGACTAGAGTCTAATAGAGTGAGGAGAGTCAATTGCATAATTAAATAAACAGAATTGAGTTTCTTGGGGCACCCAATAGGAGGTGGCCTGAGGTGCAATCTTGAAGGAGAAAGAAGAATCTGAGTAGTAGAGCTAAGGACTCTATGAAAGAAAGGGACCAGGAGAAACTCCAATGAGCAACAAGATAAAGGGCAAAGGAAAGTGAAATGGTACAGAAATACTTCATTTAAAAAGCTTAATCTGGCTTTGGCTAGCTGGCTCAGTGGTAGAGCATCGGCCTGGCAAGTGGATGCCCCAGGTTCAATTCCTGGTCAGGACACACAGAAGAAGTGACCACCTGCTTCTCTACCCCTCCTCCTCCTGTTTTTTTTTTCTCTCTCTTTCTTTCTCTCTTCACCTCCCACAGCCATAGCTTGATAGTTTTAAGCACATCATTCCCAGGCGCTCAGATTGGCTCTGTGGAACCTCCACCAGGTACTATAATTTTTTTTTTAAATATTCTTTTTTGTGTTTTTTTTTGTTTTTAATTTTATTTATTCATTTTAGAGAGGAGAGAGAGACAGAGACAGAGACAGAGAGAGAAGGTGGGGAGGAGCTGGAAGCATCAACTCCCATATGTGCCTTGGCCAGGCAAGCCCAGGGTTTTGAACCGGCAACCTCAGCATTTCCAGGTCGACGCTTTATCCACTGCGCCACCACAGGTCAGGCCTCCACCAGGTACTAAAAGTAGTTCGGTTGAGAGCATAGTCTCTGATGGGCAGAGCATCGGCACCAGACAGGGGCTGCCAGGTAGATCCTGGCCCGGGTGCATGTGAGTCTCTCTATCTCCCCTCCTCTCACTTGGAAAAGAAGAAAAAATAAAATTAAAATTAAAAGCTAATCTAAACAGCTTTACTGTGTAGAATCCCACCTCCTGCCCTGCATCTTATCTGCTCATTGTTCCTTTACTTTTAGCTCTTCCTGAAAGTTTGCAGTTCCAAAGCTTTAGGTGAGATGTCATCTGCTACACCTGAATAAAAACTTTTTTAATTTTTTTTAAATTGAGACCTAAGTAAATCTGATTTAATTTTTAAAAGGAAAGTTCAGTGGAATATGGGGCATATATTCTGCTTCTATAGGACTATTGATGGGCCCTGTCATTTGGTTGAGTAATTAATGTATATTATTGTTTGCTGGTCATTATTCAAAATGCACATCAATTTACTAAAACATGAAACTTTGAAACAATCAACAAAGAATGCTGTATTTATGAGTCTAAGTAGGTGAATAGTGATAGGAATTCCCTGAATCCTACATGGAAGTCAATATATTATCTAAGTTTCACCTTCTGGATTCTTCTCCACCCTGTCTCTGTCTCTCTCTGTCTTTTCCTAGTCTTCTCCATGTCTCTGTCTCCCTCTGTCATGTGGGTCTATTTCTGTCTGTTTCCACTTTGTCCATTCCTCCTTTCATGTTCAAAAAGGGTTTACTGCACCTCACAAATATGCGTATGATATACCAAGATAATATAGATGCAGATTAGATGAGAAAGGAAAAGAAAACCACAAAAAAGATGCAAAGTAGGGTAACAAATGAGACTAGTGCAAAAATGCATACTATGAAGCTCTACTCACAGGCTATGGGTGCTATAAATTTCTTCTGCACTCTCTAGCAGTCATTCCAAAGATGGAAATACTATTCTGTGTCCATAAGACAAAATTATACCAATTTCTCAAGCTTCCTAAATCTGCATAGTAACATAATTTATGAAAACAATGCAACACAATGACATGATTTGTCAGAATACTCCACCACCTCCCAAATGGCCTGCCCACACTTAATAAGCAGAAAAAAAACTTTTAGAGAGTTTATTCACCTCCCCAGCTGGAGATCAGGTTTCCCAGTGTGTTTGATGGAAGTATTACTTCACACAGCAAATAAAGTTGTGGAATTCATTACCCCCAGGAGAAAGTGCAGATAGGAAATAGAAACGGATTCAAAAAAGGTTGATCAAAATTATAAATGGTGAAGCCATAAGTGGGTCTTATTTTCTTTGCATTTAATAATATTTTATACTGTGATCAACCCCACCCCCTTCCCTGCTATCCTAAAGTACATCCTTACAGCTCCTTACCTCTCTCCAATGTTTCCTGATACTATATATAACACTTGATATATATTTACTTATTTATTACACATAAATATTATATTTTTACTCTTTGTTAGTATAAATATTTCAAAATTTGTAGATTTGTTTAAATATAGAGAAGATGCTTTAATAGTCTTCACATTTTCAGCATATTTCATAACAACATATGACACAAAACTAAATTAATAATTCCAAGGCTGCAGTCCCAATTTATACTCTGCTTTAGGATAAATTAACTGTGCTTTGCCAACTCAACTAAAGTAAACATGGCCCTGGGAACATTTTGAAAACTTTCTTATTGGTCAAGGACCAAAAGAGAGTAAGAAAGGTAACTGTGGTGGGAGTAAGCTTGAGTGGCACTCTGCACTGGCAAGGGTAGGTTGAAGCTCTATTGCTTTCTATAGCAGCTGGTCCCTCTCTACCCTATTTTGCCTGCTGGAAGAGGGCTGATACATGGTCAATCTTTTCAGAGAACTAGCGAGTAGCACCACTCTGGGATCACCCATCACTGTGCAGTGTGGCAGTCCTGGGAACCAGGTACTCCTCAGCCAGAGCTGGACATGGGATATTCTCTCAAAAGTTTGAAAATACAATGAGAGATAGGACTCTGCTGGGCTTCAGGGTAAACTTCTCTTCAATTTAGAAAACTTCTAGAGAATTTACTAAGTCTCTGCATGGCTGGGAAAAGATATTCAGAAGCCACAAGACTCACTGGCCATTTAAGGAAAAAAGAACATCTGGGCACCCAGAGAAGAATTAACATCAGAATGTCTAGTTTATATTAAGAGGCACTGAAGAGGTTCTTTGGCCATTTGAATTCTAGGAGTCATTCATTAGGATAATTTTGGAGAAATTGGGGTAGTATACATAGTTTTGCAGCAGTAAAGATCTGCTCTTTGTGTTGAAATTTTTTATGACAGTTACCAACACAGCACAGGCAGGGCTTGTGACCTAGATACAGACCAAGAAAAAAAGATCTAGTGCTCCCCTGGGCGACTGTCCCCTTAGGCCTGTTGTGGTTTGCTCTGAGTCTCGTTACACTGGAATATTGCCTTGGACAAATTCCTTACCTCCATACATCTTCCTCCTTCATAAAATTTGGCAGTTAGACTAGGTTCTTTTGAAGGTTGCTTCCAGCTCCAAGCTCCTTTCCCCCTGACCTGGGCCTATGGTGCTGTTGGTATAAACAGCAGTGCCAAGTCCCCTGTCAAAAGAGCTCTCTGCCTGCTACCTGCTAAACTCACATGATGCTCCTAACTTCTGACTTTCTCCTGGTAATAAGAATATAACAGTCATCTCACACCAAAATATTCTCAATGCAATTTAAGAGTGTTTATTCACACACTAACATTTACTAAATAAAAACTGTTTGAAGAAAGTTGAGAAAACAAATGTGAACTGCTAACTTTCCTTCCCTTTAAAACAAAGATAAAAAGGACACTTCTTTCTAGATGTTGTATAGTGCAAATGAAATGATTTAAAAAATGATATTTTGCTCACAAAATATCCTGAGTAAACACTACAAATACTATGGTTAGTTCTACTATGAGGTAGCCATGATTACCTCTGCACAGAAGAAAAACCTAAGATTCCAGAGAGGTAAAGAAAATTCCCCAGGGCTAAACAATGAGGACATGGTAAAACTGGCTTTTATACACACAAATATTTGACTCTAAAACTTATCCTCTTAACCAGTATATTTATGAATTATTGGGTTTTGCCATCTTCAATGTATGTGGGCTTTGGAGCCAGACATGAAGAGATTTCAAGAATGATGTCAGAGTAATGGTGGTATGAGAGATAACCCTGCATTCTCCCCTTGAAATATCAACAAATTGAACAGCTATGACACAGTGAAGCAACCCCAGCTGGGCTCACAGGCACACCTGAAAGATCCATGCACTAAAGGGACTAAAGGTAGGCTGGGTTGAAAAGGGGATCAGAAGATAAAATACACTTGTGGTCCACCCTGGAAAGGAGAGAGCCCCGGAATGTCCAGGATTTTGTCTACTGGGGCTACAGAGAGAAGGGAAGTCCAGAGTGACTGAGTTTTTCTTTTCTGCCGGGGCTATAGAGAGGAGGGAAGCTCAGACTTCATGAGTTTTGTCTGCTAGGACTATAAAGAGGAGGGAAGGTAAGACTGTAAGGGTTTGGTCTTCTGAGACTAGAGAGGAGAGAAGCTCAAAGTAACTGGGTTTTTCTTTTCTCTGTTGGGGGCTACAGAGAGGAAGGAAGTACAGACTGTCTGAGTTTTGTCTTCCAGGCCTCTGTAGAGGGGAGAAGCCTGAAGTGATTAGGTCTTCTTCTGCCGGGAGGAACAGAGAGAGTGAGGGGAAGAGAGGAGACACTAAACCAAAGCTTTGGCAGAACAAGGAGTCATGGCCAGTGTTCCCATGGTCTGCCCACAGCCCACACTCAGCACAGAAACAGAGAAAACCAAAGTGCAGCCCCATAGCCTTTGAAATTTTGCCTCCCTCACCTCACAGGTATGGAGAGTGGCAGAGACAAATCCCACAACTAACTCTCCAGAGCCACTCTCTCCTCTGAAAAACAGAGGTGCCCCATGTCTAATCCCCTGATCTGTTGAGACTTGGAGAGGGGTGCTCAGAGGCCTGAGATCACAATTGCTAAGGCCAGAAAGCCGTAAAGACATAAAGCCCTCACAACACACCCCACCCACCAACATGATTACAGGCCTGCCTATATCATTACCACAGAAAATCTCAGCAGAGAAGAGCCTAGAAATTTTATAGAGCTAAAACTTGTAACACAGTGACACCTTCCTGAGGAAAACAGAAAAACCTCTCAAAACAAATATTTCTTTTTTTTCTCTTTTTTCTTCTTTTGAATTTTATTTTATATAATCTTTATATTTTTTTATTCTTTTTTGTGGGTGTTTTGCTTCTGTTTTTTGTTTGTTTTTGCTGTTTTTTGTGGATTTTTAAAATGTCAGTATTCTTTAAAATATTTATATTTTCACATTTACTTTTCTTTTTTTTTAGTTGCTTTTTGACAGCATTCTTAACACTACCATGCTCAAATGTCATCAAGGAAGAAGAAATCAAATTTCATGGCTACACAAGACAGAAATGTAGTACAGAAAGAAAATAAAACATCTCCAGAAAAAAATATCTCAATAACATAGAAACCTAGGAATTAAACTATAGAGAATTCAATACTGAATTTCTGAAAATATTCAGTGAGATATGAGAAAACACCAATAGGCAACTTAAGGAGCTCAGAAAACAAAACAAATACCTCACCAAGGAGATTGAAACTTTAAAGTCAGAGGTGAAGAACTCAATACATTAGTTGAAAAATGAGGTAGCAAGTTTAGCTAATAGAACAGGCCAGATAGAGGAAAGAACCAGTGACATCAAAGACAGACAAGTAAAGACGCTACAGGCGGAAGAGGAGAGAGACTCATGAATTTAAAAAAAAATGAGAGAGCTCTACAAGAATTGTCGAACTTCATCAAAAAGAGCAATATAAAAATAATGGTTAGCCCTGGCCACATAGCTCAGTTGGTTAGAGCGCTATCCTGAAGCATAGAAGTTGCTGGTTTGATGCCCAGTCAGGGCACATATAGAAGCAGCTTGATGTTCCTGTGTCTCTCTCTCCCTTCTTCTCAATCTAAAAATCAATAAAATTTTTTTTTATTTTTTTAGATTTTATTTATTCATAGAAAGAGAAGAAAAATAAAGAAAAAGAGAGAAAGAGAAGGAAGAGGAGCAGAAAGTATCAACTCCCACATATGCCATGACCAGGCAAGCCTGAAGTTTCAAACTGGTAACCTCAGTATTCCAGGTTGATGCTTTATTTACTGTACCACCAGAAGTCAGGTAATAAAATAAACATTTAAATAAAAATAATAATGGGTATATCAGAAGAAGAGAGGAAGTGGGGAATGGAGAGCTTATGCAAATAATTGATGAGAACTTCCCAAGCCTATGGAAAGAGTTAGAGCCTCAAACCCAAGAAGCAAACAGAATGCTGAGTTACCTAAATCCAAACAGGCCTTCTCCAAGGCACATCATAATAAAATTGTTAAAAGTCAATGACAAAGAAAGAATTCTCAAAACATCTAGGAAAAATAACAGCATAACATGTAAAAAAAAAAAAAAAAAAGACCCATTAGAGAGGAATTACCAGCCAAAAATACAATATTTATCAAAGTTATCCTTCAAATATGAAGGAGAAATAAAAACTTCTCCAAACATACAGAAGCTAAAGGAATTTATCACCAGAAAACCCTCACTGCAAGAAATACTCAAGGGAATTATTCAATCAGACACAAAGAACAAAACAAATCAAAACTACAAGTAAAAGCTCCAACAAGGTCACAATAAAAACAAGAATGATCTGTGTCAATGATAATATAAAACAGGATACAATAACGATAAGCAGTAGCAAAAGAGGATGGTGTGCAGAAGCACTCATAAGACAAAGGACTCTTGTACATATGACAATTCTTCTCTTAATAACCTAATAATAACCACCCATGAAAAAGCCACTAGTGAAACACATCTCTTAAAAAAGAAGAAATAGGGAGAAGAAGTATAGAATACCACCAAACAAAAACAACTAACAGAAACAGGAAAGAGCAGATCCAAACAAGACACAGAGCTACCAGAAAGCAAAACATAAAATGGATATAAGAAATGCTCATGTGTCAATTATTACCCTAAATGTAAATAGACTGAAATCACCAATAAAGAGATACAGAGTAACAGTTTGGATAAAAAGCAAAGTCAAACTATATGCTTCCCTCAAGAGATACATCTAAGCTGCAAGGACAGAAATAGACTCAAAGTGAAAGGTTGGAAAATGATTCCCCAAGCAAATAATACCCAAAGAAAAATAAGTGTTGGCATACTTATGTCTGATAATGCTGACCTCAACACAACAAAGGTAACCAGAGACAAAGATGGATATTTCATAATGATAAAGGCAATATTGTCTCAAGAAGACATAACACTTCTTAACATATATGCACTGAACCAGGGAGCAGCAAAATATATAAGATATCTACTAACTTATCTAAAAATAGAAGCAGACAAAAACACAATTATACTTGGAGATTTCAACACACCATTGACAGCTTTAGATAGGTCATCCAAAGAGAAAACCAATAAAGAAATAGCCTTAAACAACACACTAGACCAAAGGCAGATAATAGATATTTATAGGAAATTTCATCCCAGAACATCAGACTATATATTCATACCAATCGTGCATGGAACATTCTCAAGGATAGACCATATGTTGGGCCACAATACTAACATCAACAAATTCAAGAAGGTTGAAATTATACCAGGCATATTTTCTGCCTCTAAGTCTTTGAAATTGGAATTCAACTGGAAAAAGTAAGGAAACCCATAAAAATGGGGAAATTAAACAACATACTTCTAAAAAATGACTGAATCAAAGAAGAAATAAAAGCAGAGATATAAAAAAATACAGACAGACAAACAAGAATGACAACATAACATATCAAAATTTCTGGGATGCAGTGAAAGCAGTAATAAGAGGGAAGTTCATATCACTACAGGTTTATATCAAGAAACAAGAAAGATCCCAAGGAAACAACCTAACATCATATCTTAAAGAACTAAAAAAAGAGGAACAAAGGCAACCCAAAGTCAGCAGAAAAAAGAAAATAATAAAAATTAGAGCAGAACTAAATGAAATAGAAAACAAAAAATTAATAAAACAAGGAGCTGATTCTTTGAAAAGATCAATAAAATTGACAAATCCCTGGCTAGATTCACTATGGAAAAAAGAAAAAGGACTCATATCAACAAACTCCAAAACAAAGAGGAGAAATTACCACAGATATCAGAGATATACAAAGAATCATAGTAGAATACTATGAAAGATTTTATGATACCAAATTCAACAACCTAAAGGAAATGGATGAATTCCTAGAACTATACAATCTTCTTAGACTGGGTCACAAAGAAGTGGAAAACCTATATAAATTCATAAGCAAGGAAAAAACAGAAACAACTATCAAAAACCTCCCCAAAAACAAAAGTCCAGGACCACATGGCTACACTAGTGAATTCTATCAAACATTCAAAGAAAACTTAGTACTTATCCTTCTCAAGGTCTTCCAAAAAATATAACAAGCAGTACTCCCTAACACATTGTCATTGTATGAGGCCAGCATAACCCTTATACCAAAATCTAGCAAGGACAGCATGAAAAAAGAAAACTACAGACCAATTTCTCTAACGAATGCAGATGCAAAAATCCTGAATAGAATACTAGCAAATCAAATATAACAATGCAGTAAAAAAAATAATATATCACGATAAAGTAGGATTCATTCCAGGAGCACAAGAATGCTTCAACATATAGAAATCAATCAACGTAATTCACCACATCAACAAAACAAAGAACAAAAGCCATATGATCCTATCAATAGATGCAGAAAAGGCATTCGATAAGATATAACACTGCTTTATGTTTAAAACACTCAATAAAATTGAAATAGAATAAAAGTATCTCAACATAATAAAGGCCATATATGACAAACCATCAACTAATGTCATAATAAATGGTGAAAAAATGAAGGCTTTTCCTGTAAAATTAGAACAAGACAAGGCTGTCCACTCTCTCCACTCCTATTAACCATAGTTCTGGAAGTTTTAGCCAGAGCAATCAGGCAAGAGAAAGAAATAAAAGGCATTCATACTGGAAAAGAAGAAGTAAAGGTATCATTTTTTGCAGATGACAGATCCTGGATATAGAAAACCCCAAAGACTCCACGGAAAACTATTAAAAATAATAAACCAATACTGTAAATTCATAGGATATGACAAAATCAGTATACAAAAGCCTATTGCTGGCCCTGGCCAGTTTGCTCAGTGGTAGAGCAACAACCCAGCATGTGGAAGTCCCAGGTTTGATTCCTAGTCAGGGCACACAGAAGAAACCATCTGCTTCTCCATCTACCCTTCTCCCACTTTTCTCTCCCCCCCCCCCCACAGCCATGGTTTAATTGATTTGAGCACATCGACCCTGGGTACTAAGGATGGCTACATTTAGCCTCTGCCTCAGGCACTAAAAATAGCTTGGTTGCAAGTGGCCTCAGAAGAGCAGAGCATCATCCCCAGACAGGGGTTGTGGGGTGGATCCCATTTGGGTCACATGTGAGAGTCTGTCTCTCTATCTCCCCTCCTCTCACTTAGAAAAAAAAAATTCTATTGTTTTCCTTTACACCTATGATAAAACTTTAGAACACAAACTAAAAAAAAATTTCTTTTACAATTGCAACAAAACATGAATAAAATACATAGAAATAAACTTAGCTAAAGATGTGAAGGACCTACATACTGAAAACTACAAATCATTATTGAAAGAAATTGAAAAAGACACAATAAAATGGGAAAATATTCCATGTTCATGGGTTGAAAGAATAAACATAGTTAAAATGGCCATATTACCCAAAGCAATATATAAATTTAATACAATTTCTATCAAAATCCCAATGTCATTTTTTAAAGAAATAAAACAAAAAATCACCAGGTTTGTATGGAATAACAGAAAACCCTAAATAGACAAAGGGATCCTGAGAAAAAAGAATGAAGCTGGAGCTTTCACACTATGTGTCTTCATATTATACAACAGAGCCACAATAATCAAAACAGCATGGTATTGATAGAAAAATACACATATAAACTAATGGAACAGAATCAAAAGCCCAGAAATAAAATCACATATATATGACAATTCATCTTTGACAAAGGGGCCAAAAACACACAATGGAGAAAAGAAAGCCTTTTCAATAAATGGTGCTGGGAAAATTGGAAAGCCACATGTTAAAAAATGAAACTTGACCACAGTTTGTCCTCCTAAACAAAAATTAATTCAAAATGGATCAAAGACCTAAATATAAGATCTGAGACAATAAATTACATAGAATAAAGCATAGGTACTAAATTTAAGGACCTTGGCCATAGAGAACAATTTATGAATTTGACCCCAAAGGCAAGGGAAGTAAAGACAAAAATAAATGAACAGGACTATATCAAACTAAAAAGCTTCTGCATAGTGAAAGAAACTGACAACAAAACAAAAAGGCAGCCAACCAAATGGGAGATGATATTTATAAACAATAGCTCCAATAAGGGGTTAATTTCCAAAATACAATATATGAAGAATTCAAAAAGTTCAGCAACAAACAAGCAAACAATCCAATTTAAAAATGGGAAGAGGACATGAACAGACAGTTCTCCCAAGAGGACATACAAATGGCCAACAGATATATGAAAAAATGCTCATCTTCACTAGCTATTAGAAAAATACAAATCAAAACTACAATGAGATACCACCTCACACCTATTAGATTGGCTATTATCAACAAGACAGGTAATAACAAGTGTTGGAGAGGTTGTGGAGAAAAAGAAACCCTCATTCATTGTTGGTGAGAATAAAAACTAGTACAACCATTATGGAAGAAAGTATGGTGGTTCCTCAAAAAAATTAAGACTAGAATTACCATATGGCCCAGCAATCCTTCTACTGGGCATCTACCCCCAAAACTTGAAAACATTGGTATACAAAAACACACAAACCACCATGTTCATTGCGGCATTATTCACACCGGCCAAGACATCGAAACAACTGAAGTATCCTTCAGTAGAGGATTGAATAAAAGAAGTGGTACATATATACAATGGAATACTACTCAGTCACCTGAAATGATGACATATTGCCATTTACAACAACATGGATGGACCTTGAGAACATTATACTAAGTGAAATAAGTAAATCAGAAAAAGCTAAGAACTCTATCATTTCACACATAGGTAGGATATAAAACTGAGACTGATGGACACAGATAAAAGTGAAGTGATTACAAGGGGGGATATGGGGAAGGGTGGGGGAAAGGGAGTAAAGAGGGACAAATACACAGTGACAGAAAATGATCTGACTTTTGGTGATGGGTACAGGACATAATCAACAGTTCAAACGCTATAGAAATGTTTACTTGAAATTTATATAGTCTTACTGATCAATGTCACCTCTTTAAATGTAATTTTAAATAAAATTTTTTTAAAATTATATACAAAGAAAAAAATGAGATTTCAAAGCTGACCCTACTACTTCCCAGTGGTGAGTCTAGAAAACCTAACTCTAGTAATTTTTCTGAGCCGTGGTTTCCACATCTGTGAGGATTAAAGAAAGGAGTTTGTACAGTATATGTGAAGCACCTAACACACCTGGTCAGCATTCAGCTGGTCTTCATCTTGTCTGAGTTCATGTCACTAAAGCAGACCCTGAGAAAAAGGTTTGGATGGATTTGGGAGGTGATCCTCAGAGGTATAAATGAAAAAGTAGGACAAGTGAGACAGGGAAGGGAGAAGAGCCAATAAAGGATATGTTGGTGGCCAGGTAATCACTCTGAGCAGCTGGGCTCAAACCCATCTAGATCAACTGAGAAAATGGGTGGAAACTGTCTCAGGATCATTCCACTAAAGCAGTGACTCAAACTTGAGGACACAGCAGAATCATGTGCATAGCATGCTAAGTTTGCTGGGCTCCATCCCAGAATTTTCCATTCAATAGGTCAGGGTGGGGACAGGGAATGTGTATTGCTAACAAGTTCCTATATAATGTGGGTTGTGCTGGTCCAAGGGCCACATTTTTAAGAACCACCCTAACTAAACAAGAGGAGGCTGGGGCATCAAACTGATTGAAATGTCCTATTGTTTGAGGATTGTCCTGGGGGTTATCAACTCCCACACACACATTTTCTGGTTTCCCTTATTGGTAAGCAAGGGTAGCACCAAAGCAAGCTGTCAGGCAGAGCAAAAGAGAAACAGGTGCTTAGAGGTAGGAAGCTAATGTCTCTCAATCAGTTAGTGAACCCAGGTCACCTGAAGGGTGGAAGCAGGGCATCAGTGTATCTACCATATTTTCTCTTCCCTATTATTGCTGCATTTGTGGCCATTATTATTCTCTAAGCTGAAGGGATAGAGTCAAGGTCACTGGTGGAGAAATCTCTGAACCCAATAGTTATGAAGGTCGGAAATACCCTCAGCCTGAAGTTGATAGCAGCCATGGACTCCAGGTCATTAATTTCTCCAATAAATCAAAAAAATGAGGAAAGGAATGAAGCCATGACCAGAGCAACTAACAGCAAGTGATTCTAAAATGACCAGCAGACCCACTGTGACCCAACACAATCTCCTGACACCACATCGGGCGACAGAGGGTGCATTTTACATGCAAATCATGTAGAGTTCTCCCACATGCTCTTTCTGCCCTGTGGAGAAAATGGCTAACACTGGTGATAAAATGAGACTGCTCCATTATTCTGTTCTGCATGCACATTTAATTGTCAACATTGTTATAGCTTTAACTGCAAATAAGCACAATCTCATTGCCCATCAATTGTTTGATGGGAGGAAAACAGGCAGTTTGGAGATGGTTTGGGGATGAGAAACATCATTATTATCTTTTAGTATAAGGTTTTGTTTTCATTCTTCACTTCTCTCTTTAATGATTATATTTTTTCCACAAATTCAACATCAAAACACCATGGCCAACAGAAAATATTTCAGCATTCAGCTGAGTCCTAAGGGTTTCATTTACTAATTCCAGATATCTGTAGTAGTAAACTTTCTTTTCTCAAAAAAAATTTTATATCTCTTAAACCATTCATCCTTATAACAGTGCCTTGATCATAGGAGGTTGGGAGAAACATTATTTATTTGCAAATGAGGGAACTGAGGCACAGAATAGCAAATTGCTTGTCTAGGAACTGACTGACAGTGATTGAGATGATTCCCAATAATCTGCAGAGGATTGCATTCAATTTTGCTCATGCAGTTAGAAAATATTATTTGGAAACATTAATCAATGAGCATAGAGAACACCCCGTAGTTCCTCTTCCCTTTATTCAAGCTTGTAACAGAGCTCTCAGCTCAGTACCCCAGGGAAAGTCTGTGGTTCAAAAACTGTAATTAGCCCTGGAGAATTCCACAAGTTTCTAGAGGAAGTAGGAAGGAAAGTAAGTTGAGATGGGGTGTTGAAAAAGTGCAGCAGAAACACAGAGAATGGAGAAATATGGCAGGAGAAGACCTCCCCCAGCATAGAAAAGCACTCCCTGAGAATCAGAAAGAGTAGAAAGAGAGGGTTGTGTCTTAAATCAGCAGGGACCCATACCCCCACTTCCTGGTATTACAGACAGGTAGAGGACAAGACCCTGAGAGAAAGTACCTTGAGTGTGTGACACCCTAGATATAGATTTTGGATTCAGCAATAGTTTTCAGAGCCCCAGCATATTCTAGAAGTAATAGTAGTGACCCAACACCAGAAAAGACCAGGAGGATAAAACATAGGATATCTTAGCTTAGAGGTAGATGACCAGTCACCAGAGGTCCTGCAAATTCTCCCAATGACCCAAACATGGCACTAAGTAATAGCTGAAACATTGACCCATGTCTATGTGACAGAGACAGAGTAAAGGGGGAATCCTCAAGATGGCTGAGAATTATCTGTCAAAGTAAGAGTGACTTTGAATTATAGAATATAAAATAAAGCAAATTATATTTCACACACCCAAGTTTGAGGCTGAACTTCAAACCTGTTATGCTTCATTTGGTACCAGCAACATTCTTGAAACATGGAGAGTCTTAGGTAAAAAGAAGTGACTATTTCTCTAGACCAGGGGTCCCCAAACTACGGCCCGCGGGCCACATGCGGCCCCCTGAGGCCATTTATCCGGCCCCTGCCGCACTTCTGGAAAGGGCACCTCTTTCATTGGTGGTCTGTGAGAGGAGCATAGCTCCCATTGAAATACTGGTCAGTTTGTTGATTTAAATTTACTTGTTCTTTATATTAAATATTGTATTTGTTCCCGTTTTGTTTTTTTTTTACTTTAAAATAAGATATGTGCAGTGTGCATAGGGATTTGTTCATAGTTTTTTTATAGTCCGGCCCTCCAATGGTCTGAGGGACAGTGAACTGGCCCCCTGTGTAAAAAGTTTGGGGACCCCTGCTCTAGACTTACCTTCCTGAAATGCTGGTTCCCCCTCCAGATCTTTCCTCTGCCACCTCCAGAGCTGCATTTTCCTGGATGCTTGCTCAAGACACACCTTCAACCACCACCATCAAAACACCACTCTGGGCGCTGGCCAGTTGGCTCAGCGGTAGAGCGTCGGCCTGGCATGCGGGGGACCCGGGTTCGATTCCCGGCCAGGACACATAGGAGAAGCGCCCATTTGCTTCTCCACCCCCCCTTCCTCTCTGTCTCTCTCTTCCCCTCCCGCAGCCAAGGCTCCATTGGAGCAAAGATGGCCCGGGAGCTGGGGATGGCTCCTTGGCCTCTGCCCCAGGCGCTAGAGTGGCTCTGGTTGCGGCAGAGCAATGCCCCGGAGGGGCAGAGCATCACTCCCTGGTGGGCAGAGCGTCACCCCTGGTGGGCATGCTGGGTGGATCCCGGTCGGGCGCATGCGGGAGTCTGTCTGACTGTCTCTCCCCATTTCCAGCTTCAGAAAAATACAAAAAAAAAAACCACACACACACACAAAAAAAAACACCACTTTGTACTGGCAACTAGACTATCTAATTATCATCATCAGTCATCCCCCACCCAACAACCCCTAAGAGATATAATACCCAAAGCACAATTTCCATAAGAAAGAACAGATCATTCTGAAGGAATTTTCAGATAAAGATGTAGGAGTGAGGAAATAAATAGAGGTGAGATGTGAACTTCTTATGTTTACTAAAATGAACATAGTTTTAAATGCTACCACCCCAGCACAAAAAGAGCATCTTCAAAATCTGGGCATGGTCATTAGAGTGCTATAGACATATGAGCCATGCAGGACAAAAGGTTCGCAAGCACTGTAGTATATTAACTCATAAAAGGTTTGGCAGTATGGAAAACCAGAAGAACAGAGTAGATTTCAGCTCAACCATGTATATATATGTATGAGTTAGGACTGTGATGGCGAACCTTTTTATAAAAACTGCCCACTTTTGCAGTTCTGGTCATCTAGCTTTCATGGTGGGCCAATCCTGGTGGTGCCACTTGGTTGTTCTGCTACTGCCCACCATGAAAGCTGAAATGCCCACTAGTGGACGGGAGAAACCAGGTTGACCAGCACTGCAAAAGTGGGCAGTTTTTATAAAAAGGTTCACCACCACAGAGTTAGGATAAGCATCACAAATAACTGTTATCTCAAGGGATAATACTACTATATCAGCAACTGTAGCAACAGCATCTCATCTCTACTATTACTATTTATAGCTAATATTTATTGATAATCTATCATAGAGCAGGTATTATCTTTCAGCAACACACAAACTGTTTGTAGTATTATTATTTATGCCTAGTTTCATATGAGAAAACTAAGGTGCAGAGAGTTTAAGTGGCTTGTCCAACAATGTAGGTCATTGCAGACACAGAGAGCAAACCCTGTAGTATGAAGTGAGAGCTCCAAACCACTTTGCTCTACTGTGCATAAACATGTTAGGAGGATTGTAGGAGATAATCCAGGACTGTTACATATGTTCTAAAGTTGTCTATGGCCATACCACCCTGAACGCGCCCGATCTCGTCTGAATATATGTTCTAAAGTCACTCAGAGGGGATATAATCATGAGGAAAACAGGTTCATTCCCAATTCATGGCATACTAGTTAGGCTTTTTAGTTGCAAATAGGCAACATATTTCTGGTAAACCTAAGCAGAAAGGGAATTTACCCAAAGGATATCAAATGACTCAGAAACATAGAAAGCCTGGCAAAGAAAACCTGAGTGGATTCCAAGGACAGTGAGGCATAGTGAAGACACTGCCTTAAGAACAATCCACTCAGGACCCACCACCAGTGCTATGACTCTAGCCATTGACCATGGCCCCAAAGAGCCCCAAAGACACTTCCTGTTATGCCTCCTGTCTCTAACTCAGTCACAGCCATCGGGAATAATGTCTTTCTGAACTCTCCCCTTCTTTTGCCTCTTTTCAAGTACTAGAGACTCAGTCAGTTGACTAGAACTGGCTCACTCCATATCTTGCTAGAGATCAACAAGAGTCAGCTAGTACCACAATCATGCTGCATAACAAACCATCCCAAATTTCAATAACAGGATCTGGTCTTCCCTGTGATTCTCTCATCCTCCTTGCACCAGAAACTATGAGGGCATGGTTTTCTCATCTACAATGTTACCAGTACAATAGCATAAGCTGAAACCCATGATGCCTCTGAAGCCCTGGCTTTAAACTAGCATACTGCTACTTCCACCTATATTCCGTGGGCCAAAGCAAGTTGTGTGGCCAATCGCAGCATAAGTTAAGAAATACACTCTCCTCACTACAGTAGAGGGACTGCCAATTACACCAAAAAGGTCATGGATGTATATAATTCTAATGAGGGAGGGAGTAGCTTATTATAAATTTATTGTCACATGGGCCAAAAGGAAGAAATGACCTGACCAGGCAGTGGCACAGTGGATAGAGTGTTAGACTGGGCTGCAGAAGACCCAGGTTCGTAAGCCCTGAGGTCACCAGCTTGAGCACAGGTTCATTTGGTTTGAGCAAAGATCACCAGCTTGAGCCCAAGGTTACAGCTTGAGCAACCTTGGTCACTAGATCTGCTATAGCCTCCCAGTCAAGGCACATATGAGAAAGCAATCAGTGAACAACTAAGGAGCCACAACAAAGAATTGATGCTTCTCATCTCTCTCCCTTCCTGCCTGTCTGACCCTATCTATCCCTCTCTCTGTCTCTCTCTGTCTCTGTCAAAAAAAGAAAGGAAGAAGTGTGTTCACACTGCCCAAAAGATAGAAAGGGTGTTGAGCTTCTACTCAAGATCAAGCAAATCCACTACCCATTTCACAAGAAAAGCCTTCTGGAGACAAGGTGGTTAGACCAAGGAACCTCCAAAATGAGGAATTCTCCCACTCACATGATGTGTTACAATTCCAACATAAGGTCCACCTTAATTAGAATTTTTTTAGAGTAAGTTTTGAAGATGTGTACTTATTCAGTATGTTTCAGCTTGTGATAGTTATCAATTGTGTTATTTCCCTGGATGATTTTTTTTAATTTTTATTAGAAATTACAGTTCTTTTGTTAAAAAGCAGGAACTGATATATTGAAGAAAACTACGAGCAGCAGTAATCTGGTACTAAAGGATATGAAAGTCCAATCAAGTCCAATCTCATGATAGAGCAAAACTAACATCTTTACAGGATTTGCAGTTTGAGCAGTTTATTAAATCTGACACCAGGCCTGCAATTACCACCAATTATTTGGTCATAGTGTCAGTTCCATTTAAAGTGAGAAAGTTAGTGATGGCAACCGCTTATTTTTAATAACTGATTTCAGAGAAAAAAACATTTTGTGTCCAATTACTACTTCCTGACCTCCTGATCTAAAAAAAAAACAACAAAAAAACCTTGTACCTGTAGGTTTACTGGCATATACCCCCCCCGCCCCAGTAGAGGACTCACTAGATGCTATCATTTACTGACACTGAATTATATAGTCATCCAACCACTCATCCATCCTACAAGCACACAGATGTGCCCACCAGGTGCTACCCCGTGTAGTAAAGTCCTTCTAAACATGCTATAACCAACTGAATGGAAAACTAAAAAATCCTATTCACATAATTAAGAGGACCTTTATCCTCTGAGCAGGAAAAGATTTCATAGTTTCATGTGTTGTGGTAATGACATGTGAGGAAATGCATCTTTCCAGGTTTATAAATCAACCCCTCTTTACTCATTTAATAAAGAGTTCTGTGGTTCCTGACTTGCGGTGGCACGGTGGATAAAGCATCGGCAACGGTCCAACACCCCGGGCTTGCCTGGTCAAGGCACATACAAGAAGCAACGGCTACGAGTTGATGCTTCCCACTCCTCCCCACCTTTCTCTCTTTCTCTTTATCTCTCTCTCTCTCCTCTCTCTAAAATCAATAAATTTTTTAAAAAAATTAAGTTTGGTGGTTTGTTTACTTGCTGTTATTTAAATTTGTGTCCTTGGGATAAATAAATGGCTCTCAAGTCCCAGGAACGCTGGCAGGCAGCATCTCACCCCTCCAGGTTAGCCCGTGCCGTTAAGGGGGGAGCCAAATATGAAATGCTCAAAATTAACTGAATTCACTTTTTAAAAAATCCACCTTTCTATTTTAAGGCACAATCACCCACAAATCACATCAAATTTATGTAATTTAGGGACTAAGTATTTTACACCTTACTGTTTTCTTTTACTCCTAAGCATTTGTGTTTAATATTGTAAATATTCCCCTCCCCAAGATTTTTGCTTGACTTGACCTTTCCTCTCCCCATACTCCCTTAACTTACTACTATGACTCTGTAACCTAAAAACAGTAACAACAAAACCCCAGAAAGCATAAATTTAAGGTGTATTAACCATCCAATGAACCAAGGTATCTGGATGAACAAGGTGCCTAGATTCAGTTTTGGCTTAAAGGATGAACACTGGTAAGAGACTAGACTGAGGTCAATTTTTCCAAATGTCGTTAATTTTGATGGAGTAGAAGAGAAGAGAGACATGGGAGAAAGGAGGACGTTGGGGAGAAATCTGAATATTCTTATTTAAACAGACAAGCAAATGAAGTCTGAGAGAGACTTTAAACCTTTCTGTAAAGACTTCCCACTTGAGGCAACACATGTCATCCTCTGTCTCAAGCTCTGAGCGTCTTTTCAGTGCAAGCGTAGCCGCTTTAGGAGATGGAGACGGAAATAGAAAGTCAGCCACAGTGACAAAATGTGACAAGTCGCTTGAGAAAAGACGTGTTTGATGTGTTTGCCAAGTGGATGTTTCTAACATTTGTGGCAGTTTCAGACATGATTTCCAAAGAAATCCTTTCTCTTCCTTATTTCAAGCTTCTAAATCTAGCATACCCATATCACTGCTGCAGAGAGGCACCAAAGAAAAAGTTTCTTCCCAACAAGTGTGACAAACTACGTTTCACTCTTTAGAAGATGTGTCTCTCCTGGACAAACTCCAGTATCTCTCTCAATCGCTGTCACTCAGCTTCCCCATCGCCACTGCCCCTTAATATAAATCAATTACTTGTTTCAAGACCTCAGTTTTCTCACCTATGAGATGAGGTTCAGCTAAATAATCTTTAATGATTCATCAAGATATAAAACTTAGAAATCCAGATTTTATAGCAAACATGACAGCATTTTGAAGGGCATGTTGTATTTATGGTAGTGGAAAGAGGGACATCTAGAAACATGAAGAGAAAAATAAAGAGAAGTATTAAAATGATCAAGCTTCCACTAATAGCCAAGAGCCTAAATCCTCTACATAACAGAACCCCCACAGAACAGAATAAATTCTCCACAGTTTGTGTACAAAATATGGACATATGCAAGAAGCACTGCATGGAGGTACCAGACGGTGAAGAGGTGAAGAACAGCGGATTCCAGGGAGGAGTCCAGCTGAGGAAGGCTATTGTATGGAGTACTCCAATTTCCCGCTTCTTTTCTAGCCTGAGGACAGGTTCAGTTAGTAGACACAGAGCATCAAGCAAGGATGGAAAAACCACAAATTTTCTGGCCTTGGGTATCAGAGTACTGAGTCAAGGGCAATACAGTCCCTGGAAAAGGAGACAATTTTGAAAGGAAAATATCCAGAAAAAGAATACCCGAATCCACTTGCCCAAATGTCTGGCTGACTCCTGACTATGCATGCATGGCGCAGACTCAAAACCCCTCACCTAATGGTAAAATGTCTGAAATAAGCTGAGTTGGAAGTGGGGGGAAAATGTACTGTGGAGCTAATAACTGACCAGGTTTGCTAGAATGAGGGAAAAAAAAAAAAAAAAAAAAACGTGACTGCTCAGCCCTAGAGAAAGAAGGCAATCTTACCCACTTGCGACAGCATAGGTAGACCTAGAGTCTATGCTAAGTGAAATAAGTCAGCCGGAGAAAGACAAATACCATATGATTTAATTATATGTGGATTCTAAAGAACAAAATAAACAAACAAACAAAACAGAAACCAACCCATAGATTCAGAGAACAGGCATATGGTTGCCAGAGGGGAAGAGGACTGGGTGGAAAAGGTGAAGAAATTGAGTAGTGCAGACTGGCAACTACAAAATAGTCCCAGGGATGTAAAGTACAGCACAGGGAATATAGTCAATAATATTGTAATAACTATGTATGGTGCCAGTTAGGTACTGGAAATATCAGGGAGAACATTTTGTAAAGTAAATGATTGTCTACTCACTATGCTATACAACTGAAACTAATATGAAATAATATTAAACGTAAATTATAATTGAACTTTTTTAATTAAAAAAATACAAAATAACAAGAGAAAGAAAGTAGATGGCAACAAATCATAGGTTAGGGCAAGCATACAGAACAAGGTACAGAGGAAGCTACACTCAAACAGTAAAAGGGAAGAGGTTCTTTGTTCCTCATGGCTAAGTCTCTGCTATTGCTTCCTTGCAGAAGAAAGCTCGGAGGTCATCTAGGGAAGGGTGTATCATTTCTATTTGACCTTTTCTGATCTAGACTGGAAGAGCTACCTGACAATTGGGAACCCGAAAGGGTCAGTACTCAGAGTAAGTAAGCAGTGTGTTGCTTCCCATGAGATAGAAAAAGAATAATTTGGAAGGATCTCTGCTTTGGAGTTTTATTTAAATTTTATTTTTCAATTACAGTTGACATTCACTATTGTTTTGTATTAGTTTCAGGTGTACAGCATAGTGGTTAGACAACCACACGCTTTACAAATTGATCTGCTCAAAGGATCTCTGTTTCAATTGCACGATGGCACAGGTAGAGAAGGGAAAAGCAAAGCAAATAAACAGACAACTCTTTTTAAAAATGACTCAGGAAATTAATAGAATTCAGTTTCTACAATATGACATTCTTAATGTGCATGATACGATCCAAAATGACTCCAAGTCAGGAAAACAAGGAGCCTTCACATGACAGTCACAGTGTTAGGAAGAAGCAGGAGAAGAAGGCTATATTTACTCCTTAACTCCCTTCCTGTGCAGTCTGGCTATGTCAGACCATCCTACAGTGATTTTTCACCTTCTTCATACTCTTCAACACCCAAACCACTTAATTTCTCTAAACTTTGTGTTCAGTGATAATAAGGGATTTTTTTTTCACCACTGCATAGTCTAACCTGCCAGAAGATCATCCCTTAACACAAAGGAATTTTTACTGCCATTTGCCCCAACCAGCAAGCCTAGATTCCTCCATTTTCCTTGAGGATCTGTTGCTCACAGTCTGCTCCCAGCACCAATATTATACCACCAAGGTTCTTGATTGCAAACTATAGAATTAAACTCTAGCTGATTAAACAGAAAAGGAATTATAGAAGGAATAAATTAGTTCAGAGAAGTACCAGACAGGCAACTTCTGCTTCCAGCCATAGTACTGTAACAAGAAATCCACTTTAAGTATAAAGACACAGACAAGTGAAAATAGGAGGATGAAAAAATATACCATGCAAACATTAAGCATAAAAAAGCTAGAGCACATGAGGATACAGCAAGTAGGCGCCTATCTGTAAGCCAAGAAGGGAGGCCTCAAACCAAACGTGCCAACACTTTGATCTTGAACTTCAGCCTTCAAAACTGTGAGAAAATAAACTTCTGTTGCTTATACAAAAATAAAAAAATTAAGATAGTAATAGCAGAGCATTAAACTAAACACAGAATCATCTGTGACTGCACAAGTCACACACCCACAAAGCACGCCTACAAAGCCTGCATAGTCATGAAGGCACAGGTCATGAAGGCTACCTACAAATTCTACAAGTCATTCTGCATAAGTTCTGTACATATAATGTATGGAGGGGTATTACAATATTCTATTGCTTTGTAACACTTCTGATGGCATATATTATCATATCAGTTTCAGGTATACAACATCAGAAATTAGCACCAGAATCTAGGTATCAGAATATTCAACTGAAATATAATTTATAATAATGTAATCCAGATAAATTATTAAACTGTTACATATAACAGGTTCTCAACAGGAAAAGATGACATTCAAAATAAGGTGGTCAAGTGACTGCTTCACAAAAGCATGTGTGGGAAAACCACAACAGACAGTGTAGTAACAGAGTGAGGGAAAAGAATAGTGAGTCTCAGGAGAGACGCCTGTAGTGTTAGCCTGTGGTAGGAGGACACAGCCAACCTCAGGCGACCTGCCAGGGCGAGAGAGTCAGAGGAATAAAATACCTGTCCTTCATGTCCTCCTTTATTCTCTTCTCTCCCATTTTCTTTGAGGGCTTCCCATTGACCAAATCCAACAGGAAGCCAGAGGGCACAGGAACCCTTTGATATGTGTGGCCCATGAGATCAGTCTATAGTGGCAGAGAAAAAGTTGAAGAAGGGTACACAGTGGATCTGGAAGGGCAAATGGAAGATAGGATACATATGAAAAAAAGTCTTCTGCAGGCATTCACTGAAAATTATTTCAAAAGAATATTTAATGGTAAGAGGAAAGGTTCCCCATACCATGGTAAGTGAAAAAGGGGACCCAAATCATCTAGAAATTATATCAAATTGCAAAAACAAAAAGTAAACCATGTTAATGTGTGAGATTCTTTTGCCTCTTTTTAATTTTTCTGTGTTTTCCAAAATATCTCTAAGCAATACATGTTATCTTTATCACCCAACAAAAGATAAAGTTAACTAAAAAGACATTTCAATGAGTAAACCTATAAATAATGGGAAGAACTAATACCCTTGTGAAAAAGGAGAGAAAAAGTAAAGAGCACGTTTTTATGGATGGACCATATCTGCATCAACAAGCAATTATTGACTCTTTGCCACCTGCCAGGCACTCACTATTCCAGGTGCTATGGACACAGTGATGGAAGAATGTCTTCATGAAGCTCACCTTCACTAAGATTGTGTGAACCATTGGGAGTGGGAGAATAGCTGCTGGAGCCTGGCTGTCCACAATGGCATTCAACGCAAGTTACCAGCGTTTTTGTTGTGCATAAAGCTCCCAGAGACATAAACAGAGTCAAATAAAGGCTGAGAACAGCCAGCTGGAGTATGTGCTGAGACTTTGCTTCATGTTGCAAAAAAACATAAGGATGGGAAATGTTCTCAGAGGCATTGCTGTTCTGGGATCTATACCAGAAGTGTTACATCTGATCACAGTATGATTAACAGGGAGATCAATTTTCTAATAGAGATTCTTACAGAAAGAGTACTTGGTATCTGGGCAAGAAGAAGCAGACAGGATGGATTAAATTTAAGCACCTCTCATATAATAAATGTTAAGTACATTTGATATTGATAAAAACAGCAAATAAACAAACTAAACCTATTACACTTGTTTTAAAAAAATGGATAGTAAGTATAAATTTGTTCTGGGATTGAGATGTCCTATAAATGTGATTAGTTATTAAAGCCTTCTTTAACACTACAAATTAGATATATTTTTTACAAAAATTAGGGGCTACAGAACCTTTATGGCAAAAGCATCAGAAAGAAATTAATCAATGAGTCTCAGTCCCATGTAAAGGCAATCAACCAGAACCAATTTTCAGGCATTTTTCAGGGCTGTATTTATGGTATGCTATAGCTGAGTCAGTCCTCTTCCAATAAAAACCATTACACTAAGTCCTAACTACCATTCCTAAATGCTGTTAGTAGGATCCAGGTCAGCATGGCATCAAGTGATACTGTGATTCTATTAGAGCTGGCACAGAGAAGGCCTAAGGTAATGAGGGCGGGCTTGAACTTTAATGAAAGGAAGAGGATGTGGCTGACATCTCTCATGGGTGCTGCAAATCACCTTCTGTCTGTAAGTCAAGAAACCAATGATACAGGGATTTGCCTTCAACTGAAAGGATGCTTAAATAGGTCTATACTCACATAGCACAAAACGTCACAGGTATCTTTTGTATGATATGTGAGGTTTATTTTCGATCTGGATTTCATACCATTAGCAAAAATATTCATAAAAAATATAAACTTTTTCTAAAGCAATGTCAGTTGAAAAGTATTTCTTAGTAGGCTCTAGATTTTTTTTTAAAAAGATGTATTTGTAAATATTGAGTATTTTGCTTAAGATATAGAATAAAAATCTTACAACACTGAAACCAAACCAACTGAATTTAATAGTAATGGGGCAACCTTTCAGAAATTATAACCACTCTGTGTGCCTCAGATTAGTCATCTAAAAAATAAGAAGGCTCTGGCCAGTTGGCTCTGTAGATAGAGCCTTAGCCTGGCATGCAAACATCTGGCTTCCATCCCCTGTCAGGGCACACAAGAGAAGTGACCAACTGCTTCTCTCTCCTCCCCCTCTCCCTTCTGAGGATAGCTCAGTTGGTCCAAGCACATCAGCCTCAGCACTAAAAATAGCTCAGTTAATTACAGCATTAGCCCCAGACAGGGGTTGTGCCATGGATTCCTGGTTGGGGAGCATGCAGAAATCTGTCTCACTATCTCCCCTCCTCTTACTTAAAAAAAAAAAAAAGAACAAGAAGAAAAAGACACTAGGATCTCCCTGACCTCCCCTCCAGGCCAGTAGGCCTATAACTAGGGTTAAATCACAAGATAACCCAGCTAGAAATGTGCATTGGCCTTAGGCGCTGAAGATAACTCACTTGATTCAATGCACAGAAAAAACAGATGACCCCTTCAAAAAGCTGCAAACCTAGCTCATGTGAACCAGCATGTACCAGCATGTAGTAGGGCAGCGTGTGAACATGTAGGAATGGATTCTTTGGATCCTTACCTAGGTGACAGGAACATAAATTTAAAATAGGGTAGTGGTCATTAACTTGAAAGTGGTCTCCCAAGATAATTTAATTACCTGGCATGAGCCCCCAAGACACAGTGCAAGCTTCCTATGAAAATGGCTAATAAAAACACACCAAAATAATAATAATAATAATAATAATGGTGTTCTCTGAGTAAGGTTGCAATGTAAGAGTACCATGGCAAAGGGTGGATGGAGGAAGAGATTTAAAGGCTTAATGAAGTGGCCAAGCTGGAACTGAGATACTATGTATGTCCAGAAGCCCTTCTCAACGATTATATTCCATAGAAAGGCTCAGAGGACCTCCCATTCACCAAAACTATAAAAAATGTGCTATAGAGAGGGGAACCTCTCATAGTAGGTCCTCTGTAGTCCAGAGGTGATGGTAAAAGAGACTGTTATGGGATTTGGCTACATAATAGCAATGGAGATGATGGGATCCCAAAACAACAAAGGACAAATGGTAGAGCTGAACACCTTAAGACCAGTAAATTGAAGTTATAGTAATGAACAGCAGGGTCAGCATGGCAGGCAAGAAGCCTAAACTGTAGAAAGCTATACAGATGGTTAATAGAACACCAAATATCTACAGGCAAAATAGATGAGTACTATTTAGTTTATATCAGCAGAAGAAATCAAGGGTAGATGACGGGGAGACTGTGTACAGTCACCTCAACAAAAGGCATGATCCTTTGTGGAGTTGTCAGACCCAGAATCCACTGGCTGAAGAAGTTACCTGGTCCCCAGGAGGAAGAACTCTGTAACACCACAGCAAGTATACACTGTAATGATTGCTCTTTCTCTTCCCCCAGAGGGGAAAATAAACACTTTCTTTGGGTAAATAAACACTGGGGAAAGGGGAATTGCCAAGACTATAGGACATAGGGTTTCAGGACCCGAGCAGATAGCTGCAGACCTAAAGTATTATCATGGATCCTTCTTAGCATAGCAGTACAGTCATCCCTCACCATATTGCGGTTCACTTTTCATGGTCTCACTGTATCGCAGATTTTTAAATTGTACATATCTAATTTGGTATCACAGATTTTTTGCTATATCATGAGATTTTGCGGTATATAGGTATTTTTATATATTATTTTAATTATTTTTGCAGTAAAATAAGCATTTTCTAGCCTAAAATTTGAAAACAATATAAAAATATAAATAAAAACATATTAAAATAATATTAAATCAAAATAAAGCCTTAAAATATATAAATAATAAAATAAATATAAGGTTGCTACTTCATGGATTTTCCCCTATCGCGGGGGGCGGGGCTGGAACCTAACCGACGCGATAGATGAGGGACCACTGTATATAGCAGGGGTCCCCAAACTTTTTACACAGGGGGCCAGTTCACTGTCCCTCAGACCGTTGGAGGGCCGGACTATAAAAAAAACTATGAACAAATCCCTAAGCACACTGCACATATCTTATTTTAAAGTAAAAAAACAAAACGGGAACAAATACAATATTTAAAATAAAGAACAAGTAAATTTAAATCAACAAACTGACCAGTATTTCAATAGGAACTATGGGCCTGCTTTTGGCTAATGAGATGGTCAATGTCCGGTTCCATATTTGTCACTGCTAACCATAACAAGTGATATGACATGCTTCCGGAGCCATGACGCGTGCGTCCCGCGTCATTGGAAGTAGTACTGTATGTGAGCAACGCTGCGCTTTTCACTGACCACCAATGAAAGAGATGCCCCTTCCGGAAGTGCAGCGGGGGCCGGATAAATGGCCTCAGGGGGCCACATGTGGCCCGCGGGCTGTAGTTTGGGGATCCCTGCTATATAGCAAACAGGTAATAAATGAAGGTACAGCCAAGATTTGGTTTACAATGAGTTCACTGTCCCACAGATTAACCTGGTGGTCATTTCCCTGGTGCCAAATTTATAGTTAGCGATTGGCATGCTCCAGTACAGAAAGGGACGCTGGGAAGGAAACGTGGAGATGAGTGCTACTCTTAAATGCCTAACAGAGCAAGGGATAGTTGCCCACATAATAATCCCACTCTGGCCCCTACAAAAACTAGATGAATCCTGGAAGGTTAATGTAAACCAGGAATCAGAAAACTTTCTATAACAGGCCAGATAGTAAATATTTTAGACTGTGTAGGCCATATAGTCTCTCTCACAACAATTTAACTCTTCCCGTTGCTATGTGAAAGTAGCCATAGACAAAATTTGGGTGGGCGTAGCTATGTGGGTCAACGAAACTTTATTTACAAAAACAGACAACAGGCTGTATTTGACCCAAAGGCTATTATTTGCTAGCCAAATAGTAGCCCAACTAGAGCCATTATGTTAGATGTAGTCTCTGGTAGAGCAAATTAACACAGCATCAAATATATGGCATGTGGCTATTGATTTGGTGGGTAAATCAGAAAAGAAAATCAGAAACAATTTATATTGTATGAGATGAACATTTATTTACACTTTTCCACAGGACTATGTTAACTCTCTGTGCTTTGTCATACTATTATCCAAAAAATTCTTTACCATTTGGGCACTCCATGTTATTCTGATTCCATCACATTGATAATATGCTGATTGTACTAGATACCGAAAAGGTTGCTCTCACTTAGACTTTGTAAGACACACATATTCTGGAGAGTGGGAGATAATCCCTATGAAGGTTCATTAAGTGGGGCCACTATTTTAATTAAAGTCCTAGGGTCTAGTGGCCAGGAGTTTGCTGGATATCCCCTCCAATAATTTATTTAAAAACAAAGTATTGCCTCTTGTACTTCCTACCATGAAAAAAAAAATGAAGAATAACACATGCTGAGTCTTTTTGGATTCTGGAGGCAGTATATTATTCTACACCTGAAATATCCAACACAGTAGCCATTAGCCACACAAGGCTACTTATAAATTTAATTAAAATTTAGTTGCTAGTTGCACTAACCACATTTTAAATGCTCAATAGCCACATGTACTTAGTGGCTACCATACTGATAATAAAGTTATAGAATATATCTCCACCAATGCAAAGAATTATCTTAAAAAGCACTGTACAGTTAGAAATAAGAAATGTTGTTTCTATCCATATACCACACTTCAGCTTCACTCTCTGCCCAATGATGCTTCTTCCCCTTCCTTTCTCAAGAGTGGTTCCCCAATAAACATCTTACATTACAAACTCCATCTTGGTGTCAGCTTCTAAAGAACCCAACCTGCAACTCTGTGGCTGTGTTTGCATATATGTGTAAAAGCCCAGGCCAATGGTACCCCCATCTGATGTAATAATGTAAGAAAAATACCTTCTTCATTCTGCTCCAAGAGTATCCTGAGAAATTATTCCTGAGCTAACATGTGTGTCACTCCAAAAATCACTTTCTTCAACAGTCAGTGACCATCTCAGGCTGTGGGACCATCAGTGTCAATGGCAAGTGTGCCCACATCACCACAGATACTTGGTTAGTGGTCAGGTACAACTCTGGAGCAACATGATGTGGCAGCAAGAACAACAGTCAAGAGAACGGGACTGCTCAGCAGACTGCTGGTTTTCTAGTCCTTCCTCCATGGCACAACAGTACCACAACTGAGTCCTGTAATTAAATAAATAACCTTGGGTTTTTAAACTTACTATGCGAGCTAAAACTCTCAAATGATGGTGATGATGATAACAATTACAACAAGGATAGATAAAATAGATAAGAGAGATAAAAGAGAGACATTCTTGTGTATTGGAGCCACAACTTAACTTGACTTGAATATTAGAAGTAATGTAAATTCATTTTGTATGAAAACAAAGCATACTGGCAATTATTTAATGAAAAAAGCAGATTATAGACTAGTATGCTTAGTATGAACTCAGTTAGGTTGAAACTGGGGGTGGTCGGTTCCCTGTGAAAGAGGAAAGCCCCCTTTCAGCTTCTCTTGGCAACTGGCAGGTTGGTATAAACCCCCGACTAGGTCAGACCTGGAGAGAACTCCTTATTTGTATGAGATAGCCGACAGGCTAAACCCCTTCCCTGGTCTATGGGTGGGCACTGGGGAGAGCCTAACTGAAAGCACAAGGCTGGTGTGTTCCAAAAGAAAAGTTTATTTTAAAAATGTCTGGATGCAAGCATACAAGTGGGCTGAGACCAACAAGTGTCGGCCCCAAACTGCGGGAGGGGGGATTAGCTATAGGGAATTTGCTGGCATGGGGTTCGTGCACCTGGGCAAGTGTAGATTAGTATATCGGGGATTTTGTGGCTTTGGTTACTGACTTAATGAAGGGAATTCTGCTGCAGAGACACAAATTCTTTGATGTAGCACAGACTTAGTGTCCTTGGTAAATCCTGAAGACAGTCAAGAGGTCAGTCTCCCAGAAACAGGCTGGGGGCCTGAGTCTGCAAGCCTACTTTCACAAACACCTATTGTGATTTAAAGCTCCTCTAATGGTCAGGTTCCTCTCAATGCAAACTTCTTTAGACAGTTTTGTGAAGGTAAACTTTTGCTACATTTTCAAAGTGAAGGCCAGGCAGCTGTTAGGAGCAAGAATAGCAAGCAAATTAACTCTATCTTTACAAAATGTTTGGGTGAGGGGAATATAAGTTTTACATGGGCTAATTTAACCCTAACACTTACTATTATGAAATATATATCAATACAGTGGTCCCTAGTCTATCGCGGGGGTTAGGTTCCAGAACCTCCCGCGATAGGCGAAAATCCGCAAAGTAGAGACCTTATATTTATTTTATTATTTATATATTTTTTAAGGCTTTATAAACCCTCCCCAAACTCTTATAAACCTTTCCCACACTGTTATTAACCTTTCCCACACTCTTATAAACACTTCCTATGCTTATTTTACCGCAATAATAATTAAAATAATAAATATATAAAAATACCTATATACAGCAAAATCCGGCAATGTAGCGAAAAATTCGTGATACAAAATTAGATATATACAATTTAAAAATCCGCGATACAGTGAGACTGCAAATAGTGAACCACGATACGGCGAGGACAGAAAAAGAAAAAGTCAGGAGGCTAAGTTATTGTTAGCACTGGATATGTCAGGATGGCGGATTTTTATTGCATAATTTTCCTATCTGTATTGTCTGAAGTTCTTGTGATCAGTTTACATTTTGGTGGGGAAAAAAAAGTTGTTTTAAATTTCCTGAGGTGGTAAACCTGTTTTCCCTCAATAGGTTTAATTTCTTAAAGAGTGGTGTGTGTTCTTTTCCTAACAAATGCAAACATTTCCCCTATCTTTCATTTTAAATAATTAGAACACAGTCCAGGTTGGAGGCAATTCCAAATATCAATCTACAAAGTGATCTTGAATGGCAGGAAATTAACCATGGGACATTTTAACTACCTTCTTAACCTTGATTACAGAAAAGGGACATCTCCTTTGTGAATTCTGCCTTTGAGAGGGTGTTATGGCCAAGGGCTTGCATGCTCACAGAATTCACCATCCCCTTCCATAAGCATTATTAAAAAGAATGTATCACAAATTGTGTAAATAAACATGGTATCATCCATATGTTCTGTGAGCTCATCTAGTCCAAAGGGCCGTCTCTTCTGCATGATCACTAATAACTATCCATAAACCATCAGCTTGAACATATCTGTAATGGGCAAATCAACCCCTATTGGCAGTCCCATTTGGATATATTGTATATTATAGGTATCCCCAAAACAGTGAATCCAAAACTAAATTTACCACATTTTTCTTTAAACCAGTGTATTTGTATGTGTTCTACTGTTGCCCCTTTCCTGACCCTCACTACCATAGACTATGAGTGGGTCCAGGACCCTATATCTTATTTCTCTATAGTATTATCAGTGCCTAGAACAGCACAGATAATATAGTAGCAGCTCAATACATGTTGTGGAATTACTATGAAATAAATAACAGGAATCCCAATGATTTTTTTAAAAATTCCAGGTCCTTTGGTAAGCTTTTGTCTTTGATCAGCTTATCTATTCAATTTCTGCTGCCCTTCTTTTGATTGTGACCCTGTGCTATCTTGAAAGCAGTTGGCTTCTGTCAATTCTCATTTGCTAATTATCTCAATGCCTTTATCCAAGGTCATCTATTTCAAGGAGCCTGTTATGTGTCAACATTCTACATAGTCATACTCTTCTGTTAACCCTCCTAAATAAGATTTGACAGACAAAGGCATTTTTTCAATTT
Source organism: Saccopteryx bilineata (assembly GCF_036850765.1). NCBI lineage: Eukaryota > Metazoa > Chordata > Mammalia > Chiroptera > Emballonuridae > Saccopteryx > Saccopteryx bilineata. The sequence continues at coordinate 75,358,961 of NC_089493.1, forward strand.
AAAGGTGAAAGAGTAGTTCAATACAATTAAAACTCAGTAATTTGAACTAAATGCAGGGAAGGTCGGTCTGGCAGTGAAAAGTACAAATTATGAAATCATTTCTTAATAGAGAGTGACTGTTCTCACTTACAGGAGGATTATGGAACAAACTACAAAAATGCACCTTTAAGAAAAATTGGTGATATATTATGGTTGGGAAGAAAGAGGGAAAAGAAAGGCAACCAGAGGAAGAGAGGCAATTGAACTGAGACTAGGACACAGAACACCAGGAAAAGACAACATTAAGGACACAGCCTTGGCCAATAGGCATATGAAAAAATGTTCAACATCACTAATCATTAGAGAAATGCAAATTAAAACCACAATGAGATACCACCTCATACCTGTCAGAGAAACTCTCATTAACAAATCAACAAAACAAGTGCTGGCAAGGGTGTAGAGGAAAAGGAGCACTCCTGCACTGCTGGTGGGAATGCAGACTTGTGCAGCCACTGTGTAAAATAGTATGGCATTTCCTCAAAAAATTAAAAATGGAACTGCCTTTTGACCCAGCTATCCCACTTTTAGGAATATATCCTAAAAATCCCAAAACACTAATTTAAAAAAATAAATACACGCCCTTATTTATTGTAGCATTGTTTACAATAGCCAAGATCTGGAAGCAGCCCAAGTGTCCAGCAGTGGAAAAGTGGATAAAAAAAGCTGTGGTAGGCCCTGGCCAGTTGGCTCAGTGGTAGAGCGTCGGCCTGGCGTGCAGGAGTCCTGGGTTCGATTCCCGGCCAGGGCACACAGGAGAAGTGCCCATCTGCCCATCTGCTTCTCCATCCCCCCCCTTCCTCTCTGTCTCTCTCTACCCCTCCCCACAGCCGAGGCTCCACTGGAGCAAAAAGATGGCCCGGGTGCTGGGGATGGCTCCTTGGCCTCTGCCCCAGGCGCTAGAGTGGCTCTGGTCGCAACAGAGCGACGCCCCAGATGGGCAGAGCATCGCCCCCTGGTGGGCGTGCCGGGTGGATCCCGGTCGGGCGCATGCGGGAGTCTGTCTGACTGCCTCCTCGTTTCCAGCTTCAGAAAAAAAAAAAAAAAAGCTGTGGTACATAGACACAATGAAATACTACGCAGTTGTGAAAAAGAAGGAAATCTTACCTTTGCTATGGCATGGATGGGCCTGGAGATTATTATGCTAAGTGAAATAAGCCAGGCAGAGAAAGACCAATATCATATCATCTCACTTGTATGTGGAATCTAGTGAACATGGTAAACTAAGGGACTAAATAGAGGCAGAGGTGGGGTCACAGGGAGCAGAGGGACAGCTGTCAAAGGGGAAGAGGATGAGGGGACAGGATCAGAGAAGGTGAAGGGATTAGTGAAATTTTATATACGTAACACATAGATACAGAAAACTGGACAGCAAATCCTGAGGGAAGGAGAGGAGGGAGTCAAAGGGAGGGGGGAAAGGAGGTATGTAATGGGGGACATGTTGTTGGGAGGTGAGGGTGTTATATTGACTAGGGCATTTGAATCCATGTTAACACAATAAATTTAAATTTTTAATTTAAAAAGAAAGAACAGATCCTCTGAACTATCTCTGATGCTGCTGAACTATCCAGGAAAATGATAAGCAGCTTAGGAAATAGGAAGGAGGAAATGTTGCCCATGTTTTGACCTGACCTAAAGTCTTGACCAAACAGGTATAGGATTTAAGGTTAAGCAGGCATCACTCAGGCAGTGGTAAAGAGAGAGGACTGTCAATCAGCAGTGAGCACCTACTAGACATCTAATGCAAGCCCCTGTGCTGAGCCAGGCTCTCAAAACACCACACCTGCCATTGGACCTGGGCTACTCACCTAGGCCCAAACTCCATGAGGACAAATATCATCTCTTATGAAACCCTGAAAGAACTAAGCAAGACCCTACAAGATAGCGCATGATGGTGAGATCCAGTCAGTCTATGAAAACTTTATGGAGCAGTGGAAATCACCCTGGAAGACATGGATTTCAAGTGTAGCCAGATGGGTAGAATTTGGTTAGACAGAGAAGAGGAGGAAAACAGGTTCAGTGGGGAGAACACTGAGCATGACCCAAAAGTGCGGAGGAGTGTGGACTGCACTGGAGACGACGGCTAACAGCCAAGGAGCAGGTAGAGGCTTCGTGCAGGGGACTGGCAGTTAAGAAGGCCAGCCAGCTGAGGCAGGAGGGGATAGTTATGTAGTCAGGCCATGCCAGGCACGGCTCACAGCACCAGGCAGACAGCAGTGAACAAGACAAACAAGGACCCCTGCCCTAAGGGACTTACCAGGAATCACACCAGCTACCATCTTATCAAAAACCTGGTAGTGACATGAAAAGCACATATAATAAAAAGGAGAAATGTTCAAATAAATCCATACCACCCCCTCCCCCACCAAAATGGAAAGTTTCATCCAGCTGATAGTGTCCAAGGAGGGAAAGGTGGATACATAAACTGGGGGAAACAACCAGCTCTGACATTTCTTGATAACTCTGAGTCACCTGGTTAGACAGGTGGATTCTAGTTAAAGAAAGAAGGAGGGGAAGTGGAAAAGAGCCTCCAACATAATTATGCCACTTTAAAGAGATCAAATCAGAATAAATGTACTACTGACTATTTTTTTAGAAATGCTGACTCATGCCTTAAATATAGATCTATTTACATATAAAATAATGTGTCAAACATTTGCAAATCAATCTCATTTCTAAGAAGAATTTTAGACTGAATACTTTCTCAAACTTTATTCACGGGACAAATGAAGTTGACAATTACAATATGTCTTTAAACGTTTTAATTCCTATCTATTCCTTCTCTTCTTACCAAGATAGTTAATGACAGGTTCATCGCAATTTTCAGCTGCAAATATTATTTTAGAGAGCTGCCATTAATTGTAAGCATCTTCATTTACTTTTCTTTAAACTGCATAATTTTATTGAATAAATTACTCAAAGTCAGGGACCTAAAGAAGGGACCACATTACTCAGAAGGAAAATGAAATATTGTATTAGAGACTGGCAAGCTGTCATGGTAAATTGGGCATGGCCTACCACCCCGACTCTCACCCCAACCCCTACCATGTACCTTAAGCTTCCGTGACCAAATCATAAGTCTGGAAAACTCAATCTGGTAAGTGTGGGAAGACAGATCTTAATTGAAAAGTTCATTTCTAATGAAATGTGAGGTGGTAAAAGATTGGGCTGGCAGAGTAGATCATTTGAGTCTTTATTAATAACACCAATTCATTTTAATTCAGTGAAGCACATAATTGGCATCAAGCTTTTTGAGTTTACCACACGGTCCTGTGCCCAGAATCCCTAATATTTTCTAAACTTTTCTTATTTGGTAATAGATGTTTTAATAATTTGCATTTTAACAAGAGGTTACTTGTAGCTGACTTATACTAATTATAAGTGTGTTGGGTTTTATTAAACCAGTGGTACCCACCAGCCGGTGACAAATCTTTTTAAGTCCTAACTTGAATTCCCCATAATTATTCTGCAGTCAGCTAAGACTCCAGCAAAGAAATGAATGAGGCTCTTCGAGATCATGGCATCTTGAATAATCAGAGGCGGTCAGTGGGGTCAATTACTGTTTCAGTTTGTTCCCTAGCTGCCGCATGTAAATCCATTTACTAAGAGCTTAGAGAAAGCCTTGATAGCATTTGTTTCATTGCCTTTATCTCTGCAACTTTAGTCATTCTGTGATGCAAAACCCCAAAAGCTTGAACAGACCATCTCCCTGGGAAGAAAGGGTGCTGCAGAAGGGCTGTGTTTATGAGAAGACCAAAGAAAAGTTTCTCTTATTCACAGGATGGAAGAGAGGCTGAACTGTTGACTTAGTGGAACTAACCAGGCCATCATACCAATACAAGTTTCTTCTGGGGCCTTGTACTTAAGGAATTTAAACTTAAAGAACATGCTATGCAGTTCTTACAGCAAGAAATAACAACATGGAATAACAAAGGAAAAGGAGTAAGAGGGAAAAGCAAAGGAAAGGGATATCATGAAAGTAAAAACAAACAAGTGAACAAGTCACCCATGAAGTTTTCATCAGTGTAGAAGCTGACATACAGTGACCTCATGAGCTGAGTCACTGTACACAGTGTTTCTGGTATAATTGAATAACTTTTTAATACCTACTAAATGTCATGGGGGTTATAAAGATAAATAATAGCCACTGTCCTCAATCTTACAAACACATAGAAAAAGACATACACAAGGAACAGTATTAGTAAGTAAATGGTGTGGATAAATGTTGTTCACTCAAATAAAGTTCAATTATCTTGCTGGATTCAGGAAGTAACACTTAGAACTCAAAGATTCCAAGCCTAGGCATGCATTAGAATTAGAACTCAAACCTTTTTTGAAAATACAGATGCTTGGGTCCTGATCCAAACTTCAGTAGGTAAATCCCTGGAATCTATATTTTTAACCAGTTTATGTCATCTTATTCAGTCACCCTGGCACCAGAAAGTTTCAAGTTTTGAAACCATTGTAGCCATCACCATAGCTTTACCAATTCTAAAGGAAGAAAAAGTCACCTTCATCAATCCTCTGGACAGAGAAACAATAAAACTTCCTTAGTCAATCTAGAACCCAGAGGAATTTTATCCCAGTCCACTTTATCCCAATCTTCTGTTTGTTATAGTTTGTTTTCTTTGATGCAGTCAGGGACAGGAAGCAAAGAGAAGAGGTGTCAGATTCTCAACTTTAATGGCTTTTTCTGTGAGTATGAGGAAGGCTTAACAGGCAGCACTGTGGACATGCATTTAGATTGCATCTAAGGACAGCTGGAAACATTGGGAAGTAAAAGCAGCTAGTGTGGCTCTTAAAGGCTGCCAAAATGATTTTAGCATAAATGAGAAGACAAATGAGTTCACCACAATGAACACACCTCCTCATGGCAATAATGACAGGCCTAGAGAGAACCCTGATCCCGGATTTCTCAGTCAGCTCTCCCAACAAAAACTTCCCCCACTCGCTTATTGGCTGCTGGCTGGCACTAACAGAAGTGAGGCACATGCAGTCTAGTTCTCCTGCCGGAACACTTATTTACATAGGAAATGGCACATTCTCACTATGCACTTAAGATATATTGTCTCAAGGTTATTCAGTTATTCAAACAGAAAGCTGAAGTTCATATTGAGTGGTTCCATTTACCCCTTAAAAACTTGTTTGTGGCTGCCTGACCAGGTGGTGGTGCAGTGGATAGAGCTTCAGACTGGGATGTGGAAGACCCAGGTTTGAGACCCCGAGGTCACCAGCTTGAGCACGGGCTCATCTGGTTTGAGCAAAGCTCACCAGCTTGGACCCAAGGTCGCTGGCTCGAGCAAGGGGTTACTCGGTCTGCTGAATGCCTGCAGTCAAGGCACATATGAGAAAACAATCAATGAACAACTAAGGTGTTGCAATGAAAAACTAATAATTGATGCTTCTCATCTCTCTCTCCATTCCTATCTCTCTGTCCCTATCTATCCCTCTCTCTGACTCTCTCTCTGTAAAAAAACCCAAAAAACTTGTTTGTGGCTAATGAATACACATTGAAAATAGTGAGTCACTACCCATGACCTCTTAATTAATATCTCAAGTTGGAGGAGACTAGGCCTGATACTCTGGCTACTGGTGGCCATGGGGCAGAATTGGGGCAGAATTGTTTAGATTCGCGCAGTGGGACCAATGTAGAAGATATAAGCTGAAAAATCTTTGGCCCAGGAAAAACAGGTGGGACCACAGGCATATATCCTAGGTCTCGGAGATCAAGGGGTGACAGCCAAAAAGGTGAAGTGCCTCTTTGTGACAGGGCAAGGAAGAAGCAGGGGCATCAAATTGCTGTGCTCTTTTACATTGCTGGTAGAAATGCAAAATAGTGCTGGCACTGTGGAAAGCAGGTTTTCAGTTCTTCAAAAAGTTAAACACAGAATCACCACATGATCCAGCAATTCTACTACTACATAGATATAGACCCAAAAGAATTGAAAACAGGTACTCAAACAAATGCTTGCACACTAATATTCATATTAGCACCATTTACTATAGCCAAAGGAAGAAACAGCCCAAATTTCCATTGACAGACAAATGGATAAACAAAGTAAAATATGTAAACACAAAATGTTACTCATATTTAATAATTCCATTTATATGAAATATCCAGAATAGGTAGACACACAGAGACAGGAGGCAGATTAGTGGTTGCCCAGGGCTGCAGGGAGGAAGGATGGGAAGAGGAAGGAAGGAAGGATGGGGAATGACTGCTTAACAGTGTGGAGTTTTCTTCTGAGGCAATAAAAAAATGTCCTGGAGTTACATAGAGGTCATGGTTGCACAACACTGTGAATGTACTAAATGTCACAGAACTGTTAGGTGAATTTTACCTCAATAAAAGAAAAATCCACATGACCTAAGAGTCTGCAAGTTTTTAAGTACTGGATGTGCTGAGAAGGTACTGTAGCTTGGGAATGAGGACCCAAGGTCTAGGGCCTTTGGGTGAGAGTGGGGGCAGGAGAGCAAAGGACAGAGTTAAGTAATGGGGGAGGGGGTGTCTTCCAGTTTCCAGGAGCCGAGTCTCTGAAACAGCACATGTTCTTAACAAGAAAGATTCCTCTGTTGAAAATGATCCCAGCAGCTGACACATTGCCGCAGGGCCACAAATGGGGGGGGGGGGCGGGGGGAGAAGTATGTAAGATAACATTTCATTAAAGGTGTCAGATGAGGACAAATAATGTTTTACTGAAGGAAGAACTACAAAAAGGCCTTTCTGTCTTTTCACTTTTGCTTAAAAGAGTTCTAAATGAAAGACTTCAGTCTAATCTTACATTCCACAATAATTAAGAAAAGAACTAATCTTTGGAGGAAACTGAATTAAGTACGACTCATTTGAAAGATTTAGGGTCAATAAGAAGACCTCCAAAAAAACTAAATATGTTATCCAATACTGATTATTGTTCCTGCTTTACACACATTAATTAGGTGACTTTGAGCAAATGATGTCACCTCTCTGGACTCTGAAACTAGGTATCACTCGGTCCTACTTCGCCATATTACAGATGAAGAAATCAACCTTCTGTGACTCCCTTATAATTCTAACACACTAAAGATCCATTCCTTTTGGTTTTGGAGGCATTTTGTTCTAAGGAGACCATTTTAAAATGCAAATGTCCCTGGAAAGCATTGGTATAATTATGTTTTCCTTTGTCTCTATACAGTTTTCTTACATCCAGTTGAGCGTGAGAAATGTTATATAACTGGAAAACAAAGCCCGATTCAGGGTTACCCGCCAACCTTGATGCCAATAAAGGGAGACAAGGACCGAGTAGGAATAAGGTATGTCATCACATTGCAGCAACTTGAGAAGGCAGGTGACTCCTGTCCAAAAGAACTGCCTTAACACTCTCCTGGTTGTGGTGGTTTTCATAGGGTTCAGGAGCAGAAGGGAAAAAAGAAGAAAGTCCATGCAGTTAGTCACGTAACAGTATGCAAGAGGTGGGGCTTCAGCTGCAGAAATATATGATGTAGCACAGGCCCAATCAGCATGATCCTATCTGGTGTTCTTGGTAAATCTTCAAGATAGCCAGGGTCAGGTGTCTCCCAGGAACAGCCAGAATCTGATGCCTCTGGGACCATCTGCCTCTGGGAATTATCTGTGAAAGACTCCCTATTTTCTCAGGATACAAACTAAAGATTTAAGATTGGTGAACTAAGTTTCTAATTAATTTACATACTTTAATTTTTCACAGTAAATCCTGTGGCTAGGCTTTTATAAACAACTATTGTGATTTAAACTCCCCTAATTGTCAGGTCCCAAACCAATGTAAGCTTTTCCTGACATTTCTACAAAGTTAAACTTTTAGCTACTTTTCAAAGTAAAGGCCAGGGAGCCATGAAGAGAGAAGAGCAAGCAGATTAACTATTTACTAACCTTTACATATCTCCTATTCATTACATGAAAAGCTACTATTACTGAAGCCAAATTTCTAAATTTGGGGCTCCTCTACCAGTAATAGGATAGACAGAGGTTAGATTCCTTGAGACAATAACAACATTTGAAAGGACAAGGAATGGGCCCTGGCCAGTTGGCTCAGTGGTAGAGCATTGGCCTGGCGTGCAGGAGTCCCGGGTTCTCCACCCCTCCCCCTCCCCTTCCTCTCTGTCTCTCTCTTCCCCTCCCACAGCAAGGCTCCATTGGAGCAAGGATGGCCCGGGCACTGGAGATGGCTCCTTGGCCTCTGCCCCAGGTGCTAGAGTGGCTCTGGTCACGGCAGAGCGACGCCCTGGAGGGGCAGAGCATCACCCCCTGGTGGGCAGAGCGTCGCCCCCTGGTGGGCAGAGCGTCGCCCCCTGGTGGGTGTCCCGGGTGGATCCCGGTCAGGCGCATGTGGGAGTCTGTCTGACTGTCTCTCCCCGTTTCCAGCTTCAGAAAGATAAAAAAAAAAAGAGTAGCTACAAATTAATTTCTTAAAAAGTCAGATAACCAGTAGAAAAAATGAGCAAGAGATTAGAACAAGAACATTTGAAGAGAAAATTTCCAGATGGCTCAAATAAACACATGCAGTAATGTTCAACTTCAACTTCATTGTTATTGGAGAAATATAAACTGAAAACACAATGAAATATAAATGTGCCCACCAGAATAGCTTTGTTTTGGGATTTGTTTTTTAATATTTTGTTTCAAACAATGCCTTCCATGATTGGTTCCTGGCTACTATTTTGTTTTTTGTTTGTTTGTTTAGAAATTAAATTTAATGGAGTGACATTGGTTAATAAGAATATGTAGGTTTCAGGTACACATCTCTTTAGCATTTGAACAGTTGATTGTGTTGTGTGTCCATCACCCAAAGTCAGATCATTTTCAGTCACCATATATTTGTCCTTTTTTACTCCCCTTGCCACAGTCCCCTCCCCCTAGTAACCACTTTACTTTTGTCTACTTCAATGAGTCTCATTTTTATGTCCCACCTATGTGTGAAATAGCATAGTTCTTAGCTTTTCCTGATTTACTTATTTCACTTAGCATAATGTTTTCAAAGTCCATCCATGCTGTTGTGAATGACAATATATAATCATTTCTTATGGCTGAATAGTAAGTTTTTTTAAATATCAGGTAGTAAAGAGAATGTGGAAGAAATAGAAACTATCATGTGCAGGTGGAGGTGTCAATTAGAACAATTATCTTGGAAGTGTTTGACACTATCTACTAAAGATAAAGATATGCATACTTTATAATCAAGTAAGTCAGTCCTGGAAATATATATACCCAACAGAAATGTGCTCATATGCACACCAAGAAAGGATATACATGTGCAATATTAGCAAAATTATTTTTTAAGAGTCCAAAATGATAATGACCCAAATTATACAACAATAGTAAAACAGATAAATTATATTTTTATACAATAATATTCATTGAAAATGAATGTATGATTTCTATGTTGAACAATATAATTGAATCTCACAGAATATAGATTTTTTTAAAAACAAAGCCAAGGGAGAAAAAGATGGCAGCAGAGTAGGCAGATGCACAGATGCCCAACTCTCACCACCAAACTGGAATACAAATCAATTTAGGAAAAATCAGCATGAAAAACCAACTCTGAACTGCAAGAACAACTCTCAAAAACCAAGGAGCAAAGAAGAAACCACAGAATCCTGGTAGGGAGCACCTGAACCTCCTCTGCTTACCGGAACAGGTGGGGGAGGGGGAGGCTGAGAGCCCAGAGAGGATCTCAGAGGGAAAAGAGCAGAAACTACTGCTCACAGCCACTTGCCTGGCGACCAGGGAGCAAGGTGCCTTGAAAAGACCAGCTTATCTCCCAAGTGGAAAGGACAGGGAGAGGGACAGACTGTGAAGGGCTAAGGAATACAGGAAACAAACTAAAAAAGCTGACTCATCCGTGATGGAGACGGTCATAGCTGGGGGAGGGACTGAACCTTTCACAAAACAGAGCTGAAGTGCTTCCGGATCAGAGATCTCCGGACATCTCTCCAGCTCCAATCAGCGCAACAAGACACAGCTGAAAACAAGAAGTGGGGAGGAGGGGCAGTAACTCAGGTCTCCATGGAGATCTGAGATACACCTCCCCCTACTGAAGCTGAGAAAACACCCTGCCCTCAGTGAGATTAGCTGGCTAAAGAGGCCTTCAGAGTCTCAGGTTACACCCATTGCATTCCTGAATACAGTTTCAAGGAAGCCCCCTGCTGGGATCAGTAAACAAGACTATCACCTGTTAAGAAAACAAACAAATCAAGACTTCAAAGCTGCCCAAATCCGAAAGTGGATTACAGATAACAGCTGATACCAACCCAAGAAGACCTAGAAATAACACAACTGAAAACTGGAAGCAGACAACACCAAGCCTAGACTCAACCAACTCTACAAATAAAACACCCAAAAAAGAGGATGAGAAGACAAAGGAGTGCAATTCAAATGAAACCACAAGAGACACCTTCAAGAGATGAACTGAGTGAATGGAACTGAGTATGGAAATAATCAAACTTCCAGATGCGGAGTTCAAAATAATGATTGTAAGGATGCTTAGGGATCTTAGAACAACAATGGATGGTCAGAATGAAAACCTAAATAAAGAAATAGCAAGTATAAAAAAGAATCAGTTGGAGATGACAAATACAATATCAGAAATAAAGACCAGAATGGAAGGAATTAAAAACAGGATAGATAGAGCAGAGGATCGAATCAGCAAGTTAGAGGACAACTGGAATGAAGGCATGAAAGCAGAGAAGAAAAGAGAAAAGAGACTCAAAAAGTCAGAGGAAACTCTTAGAGAGCTCTGTGACAACATGAAGAGAAATAACATCCACATCATAGGGGTTCCTGAAGAAGAAGAAAAAGAACAAGGGATAGAGACTTTGTTCAATCATATCATAGCTGAAAACTTCCCTAAGTTAATGCAAGAGAAACTCTCACAAATCCAAGAAGCACAGAGGACTCCATTAAACAGAAACCCAAAGAAACCTACACCAAGACACATCATAATTAAAATACCAAAGCTAAGCGATAAAGAGAAAATATTAAAAGCTGCAAGAGAAAAAAAAGTTATCACCTACAAAGGAGCCCCCATAAGGATGACATCCGACTTCTCAACAGAAACACTTGAGGCCAGAAGGGAATAGCAAGAAATATTCAAAGTAATGCAGAACAAGAACCTACAACCAAGACTACTTTATCCAGCAAGGCTATCGTTTAAAATCGAAGGAGAAATAAAAAGCTTCCCAGACAAAAAACAACTCAAGGAATTCATTACAACTAAACCAATGCTGCAGGAAATGTTAAGGGGTCTGTTGTAAACAGATCAAAGTGGGAAAAGAATACAGCAAAAAAAGGAATACACCTTTAAAGAAGAAAATGGCAATAAACAACTACATATCAATAATAACCTTAAATGTAAATGGATTAAATGATCCAATCAAAAGACACAGGGTAGCTGCATGGATAAGAAAACAGGACCCATACATATGCTGTCTACAAGAGACAAACCTTAGAACAAAAGACACACATAGATTGAAGGAAAAAGGATGGAAAAAAACGTTTCATGCAAACGGAAATGAAAAAAAACCTGGGGTAGCAATACTTATATCAGACAAATTGGACTTTAAAACAAAGGATATAGTAAGAGATAAAGAAGGCCACTACATAATGATAAAGGGAGTAATCCAACAGAAAGATATAACTATTATAAATATCTATGCACCTAATATAGGAGCACCTAAATATATAAAGCAGACTTTGATGGATTTAAAGGGCGAGATCAACAGCAATACTATAATAGTAGGGGATTTCAATACCCCACTAACATCACTAGATAGATCCTCAAGAAAGAAAATTAACAAAGAAACAGCAGACTTATTGGAAACACTAGATCAACTCGATTTAATAGATATCTTCAGAACCTTTCACCCTGAAGCAGCAGAATATACATTCTTTTCAAGTGCTCATGGTACATTCTCTAGGATAGACCACATGTTAGGGCACAAAAGTGGTCTCAACAAATTTAAGAAGACTAAAATCATATCAAACACTTTCTCCGATCACAACGGCATGAAACTAGAAATGAATCACAACAGAAAAGCTCAAAAATTCTCAAACACATGGAAACTAAATAGCAGGTTGTTAAATAATGAATGGATTAAGAATGAGATCAAAGAAGAAATAAAAAGATTCCTAGAAACGAATGACAACGAGCATACAACAACTCAAAATTTATGGGACACACCAAAAGCAGTGCTGAGAGGGAAGTTCATAGCACTACAGGCATACTTTCAGAAGCTAGAAAAAGCTCAAATAAACAACTTAACCCTGCATCTAAAAGAATTAGAAAAAGAACAGCAAGTAAAGCCCAAATGTAGTAGAAGGAAGGAAATAATAAAGATCAGAGCAGAAATAAATGACATAGAGGCTAAAGAAACAATACAGAAGATCAATGAAACTAGGAGCTGGTTGTTTGAAAAGGTAAACAAGATTGACGAACCTTTAACTAGACTCACCAAGAAAAAGAGAGAGAGGACTCAAATAAATAAAATTAGAAATGAGGGTGGAGAAATAACAAATGACACAACAGAAATACAAAATATTGTAAGAAAATACTATGAAGAACTGTATGCCAAAAAACTAGACAACCTAGATGAAATGGACAAATTCCTTGAAACATACAATCTTCCAAAAATCAATATGGAAGAATCAGAAAACCTAAACAGACCGATTACACCAAATGAGATTGAAACAGTTATCAAAAAACTCCCAACAAAGAAAAGCCCTCAGCCAGATGGCTTCACAAGTGAATTCTACCAAATATTCAAAGAAGAACTAACTCCTATCCTTCTCAAACTATTTCAAAAAATTCAAGAGGAAGGAAGACTTCCAAGCTCCTTTTATGAGGCGAGCATAATTCTGATTCCAAAACCAGGCAAAGACAACACAAAGAAAGAAAATTATAGGCCAATATCTCTGATGAATATAGATGCTAAAATCTTCAACAAAATATTAGCAAACCGGATCCAACAATATATGGAAAAAATCATACACCATGATCAAGTGGGATTTATTCTGGGGAGGCAAGGATGGTACAATATTCATAAATCAATCAATGTGATTCATCATATAAACAAAAAAAAGGAGAAAAACCATATGATAATTTCAATAGATGCAGAAAAAGCAGTTGATAAAATCCAGCACCCATTTATGATCAAAACTCTCAGCAAAGTGGGAATACAGGGAACATACCTCAACATGATAAAAGCCATCTATGAGAAACCCACAGCCAACATCATACTCAATGGGCAAAAATTAAAAGAAATACCCTTAAGATCAGGAACAAGGCAGGGGTGCCCCCTTTCACCACTCTTATTTAACATGGTCCTGGAAGTCCTAGCCACAGCAATCAGACAAGAAGAAGAAATAAAAGGAATTCAAGTTGGAAAAAAAGAAGTAAAACTATCATTATTTGCAGATGATATGATATTGTATATAGAAAACCCTAAAGTCTCAGTCAAAAAGCTACTGGACCTGATAAATGAATTCAGCAAAGTGGCAGGATATAAAATCAATACTCAGAAATCAGAGGCATTTTTATATACCAACAATGAACAGTCAGAAAGAGAAATTAAGGAAACAATCCCCTTCACAATTACAACCAAAAAAATAAAGTACCTAGGAATAAACTTAACCAAGGAGACTAAAGACTTGTACTTGGAAAATTACAAAGCATTGATAAAAGAAATCAAGGAAGATACAAACAAGTGGAAGCATATATTGTGCTCATGGTTAGGAAGAATAAACATCATTAAAATGTCTATATTACCCAAAGCAATCTATAAATTCAATGCAATACCAATTAAAATACTAATGACATACTTCAAAGATATAGAACACATATTCCAAAAATTTATATGGAACCAAAAGAGAACACGAATAGCCTCAGCAATCTTAAAAAAGAAGAATAAAGTGGGAGGTATCACACTTCCTGATATCAAGTTATACTACAAGGCCATTGTACTCAAAACAGCCTGGTACTGGCATAAGAACAGGCATATAGATCAATGGAACAGAACAGAGAACCCAGAAATAAACCCACAGTTCTATGGACAACTGATATTTGACAAAGGAGGTAAGGAAATACAATGGAGTAAAGACAGCCTCTTTAACAAATGGTGTTGGGAAAATTGGACAGCTACCTGCAAAAAAATGAAACTAGATCACCAGCTTACACCACTCACAAAAATAAACTCAAAATGGATAAAAGACTTAAATGTAGGCCGTGAAACCATAAGCATCTTAGAAGAAAACATAGACAGTAAGCTCTCCGACATCTCTCGGAGCAATATATTTGCTGATTTATCTCCATGGGGAAGTGAAATAAAAGACAGGATAAACAAATGGGACTATATCAAACTAAAAAGCTTTTGCACAGCTAAAGACAATAAGAACAGAATAAAAAGACAAACTACACAATGGGAGAACATATTTGACAATACGTCTGATAAGGGGTTAATAACCAAAATTTATAAAGAACTCGTAAATCTCAACACCAGGGTTGACAACAATCCAATCCAAAAATGGGCAAAAGAGATGAATAGACACTTCTCCAAAGAGGACATACAGATGGCCAACAGGCATATGAAAAAATGCTCAACATCACTAATCATTAGAGAAATGCAAATTAAAACCACAATGAGATATCACCTCACACCAGTCAGAATGGCGCTCATCAACAAAACAACATAGAATAAGTGCTGGCGAGGATGAGGAGAAAAGGGAACCCTCCTGCACTGCTGGTGGGAATGCAGACTGGTGCAGCCTCTGTGGAAAACAGTATGGAGATTCCTCAAAAAACTGAAAATCGAACTGCCTTTTGACCCAGCTATCCCACTTTTAGGAATATACCCCAAGGACACCATAGAACAGCTCGAAAAGGAGAAATGCACCCCCATGTTTGTGGCAGCATTGTTCACAATAGCGAAGGTCTGGAAATAGCCCAAGTGTCCATCAGAGGACGAGTGGATTAAAAAGCTTTGGTACATATATACTATGGAGTACTACTCAGCCATAAGAAATGATGACATCGGATCATTTACAATAACATGGATGGACCTTGATAACATTATACGGAGTGAAATAAGTAAATCAGAAAAAAAAGTAAGAACTATATGAATCCATACATAGAAGGGACATAAAAATGAGACTCAGAGACATGAACAAGAATGTGATGGCAAGAGGGGTGGGGCGTGGGGGGAGGGGGGATGGGGTGAAGAAGGAAAGAGGGGTTGGGGGAGGGGAGGGGCACAAAAAAAACCAGATAGAAGGTGACAGAAGACAATTTAACTTTGGGGGAGGGGTATACAGCACAATCAAATGTCAAAATAATCTAGAGATGTTTTCTCTCAACATATGTACCCTGATTTATCAATGTCACTGCATTAAATTTAATAAAAAAAAATGCATTTTGCTGCCCTCATAAAATTCACTCACTTGTAGATAACTCTGGTTCTAATAAAAGTGAGTTGATAACCAAAAAAAACAAACAAAAAAAAAAACAAAGCCAAAAGAATGCATAGGCTATGAATCCATTCATATAAAATTCAAAAAAGGCTAATCTAAACTATGGTGTTAAAAGTTCAAATATTGGCTTCCTTTGGGGAGTAGGCAGAGTTATTTTTTTCTTCTATTTTTTTATTATTAATTTTAATGCAGTGACATTGATAAATCAGGGTACATATGTTCAGAGGAAACATCTTCAGATTATATTGACATTTGATTATGTTGCATACCCCTCACCCAAAGTCAAATTGTCTTCCATCACCTTCTATCTGGTTTTCTTTGTGCCCCTCCCTCCCCCCACCCCTTCTCTCTCCTTCTTCACCCCCTCTCCCCCATCCCCCCATTACCATCCCATTCTTGTCCATGTCTCTAGGCAGAGTTATTGATTGAGAGGGGATGCAAGAGGAAGGCTTCTGGGCTCTCACTGCCCCGTTTTCTGAACTGGGTGGTGATTACATGAATGTTTATGGTGATTCACTAAGCTCTATGATTAGATTTTGTATACTTTTCTCTATATATTTGTCATACTTGATCATAAAAGAAAATTTAAGTAAACATCACTTAACCCAGCAATTTTAATTCCAAAATTTTAACCTAAAGAAACAAGTTGATACAGGTATAAAAAGATATTCATTTCAGTGTCATTGAGAAGATGAAAAATTTAAAGCAAATGGTCCATGGACCGGTACCAGTCCATGGCCCGGGGGTTGGGGACCACTGGTAGAATAAGTAATATTGCCTGACTTGTGGTTGCTCAGTGGATAAAGCATCAACCTGGAACACTGAGGTTGCCAGTTCGAAACCCCAGGCTTGCCTGGTCAAGACACATATGGGAGTTGATGCTTCCTGTTCCTCCCCCTTTCTTTCTCTCACTGTCTCTCTCTCTCTCTTCTCTCTAAAATAAATGAATAAAATCCAAAGACAAAGTTAAAAAAGAGTAAGTAATATAACCCTAATTTTGAAAATATATGCATAGAAAATTACTGTAAAATAATTAGTAAGTTAATAGTTATCATCCTATATAGTATAAATTTGGTCATTTCTTTTCTAATTTTCTATAAACATAGATTATTAAGGTTATAAATAATCATAGCTACCATTTATTGAACACAAACTCTGTGACAAAAATGAGAATAACATATAAAACCTATGTTTCTTACTTAATCTTCACAAAAAACTGGCAGTATAATTACCTGAATCCTGGGAAATCTAAAGATATTAAGAAGAAAAAGTGTACAAGATCAAAGAACAGAAAGTGGTCAAAGTATTAAACCAGGAACTGTCTGGCTCCCAGAAAGCACTCATTTCTACCACATCGCACAGGATGGGTGTATCAAGAGTTAGTTTTATAGCCAGATCTCTTTATTCTGTTTTAAAGCAATAAATTTCTATAGGTCATAAAGTAGCACACAAAGACCAGTACAGGAAAATAAAAAGACTTTGACATATTCTAGTTGTAATGTGAATAGGAATAATAATAACTACCACTTATTAAATTTTCACTCATGTCCTGAGTACTTGCTGAGTATTGTCTTATTTAAACCTCATTATACAGCTGTAGACTGACTGCATTCACGGCCCTAACTCTTCCTCTCTCCTTGTATCCACATTCTTTACATGTAACTTTGTAGCGTCCTCCTACTCTGATTTAGGATTTAGCAGCACCATTGCCTTGTCCATTAGAGTATTAGCAGCCTAAAACAAATCAGAGGCTTACAAAGTGTCTCTGTGTTTCTGCTTACAGTTCTTGCCCTCTAACCTCACCAGGAGACTATGCCCAAGCTAGCCTGCTAACGAATGAAAGACACATAGCACATAGTCACCCAAGTCATCCCAGATGAGGTCATCTGAGATTAGCAAATAGCCAGTCAACACCCAGAAAAGTGATCAAGCCCAGTCAAGATGAGCGGAGCTGTTAGCCAGCATTTGTGTGACTCCAGACACATGAGCAAGAATGGTTCTATGCCACTGTTGTTCTATGTCACTGAGGTTTTGTGGCAAAGCATACTGATACAAACTCTAGGAGGCAAAGAGTACATTATTATTTCTAGTTCACACAGAAGGAAACCAAGGTTCAAGAAAATCACACAGCTGAGTAAGTGGTAGATCCAAGATTTGAACCCAGGTTTGTCTTAACCCAGAGGAATTGCTTTTAATCGTCACACGATATATATTGCCTCTACAAATACATTCCCAGTTCTAATTTTAAATGAGCTCCTGCAATGTGTGTGTACATATGGGCACATGCCTGTAAGCTTCCACAGCTGCTCTCTGAAAATTTAAAATGTGGAAGCAGTATTTCTGACTAACTCAAATATCTGGGCTACATTTAGCACTTTGAAAAAGCTGACTGATCAAAATTGTTTAAAGCAACAATTCTGTGCATGGGGACTCTAGTGTTTTTCTCTCTCTCTCCTACACATTTTCTACGTAGTCCACAGGCATTTCATTTCTCACAGATGCCTTCACTGCTGACAGGTATCCCAATATTAATGTGTGTGCTTCAAAGATTTATCCAAAAAATGCTGATGACACCAATAGAACATGTAAGATTTGACCTTTACGTACACAATGATTGGCGTTGACTATAATTCCTTATGAGATTTCCCATAATCAACATGCTGGTGTGTGCAGCTAGAGCACATAATCAGTTGTTCTGGATCAAAAATCACCTTGAAGTTGGCACAAGGAAACAAATTCTCATATTTAATGGTCAGGAAAATCAGTTATTTGATATACAGCCAAATTTCCTTTTTTTATTTTTTTTTTATTAATTTTATAGCAAGAGGAGAAAAAGAGAAAGGGAAACATCAACTTGTAGTAGCTACTTCTCGTATGTGCCTTGACTGGACAAGTCCAGGGTTTTGAACCAGCAATCACAGCATTCCAGGTCGATGCTCTATCCACTAGCACCACCACAGGTCAGACTATATATACAGCCAACTCTCAATAGTCCAAGTTAAGGATGTTCAGGAATAGTAAGTAGATAAATGATATATACACCCAAAGTTTTGTGTTCTAACCAGAAATCCTCAAGATACAGGGATCAAATAGCAGAGAGCTCTCAAGTTCTTTGGGGCCAGATGTTGTGAACACTAGTTCCCTCCCCTGAAGAAAAGCCTGGCACGTGGACAAGTAATGAGAAAGGGATCTGGAGATGTGACTCCTAGTCCCAAACCCTCCTCAGACTGATGAGTGTGATGGACATCTTCTTTTGATTTCCAGATCACTCTCTACACTTGCCCAATCTACTCAGTGCCAGGAGATTGACAAGTATGGACTTCCTTCCTCTGGCTTACAACTGGGTTTGCTAGATAAAGAGCACCAGCAACAAATCAGAAGGATGGAGGAGAAAGAAGTAGAGGTATTTGTTCTCCTGGCATTCTTCCTGTGGTGTCACAAAGAGGTGGCTGTGTCCTTCTACAAAGGTCTTAGAGCCTTTCAGTTGGCCCCCTTGGTATATTCCTCCCTACCTCTGGGTTCTGCTAAGTGCCTCATGCCTTCAGACCTAGACATAGTTACAGCCCTACTACTTACACCTCTAGAAATCTACACTACTTCTTATGACTTTTCGCTATACCATGTGCAAACCTTTGTAAATGTCATCTCTTCGTTAAGCCTTCTTTGAATTATCCCTCATTGAGTGTGCTTGCACTGAGCTATTCTGTGACCCTAGGAAGATTCTTTCATTCTGTGTCATCCACCTCATCTACAGAATAAAGAAAATCTCCACTGGCATGAAGAGTAGGCAGATATATTTTCTGTAAGATCCTAATGCCAATCATTGAAAACATTATATGTACAGAATGCATGTAAATATATTATATGTCAAGTCAAGTTTATATGTTAAAGCCTTATTGGGACTGCAGAACAAAAAGGAATTGTTTAGAAATATGAGAGGAGATGAAAGTATGTGAAATATCTGACTAAACATAAGGATTCAATATAAAAAAATTAAAAAAAAAACAAGAAAGGGATGAGGAGCGGAAATGAGACTTTTTTTGAACTACTAGCCTTGGTAGTACCATTCTGACACTGAATCAGATATCCTATCCACTTTCTAATTTTCTGCTCCTTTTCATCACTATTGGAGCCAACTCAGGAAAGTCTTTGCTTTGTTGAAAATAAAGGTATGTTATTTCTGACATAAAATAGAAATATACTTGATGCTGGAAAACCTGGATGAAAAGTGAACACTTCACTCAGATCAATACTTGTTGACACCATGCCCCAGTCTTCCTCCTGGTATCCTCACCTGACCTAGGGGCCTGATCCCTAGTATTGTACCCAACTGACTTTCACATTATGACGTTAACTCACAGGTAAGTTGTTAACATTTGATAATGCTCATTTCCTAGTTCAGCCTTATTTATCACATAGCCACCATGTGCCAGGAACTCTCCTACGCAGTGGTAAACAAGAAAAACAAGGTTCCTTTTCTCTTAGGGCTTATATTGTAGTGCCATAGTCCACAGGGTGTGTATCATTTTGAAAGAAAATACAGTATTAGAGATGGAAAATAAAATCACTCATATTGATTTACAGTATCCTTTACCTACATGCACAAACCTAAGAGACTATTGAGTGTTCAGAAGTAGAATTTTATCACCTCTCAGCTGTTTGGCTAAGATCAAGTGCGAAAATAGAATTTCAGACCACTAAATCCAACCCTCATGCTCCCACCCTACTCCCCACACACAGGCATAACAAATGAGAAAACACACTGTGTGACTTTGAACAAGTATTGTAACCTCTCTGTTCCTTAATAAATGGCAGAACAAGCACTAGAGTCCCTGCGAACTACTCTCTCCTGGTGTTTTCATGCTCTTGTTACCCAGTGGCCACTGGGAGAAAGTCTTAGAAAGGTATCTCCCCTTGGAGCCTTCACACCTGTTTTCTCTCCTAGGCTGTCTCCCACTCCTCCTTCAAGGGTCACCAGAAAGTCTTCTCTCAGAAGATCTGGTTGATTCCCCATCATGTGCACCTCCAGGAAGCCACCCTCTGCCCTCGGCATTGCTCACATTCACAATACCTAGTTCCTGACTATTTCCTGGCTAGACTATAAGGTCTCTAAGGCCCCAAGCTGTCTCTCCTCCATGCCCAACAGGTGGCAGGCTTGCTGGAAGGATCTGTGAATAAATGAAACTCTCATTTATTTTATAAAGAAACACGGTGAGAAAACTGAGTTGTGGTCACAGAATTTTACACGGTAGAAAACTCAAGAATGCAACAGTTCTATACCTTAATTTTTTAAAGCAATAATAATAAGTTCAATCATATCTTTGCATAAGAGAAAATAGAAGGCTACCTATTCTGGTCTTAATATGAGATACTAGGTTCTCCTTCCTGCTCTTTTTTTTTTCACTCTCTTTCAGCCGCCTCCTCTTGTGCCAATGGTTATTAACACGAAACAGTCCCTTTCCTTTCCTTCTCCCAGAGCAGTATAGAAAACATGTCTCCCAACTTAGGAAAAAGCAATTTCCTCCTAGAGTCTAAATGGGAGGAGAATAGGCGATCCAAAGGGAGAAAGCATTTTCCCTCCAAGCCCAAGAACCACACAGTCCTCAGGGTGGAGAAATGACTACACAGAAACACAGATGGCATGCTGGCAGTTGGATGAATTAATGTGATTGCATCCAGGTAATGTTTCAACTGAGATATTCATGTAATTCATGCAAATTCAGAAATAATTGAGGTTCATGTTTCTAGGATAAAGTCATGGCATTTTGTTATTACCTGAATTACCCCCACAAAGGGTCATTTTTATTATTCCATATTCAATTATTCATAACCACACACTCATAGATTTTAGAACCATAAAAGGTCAGCCCTCTTGGATTCTGCGATTGTTTTCTTCTGAAGTCAGGAAGTGTTGCATGAATATGCACACGCGCACAATCCTGACACTTCCCTCACTGTTCATTAACAGTGTGTTCACTGTATATTTCAAAGTCAAACAAATAATACCTGTCATGAACATGAATTTTTAATGTCTCCTATATTTCATTTTAAATGAAATGTCAAAATGATGGAAAATATTTTCGTGAAAGTTTGGAAAGAGCAGCACTTAGCCAACATTGCCTTGTGAAATTCGGCACTGGTGCAAAAACATCGTTAAATCAGTACCACTGCTGCTGGAATCAGATTGTTTTTCGGTATTTTATTGCCTTTGTCATTTCTGGGAAATGTCAATGTGAAATCTGTGTGCTGAGTCAATAGGCTGTGGGAGACTGACGGGACTGCTGTACTCTTTTCATCTAAAAATGGAAGCTGTTTGTTTACAACCTGTTTCAATTCCCTGCTTTTGGTCTCAAACTGCATTTTATTTACATGTGATGCTCCTCTTAGTGTATGTGGGCTTTGTCCCTCTTGATTCTTTAAATGCTGCTTCCTATTTTTAATGGCAGGAAAATCAATCTGCTCTGACCTCCCTTTTTCTTTCCAACCCTCCATCAGAACTTATTTGGATGCTGGTACCCTCTCCTCTGTGCACAGACACTTTTAGGAATCCTTAGGGTGAGTCTCAAGGGTGTCTGTGCAGACTCTCCCTCACCCAGCGCCCATCACAGCAAACTGTGGATAGCTACAACATTTTTCTGGACCCTAATTAATGACCTAACATAGAAAGGATGAAATGAGATTTATTCTGTATAAGAAGTAGGTGAAAGCCTGACCAGGTGGTGGCGCAGTGGATGGAGCATCCACTGGGACGTGGAGGATCCAGGTTCAAAACCTCAAGGTCGCTGGCTTCAGTGTGGGCTCATCTGGTTTGAGCACAGCTCACTGGCTTGAGCCCAAGGTCGTTGGCTTGAGTAAGAGGTCACTCAGTCTGCTGTAGCCCCCTAGTCAAGGCACATATAAGAAAGCAATCAATGAACAACTAAGGTGCCGCAAGGAAGAATTGATACTTCTCATCTCTCTCCCTTCCTTTCTGTCCCTATCTGTCCCTCTTTCTGTGTCTCTCTCTCTGTCTCTGTCACACACACACAAAAAGAATAAGTTGGTGAGAAATAGAGAGATAAACATTATTTAGCAACTAGTCTTTGCAGGGGACTTTGCACATGAGCCAGTATAGTCCTTAGGACACAGTAGTGGCTCTACAGTGATAGAATCATTACAATGTTGGATCAGGATTGGGGGACAGGGGTAAGGGTTAGGGTTAGGCAGGAATTTCATCCACCTCTTCCTGATGTATACATTTTACTACCCCAACTTTATAAAATGTCAAGTGATATTTTAATACATTTTTTAATTTATAAAATATATATTCATTGTAGGGATTTAAACAATGGAAAAAATAGAATAGCCTTATCTAACTCTCATGATCCAATAAAATATGAAGGTGTGGATTATGATAATGAAGATCAAAATGAAATTTTCCATTGAAGTCATGCAAAGGACATTGCCACAAGATAGCAACAGAACTATGATTCATACAAAGGTTTATGGCCCCTCATTCATAGTTTCTGACATCCAAACCAGAATCTTTTCTGTAATTCATTTGGCATCAAAGCCTGACCTGAACTGATATAAGGCTATTTATGGTTTCTATTTATCCTACCTACTAAAAATATTCATATATTGCTACAGAAATAATGGTATATATGATTATCAAGTGCTATTCCAGACTGTATTGGAGGCATTCCATAGTCTGTGTGTATATATATATTTTACATTTTCAAAATACAAACAATTCTGAAACTTATCTATCCCAAGTTTGGGGAAAAGGGATTGTGAACCCATATTGCAGTCTTTGAGGAACAACCTTTGCCAGGAGAGAGCAGCGCTAAGAACACTCATTTCTTTAAGATCTTAGCCAGGATATTTTGTTTTAATATTGGGTCACGTCACAAGGCCTAAAATTTAAACCATTAAAATGCAAGATTTGTACACTATAGACATTCTTATCTCATCTCTAAACCCCTTGCCTCTGGGGAGTGTTGGCATGGAGTGCGATTCAGGGGTGGAGTACAATGAGGGCTTGAAAGTCAGAGATGGGTTGAGGGTTAAAGGCATCACTTGATTTTTTTAAGCTCAATAGTTTTTTCTTTTATGGTCATAAAATAGATATGAATATCATTATAGCAACCAGATGGCTATATCAAAATGTCATGAACCCCATGAGAGAAAGAAAGAAATCTTTATAGCTACTAAAGGAGAAATTTTAGCTGCTCTCAGGAAGTCTGAGACTCCTGAGAGATAAATGGCACCCAGAGACTGGCCAACGAAAAACCAGAAGTCCACAGGTCAGAACAGGAATGTCGTGGCTGGTTTGTTCAGCTGGCACAGCACTGGTCCTCATAGGCTTTGTTTTGTTTAATGTGAATAACGTGCCACCATTAAAACCTTGAAGTTTCCACATAAACACCTAGCTAAAGACCTGACAACACTGGGCCCCCATTTGTGCCTAGCAACAATTGTCTGGACAAGCTGAGGACAAGATGTTGCACTGTGTTAGGCAGGCATGACCTCCCCATTTTACCGCAACCCCCATATTCTCCTGGGAGCTCCCCATGTTCCCCGCCAGCATTCAGGAGTGAGACACATGGTTTGGCCACGCCAGGACCTCTGGGACATGCCATGGATTCTGAGATAAACCAGTGGCACATGGGGATATATATGACTGTGGACAAGCTGGAGAAAGGATCTCTCTGTGCAGGAGGAATGGACAGCCTTGCTCCAAAGCACATGTTTGAGCCGTAAGTGACTAGTAAAATGATCCAGGGAAGTCCAAAGGGAAGCACTAAGAACTGAGAAGTCAATGAAGACTTGTGAGGAAGGAAGATGACAACTCTGGGAAGCCAAGGACGCAGATACAGTGGTACCCTGAGATACAAATTTAATTCATTCTGTAACCAAGCTCGTAAGTCAGTCAACTCGTATATCAAACTGCCGATACTGGACCCATGCGCCAACACACCAACTAGCGGCAGCTTCCCTAATCACGACTCGTATCTCAGAATTTTGCTCAGATCTTGAACAAAAATATGGACTGAGTCGCAGTTTATATCTTAAAGAAAAAAAAATTGTATGTTGGTCTATTCGTATCTCAAGATACCACTGTACTCTTAGCTAAAAAGAAACATAAGGAACAACTAGTATATTTTCACTGATGAGAAATGTTTTGCTTTTCTCCCAGCCAGATACAAATATCTCTAATATTTCTAGTATACTTAAAAACAGGTGTTTTACATATGTTGCCTCAGGTACTCGATACAACATCCTTGGGAAGCAAGTGTTATTATGTGGAATTTAGAAATAAAAAAACTGAGCCCTAGAGATTCTAAGTAACTTACTCAAGGCCACTAGCTAATAATTGATACAACCAAGACTCAGACTTTATAACACCCAACTTAATTCACTTTTCATTATACCACTAGCCAAAAGTAAATGTTTGTCATTGTCCACCAAGAAAGTAATTACTCAAATAGTCAAAGCATCCTATTTCCTCTCTCCTCTTAATAAAAATTACTCTCAGGATCTGACATGGGCCTATTAATACCTTAGTGTCAATTTAAGTCATTTTGGAGTCTTAATGAACATCTTAAAGATTTTTCACCCAAATGAAACAGGATAAATACTCAAGGGAAGAAGGGCACTTTCTGATGTTGCTAAAGTCACAATATTGGCTTTCTTAATCATACTTAAGTGTTGGAGGAGGTCATCAAGAGGACAGGACCAATGATTGACCCACCAGCTGGACCCTGGTGATCAGGACTTTTTGTTTCCTTCCAGTGGTGGGATTCAAATAATTTAACAACCAGTTCTCTGCCCTAATGACCGTTTTAAGTATAAAAAAGGATATACCAAAAGGTAGTTTATTATTTCATATATTTAACATTTAAATAAGAACAATAAAAGAAGTATATAAAACTAGGTTATAATAGTTTCAAAATATTAATGAAAAAATATTCAATAATACCTGACAAAAACAATAAAAATGTTATTTAAGATATTTCCATATTGCTTCTTGAATGGTGTCCTCACTTGCCATTTTTTTCACCTACAGACGGAATGAACATTACTACTGTCATTTAAAATACACTGTTGCGCAGATGAACATTATAAAAGAGTAAGGAGTGCAAATTTGTGATTTTCACATTGGGCAGCTGCCCAGATGCCCACCTTAGAGAACTCTGATTACAAGTGTCATTTTAACAACCAGTTCACCAAACTCAACAAAAACTTAGGTATGGGCTCTGCCAAACCAGTGCGAACAGGCTGAATCCCACCGCCGCTCCCTCCCCTGCCCTTGGTTCCCATGGTGGGAGCCATTTTCAAGGATGCAGCCTAGAGAGCAATATATCGCTGGGACCATCTGGACTGTTTAGGATTCCATGTAAACTTTTAAGATTCTGTCAGGGAGAAGAGAGCTGCTCATCTTTCAGCCATCCAAGATAAACCTCATATATAAGTTCCCTTGCTGATGAAACTTGCCAACTACCGATTTGAAATGATTTGCCTCTTCATTCAGTCTCTCCCTACTCTCCATATACTAGGACCAGTTTGCAAACCAACACTAAAGTCCTCGCCAGGCCCTGACCAGTGGCTCAGTGGATAGGGCCTTGGCCTGGCATGTGGATGTCCTGGGTTCAATTTCCAGTCAGGGCACACAGGAGAAGCAACCATCTGCTTCTCCCCCCACCACCCTCTTCTCTCCCTCATCCCTTTCCATAGCCAGTGGCTCAATTGGTTTAAGCATGGCCTGGGTACTGAGGATAGATAGCTCCGTCAGACCACAACAGCCTCAGGTGCTAAAAATAGCTTGGTACTCCAGCATTGGCCCAGCTGGGGTTGTCGGGTGGATCCTAGTGGGAGAGCATGTGGGAGTCTGCCTCACTATCTCTCCTTCTCTCACCTAAAAAAAAAGGTCCTCACCAAACTTGAAAATATGATCCAGGAGGCATGCTCAGGGGCCACATGTTTAAGGTTCCTCTGTTAAACCCTGGTCAGTCCAGTCACAACCACCTAGCAAGGAGACAGTTTGGAGAACAATAAAGCGTTGCTTTTTCAGGCAGTGCAAAAATCTCTGGCATCCAGGTACCTACCGCATGATCTCAGAAAACTCAATTATTAATATGAGTATATGAACATCATTTTGTTGTGATTAGATTTCACTTTAATTTAAATTTTGTTAAAGCCACAAAGGAGCAAAGAAGCAGTCTCATGAAATAAATGAGTCAGTCTCAGTCTTATTTTTCATGTTTGCAAGCCCAGATTATCTGCAAATCTTATCAGTCAGGCGGCAAATTACCAAGAACTCCATTAAAAATGTGTATAGTCATTTTCATTTTTGAAAGATTCAAGACTATAAATAATTAAGTGCATTAGACATCTGTTATTTATGAGCTGAAATGACAGTTTTAATTTAGTTCTTCATTTAGCTAAGCCTGACGTATTGTGACTGTAAAGGAAAACACAGGAAATATCTAAAAATGACATCTTTCAGAGACTACAGTGGCCATAGGTACAAATCAAAACCTGGTTATTTTCACTTCTCTTTAAAGCCTGTCAAGACACAATCTTCATTCATGACCTTGTGCTGTTTGTCCTTGGAAATTCTGATTGGCTGACAGACCAAGCCCACATCTGTTCATTTCACAGTACAAATAAGGCAGCTTAGTAGGAACTGTGAGCATGCTTCCAATTAATTATACATGCATAACTAGTCACTGGATCAGATCGACAGACCACTTCAGGGAAATGCCAAAGAATTCAAGCCACCTGCCCTTGCCTTTTCCCATACCAGAGGAGGTTGTTACTTAGGTTTCCCAAAGATGTGCAAAACCTCATGGGTTATGGAAAGGAAGAGGCAAACAACAGATGAAGGAGTCATGATTTGGAAGCCAAGGAATAATATGTTAATAATTAAGATGTACTGCAATCACTAAAGTCAGAAAATAAGGAGTCATTTTTGGAAATGTAGGCTCCCTGATCACTCAGCCCCACAAACCCACACACTGCAGCCATGTGCCTTGCGACAAGATACTTTTGAATTCCTGGCTCAGAGGAAGTGCAATTATCTGAAGCTTGGAGCATTCCAGAACTGTGATGAATGCTGAAGTGACCCCAGTCTCAAGTGATGGGGAATCACACCAGCTTGGCCTCTGTCAGAGCTGCTGGAAGAGTGACAGGTCACATTACTTGTGTCCTGCCAGCCAGGAGGTGTGCCATTTGATTGAGCACATCAAGCACTGGCCACAGGCTATTGTTTGGAAATTACCAAAAGATTTTAATATTTACTAACTGATTCCAATCCATAGATTCATTGACTAATTTGAAGTTTGTCAATTTTAAACAATTTGCTTGGTGAATTTTTGTCTGTGTGTTTGTGTTTCACGTGTACAAGGCTTAAAGCGCTAGGACTCCTCAGGGAAAAGACTAGCACAGAATTAGCTGCATTCTGAGCCCTGAGAATTGCTTTATAGTCTAACATGGATATATGTTTCAGGATCATTTGCAATCACATACTCCTTAGGGAAGAATCCAATGTGGGGGGGGGGGGCGGTTTCCAGTATACAAAATAGAAATCAGGGAGCAAACCAATGCATTCCAACAGAAATGGTACACATAAGGTAACAACACCCCTGGCTCCCAGCTCCTGTGTCTTTACAAACCTCCAGCTGGGGACCACTCTGCTCTTCCTCGGGCACTGGGGCTAACCCTGAGGTCAGAGAGATACAAGAACCATTAGACGCCTGGGAGTCATTTGTTGAGCCTGGGGGTGCTCCCACCCACACCTTGGATCCTAGACCAGTGCCGGAGGCCTCCTTGCCTTGCTTCTTACAACAAACACCTGCCTTTTCTAACAGTGTCACATCGTCCTCAGAGCCCCTGAACACTTGCCTTCATCTTCTCTAGTTCCTCTGGGCGATGGAAACAGCCTTGGTTGACCTTTTATGTGTGTTCCCCAGAAAGTAGGGTCCTATGCTTTAAACTCACTGCCCATAACAAGCTTGAACTCTGTGCTGTGGCCAGCCTGGATGTTCCCATGACCTTCCTGTGGCTCCCCAGCCGGGGAACCCACCAGTTACCTCCACAGAAAAGCCCCAGGTTCTGTTTTGTTCCCTTTCCCTCTCACCTGCCCACCCAACAGGGTCTCCCAGACTCCAAGATGACCTATTCACACAATGGCATCCCAGATTTGATAACTAGGCAATTAGCTTTTCCTTCTGCTCCAACGACAAGGCTGATTGACAGCTTTTCAGGGAGTTCTGACTTCCCCAGCTGCTAATCCTGCTCCTCACCCAACTCTGTATTCCCCTACTCAAATTAATCTAGGCAGGAGCTGATTTAGCTTGTAATGTGAGGTTAATTACAGAAGTGATAACATTTCTAAATAAAAATGAGCTGTTCAATTTTAAAAATCAAAATTAAAATAAAACCAGAAGGTAATCATTTTTGGTTACAGACCATGGCCATGCAGTTCCTGACTCTTGTGAACTCTTCTGTCAGCAGAACTTGTCCTTTTCAGCAGGGCCAGCTTCACACAAGTGCAACCTGACCAGTCACATGAACCCCGCTGGCCCTCAGAAGCGCCTGGCACTTGGTTTAATGTTCTACTGTTCCTGCCTAGAAATTCCTAATTTTACCTTTGAAATTATGTTTTGTAAGCGAAGTCCAGTGGGACAACGGGACATGGTAGTGAGCAGAGGCAATATCCTCAACATGCAAATTCTCCGTAGTTCCTTGCTATCCTGCTAACACAGAGGGGTCTCACTGTCCCATGAGCCTAGAAGTCCGGTAGACCCATGATGCCTCCACGAGACTCAGAGTGATGACCAAGTACATATTATATCTACAGCTGAGTCTGCAGGGGCTCTGACAGCCCCAAGAGGCCATACTTTCTGTTTAAAACAGAACCTGCTTCAAACACAGAAAGCAAGCAATGGTTTTCTAAGAACACCCAAGGAACCCTATCACATCCTTTCTTGTTACTTGAGTTCCTGCCAGGTACTTCCAATCAATTCTATTGAAAATGAGAGACATAAAA
This sequence comes from Saccopteryx bilineata, assembly GCF_036850765.1. Classification (NCBI taxonomy): domain Eukaryota; kingdom Metazoa; phylum Chordata; class Mammalia; order Chiroptera; family Emballonuridae; genus Saccopteryx; species Saccopteryx bilineata. The sequence goes on from NC_089493.1 coordinate 75,388,504, forward strand.
GGAAAAGAAAAAATAGAGTATCCCATGGTTTCCTTCCTTACAGTCCTTCCTAACTCTTCAGTAAGGCAAAGGTGGAGAGTGTTGGTTGAGCATGCACAGGTCAAGAAGTGAAATCAGAGCATTTGAGATCTTGCTCCCCCTATATGCTGTCAGTTTGGCTCAAATAAATTCTTACAAAAATTCTCTACATGGTTGCATGCTTTTTACATCAACTTTTATTTGGTGTAGTGTAAGGCTGGTGGCTGTGGCCATGTAGATTCGCACTGGATTCGGGCAGACAGTAAAGGAACTGTGGAGCCGGAGGTTGGTGGCCCATCTCGTTTATTTGATTCTTGCAGATGAGCAAGCAGGCAGAGAAGACCACTTCTCTCTCTCTCTCAGGGCTGACAAACAAACAGACTGGGGGGAGGGGGGCATCCTTCTGCTCCCAATGGCAGCAGGCAACCCACAATCTACAATCTGCCGCCCTGAGGGCAAGCACCTGCAGCCTTACACAGACTATACACATGTGGTGCTGTCCTGTGCTCATGCACCAATCAGGCAAAGTACAAGCAAGCAAGGCTAGCACACTTGTTTTCCCAACAGGATTCTGAAGAAGGCCACCCAGGACCACCATGCTGATGCCGACCCAATGCTAGGTACCCGCATGGGCTCATTGAGCCCCATTGGCTCCCAGCTTCACATTGAAAGGACTTGGCTGAGTTTTCTCTTGGAATCCCAGACCTCTCAGCTTTAGGTAGTAGGTCCTGACATTATTTGACCTGTTCTTAGAGAATCTTTGAGGTGTGTAAAGGTTGAGGTAACGTAGAAAAAGAAGAAAAGAGGACAGCTGCTTCTAATTTTGGTTTTTTATTAGGTTGCATACTGAGCTTCTGAACAAAATCTCTGCTGATTAAACAAGAGACCGAACATTCTTTAAACAAGAGACCAAACATTCAAAGAGGAAGGACACTTGCTTTCCCAACCTGAACAGTCAATGGGACTATAGTTATTGCAGATCCTCAAATCCGGAGTGGTGGAGATGAATGCTGGAAGGCATCAGTGTAGTGATGCAAACTAAACGAGTTCTTTATGAAAGGTGCTGGCACCCTAAAGTGGGTTTTGTGGTTCCTGTGGTGTCCGGGAAGGTCTTACTGGCCCTTGCTCAGATATTGTTAGGTGACTAAAAATCTTTGTGGGATTTCCTAAAGAAACATTTCCTCTAAGGCGTGAAGTAGTTTTAGGGAAATTCACTGCATTTGACTCATCCAGACATACATGTAAAAGCTGGATTTCCCTAGAAGTTTGTTCAGACTCTATAGATTCCAAAGGAAAACTAAAATTAACATGGGAAATCATGCCTCTGAGGCTGACAAGCCCCATGACAGTCAGCTTCCCATTGATACTTCTGCAGGAAGATGACTGAGAGGAGGGTCCTTGGATACTTCTAAATTAACCTTTTACATGCACAACTGAAAAAGTTAGCTATAAATTTAGGCAGAATGAATGCAAGGCCTATTTAATTAGTTTCTTGAAGCTTCAAAAATTTTAGATAACTGGATCACCTATGATATAGTTTAGGTGACAACCCAGTTCTTTCAGGTATTAAGAACAGCTCACCTTATTTTAAAAGGGAAGGTGGTTTGCCTGACTATTTTTGGTGCAGTGGCTAGAGGATCAACATGAGACACTGAGGACCCAGGTTTGAAACCCAGAGATCACCAGCTTGAGCGTGGGATCATAGACATGACCCCATGGTCACTGGCTTAAAGCCCAAAGGTCGCTGGCTTGAAGCCCAAGGTCGCTGGCTGAAGCAAGGGGTCACTGGTTCTGATGGAGCCCCCCAGTCAAGGCACATATGAGAAGCAAGCAATGAACAACTAAAGTGCCACAACTACTAGTAGATGCTTCTTATCTCTCTCCCTTCCTGTCTGTCTGTCTGTCTGTCTGTCTGTGTCTCTCTCACTAAAAAAAGGGGAGAGAGGGGTTCATTCAAAACTTGACTTGTCAGGAACAGATACAAATTGTGTCTTCTTATCCTGACTGCCAAAATAAAATTTTAATCCAACTGATTTTTAATAAACTAGTAAGTTTTTCTCACAGCTAAAAGCTCTGTGTGTGCGTGTGTGTGTGTGTGAGAGAGAGAGAGAGAGAATGTGTGTGTCTACATATGTATATTGTAAATGTGAGATAATTTACTACCTCCGGATGGTATTTTTAAAGTTAATTTAATAAATTAAATTAATTGATTCAAAGGCATGCCCTTATAAAGATTAAATATTCTAAAAATTCTCAGATATTAGAAACCAACTCAAAAGCTTTTCATGATCACATAATCTAAAATTAATACTTACTAAATAAAATTTAGTTTAAATTTGTGGGTTTAAGTAAAACAGACATGTCTTTATTTTACCTGGGCTTGCAAAAAATAATCATTAATTACTGAACATAGGTTTATCTACTTTTGGCTTCTTATAACAAAGAAACTAAAAGATAAATTTGGATCTGCTCATGAAATGTCCTGTTCTTTGTTAAGGATTCACATGTTTCTAAAATTATGAAATGTGTTTGAGAATAAAAGAGCCTATGTTTCCAGGGTTTATACAGACTTTATAAATCTTCCTAGCTAAGAATGCTAATTGCTTACTTCTTAGTTTTCATTAGAAATTGAGGTTAAGGATTAAAAATCTCAATATATATAGGAATAATTTTTCAGTGTTCCATAAAGGCCCCTGGAATACCTCAAAAGATTTGTTTATATGTTAAATTGCAAGAGAAGCATTATAAAATAAATGATTTTTTAAAACTCCTACTATAGATTGCATGAATAAACAATGGTTGTAAATAAAGAAATAATCAGGACTATGGGAAATCCAACAGCTACTTGGTTCTTCAAGGCTTCCTAAAACACCTGTTTTTCATTTTTTGCATTCCTTCAGGCATCATAGTGCTTTTAAGCTGGACTTACGTTACATAAAGGAACTTAGAACCTGACATTATTGAATGGAGACATCTTACACTATTGTCAAGGTTTGATAAAGTCACTTCACAATAATGACAAATTGGTAGCTGCTTCCTTTCACAATGAGTTCCCAAGAGACAAAGACTTTAAAGGTCATTAAATGCCACCAAGATATTTTGCTTATTGAAAAGCACATAAAATAAAAGACACTCTCCAACTTTATTGAAAGGGACCTTATCAGGTGCCTAACCACAAATAGATATATAGTTTACTCCTGTCTCTGACACTTACCGCCACACATAACTGACACTAAAGACTCCTCTACCCCAAGACACTGAGAGGCCTGTATACCTACCAATTGACTTTGAACTCAGAAACCATGTGTTAGATTTTCTTTACTTATCAGCTAATGGTATTAATCATAGTAAGTTATACTTGTTCTTTGGGTTTTTCTACATAGTCCAACTGCTATGATTACTGAACATCTATCTATAAGATACCTTTTTTTTTTACAGGGACAGAGAGAGAGTCAGAGAGAGGGACAGATAGAGACAGACAGGAACGGAGAGAGATGAGAAGCACCAATCATCAGTTTTTCATTGCGAGACCTTAGTTCAGGGGTCTCCAAACTTTTTACACCGGGGGCCAGTTCACTGTCCCTCAGACTGTTGGAGGGCCAGACTATAAAAAAAAACTATGAAAAAATCCCTATGCACACTGCACATATCTTATTTTAAAGTAAAAAACAAAACAGGAACAAATACAATGTTTAAAATAAAGAACAAGTAAATTTTTTTTTCTTTTCTTTTTTTTGTATTTTTCTTAAGTTGGAAACGGGGAGGCAATCAGACAGATTCCCGCATGCGCCCGACCAGGATTCACCCGGCATGCCCACCAGGGGGCGATGCTCTGCCCATCTGGGGCATCGCTCTGCCACAACCAGAGCCATTCTAGCACCTGAGGCAGAGGCCACAGAGCCATCCCCAGCGCCCGGGCAAACTTTGCTCCAATGGAGCCTCGGCTGCGGGAGGGGAAGAGAGAAACAGAGAGGAAGGAGAGGGGAAGGGGTGGAGAAGCAGATGGGCGCTTCTCCTGTGTGCCCTGGCCAGGAATCAAACCTGGGACTCCCGCATGCCAGGCCGTTGCTCTACCATTGAGCCAACTGGCCAGGGCCAGAACAAGTAAATTTAAATCAACAAACTGACCAGTATTTCAATGGGAACTATGCTCCTCTCACTGACCACCAATGAAAGAGGTGCCCCTTCTGGAAGTGCAGTGGGGGGCCGGATAAATGGCCTCAGGGGGCCGCATGCAGCCCACGGGCCGTAGTTTGGGGACCCCTGCCTTAGTTGTTCATTGATTCCTTTCTCATATGTGCCGTGACTGCAGGCCTTCAGCAGACCGAGTAACCCCTTGCTCGAGCCAGCGACCTTGGGTCCAAGCTGGTGAGCTTTTTGCTCAAGCCAGATGAGCCAGCACTCAAGCTGGCAACCTCGGGGTCTCGAACCTGGGTCCTCCTCATCTCAGTCCGATGCTCTATCCACTGCGCCACCGCCTGGTCAGGTTATATAAAATACCTTTAATACTCTTCTTATGGCTTATGTAAATGTTATACTAGATGCAAAATGAAGAAAAATGAGACTGATGGCAAAACTCAGGTCATTGTAGTTCACAGGATAGAAATGATCCAGAGTATTTGTAACAAAAGCCATAAGCCCTGACTGCCTTCCATTTACTTGCCCTTCCCTTGTGAGAAAATGTGGCCTCACCTCACATGCCACAGATACAGTAGTGCCCCATCCCCAATTATCCACTATTTCAATAAGACCACACTACCTGACTGAAAGGTTAGTCATCAATGCATTCTTCAGATTGATTTATGACCAAAAGGGAGAAATGTGGCAGGAAAAGGGGTGCTGTAATAAATCATAACTAACTAACTGGGCAGGTCAAGGTGGGTAGTCACCCCTTAGGCCTGGAAAAAGCTTTAGCTTTGTTTTAAGCAATCCTGTCCATTGTTCTTGTGCATTTAGATGAACACACCTTTGAAATGCCCCCGAGTAGTCCTCTTTTTTCAGAAGAGGTATAACCATGCCCAAGGGAGCACATAATCTTAACTATCCTTGCTTTCTCCCACCTTCACATATCCCTTCTTAATTCCAAATGTGTAAAATACAAACAAAAAACCTGCAAAACTGTCATTCTCCAGAGCATTTGAGATCTTGCTCTCCAGCATGTTGTCAGTTTGGCTCAAATAAACTCTTACAAAAGTTATAAAAAAAAAAATAGTGAGTCTGACCTGTGGTGGCACAGTGGATAAAGCATCGACCTGGAAATGCTGAGGTCGCCGGTTTGAAACCCTGGGCTTGCCTAGTCAAGGCACATATGGGAGTTGATGCTTCCAGCTCCTCCCCACTTTATCTCTCTGTCTCTCTCTCCCCCTTTCTCTCTCCTCTCTAAAATGAATAAATAAAATTTTTTAAAAATTTAAAAAAAAATAGTGAAATTAAAACAGTTGATTAGTTTCATGCCTTGTTTCTACTATTCTGGTCAGAAAATAACACACATGTACATATTTTGCATGAAATACAAATTGTGTAATTTTGATAATTCTACACATGCCTTGAATGGTCTTATATTTGCTTTTAAAATTGGAAGGACACAACATAAAGTTGAACAGCAAAATTCAAGCTAATAATCTAAATTTTCAACTTGTCCTCATTTGGAAAAACATTACATAGCAAATAAAAATCACCATGACAAGTTGCAAGAGAGATCATGGAAGAAAAAAAAAATCTCTTAGTACTTTTAACATCACTTTTGCCTACTTTTTAAACAAGAGACCCCACATTTTCATTCTGTATAAAGTCCCACAAGTTACACAGCTGGGAGCCAGCTAGTTGGACAAACAGGGAGGGAGTTCCCTGTGCAACCCCGACTGACAGGAGGGCAGCCATCTTCTCCAAGCCTGTATGGATGTCTGTATGCATCTTCTTCCTGGGACCCCAGTGCTGTGTGTGGCTCCTTTGCCCCAGAGTTAGGTTCCAACTATGACCTGATAAACTGAGCTCGAGTCCTCACGGCTGACTCTGGTGTGGCATAATTTTGGCCACAGCTTAACCCTCAAGCTATTCAAAGCTGAGGCCCAGTCCCCCACATCACCGCTTCTACTTGCCAGGATATTCCTGCTCACACACTTAGCACTGTTCTCCCACATCCTACACTTCGCCAACTTCACTCTGTCACTCTACCTCTTCCAACCACCCTATCTTCTCAACAGGGTCCTCTGTCAAAGCAACAGGGCCAGATCATGGCCACATGATACCCCTTATTGGTTCAACTTCTCTCTTGGGTTTCCTGTCACCAGGTATCTGTCACTTGGTACTACCTCACTCTCTATCCAATGGCTGACCCCTGCAGATGATCAGAGTGTGGGGACAGGTGTTACTGGCTGGGGCCAGTGACCATGGCAGGGGAAGAGGAGCCCTGCCTGGTGAAAGCAGCCTCACAGCTCCTTCAAATATTTGATTGTGCCTGACCAGGCAGTGGCGCAGTGAATAGAGCATCAGACTGGGATGTGGAGGACTCAGGTTCGTGACCCCGAGGTCGCCAGCTTGAGCACGGGTTCATCTGGTTTGAGCAAAGCTCATCAGCTTGAGCCCAATGTCGCTGGCTTGAGCAAGGGGTCACTCAGTCTGCTGTAGCCCCTGGTCAAGGTATATATGAGAAATCAATCAATGAACAACTAAGGAGCTGCAACGAAGAATTGATAGAACTGATGTTTCTCATCTCCCTTCCTGTCTGTCTGTCCCTCTCTCTGACTCTCTCTGTCTCTGCACAAATATATATATATATATATATATATATATATATATATATATATATATTGAATGCATTTGACAGAACCAAATTCCAAACAATCAGGACAGTGTATATCAGGGGTTCCCCACCTCTATTCATTTGACCTACCTGAGGAGATTTGAATAGAAACTGATGCTAGGCTCCCATCCCAGAGTTCTGGTTAAATTGGTCTAGGGTCAGACCAAACACTGATACCTTCCTCAAAGAATACTGGTGTGCGGTCCATGCTGAGAAGCAGCCATAACATAAAGAGCTGAACTGGGCCTAAGGAGCAGAGGTAAGATTGGAAGACAAGACCAACAGTGGTTACCTAGAAATCACCGCCTGGCTCCACTTCTCACGTGGCTCTGAGTGAATCTCTCCTGTCACTGAAGGTTGCTTTCTTCATGTGTAGAACAGAAATAAGTTTATATAATCCTGCCATTAAAACTATGATATAAAACAAGATTAGAACAATAATACATTCCTTACATTTGCCTAATAATTCACAATTTCTATCCTTCCAGTTATCAGACCCTAAGGTAGTCAGAGCACACTTGGGGGGCATTAGGTGTTGCTACAATGTTTGTGTCCCCCAAAATTCATATGCTGAAAACCTAATTTCCATTGTGCTGGCATTTGGAGGTAAGGCCTTTGAGGTGGAGATGATTAGGTTATAAGACGACCCACCACCACCATTAAAAGAGACTCCAGAGAATTCTCTTGCCTCACAGCCATATGAGGTTATACCAAAAATATCACCAGCTCTGAACCAGGAATCAGGCCTGTAAAGCCAGTGGCCGAGGCCAGGCAGGTTCACCTTGGATTCAGGCAGATGGCAGAGGAACTATGAAACCAGAAAGCATTGGACCATTTCTGTTAATAGAGTCTGCCAATAGCAGACAAGCATATAGGCAGGAAAAACTGCTTCTCAGGCAAACAAACAGCAAAAATGGCCCCTCACAGTGGTGGACAGGCAATTCGCCATCTGCAGTCTCCCATCTGCCATCTGCCACTGAGTGCAAGCACCCATAGCCTTACATAAACCATGCACACATGGTGCTGCCACATGCTCACACACCGATCAAGCAAAATGCTTGCAACCGGCAAGCCAGTGAGCAAGCCTAACACAGCTGTTTTCCCCACATTCCACCCCTTTCGGGTTTTTTGCCTCACAATCTATGTGACAGGTATCTTCCATGATAGTCCCTGTGCAAGGCATGAGGAACATTATTACATAAACAGACTACAGCAACAGCACAAGTTATACAATAATTACAATAACAAAGGTGCCGTTCACAATGTTTCCCTGGGCAATCTGTTCAGAGAGTTAACTGGAGGCCTACCTCTAGCTTCTTACCCCACAGGAGGTGGGAGGACCGGTATACTCCAGGGTTATGTCCATTGAAACCACAAAGTATCCTTGGTGCATCTCTGCAACTGGATGGGAGCAGCTGTGCGGTGCAGAAAAGCCTCCACAGGTGCCGTGGTCCCCGCTACAACGTCTCTTATAGTACTGTTCACAAGACCATATCCATCCAGCAAGGGAGCTGTTGCCCGATCTGGTCACAGTCCAAAAGTTCATTGCACCACTCAATGATCAGTCCACAATAGACAGCCCAGCTGTCAGTGCAAATCACCAAGTAAAGGTCCATTACAGGCAACTAGCCATATAGCTCTTTAATAACAGACCTCCACATCTTTCCATAAGTGCTCTATCTATTGCCACAAGCAATCTCACAGGGTCAGCAGGGTCAAACACATTTGAAGCCTGTGCCGCTTTGACAGTTCTCTTACTGCTTCTGCTGCTGCAAAATAGCACCTATTATCTTCTAATGCCAACACCTGCTGCACATTAGAAGTGGACCAGTGGATTGCCAGTTTCACATGGGCTCTTCAGCCCCTGGCTATTTCCTGTTGGATGAGTCCCTCAGCCTTCCCCATATTCAAACTAGGATAATGGGTCTTGGATATCTTCCTCTCTCTCAACTGTCTCCATCAAGTAATCCTGCAATTGTACAACCTGAACACCAACGATTTTCTTGGCCACTGCCAGGACCTCCCACTTCCATTTTTTTTTCCAGTGGCTAGAATGTCTGTTTGGCTGAAGCTGCCACCAAAGCTCTAATAGGACTTTATTAGACATTCCATTCAATTTCTCTCTATCTGCCCTGGCAGCAATCAAATCTACCCATATCTGTGTTCAGGTAACCCTTACAGGCCCATTTCTCTTATTAGTCGGGGTGGGGGGCAGCACAGGCAACAGCCTTCACAGCTTTATGATTCCATGCTGCCTCTAGCTCCCCCAAAGCTGCTACCATCTGTGAAATTTTGTTGATGAGCTGTCCCACATACAGATTCAAGATAGCCACTAGTGACTCAAAAAGGGCTGATGTGGCACACAGAGAATAAGTTCCTTCATCCCTGTCATAAATACTTCCTCATCTAGCCATGGGACTTCAGGTTGAAAGCAGCATTCCTAGTTCCCAGAGAACTTGGGGCAGCTCACTACAGGACTGCCATTGACTCACTGCCCCTGGAAAGTGTCCAGCATTCTGCCAGATTGTATGAACAGCGGCCATCACCCATTCTAATAGGTTATGGTTTCCGGGGTTGTCATGGCAGTTCTGAAGACACTACCTCAAAGAGGAGTGCATGGTAATGGCAGCCAATTTCTCCATCTCTGTTCCAGAGAGCATGATGCCATCCACTCCTTATGTCCCACAACCACAGCAATCAGGCTGCCAGAGGTTCTGTGGGTTTCTGCCTGAATTGCACTGCCAACTCCATCAGCTCTGCTTGGGTGTCAGGCTAGACCACAGAGTACTCCACTACCTGTGAAAGGGGCTGTGCCTGCCCTTGAGGCACTCTTGGGTGCTGGGTTTTACCTTCTCAGCGACCACTGGCCAAGCTCTGAGTCTGCCAATGACAGTTTCATCCCAAGCCTTCTCCTCTTCAGAGGAGTCAGAGAAAACTACAACTGCCAGCTGAGAGTCACTCTGCTGGCATGGATACAGCTCCATCTTCAGCACCCACTTCGGCTCTGTGGCTGCCAGCTCTCAGCCTGAAGCTCAAGCTTAAGCTCTTGAACCCACAGTTCTTTCTCCAACACTTCCAGTGCCAACCTTCCATTTCTAGGGAAAATTGCCATGCACAAAACTGCAATTCCTTCTCCAGAAATTGTTCCAGTTCCAGGTGCCATTGGTGCTCAGCCTACATCTCATACTGCAGCTCTCAAACCCAGCCAGCCTCCTTTTCCAGGGCTCGTTCCAGTTCACATTGTCACTGGTTCTCAACTTGTAGCCTGACCTGCAGTTCTTGGATTTGCAACTCTCCAGTGACCATTCTAGTTCATGCAAATTGATGTCTGTGCTCGGTCTGCAGCTCATCCTGGAGCTTTTGACCTTGAGCAGCCTCTCAGACAGAGCTCTCAGTTTCTGCTTAGGGGGCTGTAAAAAACACCCAGCCCATGGCCTCCAACAGGAGAACCAGCAGGAACAGCCACTCCTCAATTCTACTCTTCAAGGGTGTCAGTGGCTCCATACTAGTCTGCTCCAAATTCTTCCAACTATGCCAGATGTAATGCCAGTGGCAGAGGCCAGGCAGGTTCACCTTGGGTTCAGGAAGACAGTAGAGAAACTGTGGAGCCAGAAAGCATTGAGCCATTTCTGTTTAATAAAGTCTCACAATGGTGGATGAGCAAACAGGCAGGGACAACCGTTTCTCAGGAAAACAAACAGCAAAAATGGCCCCTTACAGTGGTTGGCAGGCAATTCGCCATCTGTAATCTCCCATCTGCCATATACCATCTGCCACTGAGCACAAGCACTCAAAGCCTTACATAGACCATACACACATGTCACTGCCATGTGCTCACGCACCAATCAAGCAAAGGGCTTGCGGCCGGTAAACCAATGAGCAAGCCTAACACAGCTATTTTCTCCACAAGGCCTCACCAGACACCAAACCATCCATTGCCTTGATCTTGGCCTCTCAGACTCCAGAACTGTGAAAAATACATTTCTGTTATTTATAAGCAACTCAGGCTATGGTATTTTGCTATAGCAGCCCAAACAAATTAAGACAAGTGTGGAACTGTGGAAGTGAATTTAGGTGACCTGGTGTCATGAAGATACCTGGCCAGAACACTTAGTTTCTTTTATGGAAACTTTTCCAGTCTGACATTTTGATAAATAAATATGTTAGTAAGATACAAATCCAAACTTACTAGCAATATTCTCAGTTATTCTTGTTACTTATTTCTTAAATTTATCCACTTATTTATTCATAGAGAGATGTTTATCAAAACATAATGATCTTTTAAGTGGGTAAATGCCCAATTCTACACTTTAATTTAAAACACCTTGCTCAAGAACTTTAACAAGATTGTGAAAGCTGCATGTCTTCTATCTTGTCAACAAGTTCCCACTTTTTCTTTTTCCTTTTCCACTTCCTCCCTCCCCTCCCCTTCTCTTGCTTCAGTTTTTGTTCCCTCTTGTTTCATCTTCTCTAAGTGATGCCCATTAGGAGGGACTTTTCTAATGGTATCCAGTTCAGTGCCTTAGCTGATTTCACTATTAAGCAGCTCTGCTAAAAGTGACAAGTTGGCAATCTCCTGAGGCAACCCAATCATTTCTCTCAAGTCATCAGGGGCTTCAGACAAGACAGCACCAAAATCTCCCTGCAGCACCTACTAGGTTGGCTTTTCTTTCTTCCCTGAATATAATTGGTTTCCAACTTATAACATCATATTTGATAATTAAAGATTTCTAACTTTCTTTCATCCCTTTCTTATGACTGTATCATGGGTCTTTGAAAGGTAGGCAGTTTTCCTCAATGTCCTCACCTGTCATTTCCATAGGGCCATTATGGGGATGGTTGCATATCTTGGCTCTCCCAGCTCTTACCCAGCAGTTACTATGTGGCACTGGCCTAATCCGTGGCTACCTCTGAAAGTTGGTTGCAAGTGGAGTCAGTAAATCAGAACCAGAAATTGAAAATAGTTTCAAGAAGCATGCCTTGGGGCCAGCTTGGGACACAGCAGCTAGGTTAAGGGAGCAGCAGGAGTCTTTTACTCTTGGAGGCAGCACATCCCTAGTCAGCTGAGACTGCCCTTGGGGACAGGATCAAAAAATGATTTATGGATGTCAGTGTAATAGCAGCATGAAAAATACCCCTAATCTCTCCCCTTGAATTCTCAACAAATTGAACAACTATAACACAGCAAAGGAACCCCAACTGTGCCCACCGGCATACCTGAAAAATGCACACACCAAATGAACTAAAGTTGGGACAGGTTAGAAAGGGGGGCAGAAGATAAAATGCTCTTGCAGTGGACTCTGGAGAGGAAACAAACCCAGTTTGTTTGTTTTTCTCTGCTGGACTAGGGGGAGTAAGGAAGCTCAGGCTATTTGGATTTTGTCTGAGGGGTTCAGAGAGGAAAACCCAGAGTGACTCGGTCTCTTTCTGCCATGAGGAGAGGTGAGATAGAGGGCACAGGGGGAAATAAACCAAAGTAGCCAGAGCATGAGGTCATGGACAGTGCTTCTGAGGTCTGGCTGCAGCCCACATTCAGCAGAGACAGAAAAGGCTAAGGTGTGGCCCTCCAGCCTCCCAAATCCCTCCTCCCTCACCTCATAGTACAGAGAGTGGCAGAAACAAACCCCAAAGCTAGCTCTCCAGAGCCATTCACTCCCCTGAAGAACAGAGGTGCTCCACGTCCATCCCCAGAACTGGTGAGAAGTGGGAAGGAGTGCCCAGAAGCCTGAAATCAACATTGTTAGAGCTGGAAAGCTGGGAAGCTAAAACCATAAAGACAAAACTGTACAGTCCTCACAACACACCCCACCCACTAACCCATCTGTGGTCCTGCCTACATCATTGTAACAGCAACATATCAGCATAAAGTAGCCCAGGAATTTCACAGAAGTAAAATTTGTAATACAGTGACATTTACTGGAAAAAACACCTCAGAACTGAAATATATTTTTCCTTCTTTTCTTTTTTTCTTCTTATTCTTTTTTTCCTCTTTTGAATTTCATTTTATTAAATTTTTATTTTTTAATTCTTTTTTGTGGGTGTTTTGTTTTTGATTGTTTGTTTTCAATCCTTTTTCTGTGGTTTTTCTTCTTGTAATAATTTTTCAACTTTTATATTTTTGTTGCATTTTTATTTTAATTTTCTTTTTTTTTAGTTTTTTTTTGTTAGAGTTCTTACCAATACCACTCTCAAATGCCATCAAGGAAGAATAAATAAAATACCATGGCTACACAAGATAGAGACATAGGTCAGAAAGAAAATAAAAATTCTCCAGAAAAATAGTCTCAATAACATGGAAACACTGGAGTTAAATGATAAGAGAATTCAAAATTGAAGTTCTGAAAATATTGAACAAGATGCAAGAAGACACCAATAGGCACCTTAATGAGCTCAGAGAACAAATTAATGAACAAAACAGATACCTCACCAAGGAGATTGAAACTTTAAAAACAAAGATGTAGAACTCAGTACATGCACTGAAGACTAAGGTAGCAAGTTTAGGTAAAAGAACAAGCCAGGCAAAGGGTAGAATCAATGACATTGAAGACAGGCAACTAGAGATGCTACAAAGAGAAGAGAGAGACTCATGAATTACAAAAACTGAGAGAGCTCTACAAGAATGATCTGACTCCATCAGAAAGAGCAATATAGGAATAATGAAGATTATTGCTTCAAAGATTCAAAAGGGAAGAGGATAAAAATTTTAGAAGGAAAAGTAGAACAGAAGTACAACTTTTGGTTAACAATATTAAAAACAAAACCAGGGAAGCCCAATATGGCAATGGAGTAGGCGGATATTTCAACTGCCACCTCCCAGGACCAATTGGATTACACCTTAATTTAGAACAATCATCTTGAAAAACCAACTTTGGACTAAAGGAAGAGGACTCTATGACCAAGGATCACAGAAGAAGCCACATGGAGACTGGTAGGAAGGACGGAGACATGGAAAGGGCTGCCCCGCTCCCAGGAGTGAGGGGCAGCTGAGGGTCTGAAGGTAATCTCACTGTGGGGAGGGTCACCCTGAGAGGTGTGGGTGCTCAGCCCCAGGCCCAGAGCCCCAGCCTATAGCCCCAAAGGCTAGAAGAGGTTCCCAGACAGCATTTGGAGGTGAAAAGAGCAGTGTTCCTGTCTGTGAGAAAGAGACTGAGCTCTCAGAGATGCAGGCTCTGTCTTAAAGGGCCCCTGCAGAAAATCTCATTCATAGCCATTTACCTAGGGCTCCAGTGGAGGAAGAGCTGAGAGGACTGGAACTGCATGAGGAAAGTGTAAAGTTGGAGGCCCAGAGAAAGACACTGTGGGGGATGACCACAAGAGCCCCTGTGCTAAGTCATTCTCCAATACTGCATTCGCCATCTTTCTTGGGCGGAGCATCCTCTTTGTGTGGCATCAACCTGGGGAAAAGCAACTGCTCCACCCTCTGGAGTCTCTCCAACCCAAGTCATGGCAATGGGTCATTTTGAGAGGCCAGGAATCTGGGGGCGTGTCAGTGCTCAGTTTTCTGGTGTTGAGACCAGAGCATTCCCCCACACGCTTCTAACTCTAGGACTCATGCTTCCACCTCATGGGAGACTCAGTAGAAACTGTCTGGAGTATGGACAGGCCACACTTCTGGGTCTCAGAGGTCACAGCTTCCACTTCTGGTGCCCCACCCTACTGATGTCTGTAAAAAAAAGTCTGGACAGACTGACACCTGGGGCCTAGGAACAGAGCCACATCTACCATCCCTCTTAATCCCTATATTGCTGCAGGCACTAGACTCTAGCAGAGGTTTTTTCAGTGGCTGAAGCTAGAGGAGGTGGGACTCAGGGAAACTTGGCCTTTTAAGCAGACCTTGCCCCAAGCCCACTGTGAGTAAAAGCCAACCTAGGAGTGCAGCTTGGTGTTTTCATGTACATCTGGGCCCAGCAGAGGCAGCCACAAACTCTGGATTGCTTGTAGCTCCAAGAAGGTGGCTGAAGGCCAGTCACGCTCAGTATCTCCCACTGGTCTGTGCCAGGTTTCTGCCAGGGAGGTCCAGGGCTGGCACATCCAAGGGTCCAGCTGCTGAAAGCACCAGTTCAGGACATAACAACCGTTGTTAGAGTGGTATCCTTAGAAAAAGCTCCTCACACCTGTCCCAGCTGAGGCAAGTTCCATTCTCTGTGATCAGCACCCACACAGTGGCTCATGTGCATTGGATAGGGTGGAGCTTCATAGTCAGCCAGCCTGGGTGCTGGATATCCTGCCCTTCAGGGCTAGATTCCACAGGGGGAAGGGAGAGAGGCTTGGAGCATGGACATTTAACATGTGGGTCCCTGTCAGTCTATTGTTGAATCTGGTCAAGTGGCTTAGCCACTTTGCAGGAGGGGGCACAGTCAGCCCCGAGAGAGGACTCTCTCAGTCTTCCTCCCTGAGACCAGGGTCTTACCATTGAAAGGACTTCTGCAGAGGGGACTCTGAGCCACACTTGGTCTCATCCTGCTGCTCACCTTGTTGAGGAGAAATAAAATTTGAGTATCCAGCAGTGGCTAAGGGATTAAGCTCTGGAGTAGGGTCCACATTCCCTGTACTAAGCCCCTGACCAAATCACCCCTGACGTAGGGAGTCCCACTAACATTGTATTCACAACCTCAGCTGCCCTAACCCACCAAGCATGTAACCTGTAGAGGAGTTGGATGGGTAAGGTCAGTCTGAGCCCACACTACAGTCTTACTACAGAAGACTGTGTGGGAAAACCAGGCAGCTGCAAGAGGAGGTGGAGAAGATGAAAAGTGGAAGCAAATATTAAAGAGCTTAGGGCTTTTACAGAGCTGCTATCATCTCTAAGCAGGAGGAAGCTGATCCTTATACAAAGATTGGCCCTTCCCACACTACCTAGACACAGAAAACACAAGACATGAACAGCAAAAAGCACAGTAGTTGCAGGCAGGTAGCCAACAGCAGGTTACAAACAATAGCTGATACCAACCCAAAATGATCTAAAGACAACACAACTGATAGTGCATGGCAGACAGCATCAACCCTAGACTCAGGTACCTATACAATCAGCACACCCAAAGGTGGAGTCTAGCAGGAACCAGACACTATACAGACAGACACTGCACAGTGTGTAATACACATGATCAAGGTTGACCCTTAGAGACAGCCAGCCTGAAGGAATAACCATGCCCACGAAAGGACCAGCTGCATTTAATACATACAACAAGAGAAAAAATAGCACCTTCAAGAAGCATTCCTAGAACAAGGAAAACAGGTAGCCTGGAGGTCAGTACCACCGAGTCTATCTTCTTCAAAAGACACCACAAAATTTTCAAAGTCAGACAGCACTACCTAATGTACAAAGTGGGTAGATAGAGAAATGCTACCCAAATGAATCAACAAGATAAATCCCCAGAAAAAGAACTGAATGAGATAAAAGTAACCAAACTATCAGAAGCAGAGTTTTTTTTAACTTATTTTTATTAATTTTAATGCAGTGACATTGATAAATCAGGGCACATACGTTCAGAGAAAACATCTCCAGATTATTTTGACATTTGATTATGTTGCATACCCCTCACCCAAAGTCAAATTGTCTTCTATCACCTTCTATCTGGTTTTCTTTGTGCCCCTCCCCACCCGCAACCCTTCTCTCTCCTTCCTCGTCCCCTCCCCAGCCACCCACCTCACCCCTGTTAATATCGATTCTTGTCCATGTCTCTGATCTCATTTTTATGTCCCATCTATGCATGGATTCATATAGTTCTTAGTTTTTTCTGATTTACTTATTTCACTCCATATAATGTTATCAAGGTCCATCCATGTTATTGTAAATGATCCCATGTCATCATTTCTTATGGCTGAGTAGTATTCCATAGTATATATGTACAAAAGCTTTTTAATCCACTCGTCCACTGATGGACACTTGGGCTGTTTCCAGATCTTTGTTATTGTAAACAATGCGGCCATAAACATGGGGGTGCATTTCTCCTTTTGGAACAGCTCTATGGTGTTCTTAGGCTATATTCCTAAAAGTGAAATAGCTGGGTCAAAAGGCAGTTCGATTTTTAATTTTTTGAAGAATCTCCATACTGTTTTCCACAGAAGCTGCACCAGTCTGCATTCCCACCAGCAGTGCAAGAGGGTTCCCTTTTCTCCACATTATCGCCAGCACTTATTCTGTGTTGTTTTGTTGATGAGTGCCATTCTGACTTGTGTGAGGTGATATCTTATCGTGGTTTTAATTTGCATTGCTCTAATGATTAGTGATGTTGAGCACTTTTTCATATGCCTATTGGCCATCTGTATGTCCTCTTTGAAGAAGTGTCTATTTATTTCTTTTGCCCATTTTTTTAATTGCATTGTTTGTCTTCCTGGTCTTGAGATTTACAGGTTCTTAATAAATTTTGGTTATTAACCCCTTATCAGACGTATTGTCGAATATGTTCTCCCATTGTGTAGTTTGTCCTTTCATTCTGTTCTTGTTGTTGTTGGCTGTGCAAAAGCTTTTTAGTTTGATATAGTCCCATTTGTTTAGCCTGCCTTTTATTTCCCTTGCCCATGGAGATAAATCAGCAAATATATCACTGCAAGAGATGTCAGAGAGCTTACTGCCTATGTTTTCTTCTAAGATGCTTATGGTTTCACAGCTGACATTTAAGTCTTTTATCCATTTTGAGTTTATTTTTGTGAATGGTGTAAGTTGGTGGCCTAGTTTCATTTTTTTGCATGTAGATGTACAATTTTCACAACACCATTTATTAAAGAGGCTGTCTTTACTCCATTGTATGCCCTTACCTCCTTTGTCAAATATCAGTTGTCCATAGAGCTGTGGATTTATTTCTGGGTTCTTTGTTCTGTTCCATTGATCTATATGCCTGTTCTTATGCCAGTACCAGGCTGTTTTGAGTACAATGGTCTTGTAGTATAACTTGATATCCGGAAGTGTGATACCTCCGACTTTATTGTTCCTTTTCAAGATTGCTGAGGCTATTCATGTTCTTTTTTGGTTCCATATAAATTTTTGTAATATGTGATCTATATCTTTAAAGTATGTCATTGGTATTTTAATTGGTATTGCATTGAATTTATAAATTGCTTTGGGTAATATAGACATTTTAATGATGTTTATTCTTACTAACCATGAGCACAGTATATGCTTCCACTTGTTTGTATCTTCCTTGATTTCTTTTATCAATGTTTTATAATTTTCTGAGTACAAGTCTTTAGTCTCCTTGGTTAAATTTATTTCTAAGTACTTTATTTTTTTGGTTGTAATAGTGAAGGGGATTGTTTCCTTAATTTGTCTTTCTGACTGTTCATTGTTGTTGTGTAAAAATGCCTCTAATTTCTGAGTATTAGTTTTATATCCTGTCACTTTGCTAAATTCATTTATCAGGTCCAGTAGTTTTTTGACTGAGACTTTAGGGTTTTCTATATACAATATCATATCATCTGCAAATAATGATAGTTTTACTTCTTCTATTCTACCCTGAATGCCTTTTATTTCTTCTTCTTGTCTGATTGCTGTGCCTAGGACTTCCAGGACTATGTTGAATAAGAGTGGTGAAAGGGGGCACCCCTGCTTTGTTCCTGATCTTAAGGGGATTACTTTTAATTTTTGCCCAATGAGTATGATGTTGGCTGTGGGTTTGTCATAGGTGTCTTTTATCATGTTGAGGTATGTTCCCTGTAATCCCACTTTGTTGAGAGTTTTGATCATGAATGGGTGCTGGATTTTAGCAAATGCTTTCTCTGCATCTATTGAAATTATCATGTAGTTTTTCTTCTTCCTTTTGTTTATGTGATGAATCACATTGATTGATTTGTGAATATTATACCAGCCTTGCCTTCCCAGAATAAATCCCACTTGATCATGATGTATGATTTTTTCCATATATTGTTGGATCTGGTTTGCTAATATTTTATTGAGGATTTTAGCATCTATATTCATCAGGGATATTGGCCTATAATTTTCTTTCTTTGTGTTATCTTTGCCTGGTTTTGGAATCAGACTTATGCTCGCTTCATAAAAGGAGCTTGGAAGTTTTCCTTCCTCTTAAATTTTTTGAAATAGCTTGAGAAGGATAGGAGTTAATTCTTCTCTGAATATTTGGTAGAATTCACTTGTGAAGCCATCAGGCCCAGGACTTTTTTGGGGGGGGGAGCTTTTTGATAACTGTTTCTATCTCATTTGGTGTAATCAGTCTGTTTAGGTATTCTGATTCTTTCAGATTGATTTTTGGAAGATTGTATGTTTCAAGGAATTTGTCCATTTCCTCTAGGTTGTCTAGTTTTTTGGCATACAGTTCTTCATAGTATTTTCTTACAATATTTTGTATTTCTGTTGTGTCAGTTGTTATTTCTCCACTCTCATTTCTAATTTTATTTATTTGAGTCCTCTCTCTCTTTTTCTTGGTGAGTCTAGTTAAAGGTTGATCAATCTTGTTTACCTTTTCAAACAACCAGCTCCTAGTTTCATTGATCCACTGTATTGTTTCTTTAGCCTCTATGTCATTTATTTCTGCTCTGATCTTTGTTATTTCTTTTCTTCTACTACTTTTGGGCTTTACTTGCTATTCTTTTTCTAGTTCTTTTAGATGCAGGGTTAAGTTGTTTATTTGAGCTTTTCTTAGCTTCTTAAAGTGTGGCTGTAGTGCTATAGACTTCCCTCTCTGGACTGCTTTCGCTGTGTCCCATAAATTTTAAGTTGTCGTATGCTCATTATCATTTGTTTCTAGGAATTTTTTTATTTCTTCTTTGATCTCATTCTTAATCCATTCTCTATTTAACAACCTGTTATTTAGTTTCCATGTGTTTGAGAATTTTTGAGTTTTTCTGTTGTGGTTGATTTCTAGTTTCATGCCATTGTGATCAGAGAAAGTGCTTGATATGATTTCAATCTTCTTAAATTTGTTGAGACCACTTTTGTGCCCTAACATGTGGTCTATCCTAGAGAATGTACCATGAGCACTTGAAAAGAATGTATATGTATATTGTGCTGCTTTAGGGTGTATGGTTCTGAAGATATCTATTAAATCGAGTTGATCTAGTGTGTCCTTTAAGTCTGCTGTTTCTTTGTTAATTTTCTTTCTTGAGGATCTATCTAGTGATGTTAGTGGGGTATTGAAATCCCCTACTATTATAGTATTGCTGTTGATCTCACCCTTTATATCCATCAAAGTCTGCTTTATATATTTAGGTGCTCCTATATTAGCTGCATAGATATTTATAATAGTTATATCTTCCTGTTGGAATGCTCCTTTTATCATTATGTAGTGGCCTTCTTTATCTCTTACTATATCCTTTGTTTTAAAGTCCATTTTGTCTGATATAAGTATTGCTACCCCAGCTTTTTTTTCATTTGCATTTGCATGAAATGTTTTTTTCCATCCTTTTACTTTCAGTCTATGTGCATCTTTTGTTTTAATATGTGTCTCTTGTAGACAGCATATGTACGGGTCCTGTTTTCTTATCCATGCAGCTACCCTATGTCTTTTGATTGGATCATTTAACCATTTACATTTAAGGTTATTATTGATATGTAGTTGTTTACTGCCATTTTATTTTTTAAAGCTGTATTCTTCTTTTGCTATATTCTTTTCCCACGTTGACCTGTTTACAACAGGCCCCTTAACATTTTCTGCAGCATTGATTTGGTTGTAATGAATTCCTTGAGGTTTTTGTTTTGTTTTGTTTTTGTCTAGGAAGCTTTTTATTTGTCCTTCAATTTTAAATGATAGCCTTGCTGGATAAAGTAGTCTTGGTTGTAGGTTCTTTTTCTGCATTACTTTGAATATTTCTTGCCATTCCCTTCTGGCCTCAAGTGTTTCTGTTGAGAAGTCAGATGTCATTCTTATGGGGGCTCCTTTGTAGGTGATAGCCTTTTTTTCTCTAGCAGCTTTTAATATTTTCTTTTATCACTTAGCTTTGGTATATTAATTATCATGTGTCTTGGTGTAGGTTTCTTTGGGTTTCTCTTTAATGGAGTTCTCTGTGCTTCTTGAACTTGTAAGAGTTTCTCCTGTATTAATTTAGGGAAATTTTCAGCTAAGATATGATTGAACAAAGTCTCTATCCCTTGTTCTTTCTCTTCTTCTTCAGGGACCCCTATGATGCGAATGTTATTTCTCTTCATGTTGTCACAGAGCTCTCTAAGAGTTTCCTCGGACTTTTTGAGTCTCTTTATTCTTCTCTGCTTTCATGCTTTCATTCAACATGTCAGTCAACTCGCTGATTCAATCCTCAGCTCTATCCATCCAGCAGCAGAGTTTAATATAATGATTTATAGGTTGCTCAAGGATCTTATAGCAACAATGAATGAATGTAATGAGCACCTAAATAGATAGCAAGCATCAAAAAGGACACTGAAATCATAAAAAAGAATCAGTCAGAAATGACAAATATAATATCAGAAATGAAGGCGGCACTAGAAGGAATCAACAGCAGGCTAGATGAAGCAGAGGATCAAATCAGCGATTAAGAGAACAAGATAAATGAAAGCACAGATGCAGAGCAGCAAAATGAAAAGAGGCTCAAAAAGACTAAGGAAACCTTAAGAGAGGTCTCTGACAACATGAGAGAAACAACATCCTAGTCACAGGTGTTCCTGAAGGAGAATGAACAAGGGATAGAGAACCTGTTTGAAGAAATCATAGCTGAAAACTTCCCTAAAGTGATGAAGATAAAAGTCACACAAGTTCTAGAAGCATAGAAATTCCCATTAAAGAGGAATCCAAGGAGGCCTACACCGAGACACATCATAATTAAAGTGCCAAAGTTAAGAGACAAAGAAAGAATACTAAAAACTGCAAGAGAAAAGCACTTAATTACCTACAGAAGAGCCCCCATTAGGATAATATCCAACTTCTCAACAGAAACACTTAAGGCCAGAAGGGATGGACAAGAAATATTTAAAGTGATGCAAAAAAAGAACCTACAACCAAGACTTCTTTATCCAGCAAGGCTATCGTTTAAAATTGAAGGAGAAATAAAAGCTTCCCAGATTGAAAAAAAAAAAACCCTCAAGGAATTCATTTCAACCAAATCAGTACTGAAAAAAATGTTAAGGGGCCCGCTGTAAAAAGAACAAAAGGGAAAAAATATATAGAAAAAGAAGATTGTAGATTTAAAGAATAAAATGGCAATAAATATGTACATGTCAATAATAACCTTAAATGTAAATAAATTAAATGCTCCAATCAAAAGATATAGGGTAGCTACATGGATAAGAAAATAAAACCCATACATATGCTATCTACAAGAGACCCACCTCAGAACAAAAGATACACATAGACTGAAAGTGAAGGGCTGAAAAAAGGTATTTCATGCAAATGGAGATGAATAAAAGATGGAATAGCAATACTTATATCTGACAAAATAGACTTTAAAACAAAGGCTATCATAAGGGATAAAGAAGGTCACTACATAATGATTCGGGAGCACTCCAACAGGAGGATATAATCATTGTAATTATTTATGTATATAATATAGGAGTACCTAAATATATAAAGCAAATTTGATGGATATAAGAGGTGAGATCAACACTAACACTATAATAGTAGGGTATTTTAATATCCCACTCACATCAATGGATAGATCCTCCAGGCAAAAAAATTAACAAAGAAATAGTAGCCATAAATGGACAGTAGATCAACTAGATTTGATATTTTCAGAACCTTGCCTCCAAAGCAGCAGAATATACATTGTTTTCAAGTACTCATGATACATTCTCTAGGATAAATCACATGTTAGGACAAAAAACAAGTTTCAATAAATTTAAGAAGACTGAAATCATATCAAGCATCATCTCTGATCAAAATGGCATGAAACTAGAAATCAACTACAATAGAAAAACTGAAAAACATTCAAACACTTGGAGGCTAAATAGCATGCTATTAAATAATGAATGGGTTAACAATGAGATCTAGGAAGAAATAAAAATTTCCTTGAAACAAATAAAAATGAGCATACAACAACTCAAAATTTATGGGACACAGCAAAAGCAGTCCTGAGAAGGAAGTTCATAACATTACATGTATACCTTAAGAAGCAAGAAAAAGCTCAAATAAACTACTTAACTCTGCATCTAAAAGAAGTAGAAGAATAATAAATAAAGCCCAGAGGAAGTAGAAGGAAGAAAATAATAAAGATCAGAGTAGAAATAAATGACATAGAGGCTAAAAAAATACAAAAGATCAATGAAACCAAGAAGTGGTTCCTTGAAAAGGTAAACAAGATTGACAAACCTTTAACCAGACATATCAAGGAGAAAAAAAAACAGAAGACTCAAATAAATAAAATTGGAAATAAAAAAGAGAAGTAACAACTGACACCACAGAAATACATAGGATTGTAAGAAAATACTATGAAGAACCATATGCCAAAAAATTGAACAACCTTGGTGAAAGGGATAAATTCCTAGAAAAACACAATCTTCAAAGACTCAATCTAGGAGAATCAGAGAACCTAAACAGACCAATTACAACAAATGAGATCAAAACAGTTATCAAAAAACTCCCAACAAACAAAAGTCCTGGACCGAATGTCTTCACAGGCCAATTTTACAAAATATTCAAAGAAGAACTAACACCTATTCTTCTCAAGCTATTTCAAAAAATTCAAGAGTAAAAGAAACTTCCAAACTCCATTTATGAGGCAAGCATTATCCTCATTCCAAAACCAGGTAAAGACACTAAAAAGAAAGAAAATTTGGCCTGTTGGCTCAGTGGTAGAGCATCAGCCGGCGTGCAGAAATCCCAGGTTCAATTCCTGGCCAGGGCACACAGGAGAAGTGCCCATCTGCTTCTCCACCCCTCCCCCTCTCCTTCCTCTCTTTCTCTCTTTTCTCTCCCGCAGCCGAGGCTCCATTGGAGCAAAGTTGGCCCAAGCGCTGGGGATGGCTCCATGGCCTCTGCCTCAGGTGCTAGAGTGGCTCTGGTCGCAACAGAGCGATGCCCCAGATGGCCAGAGCATCGCCCCCTGGTGGGCATGCCGGGTGGATCCCCGTCAGGAGCATGCGGGAATCTGTCTGACTGCCTCCCTGTTTCCAGCTTCAGAAAAATACAAAAAAAGATAAAATAAAAATAAATAAAAATAAAAGAAAGAAAATTATAGGCCAATATTCCCTGCTGGACATAGATGCTAAAATTTTCAACAAACTATTAGCAAACCAGAGCCAGCAATACATAAAAAAGTTATACATCATAATCAAGTGGGATTTATTCTGGGGAGGCAAGACTGGTACAATATTTGCAAATCAATCAATGTTATTCATCAAATAAACAAAAGAAAGAATAAAAATCACATAATTATATCAATAGTTGCAGGAAAAGCATTTGATAAAATCCAGCACCTATTCATGAGCAAAACTCTCAGCAAAGTCGGAATACAGGGAACAAACCTCAACATGATAAAGGCCATCTATGACAAACCCACAGCCAACATCATATGCAATGGACAAAAATTAAAAGCAATCCCCTTGAGATCAGGAACAAGACAGAGGTGTCCCCTTTCACCACTCTTATTTTGGAAGTCCTAGCCACAGCAATCAGACAAGAAGAAGAAATAAAAGTCATCCAAATTGGAAAAGAAGTAAAACTTTCATTATTTGCTGATGACATAATACTGTACATAGAAAACCCTAAAGTCTCAGTCAGAAAACTACTAGACCTGATAAATGAATTTGGCAAGGTAGCAGGATATAAAATTAATATTCAGAAATTAGTGGCATTTTTATATACCAACAATAAACTGTCTGAAAGAGAAATTAAAGATACAATCCCCTTCACTATTGCAAAAACAAAAATAAAGTATTAGGAGTAAATTTATCGAAGGAAGTAAAAGACTTGTACTCAGAAAATTATAAGACATTGAAAAAAGAAATCAAGGGAGATAAAAACAAGTGGAAGCATATACCATGTTCATAGATAGGAAGAATAAACATCATTAAAATGTCAATATTACCCAAAGCAATCTATAAATTCCATTCAATTCATATTAAAATACCAATGGCATACTTCAAAGATATAGAACAAATATTCCAAAAGTTTATATGGTACCAAAGAAGAACATGAATAACCTCAGCAATCTTGAAAATGAAGAATAAAGTGAGAAGTATCACACTTCCTGATATCAAATTATACTACAAGGCCAGAATAAACAAAACAGCTTGGGACTGGCATAAGAATAGGCATACAGATCAATGGAACAAAACAGAGAACCCAGAAATAAACCTATACCTTTATGGTCAATTGATATTTGTCAAAGGAAGTAAGAGCATACAGTGGAGTAAAGACAGTCTCTTTAATAAATGGTGTTGGGAAAACTGGACAGGCTCATGCAAAAAAATAAAACAAGACCACCAACTTACACCATTCACAAAAGTAAACTCAAAACAGTAAGTAAAAGTAAGTGCAAGTCATCAAAACCATAAACATCTTGGAAGAAAACATAGGCAGTAAACTCTCCAATATCTCTCATAGCAATATTTTTGCCAATTTATCTCCACGGGCAAGTGAAATAAAGGACAGGATGAACAAATGGGACTATATCAAACTAAAATGCTTTTGCACAGCAAAGGACACCATTAACAAAATAAAAAGACAACCTACACAATAGGATAACATATTCACCAATATATCTGATAAGGGGTTAATAACCAAAATTTATAAAGAACTTCTAAAACTCAACACCAGGAAGGTAAACAATCCAATTAAAAAATAGACAAAAGAACTGAATAGACACTTCTCCAAAGAAGACATACAGATGGCCAATAGGCATATTGGAAGCCATGGTCTGTTTTACTGTCTCCACACGTTTGTTTGCCTCTTCCAGAATATCATATAGTTGGAATCATGTGGTATGTAGATTTTTCTAATTAGCTTCTTCTTTTTTTTTTTCAATAATATGCATTTAAGTTTCCTCCATGTTTTTTCATAGCTTGAAGCTCATTTCTTTTTAGCCCTGAATAGTATTTCATTGTCTGAATGTACCACAGTTTATCCACTTACCTAATAAAGAATATCTTGATTGTTTCCAAGTTTTGGCAATTATGAATAAAGCTGTTATAAACGTCTGTGTGCAGGTTTTTGTGTGAACATGGTTTTAGTGCCTTTGGGTAAATATCAGAAAGCAGATTGTTGAATTGTATGAAAAGAATATGCTTAGTTTTGTAAGAAACTGCCAAATTGTCTTCCAAAGTGACTGTATCAATTTGCATTTCAAAGTGACTTTACCAATTTGCATACCAGCAATGAATGAGAGTTCCTGTTGCTCCCACAACATTCTCACCAGCACTTGGTGTTGACAGTATTCTGGAGTTTAGTCATTCTAATAGGTTTGTAGTGGTATCTCATTATTTTAATTTGTGTTTTCCTAACAGCATATTACATGAATCATCTTTTCATATACTTACTTGTCATCTGTATGTCCTTTTTGGTGAGGTGTCTGTGGCCCACTTTTTAAATAGATTCTTTGTTTCTTATTGTTGAGTGTTAAGAGTTCTTTGTATATTTTAAATAATAGTCCTTTATCAGATATGTGTTTTGCAAATATTTTCTACCAGTCTGTGGCTTGTCATCTCATTCTCTGTAGAGTGTCATTCACAAAGCAAAAATTTTAAGTTTAATGAAGTCCAGTATTAATTCTTACTTTCACAGATCATGCCTTTCCTTCTCCCTAATAACCTTCTTTGCTCTAAAGTCTGCTCTGTCATGGAGCTACTCTAAAGAAAAACCAAAAACAAAAATGTACCAGAGACTGACAAGCAAGTCCCACCTTCAGCATTGTAACTGCTGAGTAGTGACTTGCTGAGTCCCTAATCATGGAGAATGACCAGGGCATGTGCCCACCTCCATTGCATAACACAGTCAACCTCAGTTTGTAAACCATAAAGTATTATACCTAAGGACAGATCTGAATCTATTAACCAACCCAGTCCATCCTTATCTGGGTAACAGAGCAAGGATCTGGTGCTCCTTCAACCACTACCCGTCTTCCTTTATGAAATGTGAAATTAATCCCTCATGGCATCGTCCTTTAGTTCCTTGCTGCTGATGATATGGGATTACGTGGGGTAGGCAACATGCCCTGTCTGGGCACCAAGAATTCTGGATGTCTGGCCATTCCTGGGAAACACTGTGTAAATGAACAAGCATAGACTGTGGAGTCATAGTCACGTTGTATGATATTAGACTGGCCTCAGTTTTTTCATCAATAAGACAAGAAAGGAAGGGAAAGTGGGGAATATAAAAATAAATATCTTCATAGTTTATTATGAAGATTATATGATATATAGGATGTAAAGTGCTTAATACAGCCTGGTACTTAGTAAATGCTCATAAAATGGCAGGAAATATCTCCCTAAAATTGCTCATAAATTCAAAGGGAAAAAAATAGTAACTTAGAGAAAAAAAACCTAAGAGATGCCACCTTAATCCAAGTAATCAGCATTAATATGCCCAGCAATCTGACATCAAGTGTCTCCTGATGTGATGCACTGCTATTATGTTCCTGCCAAAATGCATAACTAGATCTAATTTTGAAGGAATATCAGACAAATCCAAATTGAGGGACATTCTACAAAATAATTGGCCTGTACTCTTCAAAAATGTCAATGTCATAAAAGACAAAGAAAGGCTGAGGGAGTGCCCCAGTTCAAAGAATTAAAGAAACATGACAACTAAATGTAATGTGTGATCCTACATTGAATCCTGGACCAGAGAAAACAATAGCCATAAAAGACATTATTGGGACAATTGCTGAAATTTGAATATGCGATATGTATTAGATGATAATATTATTGCAATATTAAATTTAATGAATTTTATTATTGTGGTGTGGTTATATAAAAGAATTTTTTTAAGGAAATCTATGCTGAAATATTTAGAGGTAAAAGAGGCATCATGTTGCCTTGGCCAGATAGCTTATTTGGTTAGAGCATCAGCACAATACACAAAGGCTGGACACATACAGAAACAGATTGATGTTTCTATCTCTCTCTCTCTCTCTCTCTTTCCCTTCCTCTCTCTAAAATCATAAATAAAGATTTTTTAAAAGGGGGGCATCATTTCTGTAGCTTACTATCAATGATTCAGATAAAACTAATCATTTTATATACATAGGCAGAGTAAGAGAAAGTTAATGTGGCATAATAATAAGTAAATACAGTGAAGTAAATATAGGAGTTCTTTGTGCAACTTTCTGTTCTGTGTGTTATTATTTTTCTCTAGGTTTTAAGTTATTTCAAAATAAAAATGCTTTAAATGGCAGGGATGATTACTTTTCAGTGCTAACCAGAAAAAAAATCAAGGTATACTGCCACAGTCTCAAAAAGAAGGAGTATCGGCCCTGGCCAGTTGGCTCAGTGGTAAAGCGTCAGCCTAGCGTACATGAGTCCCGGGTTCGATTCCCAGCCAGGGCACACAGGAGAAGTGCCCATCTGCTTCTCCACCCCTCCCCCTCTCCTTCCTCTCTGTCTCTCTCTTCCCCTCCCGCAGCCAGGGCTCCATTGTAGCAAAGTTGGCCCCGGGCGCTGAGGATGGCTCCATGGCCACTGTCTCAGGTGCTAGAATGGCCCTGGTTGCAACAGAGCAATGCCCCAGATGGGCAGAGCATCGCCCCCTGGTGGGCATGCCAGGTGGATCAGTCGGGCGCATGTGGGAGTCTGCCTCCTCGTTTCCAACTTCAGAAAAATACAAAAAAAAAAAAGGAGTATCCTTTGGGGAAGAACTTTCTAACCTGAGTATAACCGTACTCACAGACACATAGAATCTGGGCAGTCCCACCCAAAGCAATGCTCTGAAATTTGTGCTGGTACTTCCCTGATAAGCAATGGCATTATAGATACACAAACACACACACATACGAATACACTATGCACACACATACATAGATATACACACATAGAGACACAAACACACATAAACACAAACACACAGAGACCTTAAGATCTGTCTTCCCCTTAAATTTCAATCTATCTGTTGTTCTATAACCCAGAGCCTTATAATAGCATCCCAACTGGCCCCCTATTTTCCATCTTTAACTCCAATTTAGCCTCATTCACTTGCCTGAAAGCCTTCAATGCTCCCCAAATGCTGAACAAATCTCTTCTTTCTTTCCTCAAACCATCTCCATCAAGAGCCAGATGCATATAGAGTTCTCCTGAAAAATTATGGGTAATTGGAGGGGCATTACATTGCATCACAGAAAACCATTTTAAATTGAAAAAGATTACCATTTATTTTTCTTGAAGTGGAATAATTCAACTCTTTTTATCCTTAACCAGAACTACCTTGGAATACCCAAAGGGTAACTGATTCAGAGTTTCTGTCCTTTGCGCAGTGATTGTCAGCCTTGCTGTGTGTTTAAAAGTCCTGAGGAGCTGGAACCACACCCCACACCAGATTTGGAATCAGAATGCCAGGGATGGCCCCCCTTCACATCTACACACCCAACTAGTGTCTATATATGAAAGGAAAACAACACAGCAATCCATCCTTCTCCAGAGCAAGCACACACAAGTCATGCTGCTTGTTTTTCCTCCCCTTTCGGCCTACGGGCATATGGATAACCAGTGTTGTGTGTCTCTGTCAGATGCCATTAGGAGACCAATAGCAGGACCTCAGTAGGTAACATGAAAAGTTGCTCTTTTTTTGAGTAGCAAATAGGGATTAGAAATTTTATAAGTTGTACACCTTATTAAACAAATTGTAACAACCCTTCAAGTTAGGTATTATTATCCGCATTTTATAGATGATGAAACTGAGGCTCAGGAGAATCAGTGATGTGCCCCAGGTCATAATAGTAGTGAAATATGATGTCCAAATTTTAACTCAGATCCATCTAACTCCCAAATCTTTGCTCTTTCTACTCTCGCCTCCCATTATGCCTCATGTTTGTTTAGTAGATAGACTCAAAGAAGGCCAACTGTTTGACATCTCTTTTTTTACACAATTCTCAATTCTTTTGAACAATTAACAAGTTCCTGGCTGCAGCTTTTATATCTCCTTAGAACTAACATCAGAAATAATCCTTGGATGTGGACACTGCTGTGGATAATCCTGGCCACCAAGGCTGAGTGCCCCAGTACATAGTCCCTGTCTGAACCTGTACTTCACATGACTGAAGAAAGGAGAGTCTGGGATAAATTGCTTCCAAATGTCTAAGTGAGTAGGTCTCAAATAGCAGAGGATGGTGAGTGCCCTAAAACATCCAGAACTGTGTGGAAATTCATTAGATCTCACCAAAAAAAAACTTATATGTGCCCAAACCCTTCAGTGTGAGTTGAAAAATAAGCAGACCATGCTTGAAGGTTAATGTTGAAAGTGTTGGACAAAAATCATTATTCTCTATGTGCTTCAGATGCTTATCTGTAAACATTTTATCACCTCAGAATTCAAATGACACAAGGCCAAGACTAATACTGTGAGGGCTGTTGACTATCAGAATCTCATGAGCACTAAATGTCAAGCAATAAACCTGTCCAAAGATTAATTCACACCTGTGGCAAAGCATATCCTTGTACTCGGCAGTAGCTTATAGTTCCAAAAATACTAACATGGGGAGATAAGATGGAACACTTGACTACAGCCTTCCAACAACCACTCTTTAATGAAGGTAAGTGTGTCTGCATTCATTATCTATAGCCAGATAACAAATTACTCCAATATTTAGCAATTTAAAAAAAAAAAACAAAACACTTTTATTATCTCACAGTTTCTGTAGGTCAAGAATTCTGGAGGGCTTAGTCCCCCAGCTCAGAGTCTCTCACTGGCTGCGGTCATCACAAGGCTCAGCTAGAGGAGGACCACTTCCAGGATCCCTTACATGGGTGGTGGCAGGATTCCGTTCCTCAAGGGTTGTTGGACTGAGGGCCTCAGCTCCTCAGTGACTGTTGAGTGGAGGCCTCCCTCAGTTGTTTGCTGTGTGGGCCTCTCCATGGTTGCTCCCAGCACAGCAGCTTGTTTCCCTCAGAGTGAGCAAGGAAAATAGCAAGAAAGTGGGTATAGGGGGAGGCCAGTCCTTTTGTAACCTGATCACAGAAGTAATATCCATCACCCTTGCTGTATTCTAATAGTTAGAAGCAAGTCACTAGGTCACACTCAAGGGGAGGGGATTACATAAGAGCCTGACTGCCAGGAGTTGGGGCTCACAGGGAGCTGACCTAAATACTGCCTATTCCAGTGTCACTGGACTTGGTACACAGAAGCGCTCAGGCCAGGTCTTAGGATGACCCCTTCCAACTTCACTCCATCAACACTAGCTCCTGCTCAGGTACACCTATCCCAGAGGAGGCGGGCTTTCATTCCTATGGGGTTGATTCCATTTGCAATAGTTCCTGATAATCTCTAATTCATCCCATTAGTGTAATACTACAGAAACACAAACACACACACACACACATGCAAAATAACAACTTCTCTCATTATCTTGAACGCAGACTTAATAACATCGCAAAAAATGAACCTCACAAAAGTGGTAAAGAAGAAAAGACCTTTTAAATATTAGACAAGAGACCTGAGTTCAAGTGCTGCCTTCAGCAGGAAATAATTGTACAATCTTAGGCATATTACTTAACCTTTTCTCACATACCAAAATAAAATTCAAAAAAAGAAAAATATGATTCTAACAACTCCTTCAAAGGCTCCCATCCAGCTCCTTTTCAAGGAGAATTCTCACAACTTTTCCCTTAGGGGCCAAAGGTCAAAAGAGGTCATGTGCTCTATTTTCACATATCCACAAGGTACCCTGGAACACTGGTCAGTCAGTCACCTCTGTTGCAGAATTTAAATTCCCACAGTAGCCAACGACATTAGGTGGGGCAGAGGGAACATAACTATAATTTTAATTATATTAATAATGAAACAGAAGCATCGATTCAATCCTTTGTAGGACCACATAGTAGTGTGAAGGGTCTTCTTATAAAATGACAATTAGGGACAACATAATTCCAAATGTGGATCCAAGCCATCTCATTATTAATGAATATTTTGAAATAAAAGCTGTTTTCTAAAGAAGCTGGTTCTATTTTTTAAATAATATATCATATATAGCAAGCACCATACCATTTAGCTTATGTGTGACTTTAGATAAGTTACTTGACTTCTGAGCTTCAGAAGTTCATAGTAAAATGTGGGAAATAAATAACTTTTCCAGCATTGTGTTGTATCAAATTAGATGTATTATCTAAGATACCTGTCAAAATACATGGTTAAAACTCTGGAGCTCTAAACATATTTTATAATTACGTTTTTATTATAATTATTCATTCTCTTGACTGGCTCAGAAAGAAAATTTTACATCATGTGTTTAAGGTGATGGTATTAAAGTTTGGGGTTCTAATGAACAAATAGACTTTTAATAATTTCTTTTCTCAGATAATCACCTGTTCTTCTTTCAAGGACCAAAGTGTTAGTCAGGAAACTTTTGAGATTGGTCCCCAGGAACCCCTAGGGGCTAAGGAGTGTGGGACCCCACTAAGTACAAGGTTTTCTTAGAATCTGAAATTTCCCTCCCTTAGTATATGTCACCTTCATAACCTTTGTATTCCTTTATCTTCTGTTTCAGTCCTCTGATTTCTTTTGTCAACAAACTCCTAGATGCATATCATGTTTTCTCAGACAAGTTAATTTCATCTCACTCAGCACTTAAGAATTCATTTTC
Source organism: Saccopteryx bilineata (assembly GCF_036850765.1). Lineage (NCBI taxonomy): Eukaryota > Metazoa > Chordata > Mammalia > Chiroptera > Emballonuridae > Saccopteryx > Saccopteryx bilineata. The sequence continues at coordinate 75,420,947 of NC_089493.1, forward strand.
CTCTTAATCTTTATATTTAATACCTTGGAATGTATCTCCAGGTCTTCCATATCATTTTTATTTTATGGTAAAGAACCTTCTTAATGAGTATATGAAATGTACTTATTACAGTGCTTGACACAAAGTTTGCAATGACTGTTGGTATCAGTGTGGCTGGACCAAGATTAGCGAGCTAATAATTATGGAGAACTACCTCTACACCACGCACTGTTAGCCAATGGCTATTTTGTTGGAGCCAGATTATCCAGGATTAATACATTTACCAGGACATTTTTAAGACATTTAATTGGTATTCAAATTGATGGTCCAGATTCTTTCTCCTTCACAAAAATAGATGCTGGTTGATGCATAGGATGCTGACATATTCCTGTGAAGGGTGTGCTTTGAAAAAGCTCTTGCAATCTCATCATTCCCAGCAGTCTCACACATAAAATTTTTGATAGCTGACAATTTAATACATCCAACCAGAAACAAATCATCATCGTTAAGCATCACTGAGAGGCCATCCACTAAGCAGATGTGTGAGAATTTGTGTTGTAATTACCTCCAGAAGAGTTGCCAGCAGCAATTGCCCCAGAAAATTTTTTCAGGCACACAGAAATATTTTTATATCTATCGTCTAATATGCCAGGAATCAAAGGCAATTTTGCAGCAGTATTAGCAAACCAACTACCTATAATAACCTCTTTGGTGCCATGAGTGTCAAATCAATATTCTTCCCAATTACTCTGAAGTCCTAAAATTTTACTATTCATCTTTGATTGTAACTATTTCTGATGCATCAAAACTTGGGAGTGAATATCAAATGACCAATCTCCTGGCCTCCACTGGTAGTATATCTCCCCACCAAAAATAAAAATAAAAGAAAAATAAAAAATAAAAATTGCCCTTGTCTTACCAGTATAGGTAGAGTCTTTCGTATCCATATCAAAGTCTTAGAATGAGATCCGCTACACTAACTCATCCAAGGACTAATAAACCCCTCTCAACACTTCCCACATCCCTTTCCCTCCACCAACACTATCAGGGTATCAGGGTCTGTCTCTTTGCCCAGCAACTCATAGTTATTATCCTAGGCTCAAATAACTGTGCATACTTCCTTTTCAGACTCCTTTCAGCCCTAGTTACACATCCCCACCCCAGGCTGAATCAAGCCTTCTCTTCTATCATGTTCAAATCAGAAAAGAGATTCTTTGAGTCCATCTGCCTCTCATCCTCCACATCCTCTCCCCTTTCATTTCATCTCAGTTGAAACAGTCTCCTCCTTCTTCATGGTCTCCAAGGAAGATCACTCCTATTCACTACAATTCTAGGATTCAGAAGGAAGGATCCACATATTCCTTCCCCAATTCCACTCACTTTCTCTTGAATCAATTATTCCACCTTTTCCCCTTTCCCATCACTGCTGTATACTGACATTCAGAAGTATTACCTGACTTCCTCAGGGACTTTCCCACCTTCTTACCACCCTTGTGGCCACTATCTCCTTCCATCATCCTCAGCCATGAATATTATCAGTGGTCCTTAAACACACAGTGGTGTTAGTTAGGCCTCTTCTTCAAACATCTTCATGTACTATGTGAGCATGGCCTGTTTTACTTCTAAAACATCAGAGTAAGTGCTGTTGTCCTGAAAGTCCCTCATCTGACTGCTACCTCTCTCCAAAAGATATATTTGTTTAGGTGGCTGTCAGTATTATCAGAGAAACGTTCTGGGTTTATCACATAGATTTTTTAGCTTTTTTTCTTTGTTATTATTGCTGCTAATTTTGCCATTTTGATTTGTACTAATTTAAATTTTCATTTCCTTTTACTCTTATTATCTATCCCTCTAAGTTCAAGCTTCTTTCTTTTAAAAATATTTTCCTCTTAACCTTCTAAGTGCAATCTCAATGCCTTTGTTTTGTACTTAAGCTTCAAACTCTTCTAGTTTTGTGTTTTTAACATTTTTTCCATAGGTTTTAGTCTCTTATTCTCTGTATCTTTTATCTCTTTTACTTTGATGTGTTTAACCTTTTATCTTGTTGATTTATGTTATTGTCTCTTTTAACTTGTCTTACTTATCTTGATATTATACTTTTAATTTTTTTATTTTATTCGTACCCACTTTAACTTTAATCTCATCTTAGTTTTATTTTTTTAGTCCTCTTTCTTTCAAGTTTCCCATTCTTCTTTTCTCTCTATTTTAAAACTGATTTAACTCTCACAATTATTTTAAGTCATCACCTTTTATTTTTTATTGTAATATTTACTCAACTCTTGCAACTTGCTCTGATGATACTTCAATGTTTTTATTTTAATATTCTCTTAATGATATACCCTGCTTTGATTATTTTTTTATAAATAAATTTTTATTTTAATGGGGTGACATCAATAAATCAGGGTACATATATTCAAAGAAAACATGTCCAGGTTATCTTGTCATTCAATTCTGTTGCATACCCATCATCCAAAGAGAGATTGTCCTCCGTCACCTTCTATCTAGTTTTCTTTGTACCCCACCCCTCCCCCTCCCCCTCTCCCTCCTTCCCTCCCCCCATCCCCTGTAACCACCACACTCTTGTCCATGTCTCTTACTCTCATTTTTATGTCCCACCAATGTATGGAATCCTGCAGTTCTTGTTTTTTTCTGATTATTTTAATTTAAGCTTTTCCTTCTTTTTTCCTTCTCCTATATATATTTTTTTAATTTGATTTATGATCACCTGCAGAAGTAGTAGTGAGAAAAAATCCTACCTCACTTGGGCAGAGATTAGAAAGCTTCTCCCCCAGGAGTTCTTCCTGCAGCTACCCCTGATCCCCTACCTTTTAGGTCCCCCAGCCCTTTAAGGAGATTTGAGAGACTCTCATGTAACTCCAAGGCTAACATGCTCTGAGCAGTTGGGGGTGGGGTAGTGGGCACAATAGATTTAATAATGAACATTACCTCCAGACATCTCCTGTTATCCCATGTTTGGATTTGGGCTTCCCCTAAGCATTTTAAAAGAAACAACCCTATGCAGTGGTAGAGTGTCGGCCCAGTCAACACTCTAGAAATCCTGGGTTCGATTCCCAGTCAGGGCACACAGAAGAAGCACCCATTTGCTTCTCCACCCTTACCCTTCTCCTTTATCTCTGTCTGTCTCTTCCCCTCCTGCAGCGAAGGCTCCACTGGAGCAAAGTTGGCCCGGGTGCTGAGGATGGCTCCATGGCCTCTGCCTCAGGTGCTAGAATGGCTCTGGTCACATTGGAGCAATGCAGATGGGCAGAGCATTGCCCCCAGGTAGGCATGCCAGGTGGATCCCAATCAGGCACATGCGGGAGTCTGTCTGTCTGCCTCCCCGCTCTCACTTCAGAAAAATTAAATAAATAAATAAATAAATAAATAAATAAATTTTAAAAAACCCTATGGCTCTAGACTGGTAGCTCAATTGGTTGGAACACTGTCCAGATATGCCAAGGTTGTGGGTTCTATCCTCAGTCAGGGCACATACAAGAGTCAACCAAATAAGTGGATCAACAAATCAATCTCTCTCTCTTTCTCTCTCTTACCCTCTCTTCCCCTTCCTCTCTCTCTAAGATCAATAAATAAGAATTTTTTAAAAATCAGCCTATGAAACCAAACAATGGGGGTTGTTGAAGATGAGGCTTGTTACGTTTTTGAGGGCTCATAACAGGAACATTTCTCTGAATCTACCAGCAGGAATAGAAATAGTGACACCAGTTCTTCTCTCTTATACAAAGTACTCAAGTTTTCCTTGTTGCCTTAGCCACTAGACATCTCAGTGTCAAATGTTTTTAAAATTTCATTAGCAACAGAACACTTAAGTTAAATCTCACACAGAACCCTAAACAGATTAAAAGTAGAGTTACTCTGACTAAAGAAAGGCAAACCAGAGTTCTACCTTGCCTTTGACCCCTACCTCAAACATCTTAGCCCATCTGTGAGACCTAAAGGGCACAGCTTAAACACTAAGAGTAATCCTCTTAGGTCCTTTGGGGTTCCATATAATTGCTTTAGTATAATATTTTCATATATTAACCAATTTTTATTCCCTCCATATTCCCAGTCACCCTGTAAACCAGCCCTGACCTCCATCAATAGCACATCAATAAATTCTTTGCAGTTTCATCACTTTGCATTTATTACCTGTCATCGGCCAGGATACATTCTAATGGGATATGAAGTATCCATTGCTTCCCAGATGATTCATCCCATGGAACTACAGAACCAAAGGGTCAGATGCTTGGCTTTTGTTTTCAAAAGGCAAAATCCAATTTGAACTAGCCTGCCTAATTAAAGTTAAGTTATCCTACAGCAAAAATTGAACCAGAAATACCAGTGGGTTGGCACAAGATAACTCATTTGGGTTGGGCCTTCCTCCTCCATATTTTAGCATTATCATCTAGAACGCACCGTCTTGAAGGTAAGTGCAGCATAGGAAGAGAGAGAATGAAGCGCTCACGCTCAATTTTAAATTCCTCATCCTGTGAATCTCAAGTTCAAACTGCCATAACAAAATATCACAGACTGGGTGCCTCAAACAACAGAATTTTTTTTCTCACACTTCCAGAAGCTAGAAGTCCAAAATCAAGGTGCAGCAGGTTTGATTTCTCCTGAGGCCTCTCTCATTGGCTTACAGGTAGTTGCCTTCTATGACCTCACATGGCCTTTCCTCTGTGTACACTTCCCTGGTGTCTCTTCCTCTTCTTGTGAGGACATCAATCATATTAGATTAGGGCCCCACACTTTTAACATCACCTAACCTTAATTACCCCCTTAAAGGCCCTTTATCCAAATACACATTAGAGCTTCAACATGTGAATTTGAAGGGGTAAACAATCCAGTCCATAACTGCCTAGAAGTGCCACTTCCATTCACATTTTATTGACTAGAACAATCACATGGCCCCACCTAACTACAATAGGGGCTAGAAAGGTTCATCATCTGGGCATGTGCCCAGGAAGGAAAGAAGAATCAGATATGAGTGAGCATAGCAATCTCTACCTCACAAGGATAAAATAAAAGACCTAGCATACATGTGACTGGGCATATCTTCCCTACCCCTAAAGTAAGTGATGGGGGGAAGGAGAAGGAAAAGGTGATGAAAAGGAAGTAATGAGGGGACTGGACAGACCATGTGACAGAAGTACAGGCCACATCCGAAGATATGCCCCATACTCTGCCTGCATTCAAACACCAACACCGAGCACTGGGAAGATAAATGGAAGCTGAGTGCATTCTCATAGATGGCCAGACTCCATTGCATTTCCAAAGGCACTCTACACTCCCAGAGCTGAGGAGCCATGCTGATCATCCTTCTCTCTGCCATCTGGGAAAGGCCTTTTAGCCAGCACACTGCCCACTGCTCCAGACTTAGTATCTGTGTCATCATCTGATTACCCCAGTGGGGAACCCCCTCAACACACACTCACAGACAGCCTGAGGTTCTCAAAGACCCAGATGCAGAGGATGGTAGTGATTGGGTTTGGGGTAGTACTGGGGAGAGTGGGAGGAATCTTCATCCTCCATTCTCCTCACCTGTGGGACTGAATAAAACAGCTCAAGATTGCCCGCCAGCCAGGGCAAAACTAAATTAACCTCATACATTAAGCAGCATCAAAATAATGTGTATCAAATCACGAAATACTATAGAGCCATCTACTGGTCACAAGAGAAAAAGAGAAGCCATCTGAAAACAGTAAACAGGAAAAATAAAAATAATCAAATTCAACTTTAATAACTTCATTATAGAAATATGATGGGAAGTGTCATCTCATTACCTTCAATACAAGAAAACATAAGAGATACTTGAAGTCAGACATGCCTTTCGTAAATGTGTTTAGGGAATTAGAATTTTAATGTTCCAGAAGGTCATCTAGCGCACAGTCCTAAGATGCTTTTCAATTCTCTTAGTTCTACTTATTCAAACTCTGTAAAAATAAGCCATAAGTTCATTCTATGAAACCTGAAACCTCTAAGTTTAACTGAAAATTTGCAATCCTGCAGCTCTGCTGACAAATGACACCCTCAGCACCTTGCCCTTAGGTACACAATCTCAGAGTCCCTACAACACTGTGAGGCTCATTACCCTGAATGTCGAAGATTTTTAACAAAAAGAAGCTCCAAAGATTGGGGGACAGGGTGGGGACAAGAAAAGTCTCATTCAAACAGATGCCCCTTGGCCCTGGCCGGTTGGCTCAGTGGTAGAGGGTCGGCCTGGTGTGCAGGGGTCCCGATTGCCGGCCAGGGCACATGGGAGAGGCGCCCATCTGCTTCTCCACCCCTCCCCCTCTCCTTCCTCTCTGTCTCTCTCTTCCCCTCCCGCAGCGAGGCTCCATTGGAGCAAAGATGGCCTGGGCGCTGGGGATGGCTCCTTGGCCTCTGCCCCAGGCGCTAGAGTGGCTCTGGTTGCAACAGAGCGACGCCCCAGAGGGGCAGAGCAACGCCCCCTGGTGGGCAGAGCGTCGCCCCTGGTGGGCAGAGCGTCGCCCCTGGTGGGCCTGCCCGGTGGATCCCGGTCGGGCGCATGCCGGAGTCTGTCTCTCCCCGTTTCCAGCTTCAGAAAAATACGAAAAAAAAAAAAAACAATGCCCCTTACAATACAATGCTGCCATTAAAAATTAAGCTCTGTCAGCTAAAACACCAAGCTGGTGCTGCTTACAAGGAAACTGATAGTTGTCACGTTCTTAAAATGTGACTCTAAAGTAGCCTCTGTTTCCAAGTACAAAACCCAGAAAACACTCCCCAGGCACAGGCTCAGAAGAAACACCTTGGGGTCGCTTTCACAGCCTACGGTATAATTCCAAAGCCCAGACCACACGTGATTCAGCCTATAGTGAGCGCTGCATTTGAGCACAGAATGACTGACCTTCCGTTCAGGGTCAGAAATCGGCTAATCTGTTTCTCAGACTTGCTCGACAGAAGCTGAGCAGATAGATCAAGTTTAACTAAAATGATGCCAGACGCCATCTCTTCAAACGCAAATCTTGAGAGACAGCGCAGACCGCTATGCACTGAGCACACAGCGCCACCTACAGCACCGTGGGAGCGATTCATCATAGCTCTCTTGAAAGGCAGCGTTGGAATAGCAGGAACAATAGGGGAGAACGCTTCTGGTATCCGTACAGGGCAGAAAGGATCTAACGCTATCGTTAAACTTTTAAGTTTATCTAAGTATGGAAAAAACAGAAAAGTTTTACAACAAGGAGGAGGTTGGGATGTTGGTTGTAGGCTTATCTGCTTGCTTTCTTGCCTGCTTTTTAACCTAAGACCATTAAGTTCTGACACGGTGGGTTTTTTCCCTAAGATCTGTTGCAAGAATTCTCCATAGAGTAAAATCGATCAGAAATAACCATCAAGAGCAGATGACACTGAAATCTGATGTGAAACATTCAGTCAGTCATCTGCCATCCCTGAAATTTAGTAAATGAAACCCTAACAGGAGAGACTTGAGAGTGCTCAAACTTACAGAAGCTGATATTAAGTGTGATCAGACCTGAGGGCTATGGAAAGGGTTGCTACCATTGTCTTCCCACTGCCTCCTGCCTCCTGCGACATCACCATATTTCCTCTCTCCTGAGCTCATCTTCACTGGATACTCTTATTTAGGTTTTGATTCAAACTGATCAAACATCTGCTATGCGGTACAAGGGGAGAAAAGATAAAAGAGGAAAAAACAAATGTAAAGATGAGATTAGCTCTTAACCTCTAAGACTTGTGCCATTTATACTACCTGACATAATTTTATACATTTAATATAATGTGCTCTGATATACAGATCCATGTTTTCTACTGAGTTTTGCTTGTTCAGAGGAGGACAAGATCATTGGGTCTGGACGGATCAAGGAGAGGGAAAATCTTACTTCCTCAAATTCAATCTCAAATTTCTGTGGAATTCCTGCCAAGAATGCATGGCCTGAGGCTGGTCATGAGAACACATCAGACAGACCCAGGTTGAAGGCCAACATTCAAATCCTTCTAGGTCATACAAGACAAGGAAATGCTGTGAAATTATAACTACTCCAAATTGAAGAGATAGAATAACTAAATATATATGATTCTGGGCTGGATCCTGAAACAGAAAGGAAAAAAAATGGAATTGTTGGGACACTTAAATAGGGTCTAAAGATCAGATAGGAACATATCAAAGTGGATTATTTTTCATTTGGAAAAACATATGCTGGTTATTTAGGAAAGTGCCCTTTTAGGGAACAGATTGACCAGACTATTCAGAGTTATAGGGGCATCACCAGTGTTGGTCAAATAAGTTTGTAAATATATGTGTTTGCTCGCTTGTGACTTATATTGGGTGTGGGGGACAGGCTATAAGCAGGCCAGGTCGTTGTAGCCTAAGGTTTGGTTTTGGGACTAAGCTTTTCCCCACACCCTTGACTGATTGTATGATCTGGGTGGTGCACTCTCATGAGGAATCCAATTATGCCTTGGATAAGTGACTTTGTATCAGAGACTTCCTTGTTTGTATATTGGATTAAGGGATTTTGGTTTTCTACACTATAAAGTGGGACAGACCAGGAGCTTGCTCACTCGTTCCTGCTATCACAATTGCAGGGGCTTCCCTGATCCCTTGCCCTTCATGGGAAAAGCTGGTTTTCTGCTTTTCCCTTGTCTTCTTTTGTGGTTTGCCTGTCTTGGTGAGACACCAATAAATAGGATGGCCCACCATCCTCTGACTCTGCCGTTTCTTTACCATCTGCCCGAATCCAATGGGAACCTGCATGGGCCAGGCGGCTGCTTTGATAGTGACAGCCATGACTCCTGGCCTTACAACCAGTGTTGGTCAAATAAGTTTGCAAATATGATATATATGTTTGCTTGCTTCCAATTCACATTGGATGTGGGGGATAGGCTGTAAGCAGGCAGGGTCCTCATAGCCTAAGGCTTAGTTTTAAGACTAAGCTTTTCCCCTCACCCTTGAATGTTGCATGATGTGGGGTGGTGCAGTCTCGTGAGGAATCCCATTATGCCTCAGATAAGTGACTTTGTATCAGAGTGTAAGGCCAGGAGCCGCCATCGTGGCCATTCACATGCAGGTTCCCATTGGATTCGGGCAGACGATAAAGAAATGGCGGAGTCAGAGGATGGGGGGCCATCCTATTTATTGGTGTCTCACCAAGACAGGCAAACCACAAAAGAAGACAAGGGAATAGCAGAAAACCAGCTCTTCCCATGAAGGGCAAGGGATCAGGGAAGCCCCTGCAGTTGTGATAGCAGGAATGAGTGAGCAAGCTCCTGGTCTGTCCCACTTTATAGTGTAGAAAACCAAAATCCCTTAATCCAATATACAAACAAGGAAGTCTCTGATACAAAGTCACTTATCCAAGGCATAATTGGGTTCCTCATGAGAGTGCACCACCCAGATCATACAATCAGTCAAGAGTTTGGGGAAAAGCCCAGTCTCAAAACCAAACCTTAGGCTACAACGACCTGGCCTGCTTATAGCCTGTCCCCCACACCCAATATAAGTCACAAGCGAGCAAACATATATATCATATTTACAAACTTATTTGACCAACACAGAGACTTTCTTGTTTGTATATTGAATTAAAGGTTTTTATTTCTACACTATAAAACGGGGCAGAGGAGCCCATGCTGGAGGAGAGTAGAGAAAGGCCACATGGAGGAGAGGAGAAGCAGCCAAGATGGCGGAGTGCTGAAGGAGAAGCCAGTTTGTGCAGAGAGAAGGAGATCGGGAACAGAGGTGAATAAGACTGGTGAAGTAAAAACTTTAATTCTAGGAAAACTCGGCTAAGTCAGTGGCTTTGGGAGCCCTGAATTGAAAGCGAAGTGTTTTCCCACTGTGTGTATTTCTTGCCCGCCGGGTGCAAGCTAGAATTAAAGCTAATGGCCCACCAGTTCTTGGCTCCGTTGTTTCATTACTGTCTGTCTGAATCAAATGCGAACCTGCATGGGTCAGGTAGCTGTGATGGTGACCGCAGCTACTTAAATAATAACAACCAGCTTGCTCTTAAATAATTCAGGAAAAAGAGAAAAAATAATGACTACATATAACAACAAGGTTTTTATTTTTAATTAACATAAAATGGGATATGTGAAGCCACCTGGTTGAACTTCTTTACAAGTTAGTTGTCTTCCCCAAAAAAGAGGGAGAAACTGTTTTTCTATTTTGTTTTGTGAGAGAGAGAGGGACAGACAGGAAGGGAGAGAGATGAGAACATTAATTGTTTGTTGCAGCACCTTAGTTGTTCACTGATTGCTTTCTCATATGTACAATGACCAGAGGGCTCCAGCAGAATGAGTAATCCCTGCTCAAGCCAGTGACCTTGAACTCAAGCCAGCAACACTGGGCTTCACTCCAGTAACCTTTTGGCTCAAGCCAGCAACCATGGGGTCATGTCTATGATCCCACGCTCAAGCTAGCAACCTTGGAGCTTCGAACCTGAGTCCTCAGCATCCCAGGCTGACGTTCTATCCACTGTGCCACCACCTAGTCAGGCGATGGAGAAACTGTTTTAAGGCTGTGTCTACACACTGTCCAAAACAAGGACTAACATCACATAAACTCTCATTTCAACATACCAGGGTGAAGTTCACACAATGACAGTAGTGATTTTTTACCTAAATAATTTAAGAAATTTATTATGGCCTTTAATTCTAAATACTACATTATACTAAATACTAAACTACATGCTACAATAAGGATTTAGCAACATGTCAGCATAGACCTTTTTGGATTACAAAGCACTTTTGAGTTCATTACCTCATTTTATCCTCACAGTTTTCCAGGGAGACAGGCAATTATCATTATTGTTGCTGCTTTTTTATATTATTATTACAGTTATTATTATGAAGAAATGGCAGAGACCCCAGAGTAGGGCTAACTAAATAATTAAAATGACATTTTACCTTTTCAGGGGAAAAGCAAGATTGTACTCATAACTTACATACACACAAGGACACACACATACAGAATCACAAACCTAATATTTGCTAGACCCCAGAGGCGTATCTCAAGATCCCAAGGAAAATGCTAGGATTGTGTACTCAGACTCAGTATAGAGCGGGTCCAGCCTGACCTTAACGTTTCTGAGAACGGAAGCTATGACCCTTGACATATAGCTCCACGTCTCCCTGCTTTCTACCTCCGCACTTGCGCTGACATTATCTCTCCACGTGGACCCTTCGCTAAGACAGCACACTTGCTCAAGGTTTTTAGTACCTGAGCGGAGGTTGCAAGAATGTATCTGCAGCGACCAAACGGGGCACAAATAAAAGAATCAAGGAAATTAAGTCAGATATTATAGAATCTCATATGTGGAATCTAAAAAAACCCCAAAAAACAAAAAGCTGAATTTGTAGAAAAGAGAGTAGATGGTGATTCCCAAAACCTGGGGATTGGAGAAATTGGAAGACACTGGTCAAAGAGTACAACCTTCCTGTTAGAAAATGAATAAATTATGGGAAGCTAATATACAGCATTGTGATGATAGCTAAAAACACTGTCCTATATTGTTAATGATAAGTTGCTAAGAGAGTATATCTAAACACTCTCACCACACACACAAAAAAAGATGATAAATATGTGGCATGATGGGGGTGTACACTAATGCTATCATAGTAATCACATTACAATACACAGTATATCAAATCAACATGTTTATCTTAAACTTACATATGATTGATGTTATATATCAATTATATCTCAATAAAAGTAAAAAAAAAAAGTGTTACAAAAGACAAAGAAAGACTGTGGAAATGTTTCAGATTAAAGAAATCTAAAGAGACATGACAACTAAATGTAATATCTGACCCTAGACTGGATTCTATATTAGAGGGGGGACATGCTATAAAAGATATCATTAGATTAACTGATAAAATTGAACCAGGGACAGTAGATTAGATAAAATATTTTATCAATGTAAACTTGTGAGGTTGATAACTGTACTGTGGTTATGTAAGAGACTGTCCTTATTATAGTATGTCATTTAGTATTTAGTATAATGTAGTGTTTAGAATTAAAGGCCATGATAAATGTCTTAAGTTATTCAGGTAAAAAGAAAGTATATACACACATATATGGTATTTATAAATATATTTATATGAATACATGTATATAAATGTGTTTATGTGAATATAAATATGTACACATAAATATTTCATATATATTTAGAAAAAGAAGATAAAGAACATGAATTATTCATGTTCAAGTAAATGGCAATAAAATGTTATAATATGTAAATCTAAGTAAAAGTTATAAGGTGCTACTTGAACTATTTTATATTTGTAGCTTTTTATAAGTGTGAAATTATTTCCAAGTAAAAATTGGGGGAAAGAAAAAGAAAGAAGTGGCAGTCCTGGTCAGCACTGCTGGGTTCTTGAAGAACCAATGAATAGAAAAAATTCAAGTATGTCTCTGGCCCTTATCAGTCCCTTTTCTGTGCCCCCACCTTTGTTAACAATAACAATAATTTACATTAAAATAGCTGATGTTTCAATAGTGCTCTCAACCTAGCAGGTACTGTTTTACATGCCTTATGTATATAACCCATTTAATAATGGCTCACACACTATGATCCCATGTGATACCAGGATCACGATTCAATAAATGAGAAAAGAGTATACACAAGTAAGCCAGTAACTCTCTGTGAAGAAGGGAGGTCACCCTGGGCAAGCAGTGAAACCAAGATTCACACCTGCTTCTTTCTGCTCCATATTCCATCCTCTTTCCACCATGATGTGGTTCCAAACCTGGGTGAGCTCACAACTTCCCACAAAAGCTTTTTAAAAATACAGATTCCTGAGTCCTCCCTCAAGTTCACTGGTTAGAACACCAGAGAGGGCATCTAGAGACCTATTTCTGGATTTTGTTTGGTTGTTTGCCACCCTTTCCCCCTCCCTTAAGCTCTCACCTTGCCCCTTCTCCTGAATGTCTAGTGTCCCACTGAACATACCCTCCCAGACCCATGCTCCTATTCCTCTGGTCTCTGGCCTCCTTTATGGAAACATCAGCATCCAAAGCTGGTTCCTGTTGAGGAGTAAAAGTCCCTACAAGCCCTTCCAGCCTTCTGTGGGCTCCCAGATAATGCCACGTATGGTAGACCCAGAGGACTCTGTGCTCATATCCCCATTGTCACATCTTCTTCACCATAAATGAAGCCTCTGCTCTGAAGAGCTGTTACACAGATCCCTTGTCAGTAAGCAGGCACTCTGTGAACCCTTGGATGATACTAGCAGAGGCATGGGAGAGTCATATGGATATCTGGTGGGATCAATTCCAATAAGGATGTCTCCTTGTAGGGTGAAAAAGGCCTGATGAAACTAACTTGCCAGCAACTGTTCAGGTGAACTTCTTGAGAAGTGGTCCCATATCAAAGGCTTATCTTTGGTCTCTGCCACCCACCCTTGGGTATTCAGCAGTGACAGTAACTGGACCAGCTTTGGTCAGATGGAGCCCATGCAGAGCCTCTATCCCTGTTACTGTAGCTCTTCCAGTCATGGGCCCATTGTGTGAGCCCAGGGACCAGCAAGGGCAGGGCCTGACAGACATCTACCAGATGAGTCATCTTGTCTACCTGGTGTTGCATGACCCCTCTGCTGGGTATTTAGTGTTAACACAGAGATGTATACTTTGTGCCCACTCCCATAAGTGCAGTCATATGTCTCTTCCCCAGACTGCTGGTCCCAGATCCTTCAATCATACTCCTTCCAGACTCCTAACCAAATTATCCAACACTGCCCAGCAAACGACCTCAGGCCACCTCTCCTTCCATACAAAATAAACAAACAGGGTGCTGCTCACAGCCCTGCCCACTGAGAGGATTTTCCTTACTACAGTCCCTAAGGCCACTGCTAAGTGGAGTAGTGATTTTCAATCCCTGACAACAGACCCAAGCTCTTCTCCCAGGGTCATAGGGATCCCCCCATCCCACCCTAGGAATCCAAGGTATGAGTAGGGGGAGGCATCAGTGCAGCAGGGGTGCATGCCATGGGGATGGGCCACCTGTGCATGTAACACAGATTGCCAGCCTTCGGCCCAAACTGATCTAGACAGAATTCTCAGACAAAGTTTTTTTGTCCCACAAGTTTCGGGAACCACAGATATGCAGTTACCCAGCATCAAGACCCAAATTATAGGTACAGAGTAAGGCGGCGGTGCATAAAGTAAACAGACACTCGGCCCTCCAGAAGCCTTCAGATTGGTGGTGGGAATCAATGCATATAAACTTCCTTATTGAAGGTTTAAAAACTATCACTTTAAATCAATTGATAATGAGATAGAGTGGTTACTTACAACCAGAAATGGCCTATTGAAATGAGCGCTCAGAAATGGCCTATTTCAGTGCCCAAATTCTCCTCTGTAAAGTATAAGGAGAATTTAGACACGCAGAACCCTCATCCAGACCAATATTTGGGAACAAAGGGAAACAGGGAGAGGAAATGGAGAAAGAGGAAGACTGGTGCCTTTAGATTATCTTAAATGAGAAAAGCAGCTGCTCTAAACTTTAACGCTAAGTGGTCCAGGCAAGAGAGAGCCCAGGACTGCCTGATAGGAAGCTCTAGGTAAGTGGACAAGCTACACACACACACACACACACACACACACGTGGCTTGCCAGCCATAAATCACGAATGCCTCTTGTAGCTTTACAATTTCCCTCCATATGGTATTGATGACCAACATCCCAGACTGTACAAAGCTTCCAAATTCAAAAATTCTTCCTACTGTCAGACCAGATGTAGTATAATTTCCTGTTCCAGAAATGTGCTCTTTCTACCTTATAGCCCACATTCCCAGTGCTATCCAGCTCCTCAAATAAATAAATACATACATACATGCATGCATACATACATGCATACATACATGCATACATACATACGATGTTTGAGTGGGTTTATACATTTGTAGTAATATCATGAGGGTTAACCTCCTCCCTCCCCCGGGAAAAGTAAGACCCACAGGACAGGAAGGCACGCTCTCTTGTGGCTCCGGCTTGACCTTGTCACTAGCCCGGCAAGTTACTTCTAAATTTCAGTTCAGACACAACGACCTCCCATGCGGTAATCCTGAAGATTAAATAAGAAATTGGATGCAAAGCGCCTAGCAAGTGTCTGCCTCAAAGTACTCAAAACTGTAGCAATTAATATTATTTCGATTATGATTATGGCTGAGCCGACTCACCTGAGCAGAAAATGTTAAGGTAAGGGAGCATGGCTCCGCCCCGTGTGGTGCGGGCTGCTAGGGAAGGTGGCTGGAGAAACAAATGGGTACGAACTTCCCTGATGCGGAGTTTGGACTCCTTTACTTAGTTGCCTACCGTGCTGTTGATTAATGAAGCGCAGGTGGTAATAATATACACAGCTTAGTGTTGCTTCAAGTCAAGGGTTGCTAGGCCCAGTTTGTAAAGGCCAGGAAGAAGAGGAACCCAGCGGTTCCTGGTGGGTTTCCAGGACTTGAAGGTGCACTGGCCTCCCGCAGGGGGTGCCCAGAGCCTGGCTCCAGGACCTAGCAAAGGCACGCTCTTTCTTTTTTTTTTTTTTTTTTTTTTAATAATTTTATTTTTTTAATGGGGTGACATCAATAAATCAGGATACATATATTCAAAGATAACAAGTCCAGGGTATCTTGTCGTTCAATCATGTTGCATACCCATCACCCAAAGTCAGATTGTCCTCCGTCACCCTCTATCTTGTTCTCTCTGTAACCCTCCCCCTCCCCCTTTCCCTCTCCCATTCCCCCCTCCCCCCGTAACCACCACATCCTTATCAATGTCTCTCAGTTTCACTTTTATGTCCCACCTACGTATGGAATAATGCAGTTCCTGGTTTTTTATGATTTACTTATTTCGCTTCGTATCATATTATCAAGATCCCACCATTTTGCTGTAAATGTTCCGATGTCATCATTTCTTATGGCTGAGTAGTATTCCATAGTGTATATGTGCCACATCTTCTTTATCCAGTCATCTATTGATGGGCTTTTTGGTTGTTTCCATGTCCTGGCCACTGTGAACAATGCTGCAATAAACATGGGGCTGCATGTGTCTTTACGTATCAATGTTTCTGAGTTTTGGGGATATATACCCAGTAGAGGGATTGCTGGGTCATAAGGTAGTTCTATTTTCAGTTTTTTGAGGAACCACCATACTTTCTTCCATAATGGTTGTACTACTTTACATTCCTACCAACAGTGGATGAGGGTTCCTTTTTCTCCACAGCCTCTCCAACATTTGCTATTACCTGTCTTGCTAATAATAGCTAATCGAACAGGTGTGAGGCGGTATCTCATTGCCGTTTTGATTTGCATTTCTCTAATAGCTAAAGAAGATGAGCATCTTTTCATATATCTGTTGGCCATTTGTATTTCTTCCTGGGAGAAGTGTCTGTTCATATCCTCTTCCCATTTTTTTATGGGATTGTTTGTTTGTTTGTTGTTGAGTTTTATGAGTTCTTTGTATATTTTGGATATTAGGCCCTTATCTGAGCTGTTGTTTGAAAATATCATTTCCCATTTAGTTGGCTTTCTGTTTATTTTGTTATCAGTTTCTCTTGCTGAGCAAAACTTCTTAGTCTGATGTAGTCCCATTCATTAATTTTTGCCTTCATTTCTCTTGCCTGTGGAGTCAAATACATAAAATGCTCTTTAAAACCCAGGTCCATGAGTTGAGTACCTATGTCTTCTTCTATGTACTTAATTGTTTCAGGTCTTATGTTTAGATCTTTGATCCATTTTGAGTTAATTTTTGTACAGGGGGAGAGACTGTAGTCCAGTTTCATTCTTTTGCATGTGGCTTTCCAGTTTTCCCAGCACCATTTATTGAAGAGGCTTTCTTTTCTCCATTGTGTGTTCTTGGCCCCTTTATCAAAAATTATTTGACTATATATATGTGGTTTTATTTCTGGACTTTCTATTCTGTTCCATTGGTCTGAGTGTCTATTTTTCTGCCAATACCATGCTGTTTTGATTGTCGTGGCCCTATAATAGAGTTTGAAGTCAGGTATTGTAATGCCCCCAGCTTCATTCTTTTTCTTTAGGATTGCTTTGGCTATTCGGGGTTTTTTATAGTTCCATATAAATCTGATGATTTTTTGCTCTATTTCTTTAAAAAACGTCATTGGAAGTTTGATGGGAATTGCATTAAATTTGTATATTGCTTTGGGTAATATAGCCATCTTGATTATATTTATTCTTCCTAGCCAAGAACAAGGTATATTCTTCCATCTCATTATATCTTTTTCAATTTCCCTTAAAAATGGTTTATAGTTTTCATTATATAAGTCCTTTACATTCTTTGTTATGTTTATTCCTAAGTATTTTATTTTTTTTTGTTGCAATTGTGAAGGGGATTATTCTTTTGAGTTCATTCTCAGATATTTCATTGTTGGCATATAGAAAGGCTATTGACTTCTGTATGTTAATTTTGTATCCTGCGACCTTACTGTATTGGCTTATTGTTTCTAGTAGTCTTTTTGTGGATTCTTTGGGGTTTTCGATGTATAGGATCATATCATCAGCAAAAAGTGATACCTTTACTTCTTCTTTTCCGATATGGATGCCTTTTATTTCTTTGTCTTGTCTGATTGCTGTGGCGAGAACCTCTAGTACCACATTAAATAAGAGTGGAGAGAGTGGACAACCCTGTCTTGTTCCTGATTTAAGGGGGAAAGCCTTCAGTTTAGTGCCATTTAATATGATGTTAGCTGATGGTTTATCATATATGGCCTTTATCATGTTGAGATATTTTCCTTCTATACCCATTTTGTTGAGAGTCTTAAACATAAAATTGTGTTGTATTTTATCGAAAGCCTTTTCTGCGTCTATTGATAAGATCATGTGGTTTTTGTTCTTTGTTTTGTTGATATGGTGTATTATGTTAACCGTTTTACATATGTTGAACCATCCTTGAGATTCTGGGATGAATCCCACTTGATCATGATGTATTATTTTTTTAATATGTTGTTGTATTCGATTTGCTAGTATTTTGTTTAGTATTTTAGCATCTGTATTCATTAGAGATATTGGTCTGTAGTTTTCTTTTTTTGTGCCATCCTTGCCTGGTTTTGGTATGAGGGTTATGTTGGCCTCATAAAATGTGTTTGGAAGTATTGCTTCTTCTTCAATTTTTTGGAAGACTTTGAGTAGAATAGGAACCAAGTCTTCTTTGAATGTTTGATAAAATTCGCTGGTATAGCCGTCAGGGCCTGGACTTTTATTTTTGGGGAGGTTTTTAATGGTTTTTTCTATTTCTTCTCTACTGATAGGTCTGTTTAGGCTTTCTGCTTCTTCTTGACTCAGTCTAGGAAGGTTGTATTGTTCTAGGAATTTATCCATTTCTTCTAGGTTGTTGAATTTAGTGGCATAAAGTTTTTCATAGTATTCTACAATAATTCTTTGTATACCTACGGTGTCCGTGGTGATTTCCCCTCTTTCATTTTGGATTTTGTTTATATGAGTTCTTTCTCTTTTTTCCTTGGTAAGTCTTGTCAAGGGTTTGTCAATTTTGTTGATCTTTTCAAAGAACCAGCTCCTTGTTCTATTGATTTTTTCTATAGTTTTTCTGTTCTCTAATTCATTTATTTCTGCTCGGATTTTTATTATCTCCTTTCTTCGGCTAGTTTTGGGTTGTCTTTGTTCTTCTTTTTCTAGTTCCTTAAGGTGGGAAGTTAAGTGGTTCACTTGGGCTCTCTCTTGTTTGTTCATATATGCCTGAAGTGATATGAACTTCCCCCTTATCACTGCTTTTGCTGCATCCCATAGATTCTGATATGTCGTATTGTCATTTTCATTAGTCTGTATATATCTTTTGATCTCTGCACTTATTTCTTCTTTGACCTATTCATTTTTTAAAAGTATGTTGTTTAGTTTCCACATTTTTGTGGGATTTTTTTCCTCTTTTTTGCAGTTGAATTCTAGTTTCAAGGCTTTATGATCAGAAAATATGCTTGGTACAACTTCAATTTTTCTGAATTTGCTGATGTTGTTTTTGTGGCCCAACATATGGTCAATTCTTGAGAATGATCCATGTACACTGGAGAAAAATGTATACTCAGTCACTTTGGGATGAAATGTCCTGTAGATGTCTATCATATCCAGGTGCTCTAGTGTTTTGTTTAAGGCCACTATGTCTTTGTTGATTCTCTGTTTGGATGACCGATCTAGAGCTGTCAGCGGTGTATTGAGGTCTCCAAGTATGATTGTATTTTTGTCAGTTTTTGTTTTAAGATCAATAAGTAGCTTTCTTATATATTTTGGTGCTCCTTGGTTTGGTGCATATATATTAAGAATTGTTATGTCTTCTTGATTCAGTGTCCCCTTAGCCATTATAAAATGGCCATTTTTATCTCTGAGCACTTTTCCTGTCTTGTAGTCAGCATTATCCGATATGAGTATTGTTACACCTGCTTTTTTTTGGATGTTATTTGCTTGGAGTATTGTTTTCCAGCCTTTCACTTTGAATTTGTTTTTATCCTTGTTACTTAGATGAGTTTCCTGTAGGCAGCATACAGTTGGATTTTCTTTTTTAATCCATTCTGCTACTCTGTGCCTTTTTATTGGTGAGTTTAATCCGTTTACATTTAGTGTAATTATTGATACTTGTGAGTTCCCTATTGCCATTTTATATCTTGCTTTCTGTTAGTTTTGTGTCTTGTTTGATCCTTCTCTTTCATTTTTCTATCTTTTGTTTTTATTTGGTTGTATTCCATACATCTTTCCTCTGTTGCTATCTTTTTTATCTCATGTGCTTCTGTGGTGGTTTTTTCAATGGTGGTTACCTTTGAGTAATGAAAAGGGTCCCTACCCTGTTCATTGTAGCGAACTATTTTGTGAGTACTTTTGCACTCCATCGTCCTTTGCTACTGTTAATCTCCATCTTCTCCCCCTCTTTCTTTTTGTTGTTGTCACAGTTTAAATTTGGTTTTATTGTGTTCTTCTTGGAGCTTTTACTTGTGGCTCTGTTTTTTTTTATTCTTTGTATCTGATTGGAGAACCCCCTTTAGTAATTCCTGGAGTGGGGGTTTTCTGATGATAAATTCCCTCATCTTTTCTGTATCTGTGAATGTTTTTATTTCTCCTTCATATTTGAAGGATAGCTTTGATGGGTATAGTATTCGTGGCTGAAAGTTCCTCTCTTTCAGGACTTTAAATATTGGGGTCCACTCTCTTCTAGCTTGTAGAGTTTCTGCTGAGAAATCTGATGATAATCTAATGGGCCTTCCTTTATATGTTGTATTCTTCTTTTCCCTGGCTGCCTTGAGAATTTTTTCTTTGCTGTTGGTTTGTGTCAATTTCATTATGATATGCCTTGGAGTAGGTTTGTTGGGGTTAAGAAAACTCGGTGTTCTGTTTGCTTCTTGAATTTGGGGCTTTAGTTCTTTCCACAGGCTTGGGAAATTCTCATCTATTATTTGTTTGAGTATGTTCTCCATTCCATTTTCTCTCTCTTCTCCCTCTGATATACCTATTATTCTTATGTTATTCTTTTTGATGGAGTCAGATAATTCTTGTAGGGCTATCTCATTTTTTTTAATTTTTGAGTCTCTTTCTTCTTCTCTCTGTTGTGCCTCAAGTTGCTTGTCTTCTATTTCACTAATCCTCTCTTCTATCTGCCCTGTTCTATTAGCTAAGCTTGTTACTTCCTTTTTCAGCTCGTGAATTGAGTTTTTCATCTCTGTTTGATTTGTTTTTATAATTTCAATTTCTTTGGACATATATTCTTTGTGTTCTTTGAGTTGTTTTCTGAGCTCCCTAAATTGCCTTTCTGTGTTTTCTTGTATATCTCGGAGGATTTTTAGGATTTCTATCTTGAATTCTCTGTCATTTAGCTCCAAGGTTTCCAATATATTAATTTTTTTCTCCATAGATTTTTCCTCATCTAGCTGTGTTACCTCTCTTTCTTTTGTATCCATGATATTCGATTTTCTCTTCCTTAATGGCATCTGAGGGTGGTTTTGTTGATAGTATTAATGAGATTTAATAAAGAATAAAAAGTTAAAAAAATAAAAAAAGAGTTGTTTTTTTAAAAAAAATTAATAATGAAATAAAAATAAAATAAAATAATAATTTTTAAAAAAAGGAAATTATTCCCTCCCTCCTTTTTTCCTCTCCTCTCCCCTTTTTCTTGAGAAAATCTTGTGGTGAACTGTGAATTATAACAAACAATGCCTGTGATGGAGGGCCTGAATTGGGGAAAAGTAATAAAGGGGCAAAAAAAAAAAGGGGGGGGTGGTATGGACCCACAAAAAGCAAATAAGGAAAAAATTTGGGTCAAGAATAAAATGATTTACTTTTAGGTGTTGGTTGTCTAAGAGTTATGATGAGAGGAATAAGAGGAAAACAGAAAAATGGGGGGACAAATTAAAAAAATACTATTGTATTTAGTGGAACAAGAACTAGATAAAATGGAGAGCCAGGGATGGGAGCACTGCTAGTGAGTTAAAAAGGTGAAGTAAAATCCCCCCAAAATGCCACAAACATAAGTTTGAGTCCCCGATAAGATAATTTGTTTGTTATTGAGGTTAGGAAGGAAGAAACTAATATAGAGGGAGAAAAGAAAGAGAGAGAGAGAAAAAAAAGAAGGAACCACTAAAAGAAGAAAAAAGAAAGGAGAGAGAGAGAGTTAAGGGTTTTGGAGTGCAACCCTCATAGAGAGAGGAAGAGGAGAAAAAAGATAATGGGAGATGTAACACTTATGGGTAGTGTAGTTCAAGGAGAGGAGAGAGTAAGACCAGCAGAGAGTTAATCGGCCAAATTGGAGGAGGAAAAAAAGTATCAAGAATGAAGATAAGAGAAACAAATGAACAAATATAATAAAATGGGATAGGTTATAAAGTCAGCAGATTATTCTTGATTTTGAGAGGTTATCTTCTTGCTTTTTCTTTTCTCTCCCTCTTCCTGGTCAGTGACTCTGTACCCCAGGTTCTGCCCCTTTGGCACACTCAGGTAGAGGTTTGCAGTTGATAAGTCTCTATGGCAATGTCATGTATTGGCACGCTCTTTCTTGCCCCTTCGCGGGCGAATACATCACCGGTTCTGTCCGAGTCCACTGAGAGGCCTTGTGAACCTGAAAGGGTGCTTGTTGGCAAGTGCTAGCAAGAATTCCTGGTGTCAACAGGCATCCTGGAGGAGCTGCAGTCTCCCTTCCAAGTCAGAAGGATGCTTTGCAAGTGACTAAGAGGACCCTTCCTGAGAACTCAGGCTCCTTTAGACCTTGAGTTCCTCCAAGTCAGGAACCCATCTTACACACAGAAGGACTCCCAGCAGCCAGTGAGGCAGCTACATACATATTTGTAGAATGAATAAGAAGATTAACCTCGATAATGAAGAAGACATCTTCTTATCCTTGTAATTTTCAGATTTCTGACCCCAGCATCTCACTGGAGAATCACCACCACCCCTTTCTCAGTCCATATGGCTCACATAAGGCTGATTCTCTCCCCCAAAATTGGGCACATGATTGGTTAAAGAAAAGTCACAAACCCAGCTTGGACCATGTCAGGGTCCAGGGGCCTCTTGGGATGTGTGATGCCCAGGGCAAAGAAGACACACTAGCTGACGTGGATGAGAAAAGATTACAAAGCCACAGCAGCACTTTATTGTTCAAGGCCAATTTTTATACAGTGTAGGGCAGTTCACGTATGTACTCCCTCCTTTGGCTGAATTAGCTATAGATAAGGCAGCAGGTTACATAACGGTGAGGGCAACGGCACATGCACTCCCACTTCCAGGTTGTCCTCTGGCATAGCTACTGCGCAGGCACCGCGGGCTCCAGCTAGCAGCGGGACCTTACAGACCATCAAATCTCTTCCCCGATTTTTACCATTTTAACAATCAGAGAAAAGGCACTGTGGACTCTAAGCACCAGGTAAGCCTGACCCTCCCTGGGCCACCTTGTCAATATGTGAAGTGGTATGCTTGAGGGAAAAACCAACACAAAGAAAGGCAGAGCCATACCTGATCTCCTTCTCACACTTCTATTTATGTAAGCCTATGAATTGCTTTGAAAAATGAGAGAATTTGTTTTTTGTTTTTGATTTTTTTATTTTATTTAGACAATTAATTTTAATAGGGTGACATTGATCAGAGTAAATAGATTCAGAGAAAACATCTCCAGATTATTTTCACATTTGATTATGTTGTATACCCATCACCCAAAGTCAGATTGTCCTCTGTCACCCTTCAGTTGGTTTTCTTTATGCCCCTCCTTCCCCCCACCTCCTCCCTTTCTTTCCTTCCCCTCCCATTGGTAACCACTGCACTCTTATTTATGTCCATGAGTCTCAATTTTGTGTCCCACCTATGTATGGAATCATACAGTTCTTAGTTTTCTCTGATTTACTTATTTCACTTAGTATAATATTATCAAGGTCCATCCATGTTGTCATAAATGATCCTATGTCATCATTTCTTTTGGCTGAGTAGTATTCCATAGTGTATATGTGCCACATCTTCTTTATCCAATCACCTATTGAAGGGCTTTTTGGTTGTTTCCATGTCTTGGCCACTGTGAACAATGCTGCAATGAACATGGGGCTGCATGTGTCTTTACGTACCAGTGTTTTTTAGTTTAAGGGGCATATATCCAGAGGGATTGCTGGGTTATATGGTAGTTCTGTTCTTAATTTTTTGAGGAACCAATACATTTCTTTTTTTTATTCCTGAGCAGAAATACAACAGCACTGAACTACAAGAACCCTTGCAAAGTTATTCTGGTACCAAAAATTTTTTTCAAGGCACTGTTCCAAATCCTAGTTCTGCTTTTCATGGACTAGAGAGATCTTGAAAGTCTTTCAAGCCTTATGACAACCGTTTTCTAGATTTATGAATGGGACTCTAGAAAAGTTTCATCTTAACCACAATCACTCAAATTACTATGTTGTTTTCCCCCGGCCCTCTTTCCTTAATAATACTGTCTTAATTCAAGCCCTCATCATCTCTTAACTGAGGCTAGTGGGCCTTGGCCTTTTCTTTTTTAAATAGTTATTGATGTTTAAGCACCTACAGTATTTTATTTGCACATAAAAACCATTAGAAGACATTTCTCATTTAGAAGACAACCACTAATTAGTCAGATATGAAGTGAATTAGCAGGATCTAAGGCTGGATTTACAAGCTGGACTAGTATGTATCTGAAGGAAGTAAACTAACGATATCAGCTTTGCTGGAGTGAAAAGACACAAGATTGAGGTCCTTGATTCTCGCTGCCTCCATTGGCTCAGATAAGGAAGCAGCAGGGTGGGGAGAGCTTTCTGCCACATTCTTGTGAAATTTCAGAGCATGGTCCCCAGCCAATAGTAGGGCATCTACTGTGGGAGGCAGGGCCCTGACTGACCACCAGGGTAGCAAACGAGGTGGGGCCGAGGGAGGGCAGGTCAGCAGTTGTACCAGTGCCCCTTCCCCACATATTCCCATTGCCCCAAGTGGGGAGTAGGTGGCCGCTCACCTTTTTAAAGAGGTCCATCCCCAGGTACACCCCTTTCTCTCCTATCCACCTCTGCCTCTCACCACTTCTCCCTCCAGTCTGCTCTTCTCACTTGGCTGTTTTGCTTCAGGGCTCTGTGTGCACTTACAGGACTACACGTGCTAACAAGGCCTGTGGGTCAAAGAGATTGACAATGTTTTCCAATTCCTGGAAGGTCTTCTTTAAACCTAAAAAAAAGAAGATTTATAACTGCTTTAGCCTGACAGCTGGACACTCATCACCTATGGAAAGATGTGTTAACCCCAGGCTTCTCCTCTCCCTCTTCATGGGTGGTGCTGTCATCTACCAGTCACCCAAGCCTGCGAGTTGTCCCAGCCTAAATATCCCTCACCTTTTACTCATCAGCGCAAAGCCCTGAGCTAGTAAATCCCTGTCCCTTCTGCACTAACCTCTGCATCACAAAGGGAGGCTGGGAAAAGACAAGCAGTTGCATTTAGAGTTCAGGGTGGGGGGGTACTTGCACCAGAGTAAAAGAAAGAAGAGAAGCTCTCTCCCCTCTGGCGATGGTGGGCACATATGTCTGCAGACCTGAGGCTTGCAGGCATCACCTGCTTTCATGTGGCAGACAGCTGAGATCAGTAGGGCCAGCAGTCCTGCATTTCGTGCAGCCTCCTGATTTCCTGCAACCCATAGCAGTTTTCCATCAGGTTTGCTCCCCAGCCATATCTACAGCTCTGCACACGCCTACTTCCCATGCATCAGGAGTCAGTACACTTTTTCTGTCAAGGGCCTGCCAGTAAATATTTTAGGGTTTGAGGGCCAGATACAGTCTCTGTCACACAACTCAACTCTGCCATTGTAGTGCAAAAGCAGCCCGAATGAATATATGAAATATAGCTGTGTCCCAATAAAACTTTATTTATAAAAAACAGGCAGAGGCCCTGGCCGGTTGGCTCAGTGGTAGAGCGTCAGCCTGGCGTGTAGGAGTCCCAGGTTCGATTACCAGCCAGGGCACACAGGAGAAGCGCCCATCTGCTTCTCCACCCTTCCCCCTCTCCTTCCTCTCTGTCTCTCTCTTCCCCTCCCGCAGCCAGGGCTCCATTGGAGCAAAGTTGGCCTGGGCACTGAGGATGGCTCTGTGGCCTCTGCCTCAGGCGCTAGAATGGCTCTGGTTGCAATAGAGCGACGCCCCAGATGGGCAGAGCATCGCCCCCTGGTGGGCATGCCAGGTGGATCCCAGTTGGGCGCATGTGGGAGTCTGACTGACTGCCTCCCCGTTTCCAACTTCAGAAAAATACAAAAAAAATAATTAATTAATTAAAATAAAAAAAACAGGCAGTAGGCTGAATTTAGGTCACAGATCATAATTTGCGGACCTCCGCAATACTTCATTCCTTTCTGCTTGAACTATTTATGTAGCAGTTTCTGTCAACCCTGACTGATACAATATCTTAAATATCCATGAATTTTCCCCTCCCTCTCTTCCTTAGTGACACTGTTTTAATTCAAGCCCTACTCATCTCTTACTGAGGCGAGTGGGCCCTGGCCTTGGTCACTGCATCTGAAGTCTTCTCCTAACTCCATACCTACCTCACTCACACTGTGACAACCTCTTGTCATTCCCTGTCTCAGCTCCTTCAATGGCTCTTCATCCCTTCCAGGTTACCTTGTGCCAGGCAGGTCCCAACCGGAAGGAGATAACATGATCAAGTTAGGGTCATTTAAGGTGGGCTTACTTACAAAGGTGGCCCAGATGAGGGGAACCACAGGCACAGTGTGGTCATGCAGGGTCCGAGGCAGAGTTCTTTGCGCCCTTAGGCTCGTCGGGATGGGTGTAGAGAGCAGTCATTAGAACTCAGAAGGAGACAGTTGTGCAGAGAAGGGTTTCTCCAACCATCTGTGCTGACCCATGCCAGTCAGCTTCCCAGGGCAGAGAACAGGGTTCAGAAGGTGGAGAAACAAAAAGCAAAATTATATATCCTGGCCCAAGATCCTCCATTAGCCTATTTCACACTCTGACTTCATGTGGTCCAATATTTATCCACCCACCTCCATCCCCTTATACATGCTGTTCCCTATGCCTGGGAAGCTTCCACTCTTCTGCTCCTGGCCAAGTCCTGCTCTTGTTTCAGGACCACAGAAATCATGATTAGGGGGTACTCACAACATTTTCCTACCACCCTCCTTTTGGTAGTAAACCCCACTTCCCTAGATATGGAGTGGGCACATGGCTAAAATTTAGCTGATGAGTTCAGCTATTTAACAAATATTTGAGAACTTTCTGTGTGCTGTTCTAGACATGTGTGCTGTTCTATATCATACTGTTCTAGGTGTAACTAACACAGCACTGAACAAGAGACATCCCTGCACTCATTCAGGTAGGGAGTTTGTAATCCTTCCCACCACTGGTCTGTGAACATTTGGTTCCTTTTTTCCTCTAGAGAGGCCAAACCAGGAGGACATGCATGTAGCTATCTTCCCTGGCCACAGTGAGAAAGTCTGTCTGCCATAGAAGACTGACTCAGGTGAAAAGAATGGAGAAATTGAAATGAAAATAGAGTGCCTTGATTGTATTACTTGATTCCTAGATCTAGCCAAGCCTGAAATCAATACCTTAATTTTCCTGTGACATGAGCCAGGAAGTTCCTCTTTTTTGTTTAGGCTTATTTGGATTGGATTTCTATCACTTGGAACCAAATGAGTCTTCACTTATACAGGGACTTAGCTGAAACTTTACCTCCTTCTGGATAGTTTTCGAACGGCTGGTATACATCAGTGGCATGTTCTGAATGCTCTGAGCTCATACAAATGGGACGTCTCTCTTGGCACTTCACATAAGTAATCAAACAGCTCAGTGAGGACAAGGACTTTCATCTCTGAACCCCCAGGGCCTTGCGTAGATTAGATACTTCAAAATGTCTGTGGAATAATTGATAATTCTTGGAGTCACTGAACCCCTATAACCAATAGTATATCCATAATATATGTCAATCATATGAATTTATGTACCCAGAGAGTGAGATTGATTGAATTCAAGAGAGGTTGAAGACAAAGTGTTTCTGTGATCTAAACTAACCGAATCCACCCACAGGACCCCTCCAGTAAAGGAGCCCATCTGTTTTCCTGGAACACCTCATTACAAGTCACAAGGAAATAGCCTTTTGACTTGGAAGTAGAATTTTGACTCACTTGAGGCAATAAATTATAGCTTATACCTAGAACAGTGCCTAAAGTTTGGTGAGCACACCAGAATCTTTACTATAGCAGAGGTCCCCAAACTTTTTACACAGGAGGCCAGTTCACTGTCCCTCAGACCATTGGAGGGCTGCCACATACAGTGCTCCTCTCACTGACCACTAATGAAAGAGGTGCCTCTTCCGGGAGTGCGGCTGGGGGCCGGATAAATGGCCTCAGGGGGCCGCATGTGGCCCGCGGGGCCGTAGTTTGGGGACGCCTGCTATAATCCCCAACGTGTATATATAAGCAGGCTGGGGCCCAGAGAGTTTGGGTGACTTCCCCTAGGTCACACGGCCAGTGAGAAGCAGCTCTGGGATCAGACCTTGGCAGATGGATCCTGATCTGGGCCCTTAGCCAAGACGCCACATTGGTTAATGGGTAACACTGGGAATTTCCCAACTACAAGCCTGTGGAAACAAGGCAGGAAGATGCGGTGCTGTCAGCAACAGGACCACATGCCCTCCTGGTAGAACAAGAATGTTGCTTCTCCAAAACAGGCAGGAATTTCTAGTCTAAGGGGAAGTTGTATTTCTGAGTGCTTAGTTCAACTACTGGAGTTAATAACAATAATGGCTATAGTCTGTGCCAAACTGCTTAAAAGCTATACCTCAGTTTATTTAATGCTTACATCAACCCTGTGAAATAGGTATTATTGTATTTCCCCATGTATAAAATAATCCCGTGTATAAAATGCGCCTTAATTTGGGGGCCCAAAATTTGAAAAAAAAAATGTATTACATAATAAAGTGATTGAACTCAAGTTTTATTCATCATAAAATTCATACAATTCCTCATCAGTGTCAAAACTCCCATCCATTAGCTTGTCCTCATCTGTGTCTGATAATGAATCACTGTCTTCAACAATGAGCACAAAAACAAGCTTGAAAAAGCAGGAAATGCAAGTTAAAAAAATCTACAACCACTGTATAAGACGCAACCAGTTTTCAGAGCCCAAATTTTTAGGGAAAAAAATGGTGCGTCTTATACATGGGGAATATGGTATTCCTCATTTACAAATGAGAAAGCCGTAATTAAAATGCTTGAGTTGGAAGTCAGCAAGAGAGGCAGGACCCAAATCCAGATCTGTGGCTGCAAATCTTGTGCTCTATCCGGCTGCCCTCACTATGATCTGAACCCAGCTTGTGCCCTCACAGCCCCAGAGTTCCTGCCTTTCTACACCCATATCCCCTCATGGCCTAGAGGTGGCCCTGAATTGTACCCCCAGAGGTACTCACCGGAGTTTTACTGCACGCAAATATGGAAAGTTGTGACTTCAGGGTTGTTTACAGCATACTCTACTCCAGGGAACTTACTTTTGGGCCTGATCAGGCGGCGGTGCAGTGGATGGAGCATCAGACTGGGATGCAGAGGATCCAGGTTTGAAACCCTGAGGTCACCGGCTTGATTGCAGGGTCGCTGGCTTGAGCATGGGATCATAGACATGACACCATGGTCGGTGGATTGAGCCCAAGGTCGCTGGCTTGAAGCCCAAGATCGCTGGCTTGAGCAAGGGGTCACTCGCTCTGCTGTAGCCCCCCACCCCCCAGGTCAAGGCACATATGAGAAAGCAATCAATGAACAACTAAGGAGACTAAGTAGCCGCAACAAAGAATTGATGCTTCTTTCTCCCTTCCTGTCTGTCTGTCCCTATCTGTCCCTTTCTCTGTCTCTCTCTTCTCTCTCTGTCTCTGTCACACACCAAAAAAAAAAAAAAAAAATCAATATTGGGGGCAGAAAACTACCCACTATTTCACCATCCATGTTCGTCAACTGTCTCTTCTGACTGCTCTACCTACCTGTTGCAAAGTATTCACCTTAACTTTTTCCTGCATATAAACAAGCCATCTCCTTAGCTGCTTGGCAGTCAACCTAACCAGAGATCTGGTTTCCATTAATCCATTCAGAAAGCCTCATCTCACCCAAAACGTTTCTCTTGTTCCTTCCCTCCATGACATTATCGCAATGAGCCTATTCTGAACCCAAGCTCCATCTGTGGTCTCAGAGCACAAAGCACGTACTTTGTTTTAAAATCAGACTAGAGTGATCAGTGCAATAAACAATCAGAGGAGCTACTCCCAAATGTTGGATTACAAAGTCACCTTCCTCAAAAAGAACAATATTCCATCTCTCTGATAATTCTACTCATAGGATTAATGTAGAATTTTGTGAGAAAAGTATCTAGTGCTGATTATATATCAATACACTACTAGGCACAGGACACATATTAACTAATTCATTCATAATTTTCTTAGCCAGCTCAAATGATCTGTGCCCTTTGACTAATTACTCACCAACCTCTTCTTCCTCTTCTCTACAATGAACCACTGGGTCTTCAATGCCCCTTAAATATTGATATAACACTCAAATCAGTATTTGCACTGTGATCCTATTTGTTTTTAGGAACTTTACAGGAAATATTAGGTCAATAGAGAAAAAGACACCAAGATGTGATTAGTTGTTATAAATGAATAATGGATTTGGAGTGATTCTTACTCCTTTTCTCTCTGTTCTCTAAATTTCCTACAAAAATGAGACATTTAAAAAAAAAAGAAACATTAGAAATGATTTTATTAAAAAGAAAAATCTGCTAAATCTGAAACCCTACATCCCCCCCCACCCCCACCCTCCACTGACTTAAGCCTTGCTTTCCTCCCTGGTTCCCAGTGGTCTCTAACCTCTGTTTTTCTTACACCCATAGATTACCCAGAGCTAAGCCAAGGCAGGATTTTAATTCCTGGGAAAAAGCTCTAGGGACAAAGAGGAGTAGAAGAGGGAGTTCCCAAGTCAGCAGCCCTAACTGGTGTCATTTCTGGACTCTGCCGGCATCAGCCACTAAGCCAGGGCCCTCCCAAGGGTGGGACCTGCAAGCTCATCCCACCCCCAGGCAGTTCTTTTGGAGAAACCACCCACCCCTGTCCCCATCCTGGTCCTATTGCCTCTTCTGCCGTGGGAGTCTAATAACTGGAGAGTCCCAAGGGAAGATCTCTCCCTTGGCCAATCCCACAATCAGGGTTAAGGGGATGTTTTGAAAGCCAAGCTTTTTCTGATATTCAGCATGTACGTTTATGATCTTTCCCAGCTCAGAGCAATGAAAGCTAGAGACCAATGTACTGGGCAATGGTGGTCACGGCTCCCTTCGGCCTTGGTAATAAGTTCTGTGCAGTATAATGTGAACCAGGAAGCAATTCCCAGGTGGTTGGAGGTTTAGTCACAACTCAGGATCATAAAGAGACTCAGGAGACTCCAGTTCCCCCTGCAAGGGCTTTCAAAATGACTCAACCCAGAGCCTCAGCCACCTCAGAATCACAGCCCCATTCCTTGAAAATGGAGAAACCAGCCTTGTAGAACTTTTGTCCACATCCAAGAAGAGTACTGGCTGGGTATTCCCAGAACCTTCGGGGCCCCGTGGAGGAAGATCACCTCAGTGAGCAGCCCAGGCTCTCCCTGACTCGCGAGCCTTTACACAGGCACTGGTTTTCTTTGCCAGGATTCAGAGCACAGGGCAGAGTAACCACAAGTCCCACACAGAAGCAAACGGGGTGACAAGCACCTCGTGTGCAGCACTGCTCTCCCACTCTGGGGCTGCATGGGAGTGTGATCACTAGAGCGGGCATATAATTTTCTGTCCGAGTGGGACATTTTGGAGAATGAAAGGAGATGTTATTGGCAGCTATGCCAGGACATGTTCAACAGGAAAATCCCAGTCAGGCCAGAATGTGTGGAGACTCCAGAAAACATCCACTACTGCTGGAGCCAGGTTAGGGGTCTGCTGCTAGGGTGGTACCCTGTTCTTTTCCAGAACATGGGCCACAGAATAATATGTACTTTCCAAATCGAACCAAGGCCTCACTCAGCAGACTCCGTGGTATCCCAGGAAAAACACAGGCACCGTAACAATGTGGCAGGCCCTGGTCTGTCCGGTTCACTACTGCCTCTCCTGGGCCAGAACAGTGCTTGGCAGCTGTAGGGACTCAGTCAATATTTGAATTAATCAATGAATACCTGCACAGAGTTTCTAAAGTCACCAGAACTCTAAAAAACCAGAGAGACTTGGCAATCCTAGGTAACACAAAAAAGGGTTTGAACTCCAAACTGCGGTAAAAATCTAAGATATTGCCTAGGCGCTGTGCACTTCTCTTTGGCAGGGTTCATAAATATGAAACACACAAAACTTTCAAATACCAGATGAACTGACTGTAAACTCCTACAAATAAACTCATTGAGAACCAGTGATTTTGAAGCCTCCGCTGAACTAAACTGAAACTATTTCCTGCAGGATTTCCAGTGTGAACTCATTCAAAATTTTCATGGCCAACACTGGGACTGAATGAAGCAACTGCTCACCCCACGCATCAGAATTCCTCCAACCACACCCTTACTATAAGTTTTCTGAGAAGGAGGCGCCATGACAGAATTTGATTTGCAAGAGTCTGCACAGGGTGGGGAGGCAGGGGAATGTCTGTGAACACTAAAGGAGAAAGCAGGGAGGGCTCAGACCATGGTACAGGTGGGACACCCGGAAAAAGGAGAAGGCAGGGGGGCTCAGGCCAGGTACAGGTGGGACACCCGGGAAAAGGAGAAGGCAGGGAGGGCTCAGACCAGGTACAGGTGAGACACCCGGGAAAAGGAGAAGGCAGGGAGGGCTCAGACCAGGTACAGGTGGGACACCCGGGAAAAGGAGAAGGCAGGAAGGGCTCAGACCAGGTACAGGTGAGACACCCGGGAAAAGGAGAAGGCAGGGGGGCTCAGACCAGGTACAGGTGGGACACCGGGAAAAGGAGAAGGCAGGGAGGGCTCAGACCAGGTACAGGAGGGACACCCGGGAAAAGGAGAAGGCAGGGAGGGCTCAAAGGTACAGGTGGGACACCGGGGAAAGGAGAAGGCAGGGAGGGCTCAGACCAGGTACAGGCGGGACACCGGGGAAAGGAGAAGGCAGGGGGGCTCAGACCAGGTACAGGCGGGACACCGGGGAAAGGAGAAGGCAGGGAGGGCTCAGAAGGTACAGGTGGGACACCCAAGAAAAGGAGAAGGCAGGGAGGGCTCAGACCAGGTACAGGTGGGACACCCGGGCAAAGGAGAAGGCAGGGAGGGCTCAGACCAGGTACAGGTGGGACACGCGGAGAAAGGAGAAGGCAGGGAAGGCTCAGACCAGGTACAGGTGGGACACCCGGGGAAAGGAGAAGGCAAGGAGGGCTCAGACCAGGTACAGGCGGGACACCCAGGGAAAGGAGAAGGCAGGGAGGGCTCAGACCAGGTACAGGTGGGACACCCGGGGAAAGGAGAAGGCAGGGAGGGCTCAGACCAGGTACAGGTGGGACACCCGGGGAAAGGAGAAGGCAGGGAGGGCTCAGACCAGGTACACGTGGGACACCCGGGGAAAGGAGAAGGCAGGGGGGGCTCAGACCAGGTGCAGGCGGGACACCCAAGAAAAGGAGAAGGCAGGGAGGGCTCAGACCACAGTACAGGTGGTACAGGTAGGACTCCTGGGGAAAGGAGAAGGCAGGGAGGGCTCAGACCACAGTACAGGTGGTACAGGTGGGACACCCGGGAAAAGGAGAAGGCAGGGAGGGCTCAGACCAGGTACAGGTGGGACACCCGGGGAAAGGAGAAGGCAGGGAGGGCTCAGACCAGGTACAGGCGGGACACCCGGGGAAAGGAGAAGGCAGGGAGGGCTCAGACCAGGTACAGGTGGTACAGGTGGGACACCTGGGGAAAGGAGAAGGCAGGGAGGGCTCAGACCAGGTACAGGTGGGACACCTGGGGAAAGGAGAAGGCAAAGAGGGCTCAGACCAGGTACAGGTGAGACACCCGGGGAAAGGAGAAGGCAAGGAGGGCTCAGACCAGGTACAGGTGGGACACCCGGGGAAAGGAGAAGGCAGGGAGGGCTCAGACCAGGTACAGGTGGGACACCCAAGAAAAGGAGAGGGCAGGGAGGGCTCAGACCACAGTACAGGTGGGACACCGGGGAAAGGAGAAGGCAAGGAGGGCTCAGACCACAGTACAGGTGGTACAGGTGGGACACCCGGGAAAAGGAGAAGGCACGGAGGGCTCAGACCAGGTACAGGTGAGACACCCGGGGAAAGGAGAAGGCAGGGAGGGCTCAGACCAGGTACAGGCGGGACACCCGGGGAAAGGAGAAGGCAGGGAGGGCTCAGACCACGGTACAGGTGGGACACCCGGGGAAAGGAGAAGGCAGGGAGGGCTCAGACCAGGTACAGGTGAGACACCCGGGGAAAGGAGAAGGCAAGGAGGGCTCAGACCAGGTACAGGTGGTACAGGTGGGACACCCGGGGAAAGGAGAAGGCAGGGAGGGCTCAGACCAGGTACAGGTGGTACAGGTGGGACACCTGGGGAAAGGAGAAGGCAGGGAGGGCTCAGACCAGGTACAGGTGGGACACCCGGGGAAAGGAGAAGGCAGGGAGGGCTCAGACCAGGTACAGGTGGGACACCCAGGGAAAGGAGAAGGCAAGGAGGGCTCAGACCAGGTACAGGTGGGACACCCAGGGAAAGGAGAAGGCAGGGAGGACTCAGACCAGGTACAGGTGGGACACCCAAGAAAAGGAGAAGGCAGGGAGGGCTCAGACCACAGTACAGGTGGGACACCGGGGAAAGGAGAAGGCAAGGAGGGCTCAGACCACAGTACAGGTGGTACAGGTGGGACACCTGGGGAAAGGAGAAGGCAGGGAGGGCTCAGACCACAGTACAGGTGGTACAGGTGGGACACCCGGGAAAAGGAGAAGGCACGGAGGGCTCAGACCAGGTACAGGTGGGACACCCGGGGAAAGGAGAAGGCAGGGAGGGCTCAGACCAGGTACAGGCGGGACACCCGGGGAAAGGAGAAGGCAGGGAGAGCTCAGACCACGGTACAGGTGGGACACCCGGGGAAAGGAGAAGGCAGGGAGGGCTCAGACCAGGTACAGGTGAGACACCCGGGGAAAGGAGAAGGCAAGGAGGGCTCAGACCAGGTACAGGTGGTACAGGTGGGACACCCGGGGAAAGGAGAAGGCAGGGAGGGCTCAGACCAGGTACAGGTGGGACACCCGGGGAAAGGAGAAGGCAAGGAGGGCTCAGACCAGGTACAGGTGGAACACCCAGGGAAAGGAGAAGGCAGGGAGGACTCAGACCAGGTACAGGTGGGACACCCAAGAAAAGGAGAAGGCAGGGAGGGCTCAGACCACAGTACAGGTGGGACACCGGGGAAAGGAGAAGGCAAGGAGGGCTCAGACCACAGTACAGGTGGTACAGGTGGGACACCTGGGGAAAGGAGAAGGCAGGGAAGGCTCAGACCACAGTACAGGTGGTACAGGTGGGACACCCGGGAAAAGGAGAAGGCAGGGAGGGCTCAGACCAGGTACAGGTGGTACAGGTGGGACACCTGGGGAAAGGAGAAGGCAGGGAGGGCTCAGACCAGGTACAGGTGGGACACCCGGGGAAAGGAGAAGGCAGGGAGGGCTCAGACCAGGTACAAGTGGTACAGGTGGGACACCCGGGGAAAGGAGAAGGCAGGGAGGGCTCAGACCAGGTACAGGTGGGACACCCGGGGAAAGGAGAAGGCAGGGAGGGCTCAGACCAGGTACAGGTGGGACACCTGGGGAAAGGAGAAGGCAGGGAGGGCTCAGACCAGGTACAGGTGGGACACCCGGGAAAACGAGAAGGCAGGGAGGGCTCAGACCACAGTACAGGTGGTACAGGTTGGACACCTGGGGAAAGGAGAAGGCAGGGAGGGCTCAGATCAGGTTCAGGCGGGACACCCGGAGAAAGGAGAAGGCAGGGGGGGCTCAGACCAGGTACAGGTGGGACACCCGGGGAAAGGAGAAGGCAGGGAGGGCTCAGACCAGGTACAGGCGGGACACCCGGGGAAAGGAGAAGGCAGGGAGGGCTCAGACCACGGTACAGGTGGGACACCCGGGGAAAGGAGAAGGCAGGGAGGGCTCAGACCAGGTACAGGTGAGACACCCGGGGAAAGGAGAAGGCAAGGAGGGCTCAGACCAGGTACAGGTGGTACAGGTGGGACACCCGGGAAAGGAGAAGGCAGGGAGGGCTCAGACCAGGTACAGGTGGTACAGGTGGGACACCTGGGGAAAGGAGAAGGCAGGGAGGGCTCAGACCAGGTACAGGTGGGACACCCGGGGAAAGGAGAAGGCAGGGAGGGCTCAGACCAGGTACAGGTGGGACACCCGGGGAAAGGAGAAGGCAAGGAGGGCTCAGACCAGGTACAAGTGGTACAGGTGGGACACCCGGGGAAAGGAGAAGGCAGGGAGGGCTCAGACCAGGTACAGGTGGTACAGGTGGGACACCTGGGGAAAGGAGAAGGCAGGGAGGGCTCAGACCAGGTACAGGTGGGACACCCGGGGAAAGGAGAAGGCAGGGAGGGCTCAGACCAGGTACAGGTGGGACACCCGGGGAAAGGAGAAGGCAAGGAGGGCTCAGACCAGGTACAGGTGGGACACCCGGGGAAAGGAGAAGGCAGGGAGGGCTCAGACCAGGTACAGGTGAGACACCCGGGGAAAGGAGAATGCAAGGAGGGCTCAGACCAGGTACAGGTGGGACACCCGGGGAAAGGAGAAGGCAGGGAGGGCTCAGACCAGGTACAGGTGGGACACCTGGGGAAAGGAGAAGGCAGGGAGGGCTCAGACCAGGTACAGGTGGGACACCCGGGAAAACGAGAAGGCAGGGAGGGCTCAGACCACAGTACAGGTGGTACAGGTTGGACACCTGGGGAAAGGAGAAGGCAGGGAGGGCTCAGATCAGGTTCAGGCGGGACACCCGGAGAAAGGAGAAGGCAGGGGGGGCTCAGACCAGGTACAGGTGGGACACCCGGGGAAAGGAGAAGGCAGGGAGGGCTCAGACCACAGTACAGGTGGTACAGGTTGGACACCTGGGGAAAGGAGAAGGCAGGGAGGGCTCAGATCAGGTTCAGGCGGGACACCCGGAGAAAGGAGAAGGCAGGGGGGGCTCAGACCAGGTACAGGTGGGACACCCGGGGAAAGGAGAAGGCAGGGAGGGCTCAGACCAGGTACAGGTGGTACAGGTGGGACACCCGGGAAAGGAGAAGGCAGGGAGGGCTCAGACCAGGTACAGGTGGTACAGGTGGGACACCTGGGGAAAGGAGAAGGCAGGGAGGGCTCAGACCAGGTACAGGTGGGACACCCGGGGAAAGGAGAAGGCAGGGAGGGCTCAGACCAGGTACAGGTGGGACACCCGGGGAAAGGAGAAGGCAAGGAGGGCTCAGACCAGGTACAGGTGGGACACCCGGGGAAAGGAGAAGGCAGGGAGGGCTCAGACCAGGTACAGGTGAGACACCCGGGGAAAGGAGAATGCAAGGAGGGCTCAGACCAGGTACAGGTGGGACACCCGGGAAAACGAGAAGGCAGGGAGGGCTCAGACCACAGTACAGGTGGTACAGGTTGGACACCTGGGGAAAGGAGAAGGCAGGGAGGGCTCAGACCAGGTTCAGGCGGGACAACCGGGGAAAGGAGAAAGAGAAGGAGCACCTCAGACCTGATATGGTTCTAAGAAAGTTTCAGCCGGGTTGTTGGGAAATCCTGGAGCCAAAGTTTCCCAGTTCAGGAGCCCCATATCCTCAGCAGCGGCCTGTGCTCGTTACCCACTGCATCCATCACTGGCTGGAGAATGCGTGGCCTCAGCACAACTGTGGTGTCGGAGCAGAGGGGCAGTGGTGGGGCTCTGGGTCCACTGTGCTCCTGCAGTAGGAGTTCTGTGCAATAGGTTCTCAGGGCCATCACACACTGTTTAAAAATTGTTCTACCTGTAATGACTCTTGTTTTCTGTGAATCCAAATAGGCTCTGGTGAAATTATGCCAGCTAGCAGATGAACACTCACAGTAGATAGCAGGTGAGCTATTCCACCACTACCATCTTTCCCTC
Organism: Saccopteryx bilineata; assembly: GCF_036850765.1. Lineage (NCBI taxonomy): Eukaryota > Metazoa > Chordata > Mammalia > Chiroptera > Emballonuridae > Saccopteryx > Saccopteryx bilineata. The sequence goes on from NC_089493.1 coordinate 75,458,448, forward strand.
CCAAGTGCTATAGCTTTTCATTCCACTAATCCAGATAAAAATCTTTCATAGAATCTCCATGATAAGCTATTAGTTTAAAAATAGAAGTCCATTCTTTTATTCTAATATTTCCAAAGAATTGAGCTCTTCTGGGCAGCCTGCATGGTGGCTGTCCAGAGGTACATGAAAGGGAGGCATTCCCCATCGCCCAGCAGTAAACTCTTGTCGGGGTTAGGTGTGGAGTTCTTCATGCTGCTCTTGGTCGATCATTGACTGCGACTTTGGTCCAGTAGCCGTCCAAAGACAGCAAGGGCAGAGCCAGCCTTAACTCATACCCAGGTGAAACAACTTCCGCAGAAAGCCTGGTCCTCCCCAGTAACCCCTGTAAGAAATTACATAGAAAATATATTTGCATCAGAAAAGATGAAGTCTACCTCGATGCCCCACTCATATTTCAGGCTGGAACCTACCCCTAATTTAGAGCTCTCTTTCCCCCTTTTGCCAACTTCTACTATTAATCTACCTTTGCCACCCAGCTTAGTGTATCCCAAGGTTCTCTTTACCACGCCACAGTTGCAGAGCTCCAGGAAAAAGCAACCTGCTCTCATCTCTCCAGACAAAGGAGAACAGAAGCTCCATATCCACACAGGTTGCAGATGGCTTTTCCAGTCTACCTGAATCATTACCAGCTAGAAGCAGCGGTCATTGGGACTTGGATGTGAGCTGCAAAGTATAGAATTGTGACAACAATTCCAGTGCCATGCGGACTTTTCCTGGATGTGGACTTTTCCTGGACTCCTGCTCCTTGTGACAGCTCCTAACAGACTGAACTGGGGTTGGGTTGCATTTTTCAGGGATTTGGCATGGTGTTGGGGCCAATTTGGACTTGGTGAACATGTTAAGGACACTACTCTTTTATGGATTCTTGCTGTATTGGCCAAGAGTTTGCTTAAAGGCTTTAATCACTGTAAAAAAAAAAATAGAAGCCTAGATAAAGAAGATGTGGCACATATATACCATGGTATACTATTCAGCCATAAGAAATGATGACATCGGGTCACTTACAACAAAATGGTGGGATCTTGATAACATTATGCGGAGTGAAATAAGTAAATCAGAAAAAAACAAGAACTGCAGGATTCCATACAGTGGTGGGACATAAAAACGAGACTAAGAGACATGGACAAGAGCGTGGTGGTTATGGGGGGCGGGGGGAGGGGAGGAGAGAGAGGGAGAGAGGAGGGGGAGGGGTACAAAGAAAACTAGATAAAAGGTGACGGAGGACAATCTCTCTTTGGGTGATGGGTATGCAACAGAACTGAATGACAAGATAACCTGGACATGTTTTCTTTGAATATAGGTACCCTGATTTATTGATGTCACCCCATTAAAATAAAAATTTATTTATAGAAAAAAAAAAGAAAATATGAAGTTGATCTCAGTCAGCAGAATATTGAGAGGAAAGCCAGACTGCTCACATACCATGCTTATGAGCATATAAAGCAAGATTTGTCTAGGGAAGAAGAAAAATCCTGTGACTAGCCTGCTTCGAGTTCTGGTTTTGACACTGACTTGCTCTGTGAGCCTGGACATGCCGACTCAGTTGAACAAACCTGTGTGCAAACTCTACTACATGCAAACTGCAATCCTCTCTATTTCCACTTGCTTAAAAATAAGGTGTGGGGCCGGGTTTCTCAACCTTAGACCTACTGACATTTTGGACCAGGTATTTCTTTGTTGTGGGGACTGTCCTATGCATTGTAGGATGTTGAGCATCCCTAACATCTGCTCACTAGAGGCCACCAGCATCCCCTCCAATCATGACAACAAAACTCGTCTCCAGACGGTGCCGAATGTCCCCTGGTGAGAGCAGGGAAAAATCACTGATTTACCTATCTCATAGTAGTTTGGACAAATCAAATGAGATTATTATCATTGTTTGGAACAAAGAAAAGTAATTATTAATTTTTACTATTCTATTTATTTATTGGATGCCTCCTGTGTAGCAGTCTTTTCATGTGTTATCGCATTAATCCCCATCCTCTCAGGTAAGCAATGTTACTTTCCTTTGCAGATAAGAAACTTAAACACAGACAGTTTAAGCAATTTGCCCTAAGACACACAGCTAGTATGTGACAAATGCATGACTCAAACACAGGTCCAACCCGAAAGTTTATGCCATTAATCACTGTTTTTCTTTTTCCTATAACACAATAAAAACTAAATTTAAGGTAGCAGATGCGAAAGTACTTAACACATGAAAGTGATTCACCATGACTATTATTATTATTTATCCAGCAGCGAGAAAAAGCCAGAACGTGGAAGACAGGGGACTTGGCCACTGCCAACAATGAAAAGAAGAGGCGGCGTCCCCTGGGGGGGGGGGGATGCTCCACTGCTCCCCTCCCTCACCCAGAGCAGCCTCTCTTCCGCCAAGTGCGGCTGAGGCTTCAGAGACCTTCACAGGCTGACATCACTAACCTGTGAGAAATGGCACAGCAAGGTAGATCCCAGTCGCCGGTCCTGCTCTGGGTCGTGATTGCTCCTGAGGCTGGAAGGCCTTCTGGAAACAACCACCCTGCACAAGTGGGTGCAGTACACTAACTAACAGGTGTGCCTCTACCCAGTGATACACTCACCTTAGCATCAAATTCCAGTACAGGAAGGGCATCATGTCGGCCTTCATGAGGTACATGGAAAGTCTCTCTTTGCTCTGGTCAAAGGGGAAGGTCTCCAGCGGCTGAGCATCGTAGTCAAACTCGGCAAGAATCACTCGGTTGTAGCTAGTCACCAGCGGACACGACGTGTAGCCATCATACTAAAGTTGTACATGAGACTGAGTTGGAAAGTGGCTTTTTTTCATGGTGTTATATACTTAGAAATTATTCTTTACTCTGAGCCGTTGCCATATTCTTTCTTTTTTGTATACAGGGGGTCCTGGGGTTACAACAGTCTCGACAGACGACATTTCAAGTTTACGATGCTCACTCCCATAAAACTTTTAAAACTTGAGACGTTAGTGTTTTGGCTTATGCTGTTCGCATCATACTTATGGATTACAAGGGTGAACTAGTCTGGTTGCGTGTGGAGAATACTCCGTACAGTGTACAGTACAGTATATTTATGTCCACAATACAATAGTATATTTAGGTCCTTTTCCTTTTTCTGCGGCTTAGTGGTGTTTTTATGTTCTAGATTATGATTTTACAACTGTGCCAGGATAGGTAAATGACTTCGGCTAGAATGTGTTTCAACTTACACCAAAATTCGGGTTATGTCACTGTCGTAGGAACAGAACTATGTCATATCCCGAGGACCTCCTGTACTCTAATTTTTGTATAGTGAAAAACTGGGAATTATATAATAAAAAGTAGTATTAAAGGCAAAAAACTGAAATGCCCAGATTGGAGAAATAAATTAAGAAAGTAGCAAAACTGTAAGGAAACACTGTTTTTATGCAGAATGGAAAATGATAATTGAGACAATGACTCTTACAAGGCATACGAACCTTCTTCACTGGCGTTTCGTTCTTCATAATCAAAGAAATCGTTCTGTCAAGAATTCCTGACTGGGCAGCTATAAGAGAAATGGAAAAGTCAGAAAAATATAAGCATCTAGTTTTTCCATGAAAACTCATTTGCAAATAACTTTAATATGAACACCAGTTAAGGCTCCATTCTTAATCCTTATAAGTTATAACTAGAACATAACTCTTATATTTGAAGTTCTGGATACTAGAAGGGGTTCTTCAGCACATCAAAGGCCCACAAAGATGCTTCCATAAGTTAGAAACTGATTAACCAACTCTCTCGAACAGGAGGACTGGCATTTCAAACAAAAGGATGATAAAGGTGGCCATACCCTCACCCCATCTCCCTCCTCCTAGGGTTCAATGGGTGTCAGATTGTGTGCCCAGTATCCCCTAGCTGCTGGGATGTCCCTGCGTCACAGCCTAGATTAACAGCTCTAGCTCTATCGATTGGGCAAAACAGTGAGCTTTCCTCTGTACTAGACCACCCTGTCTGAGGTTGAATGAGATGCAGACAGTCAAACAGAGAGATGTTTTTGTTTTTTGGTAGCAAGAATGAGAGACTGCCTTTTTTATCAAGAAAGTTTTCCAACTCTTGTCATTCTTGTTTCATCATACATGCTACCTTTCTTTTTGGAATATTTTTAGAGCAAACATAATCATTCACCCATAAATATTTCTGTGTATACCTCTCTTAGGTGAGGAAGTTTTTAAATATAAATACAAAAACATGTTTACATCCAAAATACTAGCAATAATTCCTTAATATCATCTAATCCCAGTTTGTGTTCAGTTTTGAATAATTAAGACTGCCTTTTGGGGGGAATAAAATGGGTAATGGACAGAGACTCGACTTGAGGGAATGAACACATAATACAGTGTACAAACATGTGTTGTACAACTGCGCACCTGAAACCTGTGTGATTTTGTTAACCAGTGTCACCCTAATACATGCAATTAAATTTTTAATTAATTAATTCAAAATATAAGACTGTCCTTTCAAATTGGTGGTTGCCAGATGAGAAGGGGATTGAGGGAGTGCGTAAAAATGGTGAAGGGATTAAGAAGTACAAAATGCTAGTTATAAAAATAGTCCCAGGGATGTCAAGTACAGCACAAGGAATACAGTCAATAATATTGCAATAACTATGTATGGTGTCTGATGGGAACTAGACTGTCAGGGTGATCACTTCATAAGGTATATAAATGTCTAATCGTTATTCTATATACCTGAAACTAATAAAAGATTGTATGTCACTGTAATTAAACAATACACTAAAAAAAAAAAAAGATTGCCCTTTTAAAAATATAAGCAGTTTGTGCCTCTAGAGGTAGGAGACTGAATTTACTTTTGAGGAAAGATGGGTTGCCTATCATAAAATGTTCATTAAAGTGATTATTTTACATTCCCCAAAACCAAGAATCAGCAAACGTTTACTGTATAGAAAAATTTTATACCATATAGGCCAAGAGGCAAAAACAAATATATATAACAAGACAGAAACAAAAATTTTTATTAAGAAAATTCAAAATACAAAAGTACACTAATAGGCCCTGGACGGATGGCTCAGTGGTAGAACGTTGGCCTGGTGTGCAGGAGTCCCAGGTTCGATTCCTGGCCAGGGCACACAGGAGAAGTGCCCATCTGCTTCTCTATCCCTCCCCCTCTCCTTCCTCTCTGTCTCTCTCTTCCCCTCCCGCAGCCAAGGCTCCATTGGAGCAAAGTTGGCCCGGGTGCTGAGGATGGCTCTATGGCCTCTGCCTCAGGCACTAGAATGGCTCTGGTTGCAACAGAGCAATGCCCCAGATGGGCAGAGCATTGCCCCCTGGTGGGCATGCCGGGTGGATCCCAGTCGGGCGCATGCGAGAGTCTGTCTGACTACCTCCCCGTTTCCAACTTCAGAAAATACAAAAAAAAAAAAAGTACACTAATAATTTTTTTGTAAGTATAGGTCTACTAATAGGAAGAATGAAATTCTTTTTTTTTTTTAAGACTGAAGGAAGAGTTAGTGCTCCCTGCCATCATATTGCTTGTAAATATGCATCTGCAGAACCCGTGTCAGCCATCAGCACAGAAACAGGCGGCGAGCTGCATTTGCCCAGCAGGCTGCAGTGTGCTGGTGCCCAAAAGAGCAATGAATTTTTTACTGGAATGAAGGGATTCAAAAAAAATGAGAAATAAATAACTGCTTAAAATATATGAACCAGCTATCTTTGTTGTGGGCCAATAACATCTCTAAAGATCATATCTCTTTTGAAAAACTTTGTTCCTCTTTGAGAGCCAGAAAGTTTAAAATCTGTAGTAAAAAAAAAAAAACTGAAGAGGCCCCTGCAACAGGGCCCGAGGCCAACAGAAAAGGAGAGAAGAGGACCAGAGGGTGCCACCTGCAGAGAGCTTAGGTCCTTAGACCCAGGAAGCAGTGACACTGGTGTGTGTGTGTGTGTGTGTGTGTGTGTGTGTAGACATATGTGAGTTGCGGGGGTTTTTTCCTGGCATTATACCTTCCTATTATGCCCGAGACTTCAGTTAACTTATATTAAAAGCTACATGCTGGCCTTAGCTATGCTACATGTACTTGAGGGAGAGTCCTGGGGCAGAGAGCAGCAGAGGAAGAGGCATGAGCCACAGGAAAGCCAGACTCAATGTGGCAAGACAGGGTCTCCCTGGCCATCCCACAGTGGTCTACGTAAGACACCTGGCTAGTAGCAGGTAAAGCCAGGGATAGACTGGTAGAACAGTATAAACATTGCCAGGAGTACTTAGAGGATTTGGGGAGACAGGGAAAGGCAGATCCTTGGGGAAAGTTAAGATCATTGTTGACACTACAGAGAAGAGCAAATATTCACACAAGTGAGATGACGCAGAAGAAAACAGCATTCACTGCAGCACAGTTTGAAATAAATATGGGTTGAAAACAATGCAAATATAAGTTAAGTGTAGGCTTGTTAAATAAATTCTGGAGCAACCATACAATAGAATACAGACTATATAAAAAAAATTTTTTAATAAAAAAATTTAAAAAGCCCTGAGTGAATAGCTCAGTTGGTTAGAGCATCATCCCCAAGCACAGAGGTTGCTGGTTCAATCCCTGGTCAGGGCACAAACAGGAACAGATCGATGTTCCTGTCTCTCTCGCTCTCTCCGTTCCTCTCTCTATTATTTTATTGATTTATAAAATAAACATTAAAAAAGAAAACATGTAAGAACAACAAGGATGCTCTCAACATGGTCAGGGGAAATGTGGAAGGTAGGACTGGCAGCAAGAATTTTCACTTAGAACTTTTTATTTAGTCAAAATTAATATTATCTATTACCTATTTGGAACACTGAATCAAAGTGTGTTTATCTGAAGAAGGCCAAAAGCTGTACAATCTGGGCCTCAAATAAGGAACAGGTATTTTCAACACATAAACTCAGTGGGCTTACATTAATAGAAATGTAGACTCAGAGTATCACCCCCACCGTCCACCAATAAATCACGAAGACAAAAGACACTTTTACAGTGAAGCGGACCCAGTCACCTTCTAGCTTCACCAAGGACAAAACAAATGAACATTAATGGGTTCTAGTGGTGACAGTGGGAGGCATACAGACTCTTATGTAGAGGCTCCTGCCAAAATGGATAACCTGAATCTAATCATAAGAAAAACCTAGGCAATTCTAAATTATGACATATCCTACAAGATATCCAGCCTGGATTCTTCAAAAATGCCAATATCATAAAAGCAAAAAAAAAAAAAATGTTTGGTTTGTTCTAGATGAAATGAAATGACAGAGACAGGACAACCATGCAGTGTGTGGTCCTTGACTGGTTCATGCATTTAAAGAATGGTTGGGCCATAAAGAACATTTTTAGGAAAACTGGATTATATTGATATATGAGATGATTTTATAATACAATGTTCAATTTCTTGGATGTGATAATGGTACTACAGATATAGAGAGAAAGTCCTTCTTAGGAGATGCAGGTTGAAGTGTTTGAGGATGAAATATTTTAATGTCAAAACTTACTTTCAAACAACACAGCAAAAAAAATGTACATAGAGTGATAAAGCAAATATCACAAAATATTAATAATTGGTTAATACCTGCAGAGTATATGGTTATTCATTGTACTTTCAAATTTTTCATAGGTTTCAGGCTTTTTAAATAAAAAGTTCAGGGATATTTTATTATTAATAATGGAAAAGACATTCAGTAGATTTCCCAGAAAGTCTTTCTTAGGTTGAAGCAGTCAGTGAAAGTAACACATGAGCTGCCGGTGCATAATTCCCACAAAACACTGCTATCCCCTTTGGTAGGGAGCTCCGTGTTCCACAGCAGAGAAGACAGTTTCTGTCTATTGAGGACAGAATCTACAAGGCAATTCTCCCCATCACTGCTAGTGCAGAACATTGAGTTGAAAAATTTAGCTCTCCAGGCTGAGGCCTTAATGGTGTACCAATCAGGGCATGCTGCACTGTATTTGTCTTAACAATTTTCTGGTCTGCAAGCATTCATTGACTTCCACGTGTTTTCTGGGGAAACAAATGCTTCCCTAACTCCACAGTGTTTCAGGCAGAAGAAAAAGAGCCAAGCTGCCTAGCGTCACAGGTGGAAAGAAGTCAGGGGTAAGCACGGGACAGTATGAGAACTAATAGAATTCCAGAGAGCTGGAAAAGTGTACCCTCTCTTTAATGCACTCTCCCCTAAAAACAACCCCTCTGACCTAGAAAAAGCAGATAAGGTCATGCTATTATGGTGCTAAACCCTCAACACATCTTCCTTCATTACACAATATTGAATTCATCAAAACTCGATTCTGTGTCAGTGAAGTCGAAGTCATTTTTAGCCCACAAAAATTTCTTCGTTATTAATGGAATGCTGTTTGTGCCAAATTTCTGTATCTATTATGATGCTGCCTTGGAGTGACATCATTTTAAGAGGAGAAGAAACATAGTACATGTCTTACCCACTGCGGCAGCAGTCTTTGACGTAGGGAGGTTGGTGCAGTCCCCAATCCCAAACACGTTAGGGTACTTCTTATGCTGCAGAGTTTCTTTATTCACATCCACCCAGCCAGCAGCATCAGCCACCGGACTTGTCTTGAGGACATCTGGTGAGCTCATTGGTGGTGTAACATGAAGCATTTCATACTGCAAAATGGGAGAGCATCCAAATTTGTGTCTTTTGCAATATTTCTACAGCCCCACAAGCTTTGCTGCTAACTCCCTGACCCCTATACTGCTATGGCTACATGGAGTACTATACAATTAGTGCTCATACATATCCACACCTTCCTTCTCTAAGATCTTACAAGCTCACTTGGAGTCTGGTGATAAAATAACTAACTATTCTCTTGGTTGACATAATCTCCCCATAGAGTCCACTTGATCCCTTTGGCATTGGGGAATCCAAGACACTGGAGTGAAACCCACTAACATTCTGAAAGAACTCACTGAAGTTTCTCCTATGACTTAGGGGGTGGCATATTTCAGTTGCTCTCTCCCTGAACCTCATCACTGACTTGCAAAGTCAGGGACTGCAAAGAGGCACTCAGAGTCCTTGAGACTTATAAATGCTGTGTTAGAAGCTGGTAAGTGAGCACCAAATATGACTCAAGCCTCAAAATAAAGGAAGCAGCAAAACACCAATTTAAAGTGTAATAAAGGGTGGCAAGAATATTGGTGAGCACTTTGGAGGAAAGAGGTGTCTGATTCAGGAGTGGGTTTACTGAATGGTGTAGAAGGCAGGGTGGATTTTTTCCCCCAAATATCTCTACCAAGATAACGCTGGACAACAGTGCTTTGGCCCATCCTGATTGACTTTGATGACACCTTTACATTTTTTGTTTACAAACTCTTCTCCTTTTGGTAGATCATCCTTTTTATTCTTTTCATTTAGTTTTAATAAAGTCCATCTAGAAATTTCAAATTGATTCAAACATTCACAAAATGTTTTATTAAGGTGAAAACTTGAGCATCTGAAGGTAACCCCAACCTTGTGAGAGTCAATAGACGCTGGTTTCCATAAGGAGGTTCAGGCATTCATCGGGGCTTGTCAATCGTTGATGGTACTAGGAAGCCTTGCATTTATTCCCACTTTCAGGCAATCATAAGCTTAATTAACCTTAAGGAAGAAGGAGTGCTGCAAAATGCTGCGCTGCTCGCAGGGTAACCTTGGGGGGCCTGAGTCCCTAAGGTTGCGTCTGTTAATGACTGTGCAGACTGAACACATGTTCTAGATGAAAGGAAATGTCAGAGATGTGACAACCATGCAGTGTGGTCCTTGACTGGTTCATGCAGGATAATGGATGGAATGGTCAGCGACCATCATCCACCAAATGTTTAAGGCCGTGTCTGTCTGCATTGCTTCAGTTAACTATGACTACTTTTTATAAACTGTGGGCTAAATCTTATGAATTCTTCACATCTTTCTAGAAGTTAAATATTGTTACATAAACATTATAAAGGCATGGCATTTTACTTGAGCTAATACAAAAGAAATGCTAGGCAAAATAGTGAAACTAGACCACCTTCTTACACCACACACAAGAATAAACACAAATGGATTAAAGACAAATCTAAGACTTGAAACTACAAAAACACTAGAGGAAAACACAAGCCGTAAAATCTCAGACCTTTCTTGTAGCAATATTTTTTCTCATATATCTCCTCAAACAGAGAAAACAGAAGAAAAAATAAATAAATGGGACTACATCAAACTAAAAAGTGTTTGCACTACAATGGAAAACATCAACAAAATGAAAAGACAATCCAGTGAATAGAACATATTTGCCAATAATACATCTGATAAGCAGTTAATATCCTAAATTTATAAAGAATTTATACAACTGAACACCAAAAGGAACATATAATCCAGTTAAAAATGGGCAAAGGACCTGAATAAATACTTCTCCAAAGAGAACATACAGATGGGCAATAGACATATGAAAAGATGTGCAACGTCACTAATCATCAGAGAAATGCAAATTAAAACCACAATAAGATAGCACCTCACACTTGTCAGAATGGCTGTCATCAATAAATCAACAAACAACAAGTGTTCATGTGGATGTGGAGAAAAGGGAACCCTTGTGCACTGTTAGTAGGAGTACAGACTGGTGCAGCCACTATAGAAAGCAGTATGAAGTTACCTCAAAAAATTAAAAATGAAACAGTCTTATGACCCAGTGATTTTACTTCTGAGGCTATATCCAAAAAAACCCACAACACTTATTTGAAAGAATATATGCATCCCTATATTTATTGCAGCATTATTTACAACAGCCAAGATTTAGAAGCAACATGAGTGTCCATCAACAGGTGAATGAAAAAAGAAGATACAGTACATATATACAACAAAATATTACTCTGCCAGAAAAAAAAAATGAAATCTTGCCATTTGCAACAACATCAATAGACCTAGAGGCTATTATGCTAACTGTAATAAACTAGACAGAGAAAGACAAATGCCATATGATTTCACTTATATGTGGAACCTAAAAAATAAAATAAACAAACAAAACAGAAACTCATAGATACAGAGAATTGAAGGTTGCCAGATAGGAGGGGATGGGCCACAGGTGAAAAAGGTGAAGGAATTAAGAAGTAGAAACTTATGGTAATAAAAGTATTTACATGGAAGTTAAGTGCAGCACAGGGAATATAGTCAATAATATTTTAATAACTATGTCTGGTGTCAGGTTGGTCCTCGACTTATCAGGCTGATCACTTTGAAAGTTATATAAATATCTAACTAACAGTATGTTGTACACCTGAAATTAATATTGTATGTCAAGTGTAACTGGAAAAAAATTAAATGAATAAGTAAATAATTTTTTTTTTAAAAGAGTAGAATTGAGTCTGGGAAGAAAATCTGACCTGAAATCCTATAATTCAAAAGAGACACTAATATCTTCTTTCTTTACAACCCCTTTAGAAGAACAGTAGCCATTTATTTATACAAGTACCTATCTGTAAGCTCAACTATCCAGAAAACAGCTGAGAACCAAAGTAAAAAAGACCAAACAATGAAATTAAATTCATGCTCAAGCTCATACACCTTGCTCAAAATAGTATGCTTTGGGCCCTTACTCATAGCCCATTTGCTTTTTACTTTACATAAAATTTAACATTTGGCTATCTCATTTTCCATACAGTAAAAAGTTGGAAGCAGCAATTTAAAAGAACTGAAGATGGAGGGACTTACAACTTCTTGACAGCTAAGAAAGACAAGAAACTGGAAAACTACAGAAAGGACACACACAAAATCAAAGAACGGAGTAGTGTGAGACACTTCTGTAAGGGCTAACTAGCCCTAAACCACCCAGCAGGCCACAGGAGCATAACTATACAAGAGCTATTCATAATTATGACCCTGAGCTGGGCGAGTAAATGCTACTTCTGCCTGAGAATGCTGTAACACCATAAAGAAAGGGCTCACAAATATGATGGGGACATGTCACAAGGACATAGGAACCATCTAAAAGGGCTCCTCAAAATCTGAAACCATATGAGCACCGAAGTAATTAAAAACAATAATAAATTTATCAACCACTAGAGGAGAAATATGAATTTAGGAGTTCAGGCCAGTAATGAATTAATGAGAGAAGGGAGGACTTTTTTGACAGAATGCCAAGAGCCTATTCATAAACATAGAGAAAATGCTGGAAAGTCTTCATTCTACAACCTCTGCAGTAAAGACTGGATTAGAAATAAATTAAAAAAATCACCAATGGATTAACCAAGTTCCAGGGGGAAATTTAAAGGGGAGTAAAAGGTATACATGCTCTTAAAGTGTCTCCCCACAGACTTATTAGAAGCAAGGGGAAAAAGATAATTATACAGTGGAAAATTGGGCCAGATCTTGACTGGTCTGAACATTACCAATGAGGGGCAGATGAATACACTGTGCTTTCAAATGTGTTACCCGAGAAGGACACATCACTCATGCAGCATTTCAGTCTATAAAAGACATAGCCTAAAACTAATCTCAAGAAAACACAGACAAACCCAAAACAAAGACCATTTTATTAAAAAATTAAACTGGTGAGGGGGGGTGGCTGTATTATTCCAAATTGCCAGTGTCATAGGAAACATCCCAGATTAAAAGAGGCTAAAGAGACATCACAATTAAGTAAACGACCTGGCTGTAGCCTGGGTCTGGCCTGGAGGGGAAAAGCACTGTAAATGCCATTGGAAACAAAACTGGACCACAAGTGGCAGACTGAAGCACTGGACCCAGGCTAAATCCATGAGCTGACAGCTGTGCTGTAGTAATATGCAAGAACACCCTCATGCCTTAGGAAATTTACAGTGAAGAACTTAGGGGTGAAGGGCTATGATATATGTAACCTTTAAATGCTTTGGGGAGAGGGAGAAGGAGAAAAATGAAATGATAAAGAAAATGGGATAAAACTCTATGTTAAGTAAATCTAAGTAAAGGCTATATAGAGTTTTCTATTATATATTTTTATACATTTACTATTTTTACTTCTACAATTTTCTCTAAGCTGAGATTATTTCCAAAAAGTTTTTTAAAATTATGTCCTTGAGTCACCCGTAACATTTTAAATGATAGTCAATCCACTCCACGTAAAAGAGATAAGACGTGTGCAATATATTCAGAAAGAGCTTGAGCTAAAATGCTTATAATGTATCATTTTGATGTTTAGAAGACTAATCTTTGGTTTACTCCAAAATTCATTTTTATGGAACCTGTCACTCCCCTAAAAATGCTGACTGAGTAAAATACAATTGTACACTGCTTCCTCGTGGCTAACAGTTCTTTCCAGGATGAGATAGAGAAAGGAGTCCTCCATGCATGCCTTTCATCTTGTTTGCACACCTCACATGCCTCTACAAAAGCGCTATTCCCACTCACAAGACAAACTGAGACACAGAGAAGCCAAGGCCATGTACAAAGGCTTCACCTTTCCCAGCAGGGCAGCTCCACCAGATCGCTCAAGGAGTTTTAAGTGCTTCCTTTTATACACAGGTGAAAGACATATAAATACAGCCTCTTCAGGGGTGAAAGACGTTCTGTCCTTGAACTCCCCACAAGCAGGACCGTTTCTCCCATACCATAAACTCAGTCAATCCCCAGATCCTGCGTGTCAGGAAGCCCTTCCTGAACTCTTGGCAGTAACTGAAGTTGTGAAGTATTTGACTGCTTTAAGTGACCCACGCCAAGAGAAATAGAGACCTAAAATAGAGATTTTTACCCTAGCACCATCCTCCTATAAACCCTCCTCACCTCCTATGGACACCACCCTGTACCTCTTTGTCTTTCCCACCCGTGTTGGTTCACAGTCCCCCCATCACTGTTATACAATGCTCACTGTAACCATCCTCCCCCAGCACACAATGATGATGGGCAGGGGGGCGGGAGCCACAATGTCACCTGCATCTGTGACATTGTTCACCAGACAGTGTAAGCTCACCACTCACTGAAATCACTTGGGTCTCTCCGGGTTTGTCCAGGTTCTCAAAAACAGCCTCCTGTTTATCAGCTCGAACTTCAACGAGGTTTTGCTTGTAGTTAACCGTGAGGTTTCTCTCCCGGATGATCTCCAGCAGGGCATCTGCATACTTTTTAACCCCAAAAATTGCTCCAAGAGAGGTGTTGAAAATGATATTGGCCTTGGATCGCTTCCCTGTCTGAGAAAAAGATAAGAATGGAAACAACCAACCCCGAAGCATTACTCTAGTCACCATTTTTTTTTTCAACTGAGACAAGTAAAACCTTCAGAAGAGGCCTCACCAGCTTTCTCCCTCACTATGCCCTGGTGGGGTGAGGCTGGACCAGTCCACCGACTCTATGTTATTTTCTGTCGGCAACATAGCAATTAAGTGCACATTGGAGTCAGGGGACTGAGGTGGGCACTATTCAATTGAAGGCCAGAGGTGAGATTTATTCCAGGTCAGGATAAAGCTGGATTGTTTATTCATGTGCCCATTTGTTCATTCACTCAATAAATATTCAGTGAGGTCCTGAGCTGGCCAGAGCTGTTGTAGGTGCTGAGAGGACATCAGTGAGCAAGACAAAGCTCCTGTGTCCCCCTGGCTTGTACACTGTCATACTGTTCATGTTTCAGAGACGAGAGTTCTCCCACCCACCTAAGATCTTATGGCTCCCAAGACAGAAACTTCTCTCAGGCCACTCAAAGGTTGGGAAAAAAGAGTTAAGCAAAGAGAATTTCCAGGAAGAAAGAAACAGCTGGTCTCTTACTCTTTTCTTTGTGCAACCCCTTTTAGGATTTGCTCACCTGGATCTCATTATTTGAAAGAAGTTAAGTGAGCAAGAATCTCAAGTGGCTGTGCCAACCTGGAATTCTCATAACCCCAAAAAATCTTTCTTAGAAATGTGACAACTGGAACCGTTCCTTAGTTCCCCACCCCACAGGGTTGGTGCTGGTTCACACGCCTCAGGTGAAGGCCTGCCCCATGCTGGGTCCCAGGCATACATTCAACATCTCTTTAGTCCCATCGTCTTCTCCTCTTCTCCCCACCTGTCCCTTTACAGAACCACAGGCTGCTCTGAATCCTACCACTGCCCCGAGTCAGCCCACACCTTAGGAAACCTAGTGTGATGCCCCACAGACAGGCAGGAGGGCAGGGCAGCTTCCCCGTGGCATCACCATGTGCTTTCCAGCTGCAGACACCTGCTCTGACAGAGGGCATCAGAGGACTACTGAGAGAGAGGGCCCCTAATCTCCCTTTCTGCTAAGGTTTAAAGTTCCACATTAACTTTTTTTTTTTTTTTTGCCTTTAGAATTGGCATTTTGTCTTTTATATTTCTAAAAATGTATATCAAGATCCAGAAAATATTCATAACCTTGAACTTGAGTAGGAGCAGCTGATGATATTACTATGTATAAAAAGGAACAATATATTGTACAACTAATTCTCTAACTGTGGTAAGGTACTGTTGGTCAAATAAGTTTGTAAATATGATATATAGGTTTGCTCACTTATAGTTTGCATTTGGGAGTGGGAGACAGGCTGTAAGCAGGCAGGGTCGTTATAGCCTAAAGCTTAGTTTTAAGACTAAGCCTTTCCCACCCTTTTGAGGAATCCCATTATGCCCTAGATAAGTGACTTTATATCAGAGACTTCTTTGTTTGTATATTGGATTAAAGGTTTTGATTTCTACACTATAAAGTGGGGCAGAGGAGCCCATGCAGGAGAGAGAGCAGAGAAAGGCCACGTTGAGGAGAGGAGAAGCAGCCAAGATGGCAAAGTGCTAAAGGAGAAGCCAGTTTGTGCAGAGAGAAGGAGATGGGGAACAGAGGTCAATAAGGCTGGTGAGGTACAAACCTTTGATCCTAGGAAAACTTGGATAAGTCAGTGGCTTTGGGAGCCCTGAATGGAAAGGGAAGTGTTTTCCCACTGTGTGTATTTCTTGCATGCTGGGTGCAAGCTAGGATTAAAACTAATGGCCCACCAGTTTTTGGCTCCGTTGTTTCATTACCGTCTATCCAAATTAAACCTGAACCTGCACAGGCCAGGCAGCTGTGATGGTGGCCGTCGCTACTGGCTTTACAGGTACCAAAAAGTTGCAAAATTAATATTGATATTTTAGGAAGAAAGGTCAGGCTTTCTGTCCCGTCCTTTCCTTGGGGAGGGGAGGGAGAAGAATGTAGAAGCTTCCTGACTTACCAGGACAATGGGTCATTTAGTTTTGACTATAGAATAAAGGTTGTATGGGGATTTCTTTTCTCTTTCAATAAGAGACAGAATTTACATACCACCCTACATTGATTTTGGCTCTTCCTCCCTTCCTGGAATCCTGAGAGTAACATATAGGCAAAGGAAAGGAGATAGACACTAAACGATTTGTAAATGTCCTTGATTGTATTTCCTTGAAAGTTTTAATGTTTTTGTGGATCCCCTAGACCAGCGGTAGTCAACCTTTTATACCTACTGCCCACTTTTGTATCTCTGTTAGTAGTAAAATTTTCTAACCACCCACTGGTTCCACAGTAATGGTGATTTACAAAGTAAGGAAGTAACTTTACTTTATAAAATTTATAAAGCAGAGTTACAGCAAGTTAAAACATATAATAATAATTACTTACCAAGTACTTTATGTCGGATTTTCGCTGTTTGGCAGAATAAAACAACTTTATAGAGTTGTTTATAAAACAACTTACTAGAATTAAATCTATCTTTTTATTTATACTTTGGTTGCTCCACTACCACCCACCATGAAAGCTGGAATGCCCACTAGTGGGCGGTAGGGACCAGGTTGACTACCACTGCCCTAGACAAATGTTATAGGCTTGTTAATAATTGTGTCATGATGTCACGCTCCCCCCAACCTGTGTGTAATCAGGGGTATATAACCAGCCTCTGAAATGTATTTGGCGTGCATGATTTGGGTCTGCAATGCCCCATGTTAGTCACATGCAGTCGACATATTAAGAAATCTCCTCCTTTTTTTTTAATTTTTTATTTTATTTTTTTTTTGTATTTTTCTGAAGCTGGAAACGGGGAGAGACAGTCAGACAGACTCCCGCATGCACCCGACCGGGATCCACCTGGCACGCCCACCAGGGGGCGATGCTCTGCCCACCAAGGGGTGATGCTCTGCCCCTGCGGGGTGTCGCTCTATTGCAACCAGAGCCACTCTAGCACCTGGGGCAGAGGCCAAGGAGCCATCCCCAGCGCCCGGGCCATCTTTGCTCCAATGGAGCCTCGGCTGCGGGAGGGGAAGAGAGAAACAGAGAGGAAGGAGAGGGGGAGGGGTGGAGAAGCAGATGGGCGCTTCTCCTGTGTGCCCTGCCCGGGAATCAAACCCCGGGACTTCTGCACGCCAGGCCGACGCTCTACCACTGAGCCAACCGGCCAGGGCAGAAATCTCCTCCTTTTAATAAAACCCTTCAAAATTCATCTGGACTCAGTGTCTCTACATAAACCCGCAGAAGTGAGGTATGGTACTTTACAACATAACTATATGGAAATATTTAAACAACACCTAACGTATCTCCCCAATAGATTTTTATATGCACATTAAAAAGTATGCTACAGCTCTGGCCAGATAGCTCAGTTGATTAATATTATCCTGATATGCAAATGTTGTGGGTTTGATCCCCCATCAGGGCACAGACAGAAACAGATCGATGTTTCTATCTCTCTCTCTCTCTTTCTTCTTCTCTAAAATCAATAAATATAAAAAATAATAAAATAAAATCAATAAATTCAAGAAAAGAAAAAAGTATGTTACAAAGATTTCTTTTTCTTCTTTTCTAAGTGAGACAAGAAGAGATAGAGAGACAGACTCCCACATGTGCCTCGACTGGGATCCACCCTGCAACCCCCATCGGGGGCCAATGCTCTGCCTATCTGGGTCCATGCTCCCAACCGAGCTATTTTTAGTACCTGAGGTGGAGGCTCCATGGAGCCATCCTCAGCACCTGGGGCCAATGATCTCACACCAATCGAGCCATGGCTGTCAAAGAGTAAGAAAGAGAGAGAAAGAAGGGGGAAAGGGAGGAGTGGAGAAGCAGATGATTGCTTCTCCTTTGTGTCCTGACTGGGAATCAAACCCAAGACATCCACACTCCAGGCCAATGCTCTATCACTGAGCCAACTGGCCAGGGCCACAAAGACTATTTAATGACAGTAATACATCTAAGTTTGTAGGTACAGTATGATTGTAACCATGTTTACACAAACATGCATAGAAAAAAATGGAAAGTCATTTTAAATTGGTGATAGCAGCTGAATTAAAACAATTAGATTATGATTGACTTCTTCCTTTTTTCTACTTTATAAACTTCCAATTATAAACCCTAGCTGGTTGGCTCAGCAGTAGAGCATCAGTCTGGCGTTGGAAGTCCCGGCTTCGATTCCTGGCCAGGGCACACAGGAGAAGTGACCATTTGCTTCTCCACCCGTCCCCCTCTCCTTTCTCTTTCTCTTCCCCTCCCACAGCCAAGGATCCATGGGAGCAAAGTTGGCCCTTGGCGCTGAGGATGGCTCCATGGCCTCCACCTCAGGCACTAGAATGGCTCTGGTTGCAAAGGGCCCAGATGGGCAGAGCCTAGTCTTCTGGTGGGCATGCCGGGTGGATCCCAGTCAGGTACATGGGGGAGTCTGTCTCTCTGCCTTCCTGCTTCAGAAAAATACAATAAAAACAAAACAAAAAAAAACTTCCAATTATATATAATTTTGTACACATACAACAAAAATTTAGAAATGAAAAAAGTATTTTGACATGGATAGAGTAGAAAACTCTGGCCATCACGAAATCAGCACCAGCTACACCCCCACCGCACCTGTCTCTGTCCCTGGAAAGGAAGCATACCTTCCTGAAATAGGCTTCTGACAAATACATGATCTTCTGCGGGGCGCCAGCACACTTTATCGGAGTATTTGGGAAAGTGAAGATGGCATTGCCCTCCTTGAAGTCCTGCAGAGCTTTCCATGTCTTCTCTACCGTGCTAACGGAATAATTGGACCCTATTTTGGGATGGGCAAAACCTTCAGGGAGGCCTTTAATCTGCAACAAAAGACACAAATAAAAAATGTTTTACCATATGATTTCACGTATATGTGGAATCTAAAGATCAAAATAAACGAACAAAGCTGAAACAGACTCAGACACAGACAGCAGGCTGGTGGTTGCCAAACAGGAGGGGCACTGGGAACGGGGTGAAAGAGGTGAGGGATTAAGAAGTACAGACTGACAGTCCCAAAACAGTCATGGAAATGTAAGGTACACCATAGAGAATATACTCAATAATTCTGTGATGACTGTGCCTGGTGCCAGGTGGGTGCTGGAAATATCAGGGGGAACACTTTGTAAAGTATATATGATCATCTAACCAATAAGCTATATACCTGAAACCAATATAAAATAAAATTGAAAGTTAACTAAAAATAAAATCCTTAACAGAAGTGCAAATGGCTCTTCTTTGCCATTTCTACCAACTTGCAATTATGTCGGTACAATTATCAGCGCCCAGTCCTTGCACACGCTGCAGCAGGCAGATGGGTGAGGGATCTGGTAAGACCAGCACTATAGCTCCCAGAGGCACCTGTCAAGCTACAGATTGGACCCAGCCCAGGGGAGCCCCTCCACCTCCCTGGCCTTGAGATCATGATTTGAATATGCATACTTCCTTCCACCACCTGAGTGTGGACAAGAATTCAGGCATGCGTCCTTTCTGGAGAACCAGTTGCCTTACTGAAAGGAAGCACGATAGGCAGAACCACGAATTATGATGTCGACAACAGCAAACTTAAATTACCCCTACATCGGGTTGTATCAGATCAAACTCTTGGTAAAGGCAGGTAATGAAATACATGGGTTTGGGAACCGTGCAGACCTGGCTTGAGTCCTAGCTTTTCCACTTATGCGTGTTATGACCCTTGGTAAATTAGCTAATACCTGTAAGCCAGTGGGTGTCAAAATGCGGTCTCCAGAGCAGCAGCACCAGCAGCCCCTGCGAACTTGCTGAAAAGGCACATTCTCAGGCGCCCCACCCCAGACCTACTGAAACAGAAACTCAGGGGTGAGCCCAGAAATCTGTTTTAATAGGTGATTCCATG
Source organism: Saccopteryx bilineata (assembly GCF_036850765.1). Classification (NCBI taxonomy): domain Eukaryota; kingdom Metazoa; phylum Chordata; class Mammalia; order Chiroptera; family Emballonuridae; genus Saccopteryx; species Saccopteryx bilineata. The sequence goes on from NC_089493.1 coordinate 75,478,495, forward strand.
AGCACTGAGGCTTGAAAAGCTTATGTTCATCATCTGTAAAGGGGGGATAAAGGAACAACTTCTCAGAATTCTTGGCAGGAGTAAATAAGCCCACGCATGTAAAGTGCTTAGAAAAATGACATGCACGTGGTAAGTGCTCCAGAGGTGGCAGTGTATTCCTGCCAGTAAGATAACCAGATACTTGTCTTAAATGTTAGAAGGCTCGCAACTACCATACACACTTCTTGGCAATGCTTTAAAATTTTCTCATTAGTATTTCTCCAGTGTATTTCATGTTAGCACACTTGCAGAGTAACCTCGTCCTTTGTTTTACGAAATGGTATGTATTCAACAGTATAGATATACTAAAATTAATTCAAAGTCTTTGATAAATGTACTTTTCTTACATTTCCATTTTCTTTTACTATTAAAATAATGCTGTAGTGACCAAACAAACAAAGGAAGAGAAGATTCACAACATGCAATGAGAGTGGCACAGACTGAGATAAAGAAACTGAGGCGCCAGTCCTTCCAGCAAGAGAAGGAAATCTAACAAAAATTAAAAAGTCATCAGGATGGGCTGGTTCTTCAGAGTCTCCCCACGCTGTTCCTCAGAATGTAGGGCTATGATCTCCAGAATCACTCGACACTGATCCCCAGGTCTCAAGGAAACAGGGTCCTATGATCTCTTCTATCACACTCAATGTCAAGAGCAACTATTTCTTTAATTACTGGTCATATCTCCTGCTACAGTTTAAGTAGATATAATATTAGCAGTTTCAGCAATAATCATTTATTATTATAACATCACCTTGCATTTGAATGTTCCTGCAGTTTCACATCTGTGCTAACACTGGATGTTCACTGCACACCGCTAAGAGAGGGAGAGAGAGATTATTGGCCCATAGACACACCTGACGAAAATGAAGGAGAGGCTGAGAGAACCTTACAGAACTAGACACCGCAGGCCCGACCTAGGGCTCTTCCCACAGGACTTCCATACTTCCTGGGCCCAAAGCAAAACTATTCAAGAGATAAACAGCTGGTCTCTTATCACCTTCATTGTCTTTCTCTATCTGAAGAAGCTGCTGTTAAGGTAAAAGATACCAAGAAAAAAATGGGAGACCTTGTCATAAAGGGCAGTTCATGCCCCCTTGTCCAATCCAAGTGCTTCTCTGGGAACCCTGAAGCAAAGCGAGGCAGGGGAGGCAGAGGAAGAGATGAGATCTGACCCTGCTTTGGCTGCACAGTAATAGGCTGTATGTTGGGAGCTATGGACTATCCTATCACATGTACCGGGCCAGTAAGCAGGACACCGTGCTGCAGAGATCCCATGGAGCTGGAGGGAGAAAGGGGTAGGGACTGCTGGGCAGAGAGAGGCTGCCAGGGGTCCAACAGAACCCAGGTCAGAGATCCAGCCCTTCTGAAGACCCACCTACATTTCTGCCCTAGAGATCCGGATCCCTTGGTATCCTCATCAAATAAACCCCCCTTTTGTTTACAGTAACTTGAGTGGCTGTCTATTGTCCACAATCAAAGAGTCCCAGGTAATATAGCAGCCTCAGCTTCCTCTTCGCTTAAGTGGAGATAAAAATACCTTTCTCACAAGTAGCTGTGAGGAATCAATATCAGATTCTTAGCACGTACCTGGTACATAGTAGAGACTCCAGAGTAATAGCTACATTTAAATATGATTGTTCCTTAGTTTTCCGCAAAAGGCTGCTAAGGACTCTCAGCACTGTTCTCTTCAAACAGCCCTGCTCAGATGGCATTGGGGGTCTCGGGGAGACAGTCCCATGGAGATGCACCATCTTTGCTAAGTCAACACTTCAGGGGCTCTCTTGAGAGACATGGACCTCCCAGAAGGTGCAACTGGCACCTTCTCCAGACGCAGTACTCCATAGTTTGTTGTTAGATGGGACGCATGACCATGCCAACGTGACCCGAACTCATCACAACCTTCACACCAACTCATGGCTTCTTTGAACCTTCAGAGAACACACCCCAGGATATTGTCACCATCTTACTCTGGACATGTCATGATTTGGGTTTCCATGTAGGAATTATACTTCAAAGATTTTTGCTGAGCCAACTCAGATAAGGCCTTTGCCTGTATCAAATTTCTGAAACTTGTAACCTGGTTATCACCATGCTGACTTTCTCTATGATGTTTTAGAAAATTGAACTTGAATCTCACAATAGTAAGACAGCAGTAGGCTCCCTACTCACAGAAAAGAGAGATGGAAGGAACTTCCGGGGCAGTAGTTATATTGTGTCGGTCACCTCGTACCAAAACGCCCACCCTCCACATAGCAAAACCCAGACCTCCCTCCAGCTCCTGATAAACTCACTGCTGGCATTCTACCATTAAAGTCTGCTTAAGAATTCAAAATCTAAATCTTACTTTCAAAGGAAAATTTAATCTATAATACAGCCAACTCAGTCTTACTAGAAAGGTAGTTTTCTTGTAAGTGTGAAAAAGGCTGCTCTTTTGCTTAAATTCCCATTAGGGCAGGAGCATGCTAAACTAAGATTAAAGCTTAAAGCTAGATCATATTATCATTGATAGAATCTTAGAGCAGACTTTTTTAAAACCATACAATGACTACTGAGAAATAAAACTAGAAGAGGAATCTTAGTACTTCTTCTTGTCAAAGTGACTAAAAAAAAGCCACTGAAGGCAGTGTTTGATCTTGGCATAAGCAGGCCAGTGAACACAGATGTAGTTTAAAACTTACCTTGTTATAGTCCAGCTGGAGTCCAAGAGCAATAATAAGATATTTGTAGGAGATCTGCAACACAAAACAAAGCGATTTTAGACCAGGACGCAAAAAGTGGCTGCGCAAGGGCTGACTCAGGCCCCAGAAAAGTGTGGCCGACACAGAGTTTCCATTCATTTATGTGGACAACTTGGAGCTGTGGGTTGTGGGCAGGAAGGGCATCAGGGGCCATACATGCTCCAGTCTGCCATCATGCTCACCATTCTCACACCTCACTGCTTCATAAATACTGTGTAACTGTCCTAGCTTCTGAGAGCTGAGGCTCCTATATTTTTATGCAGTGGAGAATGATGGCAAAGAGGCCACAACTTTTACACAGGGCTTTTGTTAACTCTTTTCATGTTGAGGAGGGGGGGAATGACTTTCTAATCTTAAAAACAGTCAACTCTTTAAAAAATCTATGGGGTAATGTATAAATCCCAAGCAAATATGACCTGCCATATGGATGGATCGATATCATAACTGAGAAACTGTTCTTTTGAGGGTCATTGTAAAAGATGTGATATAATGTATCTGATATTATTTAACAATCTGTTTGGGATTGAAAAGTCCCCTCCTTAAATATGGGTATTGTGATTATTCATGCTGAAGAGTAAAAGTCTCCATATTTATTGTGATAGAAATATGGGTTGAGGATCAGGGGGAAGACAAGTTGGAGCCAGGAAAAGTCAGCAAGAAAAAAATAAAAGGGGCCTGACCAGGCGGTGGCATAGTGGATAGAGTGTCGGACTGGGATGCAGAGGACCCAAGTTCGAAACCCTTGAGCGTGGGATCATAGACATGACCCCGTGGTTGCTGGCTTGAAGCCCAAGGTCGCTGGCTTGAGCAAAGGGTCACTTGGTCTGCTGTAGCCCCAGGGTCAAGGCACATATGAGAAAGCAATCAATGAACAACTAAGGAGCTGCAATAAAGAATTGATGCTTCTCATCTCTCTCCTTCCTGTCTGTCCTTATGTATCCCTCTCTCTGTCTCTCCCTCTGTCTCTGTCACACACAAAAAATTAATTAATTAACTAATTAATTAAAAGCAGTAAAAGGAATTGCCTAGGGAACTGGAGATGTAGAATGATGGCTATGAGCCCAGAAAGGACGTCAGGTGATGATGACCTCTCTCCTGTACTAAATAGAGAAGCGCAGCACACAAGCTGTGCCGATCACAACTAAAGAAAGGAGATTCCAAAGTGCAAGAGTGCTTGGTTCACAGTGGGAAGCAAGAGCAGCAAATCACTGAACAGGTCCTGCCCTGGGACCCAGAAGACCCAGCTCCAAGGTCACCTCCACAGCAAGGCCTGCCTACGACTCAAACTTCCTCCCCACTCACCCCTCCCGAGCTCCCTCAGCACAGTGTACATGACACTTTATAGCAGTAATGTCCTCACCCACCACATTGTATATTCCTAGAGGATAAGAGTTATGTTCCTTACACAGTGGTACCTTGAGATATGAGCAGACCAACATACAAATTTTTTAAGATACAAGCTGTGACTCAGTCCGTATTTTTGTTCAAGATCCAAGCAAAATTCCGAGATATGAGTTGTGACTCAGGAAGCTGCTGCTAGTTGGCACATTGGTGCACGGGTCTGGTATTGGCAGCACAACACCAGCATCTCGTTCCTTCTCACGTGTTACCCACAGAATAAAGTCGAATGTCGTGCGCTGTACTCATTCTTGCATCATTTTTGCATTTTTTACTAACTTTTTTTGTGTGCTATCATGGGTCTGAAGAAAGTGAGTGTAAAGGACAGTGGTGAGAAGAGAATGATGTTGATAGAAGTAAAGAAAGAAAGAATAGAAAAACATGAGTGTGGTGTATGAGTGATTGAACTGGCAAGGCTGTATGACTGCAATACATCTACAATTTGTACCATCCTTAAACAAAAGGATGTCATCAAAAGCGCAAATCCAGCAAAAGGAACAATTCTGTCCCAATTAAGGACAAATATCCATGAAGAAATGGAGAAGCTTCTGCTGGTGTGGGTGAAAGAGAAAGAGCTGGCAGGAGATACAGTGACAGAGACTTTAATGTGCAAAAAGGCATGTATTATTTATGGTGACTTGAAGAAGAAAGAACCATCAACCTCAAAAGAGGCAGCAGAAGATACTTTTAAGGCAAGTCATTCCTGGTTTGAAAATTTCAAGAAGAGATCTGGCATCCACTCGGTGGTGAGGCATGGTGAAGCTGCGAGTGCTGACGTTAAGGCAGCTGAGGAGTACATTGAACATTTTGCTGTGCTTATCGCAAAGGAAGGCTACATCCCCCAACAAGTGTTCAACTGTGACGAAACAGGAGAGTTTTGGGGAAAAGTGCACCAGAGGACTTTCATCACTGCAGAGGAGACGAAGCTGCTAGGCCATAAACCCACGAAGGACCGTCTGACCCTTGCATTGTGTGCAAATGCTAGCGGTGACTGTAAAGTAAAGCCACTGCTAGTGTATCATTTCAAACATCCTCAAGCCTTTAAGACTCACAAGATTCTTAAAGAAAAACTGCAGTGTATGTGGCGTGCCAATGCTAGGGCACGGTTAACAAGGCAGTTTTTTATTGAATGGGTAAATCTCATCTTTGGTCCTACAGTGAAGAAATATCTTCAAGAAAATAAACTCCCAATGAAAGCACTACTAATCCTTGATAATGCTCCAGCCCACCCACCTGGTCTTGAAGATGACATTCTCAATGAGTTCAAATTCGTCAAAATCCTCTACCTCCCACCCAACATGACTTCAATCTTGCAACCTATGGATCAGCAGGTCATTTCCAACTTTAAAAAGCTTTACACAAAGCACTTGTTCCGCCACTTTGAGGTGACTGAGAATACAAATCTAACCTTTCGAGAGTTTTGGAAAGATCACTACAACATTGTGATATGTTTATGCATTATTGACTTGGCATGGCAAGAGGTTACAAGAAGAACCTTGAACTCAGCATGGAAAAAGTTATGACCTGATGTTGTTGCAGACAGGGACTTCAAAGGATTCGAACCAGAGACCGAGACCGAGGTAGAAGCGTTGCAGGACATTGTGTCCCTCAGAAAGTCAATGGGTCTGGAAGTAGATGAGGGTGATGTAAACGAGCTCGTTGGGGAACATGAGGAGGAACTCTCAACTGAGGAGTTGAAGGAGCTACAGATGATGCAACATACGGAGCTTCTGCAAGAGATTAGTAGTGAGGAGGAGGTAGAGTCAGAGGAAGTGATTTCTACAAGTGAAATTAAAGACATGCTGACAATATGGGAGAGGCTTTCAAGTTTCATTGAAAAGAAACACCCAGAAAAAGTTTCAACTGGTTGTGCTTCAGCACTTTTTAATGACACTTGTCACATTTCCATAACATTTTAAAAGCCAGGCAAAAGCAAACCTCTTTGGATAGATTTTTCTTTAAAAGTCCTACAAGTGAAAGTGCCGAAAGTGCAGCCAAAAAGGCAAAAACAGGTGATGATTAAATGAAAAATACGTAATGTTAAGCTTAGGTTAAGTTTAAAGTTAATTTAAGAAAGTGCATTTTTTTACAATTAAATTTTTGTTGTTTCATTTTAAGTAAAAAAAAAGTGCAGTTTTAGTTTTGTTTAAAGTAAAGAAAATGCAGTTTTAGTTTACATTTAGTGTTAAGAAAGTGCAGTTTTAGTTTACGTGTCTACAGTGCCTACATCCCTTCCTCCCTCCTCCTCCGCCATTCACCTCCGTTGGCTGCACTCATCTGTCTCCAAGGTAAGAACACAGTACTAAATAACACTTTTTTCTTTTATTTCATATATTTTGTTTTGCATTGGTAAAGTATACATGTGTGTTTCTTAATTTAAAAACATGTCTTTTTCATAATTTAGGATGGTTTAGGGATGTTTCACAGGGCTGGAATGGATTAAATCTATTTCAGTTATTTTAAATGGGAGAAATTTGTTTGATATACTAGTTGACTGACTGACAAGCTCGGTTACAGAATGAATTAAACATATCTCAAGGTACCACTGTATTCCTAGAACCTAGCATAGTCAATTAAAGTGAGGAACTTGGTAATGATGGAGAAATAGAGGGATGGAGAGATGAATGGTTAATGCCAATTGCTTGTGCAAATGCAATTTATCAAAGTGGATAGCAATGTATTTATCATTATCCATATGATTTCCCTCTCCATAGACAGCAGATGCCCTGAAACTTCTTGTTCTATAGGAAAGTGTACTAGGTCCATTAAATGGCTGGCTGAACTGTGTTGAGTCTTCAGGGTATGTGAGGCCAGAGGTGGCACAGGGTCTGGGGGGTGATGATCCACAGGTAAAACATACAAACACTGTCAACAAGGAAAGCCTTTGGTTTGTGCATGCCTTGATGGCTCTATTAGAGCATAATAGTGATTATTTTTAGGATTAGTAATAACAGATAAGCTTATGAAAAATCATTAAGGGAGAATAAACCCTAAGGTAGCAAAGAATAAGAAGAAACCCTGAAGTCTTTAAATGAGTTCAAGTTTCCAAGTCAGATGTTCTAAACTCTAAAACTCTAAGGAATTGCAAAAACTTGTAGACCAGACTTTTAAGCAATTGTAGAGAATAGTGAGACCTTTCTAGAAGGCTAAATATAGAAAAATACACTAATTTTATACAGGTAGTCAGGGAGGTAACTAACCACTTAGTAAATAGGATGTTCATCCATTTCAAAATTCCAGGCTTATCTACTGAATAAATGTCTCCCAGCAATTTGTAAAAAGATAATCAACATGGATTCAGATGGCAAACCTTCTTTCAGTCAGTCAACAGGTAAAATTGCTGGCACACCGTGGACACTCAATATATATTTCCTTTTTTCATGCATTCCGATTTTTTTTTTTAATTCAGTGAGAGGAGAGGAGGCAGAGACTCCTACATGTGCCCCAACCGGGATCCACCTGGTAAGCCCACTAGGGGGGCGATGCTCTGCCCATATGGGGTTATTGCTCCATTGCTCCAATTGAGCTTTTCTTAACGCCTAAGGCAGAGGCCATGGAGCCATCCTCAGCTTCTGGGGCCAACTCACTCCAATCAAGCTATGGCTGCAGGAGGGGAAGAGAAAGAGAAAGAGAGAGAGAGAGAAAAGTGAGAGAGGGAAAGGTGGAGAAGCAAAAGGGTGCTTCTCCTGTGTTCCTGGACCAGTAATCGAACCCGGGACTTCTACACACCGGGCCAACACTCTACCACTGAGCCAACTGGCCAAGGCCTTTTCATATGTTCTTTTCAAAATAATAATGGCAACATTTTATGAACATCCACTTTATAAAAAGATGATATCTCCCATGAGATGTTACATGCCAATTTAGGATATGACTATGGAATATTTTTGCTCTAAAAATCTTGGGGAAAAGGTCCCACCAGCTGGAACCAACTTCTTCCCCAGCCCTAAAACAAGACACTCCAACTTTCCTAAGGGTCTAGCCTGAGAGGTCTAAGCAGGGCTCAGAACTGAGCACATCTGCCAGTGCCTCTCATTCTCAAGTGATGAGACAAGTTTATGATCCTTAAATGAGCACAGACTCAACCACAAAGGGCTCTGAGCTGTAATGCAAAGAAGTATGATCAAGGAGACAGGCTCTGCTTTAGCAAAGGGGTGATGTGGGTTATAAAATACAAATCTCCTGGCCCCCGGAGCCAGCAGCAGGCTAGCAAGGAAAATGAGTTCCAAAGCTCAATCCTGAGAATTGAGAACAATCTGTGTTTCATTCAGCCCGCTCTCCTGGGAGTGGTGGGGGAAATAAGGAAGTTTATCAACAGAAGGAAAATAATATATAAAAATTAAAACTTAAAATAAATGTATATTTTATTAAATAATATGTTAAATATTATTTATTTTAGGATAGGGGAAGCCCAACTTGACAGTGGATCATGTGATTAGAAGATCCGGCAGTTTGAACTGACCTCTAACATGAACCAGCACTGTAGTAACTGTCGCTAAAGAGGCAAATGCTAACTTAGGCTCTGTCTGATCGTGACAGGGAATGGTGTCGTGCTATTCTGGGCTCTTCTGTAGTGTTGCGTCCTCTTCCAGGCGCCTCTTTCATGGAGGCACTAACAAGTCTGATAATGTGTAAGCAGGGTAAAATGGGTAGTGAGGGGACTGAAGACCATGGACTATGAGGAAAAGCTGAGAAAAGTAGGGACAAGGGGATAAGTCTACCTGGAGACTGACAGAGACTATAAAAACCATCTGTGCATAGGTGAAGAGTTTCTCCACATAAAAGAGAGAAGATATTCTCTCACACACTACAGAAAGAACAAGGAACAAGAATGTTTTAAGTCTAATAACACCTTGCCGGGTGTGGTGGCGCATGCCTGTAGTCCCAGCTACTCGGGAGGCTGAGGCAGGAGGATCGCTTGAGCCCAGGAGTACTGGGCTGTAGTGCGCTATGCCAATCAGGTGTCCGCACTAAGTTCGGCATCAATATGGTGACCTCCCGGGAGCGGGGGACCACCAGGTTGCCTAAGGAGGGGCGAACTGGCCCAGGTCAGAAGTCTAATAACACCCTGGGGGCCCAAGAAAAAATAAGAAAGAGGTTATAGGAAGGTGGATTCTGACCCATTAAAGGCAACACTTTCATATAACCTATCTGTCTAAAAAAAGAGAGGAATACCATTGTCAGAGAAGTCCTTGACCCTGAAACATGTAAATACCAACCCATTTTCAGTTCAGTCCCCTAGCCTGATGTACCTCAATCCCAAGTATTTGGGTCAATTCTTTTTCATTAATGTTCATCATTTCTAACACTCTATAATTTACTTAGTATGTCTATTGTCTATTGTATGCCCTCCTGAACTAGAAAATAAAATCCAGGACAGTGGGATTTTTATCTGGTTTTGTTAAATCATATAGTCCCTAAAATGTACCTAGTTTATAGTAGATGCTTAATAAATATTTGTGGGTGGAAGGAAGGAAAGAAGGAAGGAAAAAAGGAAGGAAGAAAGGAAAGGAGGGAGGCCAAAAGGCAGACAGGTAATCTTGATCAGGGTTCAGGGAAAAGCTACAAATCTCTGAACTCCTTAAAACTAAACACAAAATTTAGTACATATGTGAACTTTTCTAAAGCAGGCTTTTATCGGTTGCTCAAAAGACCCATGATCCAGGGAAAGGTTAAGAGCCAGTAAGTCCCTGCCTAAAGGAAGCAGTTGGACTTGAAAATCTTTCAGTTCCCACCAACTCTCAAATTTTACAGTTCTATTTATTTAAATGCCAGAATGCCCAGAATGGAGGAAGAGGGGAAGGTATTAAGGCCACAGCCTCTGGGGGCCCAAGAACCACGGGAGCCCATAACAGGCAGTGCGGCATGTTGGCTGCACTGACTGCCGGTGTCCTGCGCTCAGCAGCAGATGAAGGGACATGACGCTGCAGATGGCTTCTGAGTCTGAGGTCTCACCATCTTGCTCTCATCCCCTCAGTCAAACTCAGGGCAGCAGATTCTGAAAAACTTTGACGCCTGGGTGGTGAAGATGGGAGGAGACTTCTAAATGGTGTGATCAATTATGACTCTCAAGCTCCAGTAGCCATCAAGTCTCCTTAGCCCTGGCCCAAACCACAGCCCCCCCACTCCCTTCCAACTCTGACAGAGCACCCCCTGGTGGGACTGGGATGGATATTTATTTTCCAACATCCCCTTCCTCTGAGAGGCCGTCTGTCAGGTAGAGAGCTGCCCTCTCCAAAGGAAAAAGGAGGAAGGTGCCTGCTATTCTAACACATTGTAGTATTATTTGTTCATTGAGCATTCAGATGCAAGATACTGTACCAAGTCATAGGGAAAACAGTGGGTGTTCACAAATACTTGTCTTAGTCGTTCATTTATTAATTCACCATCACTCAGTCCTTCCACCTGTCCCGTCCTCCATTCACCACACACCCTCCCCTCTCACGCAGGATTTAACACACACTACATACACACACGCACGTATATATACCATCCTCTCACCGTGAAGCTGGCCAGTTTGATAAAAAGCTGTGCATTTCATACAAGCCCTCGATTAACAAAAGCCAAAGGGTCCCAGTGGGTTACCTCCTTGCCGTTATCTGTGCGGATGCAATTCTTGTCTGGGTTCAGCTCAGCCACTCTAGCTCTGATCCATTCCACACCAGAAGGAATCACACTCGCTGTGGGACGGCCAGATGAGGACAACTGTTTGGCACCAGCACCCACCAGCGTCCAGATTGGCTGATAGTAATGTCTCTGAGAAAAAGTATTTGGAGATTTCAATTTGAGGCTGATCAAAGTGTCACAGCTAAAGGCCCATGAGCTAGACTCTCAATTACTCCCTCCTGTCCCCTTGGAGTATCGCATAGAAAGTCTCCAAGTTAGTCTTCCCCACCTGCCCTCCCATTGGTGTCTCTTATTATGTTAAACTCCGAGGGGCGGTCATGTACAAGAATTCTGCCAAGATCTTCAAAAGAAGCCATAAACTATCACTAGTGACCACTGTATTGTTTACTGCTAATAGCTAATTTGGGGTTTAACATGTATACATACATGTTATATATACATTCATATATACACACATTATGGAAACATTTATGTGCACAAATATAAGGAAAAATTAAGCCCAGTATCCTAAATATGGTTCTTCAGTAGTTTGTGGGGGCTGCAGTAAGTTTGAAAAGTTGACAGCCACTCAGGGGATCCTCAAAACTTCATTAACTCCCAACTATGTTTGCTAAGCCTGTGCAAGATGCAGACATTCGCCTCGGCCCTATTAGCCCCCTTCTCCTTTCTCAGAGATTTTACACCCAAAGCCAGGAGGCACCAAATGCAACCCCAGAATGCAACACATGCCCAACTTCCACTACTTCCTAACGTTCTCTTGCTTTCGATGATCCACTGTGGACCTAAGTTAGTTGTGAAATTTCTACTCAGGAGCTAAGGGCAGCTTGGTTTAATGGTCACAGAGAATTCCAGCTCTCTCATGGGTAGGGGGACCAAGAGCCCTCAGTATTGCCCAAATACCTCACACTGGCCAGACAGAATTGGCAATACCCACAGAGAGGTGAAGAGAATATGAGGAATGGCTTTACAATCTCCCTACAGCCAGTATCAGATGTGATCTCAGAGGACAGAAGCAGTTGTGAAAGCAGAATCATTTCAAGTCCACCTTGAACATAAAGAGGAAGAAAAACGCAAGCTCAGATGTTCTTTTAGAGTTTAGACTACAAACAAGCGCCAGCTCCAGCTATCACTAAGCCAGATACAGGAGGGAAAGAAATAAGCCAACTGCCTGAGTTTCTCCTTTGAGAGACTCCTGTCCTGCACATCCTCGTATGGCAAAACAGACATGATTCTGGCCTCCATGACATGTGTTCAGTGCCTCTATCTCATTACAAAGAATAGCCCCTGTCCATGGGTTAGCTACGATAGGCCACCTGAGACAGCTCTCAGATCACTATCATTTAAAGTGTTGTCACCCTGGCCAGTTGGCTTAGTGGTAGATAGAGTGTTGGCCTGGCATGTGGATGTCCAGGGTTTGATTCCTAGTTAGAGCACACAGGAAAAGCACCCCTCTGCTTCTCTCTCTCTTCTCTCTCACTTCTCTCTCTCTCTCCCCGTGTGTGTGTGTGTGTGTGTGTGTGTGTGTGTGTGTGTGTGTGTCTTCCTCTCCTGCAGCCATGGCTCAATTGGAGCAAGTTGGCCCGGGTGCTGAGGATGGCCCCATGGCTTCCACCTCAGGCACTAAGAAGAGCTCGGTTGCTGAGCAACAGAGCAACACCCCAGATGGACACAGCATCGCACCTTAGATGGCTTGCTGGGTGGATTCCGGTGGGGCCTCATGCAGGAGTCTGTCTCTCTGCCACCCCTCATCTCACTGAATTTAAAAAAAAAAAAATTTGTCCCTGAATATCACTTTTAAAAAGAAGGTAATAGAGAACACCCTGCAGTCTCCTCTCAGATCACAAAGCACACCAACTCTCATTGTAACAAAGCCTGGGCAGCCTCCTTTGGTACCAAGGAGACTTCCTGGAAGGCAGTGTGCCTTTCGTACCTCCCCTACCACCAAACAGCCACAAGATCCATTTTACTGCTGCCCTCAAGGATACAGTTCCCAACTGGTACATGCCTGGTTCCTTAGGAAACATCACACAAACCAACAAAAATCCTGAATATTTATCTGTAGCTTTTGGACAATTTTTAAATTTTTTTTCATGAAGTAGTGCTTTACTTCCCAGCTTCCCTCCTGGTGTTTGCTACCCTTTTTTATTCTGCCTTCTAATCTGTTTATAATTCCTTGCACTTAAATTTCTGAAACCAACTAACACATTCCCAGAGGCCTCCTTGTCCCTTCATTCATCGCCCTTTCTCCATACTAGACCAGAGACAGGAAAGTGCAATGACCACTGATTTTCCTACGGACATGAGGTTACAGTGAGGGGGCTTCATGGGTTGAGATATACTAAAGTTATAACCCTGGTACCTGTGAATGTGACCTTATTTGGAAATAGGGTCTTTGCAGATGTAATCAAGTTAAGAGAACTGAGAGAGAATAAGTATCTATTGTTTTAAGACATTTGGTTTGTGAAAATGTGTTATGGCAAGCCTAAGAAACTCATACAGAGAACATAAAAAGCCAAGAGATCTGCCCTCTCTTCCTCCCTCCATCTTCTCCAGTCCTTTTGGACTGCCTGAATTTTGTGCCCAGAAGGAGAAGCACCAACCCAAGAACACGACAGCCCAGCACCCGACAGTCACCCCCATCCCACTCCCTGGTGCACGCAAGCACGCACACACAAGGCACAAGGACACGACAGCCCAGCACCCAACAGGCACCCCCACTCCACTCCCTGGTGCACGCACACACGCACACATAAGTACTCAGAAGGGGAGACTCACCTCGCTGGGCTCCACGATGGCCACATTCTCTGCGCCCACTCTCCTCTTCATACGGGAGGCCATGGTGACCCCACCGCTGCCCCCACCCAGCACCAGCACCTCATAGTGAGTCCTGGCGGCGAGGCCAGCCCCAGTGTGCAGCTGAAGCAGGCCAGCCTGCTGAGAGCCCAGCCTGAGGAAGCAGCTGAAGAGCTGGGCCCGGGGGCCGGACACCATGGTGACCAGCGGGGTCATCTTCACACTGGATCCAACTAGAAAGGAATAGAGGAGGCTATGAATAAGGAACAGACCACTATGTGACCAAAGCATTTTCTTTCTGGAAGAAAGGGGAGGCTGGCGCCAGGCCAGCACCAGCTGGTGCCCATCGTCTCCCCTCAAGACCACCTCCCCAGCTGGCTGTGGCCCCAGAGTCTCCTGACAGTGCAAGACGGGTAACCAACCACCAACTAAGCTTCCATTTCCACCCTCCTCCTTTCAGGGCATCCAGACTCACCTTTAAATTCTTTCTAATAGTTTGTCTGTACCCATCCTTGTCCACCCAGGAGTTCTAGGACATCCTGTGGTTGCACACAGTTGCCACCCATTCTTCTCTCAGCCACATGCCTCAACTCTTTCTTTGGCTTTTCAGTCCCTCAGAGATGTAGGAGTCCACAGGCAGATACTTGTACATGTCCATGCCATAAGGGCCCCTGAGACCTTGCTGAAACAGACGCAGTCCAGCAAGAAACCCACCTTTGACAACTCAGAGTTCACACCAAGGAAATCAGGGCCGTGGCCCCACTCAGAGCCTCCTGCCTCTGCTTGCCCAGGGAGATACAATTTAATCAAATCACAGGCTACAGACAAACAAAGGCCCTCCAGACCTTTGACTGCTTCAACCAGATAATGAAAAGGCCATAAGGAAAGCCCTGCCCGGTATCATCAAGTTATATTTTGTGTAAAAATCTACACATGCTGTTGGCCAGTTTTTTATGATAGCAATCAGTGGATAACACGCCTAACTGCTCAGGTCACTAACTTCTTAATGGGTACAATCTAATTGTATCATTTTCCCCCAACACTGGAGAAGAGGAAAGCCACACGAGGGGATGAGAGAACGCTGAGAGGGGGAAAGGGCTCTGAAAGGAAGAAGGCAAGGCCCTGGAGGAGGGAGAAATGACAGGAAGCGGAAAGGAGGAGCCAGAGTGCTGACTTTGATCAGGATGAATGTTACTCCAGTGCTTTGGCACCCTGACAACTTCCTCAGTATCTCAGACCTGAGAAACCACCCAACCATCTGGGGGCCCACAGGAAGTGAGGCAGGTTCATAACACTGATGTTGCAAGTTTAAAACTGGCATGGCCCTCTAGAAAACAACACTTATCATCCTTTGACCCTGTATTTCCATTTCTGGACTCTGGTCCAAGGAAATAACCTCTCATATTGAAGAAGACAAACTTTTACAAAGAAGTATCTAACATATTCATTCATAATAAAGGGTCAACCCTCAGTTAACTGGTTTTTGGGCTGGATCTGATGATGTCCAATCACAGTAAAAAAAGAACACACTGGCCAGGGAAAGTTCAGGTATCAGACTGTTTCAACCAAGGTTAATTTATGATTGCTTCAATTTAATATGGGGGAGGGGGTCGGGTAGGGACAGCAAAGAAAAGTTAAGTAAAATACGGTTACACAAGATGATTATATGAAGACTATATAAAAAACTATATAAAAGTTCTTCCAAGTTATGTTTACAAAAAGCATATACAATGCTTATATTATGATCAGTATACAAACCAGAAATACAATATGAGCTCAACTATGTAAGAGAAATTGCACTAAAAAATTATAGCAAAATGTTAACACTGGGTGAGTGGTTTTCTCCGAGTTTTAGAATAACGGGTGACTGATTCTTCTGCTTTACTGTATTTTATGAAATTTCTACTATATAAATATATGAATGTTGTAATGATCAAATATTTTCCCTTTTTTATTAAATTTATTGGAGTGACACTCGTTAATAACATTATACAGGTTTCAAGTGTACATTTCTTTCTTTTTTTTTTTTTTTTTTTTGCATTTTTCTGAAGCTGGAAACAGGGAGAGACAGTCAGACAGACTCCCGCATGCACCCGACCGGGATCCACCCGGCACGCCCACCATGGGGTGACCCTCTGCCCATCCTGGGCGTCGCCATGTTGCGACCAGAGCCACTCTAGCGCCTGAGGCAGAGGCCACAGAGCCATCCCCAGCGCCCGGGCCATCTTTTGCTCCAATGGAGCCTTGGCTGCGGGAGGGGAAGAGAGAGACAGAGAGGAAGGAGGAGAGGGGGTGGAGAAGCAAATGGGCGCTTCTCCTGTGTGCCCTGGCCGGGAATCAAACCCGGGTCCTCCACACGCTAGGCCGTCAAGTGTACATTTCTATGACACATGATCTGTATCTTGCATTGTGTGCCCACCACCCAAAGTCAAATCATCTTCCATCACTCTATTTGGCCCCTTGACCCTTTACTGATTTCCCTGCCCTCTTCCTTCTGGTAACCACCATACTATTGTCTATGTCTATGGGTTTCAGTTTTATATCCCACATATAAGTGAAAGCATATCATTCTGAGATTTTTCTGACTGACTTATTTCTCTTAGCATGATATTCTCAAGATAAAATATTTTGATGATAATAACATATATTAAGTCCTTTATATAAGTACTTAACTTGTAAGTTGACTGACATTATTGTCCCCATTTTTCAGATGATAAAACTGAGGCAGGGAGAGGTTAAATGACTCCCTTAAGGTCATACAGTCTAGAACTAGTAGAGAGTGATCTGAACCCAGGCACTCTGGTGCCAGCCAGTCCCTTCTTAAAATCACTACACTCTATTATTTCTGTGATCTTTATCATCAACAACAAAACAATGTTAATGTGACAACATAAAATGAAAAAGAAAAAAGAAGATATATCTCCCACACTTACCAGAAAAGAGAAACCATTTTTCATGGTACTGACACCTAAATATAATATTAGCAATGTTTTGATATAACTATAAATCATGTTTTCTTTCTCTTTATATGCATTTTCTCAAGTTTTCTTTATTTATTGTGTGTGTGTGTGTGTGTGTGTATGTGTATGACAGAGAAAAAGAGAGAGGGGCAAATAGGGACAGACAGGCAGGCAGGGAGAGAGATGAGAAGCATCAATTTTTCTTTGCAGCACCTTAGTTGTTCATTGATTGCTTTCTCATATGTGCTTTGACTGGGGGGCTACAGCAGAGTGAGTGACTCCTTGCTCAAGGCAGCAACCTTGAACTTCAAGCCAGTGATTCTGGGTTCAAGCCAGCGACCATGGGGTCATGTCTATGATCCCATGCTCAAGCCAGCAACCCTGCACTCAAGTTGGTGAGCCTGTGCTGAAGTTGGTGAGCCTGCACTCAAGCCAGTGACCTCAAGGTTTTGAACCTGGGTCCTCTCCATCCCAGTCTGACGCTCTATCCACTGTGCCACCAACTGGTCAGGATCAAGTTTTCTTTCATGAACTCCACTGTATTAAATTCTAAAAAATCATTCCATTTGATTTTTCTTTTTTATGATTGAAGAGTAGGGGAAATAACCAATTTGGATGCCACTATTTGGTAGGGAAGGAAAAAGATATTTTACGGTGAATAGAAAGTCATCACACCTTGCCTTTCTAAAATGTCCACAGAATGACAGAATCACAGCAAAACTCCTCACTTCCCAGAAAAGGAAAACCATTTTCTCATGGTCCTGACACTATATATTAACCCCACTGAAAGAGTTTTTTAAAAACAGATAATGATGTAGAAGGTGGCCTGGCTAAGTTTCAGTTTTCAGCCACTCCATGTGAGGTTATTTAATCTCCAATTCCCTTGCAGCCCAACACCCCACAATTCATCTCTTAAAAGATGACACACTTACACAAATACTTCCTTCATTCAGCCAAGAAGTTCTGTTTTATTTCAGCAGTTACCCATGACCTGTTTCTGGAATCACTATTTACAAATACAAGGTCCTTCTGAACCAATTTTATCACCTTCACTAGTTATAACTGTCAAGCAGAATCTTGGCCTTTGCAGTCAAAGTTCATTTGTAAAGTATAAACAATTCCAAAAACAAAACAAAAAGTGTGAGAGGAAATGTTCCAAGTTTCGAAACTCCTGAAAATCTCAATGACTCTCTCATTCTAACGATACAAAGCCATCTAAACTTCCAGATCAGAAAAGCCAGAACCACAATCTAATGCTATTTGTGGAGAAGGTGGGGCACAATACTGTATCGGAAACTGCACACAGTGCAGGGCAATAATGCTTAATCACAATTACTTAATATCCCACTTTGGAATGGTACTATAATAAATATATATACATACATTTTTTGGTCTTTGTCCTTAGTTCTGACACGAAGCTCCTCAAATCTTGGAATGTCCTGAGTGAAAAGAGTGACTTATTAGTCAATAACAAATAATAATAATAATGAGCTCCTTTTGACCATAATTGAGTTTATGCTAATGAGGTATCTCAAGGTGAGATCCCTAGATAGCTTCAGGATGGGGGGCTGATCACCAGAAAGACCAAACTGGTAATTAGAAAGTTGGAACTTTCCACCCCACTCCCAGCCTCTGCCAGGAGAGGCAGGCTGGAGATTGAATGCTATGAAAACTCCTGAATCACCAGATTCTGAGAGCTTCCAGGGTGGTGAACACACTGATGTGCAGAGCGGGTGGGTGGCATCAAACACCTCTGGAGCTCTCTATACCACCCCAACCTCAAACCTTTTCTATGCAGTTCTTCCATTTGACCATTCCAGAGTTTCATTCTTTATAAGAAACTGGTTCATTAGTTAACTGTTTTCCTGAGTTCCATGTGTCCTTCTAGCAACTCATTAAATCTGGAGGGGGGGGAGGGGATCCTCGAAACCCCTAAATTTATAGTAAGCCAAGCAGAAGTGTGGGTCACCTCAGACTCCATTTGAAGCTGGCACCTGTAATCAGGGCAGTCTTGTGGGACTGAGTTCTTAATCTGTGGGGTCTGAGATAACTCTGGGAGTTAACATCAGAATTGAATTGAATTGTTTGACACAAAGTTGATGTCTGAGAACTGGTTGATGTAGAAAGAAACCATACATTTGGTGTCAGAAATGGTGTCTGAAAACATCACTCAGAAACCAATAGGAAGTTCTATTATTGACCTAAACCAGGTCTACAGTGACAACCAAAAAAAAAAAAAAAAGGTAACTGAAGGAAACAGTCACACAATCTTAACCAGAAGTCAAAAACAGAAAAGATAAGAAAGGCCAAACTGGATCCTGAAGTCAGCAGAAAAGAAATAGAAAACCTGTCAACAAAAATAATGAAGGAGCATATGACTAATATGACTTCTTAGTCTCCCTAGAAGGTAGCTTGAGATATCTTGTTAGGTTAAGAAATAAGAATTAACTGCCAACGATAGAAAAGAATGCAGCCACTTTATCTCTACATTCTTACAGAGTGAAATATACACACACTCCTTTTAAAAATCAATAAATAAGACAAATGTAAATTTCATTTAACAAGTGGCACATACATTTTACAATTAAATAATGTCATGTTTTTAAGTTAGATAAAAATTCCTCAATTACTCCTAAATCAATTGAGTGCCCCTTCAAAGGATCAAAATAAATACTTTGCTCTAACTGTAGTCTAACTAGAGAAGTAAAATTCCTGATTGAAAGATAACACAGCCTCCTGGGTATCTCCAGCTTGCATCACTGGCCAATGGCTCCAGGCCCCAGACCAGGCCAGTCTTTGGGACTCCACAGATTTCCACAGTCGGGACTGCCCCTGGGTCAAAGGCTCCCTGATCGTTTTTCCCCAGCTGTTACACCAAGTTCATTTATTTATTTGCAATTATTTTATTTTTTCCAGCTTTATTGAGGTGTATATAATATAAACTATTTATTTACTATGTATAACATGATGTTTTGATATACATATATATTCTGAAATGTTTACTACAATCAAGCTAATTACATATCTATCACCTCACATAGCTTTTGTTTTTGTTGTTGTTTTTGTTTTGGTAAAAACAATTAAGATTTACTCTCCTAGCAAACTTCAAGTACATAATACAGTACTCTTAACCAAAGTGACTATGCCATATGTTAGATCTCCAGAAATTATTTATCCTGAGTATCTGAAACTTTGTACCCTTTGACCAACATCTCCCCATTTCCCCCACCACTTAGCCCTGGTAACCATCATCCTACTCTCTGCTTCAAAAAGTTGAGCTTTTTAAGATTCGACATATGACATCATGCAGTGTTTGTCTTTCTCTGTCTGACTTATTTCACTTAGCAGAATACTCTAGGTTCATCCATGTTGTCACAAATGACAAGATTTCCTTCCTTTTAAAGGCTGAATAATATTCTATTGTGTGTGTGTGTATATATATACACACTGTGGATGGACACTTAAGTTGCTTCCATATCTTGGCTGTTGTGAGCAATACTGCAGTAAATATGGGAGCGCAGATATCTCTTTGAGATAGCTATTTTATCTTCTCTGGATATATACCCAGAAGTGGGACTGCTGGGTCATATGGTAATTCTATTTTTAATTTTTTTGAGGCATCTCTACACTGTTTTCTATAGTGGCTACTCCAATTTACACTCCCACCAACAGTGAAAAGGGTTCCCTTTTGTCCACATTCTTGCCAATATGTATATTAGAGGCTCCCTAATCTTAAATCATGTTACATACTACCCACTGGGTGTCAGCTAGATACCTGGCTTCCTTAATTCAAACAGAGCTGGCCTCTAAGCAAGGATTATTCAGAGCATTCTTAATGAAAGCTCCATCAGCAAGTAAGTAGTCAACCTTTCAGCTATTTTGCTCTTGAGGAAAGAGTGATACGCAATCGTTTCATCTTAGTCCTACCCCAAGCTAGGCCCTCTTTGCTCTGGGTTTCAATAGCCACAAGCCAACCTTTAACATATCACTTGTATAGAAAACTTCCAAAATCAAAAAGGAAAACAACCAATGAACAGCCTCCCCATCCCTGCCATCCTGTTCCTCCCACCCAACCTCCCTGCCACTGGCTTCCCTGGACCAAGCTCACTTTGAGCTGTTAATTCCTGATGGTCTGCTTCCCTGTGGGTCCCAGTCTCTGAGACAGGAGTGAGCCTACCTACACAGCATGGGCGGGGCTTTCACCTAGTGCCCAGGTGAGACTCCTACAAAGCTCCTCCTCTTCCTCCAGTCCCTCCCCTTGGCTTCCCAGGCCTCTTTAATTAAATCAGCCTTAAAGCTATCATCAGTTATAGCTCTCAACCAAACTACCTCCAGACTCGCAGGGGTCTCAAACTCGCGGCCCGCAGACTAATCAAACTTCGTGGATTAGTCTGCGGGCCAGTCTGCGGGCCGCACAAAATTGGTGGGCGGGCCGCATGCGGCCCGCGGGCCCGAGTTTGAGACCCCTGCCAGAGGAGAGGATCTGTAGAAAAAAGCAGGGAGAAACTGTCATAATAATAATAGCTAATAACGAAGTGTTAGTATCTTCATTTTACAAATGACAAAATGGAGAATTAGTATAAGGTTAGAGAAGTTACCTAAGGTCACATTACTCATTAAAGCAGCAGAGTTGATTTCAAAATCATCTCATAAGATTAGACCCCAGAGATAATTACAACAAAATGCCTACCAGCTGATTTTTATTTCCATTAAATTAAAAGTAGCTTGATGAAGCCCCTGGCAGTGGGGTGGGAGGTAGTATGGTATTAAATTTGAGCTAATTGAAAAGAAGAAAATCTTGGGTTTCTTTGTGGGGGGTGAGGTACAATGAATGTATTGATCTAACTTTTTGAATACATGCTGGAATTCTTAGAGTTGAAATTGAAGCAGGTTAGTAAGAAACTAGGAAAATTCTGTGACAAGTGGGATGAGTACACTGAGACAAAAAGCTGCACAAATGAATGGCTGAGCTACTTACAGCCAACTGATAAATCACTAGAATCTATCCTCCGTAACCAACGATGCCTAAGAGCAGGTGGTTTAAGCCTATCCTCCCTCACCAAAGATATCTAAGACCAAGTGGTTAAAATCAGGGTTTTTCAACCACTAGTCGGCCAAAAATTTTATGCTGGTCTGCAAGAGTTAACTACCCCGACGTTGTATGAAGATTAGAGACCCAATGATCTTAGTCAAATTGGCTTATGCTCAGGTGATTTCTGCCTTAGCAGTCCCCAAAATAATTCTCCTATTTTCACCGGATTCCAAATGTAAAAAGATTGAAAATTACTCATTTAAATCACCTTAGTCAGAAAGGGGGAAAAAAAAACCAGAGCCAGACTAACCCAAGATAGAGGTGAAACTAACCAGAAAACAACTCCCCCCACGCCTCAGACTGCCCATGTGCACAACTCACTCCAGAGTTGGCCCACATCCACTCAGACTCGTACTTTTAGCTTCTTTCACAGTGGCCCCTGTGCCCTGGCCTCTTTCTTTTTCTCTACATGAATGAAACGTGTTTTGTTCTCAGATTCATCCTTGAAATCTTTCTTGGGCGAATCAAGAAGCTGGAGGTCACCTAACATGCGAAAGGTCCTGGACCGTGCATGGGGAGGGCCAGTGCCCGGTACGGACATGGCCTGGTAACAGAATGATTTGGAATTTGCCTAAAAATATTACAGAATGTGAAAGTTGGTGGGAGTGTAGATGACACAAAACTGGCCTTGAGTCGATAATAATTTGAAGCCCACTGACATATATAGGCATTCATTTTGGTAGTCTGTCAATTTTTGTATATACTGGAAAGTTTCCACAATAAAAAGTTTGAAAGAGAAAGAGAGAGAGAGAGAGAGAGAGAGAGAGAGAGAGAGAGAAAGGAGCAAAAAACAAAAATAAAAAAACTGTGTCAGCTCGTGCCACATAGCTCAGTTGGTTAGAGTCATCCTGATACACCAAGGTGATGGGTTCGATCCCTGGTCAGGGAACATACAAGAATCAAACAATGATTGTATAAGTAAGTGGAACAATAAATTGATGTTCCTCTCCTTTCCTCTCTCTCTGAAATGAATCAATAATTTTTTTTTTTTTTGGAAAACCATCAGAGTGGACACTGGTTTTGTTCTTTAGTCACTGAAATGTTAAGGTCTGGGAATATTTCAATAGCAAGATAATAGAGATACAAGTAATAGCAACACAATTATAGAGACTTCCCTCCCATGTGCATAGAGCTTCACAATTCACAGAGTGCACACCTGAGCCCACAGTGGAGTATTGATACCACCTCACACATGGTGAAACTGAGGCTTAAAGAGGAAAAGTGATCTTCCCATAGTAACACAATGGGCCAGCAGTCTGAATGCCCTTTGGAGCAGCAATGCAGGCATTAGCAAGAGCTAGCAATTTAGAGGTGAAGAAGCTCCCAATGGGGACCTTCTCCCAGCTCCTGATCTCCCAACGGCCTCTTTGCTTGGCCAAGCAGGACAGAAAAGTCTGCTATACCCAGTAGCCCCACTCGCCATCTCCCAGGGGGCAGGCCTCTAGGCAGGGGCAGATCCAGTGGTGGGATTCAGCCAGTTCACACCAATTTGGCAGAACCCATAGCTAATATTTTGTTGAGTTCAGCGAACTGGCTGTTAAAATGGCACTTGTGATCAGGGTTCTCTCTAAGGTGGGCACCTGGGCAGCCACCCAATGTGGAGGTCACAAATTTACATTCCTTATTCTTTTTTTTTCTTTTTTTTCTTATTCTTTTTTAATGTTCATTTGCACAACAGCATATTTTAAGTGCCCATAGTAATGTTTATTCCATCCATAGATGAAAAAAATTCCAACTGAGGATGCCAATCAAAAAGCAATATGGAATATCTTAAATAACAGTTTTATTGTTTTTGTCAGGTATTATTTAATATTTTTCATTAATATTTTAACACTCATATCATAATCTAGTTTTGTGTTCCTCTTTTATTGTTCTTAAGTATTAAATGCATGAAATAATAAACTACCTTTCAGCATATCATTTTTTTATACTTAAAACGGTCATTAGGGCAGAGAACCAGTTATTAAATTATTTGAATCCCACCACTGGGCAGATCCAAGTTGAAAGCCAGTGTAATTTAGGGACTCAAAAATATAAATACAAAATTAGATATAATAGTTAATATTAATTTTGAATGAGAAAATAAATCACAGTAAATATCTAAATCCTTAGGGATTCAGGACTCTTTCTTCTGAGATCTCTTTTAGGAAATGTATCAGAAATACAAGCATAGAAATGCTTCCTGGTTACAACCTGGGCACCTCTCCCTTCCTGGAACATGTCAGAACTTCCTATACCCACGGGACCTACCTGTGCAAGAGGGAGACCCTGAAAGAAACTTCCTTTGCTTCTGAGTAAATCCACATCTGGTGCTTATAGGCACTCCTCTAGAGCAGTGGTTCCCAACCTTTTTTTGGGCCACGGACCAGTTTAATGTCAGAAAATATTTTCATGGACCGGCCTTTAGGGTAGGACGGATAAATGCACAAAATAAAATTATGCGACCAGCGTAAACACTGTGGTATTTTTAAATATAATTGTCAAACTTACAAGACAAGCATCAAGAGTGAGTCTTAGCTGGATGTACAGAGGGAATCTGGTCATTTTTTAAAAATAAAATATTGTTCAGACTTAAATATAAAGAAAACGAAAATAATGTAAGTTATTTATTCTTTCTCTGCGGACCGGTACCAAATGGCCCATGGACTGGTACCGGTCCGCGGCCCAGGGGTTGGAGACCACTGCTCTAGAGCACTTGCCCACCCCTCTGGGACCAGCTGAACTAGCAGGTCCTTCCTTCTACTGGCCCCACATTTTGCCAATCCCCCTCCCACCCCTTCCCAGAATAACATGGCTACTCTGGACAATCTGAAAGTAGGTCCTAATTCCTCTTATAAAACTGGCTCGTTACAGCCCTCCACCTATGTGTCCAGTGCTGTGCTAGGTGCTCGAGGTTAAAGGATCAACCCCATTTTACAACTGAAGAAAAGTCAGGCTGTAGGAGACTGGTTACATCCTCAAGGCCACACAGCCAACAAAAGACAAAACTAGGATTCAGCTGGAGGGGATGAAAGAGAGAGGCAGGGAACCAAAGTAAACATCAATGCTTTCCCTATGATATGGAGGACACTCCTGAAAACTGACTCACACAATTATGAAGGCTACAAGTCTCAAGCCAGCAGTCAGCAAGACGGAACCCCAGTAGAACCAATGGTATAGTTTTAGTCCAAAGGTCAGCAGGCTCAAGTCCCTGGAAGAGCTGATATGTGAGTTCAAGTGAGAAGGCGGGAGAAAACTGATGTCCCAGCTCTAGGCAGTCAAGCAGGAAGAATTCGTGGGAGGATCAGTCTTTTTGTTCCATTCAGACCTTCAACTGATTGGATAAAGTTACCCACAGTGGGGCAGGCAATCTGCTTGCAGGCTACCAAGTCCTCCAGAAACACCCTAAAGACACGCCCAGAATACTGTCTGACCAAATATCTGGGCACACGGAGCCCAATCAATTGACATAGAAAATTAACCTCTACACCAGGGGTCCCCAAACTATGGCCCGCGGGCCGCATGCAGCCCCCTGAGGCCATTTATCCAGCCCCCGCTGCACTTCCGGAAGAGGCACTTCTTTCATTGGTGGTCAGTGAGAGGAGCACATTGACCATCTCATTAGCCAAAAGCAGGCCCATAGTTCCCATTGAAATACTGGTCAGTTTGTTGATTTAAATTTACTTGTTCTTTATTTTAAATATTGTATTTGTTCCCGTTTTGGTTTTTTTACTTTAAAATACGATATGTGCAGTATGCATAGGGATTTGTTCATAGTTTTTTTATAGTCCGGCCCTCCAACGGTCTGAGGGACAGCGAACTGGTCCCCTGTATAAAAAGTTTGGGGACCCCTGCTCTACACCCTCTGACTTAAGCTATAAAAGGACAGGTCCAAATCTGGAAAAATCTAGGAAAGAAAGTGTTACTATGACCACTTCATATCACTTTCAGTTTTGAGTGCCAAGAAAATGCCAAATATTGCCCCATAAATGCTATAGTTCCTTAATGTGATCTCATCTTAGTCTAAAGGACATGCATGTAAAATATGCAGTCATATTTGTAGCACTTATTAATGGCAATGGATTACACAAACATTTTTAGTTTTTAATTTTCTGTATTTTAAGATTGACATTGTGAGGCTTTGTTTGTCCTAAAAAAACTTGCCCTCCCATACAAATCAAAACTACAATAAAATACCCCTTCATGCCTGTTAGAATGGCTATTATGAATAAGACTGGTAAAAACAAGTGCTGGAGAGGCTGTGGAGAAAAGTAACTCTCATTCACTGCTGGTGGGAATGTAAACTAGTACAGCCACTGTGGAAAAAGAGTATGGAGGTTCCTCAAAAAATTAAGAATAGAGTTACCATATGACCCAGCAACCCCTCTTCTGGGTATCTACCAAAAAAATTTGAAAACACTTATTCTCAAAGATGTTCATTGTAGCATTATTCACAGTGACCAAGACATGGAAACAACTGAGTGTCCTTCGACAGATAATTGGATAACTAAGATGTGGTACATATATACAATGAAGCACTACTCAACCATAAGAAAAGGTGAAATACTGACTTTTGTGACATGGACGGATCTTGAGAATATCATGATAAGTTATATAAAACAAACAGAAAAAGTCAAGATCCATATGATTTCACTCATATGTGGGATATAAAACTAAAAGAAACAAATGAACAAAACAAAGAAAAACTCATAGATACAGACAGAGGGAATGAGGAGGGGATAATAAAGGGTAAAGGGGATCAAATACATGATGATGGAAGGAGCTCTGACTTCGGATTGTAAACACACAATGCGATATACAGATGATGTATTATAGAATTGTACACTTTAAACTTCTTATATAATCTTAGTAACCAATGTCACCTCAATAAATTAAAAAAGACATTTTTCTTAAAAATAGAAGTTAAAAAAAAAACTGTCCCTCCCAGGACTAGCTAACTCCTAAAGACATTAAACCACTTGGGAGTACATCTTATTTTTTTGGTGACAGAGTCAGAGAAAGGGACAGATAGGAACAGACAGACAGGAAGAGATAGGTGGGAAGCATCAATTCTACGTTGCGACACCTTAGTTGTTCATTGATTGTTTTCTCATATGTGCCTTGACTGGGGGGCTACAGCAGATTGAGTGACTCCTTGCTTGAGCCAGCGACCTTGGGCTCAAGCTGGTGAGCTTTGCTCAAACCAGATGAGCCTGCGCTCACCTCAGAGTCTTGAACCTGGGTCTTCTGCATCCCCGTCCGACACTCTATCCCCTGCACCACCGCCTGGTCAGGCAGGAGTACATCTTTGATGCGATACCAACCAACCCAGAGCCCATACATGAACCACCTCCTCCATCTGGCTTTCACAGTCCAGAAGGCAATTCCTCTGCCCTAGTCATCCCAGGACCAGACATCAGGCAAGGGGGCAGCCCCACCCCCACCCCAGAGCCCACAAAAATTATTCAAACTAGCCAATACCAAACCTGGTCAGCCAGTTCCCCCTGCCTCACCAAAACCACATCTAGGTTTTTGCCCATGCTTTCACATTTTCTGCCTCCTGACCAACCTGGGTATTTCCCCATTTGGTCCTACATGGTGCTGCGTGCCTCCTGCACCAGGTAGCTGTGAGGAGAAACATCTTCCTTTAGGGCAGCTGCCTCCCAGTGTGTTGGCCTCACCAGACCTGATCAAAACCAATCCCAGCTACATTGCCATATATCTACCTTACGAGGCATTCGCTGACTGTTCAGATGGAAGATTTTACAAGTTTAACAGATTTTTGCTCTGCTCCTCTTCTTACATATCCACTAAACTGTCAGGTGGCATTTTAAAAGCAACTTAATTACATATTACTATAGAGTGTTACAATTATGTCTGTGAGTGGGCCATATTCTTTCAACTAAATAACATAGCTACAGTATAATTCTTTAATGAAATAATTACTCTGGGCCCTGGCCAGTGGCTCAGTGGATAGAGTGTTGGCCTGTCCTGTGACTGTCCCAGGTTCAATTCCCAGGTCAGGGCACTCAGGAGAAGCAACCATCTGCTTCTCCCCTCCCACTTCTTTCTCTCTTCTCCTCCCATAACCAGTAGCTCAATTGGTTCCAGTATGGACCCAGGTGCTAAAGATAGCTCGTACTCGAGCATCAGCCCCAAATGGGGTTGCCAGGTGGATCCCAGTTGAGGCGCATGCAGGAGTCTGCCTCACTATCTCCCCTCCTCTCACCTAAACAAGAAAAAGAAACAATTTCTCTGGAAGAATACGGCACCTGGCCTTTCTTTATCACACTCTGTCATCTGCTGTATTGATGCTTCAGCTAGCTTCTCCACCAAGGATAGATCTCAGAACTCTTTATCCTTTAACCTTGATAAAGGGCAATTGTCACCAACCAGAGGGCTCAGAAAGGTGTGTGAGAATCTTCTACAGGATATGAATATATGTGTTAATTCAGGTTTATACCTACATTGAACTTGTCTCCATCAAACAGTGGCTAAATTTGCAGAACCAAATATCAGGAAACATGATCTACATTTTTATTTACAGATTTATTCCATACACATACAAATTAAATTGCATTTAGCTATGCTAAAGGTGTATGTATGTATATCATTATGTAAAGTACAGAGTTACATGAAACCTGCATGGTCACAATTCTGCTGTATCTCAGATTGTTTCCACAAGTATTCATTGAGTATCTACTACATACAAGGACTCATGCTGATAACTAGAAATTTCCCCATCCCAGTCCTGGTCCCATTCCCAGTCTTTTAGCTTTAGGTGCTCAGGGAAGAACAGCAGAGCTTCTCAGCTACTGATATTGGAGTTCAAGAATAAGGTGAGCAAAATTTCAGGGAAAGTTGTTTTAATGTTAGAAGGTCTACCATTACTTAAATACCAGAATGTTAAGGACCCTGCTCCAACGCAGCCCTATTTGGCCTATGTCACTTATTTACATCACCCGCTCGGCCCTGGAACCCATGTTCAGCTTGTGGTCCCTGCTGATAGCAGTGAGCGTCCTTGGAAGTTTTTAAGGAAACAGATGTCTTTGAAAACACCCTAGGGAAAGTTGAGAGGGTGAATAGAAGCGATTCAGTTGAGTTAGATATGTGTGCATCTGTCTTCCCAGCTTGAATAGAGATGTATCCCAGTGCTGTTTTCTCCTCCACACTCAATAGTTGTTTTTTTTAATAAATTAAGTTCTACCTCCATTCATGTGTCCACATTTGACATGTAAAAGTACTGAATAATTCCTTATCAATCCATTAATTCATTCTATGGACTGAAAGTTTGTGTCCTCCCAAAATTCATATGTTAAAATCCTAACCCCCAAAGGTGATGGTATTAGTAAGTAGGGCCTTTGGGAGGTGATTAGGTCATGAGGATGGAGCCCTCGTGAATGGGATGAGTGCCCAGACAGATCCTAAGTCCCTCCTACTATTTGAGGACACAGGGGAAAGGCATTGGGAAGAAGACCCTTAACCAACCACCATGCAGGCATCTTGATCTTGGACTTCCCAGCCACCAGAACTGTGAGAAATAAATTCTGTTGCTTATAAGCCACCCAGTCTGTAGTACTTTGTTAGAGCAGCCTTTACAAAAACAATTAACTGAGATCATTCGTGTGTCAGATGCTGTGCTAGGTCCTGGGGGAGAGGGGAGACACACTGAACTTGTCACAGCAGGCCTGTGACCTGACAAAGCTTACGTTCTAGTGTAATGGAATATATGTTCGTGCCTCATCCCCCCACTATTATACCCTCCTGAGATGCCCTTTTTTGATCCCTATCTTAGCCATGGCCCAAAGTCTAACCTAAGTCCCAGCTTCTCTCGTTCCTCCAGCTCAGGTTGATTCTACAAGTCTTATTACCTATCTTGCCCTTCTTAGAACTTTCCTGTGGTCACTCAGTTATTTGTTGGCACTCTGATGCATTTATTTTCCCACAAGATTGAAACCTGTTGGTGGTGTCAGACACTGGTTCTAGACTCTGGTTCCACCTATCCCCACTGCCATGTGTAGAGTATCTGGGCCTTTCTTGTCATTCCCTGGGGTGGTCTAGACAGAAAACCTTTGCAGTCTGGCAAGACTGTAGCACTGATCTCTCTGGCAACATCCTCAAGAAGTTGCAAAAAAAAAAACTAGGGTGCCATGGAAGAAAAGCTGGGGTTGGCTTCCAAAAATCTGGGTTGATACTCTAGCCTAGATTTAACTAGCAGAAGCAAAGCTCAATGTAATCAATATGAGCTAAACACCTTAGGTGTTTTGACAAGAGGAGGAATAATCACTGAACACTTGGTGAAACAATCTGAGCAGGAGGTAAAAGACTGGCAGCATCTTGACAGTGGAAATGCTATGGGAAGATATGCCAAGAGAAGGAAAAAACGTAAGTAAGTGAACCAGAGAGATGGTGACTGCCCTCGATATCTCTCTCCAGCCTTCTCTGCCCAATCTGAGCCCTGAGAGCTGACCTGTATGGTGAGTATCATCATCCCTTATCCTCTGGCTTCCTGTTGGGCTCAACCCAGTGGGACGCACTAGTAGATTAGAGGCCCCAAAGCAATACAATTGCTTCACCGATCTTGGTTCCCCTTAACCTTGCCCACACCTTTGTAAATAGTTATTCTGTTAAACATTTCTTAATAACATCTTTGAGTGTGCCAAGTATTTCCCAGAAATCCTTGCTGATAAGGTGGGAAGGCCCAGAGAATGTGTAGGAAATGGAAGTCCAACTAGATTTGACTGTAGTTGTGAGGAGTTGACATATCATAGCCTGATGATAAAGGGTTGTGCTCTCGAACTGAAGCTTCGTACTGAAAAAATAAAGTTTGGAGAAGTGATAGAACAGAGGGGCAACTTTAAGAAAATGAATCTGATCTGAGGAAGCAAATTAAATTGGAGGAGAGACAAAACCAGTTCTGGAAGTCAGTTAGGAGACCAGTGCAGGGGGCCAAGTGTGAGTGATAAGGGCGTGATTAGGTGCTTGCATTAGAAATACAAATAAAGATTCAGATAAGACAGAGGTAGGAAAAAGAAAATGATTAGATGAGATGTAGGAAGGGCTCTTGGGAGGAAAAATGTCACAGTTGACATCAGGCAGCTAAAGAAAGAGGAATTATGTGGGCAGAAACAGGACACTGAAGGCAAGGGCCTATCTGGGTTAGTTTGGAACAGTTAGGTTTAAGGTTTGGGAAGTAAAACCACCTCGAATGAGCATTGCAAAACTGTAATCAAGGAGGAAGGCAGCCTAAGGTAGCTGACCCCTGGGAAGAGTGAGAAATAAGATTGGAAAGGCATATGTAAGCCAAGTTTTGGTTGGGGGGCTTTATCCCAGATAATTGTAATCCCATCTAGGGCCACAAAGTAGCCACTTGTGTTTTGTTCAACTGTTCAATTTTTAATTAGTGCCAACATTAAAAATTTGGGGTATCTCACCAAAAAAATTCCAGATTTTTTACCCCTCTGACAACATGGGCCCACATTCTCACATGTCAACACTCGGCCAGAGCTGAGTAATCACTGCCCATCTAGATCCTGCAATGAGGATCCCATCACCCACCCCCACTTGGCCGATGTCACTTATTTACGTTACCTGCTAGGTAGGCCTTGGCACCCACAATGAGCTGTGGTCACTGCTAATGGCAGTGAGAGTTCTTGGAAGTTCTTAACAAAACAGATGTCTTCGAAGACATTTTCCTGGGGAAAGCTGAGAGAATGAATTGGAGAATTTCAGTTGAGTTTGGCATTTCTGAGTGTTTATAACATGCCAGGCACTGCAGGCCCATGAGGAAGAAGAAGAGCCTGTCTACCGTGTAACAGGAAAGACTAAGAAGATGGAGGGTCATTAAGTGGCTGTTTCAGAAATTCAGCCACCAATGAGGGCTTAGAATAGACAATGAGAACAGAGACGAAGGTGTGGATATAAAATACATGCAGGAAATTCCATGACCAATTAGCCATCGGGGATAAAGAAAGAAGAATGTGCACTATGACCTTGTTCTGGTGGATATAATGAAGAGACGGTGTAAACAGCGGTATTGGATTACTCAAAGTGCAATACAGGTCCAAAGCAGGGTGAGAGAGAAGGAACTGAATGCTGAACAAAGGGCCTGCGCAGGATCGCACGGGCTGCATGCTTCCTCTTGGCACACCTCCTATTAAGTAATGGCAGCACTATCACCGCCGTATGTTCAGGAACTGGGTTGCTCTTTTGTTAACAACGAAAGAAAATGAAGCAAACTTCATTTAGTCCTGCAAGGCCAAGTTGGAATTCTATCCCCAAAGCTGTTTAAATATTATTATATATTCGTTTAAATATTAAGCTGTGAAGCAAGGCTTTGGTAGTGGACCAGGAAACAAGTCATCTAGGAAACAGAACCGATCATACAGAACTCCCTGATGATTCAGGGTTACCGCCACACTGGGGTTCTTCAGTTCCCTAAGGACACACTACAGGCCTTTTCTTTAAAGAGTCACTGATTAAGGGTTACTAATGAGGACTTGGCAATGAAACAGTGGCTCCCTCTGCTGCTAAAAATTTCCAACAAGTGTCCTAGCCTACACTCATATTACAGTCAGAAAGTCTTATACCAGGAGCCTTGTAATGTGGAGGCACGGCCAATTTCACTAAGCCATACATACATTTGCTAAGCAGAAAATAAAAATTATGTTTACAGAAGGAAAATTCTTACATTGTGACTCCAGAAACAGAAAAAAAATGTCAATTGGATTTTCAACTGAATTATATGCCTTGTTGTTTTTTTTCTTGCTTTTAGCCAGTGGGAGCTTGACCACTCATATTCTAGTGTATAAATCATCACAGTTTAGTTCGCCTTCAAATCCATCATTCACAGTTGGCTTCTAGTCAAGTATACTGAAGGTTTCCTTTCAAGGTCTGCATATGCCTTTGAGAGCCCATCCCCAGAGTATACAACACAACACACTGGAGAAAGAGGCCTGATGTGGAATTAATTTGCTCCCCGTCACATAGCAGGGATCAGCCTTGTCTCCTGAATCTGTTCAATGCCTCAGAAGTGCTGGGATTCCCACTCACAGTCTCACACATACAAGAAGACTCTAAAGGGTGGGGTTTCACTATAAACAGGGATTGGCCAATTAGTCAGGCATATTATTCCCTGAAAGTCAGAGTGTGAGGTCTTTACGCAATAAGAAAGGACTATTTAATTACAGGTTATACATCTGTTGTTCAAATATGACTGAAGAGATGCCAAACTTAATCCTCTAATAATTAGGACAGAATGACGTGTAAACTAGGTAATAGCTGTGCCAGATTTCCTAAGCTCATGTCTTCCCTATGTCTAACTAAAGGGCACAGTTCCTCATCCTGGTGAAGCTTTGTCTGAGGATGTGTCAGGAATCTGAAGACCCAGGTTCACATCCCAGGCAGTGCCAGGTAAGGGCCATCCTTAACTGTTCTGGGGCATGCTTTCTTCATCAATGGATAAAGGATTGGACTGGATGACTTCAAAGGTCTCTTCCTTTTCTAAAACTCTGTGACCCTCTAAATGAACAGAAAGAGGAAACAGAGGTTCACAAGCAGATACTCAAATAGGAATACTTGTTCTACTAACACTTCAGATTGATCAGAGCTGTGACTCATTGCAGCAGAGAATGACAAGGTTTTATAACCAGGCCTGCCCTTGCCGTCTCTTCCTCTTCTTATAAAGACACCAGTCTTATTGGATTAGGCCTCACCCTTACGATCTCATTTAACATAAATTAACTCTTTAAGCCCTATCTCTAGTCACATTCTAAGGCAGTGTTCCCCAACCTTTTTTGGGCCACAGACCAGTTTAATGTCAGAAAATATTTTCACGGACCGGCCTTTAGGTTGGGACGGATAAATGTATCACGTGTGACCTAGACAAGCTTCAAGAGTGAGTCTTAGACGGATGTAACAGAGGGAATCTGGTCGTTTTTTAAAAATAAACATTGTTCAGACTTAAATATAAATAAAATGGAAATAATGTAAGTTATTTATTCTTTCTCTGTGGACCGGTACCAAATGGCCCACGGACCAGTACTGGTCCATGGCCCGGGGGTTGGGGACCACTGTTCTAAGGTATTGGGGGTTAGGACTTCAACATATGGGTTTTGAGGGGACAAAATTAGTTCATGACACCAGTATTTGCCCTTCTCAAAGTTATAGTCATAGATAGCCCCAATGTGTTCTAAATGTCCTGTTCTTTACAAAGTTCTCTCCCCATCTTCCTGGCCCAATGTATCACTTTTACAATTTAAATCACAGGGCTGGCTAGCTGGACCTACCTTACTTCTTCCTATTACCTTCCACATTTGTTGGATTACAGACTTTTAAGGCTGGAAATTAAAAAGCAACTAACTGGCTCCAAGCCTCGTGTGGGTAGCCTTTAGCAATTTACAGCCACATCTATTTACCAAATCATCAGGGTCAAAGAGTTAGGTCAGGGGTCTCAAACTCAACTCAGCATGTGGGCCACAGAGCAAGATCACAGCCATTCGGCGGGCCGCACTAGGTCTACAAAAGGCAACTGTTATGCAACACTTTTCTCACTGCAGTTGAAAACAAAAAAAAATCAGTACAACAAGCACAATCATACATGCAGTTTACTCAGTGTCACAAAACGACCAGAAACTGTAGTTCGCTTCACAACTGCTGTTAACTAAGCTAATATCTAGCTAGGATGCTAGAGAAATGAAAAATACAAGTAGGCCCCTAGGCTTACTTAATTTTATCCAAAATATTTTGAACTTTGTGGATTAGTCTACGAGCCGCACAAAATTGTTCGGCGGGCCACATGGCCCGCCGGCCACGAGTTTGAGACTCCTGAGTTAGGTAGTGGAAGGCAGGGCAGGGAAAGGTGGAAAGAAAAGAGAAAAGAGAAGTGCACATCTCTGCCCAGAAATGTTTCACCACGGGTCTGTCTCCATCCCTACATGAACTTCCTATGTTACAACATCTTCGACAACAAGCATGGACACAGGCAACATGGCAGAGAAACTGTTCTGCAGAGGAACCCCCACTTTCAGATTCTCAAGCAGGGCACCAGCCACAGGTGTCCACAGACTCGTACACACAGCCCCATGAGCCCTCATTGACGTTTCAAGCACTCCAGCTCTGCCAGTCAAAAAAAAAAAAAAAAGGCCTAAATTTTAAACAGTTCCTTCTCAAACCACCAACTCTCTCCTCGATGAGATATAGCCACAAGCAACCCTCTCCAATCCACTTATTCATTCAAAAAATACTTATTGAGTGCATTTCAGGTACCAAGGATTGGAGATACAACGGTGATGGCCATGAGCCTGCAGTCCAGTGAGGGAGACAAACAAGTTCTAATAAATGGTATTTATTTCACTCCTCTGTGCCAGGTGCAGTGCTGGGCACCTCAAATACATAATAAAATATGATTACCTCCACTGTGCAGTGAAGAAGCAAAGGTGCAAAGTTCAAAAGCCAAGATCACACTGCTAGTCAACGAAAGTGTCAAGACCAGAACCAGTGTCACCTAACTCCCTGGGCAATGCCCTTTCCACTATCAGGAAATCTTAACTTGGGACCCATGAACTTCGATGGGACAAAAATTTTTTACATCTTTACTTTTCACTAATCTCTAACTGAAATGTAACACTTTTTTCAATTACATATGGACAATAAACCATAGCAATTATTAGCAGTACCTATGACTTTGTCACCATTGGAAATCACAGGTATTTTCTTACATTACAGGTGTTGCCTATATCTTGAAATATTGTTTATGCTCATTACTACATACTTTAAAATTATGGCATCTGTAGATCCACTGCTAGATATTATTTAATAAATTACTTTTAAAGGCATATATACTACTACAGAATAAATTCTCTTAATATTTGACAACTGTTTTGGAATTGGTTTCCTTTACATTACTGTGCCTTTTATTTTATAACTTTCATTGTACTAAGGGGTCCTTAGGCTTCCTAGAACTGCCAAAGGGGTACATGGCACAAAAATAGGTCAGAACCCCACATTATAGCGATGGCAGCTCATACAAAAACAGAGGCTCCGCTCACTGTGTCTTTAAGAAGCTAGGTTGGGGGTTTTATATTGTAATTATGAGACATAAACAGGAAAGAAAAGAAGCCGCAAAACCTCAAGAGGAGCCTTTTTTCTCTCCTCTTTCCGCCTATTCAGTTCAGCACGTGCCCTAAATTCTCTGCGGGTCGCAGCTGCAGCCCACTCAGGGCGCGCCCACCTGTCCCCCGCGCTGTGTCGGTGGATAAATGTGGCCCCCGCTGTTAGGCAGGCGGGCTGGCATCAGCCTCTGACCCTAAGAGGCTGAGCACCCACGGCGCCCCGGGCTGTGCTGAGTGCCAGTCAACAGGCGGAAGGCGCCAGAAATTCCCACACAAGTCAGCATTCTGCGCTCTTTGCCCTTAGTTGAGCTAACCCCTCCGTGCCCCCAAGACCCAACAGTCCCAGAAGGAAACAGAGCCCCCAGACCCGGGTTCGACAAGAAAGCAGAGCCGCGGGCCCGGGGTCAAGGGGGCGCTGTGTCTGTGAAGGGGCTGGAAGCGGGCACTAGTCCGCTTAGTCCCAGCTGCTGGAGCAGAACTGGGCCTACAACCAGCCTCAGGGGTGTTTTTTTGGTTTCTGTCTCCTTGGGGGTCCCCCGCCCCTGTCCGAGGGCCGGAGATCGGCCGCGGGACGCCTTACCCAGCGGAGAGCGCAGCCTCGGGCCAAGCGTTGGCGCAGCAATAGCTGCGGCTCCCCGCCTGGGCTGTGGCCTCCGCTGGGGCCCCGCCCTCGCGTCCACCCGGCCTGGGGTGGAGGCTGGAGGCGGGGAGAACAGACTCCCCACCAGGGAAAGTCCAGAAAAGTCCCGCCGCTGCCCGCCCCGCGCCTCCTCCTGGGCGCCTTGCCGCGTGCAGATTGCCCCCGGGTTTGTGAGTGCACTGACAGCAGAGACGCGGGCCCAGCTGCCCTGGCAGCAGGCTCACCCCAGCTCCCGGCACACCCGGGAGAGCGGCGGGGCACCGTGGGGCACAACAGGGAAGGGCATGGAGACCACCTGTTGCTTCCCGCCTCGTCCGCCAGGGGGTAACCGCGCTGCCTAATGGGGAGAGGAAAAGGTCTGGAGCAGGGCTGTGGATAGACACCGGGCTGGTTTATGTCGGATGCTCCAGTGCATCCTATGCTTCTCACTTGGTTCCCACGACTGCTCAGGGGAACTGCTGCTGTTCGGGTGCTCATTTCACAGATAAGACAACAGAAGCCCTGCGAAACCCCACGACTTGCCCTGGTAAGCCAGGTGGAAGTTCAGTTGGCTTTCCACCACTGCCCTTTCATACGTTGTTCGGTCCTACCTTCATGACTGGACTTGTCAACTGGCTGCTCTTTCCAGATGGGTGCAGAGTGTAAGTGGGTCTACACAATATCAGACCTCACAGCCCCTTTTAATAATAAATACAATGTCAACATTAAAAAAAAAAAAAAAAAAAAAAACTTGCCACGGCCACCATCACAGCCGCCTGGTCCATGCAGGTTCACATTAGATTCGGACAGACGGTAATGAAA
Source organism: Saccopteryx bilineata (assembly GCF_036850765.1). Classification (NCBI taxonomy): domain Eukaryota; kingdom Metazoa; phylum Chordata; class Mammalia; order Chiroptera; family Emballonuridae; genus Saccopteryx; species Saccopteryx bilineata. Next base: position 75,515,673 of record NC_089493.1, read on the forward strand.
CAATGGAGCCAAAAACTGGTAGGCCATTAGCTTTAATCCTAGCTTGTACCTGGCCTGCAAGAAATACACACAGTGGGAAAACACTTCCCTTTCCATTCAGGGCTCCCAAAGCCACTGACTCATCCGATTTTTCTAGAATCAAAGTTTCTACCTCACCAGCCTTATTCACCTCTGTTCCCCATCTCCTTCTCTCTGCACGAATTCTGCACAAACTGGCTTCTCCTTCAGCACTCCGCCATCTTGGCTGCTTCTCCTCTCCCCCACGTGGCCTTTCTCTGCTCTCCTCCAGCATGGGCTCCTCTGCCCCATTTTATAGTGTAGAAATCAAAACCTTTAATACAATATGCAAACAAGGAAGTCTCTGATACAAAGTCACTTAGAGTGGGAAGGTATAGTCTTAAAACTAAGCCTTAGGCCAGTGATGGGCAATCTTTTGAGCTTGGTGTGTCAAAATTCACCAAAAAAAACGAGCATAACTTGGGTGGGGTGTCACTTCGAGAAAAAAAACTGTAATTTCATGATATTTATAGTTTAAATAACAAAAATGTATAATTGTAATATATAACTGTATTTAATAAACCAAAAACTAATTATTTAACTTACCTGCTTAGTGACTTCTTTGTTCGTCTGTCAGTCAGTTTCTTTTGTTGGTCTTGATATTATTTAACTGGTGTGAGGTGCCGTGAACTAAGATAAGTGAGGGGGAGGGGGAATTCTTTAACTAACCTGCCTATTAGTGATTTTTTGTTGCTGAATTTCATTGGCTAAATCTTCAATTGAAGGTTGGTATTTTGTACATTTCAAGCCCAAGCAAGCGCTACTAACTTTATCTCTCAATCTGTTTTTTTTTGTTGTTGGTTTTGATATTATTTAACACTGAGAATAAGGTCTCACAAAAGTACATAGAGGAAAAAATTGTAAGTAAAGCCATTGCTATATTTTTCAGGGTGCTAAAAGTGTCTGGTAATCAGTTCCAGGCACTCCAAATTTCCTGTTCATAGTGGCACTCCTCTTGATTCTCCAAGCAGTACCTTTCCAGATTCTCAAGCTTTGACCTCAAGTCGACAAACACCTGAGCCCAGATGCTGTCTTGAAATTCTGCAAGTTGCATCTTATGTAAATTAAGATGGCTGCTGCTATTTCTAATGGCAGGAAACAGCACCCATAGCACAGGCCCTCGCCTCTCCCAGCCTCCCCCTCACTTATCTCAGTAATGATGGTCAATTAGAAATCCACCACACCCCAGAACATTAGATTGGATGATGGTTGCTGTGGTTGTGTGGTTGCTGGTAATGGCAATCACAGGGCCCCCAGAGATGTGTCCCTCCGGCATTCCGCTGCTCCCTGCTCCGCTGGCTGGAAGTGAGGTCAAAGATCCCCCAACAGCCTAACCAGAAGTCCCAGAACTAGATGCTCTGTGCTGGAGTTCTGTTGTTTTGGCCTACAGACCTCCAGCACAGAGTGTCTACACTATAACAAATGTTTTATCCTCGGCTACTGCACCTGGTCTTGCAGGAGCAGAGGATGAAACGTCCTTCTCTCGGCATGCGGCCCCATACTTCTCTGGTATGCGGCCGCGTGTCATCGAAAATGGCTACGCATGTCAGTGCTGACACGTGTGTCATAGGTTTGCCATCCTGGCCTTAGGCTATAACAACCCTGCCTGCTTACAGCCTGTTCCCAACACCCAATGCAAACTATAAGCAAGCAAACATATATATCATATTTATAAACTTATTTGACCAACACAAACCCATAAGAATTTTTATGAGTTTATTTGAGCCAAACTGTCAACAATTCCTGGGAAGCACAGTCTCAAGGAATTGAGAAGGTGCTCCGGAAAATGGTAGTTTCACCACTTATTTTATAATCAGAATCAAAGGGGAAGACATAAGAGGGTTATATGAAATTGGTGATAGATTAGGGAGGCGGAAGAAAGCAAAGCAAAGCTGGGGACATTTCTGGGAGTGGGTAAAAAGTAAAAGTGTATCTGCTGAAACTTCTTTACACAGGCCAGAACAAGAGAGTTAACAGTTAATGCTTACCTTAACATAACAATGAGGGGTCTATTGGCTTCTGCTCCCGTGGAATGTCTGACTGCCTTACATCCCAAAGGCATGTTATCAGGTACATTATCATAGATGCAAAAGACAGCAGACAGGCTTGAGTAAAAACAAACATTGACCTTTGTTTAGAGAAAGTTCTACCCCAGGACATGACTACCCACCATAAACTGTTTTTAGTTAGAAAGGTTTGACATAGACCAGGGGTAGTCAACCTTTTTATACCTACTGCCCATTTTTGTATCTCTGTTAGTGGTAAAATTTCTAACTGCCCACCAGTTCCACAGTAATGGTGATTTATAAAGTAGGGAAGTAACTTTGCTCTATAAAATTTATAAAGCAGAGTTACAGCAAGTTAAAGCATATAATAATAATTACTTACCAAGTACTTTATGTCAGATTTTCGCTGTTTGGCAGAATAAATCTTTATAAAACAACTTACTAGAGTTAAATCTATCTTTTTATTTATATTATACTTTGGTTGCTCTGCTACCGCCCACAATGAAAGCTGGAATGCCCACTAGTGGGCAGTAGGGACCAGGTTGACTACCACTGATTTAGACCATCCTGGGTTTACCTCACTTCCCTGAGTTCTCAAGGCCATTATGTAGGTTTTCCCTGAGTTTGTCAGGTAAACTTTTTTTTGCGTCCACAACAGGGTGCCCCAAAAGTCTTACTGAAACTTTGGATGTCTCAAGACACCCCCAAGAAAAAGCTCTTGAAAGTATAATTATTGCCCTGACTGGTTGGCTCAGTGGTAGAGTGTCAGCCTGGTGTGCAGGAGTCCCGGGTTTGATTCCCAGCCAGGGCACACAGGAGAAGCGCCCATCTGCTTCTCCACCCCTCCCCTTCTCCTTCCTCTCTGTCTCTCTCTTCCCCTCCCGCAGCCAAGGCTCCATTGGAGCAAAGTTGGCCCGGGCACTGAGCATGGCTCTGTGGCCTCTGCCTCAGGCACTAGAGTGGCTCTGGTCGCAACAGAGCAACGCCCTGGATGGACAGAGCATTGCCCCCTGGTGGGCATGCCGGGTGGATCCTGGTCGGGCGCATGCGGGAGTCTGTCTGACTGCCTCCCCGTTTCTGGCTTCGGAAAAATACAAAAAAAAAAAAAGAAAGAAAGTATAATTATTTGCATTCTTTTACATTTATTGATTTCTGACTTTTGAATAATTAATTATTTTAAATGTAGGGCCCTGGCCTGTTGTTGGCTCAATGGTAGATCCTCAGCCAGGCAATGTGGATGTCCCTGTTCAAGTCCTGGTTCAATTCCCAATCAGAGCACACAAGAGAACCAGCCATCTGCTTCTCCACCCACCCCTCCCTCTTACCCTCCCTCTCACCCTCCTCTCTCTCTCTTTTTGTCTCTCTCTCTCTCCCTCCTGCAGTCATGGTTCTCTATTGGTTCAGATTCTAAAAATAGCTCATTTGCAAGCATGGCCCCAGATGGTGGATCTGGGTAGGGGTGCACGCAGGAGTCTATCTCCCTCCTCCAACTTGGAAAACGGAGAAAAATATTTTTTTTAATTTTATTTATTCATTTTAGAGAGGAGAGAGAGAGGGAGAGAGAGACAGAGAGAGAGAAAGAGGAGAGAGAGACAGGGAGGAGCTGGAAGCATCAACTCCCATATGTGCCTTGACCAGGCAAGCCCAGGGTTTCGAACCGGTGACCTCAGCATTTCCAGGTCGACGCTTTATCCACTGCGGCACCACAGGTCAGGCAAAAAAATAATTTTTTTAATTTTGTTACAATCAGCGTTTTCTATCTTCAATCAGAGAGACTGTACGGCCAGTAGCTGCTGCCGTTGCGGCCATGCACATGCAGGTTCACATTGGATTCAGGCAGATGGTAAAGAAACAGTGGAGCCAAAGAATGGTGGGCCATTCCTTTATTAAAGTCTCGCACCGGCCGACAAGAAACACACAGAGAAAAACACTTCCCTCTTCATTCATTCACAATTCACAAAGCTACTGACACATTATCCAGTTCCACAACCAGGGGAATCTTCTCCAGTTTCTCCTAGAATCCAAGGCTTAACCAGTCCCAAAGCCCCTCACCTCTGGTTCCCCATCTGCCAACATGGCTTTTTACTCTACAAAACTGGCTTCTCTCTCTTTCCCTACCATCTTGGCTTCTTCCCTGCCATCTTGGCTTCTCTCTCAGTTTTCTTTGGCCTGACCTGTGGTGGCGCAGTGGATAAAGCGTCGACCTGGAAATGCTGAGGTCGCCGGTTCGAAACCCTGGGCTTGCCTGGTCAAGGCACATATGGGAGTTGATGCTTCCAGCTCCTCCCCCTTGTCTCTCTCTCTCCTCTTTCTCTTCTCTCTAAAAATGAATAAACTAAAAAAAAAAAATGCACTCTCCTTCCTTTTAAAACTTTTTTGGCATGAAAACCTCTCCTCCAGCAAACATTAGCATAACAATGGCCCCTCCCAGGCAGGAAGGTAATTTGCAGTTTCACAGATCACATACCTGGCACTTCCCAGTGCCATTTTTAACAATAAAAGTGAGCAAACTAAAATAACAAATTTTACAAACTCATTTGCCCAATAGGGACTAACTAATGGCATCTATGATAAAATCACTTTGAACACAATAGCTACAAATGCAGACTATAGACTTTCACTGGCAACTCAGTTCCACCTACAGCATTGCTTATATTACATAATTTTCTGAAATACGGAACTGGTAAGCTCTGAATAGAAAAAAAGAAATGCTCATACACTGCTGGGAGGAATGTAAAGTGGTACAGCCACTATGGAAAACAGTACAGAGGGTCCTAAGAAATTAAGAATACAGTTACCATATGACCCAACAACCCCACTTCTGGATATCTACACACAAAAAAAATATTTTTAAATTTTATATAGAAAATTAAATTTAACAGGGTGACTGTAGGGCCAGGGGCTGCTGCCATCGTGGCCATTCACATGCAGGTTTTCATTGAATTTGGGCAGTAAAGAAACAGTGGAGCCAAAAATGGTGGGCCATTCCTTAATTAAAATCTCACACCAGCCTATGAGCAAACAGGCAGGGAAGACCTCTTCCTTCTCTTTCAGTGGATCCCAAAGCCCTGACGCATTCCCTGGTTCCACAACCAGAAGAATCTTCTCCAGTTCCTCCTAGAATCAAAGGCCCCACCAGTCTCAGTTGGGCTCCCAAAGCCCCTCAGCTCTGGTTCCCCATCTGCACTCCTCTCTCTCTGCAAAACTGGCTTCTTCCACCTTCTTCTTTTCAAAACTTTCTGGTGCATAAACCACTCCTCCAGCAGACATTAGCAAAACAATGGCCCTTCCCAAGCAGTAAGGTAATATGCAATTTCACAGACCACATATACCTGGTGCTGCCCAGCACCATTTTCTAACAATAAAAGTAAGCGAACTCAAAAAATACAAATTTTACAAACTATTTTGCCCAACAGTGACATTGATCAATAATAGTACATAAATTTCAGGTGAATGTTTCTATAGCATTAGAACTGTTGATTATGTTGTATACCCATCACACAAAGTAAAATCATTTTCCGTGACTGTATATTTGTCCCTATTTACTCCCTTCCCCTTATCTCCTCCCCCACATTTTCCATCCAGTCACCACTTCAATTTTATTTATGTCCACGAGTCTCAATTTTATATCTGACCTATATGTGAAATCATACAGTTCTTAGTTTTCTCTGATTTATTTATTTCACTCAGTATAATGTTCTCAAGATCCATCCATGTTGTTGTAAATGGCAATATGTCATCATTTCTTATGGCTGAGTAGTGTTCCATTGTGTGTGTGTGTATATGTGTGTATGCCATCTCTTCATTATCCAATCCTCTATCAAGGGACACTTTGGTTGTTTCCATGTCTTGGTCACTGTGAATAATGCTGCGATGAACATGGGGGTACATGTGTCTTTACATACCAATTTTTTAGGGTATATCTCCAGCTTAGAGGGATTGCTGGGTCATATGGTAATTCTATTCATAATTTTTTGAAGAAACACCACACTTTCTTCCATAATAGTTATACTAATTTGCATTCCCACTAGCAGTGAATGAGGGTTCCTTTTTCTCCACAGTGTCTCCAACACTTGTTATTACCTGTCTTGTTGATAATAGACAATCTAACAAGGATGAGGTGGTATCTCATTGTAGTTTTGATTTACATTTCTTGAATAGCTAGTGAAGATGAGCATCTTTTCATATATCTGTTGGTCATTTGTATGTCCTCTTGGGAGAAGTGTCTGTTTCAAGTCCTCTCCCCCACTTTTTAATTGGATTGTTTGCTTGTTTGTTGCTGAGCTTTTTGAGTTCTATATATTTGGATATTAACCCCTTATTGGAGCTGCTGTTTGCAAATATCATCTCCCATTTAGTTGGCTGCCCATTTGTTTTATTGTCAGTTCCTTTTGCTGTGCAGAAACTCTTTAGTTTGATATAGTCCCATTCATTTCTTTTTTCCTTTACTTCCCTTGCCTTTGGGGTCAAATTCATAAATTGTTCTCTATGGCCAATGTTCATGAATTTAGTACCTATGTTTCCTTCTAGGTAATTTATTGTTTCAGATCTTATATTTAGGTCTTTGATTCATTTTGAATTAGTTTTTGTGCAGGGAGACAAACTGTAGTCAAGTTTCATTCTTTTGCATGTAGCTTTCCAATTTTTCCAGCACCATTTATTGAAGAGGCTTTCTTTTCTCCACTGTGTGTTTTTGGCTCCTTTGTCAAAGATTATTTGTCCATATATATGTGATTTTATTTCTAGGCTCTCAATTCTGTCCCATTGATCCTATATGTCTGTTTTTCTGCCAATACCATGCTGCTTTGATTATCATGGCTCTGTAGTATAATCTCAAGTCAGGTTGTATGATACCTCCGGCTTCATTCTTTTTCCTCAGCATTGCTTTGGCTATTCGAGGTTTTTTATGGTTCCATACAAACTGGGTGATTTTTTGTTCTATTTCTTTTTTAAAAAATTACATTGGGATTTTGATGGGGATTGCATTAAATTTGTATATTGCTTTGGGTAATATGGCCATTTTAACTATGTTGATTATTCCAATCCATAAACATGGAATATTTTTTCATTTCATTGTCTTTTTCAATTTCTTTCAGTAATGTTTTATAGTTTCAGTATATAGGTCCTTCACATCCTTTGCTAAGTTTATTACTAGGTACTTTATTTTTTGGTTGTTGTTGCAGTTGTGAAAGGAATTATATTTTTGGTTCATTTTTCGAAGTTTCATTGTTAGTAAATAGGAAAGCAATAGACTTTTGTATATTGATTTTGTATCCTGTGACTTTACTATATTGGTTTATTGTCTCTAATAGTTTTTTTTTTTTTGGTGGTCTTTTAGGTCTTCTGTATACATGATGGTCAAAAAGTGATATCTTTACTTCTTCCTTCCTGATTTGGATGCCTTTTATTTCTTTCTCTGTCCTAATTGTTCTGGCTAAAACTTTCAGAACCATGTTGAATAAGAATAGAGAAAGTGGCCAGCCTTATCTTGTTTCTGATTTTAAAGGAAAGCCTTGGTTTTTTCCACCATTTAGTATACTAACTGATGGCCTTTATTATGTTGAGGTATTTTCCTTCTATTCCAATTTTATTGAGTGTTTTAAACATAAAGGGATGTTGTATCTTATTGAATGCCTTTTCTGCATCTATTGATAGGATCATATGATTTTTGTTCTGTTTTGTTGATGTGGTATATTACGTTGATCGATTTTCATATGTTGAACCATCCTTGTGCTCCTGAAATGAATCCCACTTGATCATGTTGTACTATTTTTTTAATGTGTTGTTGTATTCAATTTGCTAGTATTTTGTTTAGGATTATTGCATCTGTTTTCATTAGAGATACTAATCTGTAGTTTTCTTTTTTTGTGTTGTCCTTGCCAGGTTTTGGTATGAGGGTTATGTTTGTCTCATAAAATGAGTTGGGGAATATTGCTTCTTTTATTTTTTGGATGACTTTGAGAAAGATAGTTATCAAATCATCTTTGAATGTTTGGTACATTCTACTAGTGTAGCCATCTGGTCCTGGACTTTGTTTTGGTGAGGGGGTGTTGATAGTTGTTTCTATTTTTTCCCTGCTTATAGGTCTATTTAGGTTTTCTATTTTTTCATGAGTCAGTCTAGGATGATTGTATAGTTCTAGGAATTTATCCATTTCCTCTAGGTTGTTGAATTTTGTGACATATCTTTCATAGTATTCTACTATAATTCTTTGTGTATCTATGATATGTGAGGTAATTTCTCCTCTTTCATTTCAGATTTTGTCCATATGAGCCCTTTCTCTTTTTTCCTCTTTTTCCCTTAGTGAGTTTAGTCACAGGTTTGTCAAGTTTATTGATCTTTTCAAAGAACAAGCTCTTTGTTGTATTAATTTTTTCTGTAGTTCTTTTGTTCTCTATTTCATTTAGTTCTGCTCTAATTTTTAGTATTTCCCTTCTTCTGCTGACTTTGGGTTGCTTTTCTTTTTCTTTTTCTACTTCCCTATGATGTGACGTTAGGTTCTTTACTTGGGATATAAGCCTGTAATGATATAAACTTCCTTCTTATTACTGTTTTTGCTGCATCCCAGAAGTTTTGTTATGTCGTGTTATCATTTTCATTTGTCTGTATATACCTTTTGATCTCTGCTTTTATTTCTTGTTTGACCCAGTTTTTAGAAATATGTTGTTTAAATTCCACATTTTTGTTGGTTTCTTTACCTCCTTTTTGCAGTTGAAGTCTAATTTCAATACCTTATGGTCAGAAAATATGCTTGGTATAATTTCAAACTTCCTGAATTTGTTGATGTTAGTTTTGTGGCCCAACATATGATCTATCCTTGAGAATGTATAATCTGATGCTTTGGGATGAAATGTCCTGTAAATGTGTATTATATCCATTTACTCTAGTGTGTCATTTAAGGCTGATTATTTCTTTATTGATTTTTTTGCTTGGATGATCTATCTAAAGCCATCAATGGTGTGTTGAAATCTCCAAATGTGATTGTGTTTCGTCTGCTTCTAATTTTTAGATAAGTTAGTAGATGTCACATATTTTGGTGCTCCCTGGTTTGGTGCACATATATTATGAAGTGTTATGTCTTCTTTTTTTTTCTTATTTTTATTAATTCTAATGCAGTGACATTGATAAATCAGGGTACATATGTTCCGAGAAAACATCTCTAGATTATTTTGACATTTGATTATGTTACATACCCCTCACCCAAAGTCAAATTGTCTTCCATCACCTTCTATCTGGTTCTCTTTGTGCCCCTCCCCTCCCTCCACCCCCTCTCTCTCCTTCCCCACCCCCTCCCCACCCCCTGTTACCATCACATTCTTGTCCATGTCTCTGAGTCTCATTTTTATGTCCCATCTATGTATGGGTTCATATATTTCTTAGTTTTTTCTGATTTACTTATTTCACTCCATATAATGTTATCAAGGTCCATCCATGTTATTGTAAATGATCCAATGTCATCATTTCTTATGGCTGAGTAGTATTCCATAGTATATATGTACCAAAGCTTTTAATCCACTCGTCCTCTGACAGACACTTGGGCTGTTTCCAGATCTTTGCTATTGTGAACAATTCTGCCACAAACATGGGGGTGCATTTCTCCTTCTGGAATAGTTCTATGGTGTTCTTGGGGTATATTCCTAAAAGTGGGATAGCTGGGTGTTGTCTTCTTGATAGAGTGTCCCCTTTATCATTATGAAATGTCCATCTTTGTCTGTGGTTACCTTTGTTGTCTTGAAGTCAGCATTGTCAGATATAAGTATGGTTCCACCTGCTTTTCTTTGGATATTATTTGCTTCAAGAATCATTTTCCAACCTTTCACTTTCAGTCTACTTTTGTTCATGCAGCTTACATGTGTCTCTTGAAGGCAGCATGCTTTTTGATCCAATCTGCTACTCTGTGCCTCCTTATTGGTGAGTTCAGTCCATTAACATTTAGAGTATTTATTGACACTTGAGGATTTCCTGTAGCCACTTTATGCTTTGTTTTCTGGTAGCTCTGTGTCTTGCTTGGTTCTTCTGTGTTTCTGTCAGTTTTTTTGTTTTTTGTGGGGTTTTTTGGTGGTATTTTATATGCCTTTCCCCTGTTTCTTCTTTTTTTAAGCTATGTGTTTCAGTAGTGGCTTTTTTGTGGGTGGTTATCATTAGGTTATTAAGAGAAATTGTCATATGTACAAAAGTGCTTCTGCACTCCATTGTCCTGTACTACTGCAGATCTTTATCCTCTCCCATTTTATGTTACTATGTCACAGAGTATCCTTGTTCTTTTTTGTGTGTGTCCTTGTTAGAGCTTTTACTTGTGGTCTTGATTGGTTTTGTTCTTTGTGTCTGAATATATAACCCCCTTGAGTATTTCCTGCAGTGGGGGTTTTCTGGAAATAAAGTCCCTCAGCTTCTGTATGTCTGCAAAAGTTTTTATTTCTCCTTCATATCTGAAGGATAACTTTGATAGCTATAGTATTCTTGACTGGTAATTCTTCTCTTAGTACTTTGGATGTTTCGGTCCACTCTCTTCTGGCTTGTAGTTTCTGCTGAGAAGTCTGATGATAACCTAATGGGCTTTCCTTTATAGGTTATTTTCTTCTTTTCCCTTGTTGCCTTGAGGATTCTTTGTCATTCATTGTTTACAATTTTATTACAATGTGTCTTGGAGTAGGACTGTTTGAGTTGAGGTAACTCGGCATTCTGTTTGCTTCTTGGATTTGAGGCTCTAACTCTTTCCATAGGCTTGGGAAGTTCTCATCAATTATTTGTTTGAATAGGTTTATTCCCTTCTTGCTCTTCTTCTTCTTCTGATATACTCCTTATTCTTATATTGTTTTCTGATGGAATCAGACAATTCTTGTAGAGCTCTCTAATTCTAAAAAAATTTTTATTCTCTCTCCTCTTCTCTCTGTAGCATCTCTAGTTCCTGTTTTCAGTGTCACTGATTCTTTCCTTTATCTGGCTTATTATTAGCTAAACTTGCTACCTCAGTCTTTAATTCATGTATTAATTTCTTTATCTCTGTTTTTAAAGTTTCGATCTCCTTGGTGAAGTATTCATTTTGTTTCTGAGCTCATTAGGTTGCCTATTGGTGTTTTCTTGCATCTCATTAAGTATTTTCAGAACTTCAATTTTGAATTCTCTATCATTTAACTTCAAGGTTTCCATATGACAGAGATGTTTTTCTGGAGATCTTTCTTTTTCTTTCTGAATTGCATCTCTGTCTTGTGTAGCCATCATATTTAATTTCTTCTTCCATGATGGCATTTGAGAGTGGTATTGTTAAGAATTTTGACAAAAAAATAACTTAAAAAATGAAAAAATTTTAAAAATACAATAAAAAATATTTTTAAATGACAAGAAAAACCACAGAAAACAAAGATCAAAAAACCAAAAAAATAAAAAACCAACAAAAAAAGAATTACAAATATAAAAATTAAAGAAAAGAAAATTCAAAAGAGAAAAAAAGAGGGATAAAAGTAAAAAAGGAACAAATGGGGGAAAATAAATTTCAGTTTTGAAAGATATCTGTTTTTCTTCCAGTAGATGTTGCTGTACTGCAAGTTTTAGCTCTGTGAAATTCCTAAACTGTCCTTCACTGAGATGTTGCTATTGCAATGATGTAGTCAGGGCCACAGTTGCACTGGTGAGTGGGGCGTGTTGTCAGGGCTTTATAACTTCAGCTTTATGGCTTGGCTTTATGTCTTTACAGCTCTAGTAATGGCAATCTCAGGTCTCCAGGAGCTCCTTCCCACTCTCAACAGACCAGGGGACCAGAAGCAGAGCACCTCTGTTCTTTAGGGGAGATAGTGGCTCTGGAGAACTAGCTGTGGGATTTGTCTCTGCCAATTTCCTTATTGTGAGATGAGGGAAGTGGGATCTGGGAGGCTGGGGGCTGTACTTTAGTTTTCTCTGTCTCTGCCAAATGTGGGCTGCAAGCAGATTGTGGGAACACTGACCATAACCCCATGCTCTGACCACTTTGGTTTAGTTTCTTCCCCTCTGTCCCTCTATTTCACTTCTCGTCCCAGCAGGATACCCAGTCACCCCAGGTTTCCCTCTCTTTACCCCTCAGACAAAATCTAGACAGCCTGAGCTTCCCTCCTTCCTATAGTCCAGTAAAGGAAAAAAAAACCCAGTTGTTCCAGATTTGTCTCCTCTCCAGAACCCACCATGAGTATGTTTTACCTTCTACCCCCCTTTTCAGCCCATCCCACCTTTATTCCATTCAGTACATCCATCTTTCAGGTGCACCTGCAAGCCTAGCTAGGGTTCCTTTGCTGCATTACAGTTGTTCAATTTGTTGAAATTTCAAGAAGAGAGATCAGAAGTATTGCTCATGCTACTATTACTCTAATATCATCTCCTGAAAATTTTGAAAACATTTATTCACAAAGACACATGTACCCCTATGTTTGCTGTGGAATTGTTCAGTGGCCATGACATGGAAACAATCAAGTGTCCTTTGACAGATGATTGGATAAGGAAAATGTGGTACATATATACAAATGAATACTACTCAGCCATAAGGTGAAATACCACCATTTGTGACAATGTGGGCAGATCTTGAGAATAACATGCTAAGCAAAATAAGTCAGAAAAAGTCAAGATCCATATGATTTCACTCATATGTGGTATATAAAACTGAAAGCAACAAATGAACAAACAAAAACAAACAGAAAAACTCATAGACACAGACAACAGTATGGTGGTTACCAGAGGGCAAGGGGGTGGGAAGGGTGGGAAAGGATAAAAGGGGTCAGATATATGGTGACCAAAGATTTGTCTTTGGGTGGTAAACACACAATGCAATATACAGATAATGTATCATAAAACTGCACACTTGAAACATATAATTTTATTAAGCAATGTCACTCCAATATATCTAATTTTAAAAAAAATAAAGTAGCAAAATGTGTAAATGAAATTTTGATAGGAATAAAGCTCTAAACAAAATAAGTATAATTTTCTCTTCATTTTTCCAATAGATGAATTCCTGGAAATTTCACCCTATGCAAAATGGCATATTTGTTATTACCTCAGCTAGAACCGAATTTATTTTTTTTTAAGTTTCTTTTTCATACTTGAAGTTGTGGCAAGAAGTGGGGACACCAGGAATCATGCAGGACTCATGGTGACCACTGACAGGATCTGTCCACATAAGACAGATGTTGGAATCCCTGACTCCCATAAATTATGTTCCAAGCATCCTGACACACAAAAATGCCCCACCCCACATCTCAGTTGCACAACCTCCACATCCCAATTAAGAAGCCGTGGTTTACATGGGAAGACTGCAGGCAGGAAAGAGTCACAGGAGACATGCTACTTGCTGGATGGTTTGAGGTTGGCAGGTGTGGAATCTGATTCAGTTAAGAAATGTGTTCTGAGCAGATCTCACAAGCTGGGGGCTTCTATATGTACTCATTCTGTTATGTTACCTAAGACCCCTCCTTCTCCTTTGACGAGCCAGAACTGCTACATCAGACAGGCAGGAAGGGGGCTGAGAGGAAGTGAATTCACTCAGTCACTCATGCAGTGTTCTTTCATCCGATAGATAGTCCCTGAAACTGCTGCCTACTATGTATGTGTTAAGCAAGCCCTGTGCCTGCTGCCTGGTCATAATACTCTTATCAAAATCAGACTTGGTTCCTACCCATGTAGGGCTTGCAAGGTTGCAATAGTGTGCTTGGGAGATAGGAAACTAGAAATGTCATTAAAGAAAGAATGGGAAGAGAAAGTGACAGGAGGAGCTTGCACTAAGAGGAACAACACACCCCACTTCAACAACATCCTAGAGAATGAAAAGCAAACCAGCAGGGCTCTGGGAAGACATGCAGGCTAGTGAGCAAGAAGGACTGGCAACAGGAATTGGGCTGGAGTAGGGAATGAAACAGAGAAAAGGGCCCTCTGAAAAACAGGAAGGGCAGGCCCAGGAGGAAGCACACCAGAAGGATGCTGGTTCTGCAGGCATGCAACTTTAAACAGTACCCTCTGTTTTGCCGAATCAGCGGGCCCCATCATTGTCCCTTCCCTTGTACCAAATTCTTCCCTGGGTAAGTAGGTAGAGAAACAGCTCATTCCCAGACCCCAGCAAACCTTCCCTAGCTCAAAGCAGCCCAGCAAGGTGACACCAGCTTCTAAGGAGCTGCAGTGAGACTTGTGGGAGAGCTGGGGATGAGGGGATGAGTTCCTTCTGTGTCCCTACTATAGGTACCAAGAAGCACACATACTGTTCATTGTGCCAGACCACTGAGCAGTCTCTGAACATCAGAGGGGGGTGGGCCAACAGAGTATAATAATCATATATTGAGCCAGTTTATTTTTAATTTTTAAATTTTATTTAGAAAATTAACTTTAACAGGGTGATCAATAAGAGTACCTAGGTTTCAGGTGAACATCTCTATAGCATTTGAACTGTTGGTTATGTTGTATACCCATCATCCAAATTATGCCAGGTTTTCAAAAGACAGTCCCAACACCTCCCAAAAGTGTTATTTTCTTCACAGTCATCCTACATATCAAATAACAACAAAAAAAGGCTAGAGTAGCTAGAGTTTCCTTATCTGTTACATAGACCAAAAGCACTAATGTATATGGAGGTGCTTCACAAACTACAAAGGCTCTATCTCAATCAGCTTTCTGGGTCACAAGCAATAAACCAGCTCTGGATAACTTACATAGAAAAGAAATATGAAAGGCTCTCAGGGGTTCACAGAACCATCAAAGTGATGGAGTAATGATTGCAGGGAACATGGAAAAAATCAGGGCAGCTCGGCAGAATCAAAAAGCAGGAATCACAACACCATCTTTTATCAGGAAAAGACTGGCCACCCTCAGAATACTCCCGTTGCCTTCACAGATGACTCTAGAAGGAGTGACACAAATATAAATGGAGTAAGAATTCAGGTCCTCAGTGGGAGTGTCCACTGACCAAATCTACGTCAAAGGGCAGCGTCATAGCTGTCAAAACAGGTAGAAGGCATACCTGGCCCCTCTGACTTCCACCTGGATGCCTGTAATGGGTATTCCCTCCAAATGGGGAATGGGGTTGAACACCAGGCAGACAAAACGAAAGGAAGAGGTCTACTCTAGGCTGCATAAACATCAGAACTTATTGTATATATTGTTTCTTACATATGTAAACAAGGTAGAATAATAGTGAAAACAGTCCTAGAGCAACAAAGAATCCTGCCAAATATGTACATACTGGAGTGCTGAAGAGCAGCAGAGTGACTCAGGCAGGCGCGGACTCTCCGTCAGAGGGGTCTCCTAGGATGCAGGACAAATACTGAATCTGGAATCAAGTCTTGTTCAGAAACTTGTCTCAAACTCAGTTTGGGACAATTCTTTTTACCTAAATTTCCTCATCTATAAAAGAGATAAAATCTGTCTTCCTATCTCAAGGATATCCTGGAAGAATAAACACTATGTCTTTTGGGCCATGAGTATATGGACTATGAAGACCAAAGGTTATCTTTGTATTGTACACCAGCATTCTCTAAGAGAAAGTATTTATAAGGCCTCATTTAACTGCATCAGTAAAAAGGGTATTTTTATAAGTATCTACCTCATAGGATCCTTGTGAAAATTACCTAGCATTTACTGAGTGCTTATTTGATGCCTGGTAGAGTACCAATCACTTCATCCATATTAATTCATTTAGACCTAGTTTCTCAAAGACGGGAGTTGAGATGTACAGAAGCTAAGTACTTACTGCGCAGGCAGATGTACTACACTGCACAGTGCCCCTAGACAGAACATTGAACCTGAGACAGGGAGCGATGCTCCTAAGAGAGGAAGCAGAAAGAGAGCGAGGCCCCACGCTACCATCCAGGGCAAACAAATGCTTATCAAATGTGAGTCATATTCCGGGTGCAGAGAAGAACCTGGACTAAATTCACTGCCTCCCACATTACCAACTTCAGACCTAAACATAGTATGGCAAATATGATCAATTTTGGAGGAAAGTTCCAAATATTGAGTATGTCAAGCATTATATAGCTAGTGGGTGTTTAATCTAAAATTTTAATATAATTGTGATATCTTTATGTTGTTTGTGGGGAAATAAGATATGTAAAACTCATGTTTCAGATAATCCATATTTATAATAAATACTTCAGCCCTTAAATAATATTTGAACAAATGTTACCTACTGAAATAACAATAGCTGAATCAGAAGTCATCGATAGCTAAGAAGATATTATGCACATATATTCCAATACTGAATGTTCTTTCCCTATTTTATAGCACATTAAACAATTTAGCTGTAACAGCTGTTATTTTTACTACCTGAAAAATTTCAGAATAAATATCTATGTAAGTGCTTTAAAGAAACAATATTAATAAATAATGATTTCAGCAAGTAAAAAAAAAAGTGAGTCATAAATTTACTGGATTTTTAAGTCTTTTGAGGCAGCCTGTTTTAGCTCGTTTTGGTGCTTATTTCCTATCTAGAAACCATTCTGTTCAACCTAGTACATTTTTTATTGGGTAAAAGACAGTGCTAAGCCCTGGGGACAAAAAGATAGACCAGACAGTACCTGCCTTCAGTGGGTTTATGTTCATCTTGGAGAGACACAGTTTGCCACAGTATACATCACTTTATTAAAGGGATTAATAAGTAACCATGACATAAAGTACCAAAGGAACAGAAATTGTGAATGATGGGGCTCACTGCTAGGACGAAGGCAAGTGTGGCAAGAAGTATCTTGAAGGAACAGCACTGACAAAGAAGCAACCATCAGCTACAAAGGAGGCCCCCCCATCCTCGGGCCCACTGACCAGCTCCTGCTCTGGGTGGTGCAGTACAAGACACAAGCAAGGACCCAAAGATCACGACCCACTCCACACCTCCTGCACCTGCATGCTCTGCTCTACAGGATTCCAGATAGAAATGCTGGCAGAGGCTCGATGAGTAGGCAAAACAGACCATACTCATTTACAGCTTGCTGCGCGGTTATATTAACTCTCCCATCTCCTCTAGAGCCTGAGAAAACTGGACTCCTTAGATACCCAAGAGAATGTAACTTTGATCCAGTGCACTGTTCATATAAAGCTGACTGGACCGGACGAGCAAGAGGGGGGACCCATGCTATGGGTCTCGGTAAGATGCGTGCACTACAGAGGATGGGAAATAAACCCTAGGGAAGAGTCAGAAACAGCCCATCTCATTTACTACTTAGGCCTTTAAAATTTTTCTATCTAGCCAGTTGACTCTTTACCTTTTCTTTAGACCTTTCCTTTTGGAACTGATTGAAGGATTGAGCCTGATAAAGTGAAGCAGGCAGAAAACACCTGGACTTTAGAATTACCTGGCCCATATGAGACAGGTAGAATGGCTGATTTTGTGAGAACATGAAAACTACTTTGCCTCTGGGTACCAAAGAAGATATTCAGGTTGAAGTATAAAAGGTAAGTGATGAGAGGTTCAGGAGGAAGTGTCCCAGCCTGTCGGTGCCTGGAGTTCTCTGAGAGATCAGCAGACAGTGCCAGGAGGTGCACAAGTCCATGAAGACCTTCTCATCAGTCCAGTCTTCCTCGAAAGGTATAATGTCTTCTGTGTTTTTCATAATGCTGTAAGAGTCAATTCAAGCATTTAAAATAAGTAAATAAATAAAAATGTCTACCTAATAAAAAGTTTGCTGCCCCCTTTCAGATTCTAAGGAGCACCCTTGTGAACAACTGTCGGCCTATTTTGACCCTAGCAGCAAAATTGACACCATTAATTATCTCCACAACTTCTTACTGTAAAGCCCATTGCCTGCCCTCCAACCTGGCCTTTTGGGAAGGTAATTATGGCTCCCTGGCTCCTAGCAGTAAGGGGCTACCTCCTGCCCTCTGTCATTCCCACAGATGCTAGCAAGCTCAGTTTGTCAACACCTCTCCTTCCATCACCGTTGGCCTTAGTGATGTGGCGCCCCTCTCACCAGCGCACTGGGGTGGCTTTGGTGCATGGTGTGTCCTGTGCACCCTCTCATGGGACATATCCTACGGTGGGTCTTTTGGCTTTACATAGTAAAGCTGTCCCAGCATGCCCATTTCCCTCAGTCTCTTGAGTCCTTCCTGTACTGTTGTCCGAGTGAAGAGAAGGTTGGGGAGAAGCATCCTAAACTGCCAAATAGATCTATAGTGAAACCAGTGGGAAGTTCTTGAGCCAAAGTGGCCCTTCAGAGAAGTCCCAGGCCTCCCAGGACTGGGCCATTAGGCAGGAGCAGCCTGTGGAAAGCACGACTCAGACAAATGCAGACAGATCTCGGAGCACTGCAGCTGAGCCCTGGGTCAGTTTCAGTCCCTGTAGCTAGAGATGTGTGAAACATATTCTCATGGCTGCAAAAGGAGCCCAGAATAAAGGTTAGGGTGGGTGTGACACAGCCTGCTTTAAATCCCAGTCTGCATCTTTCGGAACAGGTCTGACCTGTAAGGTGGCACAGGAATCAATCTTCTCTGCTCCCCCATTCTGAGAGGGTAAAATTCATCTGAGGCCCGGCTGTGAGGCAGTTACAGGTCAGAAACATCTCATCTGCCTGGATGCTGTCACTGCACGGAGCAGACAGACTGGTGCCACTGTAAGTGAAAACAACAGCCCATAAGCCCACACTCCTGAGAGCTTTGGGATAAAGGCACCTCAGAATGTTAATGCTGGAAAAGCCTTGGGGATCACCTCCTGTCTGCAGGTTTACCCCAAGGGGAAACTGAATTGCTCAGAGACCTCCAGTGAGAAAACCTAGCTTCTAACCCTACTGTGCATCTCTCCCCCCTCCACAGCCCCCCCCCTCCCCAGGAGCCATAAAGGTGTAAAAGTGACAGAGCTGAGTCATAAGCTGGAGACCCAGAAATGCAGGCCCGGCAAGGCACCGTCAAAGACAGCTTTCTCGAGGTGCTGATGTGGTGAAATGTCTCCTAACAGCCCATAACAGGAATGTCCTGGCCACTGTGGAGTTCTCCCTTCTCTCAGCAGCTCAGCCCCTGTTCTGTCCACGGCAGCATCAGCGTCCCCTCAGGGCGGGCCCCAGAGCTGCACCTCCCCCAGCTCCAGCCTCAGGGCTGCTTGTCTCTCCCACGGAGGTGTGAAGCTTCACGTTAGTCTAGAATTAAAACAGCCTTGCAGGAAAATCAAAGAAGAGTTCTGGGCATTCTTCCCACTATGCTCTTTCCTACGGGGATACTCATGCCTCTTCCACTTCTGTTCTTCCAATATTATCAGACTGAATTTACAAATTAGCAGATGAAGTCATATATTCATACTAGTATCCTTGGTATAGTTTTATCAAAGTATTTAAAGTAAAGCTCCTGTGGTCTATCGTAGGGTCTCCAGCCTAAGAAAATTCTCTAGCAAGGTGGTAGCTTTGGGTTTTTCCAGAATGAACCCCCAGCTCCACCACTTGAGTTGCATGACTGGGCAGTTACACACACTCCGTGTATCCTCAGCTGTAAAATGGTGGTGAGAACACAGCATTACAGTGACAACCTCCCAAGGCGGCCGTGACAAGATAATTTGTGTAAAAGCACCTGGCATGAAACAGACACTCAACAGAGTGGGGATCTGAGTTTTAGGCTTCGGACTGAGCTAGACGTAGATCTGGGATTAGAAATCCAACCAGATGGTTAGAACATCATTCCTGAAGCACACAGCTTGCTGAATTCAACCCCCAATCAGGGCACATACAGGAGCAGCTCAATGTTCCTGTCTCTCTCTCACTCACTCTCTCTCTCTCTCTCTCTGAAATCAATACATTAAATTATTTTTTTCTTTAAAGAAATCCAATGAGAAGAGAGTACGCAGTTGGACAAAACAAGGGGGGAAAAACCAGCAAGCAATGAGAACAAGTGTGTAGCACAAGGCATAGGAATACACAAAGTCCTAAGTAGCATCCTTGTGATTAAATTAATGCATATTAAAACACTCCGAAAAACAGAGCATGCTAGAGAAACCTAAAAGACAATAACAATGTTAGATGTCTACAGTTGCAATAAGCAGAGATTCGTTAAGGTTATCTCATACATGGGGGAAGCAGGGGATGGAAGGGTGGTATTGTGAACTATCCGTGGAAAACAGGCATCTTAGTCCAGTAAAAACCCCAAAGGAACCTAAGACAAGCCCACCACCAGGTCACACAGAGCCCTATGCAGGAAACTGGTTCAGGGTCCAGCATTTGGAGGGGTCTGCAGACCTTGTCCCCTTTCAGAATTAAAACTTCATGGATCACTTCTCCTGCCCACTTAACACTCAGACGTCCTCTGTCTGCTTCTGTGTGTCTTCTCACTTCTTCAATTACTAAAGGGCTGATTCTCAGTGTGTATTTTTTTTTAATTTAGTGAGAGGAGGGGAGGCAGAGACAGACTCCCACCTGTGCCCCAACCGGGATCCACCACCAAGCCCACCAGGGGTGATGCTCTGAGCAATTCTTGATGCCTGAGGTGGAGGCCATGGAGCTATCCTCAGCACCTGGAACCAACTCACTTTAATCAAGCTATGGTTGCAGGAGGAAAGGAGAAGGAAGGAAGGAAGGAAGGAAGGAAGGAAGGAAGGAAGGAAGGAAGGAAGGAAGGAAGGAAGGAAGGAAGGAAGGAAGGAAGGAAGGAAGGAAGGAAGGAAGGAAGGAAGGAAGGAAGGAAGGAAGGAAGGAAGGAAGGAAGGAAGGGAGAGAGAAAAAGACGAAAGAAAGAAAGAAAGAAAGAAAGAAAGAAAGAAAGAAAGAAAGAAAGAAAGAAAGAAAAAGAAAGAAAGAGAAGCGAGGGGACAAGAGGTGGAGAAGCACATAGGCACTTCTCCTGTGTGCCCTGACTGGGAATCAAACCCAGGACAACCACACATCCAGCCAACACTCTACCACTGAGCCACCGGCCAGAGCCCTACATGTGTATTCTAATACAGATTCACAAGAGAGTGACTAAGCCAATGAGATTCCCGACAGTCCCCATTTAGGCAGTTTCTCCTGCCAGGCTAATTTTTCACCAATTAGACAATGGGTTGGCTTCCCTTAGCTAATACAGCTAAAACCTAATGTGGAGGGTAAGGTGAATACAAACACACAACACTTAGGGCCTTTGCCCCCAGCAAAATCTTTAGCCTGTAATATTTTTCTTAGAACATGGTTGATGATGATAGATTACATGATTGCAGAAGAAAAAATTAAATATAAAATTTTAAACTTCAATCCCAACATCAAACTACAAGACTCAAAAAGTTAGGAAAAATGTAGTTTAAAACCTTATCAAATGTTCCACACAAATCACTTTCAAATATCTCACTGTATAAACAACAGTTCAAACTATGCTGAAAATACTGATTTACCTAAAAAACTATATATAGCAGTTGAAAAACAAGACAAACTACATCAAATTAAGACAATACTAAAATCTGTAGAACTGGGGAGCAACGGCACCACAAGATGGCAGCATTGTCCCATCTGTGCTTTATCAGTCTGCTTGCTCAGCTGCTGAGCCTGCTCTAAAAACTTCCCAACTCTTCCTTGAAGTTACTGTCTTTTTAAGAGGGCTGAACAGCCCTTAGTTGATTGAGGAGGTATAAATCTGAACAACAGAGGTGCCACCTATTTTTCTACAGTCTAGTATGCTCAATATCTCTTGCCTCACCTGTTTCCCAAGATCTTGGGACTGGCTCTCCCTTTTTTTTTTTTTTTAAGTTTAATTAACTATGTAACTAGGCATGGAAGCAGTGGCTTGGGTTATCCAAGGATTACAAACTCCCAAGCTATGTTTGAATTTCATAATTTAATCCTGTTATTATAATATTAATTATTTAGCGCTTATATAATCCAGTTTTATATTTAACCATTTTTAATGTTTGTATATCTCTCACCACCTAGATTCAATTTGATCTCAACTGGGCTGGTTTAATTTATGAGGCAACTTGGCTATACCATGGTACCTAGATATTTGGTCAAATACTACTTTAGACTTTTTTTTTTAGATGAGATGAACATTTAAATTAGTAGACTTTCAGTAAAAGTTACCCTCTATAATATGGGTAGACCTCAATCAATCAGCTGAAAGACAAGAGAAAAAGACCAACCTCGACATTAACTTTTTCCTGGGTCTCCAGCCGGCCAGCCAGCCCTGAAGAGTTTAGAACTGTCAGCCCCACAATCATGTGAGCCAATTACTTAAACTTCCTCGCTCTCTGGCCCTGGCCGGTTGGCTCAGTGGTAGAGCGTCGGCCTGGCGTGCAGAAGTCCCGGGTTCGATTCCCGGCCAGGGCACACAGGAGAGGCGCCCATCTGCTTCTCCACCCCTGCCCCTCTCCTTCCTCTCTGTCTCTCTCTTCCCTCCTGCAGCCGAGGCTCCATTGGAGCAAAGATGGTCCCGGCGCTAGGGATGGCTCCTTGGCCTCTGCCCCAGGCGCTAGAGTGGCTCTGGTCCCGACAGAACGACGCCGGAGGGGCAGAGCGTCGCCCCCTGGTGGGCGTGCCAGGTGGATCCCGGTCGGGCGCATGCGGGAGTCTGTCTGTCTCTCCCCGTTTCCAGCTTCAGAAAAATACAAAAAAATAAAAAACTTCCTCGCTCTCTCTGTCTCTCTCAATCACACACACACATATCCTATTAGTTCTGTTTCTCTAGAGAACCCTGGTTAATACCCCAACAATCGGCCAAGCACTACTGCATATGGAATAACAAGTGATTAAGAAATATCCTTAATCTGGACAGAATGTGAACATACAACTAATACTGTAAACGCTAAGGCAATTGTATTATTAAGTACTATGAAAATACAAGAAAAAAGAACTTTGGGAGGTGGTTTGGAAAACCATAAAGAAGTGACGACTGTGTTGCAAAGAATGAATAGGTGTCCTACAGACAGACACCTTTACAGGATAAAGGATCCTAAGCAGTGGAAAGCCCCTGAGCAAAAATGCACACGCACAAGGGGCAATAAGTATCACTACCCCCCTTGTGGATGTGACTTCAAGATATAATATAATACCCAACATTTCTTAAGCTCTTACTACTTTGTTAAGGGCTTTTAAATGAATATCACACCTTAAAACCTTATGAAGCAAGAAACACTTATCCCAACTTTACAGTTTAAGAAACTGAAGTAAACAGGGTTTAAGCAAGTCCACGGCCCCAAATCAAACATGACTATAGACCATAGCAGTCTGACATCAGTCCACAGTCCTATAAATACTATAAAAATTTTAAGTTATATGATCAAAGCAGAGGCCAGGAACCTTCAAGTTTATATACGTTTTTATTGCTTAGTATTCCCTGCACAAGGTGTTCACCACACTCTTGAATGTTTTTTCCAATGTCCTAATGGAAGTCAGCCTAGCACAGGAGTGAGTAGCACCCTACATGCTCAGAGTGACTTTCAGCCCGTTCTTATCCAGGGTTGAGCACTGAAGGCCCCTGAAGCACATTAGGAATACATTTTTCTTTTTCTTTTTTTTTTTAAAGAGAGAGAGGCAGGAAGAGAGAGACAGGAACATCAAGCTGCTCCTGTATGTGCCCTGACCAGAGGAATATATTGAATATTTATGATCTAGGCCAGAATGAAGTGATAGTAGGGGGCGGACTTAACCTAAAAATAGGTAAATTTCATTAATTTATTATTCTTTACTTGCCTATAAATCTCCCTTATTCAGGGTACACAACAGATTCCTTTCCCTTCTACCTCAGTCTTGGCCTTTCCCTTTCCTCTTCTCAATTACCACCCCATTCCACCCCAAATTCCACTTCTCTTCTCTGACTGCCCTGCCTTCACAATGTGTTTCCTCAGAATTTTTGCTTTGTGTTTTTTAAACTAATCTTAACTGTCTCCTTAAACTACTTCCTTCACGCTTTTCATCTTTTTTTTCTTTATATAAATAAATTTTTATTTTAATGGGGTGACATCAATAAATCAGGGTACATATATTCAAAGAAAACATTTCCAGGTTATCTTGTCATTTAGTTCTGTTGCATACCCATCACCCAAAGAGAGATCATCCTTCATCACCCTCTATCCAGTTTTCTTTGTACCCCTCCCTCTCCCCCTCCCCCTCCTTCCCTCTCCCCACCCCCCATAACCACCTCACTCCTGTCCATGTCTCTTAGTCTTGTTTTTATGTCCCACCAATGTATGGAATCCTGCAGTTCTTGTTTTTTTCTGATTCACTTATTTCACTCTGCATAATGTTGTCAAGATTCCACCATTCTGCTGTAAGTGATCCGATGTCATTTCTTCTAGCTGAATAGTATACCATGGTGTATATGTGCCCCATCTTCTTTATCCAGTCTTCTATTTTTTTTACAGTGATTAAAAGCCTTTAAGCAAACTCTTGGCCAATACAGCAAGAATCCATAAAAGAGTAGTGTCCTTAACATGTTCACCAAGTCCAAGTTGGCCCCATCACCATGCCAAATCCCTGAAAAATGCAACCCAAACACAGTTCAGTCTGTTAGGAGCTGTCATAGGGAACAGGCGTCCAGGAAAAGTCCACATCTAGGAAAAGTCCTCATGGCACTGGAATTGTTGTCACCATTCTATACTTGCAGCTCATGTCCAAGTCCCAATGACCGCTGCTTCTAGCTGGTAATGATTCAGGTAGACTGGAAAATCCATCTGCAGCATGTGTGGATATGGAGCTTCTGTTCTCCTCTGCCTGGAGAGATGAGACCAGGTTGCTTTTCCCTGGAGCTCTGTGACTGTGGCATGGTAAAGAGAACCTTGGGATACACTAAGCTGGGTGGCAAAGGTAGATTCATAATAGAAGCTGGCAAAAGGGGGAAAGAGAGCTCTAAATTAGGAGTAGGTCCCAGCCTGAAATATGAGTGGGGCACTGAGGTAGGAGGGATAAAGGAAACACTATATATTAATGCTTTTCATCTTAACAATTCTTTTTTAAAATTTTTATTTAATTTTAATGAAATGACATTGATCAATTAGAGTACACAGATTCAGAGAAAACCTCTCCAGATCATTTTGACATTTGATTATATTTATATATTGTATACCCATCACCCAAAGTCAAATTGTCTTCCATCACATTCTATTTGGTTTTCTTTCTGCGCCTCCCCTTTCCCTACCCCCTCCCTCCCCTTACCCCCGCTAACCACCACACTCTTATCTATGTCCATGAGTCTCAATTTTGTGCCCCACCTATGTATGGAATCATATAGTTCTTAGTTTTTTTCTGATTTACTAATTTCACTCAGTATAACGTTATCAAGGTCCATCCATGCTGTCGTAAATGATCCTATGTCATAATTTCTTATGGCTAAGTAGTATTCCATAGTATATATGTACCACATCTTCTTTATCCAATCATCTATTGAAGGGCTTTTTGGTTGTTTCCATGTCTTAGCCACTCTGAACAATGCTGCAATGAACATGGGGCTGAATGTGTCTTTACATACCAATGTTTTTGAGTTTGGGGGGTATATACGCAGTAGAGGGATTGTTGGGTCATATGGTAGTTTTATTCCTAATTTTTTGAGGAACCACCATACTTTCTTCCATAATGGTTGTACTAATTTACATTCCCACCAACAGTGAATGAGGGTTCCTTTTTCTCCATGGCCTCTCCAACACTTGTTATTTCCTGTCTTGTTGATAATAGCTAATCTAACAGGCAACCTTCACGCTCTTAATGGCTTTGAAAATAAACCTAGTCTCACCCAAATGGCCTCAGACATGAAAAAGAGCTAAAGCAATATGAATAAGCTAACAGAACAAATCTTAAAATCTGACTAATTAATATAAAAATAGTATCTGAACAAACATACAATATAGAACTATCTTAATGCAAACAGAAAACCTAGAAATTAAGTAACTTGTTTTAGTATGTGCACAGTGAGATTTGGAGTTTAATCACTGAGTCATTGCTTTGGAGGAAATCATATACATATGAATATAATGAAAACTATAGACCCAATCCAGGGAACACATATATATAATAAAAATTCTATGAGAAATGTATGCGAGTTCACGTCTCCTCCAAAGCTCATCCACAGAAGACCTCTCCCAGGGGTCCAAGTACTCCCAAGTTAAAAAATAATAACAAACATGACCTAAAATATTATATTACTTGGAATTTTCTGTTACTTATAGGTTATAGATGTAGGGATCCTTATGAATCACTTTCTAACAAACCACTAAAAGTAGTAGCTACTATTTTGATTCTCAAAAATTTTATGAAGTTGGGTTACTTTAACTAGAATCTTTTCACAACACTTTCTATCACTTTTCTGAAAAATATGTCATGAGTGGACTAGTCATTTTATGACACAATACACAGAGAACATCAACAAGAAAGTGACAGGAGAGGAAAGCAAAGGAGTGGAATGGTTGAAACAATGTCCATGAAGGGAAGTATATCGTGCTCTGCACACACAGTGCTTGACCAATGTACTATGGACAATTCAGAGGCTATTTTTTCATTAAATGTAAAAAGTAGTCCTCATTTTACAAGCTCAAAATAAGACACTATGCAGGAGAGTGTACAAACTGTCATATTTATACTGTTTACACCCAAAACCTCACTGAGGACACAATCTATATTACATTCCACATCTGCATATCTACATGACCTACATGATCCCTCCTACAAAGTAAAGACAGGATCAAATCCCATCATTTTAGTTCAGTACAAGTGATACTGCTTCAATACAAAAAACATATCTTTCAACCAAAAAAATCAAAGGCATTTTTTTTTCAACCAAAGTACCAATTCATCTTTTTTTTTTTTTTGCAAAAATCCAGTGAGACTAACTAACTAGAAGGGTCTACCCAGGTTTAGTCAGTAAAATATGTTTTTATGCTACTGAAATACAGCATACTACTGAAGTTTTAGATTTTAATTACCAAGGTTAACAGTACTTCTGATTTACAATTGACCTACAAATAGTGGATAATACACATTTTCAAAAATCTTCAAAAGTTAAATAATGCAATTCTAAAAGTATATGTACCTTGCCATTAATTCAATAAATATGATTTATTTTAATATGTCATAAAAGTTCAACTAATTAACCAGAATTCTTTAGTTCCTGCCTGCTATCAGTTTCAGTCTTAACTTTCTATCAAAAGCAGCAGTTCAGAATTTATTTCATAAGATTAATACCAAAAGTTATGTGGTGGCTTTTTAAACTATTTCAATCTTTATAAATATAAATAATCTAGACCAGTGTGGGGAGCTCTTTAAAATTCCCCCCTCAGAGCTAATGAGTATGTTCCTACAAGTCTTGGGTTTTTTTCAAGTTCCCAGGTGATAATGATATGCAGCCCAATGTGGGAACCTCTGACTTAAACCACTAGACCAGTGATTCTCAACTTTTAAGGTACATGGAATCACGAGGAAACTTTTTTTAAAAAAAGCAAAACAAAACGAACAAACATATAGATCTGCATCAGCAGAAAGAGTGATGTCCAGGAACCAGCATGTAAATACTCATTGCAGTGGTTCACAGTCCACTGAGAACGCACAGCCTTTATAATGAGCACATTCCGCTAAGCAAATAACACTGTCCTGCAAACCCTCATGAGTCCTGCTCTAGGCCATTTTAGCTAGTATTTGAGGGAAACATATACGCTTTTAAAATAAAATATATTTATATTCTTAAACTTAAGGTCAAAGTCAAGTCAATTGTGAGATAACTCATTCATTCAAGAAGAAAAAAGGCTTTCAAACAAACACTACTTAAACCTTTAAGCAGACCAGTTCTTAGCACTCAAATCTAATGCCTTCTCCATCATTGTGATCAGAGGAATTGATTCCAGTTTATCAAAAGTGTAATAAATGTACATTAAAAAAGACACACATGCTAATCACACACCTTTACAGATTCTGCACAATCTCTGTGTATAAGATTGGGAACCAATGGGTAGTAAAGATACTAAAACAGTTAATAACATACTCTCAATTTTAAACAATGAAACTTCCTATTTCCCTCACAATAAGTTTCTACTTATAATATTGGGAAGGAGGGGCAATATCTAGAAAACACTAACAATGTCATGCCGCTTCTTTGTGAAAAAGCTCTTTTTACCAATTTTCCACAATTCTTGTCATTATCTATAAAATTGGTAGTTGATATCTATCATTCTATTTTAAAATTTTTTTTTTAAGCTTTTTTTTTTTTTTTTTTTTTTTTTTCATTTTTCTGAAGCTGGAAACAGGGAGAGACAGTCAGACAGACTCCCGCATGCGCCCGACCGGGATCCACCCGGCACGCCCACCAGGGGCGGTGCTCTGCCCCCCAGGGGGCGATGCTCTGCCCATCCTGGGCGTCGCCATGTTGCGACCAGAGCCACTCTAGTGCCTGAGGCAGAGGCCACAGAGCCATGCCCAGCGCCCGGGCCATCTTTGCTCCAATGGAGCCTTGGCTGCGGGAGAGGAAGAGAGAGACAGAGAGGAAAGCGCGGCGGAGGGGTGGAGAAGCAAACGGGCGCTTCTCCTATGTGCCCTGGCCGGGAATCGAACCCGGGTCCTCCGCACGCTAGGCCGATGCTCTACCGCTGAGCCAACCCACCAGGGCCTAAAAATTTTTTTAAAGCACAAAAAGAGTAACTATATGTAAGGACACACAGCAAATCAGAGGACAGAACTAGCGATTAGACCAGGCATGGCCAACATATGGCCCGCAGGCCGAATCCAGCCCACGTAATGAGTTTATGCGGCCTGCAATTAAATTTTTAATATTCTCCGCTACTTTAAAATCTCAGCTACTCAGAAGCAGAAGCATCTTTGATGATTGGAAATCGAGATATTTAAGAAGATAATGATACGCAGAAAAGAATTCCGCGTGTGACTAATCTAGGGTTAACTTCCAATAATTGGTCGAATGGATTCGCAATAGTTCTTTATTTTTTTTAAAAATTCCATTATAAAGATTTACAACTTTTGTACTTGTCTGTACTCGATATGAACTGTTTGACATTTAGCGGCGATGTAAAATCCACATTCTTTTAGGCGGAGTTTCCCAGTGCACACCCAAGGTCAAACAATTCGTTATTTTTGTGGGCAAGTGTGCTGAATCAAGTGGCATTGTAGCATAGACAATAGCTGCAGTTGATAACTGAAAATGTGTCCAGGCTGTTTGTAAAACGAAATAATTGTTTTATTTGCAATATAACCCCTTCAAGCTCATTCTATTAATTAAATGTTGTTTCGATTGATTGTGATAGTTTGGATATTTATATGGTATGTAACTATATTTTTATTAAAATATATTTTTATTAAAATAATATTGTATATTAAAATTTTTTTCACTCACACTTATTCATAAACAAATTACATAATAAAATTTTGTTTACTTAAACGAATCATTTTTGTATTTAACATTTTTTAATTTTAATATTTTGTCCAGCCCATGAAAAAAGTTTTCTTTCTAATCTGGCCCGAGGGCAAAAACTGTTGGCCACGCCTGGATTAGACCTTCCATTTGGAAAGTTGAGCTCACTACCTTACCAGATTCACAACTGTATCTCAGTGTGTGATAATTCTTAATAAGTATAGATATATAAGTATATTTGAGTGTGTGACAGCTCTACCACCACCCCTGCCAAACTTTAGGATAGATACACACCTACCATGAATGCAGAAGCTACATAAGAACTAGAGAGCAACGATGCTAAGAGGCGGATAGGGCATATGTTTAGTGGAATCTACCATTTTTCTATCACGTTCTTCACAAAGACTTATACCACCTCTTCCAGAGCATATGTGATTCAATAGTTGGCATTTCTCCTTAATCAATCAATGAAAAGGCAATTGTTTAAAACCAGCACTGAATTGTCAAAAAGCCAAGTCATTTCATAAAATATAAAACTTTTAAATCCAGTTAATAAGAAGCTTAAAAATTCATACTAATTTTTAACCACTTCAAGTCTAGAGTGGTAAAAAGCAATCAAACCATTTCCAGTTTATAAATGATTCAAGGCCAAAATAATGATTTTTAAAATTAAAAAAAACAGAAGTTGAAAAATTACCCATACATATCCACCCAAGTGATACTCTGTCTTTTATTTGGGGGAAGGAAGCTTCTTAAATGGCTAAAATGAACATATAGAGACAGCACACCTGGGGAAAGGATTTCAAAACAGGACACAATGGTGTAAGGCACCACCTTAACTTCAGTCTACACTTAAGTCATCTTAAATCCAAAGAATATGGGATGCAGAAGGAAACACATACAACACATTCAACTTGTCATGTCCTTTTCGCTGGTTTAGCGGTTAACTGCTTTTCTCTTTCAAATTCTTTCTCTCGTTGCTGCTCCCTTTCCAGCTCTTCTTTTTGCCTCTTCTGCTGCAGCTTAAGTGCTCTTTTCTATGTCAAAAATTCAAAAACCAAGAGAATAATTAAGGTTTATAGGTTATGGCCTAATTTAAAAATGCTTGGATGTAAGGTAATCGATATGTATTACTAAATTTCATATTTAACTTTTAAATTCATTTTGGGTAACTTAAGGTCTCCCTGGAACAAAAAAAATTTGTTACTACATTAAATGAGAATTACAGTGACATATTCAAAGAATATGAGCCTACTAGCCCAGCTTTTAGTAGAAAATCCCAGGGTGGGGTTCAAAAGAATGTTTTAGAAAAAAACAATGTACCATGAATTAAGTATGTTATTGTATAATATATGGATATATAAGTCAGAAAATGAATACTGAAAACAACCAGACAATTAAACCTCTACTTTTATAAAGAACGTAACAGAATTTCCCTACTCACTTTTAACTTTGACGTCTTTTCATGAAGCATCAACATTTCCTTTCTTATATTCACCAACTTGGCATGATAGTGTTTAGCTTCGGTGAACTTAACATAGAAAAATAAATGAAAAGTCAAGTTAAAACAGACTAAACTATCAAAATGGATAAATAAATCAATGCCTAAATTAGAGTTCATTCTTCTAAAATTGGCCAGATTTTTTAAATCCTTAATTATCTCCACAATTTAATTCCAAAATTTAAATTTCATTTAAATCATTAGTAGGATGTTGAAGGCACTTGATTCAGTTCAGATTGAACATAAAAATTATATACAAATAACATTTTGCTTTAAAAAAATGCAATATAATCCTAAAATTTAAGACTACCCAATAATGCCATCAGTTTCATTTGAGAAAAATAAAACACTCTCTCTGCCTTTACAGGGAGACATCAAGCCAGGATACAAAGGACAGCAGTGTCTGCCCAGCAGGAAGAGCCAGGCTGTGTCTCGAGAGCTGGCTGTGGGCTCCTGGAGCCAGGCCAAGCAGAACTGCCTCTGTAAGGACCCTCTTCTTCCCGAGGAGTTATGGGTATAGACTTTCCATCTCAGCCAGAGATGGCAGAAAAGGAAAAAAAGCACCTCATATCTCACTCTCAGGCAAGGTAACAGGAAGAGAAGACCAGGTAACAAAAATTAGAGAAATGTCAGTAGAACCGGACCAGGTGGTGGCACAGTAGATAAAGCATCAGATTGGGACACAGAGGACCCAGGTTCGAGACCCCGAGGTAGCCAGCAGGAGCGTGGGCTCAACTGGTTTGAGCAAGGTTCACCAGCTTGAGCCTAAGAGCACTGGCTTGAGCAAGGGATCACTTGGTCTTCTGTAGCCCTCTAGTCAAGGCACATATGAGAAAGCAATCAATGAACAACTAAGGTGCCACAAGGAAGAATTTATGCTTCTCATCTCTCTCCTTTCCTGTCTGCCTGTCCCTATTTGTCCCTCTCTCTGTCTCTGTCACACACAAAAAAAAGAAATATCAGTAGAGAGATTAGTAACTTTCATGTAGCTATACAGAAAGTCCTAGTCTGGTTAACTCTAGAGCTTACACACCCTTTTACCCTCCCTCTCTTCCTCTGTCCCTCCCTCCCTCATTCCCTCTCTCTCTCTCTCTCTCTCTGTACCTTCTAATTTTCAGTTCATAAACAATAATGAGAACCACTCTGAGGCTGAGAGAAGACCTAGGAAGATTTAGTTTCTGCCCTTCAGACAGAAGCAACAGTATTACAACTGCTTAGTTCATTTATCATTCATTCATTCATTCAACAAATATTCCTAAGTCAGTATAGCCTTGCCCTCCTTGTTCACAAGTCAGGAACTACAGAGCAGAAGACTTTGTATTTACTCTGTCTAATGCTAGAAGATGAACTTTCTTTTTGACTGTTATAAAAGGAAAAACATCAATAAGCTACATTTGTCCAATTGATTAAAAGTCCATTTACTGAGGTATGTATGAAAGTGTATAACGGGTTAGGAACCTATGGCTTGCAAGCTAGATGTGGCTCCTTTTTTTTTTTTTTTTTTTTTTTTTTTTTGTATTTTTCTGAAGCTGGAAACGGGGAGAGACAGTCAGACAGACTCCCGCATGCGCCCGACCGGGATCCACCCAGCACGCCCACCAGGGGGCGACGCTCTGCCCACCAGGGGGCGATGCTCTGCCCCTCTGGGGCCTCGCTCTGTTGCAACCAGAGCCACTCTAGCGCCTGGGGCAGAGGCCAGGGAGCCATCCCCAGCGCCCGGGCCATCTTTGCTCCAATGGAGCCTCACTGCGGGAGGGGAAGAGAGAGACAGAGAGGAAGGAGAGGGGGAGGGGTGGAGAAGCAGATGGGCGCTTCTCCTGTGTGCCCTGGCTGGGAATCGAACCCGGGACTTCTGCATGCCAGGCCGACGCTCTACCACTGAGCCAACCGGCCAGGGCCATGATGTGGCTCTTTTGATGGCTGCATCTGGCTTGCAGACAAATCTTTAATAAAAATAATAATAACGTTAAAAATATAAGACATTCTCATGTATTCCAATCCATTCATTTCCTACCGCTTATGTTCATGGTTGTGGGTGGCTGGAGCCAATCACAGCTGTCCTCCGGGACAACACCAAATTTTTATTGGATAATGCGTAATGTACACAGGCCACTGTATGGCTCTCATAGAATTACATTTTAAAATATGTGGCGTTCATGGCTGTCTTAGCCAAAAGGGTTCCTGACCCCTGGTATATAAGATCATGCAAACCAAGCTATATGTAATATCCTTGAAGAGAAAGGTAGTCCTAGGTTCCTGATTTTTGTTAATCTCATTTCTTAAAATAAAGAGTATAGGTTCCTCTCATCAAAAAGCTATAGAGCTTCTGATGAAATTCAACTATTAGCACTCATATTGAAAGCTATAAAGGGTCTTGAACTTCAAAGGGTCCGTTTCAGCATTAATTTGTTGTAACACTATAAAAATGCCATACAATTAAATAAAATACAAATATTAAAAATGATGTAATTTATAAAAGGACATGCATTTTCCTTAAGGGAAAAAATAGTATCCAGAAGATTTTTTACTTTTTAGTTCTCTTTTATTTATTTTTATTTTATTTATTTATTTATTTATTTTGTATTTTTCTGAAGCTGGAAACGGGGAGAGACAGTCAGACAGACTCCCGCATGCGCCCGACCGGGATCCACCCGGCACGCCCACAAGGGGCAACGCGCTCTGCCCCTCCGGGGCGTTGCTCTGCCGCGACCAGAGCCACTCTAGTGCCTGGGGCAGAGGCCAAGGAGCCATCCCCAGTGCCCAGGCCATCTTTGCTCCAATGGAGCCTTGGCTGTGGGAGGGGAAGAGAGAGACAGAGAGGAAGGAGGGGGGGCGTGGAGAAGCAAATGGGCGCCTCTCCTATGTGCCCTGGCCAGGAATCGAACCCAGGTCCCCCGCACGCCAGGCCGACGCTCTACCGCTGAGCCAACCGGCCAGGGCTAGTTCTCTTTTATAAAAATAAAGATCTACTCCAGACTTTCATAAACAAGTTCTAGTTCCTATCATAAGTTCAACATTTGAAAGATAACATTTCAAGACAGTGGAAGTTCCAGTAAAGTAAAACAAAATTTCCTATTAAAAGACAAATTCTAACCTTTAAAAATTAAAAGAAAAGATACCAAATATACATATGTACAAAGTGGGGAGGATAAATCCACCTATTTCTAAAATAAGATGTCATTAGGTACATCAACTAAATCATACTTACCAAAGCATTAATATCCAACATGGAATGACATTCTTTAAATTTTGAAATCTCTTGTTCCAGTGTGTCTAATAATACAACTTGGTTTTGTCTGAAACAAAATCACACAGCCAAAATAAACATTATATACTATTCAGTGCTAGTTCATTAAAAGGAATCATATTCAGCCTGACCAGGAGGTGGCGCAGTGGATAGAGTATCAGACTGCGATGCAGAGGACCTAGGTTTGAAACCCCTAGGTCGCCGGTTTGGGCGTTGGCTCATCCGGCTTGAGCACGGGCTCACCAGCTTGGGCACCGGGTGCCTGGCTTGAGCATGGGATCATAGACATGACCCCATGGTCACTGGCTTGAGGCCAAAGGTAGCAGGCTTGAAGCCCAAGGTTGCTGGCTTGAGCAAGAGGTCACTCACTCTCTCTGCTGTAGCCCCCCAGTCAAGGCACATACGGGAAAGCAAGTCAATGAACAACTAAGGAGCTGCAATTAAGAATTAATTGATGCTTCTCATCTCTTTCCCTTCCTGCCTGCCTGTCCCTATCTGTCCCTCTCTCTGTCTCTGTCACTAAAAAAAAAAAAGGAATCACATTCATTTTGGTTAATGTTAAAAGTAGAAATAAGTTGGAAATGCACTGATTCTTCAAGACTTATTTGGTTTAGCATTATTTTTTTTAAATAATATTCCAAAGCCACATTATAACTAAATGTGTCTTTTATTGTTGCCTCAATTTCAGAATCTAGTAACTAAAATCATTAAATAATTTAAAATTATTTTTACTTGTTATTTTTAGCAACTTTCTGTATTATCTCAAAAAAGATTTTTATACTATGTTGCCCAATAAACTCCATGTTTTATATATATTAAAATTTGAGGAATACCACAAAAGAAATGAGGAGCAGTGACAGTTTAGAGATGGAAGAAATGAAATTTCAAGGGATAATAAGTCTAAAGGGATAAATAGAAAGCAAGATTAAAAAATTTTAAAAAGATTAGGAATCACAAGATTCCCCTACCAATAATCAGTTGTGTAACCTTAGAAATTTAGTTTATTTCCCTGGGCATAAATTTCTTCACTTATAAAGTGAGAATGTCAGAACATGTCATTTCAAAGATTCCTCATAAAAATTCTGATTCAAAACTTTCTATTGAGAAAGAGAAGCCAAATTTCCTAATATACTTCTCTAGATCAATCAATGCAAGGATCACAGAAACAAGTGATATTGAGGGGTCACCTAATGAAAATATTTATTGACAAAGAAAAATATGATTTTCTTGCAAAACTATGCTAAACAAGGTACAATGATTAAGAAAAAGAAATAAGAATGAAGAGAGCCTGACTGGTGGTGGCACAGTGGATAGAGCATCGACCAGGGACACTGCAGACCCAGGTTTAAAACACCGTAGTCACTGGCTTGAGCCCAAGGTCGCTGGCTTGAGCAAGGGGTGACTGGTGAGGTTGGAGTTCCCCAGTCAAGTACATATGAGAAGCAATCAATGAACAACTAAAAGTGCTGCAACTACAAGTTGATGCTTCTCATCTCTCCCCCTTCGAAGAAGAAGGAGAAGGAGAAGGAGAAGGAGAAGGAGAAGGAGAAGGAGAAGGAGAAGGAGAAGGAGAAGGAGAAGGAGAAGGAGAAGGAGAAGGAGAAGGAGAAGAAGAAGAAGAAGAAGAAGAAGAAGAAGAAAGAAAGAAAAAAAAAAAGAAGAAGAAGAAGAAAAGAAGAAGAAGAACAACAACAACAACAACAAAGGCTGGTTGGTCAGAGCTAGGGTAGGAGGTCATCAGTCTTTGCACCTGGTCCTGAAGTCAGCCATGGTGTAGCTTGTCTTGTTTTGCTGCTTTTCTGGGCCTGGAGATGAAACACAGCCCACGCCTAGAGGTTATCTCTAGTTTGATCAAAACTCTGTCTCTGTGGTCAACAACCCCAGGCTTTGTTCCTGATGTGGGTCAGAACCTCACTGTCCTGAGGACTTCATGCTCAAGAGAGTAGTCATGCAAAGGCTTGTACAATAGTTGTATGAGGCTATTCTCCGGTCTCTTGTTCCTCCTCTAAGGGGGTCTACCGCATGACTAGAAACATGCCAGAGGGAGAAACGCAGGGGAGCTCCGAACCACATGACCAGTCACATGAAAGGTCAGGGGGTCTTAACCGCATGATCAGTGATATGCTAGGGAAGGAAAGGTCACAAGGTCCCACCCTACAATACTTGTTTTCCCAGTTTTGCCAGTTGCTAGGCACCTGGGCACCTGGGGCTTTCTACCCTGGTGACCTTCTGGACCTAGAGAAGAAAAGGAAAGAAAATAAAAGGTATATAGAGAAGAAGAAATAAATAAAACTATTTTTCTTCACAGATGACATTAATGTCTTTAGAAAATCCCAAAGAAGCAACAAAAACCCTCCTGGAACTATTATGTCAATATAGCAAGGTTTCAGTTTGCAAGATTAATATACAAAAGTCAGTTGCTTTCCTAGATACCAGCAGTAACAATAACCACCTCAGATGAAATATTTTGGTATAAATATACAGGATCTATATGTTAAAAGTATAAAACTCTCAAGAAAGAAATTTTTAAAAGATCTAAATAATGGAGAGATATTTCAAGTACATGGAATATAAGTCTCAATATTAAGGTATCAATTTCTCCCAACTTGACTTGATCTATAGATTCAATGCAATCCCAATTTAAATTCCAGTAGGTTACTATGTAGATACAATAAGCTAACTCTAAAGGCAAAGACCTAGAAGAGCCAATATATTCTGAAGAACAAAATTGGAAGACTTACACTACCCAATTTCAAGACTTATAAAACTATAGAAATCATGACAGCATGGTATTGGTGTAAGAGCACACCAATCAACGGAACAGTATACAAAGCTCTTAGAGCCACACAAATATAACCAACTGCTCTTTGACAAATGCACTGGAGAAAAGACAAGCTATTCAACAAATGGTAAGACAACAACTGGACATACACATACAAAACATTAGTCTATATATACACATACAAAAACACAAACCTTACAACTTTCATAAGAATTAACTCAAAATGGGTGATGATCTAAATGTAAAATGTAAAACTTGTAGAAGAAAATGCAGGAAGAAATATAGATGACCTTGATAAGGAGACGATTACATACAATACCAAAAGCATGATCAACAAAAGAAAAAAAAATAGTAAGTCAGACTTTTAAGATTAGATACTTCTGCTTCACAAGTCACTGTAAAGAAAATAAAAAGATAAACCACACATGTGGAGAAACTATTCACTTAAAACATTGAGATTTGTATCAAAAGTATACAAAGTAGTCTTAAAACACAACAATAAAAAAATAAACAGCCCAATTGATAAATGGGCAAAATATATAAAAAGAATGAAATCTTACCATTTGCAGCAACATTGATGAACATGGAGGTTATTAAGCTAAGTGAAATAAGTTAGTCAGAAAAACACAAGTACCATATGAATACACTTATATGTGGAATCAAAACAATAAAACAAACAAAGAGAAACAGACTTAGAGATACAGAGGACAAACAGATGGTTGCCAGATGGGAGGAGTTGGGAGGATTGGGTAAAAATGTTGAAGGAATTAAGAAGTACAAATTGGTAGTTACAAAAAAGTCACAGGGATATAAGGTACAGCACAGGAAATGCAGTCAATATTATTATAGAAGAATCACTTTATAAATTACATAAATATCTAACCACTATGCTGTATACCTGAAACAAACATAGAATAATACTGAATGTCGCCTGACCTGTGCTGGCGCAGTGGATAAAGCATCGACCTGGAAATGCTGAGGTCGCTGGTTCAAAGCCCTGGGTTTGCCTGTTCAAGGCACATATGGGAGTTGATGCTTCCTGCTCCTCCCCCCTGCTCTCTCTCTACCTCTCTCTATCCTCTCTAAAATGAATAAATAAAAAAGAAAAAAAAAAAGAATAATACTGAATGTCAACTGTAACTGAAAAATAAAAAGAGAAAATAGTCACAAAGATGTAAACTACAGCATAGGGAAAATAGTCAATAATGTTGTAATAACTATGTATGGTGTTAGATGCATACTAGACTTATGGAGTGATCAACCTGTAAGCTATATAAATGTCTACTCACTATGTTGTATACTTAAAGCTAATATAATCTTGTATCAACTGTAATTAAAAAATAAAATTTAGGCCCTGGCCGGTTGGCTCAGCGGTAGAGCGTCGGCCTATCGTGCGGAGGACCAGGGTTCGATTCCCGGCCAGGGCACACAGGAGAAGCGCCCATTTGCTTCTCCACCCCTCCGCCGCGCTTTCCTCTCTGTCTCTCTCTTCCCCTCCCGCAGCCAAGGCTCCATTGGAGCGGGGATGGCCCGGGCACTGGGGATGGCTCTGTGGCCTCTGCCCCAGGCGCTAGAGTGGCTCTGGTCGCAACATGGCGACGCCCAGGATGGGCAGAGCATCGCCCCCTGGTGAGCAGAGCATCGCCCCTGGTGGGCGTGCCAGGTGGATCCCGGTCGGGCGCATGCGGGAGTCTGTCTGACTGTCTCTCCCTGTTTCCAGCTTCAGAAAAATGAAAAAATAAATAAATAAATAAATAAAAATAAAAAAAAAAATAATAAAATTTAAGCCTGACCAGGTGGTGACACAGTGGATAAAGTGTCAGACTGGGACACAGAAGACCCAAGTTTAAAACCCTGAGGTCGCTGGCTTGAGCTCGGGCTCACTAGTTTGAGTGTGGGGTCACTGGCTTGAGCCCAAAGGTCTCTGGTTTGAAGCCCAAAGTTGCTGGCCTGAGCCCAAGCTCACTGTCTTAAGCAAGGGGTCACTCACTCTGCTGTAGCCCCCAGTTAAGGCACATATGAGAAAGTAATCAATGAACAACTAAAGTGCCGCAACAAAGAATTGATGTTTCTCATCTCTCTCCCTTCCTGTCTGTCTGTCCCTATCTGTCCCTCTCTCTGTCTCTCTCTCTGTCTCTCTGTCACAAAAAATAAATAAAGCAAAACTAAATTTTAAGTAAATAAAATTTTAAAAAAGAGAACAATAAACACACATGCCCTGTAAACAAAAATTAATAATAAAAAGTATTTTAAAAATTTTAATATGTGGGCCTGACCTGTGGTGGCGCAGTGGATAAAGCGTCAACCTGGAACCCTGAGGTTGCCTGTTCGAAACCCTGGGCTTGCCTGGTCAAAGCACATATGGAAGTTGATAATTTCTGTCCTCCCCCCCCGGACCTTCTCTCTTTTTCTTTCTCTCTCTCTCTCTCCCCTCTCTAAAATGAATAAATAAAATCTTAAAAAAAAATTAATATGTGCTAAATAAACATCTGTTGTATAACCATGAATTAGTCTGATCTTTGTTCCAGGTTCCCAGCATGTCTATTCTAAAACCCTTGGAATTTCCCAAAAGATAGGAGTATCCTTTTTATTCATGAGCCCCTTGGATCACACCTGAGTTCATGCTAATGGGGTAACCTATGGTGGGCCCCTAGTGCTTCAAGATGGGGGCTGGTCATGCCAGAAACATCAGTCATGTGGTCAGAGGACTGCGATTTTGAGTCATGTGATATCAGCCCATTCTCCTCAAAAGGGCAGGGGACTGGAAACTGAGTTCAATTACATGATCAATGATTCAATCAATTATGCCTACTTAATGAAACCCCATTAAAAACTCTGGACACCAAAGTTCAGTAG
The DNA here is from genome assembly GCF_036850765.1 of Saccopteryx bilineata. Lineage (NCBI taxonomy): Eukaryota > Metazoa > Chordata > Mammalia > Chiroptera > Emballonuridae > Saccopteryx > Saccopteryx bilineata. Next base: position 75,555,341 of record NC_089493.1, read on the forward strand.
AGCTTCCTGGTTGGTGAACATATCCGGAGGGTGATGTGCCCTGATTGCACTCAGAGAGGCCACAGAAGTTCTGTGTTTGGGGTGCCCTCAGACCCTGCTTTATGTGTCTACTCATTTGGCTGATCCTCATCTGTATCCTTTATAACAAAACTGTAATTGTAACTACAGTACAATGCTTTCATGACCCATAAGCCTAGGGACTCTAGAAGAAGGTTCCAGAAAATATTAAGCTACAACATAGTAGAGGGAAATTATTTAATTTCCTTCCCCTTGAAGTTCTATATAATCTGTGGTAAATATGCTGGGTGTGATTGTAAAGCCCTGTTGCAGTATCTAAATAATCCTCTGAGAAAAAATGCTGTTTCCTTGGAAGGTCCAAGCCTATATTATCTCAAAGACAGCTCCACTGAGGCTACTCACAATTGTACCTCTTCCAGCTACTTTTAGGGACCAGGATGCTAGAACCTCTTTTTCTTTCTTTCCAATGTTCTTAAAATGACAAATACCTATAAAAGACTATTCATAACCTTTCTTATATATAAAGCTAAACTTTGTTCTTGGTCATCCTTATCCACTGTGAGCTACAAAGTAAACTTCATTTCTGTCTATCACTACCTTCTCCTTTACATCTGTAGCCCTTTTTCTATAATGATAAAGTGCCTTAATGAACATTAAACAATTGGATGACAGGGCCAGGACTAGGACCCAGCATCCTCTTAGTCCACTACTGTTTCTACTGCATCTTTATTACTAGTGAAATTTGTGGGAAGATGGATGAAAGAGATAGCTACTAGAAAACATTTCTCTTTTTCACTTCTTTGAAATCTGCTTATTTTTCCTTAACATTCAAGATATACAATAACTACTTATTCATCACATTCAACTGTTAATTCCAACACTATTTGTGTAATCTTTTCCAAGGTACTTAACCCCTCTAAACTTCAGTTTCTCCACCTGGAAATAGGAATAACATTTGATACTTCATAAAGTAGGTATTAGTTGAGCTATGATATGTAAAGTGTGTAGTAAATAAAATAATAAACAGTAGCTGATTTTACCATAATCATCAAAATCATTGCCCATGCCTAGGAAGTGGGAATATTCAAAACACTAAATTTTAGCCAATGTCTTCATCAATTAAACTCTTCAATTAAACCTTGACTCCTAGGTCCCTGACAGTAAGGTGATATCCAGATGTTGTGTTTGCAGAGTTTCTCACCTTCTGTCAGTCTATGGTACTTCATCCAAACTCCAACAAGATCTTTATCTTTATTTTTTGCCACAAGGATTGACTGGTGTTAAAATACAAGGCACCAGGGATTACAGAAATCTCACTTGAAACTAGCAGAAATCTAGAATGTTGCCAACTGCTTAACTACAGTAGCGTCCACATGTAGTAGATAGAACATAGTACTACTTTTTTTTTTTTAATGTTTGTTTGTTTTTTTAGATTTTATTTATTCATTTTAGAGAGGAGAGAGAGAGAGAGAGAGAAAGGGGAGAGGAGCAGGAAGCATCAACTCCCATATGTGCCTTGACCAGGGAAACCAGGGTTTTAAACCGGCAACCTCAGAATTCCAGGTCGACGCTTTATCCACTGTGCCACTACAGGTCAGGCCATAGTACTACTTTTTATACTCATCTAACACCTTAAAATCCAAGGGTTATAACATTAATAATATTTATAAAATGCACACAGTTGTTATTTTTCTCTTTTTGCCCTAATAAAATCTTTTGATATAAGTTTTCAAGGGGTAGGTCTAGGAGAAGCAGCGCTGAGAGCCAGTTTAACGATGACCATCACAAAAAAGAAACAATAGGTCAGCTGGGCAATTCAGAGAAGTTCTGACCCTAGAAAAGGTAGAAACTCAGTCTACTGTTTCTGGGTGGGAGCTGATTAAGTCAAGGGTGTGTATTTGCATACTGACCCTACTCTACGGTTCCACTCTTCCTTATCCTGTCCCTCTCTTAATGTTTCCTCCAATTCTTTATTTAGTAGTAGAGGATGAAATGAAACATCTCCAAAAAAAATGATGCTTAAGGATTTCTGGGAACTCATGAACCAGTGATGAATACAAATGTGACTCTTATTGAGGCAATTCTGCAACTGTACTCAGAAACAAGTGTACACCCATTCTGCAATATCCCCAATAGGCAATACTTTTGTAAAATAATAGTAAAACACCAAAACTAATCAAAGAATCTAGATAACATTTAGGAGTACTTCTTAGAAGTCACTCTAGAAGTATTCATTTCACTTTTTACATTTAGATTACTATGAACTCCTCCACTCCTGTTTGCTATCACTAAATACTCAACTGTATGAAACGTTACACAATAATAATATTTCCTGATGCAGTATATGCTTATACATGAAATGGTAACTGTGGCAGAGGGAAAATGGGTGCATCTCTGGTTTTGTTCACTCACGTGAGTTCCTGGAGGGCTTGTTTGGATCTCTGCAGATCTGGAAGGTAGTGAGAAAGCAATCCTTCTGCCAACTGCTCCACAGCTTTGTCTTCTACGGTCAAGTCCTCTATTAACCCTTCATCTGGAGAAGTGTCACTTAAACCTGTCCCCAAGCAAAATCAAATTTAGGAGGCTTTTAAATTGACACAGAATAGAGATTACAAAGGAGGCAGGGAAGAGAGCCGGCAGTGGGGTTCAGTGCATGCAACACAGGGTAGTACAGGTATCCTTCTTTTCTCTTTAACTTTTCCCTTCAAGCATCCTCTAAAAAATGGATTATGAGCACTCAGAACATGTTTCAAAGCTATGAGTATAACACAGAGTCTACATTAAAAAAATATAACATATGCTATATTCTGTATGGTTATGTATTTTTCATGACAGAGGATTTATAGTTTTCAATGGAAAGGAGTCTGAGGCCTAAAAGTAGGTAACAGTCACTGACTGAAACAAGAAATTCTTCTTTTCAAAAGCATGCAATACATTTTTTAAAATGCAATTCCTATCTTTTTTATTCATTTCTGTGTGAGTAAAAGTATGGGTCAACTAACTGACCTGTGGTGGCGCAGTGGATAAAGCGTCGACCTGGAAATGCTGAGGTCGCCGGTTCGAAACCCTGGGCTTGCCTGGTCAAGGCACATATGGGAGTTGATGCTTCCAGCTCCTCCCCCCTTCTCTCTCTCTGTCTCTCCTCTCTCTCTCTCCCTCTCCTCTCTAAAAAATGAATAATTTTTTTTTAAAAATGTGTATTTCGCATATAGCTTGATATATTATTTACATGTAAAAGGAGGGCTATTTTATCATGTTAGGAGATGAGAAATTTTCTAACAATTTATTCTCCCCTGAAATCAACACCTTTATTTACTATAAAAAATAATGTATAATTGTCGGGAGCCGATCAACAACTGCTGGCTGACAAGGTCACAGCAGAAGACCCACAACTGCTGGCTGACAAGGTCACAGCAGAAGAAGACCCACAACTGCTGGCTGACAAGGTCACAGCAGAAGAAGATCAAAAACTGCTGATTGACAAAGTCACAGCAGAGAAGACCAATGGCTGCGGGTTGATGAAGTCACCCAAAGGAGAGACACAACGATACTTCCCTCTTTGACTTTTTGAATTAATCTGGCCTTATATCCCCCCTTTTCTGGGTGTGTGCTATTATTTATGGCACAGGGATAATAGTACCGTGCTTTCCCTGTAGATTTGTAGTAATTTCTTTGGAAATGAGACAGAGGGTGTGAGTTCCACAGAAAAGCCTGTAAGCCCCTTGAACTGGGCTCGTAAACATAAGAGGCTGGCTATGATATCCCTCGTAAAGGGTTAAGTTTGTAGGAGAATTTCTTCTTAATCACCTTAGAAAGAATAGATTGTGACTTGTGAATGGGTAGGAGGCAGTGGCTGTGCACAGAGCACCTTTCGGCCTTCACTTAATTCAACATTTTTCCTCCCTAACCTTTTCATGTGATAGAGTAGAGAAGCATTCCTTTCTTCTTGCTTATTTGATCTGCAGATAGTGGTACACTCTGAGAAGAATAGAGTTAGAACTTAGCTAGTGTTTAAATATAATAAATAATATTTGACTAGACAATAGTATCTTAGGTAAGGTATAGTAGAATGGTCCATTGTGTGGCCTAGGATGAGAGCGCAGTCGGCAAGAAAAGAATGTTTTACTAAGAGAATTGTTTTTTGACTAAAGGCAGTTACTGGGCTTTCTCAGTGAGATGTTCTCATGAGATTTATATACTTTCCAAGATTTTTTGATAATGAGAAGAATGTAGGGGAATCCATAGAAGTAATAACAGTTAATGTCTTCTGAAATTATGTTGCTACTAGGCTATCTTGCAAGTGCACTATGTATATCTTTGGATGAAAGCTACTCTTAATGTTATGTCAATTTCCTTATGGGCAAGCCTTTTAGAATCTTGTGAGAAAAAGTAGGACACTGCATAAACTCAAGGCCATTTACCTGAGCAAGCGGTGGTCCATTGTTAGTCCTTAATGATTTCGTCTGCTAATCTCTCTCTGCCCCTTGACTCACAACAGCAGTAAAGTTAGTTAACTATTAGTACTAATACTTTAAAAGCTTTTACCGATGTTGTTATCGCTATTCAAGTTATTTTGTACTTTGAATGATTTGCTACCTGCTTTGTAATTTATAGATATAAATTAACTGTTATCTGGAAACATATAAACATAGTGAAACAAAAGCAATGATTAATACCATGTAATTGTAACTCAGCGTGTGTGTATAAAAAGGGAGCTATAATAGCATTTGGCGGAGATGCCTGGCAGTAAATGCTAACTAGAGAATAAAGAGAAAGAAAAGAATTCGGCTCTCTCACTGGATTCGCGCCGACGCCGTCTCTTCCTGTGGGACCCCTGGATTCCCCCCGGGGCTGGACCCTGACATATAATGTCTTGTGTGTAAATGTAGGTGTCATGGCAGGAACTCTGCCTTATACTTTTCCTTTAAATAAAAGCAGTGTAAGCATTGTGCCAGCCATTCAAGACTGTCTAAAATGAATACTCATCAATCACTATTTCTACCAAGGAAAGTACAAAACAATTGCTAAAAAGGGTTCAGTAACTGGCTTGTAAGATTTCATAATCACTGATTTAGAATGAGAAAAGAATGAGACGGTCACATTATTAAACTTGTACTCTATAAATATTTTTAAACTCTGAAACATCTCTAATCATCATCTGGTAATAATCAGTAACATCAAATTAGATGATTATATAAAATACATTTATCACAACACATTGCTTATAGCCCATTTTCAAGTATAGTTTTTACCACAGATTTGAATTTGGCAAGACTGAGGAAAACAACATGTTGTCATATTCAAAATAAGCTTTTGAAGATCAAAATAAAATAGTATGGTTTTTATTTTGATCCTGAAAAAATATGAACAAACTTTGGAGTTCTCAAAGTTGCAAGGCAATATTCAAACAGGTAAGAGCTAACTAAAACTTAAGCACTCCACAAACGAAATAAAAATATAATAGTAAAAGTGGAGCATTTAAGAATCATGTCACTGATTTACCATCATATGGAAAGTATTATCTGAGAATTAATGCCATTGCTTACAGCTTGCTTATAATTACAGTAAAAACAACAGCAACTCTCTTTAAGAAAATATAAAAAATGTATTATAGAGAGAAAAAACACCCAAATAAGGACATTTCAAATCTAAAGAATAATAACTAATACATCTCCCTTACAATTTACAAGGGTGGGGCAAAAGTAGGTTTACAGTTGTGAGTAAACAAATACAGTTTATTCTTATAATTATTTATTAATTATTGTATTATTTTCCATACAAACAACTATAAACCTACTTTTGCCTTACCCTGTATACATTTTAACTCATAAGCCCCACTCCCTCCCTACCCTGCCCCAATCTTCTAATTAATTATTGGAAGTGTCTAAGTTTCCATGTTTTTACATACATTTAGTTAATAAGCCCAAGGTACTGTATTGTGGGAGATTAAAGAAAAAGAAAGGATCCTCACCCTATTCATAGAAGAAACATTTGCTGCATATCTACATTATTGTATTATACTAGTTTGAGTACAACAAGAAATTAGGCAAGTCTCCTTCCATGAAAGGGTTCAGTATAGGAGAATCAGAGAATATGAGAAGTGCCATTAGACAAACAGAAACTCATGGGGGAATTCGGAGGAGAGAAAGATCACTTTCACCAGAAAAGTCTGGGAGCAATTCCCAAAGGGGATGTGGGCATTTGCACTGAATCTTGAGGAATGAATAAAATTTTCATTTCTTTTTGTTCTTTTCAAATGTTACTCTTGTAAAAACAAAGCACAAAAGAAGGGGGGGCATAAACTGAAAAGTAAAAATACTCCTTCTCGTGTGCTTAGTTACTCTGGAGTTTCTTTCACAGCCTTCAAGAAACTGTCTTTGCATACCCATGCATAAACCCTATTTTTATCACAAATGAAATATTCCTATCAAACCAACACATAGATCTTAGACTTCCCAGCCTCCAGATATGTGATAATAAAATGTCTGTTGTTTAAGCCACCAAAACTATGGGACTTTGTTATAGCAGCCCGAGTAGACTAAGGCACTTATAGATGAGTACTTAGATTATTTTCACTTCCTGCTATTTCAAACAATGTTGCAGTGAGGTTTCTTGTTAATCTTTGCATATTTGCGTCACTGTTTTTGTAGGACAAATTCTTGGAAATAGACTGATGGGACAAAGAGTTTACATATTTTTAAACAGACATTGCAAAACTGCCTTCGAAAGAAATGCCACCAATTTACACTCCCACCAACAATCTGAGAGCTATTTCCAAATAGAAGGTGTGAAGACAGCACTGGAAGAGACGCAATAAAAGAAAAAGAAGCAGCATTAGGAAAGGTGGGAATATAGAATTGATCTGGACAGAAAAATAGTTGGAGCATGGGACATATGCAGTAACGAGCTATAAAAACCATCTGGACAGCCTAGAAGGACTCCAGTGCCAAGCTAATGGGTTTGACTATTTATTTAGTAATAGTTAGGAGCCATTTAAGGTTTCCAAGCAGGGAAATGTCATGACTGGAGCTTTATCCTGAAGCACTGATGTGAAAGCAGTGAGAGAGATGGGGTGGAAGAGTGAGAGAGTGGAGACAGATAGCATTTCAACTGTTGTAAGAGTGAAATACAAAGAGGAGCTGGAAACCGTATAGTATTGTAGAATCACCTAGATTAAACAGAGGTAGAAAGCAAGTGAGAAGAAAGAGTCCAGGGTGCTATCAAAGTTTTCAGTGAGAGTGACTTGGCACCATTAATAGGATCAGATATCTACTTTTATTTATGTACATGCTTTAAGGGCGATTAGTGCAAAAGAACCATGTCAAGTATCCAGCAAGCAGATGGAGAATCAAGTTCAGAGGGACTCATATATACAAGAAAGTCAAATTTATAGAAGCAACTTAAGGAGGGAAGAGAGGGAGATCACTGAGGAAAAGCATGACCAAGAAAGGATGAAGCACTATTTGGGGGTAGCCACTATATTTCCAGAAAGGGAGGGAGGTAAATGAAAAGGCACATCCAAAGTCCTGCAGCCTTCTACATTTAGGGTTCCTCATCTGCACCACAGAACACGAAACTGCTTGGAGTGACTATTTCCTCAATTCTCCCAAGAATGGTACAGAAAAAGGACCATACTGGATGCACAGCAAGTCAACCCATTACTATTCAACGGCTGCCTCAGGACCTTAGGGCTTAAATCTCTCTCAGAACTCGGGTAGAGAAAGATTGCTGGAGGTACAGGGATGCAGTAACGTCAACAAGCAAGATGGAGTATTTCATGAGTGAGTGGTTAATAATACTGGGTATACAAGTCTCTAAGCTACAAAGCAATCATCCTTGTGACAAATTCATCCTCAACCAACAACGCGAAACAAAGAACCAACAATGAGCTGGAGTCGCATAAACGCAGAACGACTTCACCATCAACTGCCCCCAACTGCCCCCAAAAACACCGCTTCCCCCTCCGAACCTCGTTTCCCATCCCTTCCGCAGGGCAGGAGGGCCGGCGCCGACCCGTTTCCTCACCCCTCCGGGGCCTGAGCCTCCGCAGCTTAAAGTAGCTGCCTGCCGCGGGGCGCCCGGTGATCCACCCATAACACCGCCGCCCTGCCCATAATGCCTACCCAGCGTCTGCTCTCCGGCCCCCTGACCGTGGGGTGGCCGTGCCAGGACCTCGTCCGAAGGCAGCGGCCCAGAGACACTCATTTCCCTCCCGCTGGGAGCAGGGAACCGGTGGTTGTGCGGTTAGCTGATCAGAAACTGTCAGGAGGGACCAAACGCCCGCAGCTCCCAGCCGGACAGATGCAGCCATCGCACCCGGCAGTGACGGAAGCGGAAGTCGGAGAGCTCGGGGCACGTGACTGCAGACCCGCGCCAGCCCCCGCCCTCTCTACATCCTCCCAGGCCGCTGAGGGGGAATTCCTCGCTAACTTCTTGTCCGACCGACAGTCAGCTGTGCGGGGTCCCCTCCCAGCGACCGAGGCGGGGACAGGCGGCATGGAGAGAGGAGGGCAGTGAGGGAAAGGACCTGTACCGGGTGTTCTCGGAGACCCGCCGAGCTTCGTTGAACTGGGCGAGCAAGGAGGCTTAGTTCGCTGAGTCCCTGAACAGTTATTCAATGTTGTACCCGTGTTGAGGCAACAGAACAGGGACTGCGTGCCTCCCCTGCCATTTGGACCGTTAAAAAGTTCAGTGTTTACCTCTCTGAGCTTCAGCCTTGCTAATTGGGGGATTGGCCAGGATTCCCGTCTACCCTTGTAGATGGCAGGTGAATGATTTAAGGCCTGGATTGCAGCATCTGCTGCACAAATTTAGTCATATTACTCGAAACTGCACTTGCTGAGATCCTGTGCGATGATGTCATGAATTTTGATGAAAAACACTTACAAATGGGCAGAGCAACCTCAGACCAAATAAATCCTTCAGCTATTCTCTCCCTACTTAGATCTCACCTGGACTGTAATAGTGGTCTCCTAATACTGCACCCCAAATTTGCCTATCCAAACAGTTTTCCATGCTACAGCCAACGCTGTCTTTAAAAAAAAAAAAAAAAAGAAAAAGCGAGAATTTATGTCAAACCTCAGAAACTTGGAATCTGCAACTCCACTGCCTTTATTAGTGCATTGACATCCCCTCTTTGGCCTCCCTGTCAGAGTAGCTCTTCCTTACTTCCTGTGGTAGGAAAAATAATGACCCCACCCCAAGATGTCCACACTCTTTATCCCCAGAAACCCAGAACCTGTTAATATGTTAAAGTTCACTGAAAAGGATAATTAAGGTTGCTAGTCATCTGGCCATACCATAAAATAGATTATCCTGGATTATTGAATGGGCCCAATATAATCACAGGGGGCTTCAAAGCTGGAAAAGGGAGGCAAAAGAGGAGAATCAAAAAGGAGATAGGGTGATGAGGGATGATTAGAGAGTTGCAAGAGTACTGGTGTTGAAAATAGAGAAAAGGCACCACCAACCAAGATTGTGGTGACCTCTAGAAGCTGGAAAAGACAAGGAAATGGATTCACCCCCACAATCTCTAAAATGAAACTCAGCCCTGCCGACACCTTAATTTTATCCCAATGTTACTTGTGTTGGACTTCTAACCTACGGAACTATAAGCTAATAAATTGCTTTAAGTTTGTGGTCATTATTACCACAGCAATAGGAAGGTAATGCACTACTCTTCAAATATCCTTTGTTCCATCCAACCATGAAATGTCTGTGGTGCTCTTGCTCATGCTTTAGCCTGGGCTATTCTATTCAATATCCTATTCATCTTTCAAGGCTCAGCCTAAATAATACCTTAAATAATCTCCAAAGTCTGAATCACACAAATAGCAATTGATAAACTGCCTGGTAATTTCAGTTGACTGTTGTTATTATCTCCCAACAGGATACTAAGACCTTTTAGAATTGACCTATGTCCTACGGGTTATCTGTGACCTCTTTAGCTCTTAGCACATATCAAGCATATAACTTGGATTTTTAAATACTGGTTATTTGAATTTAATGGATGAAATTAAACTGTCACATCCTATTTTTTATCATCTTTCCCTCTCCTATTTTGCTTTCAAGAAAAGATGTTAGAAATTGATGAATGCTCTTTTTCAGCATTTTAATTTTAATATAACAAAAATAAATCAGTAAATAGAGAGCTTTCTACCAGCCTCATCTTGGTTTTCTTTCTCCTTTCCTTCTTTACTCCCACAGATTTCAGCTCAATGCATCAAGTGCTCATTAAAGACCCCTGTGTTCCAGCCTCCATTAAGCAAATACTATGCACCTAACACTGAATGTGACACAGAGCTCAAAAACAAAAGATTGGAATTCAATGCCAAGGAAGTACACTGTTCATCGAGTTATAGATGTCTTTCAGAATGTCCTATATTTCCCCATCAGTGATAGCCATTCTCTTTAATGTACCAAAGTTATAATCCACTCCAAATAGCTGAATACCTATGGTTGAACTAGGCCCTGTAAGGTATTTAAAGTGAGGTAAAAATTCTAATTCCAGCCCTGGCTGGTGCAGTGGATAGAGAGTGGCGCAGTGCAGCATATGGACGTCCCGGGTTTGATTCCCAGTCAGGGCACACAAGAGAAGCAACGATCTGCTTCTCTCTCTTTCTTTCTCCCCCTTTTTTCTCTCTCCCCTTCCTGTGGCCAGTGACTTGATTGGTCCCCCAGTGTTGGCCTCAGGTTCTCAGGATAGCTCGGTTGATTCAAGCATCAGCCCCAGACGGAGGTTACCAGGTGGATCCTGGTTGGGGTGCATACAGGAGTCTGTCTCTCTATCTCCCCTCCTCTAATTTAAAAATAAAATTCTAATTCCACCAACCAGAAATTTATATTATACCATTTATACATAGTAAAATTAGAGAGCCTGGCAATAAAGTGCTAAATTATGTAGACTGAACCTAGAGGACTATACAGGACATTGATGATGTATCAGTTTCCTATTGCTGCTGTAACAAATAACAAATGACCACAAACTTGGTAGATTAAAACCATACAAGTCTATTATCTTACAGTTCTGGAGGTCAGAGGTAAAAAATCAGTCTCAGTGGGCTAAAATCCGGAGTCCCTAAGAAAGAATCTGTTTCCTTGCCTTTTCCGGTTCTAGAGGTTGCTTGCATGACTTGGCTCACAGCCCAGCTCATTGCCACATGCCTTCTCTCCTATTCTGAGCTTCTAGCCTCCCTCTTGTAAGGACCCTTGTGATTACATTGAGCCCACCTGCATAACCCAGGATAACCTCTCCATCTCAAGGCCCTTAATTTAACCAAATCTGCAAAATTCCTTTTGTCATGTAAGGTAACATTCACAGATTTTAGGGAATTCAAACTGGACACCTTTGTGGGAAGAGGGGGGCATAATTCAGCCCACCACCAATGTACAACTGTGTAATGCACAACTGAGAGTAACTAGAGAAATTTTAAAAACGTAATGAAGGAAATGAACTTAAACTCTACTTTAAAAGACAGGTGAACTGTAATTTGCAGAGAAAAATTAGGAAAGCCTTCCAACAGGGAAAACACTGAAGGCAGCAAAAGTATACTTCAAATTAAAGGATCTCAAGGTGCTAGCTTCTGAAGAGGACAAGATTTACACAGATTAAGTGGTTAGTAAAAGAACTTAATGGACAAAGTGAAGTGTAGAAAAGAAAGGCTCTTAACATGAATAATTTTTGGCCAAACTTACTTTCTCTAAAACAAAGAGACTTTTAGCAGGACTTACTTTTTCTGAAAAGACTCCCTATTCTTGACCTTGAGGCTGGTTTCCCAGACTGTGGCTATCTCTGCAAAATTGCAGGTGTCCTCAGAATGTTTCTCCCTGAATTAAGCCTATAGATAAACATTGGAAGAAAGCTAGTTTCACTGCTTTGTTTCACTGCTATGCTTCCTGTCCTCCCCATTCCTCAGTCAGTATGTAATTTTCCCTATAAAAGCCAACCCCAAACTGTGTTCCCCGGGGCTGCATTGATTTGAAGGGCTTCAGCCTCCGTGTGGTCCGCGCATAGCTAGCTAATAAAGGCTCCCTAATTACCTAATTTGGCTTCGTGATTGTGTGGCAAGACTTCTGTTATCTTGCTGTTCCATCATAACAAAAGGTCTTGTATAGGCTTTTAGACCAACAATACTTAAGACAAAAGATAACACAAAATGTAGTCCTATAGCTCTGAAGAACTTAGTCCAAAAGAATGATAATCCAGAAAGAGTTAAACACTGTGTATATTTGTAGCAAAAGAAAGATAAATCCATTGGATTCCAAGGACCCTGAAATCTAAAAAAGGGAGAGCAAATATAATGCAATAAATACGTCAAAACCATTTATCCATCTTTCAGTTCTGCTGCTTTTCTTAAATATCCCTGTATCCTTTATTTTTGCTGACCAAAATAGAATATATAGGAGGGAGATTCAAGTAGGGGGAGAAAATATTAATACAGGAATATTTTCCTTCCTTTTATTGATCAGGATGTTCTATATTTAGAATGTGCTAAAATTTAATAAAATCTACTCCAATTGGCCTACTTCTTTTAGAGGATTCACTTCCCCTCTCCCCTTTGTCTCCTCCATCCTTTTCCAAAAACAAGAACAGAGGTAGGGGGACAAAAGGATTTGAGTGAGAAGGATGTAGGAAACAGGAACTGCAAGGAAAGGGAATAGACAAAGGTAAGATATACAAAAGAAAGATGTTACAACCCATGACCTTATACCACTAATGGACTAAATGTTGAAAATTTGAACACATTCATATATGGGTGCTGTGCTTACAAAATAATGGGGGGGGGGAGAAAAGAAACTGAAGGTAGGAAATCAGAGAAGTTGGGGCACTAAAGAAAAAGAATTTATCATTTTACCAATCTGAAAATGACCCTCAAGCAATTTTACCACTTTTCTTATATTTACATGAGAAATATTCTTTCATATTAGCAAAGTGCTAAAATACTGCCACCCAATGCAATTCTGCTATACTTTCCATTATTCCTGCCTTGCATTATGTTAAAAAACAAAAACATATTGTTACATGGAGTAGTTCACCAACAACATTCCCCTAAACTTTGCCACCAAAAAGTTTGTGAAATATATGCAGATGTCAAAAGCTATGACTTTTGAAATTTTTCAATAGATTTTATTTTATAGAGTTTTTGGTTCATAGCAAAATTGAGAGGAAGTACAGAGGTTTCCTATATACCTCCTACTCCTACACATACACAGCTTCTCCCATTATTAGCATCCCTCACCAGAGCAATACATTTGTTACAACTGATGAACCTACATTAGCTCATCATAGTCACCTAATTACATTAGGGTTCACTATTCATGTTGTATAATCTATGGGGCTGGGCAAAGGTCTAATGACATGTATCCATCACTATAGTGTCATACAGAGTTGTTTTAATGCCCTAAAAAAATCCCCTGTGTACTTCCTAGTCATTCCTCTCTCTGCCCTGAATCCTGAAAATCACTGATCTTTTTACTCTATAGTTTTGCCTTTTCTAGAATGTCATATATTTGGAATCATACAGTATGGAGCCTTGTCAGATTGGCTTCTTTCACTTAGTTACATGCATTTAAGGTTCCTTTATGTCTTTTCATGGCTTGATGGTTGATTTCTTTTTGGCCTAGATTAGAGAATTATTCCATTGTCTGGAGGCGCCACAGTTTATTTATCCTTTCACTACTGAAGGCCATCTTAGCTGCTTCCAAGTTTTGGCAATTATGAATAAAGCTTCTACAAACATCCATGTGTAAATTTTTATGAAGAAATAAATTTTCAACTCCTTTGGGTAAATACCAAGGAGCAAGAATGTAGGAATAGGCTTAATTTTGTAAACCACCAAAGTGTCCTCCAGAGTGGCTGTACCATTTTGCATTTCCCCCAGTGATGAGTAAGAGTTCCTATCGCTCCACATCTTTCCATGCTTTTGGCATTGTCAGTATTCTGGATTTTGATTATTCTAATAGAAATGTAGTAGTAACTCATAGTTTCTTTAATTTGTACTTACTAATGATATATAATGTAGATTTGTAGAACATCTTTTCATATGCTTATTTGTCATCTGTATATCTTCTTTGATGAGATGTCTGTTTAGATCTTTTGTCCATTTTTTTAATCAGGTTGTTTTCTTCTTGAATTATGAGTGTTCTTTGCATATCTTGGACAACAGCCTTTTATCAGGTACGTCTTTTGCAATTTTCTCCAAGTCTGTGCTTGTCTTTTCATTCTTTGGACGGAATTGGTAAAAAGAAAACTTGAAGGGAACCTAGACTAGTGTGTCTCAATGAAAAGGGGATGGGTTTGCTAATATCCCACAAAGGTATTTGATCAGTTTTGACATTTATATGAAAGGGCACCTTTCTGAAGGTCACAGCAGTGGAAATAACCAAGTATTTGATGTCAAAAGATATGTTTTGGTAATAGCCAAGGCATTAACTAGTTAGGACTTTTTGGTTGTAAGTGAATAAGTCCAAACCTACCTAAATAAAATAAGGAATTTACTGACTCACTGAACTTGAAAATCCAAAAGTTGATCTGGCTGCAGGCATAGCTACACCCATTTCTTCAAAATAAATCAGAATGTCCTCCTTTCTCTTTCTTTCTCTCTCTACCCCCCCCCCGCCCACCTTTCTCCACAAGGCTTTCCTCTGTATTGGCTTCACTCTAGCAGCTCTCTCTGGAAAATAGCTCCAAGTTTTTATGGTCCTTACAGCTCCCAAATGAAGCCAACTCACTCCTAGAATTAATTTATTTATATCTCTTTAAAAATAAAAACTCAAATTACTTGGATCGCATGCCTGCCTGTACACCAGCCTCTGCATTCCGATTGAGCCAGTGAGGGTCACACGTTAACAAAGGGAAGCAGAGTCTCTTAACAGACAGTCCTGTGTAGGTTCTTTCTTTCTTTTTTCTTTTTTTTCAGGGGGGTGGAGGGTGCAGAGAAGAAGGGAGAGAGATGAGAAGCATCATCTCATAGCTATAGTTAAGTCACTTTTTTAATTGTTCATTGACTGCTTCTTATACATACTTTGGTGCAGGGTTAGGGGGCGGTCAGCCAAGCTAGTGACCCCTTCCTTGCTCAAGCCAGTGACCTTAGCGTTTCAAACCTGGGACCTCAGCATCTCAGGTTGATGCTCTCTCCACTGAGCCACCACCACTCAGGTGGCACAGGGTGGTTTCTTAAAGGAAAACCAGGGTCCTGCTACCAAAAGGAGAAGGAAATTGTTCCAACCAAAGCAACAGATGCCAACTGTATCAGTTATGAGATTTTAGTCAAGTCACTTAATCTCTCTGAGCTGCTGCTTTTTCCATCAATAAAAGAGGCAGGGGGTGATAATACCAGGCCCACCACTTGACACAGTTCTTCTGAGAATCAAACACTGGATAGAACTTATGCAAAGGATCTGTAAGCTGTGAGGCACTGTTGCAAATAACAGCAGCCCCTATTTACTATGTTCCAGAAGAAGTATTTTTATTAGTGCCTTGGTTACATATCTTCACCAATCTCATTCTGATTTGAAGGGGTTCAGAACAGGCACTTTGGCATGTGAATTATTTTGAGCTGGAGGCAATTATAAGAAACTTTTACTTTTACTTTAAAGAATTTAAATTAAAGGCCTTGCCCATAATAAGAGTTATAACCAGAAATAACTTTTTCTGACCTAACTAAAGAGCAGGACAAACTTCTAGTCACTGAACATCTGCTCTTCCTATCATCCTGCAAATGAATCTTCCTCCCTTCTGAAGCCTCAGGGTGTCTTACTTCATCCTTAGCTTGAAATGTCACATATGCCTCATTTTCCCTTTCTGTCCTTGAACCTGTCATGTATGTGGCATTCCTGTATGTATACATGTAATTAAATTTGTTTATTTTATCTTGCTAATCTGTCTCATGTCAATTTAATTATTATAACAGCCAGCCAAACCTAAATAGGTAGATGAAAGTTTATTCCTACCCTACAGTTTTTGTTTTTTGTTTTTTGAGTGAGAGAGACACGAACATCTCGCTGCTCCTGTATATGCCCTGACCAGAGAATTGAACTGGCAACCTCCACACTCAAGGACAACACTCCAACCAACTAAGCTATCCAGACAGAGTTTAATTTTTATTGATCTTTAGAAAGACAGACAGAGGAAGGGAGAGAAAGGGGAGAGGGGAGGGAAACATTTGTTATTCCACTCAGTCGTGCATTTTTTGGTTGCTTCCCTGACTGGGGATCAAACCCACAACCTGTTGTTTCAGGAAGACACTCTGAACCAACCTAGCTAAAAGGCCAGGGCCTGCCATACAGTTTCTTTTTTTATTTTCAGGGAGTGAGGGGAGATAGTGAGGCAGACTCCCACATGTGCCCCAACCAGGTTCCACCTGGCAACCCCATCTGGGGTCAATGCTGAGTAGTGAGCTATTTTTAGCACCTGAGTCAGATGCACTCCAAAGGAGCTATCCTCAGTACCCAGAGCCATGCTCGAAACAATCAAGCCACTGGCTGTGGGAGGGAAAGAGAGGGAGAGTAGGGGTAGAGGGAGGGAGAGAGAAGCAGATGGTCACTTCTCCTGTGTGCTCTGACCAGGAATTGAACCCAGTCCATATGCTGGGCTGATGCCCTATCCACTGAGCCACCAGTCAAGGCCCTGCCCTACAGTTTCTCAACTAGGTTTTAGGTTTATTAAATAACCTTTCAAACATAACTTATTTCTTTTTTTTTTTTTTTTATATATATATAATTTTATTTTTTTAATGGGGTGACATCAATAAATCAGGATACATATATTCAAAGATAACAAGTCCAGGTTATCTTGTCGTTCAATTATGTTGCATACCCACCACCCAAAGTCAGATTGTCCTCCGTCACCCTCTATCTTGTTCTCTCTGTGCCCCTCCCCCTCCCCCTTTCCCTCACCCATTCCCCCCTCCCCCCCGTAACCACCACACTCTTATCAATGTCTCTTAGTTTCACTATTATGTCCCACCTACGTATGGAATTATACAGTTCCTGTTTTTTTCTGATTTACTTATTTCGCTTCGTATCATGTTATCAAGATCCCACCATTTTGCTGTAAATGTTCCGATGTCATCATTTCTTATGGCTGAGTAGTATTCCATAGTGTATATGTGCCACATCTTCTTTATCCAGTCATCTATTGATGGGCTTTTTGGTTGTTTCCATGTCCTGGCCACTGTGAACAATGCTGCAATAAACATGGGGCTGCATGTGTCTTTACGTATCAATGTTTCTGAGTTTTGGGGATATATACCCAGTAGAGGAATTGCTGGGTCATAAGGTAGTTCTATTTTCAGTTTTTTGAGGAACCACCATACTTTCTTCCAAAATGGTTGTACTACTTTACATTCCCACCAACAGTGGATGAGGGTTCCTTTTTCTCCACAGCCTCTCCAACATTTGCTATTACCTGACTTGCTAATAACAGCTAATCGAACAGGTGTGAGGTGGTATCTCATTGCCGTTTTGATTTGCATTTCTATAATAGCTAAAGAAGATGAGCATCTTTTCATATATCTGTTGGCCATTTGTATTTCTTCCTGGGAGAAGTGTCTATTCATATCCTCTTCCCATTTTTTTATGGGATTGTTTGTTTGTTTGTTGTTGAGTTTTATGAGTTCTTTGTATATTTTGGATATTAAGCCCTTATCTGAGCTGTTGTTTGAAAATATCATTTCCCATTTAGTTGGCTTTCTGTTTATTTTGTTATCAGTTTCTCTTGCTGAGCAAAAACTTCTTAGTCTGATGTAGTCCCATTCATTAATTTTTGCCTTCACTTCTCTTGCCATTGGAGTCAAATTCATAAAATGCTCTTTAAAACCTAGGTCCATGAGTTGAGTACCTATGTCTTCTTCTATGTACTTAATTGTTTCAGGTCTTATGTTTAGATCTTTGATCCATTTTGAGTTAACTTTTGTACAGGGGGAGAGACTGTAGTCCAGTTTCATTCTTTTGCATGTGGCTTTCCAGTTTTCCCAGCACCATTTATTGAAGAGGCTTTCTTTTCTCCATTGTGTGTTGTTGGCCCCTTTATCAAAAATTATTTGACTATATATATGTGGTTTTATTTCTGGACTTTCTATTCTGTTCCATTGGTCTGAGTGTCTATTTTTCTGCCAATACCATGCTGTTTTGATTGTCATGGCCCTATAATAGAGTTTGAAGTCAGGTATTGTTATGCCCCCAGCTTCATTCTTTTTCTTTAGGATTGCTTTGGCTATTCGGGGTTTTTTATAGTTCCATATAAATCTGATGATTTTTTGCTCTATTTCTTTAAAAAATGTCATTGGAAGTTTGATGGGAATTGCATTAAATTTGTATATTGCTTTGGGTAATATAGCCATCTTGATTATATTTATTCTTCCTAGCCAAGAACAAGGTATATTCTTCCATCTCATTATATCTTTTTCAATTTCCCTTAACAATGGTTTATAGTTTTCATTATATAAGTCCTTTACATTCTTTGTTATGTTTATTCCTAAGTACTTTATTTTTTTTGTTGCAATCGTGAAGGGGATTATTCTTTTGAGTTCCTTCTCAGTTGTTTCACTGTTGGCATATAGAAAGGCTATTGACTTCTGAATGTTAATTTTGTATCCTGCGACCTTACTGTATTGGCTTATTGTTTCTAGTAGTCTTTTTGTGGATTCTTTGGGGTTTTCGATGTATAGGATCATATCATCTGCAAAAAGTGATACCTTTACTTCTTCTTTTCCGATATGGATGCCTTTTATTTCTTTGTCTTGTCTGATTGCTGTGGCGAGAACCTCTAGTACCACATTAAATAAGAGTGGAGAGAGTGGACAACCCTGTCTTGTTCCTGATTTAAGGGGGAAAGCCTTCAGTTTAGTGCCATTTAATATGATGTTAGCTGATGGTTTATCATATATGGCCTTTATCATGTTGAGATATTTTCCTTCTATACCCATTTTGTTGAGAGTCTTAAACATAAAATTGTGTTGTATTTTATCGAAAGCCTTTTCTGCATCTATTGATAAGATCATGTGGTTTTTGTTCTTTGTTTTGTTGATATGGTGTATTACGTTAACCGTTTTACGTATGTTGAACCATCCTTGAGATTCTGGGATGAATCCCACTTGATCATGATGTATTATTTTTTTAATATGTTGTTGTATTCGATTTGCTAGTATTTTGTTTAGTATTTTAGCATCTGTATTCATTAGAGATATTGGTCTGTAGTTTTCTTTTTTTGTGCCATCCTTGCCTGGTTTTGGTATGAGGGTTATGTTGGCCTCATAAAATGTGTTTGGAAGTATTGCTTCTTCTTCAATTTTTTGGAAGACTTTGAGTAGAATAGGAACCAAGTCTTCTTTGAATGTTTGATAAAATTCGCTGGTATAGCCGTCAGGGCCTGGACTTTTATTTTTGGGGAGGTTTTTAATGGTTTTTTTTATTTCTTCTCTACTGATAGGTCTGTTTAGGCTTTCTGCTTCTTCTTGACTCAGTCTAGGAAGGTTGTATTTTTCTAGGAATTTATCCATTTCTTCTAGGTTGTTGAATTTAGTGGCATAAAGTTTTTCATAGTATTCTACAATAATTCTTTGTATATCTACGGTGTCCGTGGTGATTTCTCCTCTTTCATTTTGTATTTTGTTTATATGAGTTCTTTCTCTTTTTTCCTTGGTAAGTCTTGCCAAGGGTTTGTCAATTTTGTTGATCTTTTCAAAGAACCAGCTCCTTGTTCTATTAATTTTTTCTATAGTTTTTCTGTTCTCTAATTCATTTATTTCTGCTCTGATTTTTATTATCTCCTTTCTTCGGCTGCTTTTGGGTTGTCTTTGTTCTTCTTTTTCTAGTTCCTTAAGGTGAGAAGTTAAGTGGTTCACTTGGGCTCTCTCTTGTTTGTTCATATATGCCTGAAGCGATATGAACTTCCCTCTTATCACTGCTTTTGCTGCATCCCATAGATTCTGATATGTCGTATTGTCATTTTCATTAGTCTGTATATATCTTTTGATCTCTGCACTTATTTCTTCTTTGACCCATTCATTTTTTAAAAGTATGTTGTTTAGTTTCCACATTTTTGTGGGATTTTTTTCCTCTTTTTTGCAGTTGAATTCTAGTATCAAGGCTTTATGATCAGAAAATATGCTTGGTACAACTTCAATTTTTCTGAATTTGCTGATGTTGTTTTTGTGGCCCAACATATGGTCAATTCTTGAGAATGATCCATGTACACTGGAGAAAAATGTATACTCAGTCACTTTGGGATGAAATGTCCTGTAGATGTCTATCATATCCAGGTGCTCTAGTGTTTTGTTTAAGGCCACTATGTCTTTGTTGATTCTCTGTTTGGATGACCGATCTAGAGCCGTCAGCGGTGTATTGAGGTCTCCAAGTATGATTGTATTTTTGTCAGTTTTTGTTTTAAGATCGATAAGTAGCTGTCTTATATATTTTGGTGCTCCTTGGTTTGGTGCATATATATTAAGAATTGTTATGTCTTCTTGATTCAGTGTCCCCTTAGCCATTATAAAATGGCCATTTTTATCTCTGAGTACTTTTCCTGTCTTGTAGTCAGCATTATCCGATATGAGTATTGCTACACCTGCTTTTTTTTGGATGTTATTTGCTTGGAGTATTGTTTTCCAGCCTTTCACTTTGAATTTGTTTTTATCCTTGTTACTTAGATGAGTTTCCTGTAGGCAGCATACAGTTGGATTTTCTTTTTTAATCCATTCTGCTACTCTGTGCCTTTTTATTGGTGAGTTTAATCCGTTTACATTTAGTGTAATTATTGATACTTGTGAGTTCCCTATTGCCATTTTATATCTTGCTTTCTGTTAGTTTTGTGTCTTGTTTGATCCTTCTCTTTCGTTTTTCTATCTTTTGTTTTTATTTGGTTGTATTCCATACATCTTTCCTCTGTTGCTATCTTTTTTATCTCATGTGCTTCTGTGGTGGTTTTTTCAATGGTGGTTACCTTTGAGTAATGAAAAGGGTCCCTACCCTGTTCATTGTAGCGAACTATTTTGTGAGTACTTTTGCACTCCATCGTCCTTTGCTACTGTTAATCTCCATCTTCTCCCCCTCTTTCTTTTTGTTGTTGTCACAGTTTAAATTTGGTTTTATTGTGTTCTTCTTGGAGCTTTTACTTGTGGCTCTGTTTTTTTTTGTTCTTTGTATCTGATTGGAGAACCCCCTTTAGTAATTCCTGGAGTGGGGGTTTTCTGATGATAAATTCCCTCATCTTTTCTGTATCTGTGAATGTTTTTATTTCTCCTTCGTATTTGAAGGATAGCTTTGATGGGTATAGTATTCGTGGCTGAAAGTTCCTCTCTTTCAGAACTTTATATATTGGGGTCCCCTCTCTTCTAGCTTGTAGAGTTTCTGCTGAGAAATCTGATGATAATCTAATGGGCCTTCCTTTATATGTTGTATTCTTCTTTTCCCTGGCTGCCTTGAGAATTTTTTCTTTGCTGTTTGTTTGTGTCAATTTCATTATGATATGCCTTGGAGTAGGTTTGTTGGGGTTAAGAAAACTCGGAGTTCTGTTTGCTTCTTGAACTTGAGGCTTTAGTTCTTTCCACAGGCTTGGGAAGTTCTCATCTATTATTTGTTTGAGTATGTTCTCCATTCCATTTTCTCTCTCTTCTCCCTCTGATATACCTATTATTCTTATGTTATTCTTTTTGATGGAGTCAGATAATTCTTGTAGGGCTATCTCATTTTTTTTAATTTTTGAGTCTCTTTCTTCTTCTCTCTGTTGTGCCTCAAGTTGCTTGTCTTCTATTTCACTAATCCTCTCTTCTATCTGACCTGTTCTATTAGCTAAGCTTGTTATTTCGTTTTTCAGCTCGTGAATTGAGTTTTTCATCTCTGTTTGATTTGTTTTTATAGTTTCAATTTCCTTGGACATATATTCTTTGTGTTCATTGAGTTGTTTTCTGAGCTCCCTAAATTGCCTTTCTGTGTTTTCTTGTATATCTCGGAGGATTTTTAGTATTTCTATCTTGAATTCTCTGTCATTTAGCTCCAAGGTTTCTAATATATTAAATTTTTTCTCCATAGATTTTTCCTCATCTAGCTGTGTTACCTCTCTTTCTTTTGTATCCATGATATTCGATTTTCTCTTCCTTAATGGCATCTGAGGGTGGTTTTGTTGATAGTATTAATGAGATTTAATAAAGAATAAAAAGTTTAAAAAATAACAATAAAAAAAAATAAAAAATCGAAAAGAGTTGTTTTTTTTTTAAAAAAAAATTAATAATGAAATAAAGAAAAATAAAATAAAAATTTAAAAAAAAGGAAATTATTCCCCCCCTCCTTTTTTCCTCTCCTCTCCTCTCCCCTCTTTTTTGAGAAAATCTTGTGGTGGACTGTGAATTATAACAAACAATGCCTGTGATGGAGGGCCTGAATTGGGGAAAAGTAATAAAGGGGCAAAAAAAAAAAAAAAAAAAAAAAGGAAAGAAAAAAGAAAAAAAAAGAGCGTATGGACCCACAAAAAGCAAATAAGGAAAAAATTTGGGCAAGAATGAAATGATTTGCTTTTAGGTGTTGGTTGTCTAAGAGTTATGATGAGAGGAATAAGAGGAAAACAGAAAAATGGGGGGACAAATTAAAAAATTACTATTGTATTTAGTGGAACAAGAACTAGATAATATGGAGAGCCAGGGATGAGAGCACTGCTAGTGAGTTAAAAAGGTGAAGTAAAAAACCCCCAAAATGCCACAAACATAGGTTTGAGTCCCAGATAAGATAATTTGTTTGTTAGTGAGGTTTGAATGAGAGGAGATGTAAAGGAGAAAGGAAGAAACTAATATAGAGGGAGAAAAGAAAGAGAGAGAAAAAAAGAGGTAACCACTAAAAGAAGAAAAAAGAAAGGAGAGAGAGAGAGTTAAGGGTTTTGGAGTGCAACCCTCATAGAGAGAAAGGAAGAGAAGAGAAAAGATAATGGGAGATGTAACACTTATGGGTAGTGTAGTTCAAGGAGAGGAGAGAGTAAGACCGGTAGAGAGTTAATCGGCCAAATTGGAGGAGGAGAAAAAAGTATCAAGAATGAAGATAAGAGAAACAAACGAACAAATATAATAAAATGGGATAGGTTATAAAGTCTGCAGATTATTCTTGATTTTGAGAGGTTATCTTCTTGCTTTTTCTTTTCTCTCCCTCTTCCTGGTCGGTGACTCTGTACCCCGGGTTCTGCCCCTTTGGTATGCTCAGGTAGAGGTTTGCAGTTGATAAGTCTCTATATCAATGTCATGTATTGTGCTTTAGTCTCGTTGGCAGTCGAAGCTCAATAGCATTTATAGGCTCCGACAGTGAGAGAGTCCGTGTTCCTGGAGCCTTTCTCCTAGTCTTTCCTTCCTCAATTAGTAGCCTGATAATCCAGCTATGGGGTTGCTGCTGCCTCTGCCTGGATAGTAAGAGGCTCAAAGAGCTGGCAACTCCCCACTCTATTTCCACTCAGCACAGGGCTCTGGGTAAGGCTCAGTCAGTCAGAGCTGCTAGCATAATCAGGCGGGCTTTCTGCCCACTCAAAGACCTCTGGCTCTGCCACTCTGTCCGGTAACACAAGCGGGCGCCCACTTCCGGGGCGCTTGGAGGAAACTCTCACTCACTGTCTGCGACCAGGATATCCGGCCAGCAGTCTCACGCTCTGAGTGAAACCCCCAACCGCAGGGAAAAGTTGTAGCGTTGGAATTGAGTCTCACTCCGTCCCCGTGCGCGGCTTTTGCAAGGCGCTGGGGCGGCTCGAGATTCCGCTTTGGCCCACACAAAGGCCCCTGACTCTGCCCCTCTGTGCGATAACACGGGTGCGCACTGCGGAGACACTCGGAGGAATCGCTCACTCCTTATCTGCGCGCGCACACCAGGATATGAGGCCGGCCGCGGTTCCCTCTGAGTGAAACCCTCACCAGCACGGAAAATCTCCACCGTTGGAATTGAGTCTCGCTCCGTCCCCGTGCGCGGCTTTTGCAAGGCACTGGGGCGGCTCGAGATTCCGCTTTGGCCCACACAAAGGCCCCTGACTCTGCCCCTCTGTGCGATAACACGGGTGCGCACTGCCGAGGCACTCGGAGGAATCACTCACTCCTTATCTGCGTGCGCAAACCAGGATATGAGGCCGGCCGCGGTTCCCTCTGAGTGAAACACTCTCCAGCACGGAAAATCTCCACCGTTGGAATTAGTTCTCACTCCCTCCCGTGCGTGGCTTTCCCAGGAAGAAATTCTCGCCCACTAACTGCGCACCAACCAGGAGACCGGGTAAAATGGCCGCTCTGCTTGTCTTTCTTTGTTTGGGTTTGGCGCGAGTGTTAGCTTGTATTGCCCGGGTTGCCACAGGATCAGATTTTCCTCGGCTTGGATCTCTGTGCCACAGCCTGGTTCAGCCATTTGTGCTGCGGCGGCCTGGATCTATTCACCCCCTTTGCCTGCCTCAGTTTCTATATTCACAGTTACCAGAGAAAGCCGCCCTGTTTAGGTTAGTGAGGAAGGAGGAGCATTTCTTACTCCCTATTTCCTTCGGGGTTTGGTTATATATTTAGCCAATTTTTCACTCAATCATACCTTTGGGTGTATTGCGAAGCATCTGGAAGCTCCAAGTATAGGTTTTTCTGTTTCTGGTTGAAGATCTTGTTGAGTTTTGGGGGAGATTTATCGGTATCGCTTCCTACCCGCCATTACTCTGACGTCATCTCATAACTTATTTCTTAAGAAGAATTCCATGGTGGGATAAGAGAGACTAAATTATTTAAATATCAGAGAGTTTGGCAATTACATGTTTCGTCACAAACTCACTTCTTTTGTACAAATCAATGTCATACAATGAGGTTGTGTGGTTGTGTTTTAGGGGTAAATCTCCACTGGCTAAGCTGACAACTGAAGTTCCACACTTGCAGAGTTAGAAGATCAAGTCCTGAAGCACAGAGACCACCACCACCACCAAGGCCTTCTTTACCATCAGTACCACTTTCAATGTTTTGCTTTTACTAGAAGGGAGGTAGAGAATGAGGTGTCTTACTTTCTTCTTTTTTTTAGCATTATAATGTTTGACTTATGTTGTTAATGAGTAAAGAGATATTCATAATATTGAGTGATAATCATTTAATATTGTCAGTGCTTCTGGACTATTAGTAAAACTAGTGGCAAAAATTTTATTGATTCAGTGATTCAGAGATCTTTACATCTTTTTATATTTTCATTGAACTTATTGGGGTTGCATTGGTTAATTAAATAGGTTTTAAGTGTAAATTCTGTAACAGATCTTCTGTATATAGCACTGTATTTCATCACCCATCATCTAGTTTCCTTCTGTCACCATTTATTCCCACTTTACCCTCTTCTACCCCCCCCACTCGCCTTCCCTCTGGTAATCACCATAATGGTGTCTGTGTCTATGAGTTGTTTTGTGAGTGTATGTGTGTGTGTATGTGTGTGTTCCCTCCACCTATTTCACCCAGCCCCCACCCCACCCTCTGACATCTGTCAGTTTGTTCTCTGCATCTATGAGTTTTTTCTATTTGTTTGTTAGTTTATTTTGTTCATTAGATTCCACATATGAGTGAAATCACATGGTATTTGTCCTTCTCTAACTGACTTATTTCACTTAGCATAATACCCTCTAGGTCCATCCATACTGTCACAAAAGGTAAGATTTCCTTCTTTTTATGGCCAAATAATATTCCATTGTGTAAACGTACCACAGTTTTTTTGATCCACTCATCTACTGATGAGCACTTGGGCTGCTTCTAAATCTTGGGTATTGTAAATAGCACTGCAATGAAAATAGGGATGCATATATTCTTTTGAATCAGTGTTTTGGGATTTCTTTGGATATATTCTCAGAAGTGGGATTACTGGGTCATAGGCAATTTCATTTTTAATTTTTTGGGATAACTTCATACTGCTTGCCACAGTGGCTGAACCAATCTGCATTCCCACCAACAGTGCATGAGGTTTTCTCTTTTCTCCACACCCTCTCCAACACTTGTTGCTTGTTGATTTATTGAGGATAGCCATTCTGATGAGTGTAAAGTGATATTTTATTGTGGTTTTAATTTGCATTTCTTTGATGATTAGTGACATTGTGCATCTTTCCGTATGTCCATTGTCATCTGTATGTCCTCTTTAGCAAAATCTCTATTCAGGTCTTTTGCCCACTTTTTAATTAGGTTGTTTGTGTTTTTTGGTGTTGAATTGTTTGAAGAACTTTACATTTAAATTTTTTTCATAAGCTTATGATGGTTCAAGAGACAATGATTCTTCCACTTTAGGGTTTTCACAAAATTCATTTGTTAATCTTACTGTATAGATGTCAAAAAGGGCATCAACAATTATTGCATTATTCTCTATATGATGGAGAAAATGGAATTTTATTTACTATGTGCAGTATAAATTATTCCAGTCCTCAGCTTTCTTTTTAGGATAAATTTATTTAAATTAGCTAGTTATATTAATCATGCTTCATTCAAAATTGCTAACAGTAATACACGCATTAGCTTTCCAACATAGTCCTTATTTCTTACTTAAAATATTCTCTTCAAAGTGTTTCCATTGATAAATATGAATAATTTACAAAAAGGCTCCAGATGAGTCAGGGACCCCTTGCTCAAGCCAGAAACCCTGGACTTTAAACCAGTTGTTGTGGTGCAACCCATGAGGAACGGAACCAGAGCCCCAGTTGACTAGAAATTTAAAGAGCCTTTATTAGCCAGCTGGTGACTGTCCACTGGCAATCCACACCTCCATTTGGAGACCAGAAGCAACAAACAGTCCCAAGCTCAGGGGAAGAGAGGTATTTAAGGGCAAAACCCACAAGTTGTTTCAGCATGTTTGCACAATATCTTGCAAAAGTACACATTATTCTAAAGATAATAAACCACCTTCCTGCAATATCTGCAAGGCTGAAGCACAAAGAACGCATCTGTTAGCAAGATTAGATCTGAGCTTAATTGCTGAGGCTTGTAAAAATTTTCTACTTGCGCTATAGCTATAAACTAGTTCCTCTTAAGCATTGAGCTAAATTGGGTCAGGGGTCCTGAGCATGGGCTGGCACACCAGTGACCTTTGGGCTTAAGCTAATGACCATGAGATTATGTCAATGATCCCGTGCTCAAGCCAGCAACCCCGCACTTAAGCTGGTGAACCTGTGCTCAAACTGGTAACCTCAGGGTTTTGAACCTGGTACCCCAGTGTCCCAGGTCAATGCCCTATCCACTGCACCACCATCAGTCAAGTATTTCTTTATGAACTGCTCATTTAATTTACTAGATGAAATAGCACATTCAAAAGCATTAATTTTTATTAATAGCTGTTAAAAACAAAACAACAGGCTTAGGAATGTGACTTAGCCATAAAAAATAATAAAATCTTGCCCTTTGCAGGAACATGGATGTGCTGAGTGAAATAAGTCAGACAGAAAAAGACAACTACCATATGATTTCACTTATATATGGAATCTAAAACAAAACAAAACACCAACAAGGTCATAGATAGAGAAAACAATTTGACAGTTACAGATGGGAAGGGAGTCAGGGGGATGGGTTGTAAAAGAAGAAGGGGTTAAGAGGTACAAAATGGCAGTTACAAAACAGTCACAGGGACTTGAGTTGTTTATTGATTGCTTCTCATATGTACAGTACAGTGAATATAGGCAAAAATATTGTAATAAGTATGTATGGTGTCAAATGGGTACTAGATTTATTGTGGTGATCACTTAGTAAGTTGTATGTTATATACTCAAAACCAATACAATGTTGATGTCTACTGTAACTGAAAAATTATTTTAAAAAAAAGACACCAGGTCCAAAATGGAGTGGTTTATGCTAAGTTCCATGTCACCAAACAGAAAGGGAATTCCAGTTTTGGCTCTCCCAGAAATGGAAACTTAAAGCAATCAGGAATCACTTGATCAGCACTAGTTAAGTAGTCTGATAGATCACTGCCATCCCCTAAAGCAGAGGTAGTCAACCTTTTTATACCAACGCCCACTTTTGTGTCTCTGTTAGTAGTAACATTTTCTCACTGCCCACCGGTCCCACAGTAATGGTGATTTATAAAGTAGGGAAGTAACTTTACTTTATAAAATTTATAAAGCAGAGTTACAGCAAGTTAAAGCATATAATAATAATTACTTACCAAGTACTTTGTGTCAGTTTTTCGCTAAGTTTGGCAGAATAAATCTTTATAAAACAACTTACTATAGTTAAATCTATCTTTTTATTTATACTTTGGTTGTTCTGCTACCACCCACCATGAAAGCTGGAACGCTCACTAGTGGGCGGTAGGGACCAGGTTGACCAGCACTTTCCTAAAGGAAAGTAACTTTGCAATAACTAACTCACTTTTTTGCCTAGTATAAATTCCTTGATGCTACTTTCTCCTGCCTATAAAAGTCTTTCAGTTTATACAGCTCCTCAGAGCTCCTTTGAATCTGCTGGATTGGCTGCTGCTCAATTTGAATTGATTTTTGCTCAGATAAAATCTTAAAAATCTTATGCCTCTGGAGGAAAGCAGAGTTTGTCACCCCAAAAACACAACGTCTTTTTGTTTGTTTTTTTACAAGGACAGAGAGAGGGATAGATAGGGACAGACAGACAGGAACGGAGAGAGATAAGAAGCATCAATCATCAGTTTTTCGTTGCGACACCTTAGTTGTTCATTGATTGCTTTCTCATATGTGGCTTGACCGCGGGCCTTCAGCAGACCTAGTAACCCCTTGCTTGAGCCAGCGAAGCTGGTGAGCTTTTTTTTTTTTTTTTTTTTGCTCAAGCCAGATGAGCCCGCGCTCAAGTTGGCGACCTCGGGGTCTCGAACCTGGGTCCTTCCGCATCCCAGTCCGACGCTCTACCCACTGTGCCACTGCCTGGTCAGGCAACACGGCTTTTTTTATGTTGATTATTTTAGGCTGGTTATTTTTAAGAAATGAAAACTCGGGAAAAACCTTTGACTTTCCCCCTAACTGCCTAAGAGACTCAGTAGAGGACCTGCTCCAGGAAGAGCACTATCATCACAGATGACTCTAGTGTATTATAGTCTAGGTGTGATAGACAGGGAGGAGCCTAGCAAGGCCCACTTGATCAAAGTTCTCTCTGTTGTTAAAGATCATCCAGCAAACATTTATTTCCCAAACATTTTTTTTTCCAACTCCTTGCGAATTGCTTTCCCGCCCTTTGACATCCCTAACCACACCACCTCCCTTTCTCCTTAGTTGAAGGTGGCAGATAAGCCTTGACTGCAGGATGTGTTCTGGGCTCTCAAATTCTTTTGAAACCCTCATATGCACATACATAATAAATTTGTTTATTTTCTACTGTTAATCTGTCTCCTGTCAATTCGATTAGACTAGACAGAAGGGCAGAAAGAAAATTATTTTTCCTCTCCCAGACCTCAGTTTATCTTTTAACACAGCTAAAGATTTCAGAATTGCAGTTTTTCCTTTTAAGGTTTTGGAAAAGTCGCTATTACATATTCCTAAGGCTTGCGGTGGGGTGGGGTGGACTCTGATTTAATTTACTTTAGAAGCTAAGCATAATCTGTCTATATTTCATCATAAACTAATTCCTTATTCTTGGTGACTGCTGCAGGATTTTGCCACTCCCAGCCGCTCTCTCACTCATTCCTCGCTTTTCTTTCTCATGCTCTGTCACAGGGGCCCTGGTCCCTGGTCCCAGTGTCAGCAGGCTTCCAGCAGGGATAGACCAATGGTGAGACTGGAGGCTAGGAGATTGGACAGGGGAGAGTAAAGGAGAAGGAAGCCTTCCACGTTACTCAGGAAATGGGTTGGAATGTAAACTATGCTGCCTCCAGAACCCCCAAAAATCTATGAGGTATTGTGGTTCCTTCTTTGTGGTAGGAGGTACTGTGATGGGGCAAATAAGGTCTGAATACAATGGAAAAATTTTTAACTTTGCACAATAATAGAAACTAGCTGAGCATGTAGGCATAGGCCATGAGGATGTAGTTTTATGGTTGGCTAAGGACAGAATGACAGGAAACTGTGCTCCCTAGAATAACTGCACAAGCTCTGTGTTAAACTGTTTTGCAAATGAAACGGGTAAACCAGGATGTGGGTTTTTGCTTTAAAACTAGCTTTGCACCGAAGGTCGGGGCTGTTCACTAAAATCCCTGCATGGAATGACAGTGGGCAGTCACCAGCCGGTTAATAAAGGCTCCTTAAATTCAATTGATTTGGGCTCTGATCAATAATTACTCACGTTTGGTCCACAACAGGTACAACTCCAATAATATGTCCCTTCCTTTGGAGAGGAATGTCCTTGTACGCCCAGACAACTGGGCCTCTAAAAACTTCACTGATGTCGTAGTCCACTGAATCTTCAGAGGGTTTATCTCCCACCCACTGGAGCACAGGTATCTTTCCAAAGTCACCAACATTCTTTTTACCTCTTTCCCATTAAGTCTAATAAAGCCAGAAGTATAATAAACCAATGTTACTTTCTGCATCTGCACTTGGTCCAGATCCCTTTGGGCTATATTATGTCAGAGGATGGAAAGTTAACAAAGCCCCAGAACAATAACATGAAGGTATACCGTTGTGTCCATCCCATGGGAATACAAACTTCTTCCTAGGATGAAAAAGAAATCCTCCATCATATCAACAGTCTCTTCCAGAGAATATGGTAATCTCTGGCAAAGATATACCTGGCACAGCAGACTGTGCCTATTGGGCTCAGAATCTGAGAAGTGGCTTAGACACAGACACTTGGCAAGGCATCATGACTTTTTATTTGGATAGCTGCCCTCAGCCTCCTCGTCATCCATTGTGATAGACTGCAAGTGGCAAAAATCCTTTGTATTTCGAGGCTTAGCAAAAGGCTAAGTTCTCCCCCTCACCACCTCCATATTGGCTATAAAGCTGAGTCTTTGCACTCATCCCATACCCCACTTCACTTGCTTGCTTAAGTTGCTAAAAGTAATTTACGTGCCCTTCCTCTCACTCTTTATTTGTTCAGATGCTGACTGATTTCACTTATGCATGTGGGGGGATTCCCCTTTACCCCTTAAATGGATTTCCTGTTTACACCTTAAATGGATTCCTGTACAGTGGTCAGCAAACTCATTAGTCAACAGAGCCAAATATCAACAGTACAATGATTTAAATTTCTTTTGAGAGCCAAATTTTTTAAACTTAAACTATATAGGTAGGTATATTCCTTATCGAGGTAGCATCCGCACGTGGTATTTTGTGGAAGAGCCACACTCAAGGAGCCAAAGAGCCACATGTGGCTCACAAGCCACAGTTTGCCAACCAAGGTCTTAAGAGAATTCCTGTTTTTGCCTCAGATGTGTGACTTTGTATTGAAGATTTCCTTATTTGCATATGGCTATATAATAAAGCAAACCGGGGCTATTTTTGCTGTCTTGCCATCAGCTTGCAGAGGTCTCCTGATCCCATCCTTTTTCTCTTTAAGCCTATTTTCTTCATTCCATATCATTCTCCCTCAGGGACCTGGAGTTACCAGCCGTGCTGGTTTGCTGCAATCCATCTTGATTTCGTTTTATAGATTGAGCGATACTCAAAACACTTATGGGTTGTCCATTCATACTGCCCTTAGACAATCTCTTAGCCATCCTCATAACTCTCTATGTGCCAGACTCCCCTAAGGGCCATTTTACCTTTCTTCTTCTGATAATTGCATCCACTTTACTTCTGATGGTTTTAGTTCTTCCACCTGGCCTCTGTTACTTTAAGATCCTATCAATTCTGTGACTAGAAGGGAGCTCAGTCTTTTAACAGCATAGCTTACCTCTGTAGCCCTGTCCTACAGAAGACAGTCACCACTAATAGACACAATCACTGAAGACAGGCACTCAGTGATTCTGATGCCCCTTTAACCAGCACATTCCTTGTCATTTCAGTAAAGGAGGCATTGTCTGGATTCTTTTGCAAAACATAGTCAGAAGATGGATTTTTCAGACATATATATATATCCACCCTAGAGTATACATATCTCTGAGTCTTTTGATCCTTTACTATCTTCCAAAGCAGTATGAATATTCTGTTTCACATTTCAAAGCTTCCTATAGCAAGTTAACATGATTTCCTAGGGAGCGATGTCCTGTGTTACAAAGAATGCTCTCATATCCATGAATTCTTCTTTATCGAATGTTTTATCTCTCCACCATTAATCAGGATCCTTAAGATCCAGTCCTCTATATACTTTGTCAGTATATAGGCTAGCTCCTGCAGGTCCTTTACCACAGTGGTCCCCAACCCCCGGGCCGCAGACCGGTACCAGTCTGTGAGCCATTTGGAACCGGTCCACAGAGAAAGAATAAATAACTTACATTATTTCTGTTTTATTTATATTTAAGTCTGAATGATGTTTTATTTTTAAAAAATGACCAGATTCCCTCTGTTACATCTGTCTAACACTCACTCTTGACGCTTGTCTCGGTCATGTGATACATTTATCCGTCCCACCCTAAAGGCCAGTCTGTGAAAATATTTTCTGACATTAAACCCGTGGCCCAAAAAAGGTTGGGGACCACTGCTTTACCATATGGACCAGTTCTTCCTTTAGCAGCTAAAGAAAGTGCTAGATTATATTGTTAGTTAACCCTAATAGTCTGGTGGCCAGGAGGAAAGATGGGGGTTGATTATGAGGAGTGGGTGAATTTTATTTTACAAGGTAAAGGCCTCCATATTACCTTTAAGTCAAGGAGGATCATGGCCTTTAACAGGAAGGAGAGGGTGACTTCTTTAGGCTCAGATATAGGGGAATCAGAGGATTCAAGGTTTTCAAGGTCATCAACCCAGATGAGATAGGCTCATCTCAAGTTCCAGAGTCCCAACTCCTTCCCATTCAAAACCCTGACCTTGGTGTAACAGACTTGGCATGGCTAAGAATTCACTGTTCCATGGAGTTTGGTACTGTTATATAGTTCTGGGCCTAATCTTTGACTTTTGTTGTCATCTGGCTGCTGGATTTGAGTTTACAGAGAGAGAGAGAGAGAGAGAGAGTGTGTCAGAGACAGCGAGAGGGACAGATAGGGACAGACAGGGAGAGATATGAGAAGCATCAGTTCTTCATTGCAGCACCTTAGTTGTTCATTGATTGCTTTCTCATATGTGCCCTGACCCAGGGGCTACAGCAGAGCGAGTGCCCCTTGTTCAATCCGGCAAACTTGGGCTTCTAGACAGCAACATTTGGGCTCAAGCCAGTGACCATGGGGTCATATCTATGATCCCATGCTCAAGCCAGTGACTCTGCACTCAAGCTGGTGAGCCCACACTCAAGCCGGTGACCTCGGGGTTTCAAACCTGGGTCTTCTGCATCCTAGTCTGACTCTCTATCTACTGCGCCACCACCTGAGTCTATTTAGTCTTAAATTGGAGGTTTATTGCCCTCAGGATTTCATTTTTTTTTCTCCAGTGCTTTAATAGCATGCAGCAGAGCATTTGATTCTATTATCCCTATAATTACTACTTCCCCAAAATATTTCAAAGACATGAGTTATTATACTTTGCATCCCTTCCAATACAACCCTATCCATGTTTACCTCTAGTGAAAATTTTAATAATGGCACCACTGCAGCATGCCAGGCACCATCACGTATGACCAGTGATGGGATTCTTGTTGCTAGCCAGCCAGTGAGCTGTCATTGCTAAGACAGCATGGGCACCAACTTCACTAGATGGGATTCCTTAGAAAACAGATTTATGAGGCAGAGATTTGTATGCCGGAGGCCTGTTGGAGGGTTCATGGACAATACCTGTAAGGAAGTGAAGGATATAGGACTGGGTAGAAGGAAATGAGTTGAACTGCATAGGAGTTGCATCAGAGGCTTCAGCAGATCCTGTAGGGAGCTCTGGAGCTACAAATGAGCCTTCCAGTCATCTTGATTGGAAACAAGGGACTAAGCTTTTGTAAACCTGCATCAATTAATCATTGGAAGAGGCGTAAACTTGGGCAAATTGGCACCCTTCATCAAGGAGCTCAGCTGTGTGATCCATCAGCCATCAACCTACCCTTCAGCTAGGAGAACCGGCACCTCTGTCTGAAGGAGGGATCTCGTCAGCACACCACACCTGCTACAGTTAGATTTTGCTCACACTCTACAGATTCACAAGCTAAGAGAAGAGAGAGAGGTATTGAAGCAGTCCAAAGAGATAACTACTGTATTCTTTTTTGTTTTGTTTTGTTTTGTTTTGTATTTTTCTGAAGCTGGAAATGGGGAGAGACAGTCAGACAGACTCCCGCATGCGCCCGACCGGGATCCACCCGGCACGCCCACCAGGGGCGACGCTCTGCCCACCAGGGGGCGATGCTCTGCCCCTCCTGGGCATTGCTCTGCTGCGACCAGAGCCACTCTAGCGCCTGGGGCAGAGGCCAAGGAGCCATCCCCAGCGCCCGGGCCATCTTTGCTCCAATGGAGCCTTAGCTGCAGGAGGGGAAGAGAGAGACAGAGAGGAAGGAGGGGGGTGTGGAGAAGCAAATGGGCGCTTCTCCTATGTGCCCTGGCCGGGAATCGAATCCGGGTCCCCCGCATGCCAGGCCGACGCTCTACTGCTGAGCCAACCGGCCAGGGCCAACTACTGTATTCTTGAAAGGATGCTTCTAAGGCAAAAATGCTGGGGGAAATAATCAGATAATAATGAAAAAAATAATTTTGACATTACAAGGAAGTAAACTGAGACCATTTATGATTTCCTCGACATCATGACCACACCTTCCCTGTTCTCTTACTACCTGTCTGATCACACCCTGGTTTCCTTCACTGACTCCCCTCTGCCATCTTCCCCTTCACCACACCCCTAAAGATGTGGCATATGTTTCCTTCTCACTCTGTCCCTTAGATGTGGGTGACAACTGATCCTCCATCTCCAGCTCCAAAATCTAATTTTCTGCTACCTGCTGGCCATCTCTTCCACCCCATCCCAAATTCAACACATTTAAAAACAAATTCCTTAAGATAACATGCAAGGGCCATCACAATCTGGTCCCTATCTAGTTAGGCTATTCCTCCCCTACATTCACTAAAATTCCACCTTTTCTTATGATTATTTTCTGGATACATGTGTAATTTTGTCTCTGTGCTTTTACACATACTGTTCCGTCTTCCTGAAATGTCCTATTTGTCTTTTTCTGTTTATCAAAACGCAATTCATTGTCCAAATCTCTAGTTGCACATCCCCTTATTTAGGTCTTTTCTAACATCACAAGCACAATTTTTCTCTTCCATCAGACTTTGTTTATACCTCCAACAGAGCAGTTACCACAGTCTACCCTGAATTTTAGTTACTGAATTTGTATTCAGCTCTCTTGCTGGGTTGTGAACTCCCTTAGGACTTGCATGTCAAGTTGTTTCACTCATCTTTAGACATTGTACACAGTCTCTTGTACATTGTAGGATTTATACTGGGGTACATATTCAGTTGGCATTACAAAGACCAAGGTAATAGTGGCTCAAACACGATAAAAGTCTGTCTTTCTCACACCAGGACACAAGCTCCTTGTAGCTTGTAGCTCTGGCATCACTTGAGCATTAGCCTCACCTGTATGTCCCAGGGAGCCCCACCAGGTCCACATGTCCTGCAGCAGGCTGGAAAAGAAAGGTTAGAGAGAGAAGACACACCCTCTCCATGCCGTGACTTGGAATTATGTATATATTACATTCAAATACCATTCGACAGAACTTAGCCACATGTCACATTAGCTTGGGGGAGGCTGGAAGATGTGTCTTTTACAGAGCAAGCACAAACACAGGTAAAACACTGGGAAGAAGGAGGGAAAGCAACTAGCAGTCTTACCACAGAATCAATGGATGCCTGCTTTTAAAAATAACATTTTGTGAATAACATTCATTTCACTCTCAGAAGTATCCTAGCAGATTGGGAAAGAGGAAAGGTGAAAAATTAAAAAGTAGGCACTGAGTCAGAAAGAGACAAGAGAGAAGAGAAAGTAGAGAAAAACAATGTACCCTCCTCCTCAAATGGCATGATTACTAGATGCCACTGACTGGCTAGGGGTTCATTTCTCTCTCATTAAGTTGGCCTTCTCGCCCTCAGCAAGGACTCCTTCAAAGTCACTTCAGCCTTATAATGGGATTCATATTTCTGATGTGTGTCAGAAATAAGAAACAACTCAGGACTGTCTAGTCAATAATGAGTCCAAGGAACTCATTATCTCATCCATTAAGAGTTACCTTTTTTTCAAATACTATTTGGCCCAAATCTTATAGAGTAGCTCTATCTTCCCTTCTATTTAAGGGAGGAAAAGGACAGGGAATGGAAATATGGACTCACGGAAAGGCATAAGAAGAAATTATTAGTCCTTCCTGCCTATACCAACATGGTAAAATCTCAAATTCATCATGCTGAACAAAAGGAAATGGACATAAAAGAATATTTTTTGTATGATTCCATTTAAATGAAGTTCTAGAATGGACAAAAGTAATTTATAATGATAGGAAGAAGAAAAGAGGTTGTGTTGGCCTAAAGAAGAGGAAATTGACTAATCAGAGGCAAAAAGAAACATTTTGGATTTTATTTTTTATTGTGGTAAAATACATATAAAACTTACCATGTAAACCATTTTTAAGTGTACAATTCTGTGACAGTAAGTGCATTCACATTGTTGTGCAGCCATCACCATCTTCCATCTCAGGAACAGTTTCACCGCCTTCAACTGAAACTCTGTACCCATTAAACACTGACTCCCCAAACCCCCTCCCCCTAGCCCCTAATAACTACCACTCTACTTTGTACCTCAATGAATTTGACTACTCCAGTTACCTCACATAAGTGGAATCATTCACTATTTGTCCATTTGTGATTGGCTTATTTCCCTTAGCATATCTTCAAAGACCATGCTATGTTGTAGCATGTATCAGAATTTCTTTCCTTTTTAAGGCTGAATAGTATCCCATTGCATATATATCCCACATTTTGTTTATCTACTCATCCATCAATGGACTTCTGGGTTGCTTCTACCTTTTGGCTATTGTGAATAATGCTACTATGAACATGGGTATCCAAATATTTGTTCAAGATCCTGCTTTCACTTCTTTTGGGTACATACTCGGAAATAGAATGGCTGGATTAAATGATTTAATTTTTTGAGAAACTGCTACAGCATTTTCCACAGCAGCTGTGCCATTTCATATTCCCACAGGGTTCCAATTTCTCTACATCCTTGCCAACACTTGTTTTCTTTTTAAAAATAATATCCATTCTAATAAATGTGAAGTGGTTATCTCATTTTTTTTCTTATTTTAGAGAGAGCAAGAAAGGGAGACAGACAGACTGAAACATAGATTTGCTGTTCCACTTATTTATGTATTCATTGGTTGATTCTTGTTTGTGTCCTGTCCAAGGATTGAACCCAAAACACTGGCATATCAGAACAACACACTAACCAACTGAGCTACCCAGCTAGGGCCTTATTGTGTTCTTAATATGCATTTCCCTATTGATAAATGATGTTGAGCATTTTTCATTTGCTAATTGGCTACTTGTACATCTTCTATGGAGAAATGACTATTCAATTCCTTCGTTCATTTTGTAAACAATTTTTGTTGTTGAGTTGTAGGAGTTCTTTATGTATTCTGATAATTATCAATCCCTTCTCAGATACGTAATTTGAAAATATTTTCTTCCATTCCATGAGTTGCTTTTTCACTGGTGGTGTTCTCTGATGCACAAAAGTTTTAAATTTTGATGAACTACAACTTCTCTAGTTTTTCTTTTGTTGCCTGTGTTTTAGTGTCATATCCAAAAAAAAAAAAAATCACTGCCAAATACAATATCATGAAGATATTCCCATGTTTGTTTGTTTTTTCTGAATTGTATAGGT
This sequence comes from Saccopteryx bilineata, assembly GCF_036850765.1. NCBI lineage: Eukaryota > Metazoa > Chordata > Mammalia > Chiroptera > Emballonuridae > Saccopteryx > Saccopteryx bilineata. The sequence goes on from NC_089493.1 coordinate 75,593,140, forward strand.
TTAGCTCTTCTGTTTAGGTCTTTGACCTATATTTTGATTTTTACATATGGTTTAAAGTAAGGGTCTAAATTCAGTTTTATGCATGTGGATATCCAGTTTTCCCAAAACCACTTATTAAGAAGACTACCCATTTACCATTTAGTAATCTTGACACCCTTGTTGAAAATTATTTGACCATATATTTGAGAGTTTATTTCTGGGCTCTATTCTATTATTCCATTGGTCTGTATCTATGTCTTTATACCAGAACCACACTGTTTTGATTACTGTGGCTTTCTAGTTAAGTTTTTTTTTAATTATTGAGATGCATGGAAGCAGACAGATAGACTCCCACATGCGCCCTGACTGGCATCCACCCAGCAAACCTCCTACAGGGTGATGCTCTGCCCGTCTGAAGCCACTGCTCTGTTGCTTGGCAACTGAGCGATTTTAGTGCCTAAGGCCAGGCAATGGAACCATTCTCAGAGCCCGCCCAGGGCCAACTTGCTTGAGCCTTTCGAGCCATGGCTGCAGGATGAGAAGAGAGAGAGAGAAGGGGAGGAGTGGAGAAGCTGATGGTGGCTTCTCCTGTGTGCCATGGCTGGGAATCGAATCTGGGACTTCCACATTGGGCTGATGCTCTACCTCTGGGCCAACCAGCAAGAGCCTGTAGCAAGTTTTAGAAATCAGGAATTGTGAGATCTCCAACTTCTTTATTTTTCAGGATTGTTTTGCCTATTTAGGGTCCCTCTATATAAATTTTAGGATGGATTTTTCTATATCTGCAAACATTTTTTAAGGTTTTGATATCAATTACATTAAATCTGCAGATCACTTTGGGTAGTGTTAACATCTTAAATAAAGTTTTTGATGATGGACAAATTCTATATCTTGATTATGGTGATACACAAGTGATATAGTTTCCAAAATTCATAGAACTATATACTTAAAATGAGGATATTTTATTGCATGTCAATTGTATCTCAATAAATTTATTAAAAATGTTTAAAAGATACTATAGACTAGGTACTGGAGAAGCCTATGTCAATGGACACGGGGGGGTGGGGGTGGGGCCTCAAGAAAAGCAAGTTTTTGAACTTTTTGAACCTGTTCTTCTGTCTGGCCAAAGGGTCTGGAAAGGAGAAGCCTAACAAGACAGAAAGCTGAACACTGGGTCACAAGCCATTAGGCCTCTGCCTGTGGAACCAATATAACTTATATCTTCTCTTGATTTTTTTAATATTGTGTTCTCTGAATTTATTCTAGCTTTTCAACTACCTCTTCTAACTCTATCTTATGCCCTATTGTCTTCTCCTAGTTATCAGCAGGCTTCAGCTTCACTTAAATAAAATAACCTGGTATGCCAAGTGACTATTCAACCATCCAGACCCACATCCGAACCCACAGCAGGCTATGAATTACCCTGCATCTTCAGTCCTCCTTACTTTTGCTCTTGTAGTTCAACCTGAAATATATTTCACCATCTGTCAAAATCCTTGTTAGCCTTCAAGTCCCAGCTGAAGGGTTCTGTAAAGCTTTCCCAAATCCCCCAGTCAGAATAAATGATCCTTCTTCTGATCTGAGCTTGTTTTATTATGTCCCCTGCACTAAAAGCCAAGGTCCTTTGGCCTAAGAATTGACTCTGTTTCTTTTATATATCCCACCTCCAATGCCCTAGATAAACTTGATGAATGAATGAATGAATGAGTAATTTGGTCTTCAAATTATAGGAGATTCCTATAATTTTGTAAAGCTCCTGTAGTTTAAGAAGACACATGAAACATGGGAGAAAAGTGTGGCTCATAAATATGTGCATAGGGCTGTGGTGGTAAAGAAAGCCCAAATGTACATGTGAGGTATAGATCTCGATCAAGGTGTTCATGGAAGGAAACCTAGAGTTCTGTTGGAAAGGGGTTCGATAAGTGTGTTGGTAAGGATGTTGGAACAATAAGTGGAGATAAAAGTAAAAGATTAGGAATGATTGATATACCAAAAAATTGAGGGGGAGACATGGGACAATGAGGAGTGACCATACTTGTGGGCAGTCCTGACCTTTACAATAGGCAGAGGTTTTCATTCCTATGCCCACCCCACCCCCAGTCATACATTCTTTAGCTATTTTTATTTTATCATTGCTTCATTCCATTGTTTCTTGAAGATTCCTTCATAAAATGAAAATATCCTTGGGAAGCATTTAGCGCTAATCATTTGACATTTTAGTTACCAATTAAGCCAGTATGTAAATGCTGAACCCTTAAGAAAATGCAGTGTGGTGTTTCTTTCTACATGGCAACTTGGTTAAACCATAGTCCCTGGTTATTCAATCAAACACTTGTTGAAGTGTTATAGTAAAGGTATTTTTGTAGATGTAAAGTAAATCCATAATCAATCAACTTTAAGTAAGAGAGAGTATCCTAAATAATCTAGGTGGGACTGGTTCAATCATTAAAAGGTTTTCAGAGCAGAACTGAGGATCTTGGAAGACAAAGAAATTCCTCTATGAATAACAGCTTCAGCTGGTGTCCAAGAGTCTCAATCTGCCCTTTCAGAAGCCTACTCTATTGGTGTGCCTTGCCAGCTGCCACAACTGTGTAAGCCCATTCTTAATACATGTCTCCTACTGGCTCCATGTCTCTGGTTGAACCCTAACTAAGAGTTGGGGGCAATCTTAGAGGCGAGGCAAGCAGAGGCTTGCATGAAGAAATAAAGGCAGAGGATCAGGCAGCTAACAAAGTACCAATAGGGGAGTTAATCTGACAATTGTGTGTAAGGCAAGCTTTATTTGGGAAAATAATAGAAAGGACAGAAGAGACAGGAGCCAGAAGACACAGGGTGCAGAGTAAGAAAGGTAGAAGTAGTGGGGAGGCTGCACCACAAACTTACTCCTCATCAGCAGCTTTAGTTATTGGCAGCATTTGGGAGTGCAGAGGGAGTACTGACTTTCCAATGGAACCTCGTATCTGCAGATGGCATGGAAGTTATCCCTCAGAACAGCACAAGCTCACTTTGGCTTCTCTGTGCATTTATATTCTTCTGTCCAACCAGAGAGGCAAATGCATACCTTTGCAACTAATGCTTCCAGACTCGACCACAAAGTCAAAGGCACCTGAGGGGGGGAGGGGAAAGCAAAGAGGAAATTAGGTTCTTCATATACCTAGAGTGTTTTTCCAAATACCATGCATGAATTATTCTCCCAAATTTTTCAGAAACTAGTATTTATACTAAACTGTGTATTTGAGTGATTTAACAGTAAGAATATGATCTAAGATAGGAAAAAATAGGATGTTTGGATAAGTACACACTAAACAAACAAGTTAGTAAAAAGATGACAATGTATATAAACTTTGAAAGAAAAAAGAAAATGACCCATGAAAACTCTAAGAAGGTAACTACAAAGGCATAATAAAACCAGAAATAAGTGAAAATTTAGAGATCCAAAACTAGACAGACTTAAAACTGTACCTAAAATGAAAGAAATTGGCAATTGGATGAGAACTGTAAAAAATAAGCTAGTAGATTAGAATTTTTCACATTAAAATTACATAAAAAAGAAGTTAAAATAAATTAGAAAATCTCTGCAGTAATATTTTCTTCTGAAGGGAACAAACTACTGATATATACAATAACACGGATAAATCTCAAAAACATTATGCTGAATAAAAGACACCTATACTAAAGAATGTATACTGTGTGGTTCCTTTTATATAAAATTCTAGAACAGAAAAGACTGATCTAAGATGGAAACTAATAAAAACAGTAGTTAGTTCTAAGGGGTAAGAAGGAATTTTCTAGGGCATTTATTAGTCATCAGAAAAAATACAAATTAAATGCAAGTTAGAACTACAATGAATTACTCCAATGAAAACTATACACAAGTATAGGTATATAAAGCAATGGAATAGAATAGGTTTGAGTCCAGAAATAAAACCACGCATTTGTGGTCAATTGCTTATTAAATCACATCTAGAATAAAACCAAAATAATTCAATAGAGAAAGAATAGCCTTTTCAACAAATGATGCTGGGGCATCTGGATATCCACATGCAAAAGGATCAGTTTGGAACCTTACCTCACACCATACACAAAAATTAACTCAAAGTGTATTATAGGACTATATGTAATAGCTATAATTATAAAACTCTTAGAAGGAAACATAGGCTTAAATATTCATGACTTCGAATTAGACACTGACTTCCTTGATAGGACACAAAACACAAGCCAAAAAAAAAAAAAAAGATAAATTAAAATTCATCAAAATTAAATGAATAGGCCCTGGCAGGTTGGCTCAGTGGTAGAGCGTCGGCCTGGCGTGCAGAAGTCCCGGTTCGATTCCCGGCCAGGGCACACAGGAGAGGCGCCCATCTGCTTCTCCACCCCTCCCCCTCTCCTTCCTCTCTGTCTCTCTCTTCCCCTCCCACAGCCAAGGATCCATTGGAGCAAAAGATGGCCCAGGTGCTGGGGATGGCTCTATGGCCTCTGCCCCAGGCGCTACAGTGGCTCTGGTGGCAACAGAGCAACACCCCGGATGGTCAGAGCACTGTCCCCTGGTGGGCATGCCGGGTGGATCCCGGTCAGGCGCATGCGGGAGTCTGTCTGACTGCCCCCCGTTTTCAGCTTCAGAAAAATACAAAAAAAAATTAAATGAATAATATGACAATATCAAATGTTGGTGAAAATGAGTGATCTTTCACCCTTTTCTAAGGGGGTTATAAAATTATATAAGTATTTTTTTTACTTTTAGTCATTTATTAATTATAGTTGACATACAATATTATATTAGTTTTAGGTGTAAAATCCAGTGATTAGACATTATATAACTTACTAATAATCATTCTGATAAGTCTCATACCAATCTGACACCATACATAGTTATCAGAATATTATTGACTATATTCCTTATGTTGTATTTTACATCTCCATGACTATTCTGTAACAACCACTTATACTTCTTAATAATTCTTTTACCTTTTTCATCCATTCCCCCAACCCCCCTTCCATCTGGCAACCATTAAAACCAATGTTTAGCACAGTGAATTAAACATTGACCTAGAATGATGAGGTCCCAGGTTCGAAACCCCAAGGTTGCAGCAGTTTGAGTGTGGGCTCGCCAGCTTGAGCGTAGGGTTGCCAACTTGAGCAGGAGATCATCAACATGATCCCATGGTCACTGGCTAGAGCCCAAAGGTCATTGGCTTGAGCAAGGGATCACTGACTTGGCTTGAGCCCCCTGGTCAAGGCACGTATGAAAAGTAATCAATGAACAAGTAAAGTGCCACAACTACAAGTGATGCTTTTCATCTTCTCTCTCCCTTCCTGTCTGTCTCCTCCCCCCCACCCAACCTCTTTCACTAAAAGAAAAAGAAAGAAAGAAAGAAAGAAAGAAAGAAAGAAAGAAAGAAAGAAAGAAAGAAAGAAAGAAAGAAGAAATGGTTAAAACAACGTTTTTAAAAAAGACAACCTGATATTTACTGAGCACTTAGTACATGATAGGCCCTGTGTCATATGGTTAATCTCATTTAAGTCCCACCAGAATCATAGAAGTGATTATAACAGTAATATTGTCTTTCATTTTACAAATGGAGTAGAGCTCAGAGAGATTAGCAGCTTGCCCATGGTCACCCAGATAAATACATGATTGTATATGCATGGTTAATAGAAGTGATCTGTCTCCTTTATCTTTGGGTTTCCAATGTCTAGCACATACTGACTATATAAAGAATGAATGAACAAACTAATGAAAGGTGGAAGCACTTCCCTGTGTGACTTCAAACAATATATACTATCTCTATTCTGCATTAACTCTACCTCATCTTTAAGACACAAATTTATAATTCAAGGTTATGTTAGGTTTTACATATAGACATTTATCTTTGACAAACTAGTATAATTTTTCTATCAAAATTCTGAAATGCTAGCAGAACTCCTAAGATGAACTGATTAAAAATGAAACAAACACAAATGTAATAATTATACTTGGAGTCAGTTGTTACTGTCCTACTCTCTCAGCTGGGTAAATGCACATGATAGTAGCTGCTATAACAGATATACCCTAGAACCTACAACTCTTAACTAATTGTTTATTTCTCTTTTAACATACAGTCCCATGAAGGTTAGCAGGTTGTATGGGGCTCTGCTTTACACAGTCAATCAAGGGCCCAAGCTCCTTCTATTTTGTGTTTGTACTTTACTCTAGGTTCTCAGAGTTTTCTCCATTTACCTGATAGTTTGGGGAGAGAAAGTGAAGATTACTTGTATCAACAGTTTCTATGGGGCAGACCTAGAAGTAGCACTATCACTTTTTTATGTTTTATTGGCAAGAAATCAGCCAGAAGGCCTCACCTAAAAACAAGCTCTATGCCCCAATGAAGAAGAGGACAAGGATATTGACAAGAATGAACAGTGTATGTGGCAACACTGCAAACTGGGGGCCTCTCAAAACCTAACAAAAGAGAGATGTTAAGCCTACTATGACATCTAGAATATAATATAGCTGTTTAAAACAGACCAGATATCTATTGACATAGTGAAAATACCAAGTAAAATTAAATTATAAAGAAGAAAATAATAGGTATAAATGGATCACAACTATCTAGAAAATACATATTTATTATTAATATTAGAAAAGATCACAATATTTTAATATCTAAGTTCAGTGCAAAGAGAGAGGAGTAAAGGAAGATAAACTTAGTCTATAATTGTACCTAATCTAAAATGAGAATAACAGGGGTCAGTCAGTGGTTCCTGTTCTGGTTACTGATTGCTTTGCAACAAACTAACTCCAAACCATTTTATGGGTCATGCATGAATTTATGCAGGACTCAGCTGGAGAAACCTGTCCCATAGGCATTGATGGAGAACACTTGGCATTCATCGGGGAAATGGAATGTTCTGGAGGTCCAACATGATTTCATTCATATGTCTAGTATCTTGGCCAGAAGGCTAAGCTAAGTGGGAATTGTTGACAAGAGCATCTATACATGGCTTATCTAGCATGGTGGCCTCTGGGTAAATGGACTTCTTATATAACATCAGGACTCTGAGTAAATGGAGGTAGTTATATATACATCAGACAAAATAGACTTTAAGTAGAAAACTGTCACAAGAGTAAAATAAAAGGACATAATATAATGAGAAAATAACAACTCACCAGGAAGATATAACAATTCTAAATATATATGCACCCAAGATCAGAGCACCTAAATATATTAAACTAACTGACAGAACTAAAGGGAGAAACAGATAGCAATACAGTAATAGCAGATGATTTTAGTTCCCCACCTTCCATAACAGAACATCTAGATAGAAGACCAACAAGGAAACAGAGAACTTGAATAACATCATAAGTCAAACTGACCTAACAGATACATACAGAACATTCTGCCAACAGCAGCAGAATACACATTCTTCTCAAGGACACACAGTCCTTTCCCCAGGAGAAATCACATGTTAGGTCACAAAACAAGTTCTAACAAGTTTAAAAAGACTGGAATCATACCAGTCTGAAAGTATCTTTCTACCAGAATGGAATAAAACTGGAAATCAATAATAAAGGAAAACTGGGAAATTCACAAATTTGTGGAAATTAAACAACACATTCTTGAACAACCATTGGGTCAAAAAATAATTCAATAAAGAAAATTAGAAAGTACCTCAAGACAGACAAAAATGAAAACACAAACATTCCAATACTTATTCTATAATCAATACTTAGTACTAAAGCAGTATTCAGAGGGCAGTAAATGCCTACATTAAAAAAAAGAAAGAAAGATTGCACTGGCTGGTTGGCTCAGCGGTAGAGCATTGGCCTGGCATGTGGAAGTCCCAGGTTCAATTCCCAAGGGCACACAGAAGTGACCATCTGCTCTCCACCCCTCCTCCTCACTCTCTCTCTCTCTCTCTTCCCATCCCGCAGCCATGGCTCAAATGGTTCAAGCACCTTGGCCCTGGGCACTGAGGATGTATCCATGGCCTCGCTTCAGGCACTAAAATAGCTCAGTTGCTGAGCAACAGAGCAGTGGCCCCAGATGGGCAGAGCATTGCCCCGTAGGGGGCTTGCCAGGTGGATCCCAGTAGGAGTCTGTCTTTCTGCCTCCCCACCACTCAATAAAAAAAGGAAAGAAGAAAGATCTCAACTATAACCTAATTTTACACCTCAAAGCTAGATAAAAATAAACTGGGCCCAAAATTAGCAAAAAGAGAGGAATAATGAAAATTAAAGCAGAGATAAATGAACAGAAATAGAAAAGGAATAGAAGAAATCAACAAAACTAAAAGTAAATATTTTTAAAAGATAACTAAAACTGACAAACCCTTAATTAGATCAAGTTATAAACAGAACATTTAAATAAAATTAGAAATGAACATTGATGCCACAGAAAATTTTTAAATATCATAAAAGGCTTCCATGAACACTTACACACCACCAAACTGCACAGACTAGAAGAAATAGATAAATTCCTAGAAGCATACAACCTACCAAGATTAATTCATGAAAAAATAGAAAGTCTAAAGAGATCTATAACTAGTATGGATATTAAGTTAGTTATCAAAACTTTTCCCAAGAAAGAAAACCCCAGGATCAGATGGCTACACTAGTGAATTCTACCAAATATTTAAAGAAGAATTAATGTCAAGTCTTTTCAAATTCTTACAAAAAATTAAGAAGAAGGTACACATCTAAATTCTTTTATGAAGCAAGCATTATCTCAAAAACAAAGTCACCGTGAGAAAACAAAATTACAGGTAATATCCCTGATAAACATAGATGCAAAAATCCTCAACAAAACACTGAATCCAACAGCATGTTTAAAAGATCACATATTGGCCCTGGCCGGTTAGCTCAGTGGTAGAGCGTCGGCCTGGTATGCAGGAGTCCCGGGTTTGATTCCTGGCCAGGGCACACAGGAGAAGCGCCCATCTGCTTCTCCATCCCTTCCCCTCTCCTTCCTCTCTGTCTCTCTCTTACCCTCCCACAGCCAAGGATCCATTGGAGCAAAGTTTGCCTGGGCGCTGAGGATGGCTCTGTGGCCTCTGCCTCAGGCACTAGAGTGGCTCTGATTGTGGCAGAGCGACGCCCCAGATGGGCAGAGTATCGCCCCCTGGTGGGCATGCCAGTGGATCCCGGTCAGGCGCATGCAGGAGTCTGTCTGACTGCCTCCCCGTTTCCAACTTCAGAAAAATACAAAAAAAAAAAAAAAAAAAGATCACATATTATCGTCAAGTAGGATTTATCCTTGTGATGCATGGTTCAACACATGAAAATCAATTAATATGATAAACTCCATTAACAGAATATAGAATAAAAATCACATGATCATCTCAATAGATGGAGAAAAATCATTAGACAAAATTCAACACCCTCTTATTATAAAACAAAAACTCTCAACAAAGTAGAAATAGAAGAAAATTGCCACACATTATAAAGGCCAACAAGAGCTTGCCAAAATTATGGAGAAATTGGAACTCTTGTTCAGTGTTGGTGGGAATGCCCAATGGTACAACTGCTACAGAAAACAAAATGGAGGTTTCTCAAAACAATTAAAAACAGAACTACCATATGATCCAGCAATCCAACTTAATAAATCTATATTGGAATTTTATTGAAAATGAATTGCCTCCAAAAAAGAATGTTAAAATCTTTCATGTAACAGATAATGTTGCAGTGAAGCCAGGATTCTTCTTTATGCTGCTCACTGTCACCCAAGGCAGTATGGGAATGTCACAGCAAAAAAAAACCACTATTGGTAAAGATTTTCAAGGCATCATGCAAAAACTGGGACTTAAAGGCCAGCCTGCTATTTATGGTCAAACGAAAACCCAGAGGAGACCTGGGGCTATTTCAACCAGTAATGCTGCCAAAGTCTGGCCTGGAACTCAAATGCCTGGTAAAATGAGAAGCATAACTAGGACAGTATACAGAATGAAAGTATAGACACAAAGGACAATATAATCTGTGTGAATGGCTCAATACCTGGATATAAAAATTGTTCAGTAACAATCAGAGATTCTAAACTGCCTGCATATAAAGATTTCTGTATAAACTTACCATTCCCTATATATTTTTCCTGATGGAGATGAAGAGGACCAACCAGAAGACTTCTATGATGAAAACATGTGTCAATCCAAAGTGCTTTCTATTTCATCTGCCTAACTTCACAGGACTTGGTAGAACCTCCTGTCGTCTGTGAACTTGGATAAGCCAGAACAGTAAGATAGATAATCAGGAACAATATTCTACTTTATTAGTCACAGTAATACCACACTTGTCATCTTTGTCAAGGGTATAACTATACCACTCATCTTCTAACTGAATTTTGTTAGAAAAATTACCACTTAAATCAGTTAAGTAGGTTGAATATGCCAAATTTAGATGGACTGGCAGGTTGCACATTAGCAAAATCTCTGTAATTTGTAGAGTTCATCTTTTTTCCTACAAATTTCACAACTTACCTTAAGGTATGTATAAATTTATCTTCTTTGTTTAAAAAAATAGGTAAATTCTAGCGATTTGCTGTGCAATGTTGTAACCTACAGTCAACAATACTACAACGTACACTTAAATTTTTCTTAAGAGGGTAAATCTCATGTTGTGTTCTTTCTACAATAAAATAAAATACAAAAATAACTGAATTGTTAAAAGAATTCTAACAAGTATCAGGGTTTGCAAGGACACCAGAGAGTGGGACAGATACCTTGTTACAATCATCAGATACTGGATTTGGGGATTGAATCCCACATACTCTTCATGACGTTTGCTCAAAACCAAGAAGAGGAAGGAAATCTAGCAACAAAAAAAGAAATGTATGTAAATCAGACTTTTGGTCAGCCCTGTGGTTACATTAGTCATGATAGTGGAGCGATTCAATTCACAAACTTCCCTTTTGTAACAATACCAAGGAGCCAAGAACCAATGAATTTCCTCACTACAAGACAGTTAAGATTTTGATCTTTGTACGTAACACAATACAGTCACGCTTGGCCTTTCCACGGCAAAAAAGAAAAGGGAAACACTCAAAATCACAGCTGTTTTGAACCTACAGAATATTCCATACATACATTCAATTTGTGCTCCTTGAAAAAATCAGTTTAGAGAGGCATAAAAATCTATAGCAAATAATAAAAGTGTCTCCCCTCTCCACTTGGATGTTACTTTGATATGTATCCTCCCAGTCTGGTGTTCATGAAGACTGATCTACACTCACACACACACACACACACACACACACACACACACACACTTGAAATACATGGTATTATCCTATCATTCTGCAATTTATTTTTCTTACTTAAAATTTCAGTCCTGGCCAGTTGGCTCAGTGGTAGAGCGTCGGCCTGGCGTGCAGGAGTCCCAGGTTCGATTCCTGGCCAGGGCAACAGGAGAAGCGCCCATCTGCTTCTCCACCCCTCCCCCTCTCCTTCCTCTCTGTCTCTCTCTTCCCCTCCCGCAGCCGAGGCTCCATTGGAGCAAAGATTGCCCAGGAGCTGAGGATGGCTCTGTGGCCTCTGCCTCAGGCGCTAGAATGACTCTGGATGCAACAGAGTGATGCCCCAGAGGTGCAGAGCATCGCCCCCTGGTAGGCATGCCGGGTGGATCCTGGTTGGGCACATGTGGGAGTCTGTCTGACTGCCTCCCCGTTTCCAGCTTTGGAAAAATGGAAAAAAAAAAATTTGTACAGATGTGTCTCATTTTTTTTTCTGTTGTCTGCATAGTACTATACATGACTATTTAAGCAATCACTCAATAAAAACGTTGTAGTTTATTTTTTATATTTTAAAATTTTAATTTATAGAAGCAATACTTGCACATTTTTTAAATTTAAACTGAACAGAAGTATCTAAAATGAGAAACAATCACCCACCACCAATCCCCATCATTACTCACTCCTACACCCATTACTCATAGGTTTTATTAAGTTTCTGTTTTAAGTTCTACTGTTGATTGCCACTAAAATTGTATGTAATATATTTATACCTCTTTTTTTTATTTATCAACTATAGATGGCATCTCCTAACTCCTCATCATTAAAAAATTTGGAATGTCTGGTTTAAATGAATAAATTCAACATATAGGTGACAATGAAATATGGCATTTGGCTGTTGAACAATATCAGTCTGCTGCCAATAATGAGTTAATTTTTGTGGTTGCTATAAATAACATTTTAGTTATAGAAATATAGTTTAGTAATAACTTGGATTTAGATACAGATAAATACCTCAGTTCATATCAATTAACTTTGTGCTGTCAAAAAACTTAGCTGCTGTCAACTAACTTTGTGACTATAAACACATTACTTAACCTCATGATGCCCTAGTTTCTTATCTCTTCAAACAGGAGTGATAACCATGTCACAGATGTGAAAGAAAATATAATAAATCATGCCTTTGAAAACAATTAGTGAACCACAGAGGTACTTCCCTTTAGCCGTCTCTGTCATTCCTGGAGCTGGTGCTGGCCTAACCGAGAATTGGACAGAGAGGTCAAACCTCAAAGGTATCATCAGGGCATCCTCCTGCTTCTCAACCTGTAAGAGATCTGATAGAATGGGGGTGCCAGCAGGAGTGTTAGCCAGTTCAGAGGTCCCAAAGCAAAACCAGAAACTGGAAACAGGAGAAACAGATGCCTCTTGCCATTGGTGGCAGCAATAGAGACACCACCATAGGCGCATGTGCGCGCGCGCGCGCGCACACACACACACACACACACACACCCCCCACCTGGACAATTTAAGTGCCTGAACTGAAGACAAGGTGTATGATTCAAGAAGCCCATCCGATGTCTAAGTCTTTGAGAGTTTCCTGGAACTGCAACCTCCAGGAAGGGGAGAGAGGAGCTCCTGGCTACACACAGGTAGATGCCATTGCCCTGGGTGACTACTATAGTCCAGGAGTGCCTGAGCCATATGGGGGAGCCCAGACCCAGAAGCTTCTGGAGCCCTCACTCTGCTATCCTGAAGTGAGCTTTCACTCTCTAAAAATGGGCTCTTTTGCATTAACTCATCAGTAGACACATGAGGAAATGTTGTTTTGTAATTAATCTAAAAATGTTCATAAGAATACAGCTGCTAGCAGTCTCCTGTAAAGGATGGCACTTGACAGTTCTGGAATGCACCTCATCTCTGTGAGTCAGTAAAGAGTCCAGTTTTGTCAGACTGCTGGCTTTTCTGGTGGTCATGGGATGATTAGGCTTTAACTGTGCTATGTGGATAATGGAGAGTTCCATTTGAAACAGGGCTGGATAGGGAAGCAACGAGTGTGAGGTCTTTTTGAGATAAGAAATGAGAGAATAAACCATTCTCAGAGAAATTCCATCAAAAGTTAAATGCAAAGGAAGAAATCAGTTATGTGTTGGAAGCTGTGAGTATAAATTATGTGTTGGAAGCTGTGAGTAAATGAAGAGTTTGGGGGTGCTCAAAGATACTCTGGGAGTATACTTAGGGAGGTGGGACTTCATTGGAGTTGTAATTTAATAAGTAGAGATCAACTGTTTAGTAGAGAAAGATGTGGAAACAAATAGTTCAGTCATTTTGCATTATTAACAGAACAGTAATCATATGTATACACTGGTATGTTACAAAAATAATAGTAATTATAGTACTATAGTAATGAGGTGATGCTCTGGATTTAGATATAGATAAAATCCTACAAGAGCACTGGACTAGGAAACAGAATACTGAGCTTCTGTCTAGACTAGGGCAGCTCAGAGAAAACCTCTGTCTTTCCCAACAAAGTCTGAGAAATGAGAACCCTGACAAGTTCTATAAGAAGTGGATGTCCTTGGTGGAAATGACCTCAGAACATGGAATCATTAAATCTGGAACCTAGAGCTAACTTCTGTTGCTTGGATTCCAGATGTCCACAGCAGTCTTAAGTCAAACTAGGTTTCCATGTTGTATTCCTTGTTAAGGTAACTTGAATATTCAGGACACTTATTTTACTTCTCTATATAAATTATTATAATTTTCTTTATATTTTTAAATTCTGTATTATGAAATTTTCAAACACAGAAGTAGAGAAAATAGTATAATGAAGATGTATAACATATATAATGGATAAAATATCCATTAACCAGATTCAATCATTATGAAGATTTTCCCACACTAAAGATTTTGCCTCAACAAAAACTAAAATATGTCAAAGCAAATGCTAGTCCCAAACCATCTCAACCTCACTTATTTCAGTAAGGCTCTCTAAAACACATCTACACTTACTTACATATACACACTACTCTGCTCTGCAATTAATAGGGGATCAGGAAACATGCAGCTATTCCAGTACTTTCAGCCTTTTGTATAGTGCATTTTCACCAATGAAATAAAAGTTGGTTTTGCATCTGATTTGCATAATCAAACAACTTTCTTTGACTTGTCATTTGCTTTTCTGATGTTCTTGTTTAATAAAAATGCTTTTTTTATTGCTTTATATTCATTTTGCAATATCCCCTAATTTTTGTGAGCAGTATATTACTTTCTATGAGCCAGGTTAAGAGAAGTCAAATGCATTCTCAGGGTGCCAACAAAATCAAGTTTCAGATTCTTGAAGCACAGTAAATTTCTGAGGCAAATGCCACTGTGAGAACTCTTCCAGTCACCAGGATCCCTTTGTCTGAACATGATTTTAATATATGAAGTACAACAGACCCTGGCCGGTTGGCTCAATGGTAGAGCATCAGCCTGGCGTGCAGGAGTCCTGGGTTTGATTCCCGGCCAGGGCACACAGGAGAAGCGCCCATCTGCTTCTCCATCCCTCCCCCTCTCCTTCCTCTCTTGTCTCTCTCTTCCCCTCCCACAGCCAAAGCTCCATTGGAGCAAAGATGGCCCAGGCACTGAGAATGGCTCTGTGGTCTCTGCCTCAGGCACTAGAATGGCTCTGGTCGCAACAGAGCAATGCCCCAGATGGGCAGAGCATCGCCCCCTGGTGGGCATGCCAGGTGGATCCCGGTCGGGCACATGCGGGAGTCTGTCTGACTGCCTCCTCGTTTCCAACTTCAGAAAAATACAAAAAAAAAAAAAAAAAAAAAAGAATATATGAAGTACAACAATTCAGGACCCCTCACTTCTCATATATGTAAGTCTACACACACTTGTGTACACATGCACACACTATGAACACATGCACACACACACAACATAACTAAGTGAAGAAAACCCCTTCTGCACAGGAAAACAGTCACTGTAGCAATTCCAGCAGGCTATCCAGGTAAGTTGGGATGTTACCCACACAAAAACAAAATGCAAAGGTTGAATGTCTATGCTGACTTGGAAGAGAGTAAAATGAGAACATCAGAAAGCTAGAAAAGTACCAGCTGGTCGGGAAGGGAACTGAAACCATATGGCAAAATTCAGCGGGTTCCACATAATCACCTCAATTTTGGTACGAAAGAATTTTACTAATCTTCCCCTGCTTCCCCATCCTTCCACACCATACCTTATGTCCTCCTCCTGACCTATGGCCCAGGGAGTGACTTCATAGAAAGTTCTCCTCTTTTCCTTTCTTTTTCCCCATCTTCCCTAACTACACACTCCCTCTCCAAATGCCTCCTCCACTAACTCCCCAATGTCTTAATTTTAAACACTAGGGACACATTTCTTTGGCCTAACATGGGTATAGTACATAGACTATTGTCTGGTATACAGCCTCTGCTATTGTTTAAATGGTTCTGTCCCATTCAAATGCACGTTAGAATCCTAATGCCCAGTGTGATGGTGTTTGAAGATGGAGCCATTGGGAGATGATTAGGTCATGAGGGTGGATCCATCATAATTGAGATAAGTACCTTATAAAAGACTCCAAAGAGCTCCCTTCCACCACATGAGGACACAGTGAGAAGGTGCTGGTGAAGAATAAGGAAAACAGTTCTCACTAGAACATGACAATGGTGATGACTTGCTAAGACTACAGAACTGTGAGAAATAACTTTTTTTTGTTTATGTACCACCCAGTCTATGGTACTTTGATAAAGCAGCCTGAACAGAAACAGACTAAGACAGCCTGTTAAGAAATATTGGTTGGATAGGTAGGTGGATAGATGAATGCATGGATGAATGGATGAGTGGTTTAAATGAAAAGGAACAGTTCAAGTTCTAATGGAACTCTGATATGACATTGAAGACCATTTGCCATAGCAGGTAGCCAGGATGTTCACCCATATCAGAAATACCCCTACCCCCAACACCATCACCAACCACCAAGCACAAGAATAAGGAAAATGTCACAGTGGAAAGATGATGGGCAGTTGGCTGGGACAATCCTGAATGCGGATCTTTATTCCACCAGTGTGTGTAAATTTGAACTAATCATTTTTAAAGTTTCATTTATCCCATGTACAAAATGGGGATAACAACGTCTGCTATGCAGGGCTGTTAAAATGATTAAATTAAACAATGTATGTAAGGTTCCCAGCACAGTGCTTGACACATACTGAGCTCAAAATACTGTAATTTTTATTATACAATAATATTTATTGTCATTAAGAAACCTCTGGAGAGAACCTGGGAAGTTATGCTTACTTGTGAAATGGGCAGGCTAAACACTTAAACAAAATTAACTTCAGAGAAGGATGGCAAAATGGTGTCTTTAAGGAGAAAAACTTGACAAATTAATTTAAATTTTAAGGAATTAAATAGCATGTAGATAAAAGGACACTGCTTAATATTATCTACCTTGAAACCTTAAGAAAACCTTTGACAGGTTTACAAAGAAAAGATGAAATAAATGTTGCTTTAGATTGTACCGTTGTCTACGGCAATAAGGAACTAGCTCAGAAGGAAACACAACGGGTGGCGCCTGTTCATTTCTGTTGGAGGAGAGAACTACAGGACCCCAGTACAGCTCCTGCGAAGGCAGCAGATGTATGAAGGGTGTGGTAGTCACATTTCTAATTCTGGGTATCTCCAAGGAAACAGTGCAGTTCTTGGGAAGGTGGAGTCCTGTGTGATTAAGGAATCTGGGTAAGTGGTAGTCATGGAGTTGACATCAATGAGAGGAATGGGGAAAAGGGAACTAACATTAACAGTGACTGGGGGAAGCCATATGCCAGGCACATTATCTCATTTAATCCACCACGACTCAATTATAGTAGTTACTACCTCCATTCTATAGAGAAGGAAACTGAGGCTCAAAGAACTCATGTAATTCATCCAAATTTGCTCAGCTAGTAAGGGGATCAGGCCGTCATAGACAGTAATCCCCAGCCAATAAGCTGAGGTTTAGTGGCTCCAGTTCCTACATTCAACAAATGCCTAATGAGCATCTACTACACACTAGGCACAGGACCAGGTGCATGAGATACAATGGTCAACAAAGATATAGTCCCTCATTTTCACAGAATGTAGTGTAGACTCTAACAAGGGAATTAAAGGTAGCCATTAGTTAAACAATGTCACTAATGAAGAAAACATTACAAAGTAAGTTATGAGTGAATGTAACAAATGGACTCCTCTAGACTTGAGATATGATGGGTGCCATGGGGGAGTGGCTCTAGAATTAATTAGGTAAAGGATTGGTGAAGAAAAGCATTTCAAATGAGGTGGATTGCCCCAGACAAGGCAAATTCAGCATGGCTACAGCTCAAGTTCAAAAGAGTGTGAAGACACAGTCAGAACTCTATTCTGAACAATACAAGGTCTTTTAACTGAAGCCACTGGGAGGCTTGGGCAGCCACAAGCAGAGCCCACTGGTGGGTTGTGGGACCCCAGCTACACCCCACCTTTATGAAGACAGCTAGTTGGGCTGCTGAACTGTAGCTGCCTTCATACTATGTCGGGAAGCAGAAAGCTAAGCAAAGAGCCACCAGCCCCTGTGCTAGGAAGGGCTCACCAAGACATGTGCACAGATCTGGAGAAGGGAGTATGCAGTCAGATCTAAACATGTCCAGCCAAAGATGGGCATAGGTCAGCCAGCGATAGCCCTAGAGCCAAATCCACATGTGACTGTTTCTGTGCAGCCCTCAAGCTAAGAATGGCTTTCACATTTTTTTAATGGTTGGGGGAAAAAATCTAAAAGAGAGTAATATTTGTGACACATAAAAACTATATGGAATTCACCTTTCAGGGTCCATAAATAAAGTTTTATGGGAACACAGCCATACGCATTATTTACTAGCATCTATGGTTGCTTTCATAACACAACAGCAGAGTTGAATAACTGAGCCAGGGCATCGCTGTAAAGCCGATATTATTACTGGCCCCTTAGGGGAAAAGTTTGCTGGGCTAGTCAGAAGAGCCTATAAATCTGACCATGTGGTCAGACAACTGACAAATGAGTTTTAGTGGGAACAAGTACAAAGTAATGCACTTTGGGATAAAAATATCCAAACTATTTATAAAATGAAGACAAGGCTCTGAGCTGTGAGGTCACAACTCAGAACTAAGCACAACCAGGAGGACTAAAGACAGCTAGAGCAATATTGAGTGAATTTCCTGCCCTGGACTATAAAAACCACTACACAGTGGATGAAGTTGATTACATGCAGACTTCACCTGATGGGGCCTGGGAATGACTGCAGGAAGACTAGACTAAAATACAACTGAGAAAAAAGCTGTTATTTTGTGTTTTTACATAAAAACTATATATAGATAAAGATATCAACTGTCTCCATGAAACCCAGGGAAAAAATTAGTAATTGAGATTTAGAATTTGGGATGTGTATACAGGACTACTGGACTACTGAGGGATAGGGTATTGTCTACACATTGTCTTATTCAACACTCTAGCTTCAGTGCCTAGTTTCATTACTGAATACAAGCACTCAAATAATATCATATTTGTTGAAGAAAGAAGGAATTGGGGGAGTGAAGGAGGTGGGCAGGAGGAAGTTGGGCAGAATCTACAGGATTTGAACGCTGAACCCAAGTTGGCCAGATGATGAAGATGAGAAAGAGCACCTGAGCAGAGAAACTGAAGTAAAACAGCCCAGGGGAGGCCATGAGGCCTGCCACAATGCCATTTAAAATTCCCAGTCACCTTTGCTCTAGTTCTAAGGTAACTTGGTTTCTCATATCACTGGTCCTGTGAGGAAAGGGGGATCCCACAGGGTAATTAATGTATCAACCACACAGTAATTTACTCCCTCTCTCGGGGCAATTTGGCATACACTGATTTCCGCAGCCTGATCCTCAGGTGTAGTTTCTGTACCTGCAAAGCTATAGAACTCACCTGGGACCTCGGTGACTCTAACAGGGTTGTGGCCTTTAGAGCCTTACCTTGACGTGGCTGGCCTCCCTCTTGGACACATCTGACCTCTTCCACTTCAATGTAATAGGAGTCACATCCAGAGAATTCCCTGAGAACACCCAGTCCAGTGTGCTGAGGGACCCAATAGAACAAGGAGTCTTTCCCAGGAAAGACTCTCCCTGTCCAGCACAGACTCAGCCAGTATTAGGGTTCTAGAATCTATTCTTGTTGAAAGGTAAACTCATCCTAGTAAACTGAAAGTCCCATGTCCTGGAAAACCCTCTGTCCCTAGCAAACCAGGACAACTGGTCACTTGACAGGCAAGTTCCTCATTTACAATGGGTCCCTTATCCAACTATTCCCCAGATCTTACCTGGATCCACTCCAGAGTTTCTGCTGCCTCTTGCCCACCACTCAGAATAGTCAGAGTGGCTCATTCTGGGTCAGAGAGGGGACACAGGGGCTACGCGAGTCACTGTTAGGACAGGGCTAGGACCAGAGGAGATCAGGAGACTGAGGAGGAGTTCCTAAGGAAAATCAGCTGTTGGAGAGCTGGATCAGTCTCTTGTCTTTTATCTAGTGTCTGAGTGTGCTTCTGTGCCTACAGTGAGGATTAAACAGTAGCTGGTATCAGGTAAAATTTCCAACATTTACAGCTTTTGTAGATAATGAAGAACTACTAAAGGGAAAGCTGCCTTAAACCCTATTTGCAAGTGAGCAGAATGTGACTTATTAAAATATAACAAAGAGGAGAGTAAAACTTTGTTGGTCAGTAAAAAACAGCTGTAATAATTATAGTAATTTATATTTAACTACTATAGGGCATAGTGATTATGAGGCATTATTGTGTCATGTAAATCATACACCAAGATCTTTGTGATTTGAGTAGTAAATGCTAGTCAGTCATGTGTGCTCTGGTAGTAGGTTTAAAATCATTAAAGATAATTTAGGTTGGCCTAGACTTGGAATTTTTGCTTCAGGGAAAATACAGAATTAAATAGCAGGTGAACTTATTACATTTGGTTCTGGCAGGACCAATATAAAGATACTTTAAAAAAATTATTGTCATCTTTATTTATGAAAGAATTCTGAGAAAAACTCAAAACACTGCAGATTTTTAAAAATCTAATTAATCCTCAAAAACCCTGGGAGAGAATTCTTAAACAATGGCCTTCATTGTTTAAAGCCACCAGTTTTTGGAAGCCTTAAAAGAGTCACTATGTCTGCAGTTGCTTCTCTGTCCTGGCTTAATTCATAAACGTTACAATGTTCTTTGATATAAGCCTAGAATAAATATAAATTGACTATTAGTATACTAATAATCTCCAATCTTCATGAGACAGAATGATCTCACCACTAAGAATTTCTTAGAAATGACATTCACATACAAAATCTCATTCGTATAGTGTCTCTATGAAATAGGTAGAGAAAATATTATTTTTCACTTTTTACAGATAAGAGAATGACTCAGCGATAGTACACTGCTAGGAATCACAGTGACTGGATGGCAAAATTAGTAGGTGAACCAGGTTCTCCAAGTTCTCATGTGGTGCTCTTGTCTATGATGAAGCATTCCCAAGGCACTTCCAAAATCAGCCTGCAACCTCGTCTTCAACTTCCTTCAGCCCAGCTACCATTTCCGGACTCCAGGGCTACTGTGCTCCTCAGTCTTTTAATCCATCCTCCCTGGGACCTCCTACTCCTGCTCTTTTTAGCCAGACATGATTAGAGAAATCCATAGCAATGTTTCCTCTTTTTTTGGGGGGGGGGTTCTTTTTTTTATCTTTTTTTAAAATTATAGTTTACATTCAGTATTATTTTGTATTAGTGTCAGGTACACAGCATAGTGGTTAAACAATCATATACTTTACAAAGTGTTCCCCTGATATTTCCAGTACCCAGATGGCACCACACGTACAATATTATCGACTATATTCCCTATACTGTACATTATATCCCGTGACTATTCTGTAACTGTCAATTTGTACTTCTTAACCCCTTCACCTTTTTCACCCAGTCCTCCAACTCCTCTCCCCTCTGGCAACCATTAGTCTATTCTCTGTATCTATGAATTGGTTTCTGTTTTGTTTGTTCATTTATTTTGCTCATTAGATGAATTCCACATATAAGTGAAATCATACAGTATTTGTCTTTCTCTGACTGACTTATTTCACTTAGCATAACATCTTCTAGTTCCATGCATGCTGTCACAAATGGTAAGATTTCATTATTTTTTTCTGGCCAAATATCACAGCTTTTTTATTCACTTATCCACTGATGGGCACCTTGGGTTGCTTCCATATTTTGGCTGTTGTAAATAATGCTGCAATGAATATACGGATGCATATATTCTTTCAAATTAGTGTTGTGGGCTTCTTCTGATGTATATCCAAAAGAGGAATTACTGAAGAAGACAAGAACATACAATGTGGTAAAGACAGTCTATTCAATAAATGGTATGGAAGCCTTGGCCAGTTGGCTCAGTGGTAGAGCGACGGCCTGGCGTGCAGAAGTCCCGGGTTCGATTCTCAGCCAGGGCACACAGGAGAAGCGCCCATCTGCTTCTCCACCCCTCCCCCTCTCCTTCCTCTCTGTCTCTCTCTTCCCCTCCCGCAGCCAAG